>NC_083717.1:28564828-29821328 GCF_028564815.1 Eubalaena glacialis | reverse complement strand
CCTTTACAGCAAACGGGCAGTGGATCCTGACCAGGGAAGAGAGCTAATGCCCAGTTCAGAGACCCCCATGGAGCCAGAGATGGGGGGACAGAGCTCCCAGCTCCATCCAGGGCCTCGGGGCATCGTGTGGTGTGGTTGAGGTCAGAGGTCGGAGGAACACAGACGGTGGCACTTAAGAGCTTTTAATTCAAAGCACAGATTAGAATGCTTCAATGTGAAAACTCAGTTCTCAGGCTCTTCCCTGTACAAACTGAGACAGAACATAATTACTTTTCATAGACAAAAAAACGTGCAGGTGCCAAGGACCCCAGGTAGAGGGGGGGGCTCCCTCCCTCCCTGCCCTCCAGCCCCCTCCCCAAAAGCCACCACAGGGCCAGTTTCTGCTGTCCTGCTCCGTCTCCCGTGGTGTGGAAGGAAGGAGAGGCTCCCTTTTCTCCCAGCGAGCACAAGACCTTGCTGGGTGCAGAATGTTCTCATCCACGCAGGCCCTCCGCCTGCACCTGCCTGGGCTGGTCTTTGGCCAGCTTCCATCTCCCTGAGTGACTGCACCGGGACCAGGACCGGGGTGGCTCCCCACATGACCTGCTGGATGGTGACACCCCCCCGCCATGTGCACTCTGAGGTCCCACGGGCTGTGTGCTGTCTGCAGTGGGGGACACGGCACAAAGGCACCGTCTTCAGGCTGGGGAGACAGTGGAACAGGAAGCAGCCCAGCCAGCACTGAGGTCTCAGAGTCCAGCCTCCAGAACTGTGAGAAATAAACATCTGTTGTTTAGGCCAGTGTCTGTAGTGTTTTGTTGCAGCAGCTGAGCTGCCTGAGACACTTTGGAGCCGTGAAGTGGGTGCTGTGTAGCAAACACCTCAACACAAGGAAGTGGCTCTGGCCTGGGTGAGTGTGGAGGCCGGAAGCTTGGGGAGCTCGTTAGGAGAAGCCCAGATGGCAAGAATGGACTGTTGGTGGAAATAATAGTGACTCAGGTGGGAGCTCAGGAGAGCAGAGGAGGGAGAGAGGTAGCGTCCGTCACTTAGAGAGCACGTGTCACCACGTGGGGGACGGGACGAGGAAATGCTGGCGGGCGCAGTGGGGAGGCCGCACGGAGCCAGGGACGGCGGTCCTCGTAAGGAAGCGGCAGAGAGCTCCGCTGGGCCCCCCAGAGCTTCGTGGGAGGTGGACCCGCAGAGATGAGACTGGGCATTTCCCCGGGTAGGGGAGGGGCAGACTCTTCTCCTGGTGGTGGTAAAATGTGAGGAGGCTGAACTGAAGGGACTGCTCGGCAAAAGAGGAATCAGAACTCGGAGATATGGAAAATTCTCAACCTGTCTGCATTGTGAAAAATAAGAGTGTGTGTTGTGGAGGGAAGCCAGGGTGTGGCTGGACCGTCAGAGATTTTGAGTGTGAACCATGCCTCAGAAGGAGCCAGGATGGGAGCTGAGCGCCCCTCCGCCCAGCAGAGACCCTGACAGGTTTAGCTCCAGGGGACAAAGACAGGACAAGATCAAGGCAGGCTCTCAGATTCTCCAGGACCAGACAGCCACAAACACGCTCCATCCTTCCAGAAGAGAGTGACCCCTGGCGGTTCAGGGACGGGCACCACAGGCCCAGAGTGTTGCACAGGGAAAGGCTGCCTCATCCTTGGTTTCACAGGCCAGGACGCCACTGCCCAGGGCTGAGAGGGCTGGTGTACCCCAGCAGCCTGGAGGGCAGAGCATTTTCCATTTCTGAGATCTGATGGAATTTGCTTTGCTTCGCGTGGGACTTGCTTGGCACCTGTCACCCTTCCTTCCTTCCTCTGATCTCTCCCTTCTTGATGAGGACGTCTATTCCATGCTTGGCCCATCGTCCTAATTCAAAAGCACACAGTTCACTGGGTTAAATATATTCACAGCTGGAGGGGAATCTTGCGTCTGGATGAATGGTACCTGGAGTCTCACTCAGACCCGACATGGATGGTGTTTCTGTGAGACTGTGGACTTTAGAGTTGGTGCTGGAACCAGCTAAGATTTGGGGGCTGTTGGGATGGGGTGAACGTATTTTGTATGTGAAAAGGACCTGAGTTTGGGGTGGGGGCAGGATGGAAGAGGAAGGAACATTTCCAAGCTTATTTTACAAGGCCGGCATTACCCTGATACCAAAACCAAACAACAACATAACAAGAAAAGAAAATTACAGGCCAATATCCCAGATGAACATAGATGCAAAAATCCTCAATAAAATATTAGCAAACCAGACTTCCCTGGTGGCGCAGTGGTTAAGAATCCACCTGTCAATGCAGGGGACCCGGGTTCAAGCCCTCATCCGGGAAGATCCCACATGCCGTGGAGCAACTAAGCCCGTGCACCACAACTACTGAGCCCGTGTGCCACAACTACTGAAGCCGTGCGCCTAGAGCCCGTGCTCTGCAACAAGAGAAGCCACCACAATGAGAAGCCCACGCAATGCAACAAAGAGTAGCCCCCAATCGCTGCAACTAGAGAAAGCCCGCACACAGTAACAAAGACCCAAAGCAGCCAAAAAAATATGTATATATATATACTAGCAAACCAAATTCAACAATACTTTAAAAGGATCATATACCATGATCAAGTGGGATTTATTCCTGGGATGCAAGGATGGCTCAACATCGACAAATCAATCAGTGATACACAATGAATGTGAAAATGAAGGATAAAAATCAATCATCAATCATTTCAATAGATGCAGAAAGCATTTGACAAAGTTCAATATCCATTTATGATAAAAACTTCCAACAGAGTGGGTACAGAGGAAATATACCTCAACATAATAAAGACTATATATGACAAGCCCACAGCTAACATACTCAATGGTGAAAAGATGAAAGCTCTTCCTCTAAGATCAGGAACAGACAAGGGTGCCCACTCTTATCACTCCTATTCAAGATAGTATTGGAAGTCCTAGGCAGAATGATTAGACAGGAAAAAGACATAAAAGGCATCTAAATCAGAAAAGAAGAAGTAAGACTGTCTCTATTTGCAGATGACATGATTTTATATATAGAAAACCTTAAAGACTCCACCAGAAAAACTGTTAGAACTAATAACCAAATTCAGTAAAGTTTATACAAAATCAATATACAACATCAGGAGTATACTGTATACACTAATAACAAACTATCAGAATGAGAAATTAAGAAAACAATTCACTTACAATTGCGTCAAAAAGACTAAATTACCTAGGAATAAATTTAATCAAGGTGAAAGACCCGTACACTGAAAACTATAAAACATTGATGAAAAAAATTGAAGATGACACAAATAAATGCAAAGATATTCCGTGTTCATGGATGGAAGAATTAATATTGTTAAAATGTCCATACTATCCAAAGCAATCTACAGATTCAGTGCAATCCCTATTAAAATACCAATAGCATTTTTTACCAAAGTAGAACAAACAATCCTAAAATTTGTACGGAACCACCAAAGACCCCAAATATCCAAAGCAATCTTGAGAAAGAAGAACAAAGTTGGAGACATCATGCTCCCTGATATTACAAAGCTATAGTAATCAAAACAGTATAGTACTGGCATAAAAACAGACATACAGATCAATGAAACAGAACAGCCCAGAAATAAACCATGCATACATGGCCAATTAATCTATGACAAAGGAGCCAAGAAAATACAATGGGGAAAGGACAGTCTCTTCAATAAATGGTGTTGGGAAAACTGGACAGCTACATGCAAAAGAATGAAACTTGACTACTTTCTTTTACCATACACAATAGTCAACTCAAAATGGATTAAAGACTTGAACATAGCATCTGAAACAATAAAACTCCTAGAAGAAAACATAAGTAGTAAGCTCCTTCACATCAGTCTTGATGATGATTTTATGGATCTGACATCGAAAGTAAGACAAAATCAAACTAAAAAGCTTCTGCACAGAAAAGTAAGCCATCAATAAAATGAAACAGCAACTTACAGAATGGGGGAAAATATTTGCAAATCATATATCTGATAAGAGGTTAATATCCAAAATATAAAGTAACTCATCCAACTCAATAGCAAAAAACCCCAAATAATCCAATTTAAAATTGAGCAAAGAATCTGAATAGACATTTTTCCAAAGAAGACACATAGATGGCCAACAGGTCTAAGAAAAGATGCTCAACATCACTAAGCATTGGGTAAATGCAAATCAAAACCACAGTGAGATATCACCCCACGCCTGCTGGGATGGCCATCATCAAAAAGATAACAAATGACAAGTGCTAGTGAGGATGTGGAGGAAAGGGAAGCCTCATACACTGTTGGTGGGAATGTAAATTGGTGCAATTACTATGGGAAACAAAAAGTTAAAACAGAACTACCATATGATCCAGCAATCCCACTTCTGGGTATTTATCTGAGGAAAATGAAAACACTAACTCGAAAAGATATCTGCACCCCCATGTTCACTGCAGCATTAATTACAATAGCCAAGATATGGAAGCAACGTTAAGTGGCCATTGATGGATAAATAGATAAAGAAATTGGGTGAATGGATAAAGATAATATTATTCAGCCATAAAAAAGAATGAAATCTTGCCAATTGAGACAACATGGATGGACCTTGAGGGCATTGTACTAAGTGAAATAAGTCAGTCAGAGAAAGACAAATACCATATGATCTCACTTATATGTGGAATCTAAAAACAAAAAAACCAAGTTCATAGATACAATGAACAGATTGGTGGTTGTAAGAGGCGGGGGTGAGGGGTGGGTGAAATGGGTGAAGGAGGTTAAAATAAAATAATTAAGTCGTGGGGATGTAACGTACAGCATGGTGACAATAGTTAATAATACTGTATTGTGTATTTGAAAGCTACTAAGAGAGTAAGTATTACATGTTCTAATTACAAAGATATACAAGTTGGACCAATATGAGGTGATGGATGTTGACGAGACTTACTGTGATCATTTCACAATACACGCATGTATCTAATCACTATGCTGTAAGCCTGACACTAATATAATGTTAACTGTCAATTACATCTCAATAATTTAAAAATCATTTAGTTCCACCTCTTAGGAAATGTAAACCTCCGGGGAAACACCCGACGTTGGCCGTGGCATCGACATGAGTCAGCAAAGAGGCTGGAGACCAGAGGCCTCGTGCTTCTCCCCGAGAGGCACACAACCTGTCCCCTTCTCACGCGGCAGTCACAAACACGACGCCAGCCCTCTTTACTCCCCATCTTTGGTGTTCTCTTTTCTGACTCTCGGGACCCTCCACCCACTTCTGGGGAGGTGTGATTTCGGACACCTGGGCTGGGTCTCCTCCAGCTGCCCACGACCTAGGGCATCCTGTCCCCGAGGCCTGCCCACCGTGGGGGCAGAGTGCACAGCTGCCCTGGGGGCCATCTGAGAAGTCCCCACAAGAACCATTTGCCCAAAAATGGCTCCTCACCTGCCAGCATCGTCGCTCGGTGGGTGCTGGGAGCTGTGTTCCTGGATGCCCTTCGCTCCTAGGCTCAGGCGTTATGCCCTGAGCAGTCGCCGTTTGGCCCATGGGTCTGGCAGTGGGGGGCTGACCCTGCAGGTCGCTGGGCCTGCCCACAGGTCCTACCCAGCAGGTTGGGGAACTTGCATTTCTACAGGTTCCAGGGGAGCCAGCCTGGGGACCCCACTTTGAGAAGGACATGAGCATTTCATGGTAGGAAGAGAAAGGTGAAGGGCTAGGGACAGGCGCATCCATCCCGACCAGAGCCCTGAGCTCACCTGGTCAGCAGACAGGCACAGACCAAAGAGAAGGTGCGGAGGCAGTCTCACCCATCTGGCCCCACTGAACCAATTAAATCAGGCTCCGCAGGGTGGGGCGGTGCTTCAAAGTAGTCCCAGGTGCTTCTGAGAATGTTGAGCTGCCTGAAATCAGGCGATGCTGCTGAGGAGGGCGTTGGAATTCTGCGTACGCAGGTGTGCATTTGTGTTCATCCCATGTGCACACGTGTGTGTGTGCAGGCTCCACAGCCGTCTCAGGCAAATTCGGTGGGGACACACCTACCGTGGACAATACCTACCACGCTAAACAACAACAAACCTGGATTCCCATGTTTGGTGGAGCCACGGTCTCGGCGCCAGACCTCCGGGGTGAGGCCCAGGAGCCTGTGCTCCAGCAGGTGCTGGCTGACTCCACAAGGCTGGCTGGCTGTGGGCTGGGCTGAGCCTGGCCTCTGCAGCCCTACCCAGGAGGAGGAAACATGCGTGGTCTGGTCCTCAAGCTGGCTGGGCAGGAGCCTGGGGGCAGCCCTTGGAAGGCAGGTGTGGCCCATCCACACCCGGAATATGTATGAAAAAGTAGAAGTATGTTTTACATATTTGAAACTTAATTTTAAAAGTCTAAAAACCTCTCTGTTTCTTTTCATGGTTATTGTTGAGGGAACCGCACCAAAGCCCGGACTCCAGGCCGCTCTGTTGAGCGGGGTCTCTGCACAGTGGTAGCCTGTGTTTTCACGGATTTCTGGTGCGTCAACACACTCCAGAGAAACACACAAATGAGATGCGATGGGGCTGGGATGAGGGGGAGATGGTGGGACCCAGAAGTTCAGAAACTGAGCTAAAACTGTGGTTTCTCTTCGGTGTTTCTGCTTGGCCTCACTGGCTCTCATTTGGCTCCACTTTCATTCCCTCAAAGTGGATGAGTCTGAAGGAAAACTGGGGAAAGCCACATTATTCAGACTTTAAACAGTGTTGCTGAATATTTTTAATATTCAAATCCCTGAGCTGGGCTGAGGGGGAGGCTCCTGAGGGATACGGGAGAGGACTGCGGGCAGGCTGCTCACGGCAGGGCGGTGTCCGCAGCTGTGTGTGTGCACAATTTAATCCATCAGTCTCTGGGGACATGGCCATTTTTCAGGGGGCTTATTTGATTCTGTAAAATGGGCAGGGGTGGCCACTTATGTTCAGTTCAAAGACAGATTCATAAGGGCTCAGCGAGATTACATTTGTCCCAAGTGTCAAAATGGGCGACAGGAAGTAGTGGGGCTGGGCTTTGAATCAGCTCTGACAGTCGAAGGAACATATGTTCAATATATAGAAGCCAGTTGTAGTTTTGTGTGCTATCAACGAACAATAAGAAACTGGAAAAATACCATTTACAATAGCATTGAAATATGAAATATATAGAGAGAAACTTAACAAGAGACGTGCAGGACCTGTGCATCATAGCTACAAAGCATCGCTGAGGGAAGTCAAGAAGAATTCAGTAAAGGGTCAGGAGACCTAACATGGTTGAGATTGACAGCTCCAACAGAATCCCAATCAAAATCCCAGCAGGGCTTTCTGTAGAAAGTGACAAGCTGGTCCTAAAATTTACATGGAGATACAAAGGGCCTCAAATAGCCGAAATAACCTTGGAAATGAAGGATGCCGTTGGAGGACGAACACTACCTGATTCCAAGATGTGTTTCAAAGCTATGGTAAACAAGAGGGCGTGAAGATGGAAATATGGACCCACGGGACACAAACGGTCCATAACAGATCCACACAGACACCAACAGCAGACTTTCAACAAAGGTGCCAAAGAAACCACAAAAAAGATGTTTTTAAGAACTGATGCTGGGTCCACAGGAGTACCCACTGCACACTCACACCATATGCAAAAAGTAAAAACAGTGGGTCACAGACCTAAAACTGTAGAACTTCCAGGAAAAACATGGAGGAAATCTTTGTGATCTTGGGTTTGGCAAAGTTCTACTCTTAGAGACACAAGATTGAAAAGGCAAATGACAGCCGGAGAAGTATTTGCAGTGGATCCATCCAGCAGAGGGTCAGAACCCAGAACACAGACAGACTCAGGGTGCACAGGAGCGAAGGCTGTAGCTCAGGCCTGGGGCCTGCGGTTGTCAACGCCCCCCCCCCTATCTGGTGGGGGCCTCTGTCTGGTGTCAAGGTTTACAGGGGCTGCTCCCAGCCCTTCCTCCAGGTGAGGACACAGCAGGAAGACCCCGTCTGTGAACCAGGAAGAGCGTCCTCCTCACCAGACACCGAATCTGCCGGCACCTTGATCTTGGATGTCCAGCCTCCAGAACTGGGAGAAATAAATGTTCACATCCACTCCACACACAAACACACAAAAAAACAACACGGGGGGGCTCACGTGGCACTTCCAGTGGGGCTCTGAGCTGGGCCTATGGAGCTGGCGAAAAGCCTGGGCAGGGTCTGTAGAAAAGGCCGAGAGAAGCCGCCTCCCCCTGCCTCCTTCACACACACTCTCACCGACACACACCCACACACACTCCCGGGGCGCAGCCACGGAGGCGCGAGCACTGCTCCGAGGTGTCCATCCTGGGGGGCGCGGACAGAGGCGCCCAGATCCTGCTCAGGTGCCCCGTCTGCACAAGTGCCCCCACCCCGACCCTGACTCCGGTCTAGGGGCTCTGACCCGAAAGGGGCTTCAAAGGTGCCCTTTGTGTCGAACCGCGAGCGCCCAGCCAGCCGGGCGGAGCCCATTTTGTTTCAGGACCTCGGGTGCCGCCGCAGACAAGGGGCCCAGGAGAAGGAAGGGGGCGACCCGTGCGCGACACTCACGGCACCGGGACCCCCGCTCTTCTCGGGGAGGACTCGCCCCCGCCCCCTCCCCCTCCTCCCTCCCCCTCCCCCCCCCCACCCCCGCACACCGCCTGACTCCTCCAGACGCCGACACCGCCTCCGGGAGGGGAGGGCACCTGCCGGCCCCGCCCCAGTCTCTCCCCCACGCCTCCGCACCTGCGCCGCAGCCCGATCCCGACTCGCCGAGAAGCCCCCGCCGACACGCGCGGCGCGGGCTGGGTCCGCAGAGGCCAGCGCCCGGGCTGGTCCACCTTCCGGGGGCGACCCCACAGGCTGGCATCCGGCCCGAGGAGGTCCCAGGAGGTCAGATCTCCGGGTCCCAGGACTGTGACCTCGGCTCCTGTGCGCAGAGGCCAAGAGCGCCCCCAAAGCTCGTGGCCGCGGGGGGGCTCCCCCTCCTCCCTCTACTCAGGATGCTCTGGATGTGCGACTGAAGCGCCCACAAGATTCCTTCCGGGAGACTTGGCGGGGGGTGGGTGTCTGGGGGTCCCCGCGGGGCGCGTTCCCACCGCGGTCACCCCTGCGCTCTCCGAAACTCCGACCCAGTCCCAGGTCTGCGGGCTCCGCAGTACAGGACCAAAAAGCAAAAAAGGAGTAAAAATCTGAAATGTAGGCATTGAGGTTTTCACAGAAATGCGAACCGCAGCTGTGCCGGAGAGCTGGCAGTTAGAGGGAGAGGCCTGGGGGGCCCCGTGGGTGACAGTGATTGGGACAAAACAGGTCTTCTTACGTGGCTGCTGAGTCAACACGTGAGTGGGTTTGTGATCCATGCCTCCGGGGCCCGGCGGTGCTCCGGGCCCTGGGGAGACAGAGGTGTAGACGCAGACAAGGTCTGAGGAATTGGGGCCAAAGGCAGGAATAGGAATAAAATAAGAGGGACCAGATAAGAGGGGGCCCCGGGTGGGGCTATCGGAGAGGGTGCTCAGCACAGGCCCTGCGAGGGGTCAAGATCTGAACTGAAACTCGAGTAACGGGAAAAACGAGGAAGAAGAGATTCCCAGCTCAGGAGATGCTGAGTGTGAGCTGGGTGTGCGGAGTGGCCCGTGTGCTCAGATGGGCGGTGGACAGCTCCTGGAGAGGGGCCTGGAGGCCGCACTGGTGCTCGGGCTTTATTCGGTCTCCCGAGAAACAATCACAGGGTTTTGAGCCAGGGAACCACGAAAGGCTCTAGAGCTGGGCATCGGGGGACTAGAGGAGGCCCCCTACGAGGCACTGGTAAGAGGGAACCGTGGCTGGACAGGGCGAGAGAGGGCTGGGGAGCATGTGGAGGCAGGGTTGGCAGCATCGTTGATGGGTTAGATCTGGGAGAGAGAAAATGGGGGACGGAGGGTGGCTCAGCTTTCTGACTGGAATAAACTGGGTGGATGGTAGTACCAGTTGAGATGGTGTTTTGTGGAGGAAACAAGGGCCCTATTTTGGATCTACTTTGGGCATGTTAAGTCTGAGATACTGACTGAATTCAGATATTGACTCCACGCCACAAGCCTGGAGTCTGAGGGGCAGTGGGGTTGGGGTACATTCCAGTGTCAACAGTGGGTGCAGCTGGCTGCCACCTCGTCTTTCCTAACAGAGTTTGGGTGTGTCCAGGGCCCCACCCCAGAGCCCCAAGGGTGACCTAACTGGTCTGGAAGCCCATTTCCCTTGATAGTCACTGGGTCAAGAATAGAAATGGGTCCCAACTCTGGCCAAGATGTGAAATTTACTGGCAGCTCTGACATTATTCCTAAAGGCCACACATCTCCCCGGATGCTAATGGGTCTGCCCACAGCATTCTTGCTCTCTGTCCAAGGAAGACACTGACCCCGATGTGGCAGAACGGGGTGATGCCAAGGATACGGGTCCTCCAGGCTCCGCTCCCCCTTGTGCATCGTCCTCCCGCCAGCTCCCTCATCACTTCCTCAGCCCAGAGCACCCAGAGGCAGAGGAGGAATTTCAGGTTATCACAGGAGTTCCTAGGGTCTCACTCACCTGCACTTGGTCACACGTCCACCCTAGGCCAATCTCCATGGCCAGGGGCATGGTATGCCCTCTCTCGTTTAGCCAACAGGGGGACATGCCAGTACCCAGACTTGGGAATCATACCACCCAAGCCTCTGAGAACGGAGGAGGGACAGTTTCTCAAACTCCTGGGCCCTGGCTGCTCAGGGCATGCGTTCAGGTGCAGGGGATGGCACTTTCAATGTTCGCTGTGTCTTCATAACAACCAGAGGAGGTAGGCACTGCGAGAGTCCCACTAAAAAATAAAGATCCAGGCTTAGCAACACTACATAACTCGCCCAAGTTATCTGTAAGGAGAGGATTCCCTGGAGGAGAGACTGACCTCCTGCAGAGCCCACTCTGACAAACACAACTTCAGGCATAGAATTGTCTTTTTTAAAATAATTCCTGATCTAGGAGTTAAGAATCAGCAAATTATAACTCCCAGGAAGGCAAGAAAAAAAGAAACAGGAACAAGAAACAGAGGGAGCAAGTGGAAAATAAACAAACTGGCCAGCGTAGGCGCCAACCCGTCAATAGTTACTTTATGTGTAAATGGTCTGCACACACTAGTAAGCAGACAGAGATTGGCAGAGTGGATTGAAAAACAAGACCCAACTATATGCTGCTTACAAGGGACTCACTCTAAATATGACGGCAGAGGCAGGTTGAAAGTAAAGATGTGAAAAGGTGCATCTCCAAACATAAAGGAAAAGAATAGCAGGAATGGGTATATTAACGTCAGATACAGGAGAACTTGAGAGCAAAGACAGTTACTGGGGACCAAGAGGGAGATTACTGAGATTAAAGGATACACCCCCAAGAAGACACAGCCATCCTAAGAGTGCAGGCACCCAACACAGCTTCAAAATACAGGAAGCAAAAACTGAGGGGAACGAGAAAGAGTGAAACACAGGAAGACAAATCTGTTACTTTGGTGAGGGACGTGACTGAGAGAACCAGGCAGAATGTCAGCCAGGGTGTGGACTTGACGGCACCTTGCCCCCCAGGATTGGACCCACGTTACACACACTCAGGCAAGCTCTGCACCCGGTGCATGTTCTTTTCAAGCACCCGTGGAACAGTCACCAGGGTGACCACATCCAGGGTCACAGACAAGCCCTAACACGTAAGTGGACAGATCACACAGAGCGTGTTGTCTGACCACAGTGGACCCTGGCCTTGCAGGGGATCCAGCCCATGGCTGCGTCCCTGCCCCGTGGCTCCCTTGCCATGACAGCCCTTCCCCTGATCGGTACCAGACGGCCTCCTCCGTAACACCATCCTGAACCTGGTGGGTCCTGCTGACTATCCTTTCCTTCAGCTTCAGTGGGACCCACAGATGGCAGAGCCCCGACATGGAAGACACGGACCAGGCCCACTGAGCTGGGCACCCACGCTGGCCATGCTCCATGGCGCTCGGGCTCTGAGAACTGTGGGAAGTCTTGTTAAAACCCCCAAACTCTCCTGCAGTGCCGTCTTTCTCATATCTCCCCCACCCACCACCCATGGTGGACTGGGAACACAGTATGTAAAGGGGAAGAGCCCCCCACACCCCAATCTAAGTGGCCCAGCACTTCACCCGGATCAGGAAGTGCTAGTGGCCCGTCAGGCCCAGCTGCCTCGGTGCTGGGGGTGCTCCTCCAACTGCTGGTTTTACCCGGTGATTTAGATAAACAGAGGGCTTTAACGTTAGTAAAAAAAAACATGCACGTGCCAAGGAACGGAACGCAACGACTGCAACTTCTTGGTGGAGGGGGAGGTGCAAACATCTGGGGTCCTTCGGGGCTCAGCTCTGTGCCACTCCACGGCCACAAGAGAACACGCCTCGGCTGGCCCGCGGACGACACACATGGCCATGAGCTGAGTGTCCCCGGCCAGGCCCAGAGCGGCTGACGCGCACCTGGGAGCAAGAGGGGTCGAGGGCTGGCAGAGCTGCCAAGCTGGGCCTACATCTGCCAGTCCCGATGTATGACTTGTCATTTCAAGCCACTGAGTTTGCGAAGAGTTATCTGGAAAAGGCAAACCAACACATCACCCCATTTCTCCCCCAATTTCCTAGGCCAGGGCTGTGCATGGAGAACACACAGTCAGTAGATACTTCATCAACTTTACAGATATTTATTGAGCATCTACTATGTTGCAGACAGTGTACTGAGACCAGGGGATACAAAGGTGATAGAGATAGGCTTGATTCCCACCTTCAGGGAGCACATCGAATTATTTTTGTGATGAGTCCTACGAAGGAAATTCCTAGGAAGGCAGAATGGTGGGTGAGTGGAATTCCATGGTGTCCGCAGAGAAATGGGCCCAGAGGCACAGACTAGAGGGGCTAGAAAAAGCTGCCTGCGCAGGTGGGAGGGAACACCAAGTAACAAGAGTGGCACACGGATCAGTGGAGGAATAATGAGCTACTCAATAGGCAAGTTTCCACATGGCAAAAAGTAAAACTGGGTTCTCACCTCAGACTACACACACAACACACACACACATAATCAACTCCACATGGGCTGAAGACACATGTATTCATCAAGGGAGATTGTCTTCATGGCTCTGGAGGAGGGAGACTTCATAAACAAGACCAAGACACTCAACCATAAAGGAGAAGATGGGTCAATTTCACTACATAATTAAAAACTGTAAGATAAAAGCTACTCTAAATAGAGTTAAGACAACTGGTAGGGATTGAGAGGAAATATCTGCAACATGTAACAAAGAATGAACAGCCAGAGACAAAGAAGCCCACATCAACAAGGGAAGGATAACATCAACAAGGGAAGGATAACCCAGTAGAAACACGGGGGAGGGGGTGCGTGGGTCAGTCACCAGCTGGCGGACCAGCCATCACACGTAACACATGCTGGAGGCCCAACCACCGCTGCTGGCGTCACCCCGATTTAGCGTGAAGTCCATCACCGTTTCTGAGGCTCACTTAGGATCCGAACACGATGGCCGCACCTCCACCCCTGGTGATTTTATGGGGATGTCTCCTGAGACGTGGCCATTTAACACAAGAAACAAGAGCCTGACACAGGGGTACTTATTTCTGTGGTAAACCTCAAATTTAACAAACTGTGCCCTCACGAACACTGGCTTGAGGGCCGACCCTGGAGGCCCACAACTGAGCCGCTGGGCACGGTGCCCCTGCTGCGAGGACTCGGGCTACGATCCAAACATGGGTGGACGGAACCCGCATTTCATTCTCATGACACAGATGGGTTCAAACAAAATATTATTTTTTAAAAAGGTGCATTTTGAAGAAAATTTTAATTAAAAAAAAAAAATGAAAAGAAAACCCAAACAGTGCCTAAATCTTTATTTTTCATAACCTACATTTTTTCAAATTAGACAGTTTTACACTGAATGACACAAAGGAAACTTAAATTACCAATAGTTTACACATAAGCTTGATTCCAGTCTTAATGAAAAGAAATAGAACAGAAACAAAAGCCCTGGCGAGGCGTCCGCGTCACTGCCCTTCTGCGAGCTGGTGCCGTGGCCGCTCCTTCAGGCCGATTGTCCGCCGCTCCCCGCGGACGCAGATGCAGACACGGGCCATACCTGTCCCCGAGGGCCGCGAGGCCCCAAACTGGCCTCCACACGGCACCGTGGTGGCCCTGACCACGTGGCAACTTGACAGGTTTCTTGCCACCACTAGTAACAACCAGTGATGCAGTTACAAGAGGGCCTGATCAGAAACATCATGACACGGACTCTTAAAAAGCAACGACTCTTCTTGAATTCATGTCTGGTGAAACGGGGCCGGGTTCTCATTCTTATCTCTCCAAATGACAAGTATCATCACACAATTGTCCAAGTTAAAATGCCATTTGTGATGCTGTGTCTCTGACTCTGTACCTTGAGGTACTGCCAGGGGAAAGGAAAGAGTTACATTTTACACGGACGAAGCCAGACACCGGCTGTGCATGGCGGGGCTGCCCGTGGGCTGGCGCCACAGCTTCCCGCTGTGCACCCCCTGTGCTTTTCTGTGAGTGGAAAACCTCACGAATATCAGAAAGGTGGAGATTGGGGGACATTATATAGCTCTTTGGCATATCGCCCTTGCTTAATTAAAAAGAATGCTATAAAAATCACATCAGAGTGAAGTCTTAACTCGGCTGCGGGAGCGTAGGCCTCATGTGCCCGGCCGGCCATGCCACCTGGCTGGTCCCGGCTGCTGTCATGGTCACCTTCATCCCAGCTGCATGCACAGCTCCACCCTGGTCACACAAATGGCGGACAGCACGGCTGGCCCCACACACCTGCCTCCAGGGAAAGGATCTGCCACTATTAAAAACCAGTGTCTGGGCTGCACAGTGTTTGGGATTCGGGGATGGTGCTGACAGCATCGCTCCTTCCTCCGGCAGAGACCACCATGTCATGGGATCCCGGGGGCTCGGAGCTGGCCTTTCCAGCTCTTTCTACAGTACTCATTGGTTTGGGTGTAAGAGGTCAATTATTTCTGATTTTTTCAGTCAGCAATTTCAAAACTACAAAGAAATAAATTCCCCTGTTCCTTTTACAGGCATTTGCAAATATGAGTGCTGTGTGGGTGTCTAGGTATTCGAATAAAGACGCTGCTCTGAAGGAGATGGACTTGTTTTCCTCTGGCAGGCAGATCATGCCTATTAGCTATTTATAATTTTAAGTAGATTATTTTTTACTTTCACTTGAAGACCCTGCCAGTTTCCACTTTCCAGATTATACCTCAAAAACCCTTTCAACATTAGCTGTGATTAGTACATACTTACATATGTTTAAGAAGAGCATGAAAATATTCGAACGTTTTAGTAAGACTTTCCATCTCCCTTTCACAGCAGCAAAGAGGCAGAATCAGTTCAGCACACCAGTATAAGAGAAAAAGAAAAAACCTCAACAAATTAAAATAATATTCAAACCACAACATTGAGTTTATCTACATCCAGGTCAATAGCAACATTTATAATATATCAATTTTTATCAGCTTTTTCTCTTTAGGGTACCTTTTTAATATGTTCTGATTATTTACAACTGTACAAGCAAAGCACACACGCCCAAGTGCACATATTTAATACAGTATCGACTATTTGCATTTACAGGATTTTTCAACAGTCTGAAAAAAGATCAACTGTGTAAGATCTTCCAGGTAAATTACAAACATGACTGCTTGCTCTTCCTACAGTGCTTACCCAGTAACACCGTGACAGCAGACCCCACTCACGCCAACACAGGCCGGTCTCAGGAACTCTAAGCTGTCATATACAAAAGTTAAGGCAAAGTCATTTTCAAGTTTAAATAAAATTCAAGTCTTTAAATATTGGATGGAAATAATCTCTTTTTTAAAAAGAAAAAACCTTAGTCTTGTTAAATAACATTTTGTGGAATAAACTGTATGGTTACATTTAGCAGGAAATAGTCTTATTTTAATGTCTGCTGCTTAGAATACTTAAAGAAAAAATTTAGGCATTTTAAAACAAAATAATTTATGTTTATTATCAACTGCTAGCTTTAGTGCATGCGTGTTCTTGGAGAGCAGCACTTAGAGAAGGGATCACAGACCCTGTCTTGGAGGTAAAGAGAGAGGGAACTTGGATCCTCCAACACCAGAGGGCACCACAAACACCTTCTCCCACGATCTGTGTGCCGTGCGCAGAGGTTCGGAAAGGCACCCCGGGAGGGGTAAGGTGGGGCCGACTGGGGCAGACGAGGGAGCCGGGCTCCATGCCCTCACCACCTGCTCTCGGGAGCAAAACATCAGGGTACAATTTCGTGGTAACATGTCAGTGGGCAACAAAGTTTATATTCCATTTAAGTTCTATTCACAATGTGCTTTGAGTTTATCTTACATAACAGCCACTTGAGACTGGAGTGAGGAGCTGGTTACTTGCTGGCAGGACATCAGGACTCTCGGTGCTCTGCAGGGTTACTCTGCCCAGTGGACCAAAAATGGGCTCTACTTAAAAAATGCTAGAACCACTTCTTAGGCTTCTGAATGAAAGGACAACTCCCAGGCCAGCGTGTGGCGCCACTGGACCCCGTCCCTTCCCCAGGCTACACTCATAGCATCGCCTTGTGCCCTCAATCCCACGGTCCTCAGCCTCACCCAGCGGTCTGGACATCTCAGAGATACACACTTGCTAACCAGTTATTTTAAAAAATGAAGTAGCATAGTTCCGCTTAATTTAGAAAAACTCACTATATATATATATAGCTTGCATTCATAGCCACATGGAGGCTTAATAAAAAATATCAATTTGTTAGGATAAATGCATTTTCTATCCTGAAAAAAATCAGACTTATGCATCACCTCCAGTTAAGCACCAACCTAAAATAAGGTTTATATTAATTAAATCCTGAAAAATAGATTTTTTTCAAGAGGGGGGAAATCCGACTCATAGAAGAAAAATAACTTGCAGGCACCTTGTGGGCCTCATCTACACTGCAAGCTCCTAACCAGCGGCTCACTCACATCCCGAGCAGGACAGTGCTTAGTTGTGGCGACCTCAGCTCCTTGAAGCCCTCCCAGACCTCGGCGCTCACTGAGGGGACCTGGGCGGGGGGCTCTGTTCTCTGTGCAGCCGCCGCCCCGAGGCTGGGGGAGAGGGCCGGCGGCCTGGCGGTCTCCTCTGGTCTTTGGGTGGTCCTGGGCTGGACTTGGGGGCAGGGGGCTCTCTCTCGGCGAGCTTCTTTTCTTCCTTCCCACAACCAACAGTGTTTGGCTTTTGTTCTTTCTGGGGCTGCAACGGGGAAGATGGCAGCTCTCTATTCGTCCTCTGACAAATCTCTGCGTAGCTGGGTTTTCGCAATTCCTGGGAAACAGACACAGCTCTGGGATTATATGACAACATGCGAAAATAAGGTTCACTCGAGGTAGAGGTAAAAAAAGGTTTCAACTGTAACCACGTTCAAAATTATTTTAAATAAAGAATTCCTACATTTCAACAACTGAGGTTCCCTTGCAGCACAACTTTCCCTCCAAGATACTCTAGAAATATCTTGTAAAAATGGTTAAAACTAGAAAAGGCATGGAGATGAAAAGTGCCGACTGAACTCTTTCCAGCCTCTGGCCCGTAATCACTTCTGAGCCACATACGAGCCTGAAAGGCGGCAGACACCAGACACCCTAGAAAAACACAGAAGCAGCATCTGCTCTCCCTGCCAGACAATCTGCCTCGGCACAGAGCAGGCCTCCTGGACCCAGGAAGAGGTCCGACTGTCACTTATGGGTGACCTTCAACAGCTATCTCTGCAAAGCATTTGTACACACTGCAAACTACAGAGGGCTGGAGGTGTGGTTGCAGGAAAGTCAGAGGTAACAACAACAAAAAAGTAGGGTTTTCAGGTAAGTGGAAGCATGAAGGCTAAATGACAGATGAGGACATTTAGAAGTGTGTCACCTCCATCAACCATTTGTAACTTAAAAATAATTTTAACCTATAAAAAAGTTTTCTTTAAAGATTCAATCTAGCAGACAATAAGGGTTTAACTCCCAAATCTAAACTCTAAAGGCCCACCCAAGATCAAACTGGGGACAACGCAAATCAGAATTTAAAAAGCTGGACTGAGCGCCCAGGGGAGGAGAGAGGAAGAGGAGCTGTCGGTAGGCCTGCGTGGACCCGGGTGGGGCGCGGGCGGGGTGGGAGGTGGGCGTCCCTCTGACCCGCACTTGGACCACCCTAAGTCCTAGGGGGACAGGAACTGGAAGCTGTGGCTCCTCGGGCGACAGCCTCACTCTACTGACCCTGAACAAGATGACCCATGGCTGCAGGGACGACGAACAGCCAGATCGGTTAGTTACAATTATTAGCAAATGCCCAGGGTACCCTGCACAGAAAGCATGGTGTGCACACAGGCGGCCACCGCTCCAGGGAGCCCCTCCGCATCCTCGCCCCCGACATACCGAGACGGCGCCGTCCACCTGCACCGATTTACTCGCAGTCGTGCTCAGGGTGGGAGGAGGTCTGTCCACACTCGGGGTTTCCTTCTGCTTCTCCACCACCTTGGGATCCCTGGAAAGACGCCAGCAGGCAGACACGTGAACATCCGGACCCCGCGGGCAGCCCCGCAGTGAGCACAGCACGGGGCGCAGGCATCAGGTGCAGGCGGACTTACTCGGGCGGGTGGGCAGCGGAGGGGGCACGCTCGCAGGCTGCGGACACGGCACAGGGCACTGAGGGCTCTCGGGGGGGCACCGCGGGGAGAGTGTTCGTGCTTGCGTCTGCGTTCAGGCTCTGAAACCATCAAAAGCAGTTTATCACCGCGTAGAGGCACGTCCGTCAGATCTTTCTCAATGATCTTAAACACACAAAGATGGTACCGGCTTCGCCGTCCTCCCGGGAGCACAGGTGGGCCAGCCCAGAGCACAGCTGGACACACTGTGGCCGGGAAGCAGCCCCCGGTCTCCCCTTCCTCTTGGCAGACGTCTCACCAATCTGAGGCCTCCCTCTGTGCATGAGCACGATTGCCTGCAAGCCTGCTTTCCCACCTGAACAGGTACTGAAACCTCCACCCATCTGACACCCCAGTGCCCAGCACTGCCTGGCACGTGATCTGTGAATGTAAGTTCCCAGCACAATCCAGTACGGCTCACCCGTTTTTACAGGGAAAACCAATAAGGTTACAGCTCCATCCCAATAAACCTGAGCGCCTTGAGGAGTGCAGGTGCTGACATCAGTTTCCACCTGAATCCACCACCAGCCCCTGAAAGCAGTGTGTTAACTCTCCTGATTTAACAGGGAAGGAAACTGAGGCTTAGTCTGTTTAGGGCAAACACCTGGAGAATGCCAGCCCCACGGGCAGTAACCACTCACACATGTAGCCTTCTGTTAATTAACAAAAAAAAGGCAGCAAATAAAGAACTGTAAGGGAGACTAACTGCAAACAAGCGTTTTCTCAAAATCTCACTTTTCAAAGCAGATAAAAAGTTTAGAAGTGAGAGGTTCTGGAGGGAGTGAGATGGAAGGAATAGCACTGCCCCCCACCATGGGGCGGGGGTGGTGGTGATGGAGACACGGGGTCCCTGAGAACCATCACCTCTCACGATTTTGTGCTCAAGGCTGGTGGAGACATAGGCATGGAAAACGCCTCCTTCTTGTAAAAGCTCCCTTACGTCCAGAGCACGCCCGAGACCGCCCCCCTCCCGTCCGAGGCCTCCCAGGGCCCCGCAGAGCCGCCGAGCACTCCACCAAGAAGCAGGGACACAGTCTCTTCCACCTGGAATTGGGCTCAGACTTCTTAAAAGTAGCAATTCTCTCTTCAAAATAAATTTTACACAAACTCGCAATGTAAAAATAGTAAAAATTAAAAAAAAAACAAAAACAAAATACTGATTTTGAAATGGGGTGGAGGCCTGCTTGTTCTGCTCCCCTGCCCACCCCCAAGGGGAGTAAGGTCAGGGTGAAGCCAGGACTCAGGGTCTCTGAGCTGCAAGGATTCTCTAACATCATTCCATGGGGCACTGATAACTCAGAATTTAAGACTTACAATAACGCACAAGACACGTCACATTTAATAAGTGCTTCTCTCTCCAAAATACAGGGTCTTGGAATCCTCTCAACCTTGAAGGCTAAAAATGGGAGCAGTAACCACACACTAGTATGAAGACAACTAAAGACCTGGCTTCATAAATCCCACCGTGACCCCGCCTGGTACTGAGGGGCTCTGTGGGGGCTCCGCAGGTGTAGACGGGCTGGACACGGTCTGCAGGGCAGTGCCTTCCCCAACCCAGAGGCCAGGGGTTCTGACTCCTTAGGTCTTCGGGCAGTAGGCGGGGTGCTGGTGGGTGGGTTCCCACTGGAGAAAGACACAGGGGTGGCCGTGATGGAGTGCCAGGCTGAGAACTCAGCAGGCGCTGGACAAGGCATTCCGGCCACCTCTGCCCTGGTCTGCTTGTCGACTGCAGCAGGGCCACAGGGAGCCCCTGGGCTCTTGCAGCACTCGCTGATTCCCGGGATGTAATCACTGCAGAGGCGTGAACACCACAGAGCTAGCCGACAGCCACCCGTATTATAGTAAAGTTGCTCTGGGCTTCTGGTTATTCATGTAGATTATTAAAAACATGTTACTTCTGGTATAATTCAGATTTTTCTTTTTTATTCTGCTGACTTGTAAAATAAAAGCAGGTCGTGAATAGCAAGAATAAAAATGCAACCTGAGTTTCTGGGTGAGTGAGTGTCTGTACAGTACACCAGCGCAGGGCTCCACCTCTGACCCTACCACTCAAAACCTGTATGGCCTCTGCAATCACTTATCCTCATAAACCTCTTCCGCATGTGAAAAAAGCACACATGAAAAGAGCAGAACGCCAGCGCTGAGTGAGCATCAGGCTTGGGATAGCTTACCCTTTCTTTGGAGGATCCTGTGAGCAAGCCAGACAGCCTGTTCTCAAACAAGTCCTCCGTCTTCAAATGCCCCGCCGCCCCAGGCAGTGGGGGGAAGCTGGAGAGGCCTAATTCAAAGCTCGGGGAGGGCGGCCTGGGCGGTGTTGGAGACTGAGTCTGACTCCTCTGAAAGAGAAGAACACCGTGGAGTCGCCCTGGGGTGGCTGGGCAGGAGCGGCTCAGAAATACCGCAGGTGAGCGATGCAAACACTCGCTCCCTAGTCTTCGGAGGTCCACACCTGTCTGGAGAAACGGATGGCCAACCCAACCCCGCGGACTTGGTCACCTATCAAAGGTCATCTGTCAGGCAACTTCAACCATGAGAGCAGAGCTGAAAAGACGAAACCTCAGGGCTGCTCCCGGCCACGGTCAAACACGCCGGTAAGAGCTGCGTGTGTACGACACCCAGACCCCCGGAAGCCGACAGAGACCAGTGGGACACAGCAAAGTGACAGATGCACAAGAGCCCGAGTCTCGACATTAAACTTATTCACCTCCAGACAAGTTTTGTGTTATCGCAGCAGAGTCTGTGATCTAAGTCATAAAGGAGAAAGTAAAAGAAAACAAAAGCCACTCTCTCAACTCTGTACAACTTACGTAAAAAATTTCACAAAGATTTCCATTAAAAAAAGTTTAACAAAAAAGGGAGGGGGCTTCAGTTATCTGAAAATTAACTTAACTGAAACTCCTTATATTTTTAAAAGGGAGGGGGCTTCAGTTATCTGAAAATTAACTTACTAAAACACCTTATATTTTTAGATCAGTATGTAAAAGCATGGTATTTAATACGAGATTCTTATCACATTCCCTGACTTCAAGAAAGTAAGTAAACTCAGCAAAATAATACCCAAGTAAAACTTATAAGCCAAAGAGAAAGGCAGGAGTCTCAGGAGAAAGGCAGTGATATACTTTTATTGAAACACTCTTAGTCAACCTGCTAGGAGCCATTCTGTAACATCCAGTTCCTTGGCTGAAACAGACAAGGAACAGAAAGGGGAGATGAGTTTGTATTAGGTAGAACACAGGCATTTTTAGTTGAATGGTGGGCTACTTGGACTGGAAGCAATGCTCTCGTGGGGCTCACTTAACTTGAAAGGCCAAGATTTCCCAGAAACTTATACCAACTGGAAGATTATCTCTACAGAAGTAAAATGTAGAGAAGATCTGTTACAGCTCAAGTGAGAGCAGGTTAAGGATGAAATCAGATCCACGCTAAGCACAGCCCACCTCTCCTTTGGGCCTCCTGCTGCATGTCTTCTCCTTGGCGTAGGTGCCTGAGGGCTGCCTACCTCGCTCGCGTGCGTGCCCTCTGAACCTGGCTGCACAGGTAACCGTGTGGCTGCAGTGTGCCCTGTAGTTCAGCATGCTCTAGGTTATGCTCATCTCAAAGCAATTTTTAGAGGCTTTATTTTAAACATCTGCATGTTTCTGAGGTGAACCCAGCTTTTCAGAAGATGAGCATTTCTAGGAAGAAAGACCTGACAAAAAATTGACTAAGTGTCAACTTTCAGGAAGAAAAGAGGCAATGTTTAACGTTTTTAGAGTCTGAATGGCTTTAGGCAAGGCATGAATGCCAACCCCTGGTCCCGAGGGCGTGGCCAGGCCACCTGCTCACACATCTGCAACCTGCCCCCAAGCTTCTCAGGTGTTCAGAACACCCAGTGCAGCAAAGGGCTCACTGTCGAGTACACACACCTGCGCCACGTGCGTGGGCATCTGAGTGGTTCCAGGTATGAACACGCAGATCAGGAACACAAAACAGAATGAAACGGAAATGGCAATAGGAAAACATTTCACCTTTGCAGGTAATGCAGTGACCAGGGGCAATGATTCCTGCAGGGTAACTAGTACCTGAAGAGATAGTCAGATACCTGTCTTGTTAGTCCAAATGTAACAGGAATTCATGCATTCCAACTGGAACCAACCGATATAAACTGCTTTACCAAAGGGTCACCAAAAACTAGACTGAACTGACCAACATGGTAAAATTAGGGTGTTCATTTACTAACAATTTTCACTTTCTAAGTTCTAGGCAAATACAGTAATGAGAATGTACACACTCAATGGCTTGGGATCCAGACCAAGAACTGTCTCAAGGTCTTTTCCAGGCCCCGAATGTCTACATGCACACCGCCCGCGCTCTCCCCGCATCAGGGCCCTGCAGAGCACCACCCAGAGGGGGAGCTGGTCAATCACCCTAAGCAGACACAACCACGCCTCCTGTACTTACCACTCACATAAACCCATCACTTATTTTGGGTTTGTCCTGACCGTAAGTTACATGCAGCAAAAAGCAACAATGCTTTCTACACAGTGGGTACAGAGTAAAAATATTTTGAATGAAAAATACTGATGAGCTAATTCCTACGTGAGAGAAGTTTATTCTGCTTGTCCAAACTCGTGATTCCGGTGATTTCAAAGTACACTACCTGGTCACCCACACAGAAAGCACTCATCTGGACAAGTGCAAACAGACCACGTATGTGCATGATGCGCTCCTGGGTGCACCTATGTGCCGCACAGGACACGCAGGTGCCAGCAGTTCCTCAGGTAACCAGCCACCACCTTCTCCTCTTTAGAGCATCAAAAAAAGGTCTATTATAACCTAGCGGATACCACGTTACGAGAAAATCTCTTTTGAAAAGCTCCTTCTCACATCTTAATTAAATCTCAGGTTTGTTTAGTGTAAGCTAGGTTTATACATCTTGTGAAAGTGGCACAGGCCTGATGTACTCACTGTGAACTTCTCCTCCCGTTTCTTCCGGTAACCAAAGGAGTTTTTCCTAGAGGAGAGGAAAGCAGAAGACTGTTAACTTTTCCCACTTGAAACATAATTTCACTGAGCACAGTATGTGCAGACACATTCAGTCTTCATGACTTTGTAATCTTTTATAGATGACTTTTGATTTTAAAATTCCAACCTTGGGGCTTCCCTGGTGGCGCAGTGGTTGAGAATCTGCCTGCTAATGCAGGGGACACAGGTTCGCGCCCTGGTCTGGGAAGATCCCACATGCCGCGGAGCAACTAGACCCGTGAGCCACAACTACTGAGCCTGCGCGTCTGGAGCCTGTGCTCCGCAACAAGAGAGGCCACGATAGTGAGAGGCCCGCGCACCGCGACGAAGAGTGGCCCCCGCTTGCCGCAACTAGAGAAAGCCCTAGCACAGAAATGAAGACACAACATAGCAATCAAGCAATCAATCAATCAATAAATAAAAACTTTAAAAAAAATAAAAAATAAAAAAATAAAATCCCAACCTTAAGAAGTGTAAGCAAAACAAAAAAAAATTTATAGTAAAGAAGTAAAATTGAGGTCTAGATAGGTAAATAAAAGAAAATATTTATTGAAGGAATTTTCCCATTTAGAATTTTTGTTATGATATGAACATTTGAATATCCATTCAGTTGGAGTGGCAAGATATGTAAAGTGTGACACTGAGCTATAAAGGTGAATTGTTAAAAAATAGTAATGACAATCTATCCAATTTATCATCAAAAGGAAAAGCTCCCAAGTAGCCTGGTCCGCTCCTGCACCCCCGGCCCTCACTCCAGTGAACCACACGGGGTTTCTGAGCCCCAACCACTTCCTCTCCCCATCTGCCAGCCTTCCACTCCACAGTTCCTGAGGCACATTTCCAACGTCTAGAGTCTGATCCGCCAGCACTGGCGCCATTCCCTACACGGCAGCTTAAACCGCAGCAACAACCCCACCTACTGAGTGGATGTCACGGCAGGCCCAAGGGCACCAAGACACTTCACTACCCGGATGGGCTTCCGTGGCCTAACAGTTCACACATTAATTCCCATTTATAATTTCATTTTTATTTACTTATTACCCTTTGTCATTTCAGCTGAACGCAAAGACTCCCTAAGGGCCCGTATTATGCAAGTTGAAAAGGAATTTAGAAATAATCTTGACCAATTCCACCCCCCATGGGCCCAGCAAGGCCTGACTGCGAAGACAGAGCCGACTGGGGTCCGTCCCTCCCGCTCCCACCACCCCGGGAGCACACGCCCCTGGCCAGAAGGAGCTCCTGGGGTCAGACCCTGTCCCATGTCCTCCATACACAATACTCAGAAAAGTAGTCTTCACTTACAGGCTTCAAAGTGGGTTTACAACAGGAAAAGCTTACGGAGGCTGAGCCCACGCTAGATGTGTGCTGGAGCGCACGTCCTTCCTGACAGGCCAGGGGGTGGGGCTGTCCGGTCAGCTCTCCACACATAACAACTGGGTCCCAAGGCAGCCTGGCCCACCCTCAGTTCCCACTGAACAGTGTCCTGTCACCACAAAGACGGAACCAGTCAAGTCTCTGCTCTAAAAGTAACACCCCTGAGTAATTATATAAAACCTTGGATGGTTACAGCCTTCCAGTTGATTTTCTCTGATGGACTTGAAAATAATGATTATAAAACACATCTGAATTAATGGAATCTGACACTACGAATAGTTTCTAAGTACACAGTACCTGTCCAAATGAAATTGTGAACACTCACCTTCCTCTACCTAAGCCCGGAGAGGACTCGAGGCTGCTCTGTTCCACCCGCCCGGGCCCCGCGTCTCTCTTGGCGTAGACTGGAGGGTTCTGTAGCCGAGCTCGAGGCTGACCCGTCTGCCTCGTTTGTGGGCTCCGCACACCGTTCATCAACCGGTCCGCAGTGAAGTTAAATATCGAAGGACTTTCTAACAGCCCAGGCCCTCTCTCTGCACTGGGAATGGCATGGCGCAGATGAGATTTACTAGGATTCCTGTAAATAAAATGTTTGTATACGCTCAGTTCTAAAATGATCATGGCATTATGAAAAGAGCGTGCTAATGCAGATATGGCTAAGCTAAAATTTGCTTTCTTTTTAGGAAAAATATTAAAAATGTTACTTAGAATACTTAGCTCATAATATGTCTGATAATGCAAATCTAAATGCAGTATGGACGTTCTGCTTGGCTGTAGCCCAGGCCCAAATTAAAAGCAGGCGCATGCAGATGCAAGCTGTCCCAGAGGCCTTTGTCTCACGAGTCTACCCTCTACGTAGGCGCTGCAGCGCGCATTTCAGGGTTTAATGCTCACAGAATGGAATTCCATGCTTCGAGTCGTTTTACTCCTGGTGGACATTGCTGGTGGTCAAATCTACCATTAGCCAGCACAGGACAGCCTCTTCACTTAGTGTGACTCACCCAAATGGTGAGAATGACGGAGGTTTAACACATTTGCTTTTGCTTTGCTTTGAAAGTATACAATGTGGCAGCGACCTCTTGTTACAAACCCTGGGAAAACAGCAGCCTTTCCAACCCCTCACGGGACTTGCCTGCTCCTTGGAGGGTACTGTCTCAGTGAAGTCAGAGGAGATGCTGCAGGTTTGAAGGTTGGAGACGTGAACCCATTTATAAATCCAGTATTTGGAAATGGCGTTACCTAGATTCATTAAAAACAAACAGACTTCAGGTTGGTTAACACTGGTCGCTGACGTTCCATGTCATACTTGGAGAGCTCGCCGTGAAGAGCACTGGGTAGACTACTGCTAATGGCCAAGACTTCTTGATCCAGGCTGGGGCTGAGACCTCACAACAGCACCACGAGGAAGCCGCCTCACACATGTGGAGGGAAGCGTCTGCCGCCGCCCCGCCCCGCCCGGTGCTGAGCACAGGCTGAGCACGCGATCCCACACTCTAGTCCCGGTGCCCAGACTGACACCCCCGGTGTGCCGACATCAAGTCAGCAACTCTTCATTCCTGATGACTTTAATAAAATCCATCAAAGCTCTCAATCTTGGGGGCATTTAGGGATCTATTTCACAATCACAGCCTTTGAGAGTGCCCTTTTAGCCTCACCTGCATGCAAGTCTTGTTGAGTATCACGATATTTTCAGGTCATTAACAATTATGTCCCAAGTCACAATTTATGGTGATATACTTCATAAACATTTACTGACATATATGTAAGAAGAAAATTAAACAGGGTCACAGTGCCCTTAAAAGATACAATCCTAAATATAATCTTAAAACATTAAAAATATTAAGTACAGAATTTTAAATATCAGCCAACTACTAAAAAATCTAGTTACAACAAAAATAAGATAGAACTTAGCGTTGAAATAGTTTTTTAAAAAATCATGAAAAGAGTGATCACTCCTGTTTTCTGGATTCTGAACATGTGGTTTCAAACAATTTCTGTATAAACAACATTCCCTGATGGATTCAAAGGTATTTAACTCCTTGGTGCCATCCAGTTCCCACCTTACATTTTCACTAAATTGAGAGATAGAAATAGGCTGCTCCTTGTTTGGGGAAAAGGAAAAGGAAAAGACAAAAAGCCAGCAATTCCTCTTAACTAGAGCTAACCAAAAGCTGTAATAGGATGATTAAAAACAGCTTAGGACCAAAATAAATCATTCCAAATTTTGAAAAAGAAAATGAAAGCAATAAAAGGGAAATGCTGAGGGAGAAAGATGCAGTTAAAACTGTGTTAGGGGACTTCCCTGGTGGTGCAGTGGTTAAGAATCCACCTGCCAATGCAGGGGACACAGGTTTGAGCCCTGGTCCAGGAAGATCTCCCATGCCACAGAGCAACTAAGCCCATGCACCACAACTACTGAGTCTGTGCTCTAGAGCCCACGAGCCACGACCACTGAGTCCGCGTGCCGCAATTACTGAAGCTCGCATGCCTAGAGCCTGTGCTCCGCAACAAGAGAAGCCACCACAATGAGAAGCCTGCGCACCGCAACGAAGAGTAGCCCCCGCTTGCCGCAACTAGAGAAAGCCTGAGCATAGCAACAAAGACCCAATGCAGCCAAAAATTAATAAATAAATAAATAAATAAATTTATTTTTAAAAAACTGTGTTAGGGACTTCCCTGGTGGCGCAGTGGTTAAGAATCTGCCTGCCAATGCAGGGGACACGGGTTTGATCCCTGGTCCGGGAAGATCCCACATGCCGCGGAGCAACTAAGCCTGTGAGCCGCAACTACTGAAGCCCATGCACCTAGAGCCTGTGCTCAGTAACAAGAGAAGCCACCACAATGAGAAGCCTGCACACGGCAATGAAGAGTAGCCCCTGCTCGCCATAACTAGAGAAAGCCTGCACGCAGCAATGAAGACCCAACGCAGCCAAAAATAAATTAAAAAGCAACAAGAAAAAACCTCCAAAAAACTGTGTTAAGATCTCCAAAGCTCTTCTGAGGAACTACCATATATTCAGAAATACATCCATCGCACCAGAACTAGAGTTTGAAGATTGTAAATCATGATAAGAACAATTGAGACGAATCATTTCGTACCTGTAATTTTACATATAAAACCCTGGTATTTAAGTAATTTTGCTCAAGAGTTTAAAAATAAATTGGTTGCTAATGCAGTAATTTAACACAACTTGCTGAGAATTAATAGGCCTCATCTTGTCACTTCTCAAAATGACGCAGGCTGTTTTACAACAGGCCTCACACGGCACAGCCAGATCAAAGGAACCAGCCGCACGGCCAGACTACCGCCCGGGAAGTGAGGGTCCCCACTCGGGACAGGGACAAATACGATTAAGAGAGATTAGAAAAACAAGCACAGCAGTGAGACTCCTTTGGAGGAATCATTCAACCAAGAATTGATGGATGTTATGCCCCTTGAAGATTTCCTTGCTCACGATACATTAACTACATGGCTCTTGGTACACTTCCACGGAACGCGGTGAGGATTTCAAAACAGCAGTGTGTTTTCTTACCATAAGGATTCACTCAACAGAGACAGAGTGCTACCTTGTGTGCTCACTGCTCTCGTCCCACGCTGGCCCTGGGCTCCTGAGGGCTGTCCCTTCTCCCCATCCATCCTCCCGGCCCTCATGCCTCAGGACACACTCAAGGCCTGGACGATCTGGCCCTGACAGACCTTACCAACCTCCCCTCCCAGTCCCTGCTTCAGCTTCTGCTTTAGCTCAGAAATACTCAGAGATTCACACAATTGTCGCCTGTCCGACATGTGTCTTTCCTGGACACGTATCTTGACATTCTGTGCAAAACAGGCACCAGGTACCCAGGTGCACCAACGCTCCCTCCCCCACGCCTGTCCTCTCACCATCAGTGGTCCTGACTCCCCCTGACTTGGCCACAGCCGTACCTTCAGGGTTACTCAGTTCCTGCTCTTTGACCACAACCTTCCCCATGGCCTGCCCTCTGCAGAGCAGCCCTGATTCTCATATCCTGCTCCATCAGACTCCTGCAATTGCCAGACATGGCCCGCCAATCACGCTAACATCTACGGCAGCACAGCTGGAGAAAAGTGATGGATCCATTACACATCTATCGATTCTAACCACAGGCCTTAAACAGGCCAAAATCTGTAAAAATTAATCACTCCAGCCAGCTGTAGGGCTGGTGTGAGAAATAAAGCCTATAAGACAGTACAGGCAGACCTCAGAGATACCGTGGGTTCAGTTCCAGCAATAAAGCGAATGTCGCAATAAAGCAAGTCACACAAATTTTTTGGTTTCCCAGTGAGCATGAAAATTATGTTTACACTATCCTATTGTCTAAGTGTACAACAGTACTATACCTTAAAAAAACAATGTAGACACCTCAATGAAAAAATACTTTATTGCTAAAAACTGCTAATCATCCTCCGAGCCTTCAGTGAGTCTAAGATCACTGATGACAGATCACCATGACAAATATAATAATAATGAAAAAGTTTGAAATACTGTGAGAATTACCAAATGTGACACAGAGACACAAAGTGAGCAAACACTGTTGGAAAAATGGCACCAAAAGACTTGCTCAATGCAGGGTTGCCACAACCTGCAATTTGTAAAAAAAGAAAACCAAAAAAACGGAGTATCTGCAAAGCGCAATAAAACGAGGCCTGTCTGTATGTCTTCCACTTGTCCTAGATTGTTAGAAGCCTATTAAACACCCTTTTCTCCTTCAAACCATGTCCCGTTGGATTCCCCTCTGTGCTCAGAAGGACCCCGGCTAGCCTACAGCTCGTAATCACATTGTGTGTTTTTCTAGGGATTACACAGCTTAGGAAAGGAAATGCTAGACAGGAGGGGAGGCAAACCAGGCAAAGGATGGGGATCTCATTATTGGAAAGGTTTTTTAAAATTTACACAGTTCCATATTTATCTCCCAATTAAACTGAAAATCCACCAGAGAACTTGAAGGCCTGTTTTACTACGGCAAACGGCATCCATATTGGTTTCCCCTGTTAGAGGAAGATCTTATTCTCCAAAGCACCCAGTGTCTGCGACAGGGTTGTCTGCCATAGAAGCTCCAGTGAAGCCAGGACTCACCAAGGGCGGATCAAGATAGCTATGTGTCGCTGACCATGTCTGGGGGGCGATCAGGCTGTACAGAGGAAACTGCTGCTGGGGGCTGTAGACCGGAGGTAAGTAAAACGATGCGGTGTAGCGCTGCTGCGTGTACAGGCTCATGTCCAGAGGTCTAAAGCCATTCTTTGGCAAAAATGTGTTTATAGCTATTGCCTTCGCTTTTATCCGTGCCTGTTTGAAAACATGTAAGTTTCTGTTAGAACACTTAAGGACACTGGTTTGCAGATAAAGTATAACCAATGGTCTTGCTTACCTTAATTGGTTTTCCTTGAAAAGTTTTGACTTCTTCTCGCAGATATTTGTAAGCCTGAAGACAAAATCATTCATAACACCATTGTGTTAATCTTATAAATAAGATGAACCTACAATTAATTCAGCACCTCAAATAAGCAATTATATAGTTAAAATATGGTGGACAGGACCTAGCACAGTGATTCTTAACCTTTTTGGGTCACAGATTCCTTAAAAGATCCTGATAAGAGCTATGGAGCCCCTATCCAAAATTCTCATTAATGTAATATTGTAAATTGACTATATGTCAATAAAAAAGAAAAAAAGGAAAAAAATTCTCATGAACAGTGTTTGTATACAATTTTGTAAGTGTTAACAGAAACCATAAAAGCAACCCACAGATCATAGGCTAAGAATCCTTACCTGGGAAAACAATGGATAACAAGGTCCTAGTGATAACCCCAATATGAACTTGGAGTTACAGTTTAGGAAATGAAAGGATTAGGATCGCAATATTCAAAAGTCATTATTTGTGAAGCTCCTGATTCTGCTCCAAATTCTCCTACATAACTCCGAAGGCTCTGACCCATCTGACTCAGCCTCAGGCCATATTCCCCACGCAGGTAAGGGGGGCTTGCACCTGCTCCACAAACATGCCTTTTCTCACCTCCCATCACCTTGCTCCTCCTAGTCCTTCTTTCCCTTCCATCCAATTAAGACCCATCTTTCAGATTCTTGTTTCTCTCTTCTGAACCCACAGCAGCCTCACCATGTTAACGCCTCATACTCTACTACCATCCTTTTACGCAGGCTAGAGTTTCCCCTGAATATGATACTTCCTTCAAGGGCAGGGAGCCGTCTGAACTCCATGTCTCTCACAGAGCTTCTCAATGCCTTTTCAAGCACCTTGTAATACAAGGTTGCCCAGGGAAAGTTAGAGTTAGGTTCAAATTTCCCAAACACTTTTCCAAATATTAAAACCTTTCTCTGTACAGAGATAAGAAAAGAACCAGTTTTCCTAGGCTGCCTGTCTTACATGTCCTTAGAAAATAAAGTCTATGCTTTTCACATCGCTACAAAACTGTCTACAAACACACCTATTTAGGTTTCTTCAACCTGATTTCCCTGCACCTTATGTTCACACTCAACACCACATGTGATCGTAATCTCCGTGCCCACGTTTAGTCCCACTATGTACTGACTGCTAAGTACTGGTAAACTCTGTCCTTTGTGGCAGAACAGGGTAGGGGGTAGGGGGAGGAAGAGCTTACCTGTTGTGCATCTGCTTCTGTTTCAAATGTAATAAACCAATTATCATTATAGGCAAATTCACAGTTTATAAATCTCGGTAAGTTATCTCCTTTAAATAGTGCTTCTACTTCCTACAGGAAACAGAGAGGTTAGAAATTAATTCTCAACTATGCCACTGTTTGTCCTCACCAAAGAAACACGGTGCCCACTCTTAAGGACAGATGCCTAGAAGACAACCCCAGCACAGCCAGTCAAATTAAACCCAGGAATGCACCGATACTGGCACGTCGGCTCAAATCAAGCCACAGGCCACACTGGTGTTCACTGCATCCTTCTCATAGTGAAAATTTGTTTTGGAAAGTGATTTAACATAAAAATATGTTCTCTCACTCAACTTGTTGGTTTACTATTCTTATTTTAAAATGAATAAATATTTAAACCTTTTCTAACTTCTAAATACTGAAGTTACCATAAACTCTCACTACTTTTTTCAGCGTGAAATGTGTAATGGAGCCCTGAGACCAAAAAGTTTGAGAACCACTCTTACAAATGAATCACACTGTAACTATCAGAGTGTGTAAATCTTGGGAAAAAAGTGTTACTGTACGTATTTTTGCTTTAAAATACATCTTCCAAAAACCACAGAAACAAACAAAAAACCCACCCAAAAAAGTCCAAGTTTCCTTCAGAGGAGAAATGACTTACTTCTATAGGGGTGGATTCAGGTATTTCACGTAATATTACTATGCAACGATTCTGATTTGGCCTTACTTTTTCTCCCTTCTCATCCACTTGGACTAAGGGTAAAGCTGTATAGAGAAGAGAAATGGATGATACACAAATATTAAAACAAATCAACCATTTGCACTACATCGTGACCTAACGTAGATACTCTAGTGGGACGTGTTAGACTACATCGCCAGACGCATTAAAGAAAGCCGTATACAATGGGAAAACTATCAAAAGTCTTGATAGCTTAACACAAGCTATCAAAAGGTTTTAGACCAATCTTGCACATTACAATTAGGGACTCTGGGGAGCCCTGTGGGAGCTTTAACAGAGGTAACACTATGACACAGGTTCTCCACAGCTCAAACAACTCCAAGTTGGTCACAATGCAGGGCTAGAGACTTTCGCTTTCAACAAGTCCCCAAAACAAGACACTTTCCTGTCTCCTTACGACTTAATTTTGAACTCACAGAAGTTGTCAAGCACCCTTCACTCAGCCTTCCCTAACGATGGATCTTACACGACCACAATCCACCATCTAAACAAGGGTCAACACTGCCAGCACGGGGACAGGCCCAACTCAGGTTTCACCAGCTTTTGACTTATCTCCTTTTGTTAGGTTTTGTTTTTTGGTGTCACTCTATGAAAATCTATCACATGCAGACTCAGGTCATAGCACACCAGGATCAAAATCAGGGCTCAGAGCTGTGTACCACCACGAAAACATATATTACCAACATCAGAAATGGAAACATCCTTTAGTACCAAAGCTAACTTTTGGGAAGTAGGATCCATGAGAGAAAAGAAAACTCAAGGCCCATGTGGTTTCTGGAGAATCCTACCAAATGTCAAGAAAAAAATAACAATTCTATAGTACAAACTCTTCTGAACTTAAGAAAGTACTTTCCAATTCAACCTATGAAGCCAGCAGTTCTTTGATACCCAAACTAAACAAAGGCATTACAAAACAAGAAAACTATAGACCAATATCTCCCATGAACAATAAACATTCTTACCAAATTTTGCCAAATTGAATCTAAAAATATATAAAGATGGGAATACATAATGAATGACAAGTGGATTTTTCTCAGTAATGCAAGGTTGGTTTACCAAAAGAAATAAGCAATGTAATTCACCATATTAATGGACTAAAAAACAAAAAAAACCCCACACAACTATCTCATAGATGCAGAAGCATTTGACAAAATCCAACGTTCATTTCTGATAAAAATTCTCAGCTAACTAGGAATAGAAGGGAAACCTCCTCACTTACAAAAAAACCAACGTCTAGCATCTTTCTTATTAGAAGATGGGCCAAGGCAAGGATGCTGACTCTCCCCACTTCCATTCAACACAGCACTGGAGGCTTAAGCCAGGGCAATAATGCAAGAAATAGAAATTACATGCACCCAGACTGGGTGTAAGAAGGTAACCTTTTCATTTACTTTCATTCAAGCTGAGCTCTATGTAGAAAATCTGATACAATTTCCATAAAAAACTAGAATTGTGAGTTTCAAAAGGTTTAAGTATACAAGATTAATATTCAAAAATAAATTGTATTTCTACATACTAGCACCAAACAACTAGAAATTGAAATAAAAATATTTATGCCCAAATACGAAATACTTAGTTATAAATCTGGTAAGATATGAAACACCTGCACTATGAAAACTGCAAAACATTGCCAAGATAAAAATTTTTAAGATTTTTCTAAATGAATGGAGAGATATCCTATGTTCATGAATTGGAAAACCCAATATTGTTAAAATGTCAATACTCCCCAAATTGATTTACAGATTTAATGTAATCCCAGTAAAAATACCAATAGGACCTTTTGAAAAACCAAAATGTCGATTCTAAAATTCACATGGAAATGCCAAGCATTTGGAAGAGCCAAAACAAAGCTGGAGATTTTGCAACTACTCTAAGATGTACTATAAAAGCCAGTACCATCCAGACACTGCAGCAATGGCATCAAAACAGACAAAATAGATCGAGGACAGACATACGACCCAGAGAGAAACCCACACATATAGGGATAAATGATTCTCACAATGGCACAAAGGCAGTGCAGTGGAGAAGCAGAGTGTTTTCAACAAATGCGCTGGAAGAGCAGCACATTCACATGCAAGGGGGTAGAGAGCTCATACCACATACAAAAATCAGCTGACAATAGATCACAGACCTAAAAATGTAAACCCTAAAACTAAAACTTCTAGGAGAAAATCCTTTTGACCCTGAATTAAGCAAAGATTTTTTAAGCACAATACCAAAAGCAAGATCCATGAAAGAAAAAAATTAATAAACTGGACTATATAAAAAAATTGAAAACTCTGCTTTTCAAAAGACATTATTAGAACAAAAAGAGAAGCCACAGACTGGGAGAATGTATTTGCAAATCACATCTCCAATAAGGACAAATACAGATACATGCATCTCAAATTGCACACAAATACACGCCCCTCAAATCTCACCTGTAATAAAACTAATTTTTAAAAAAAGGTGGGGGTGGGGCATCTGAACAGACAGCTCAGAAAGGCAGCACATGAAAAGACTGCCCAGTGTCATCAGGCACTAAAGAAACAGAAATTAAAACTACAATGAGATACCACCACACACCTGCTAGAAAACCTACAATGGCCCATCTGTGATGCCAGGCCGGGTACCTTAGCACAAATGGCTGTGAATCTAAGCATCACACTGGCAAGAAAAACGCTGTCAAGACCACGTACGATGCAGCCTGGGCTGCAGTCTACTTACACCTCAGCACCTCGACAATCAGGTCCATGTCGGTGCTGAGCTTCTTGATGTGGTCCAGGTTAGCTACCGTGGTGATTGGCACGTACTGATCACTGTCCATCTGCGATATAAGGTACATGTCACTAGCAAGGTTCTCCCTAGAGAAAGAAGACAATCTCTCTTAATTCACAACTTCTTTAAAAGGAAGCTTCACAAGAGGCACGAGTGTGGTACGGTACTGCCCTGGAGTGAGAGCTGAGTTCAAACCCCCCCCCTGCGATTTGCCATCTCTCTGACCTTAGGCCGATTTTGTCAAAGACATCTGGGGAGGCAGAGAGAGCAAAAGTAAAAGTGTACTGCACTTTATACGATCAAAATTAATGAGCAGGTAAATCTTTTAAAAAATGTATTTACAGCTTATCTTTGTTCTAAAAAGTGTTTGAGTAGCTTTTTAAAAATAGAAACACAACTTCTTAAAGTAAGGAAACCCAGCTAAGAGAATGAAAAAGTAAGAAAAATGTGATAAGGCCAAGAAGGGCTGGTGCCCAGAGTGCTTGCAGTTCAGGCTGGAACACTTGTCAGAGGGGCTGTGACTCCAACTCTGGCCTCAACAGCCCTCTGCAGCAGAGGACGGAAAAGCAGTAAAGTGACCAACAGCACGACCCACGACTACAACCTGTGAGGCTGACCACCTATGGCCCCACCATCAGTCCAAGTCCGTGGGCAGGGGATGGGGGTAGGGGGGATCTCGACTTCCTACAGATGGACGTACAGACACAGATGTTAACAGATACTCCTTCCGTGTAAAGCATGACATCTGTACATAGTAGCAATGCACAACACCTTAGATATCAGATACTAGAAAAACACTACCATCCTCACCTAGACAAGCAGAATTCCAATGTTTTTTTAAGTACTTCCCGGGGGTCTTCCTGGCTTTCTGGTTGAGATTCATTTCCTCCTACAGAGAAGCAATGGAAAAATGGCTTAAATTTACCAAGCACATGATTCAGTATAGCAATTCTAATGTTTTCAATATACATAGTAATTTATCTACATAATGTATACAGAATATAAGAAAAATGATATTTTACAAGGCAATCATAGGCAAAAAAACAAAACAAGAAAACCCCTCTCCCCCAAACAAAAACACAGTTTCAAAAAATAACCTGAGGGCTTCCCTGGTTGCACAGTGGTTAGGAATCCACCTGCCAATGCAGGGGACACGGGTTCGATCCCTGGTAAGGGAAGATCCCACATGCCGCGGAGCAACTAAGCCCGTGCACCACAACTCTAGAGCCCGTGAGCCACAACTACTGAGCCTGCGAGCCACAACTACTGAAGTCCAAGCACCTAGAGCCCATGCTCCGCAACAAGAGAAGCCACTGCGATGAGAAGCCCGTGCACTGCAAGGGAGTAGCCCCTGCGCGCCGCAACTAGAGAAAGCCCGCGTGCAACAACGAAGACCCAACGCAGCCAAAAAAAAAAAAAAAAAAACCCCCTGAGGAGTAAGATTTATTAGCAAAGTTTAGCAGGTGCTTTTTATTACAAAATAAGTATAAGCTTATTTAATGCTTTGTCTCAATTCAAAAAGGATTTTCAGGTAACCTAGAAGCACACGAGATACTAAAAATATAATAAAATATACAGGAAATAATCAAAATAACTTAAAAGTTTTTTTGCGCACTACTATATAGATTTGCATGGCATAATAATACATGAAGAACTTTCTAACAAGAGACACTTGTATTTTAAAAGTCAAAGTTAAAGACCATCAAAAAAGCAAAGACAAAGTGGGAACACTGAGGACAAATAAGGACAGAGAGCTCATGTGTGTTTTATATAAAGAGCTTTAACAAAATCCATCCCCCACCAGCAAAAAACAAAACAAAACAAACAAAACCAATGGAGCAAATGAGACAAAATCAGCAATGGCCGTTGAAACCACAATCTCATTTCATTCCTTCATCCAGAAAGGTCTCTCCTGAGCACCATTTAAATTCACATTGAACAGATATGTCCTGTCTCTCCTTTAGCTATCTCCTGCATGCCGGGCACTGCTGTGGAACTGCTTACTCATCCTCAATGAGGCAGTCTCTGCTCTCACTGGGAGGCAATCAATAGTCAAACAAGTCAACAGTAAACAGGTAGAATGTGACACAAAGGAGAAAACCACAGGGCACGGGCAGACCTAATTGTGCAGAAGGAAGAATCAGCAAGCTCGAAGACAGGTCACGTGAAATTAGCCAGTTACAGGAACAAAGAGAAAAAAGAATGCAGAACAAGGAAGAAAGCCTCTACGTGACTTGTGACATACCACCAACTGTATTTCTGTACACTAACAGCAAACTACCCGAAAAAGAAATTAAGAAAACAATCCCATTCACAACTGCATCCAAAAGAATTAAATACCTAGGAATAAATCCAACCAAGGAGGAGAAAGATCTGTAAGCTGAAAACTTTAAGATACTGATGAAAGAAATTAAAGACAAATAAATGAAAAGATATCCTATGTTCCTGGATTGGAATAATTAATATTGTGAAAATCTCCATGTAAAAATTTCCAAAGCAATCTACAGATTCAATGCAATCAATTCCTATCAAAATTCCAATGGCATTTTTCACATAAATACATCAAACAATCCTAAAATTTGTATGGAACCACAAAGACACTGAATAGCAAAAGCAATCTTGAGAACGAAGAACAAAGGTGGAAGCATCATAGTTCCTGATTTCAAACTACTTTAAAAAGCTATAGTAATCGAAAAAGTATGGTACTGGCATAAAAACAGACATATAGACCAATGGAACAGAATTGAGAGCCCAGAAATAAACCCTCATATTTATGATCAACTGATTTTCAACAAGGCTGCCAAGAATACTTAAGGGGGAAAGGACAGTCTCTTCAATAAACAGTGTGGGGAAAGCTGATGGCCACATGCAAAAGAATTAAATGGAACCCTTATCTTACATCATATACAAAAACCAACTCAACATGAATTAAAGACTTAAACGTAAGACCTGAAACCATAAAACTACAGAAAAACATGTAGGAAAAAACGTCCTATACATCGGTCTTGGCAACAATTTTTTTGGATATGACACCAAAAGCACAGGCAAGAAAAGCAAAAATAAACAAGTGGGACACTACATTCCATTCAAAAGCTTTTGTACAGCCAAGGAAAGCATCAACAAAATGAAAAAGCAACCTACTGAACAGGAGAAAATATTTACAAATCATGTACCTGATAAAGGGTTAATATCCGAAACATATAAGGAACTCACACAACTCAGTAGCAAAAAAAACTCTGATTAAAAAATGGGTAAAAGACCTAAATAGACATTTTTCCAAAGAAGACATACAGATGGCCAAGTGGCACATGAGAAGATGTTCAATATCTCTCATCACTAGGGATGTGCAAGTCAAAAACCACAATGAGGATCACCTCACACCTGTCAGAATTGTTATTATCAAAAAAAAGGTAACGAATAACAAGTGTTGGCAAGGATGTGAAGAAAAGGGACCCCCGTGTATTACTGGTGGGAATGTAAATTGGTGCAGCCAATGGAACACTATGGAAAAGTGTGGAGGTTCCTCATGAAATTAAAAATAGCACTCACTACCACATGATCCAGCAATCCCACTACTGGGCATATATACAAAGGAAAGGAAATCAGGATCTCAAAGATATGTCTGCACCTCCATGTTCACTTGAGTATTATTTACAATAGCCAAGACATGGAAACAACCTAGTCTACTGATGGATGAATGGATAAAAAAAATGTGGTATATATATACATACACACACACACACACACACACACACACACACACACACACAATGGAATATTATTCCACAAGAAAGAAGGAAATCCTGCCATTTGCAAAAACATGAATGACTCTGGAGAATATTATGCTAAGTGAAATAAGTCAGACAGAACCCCCAAAAACTACACAATGTCACGTATATGTGGAATCTAAAAAAACTGAACACATGGAACCAGAGGGTAGAACCATGGTTGCCAGGGGCTGGAGGTGGGAAAATGGAAAGATGTTGATCCAAGGGTACAAACTTTCAGTTATAAGATGAATAAGTTCTGGGGATCTAATGTACAGCGTGGTGATTATAATTAATAATACTGTATTGTGTACTTGAAATTTGCTGAGAGTAGATCTTGTGTTCTCAGCATACCAAAAAAAAAAAAAAGGTAAGTATGTGAAGTGATGGATATCAAACCATCATGTTGCTGTATACCTTAAGTATAATTAATTTTTACGTGTCAATTATACCTAAATAAAGCTAGAAAAAACTGTAACCTCCCCTACCATGATTTGTCTTTTTCACTGTGTTTATCACCCTTACATTATATAACATGAACTTATTTATTATGTGTATTATGAATAGTCTGTCTCTGCCCGATAAGACGTAAGCACCAGTAGGGCAAAGGCTTTCATCGATCATATTCACTGATGTGTCCTAAGTAAATCTGGCACATGGTGGGTTTTGAATAAGTTTTTTTTTAATTAAAAAAAAATAAAAAAGAATAAGTGAAGCAAGTGTTCCAGATGTAGAGCATCGGCTCCTGAGAGATAAAGACACACGATGGTTGTGGGCCCGGGCTCAGGAAGCGGGAAGCAGATGGAAGCCAGAGGGCTCAATGAGTTCAGGGCGCGGGACAGAGTGCACTGGGAGGGCGCCCAGAGGCGCGGGGAACCCCCGGAGGCAGGCGCGTGTTCTATGCACAGCACAGGTATGATGGACTCCCTGAGGCCAGGAAAGAACCACTTGAAAGGAAGAAGGGAGCTCACATATCCTGCTCCACAGTGCCTGCTCCACCAGCTGGCCTGGAAGACCTCATGCTCACAGAGCCCCAAACACACTGGCAAGAGGAGAGAAGGGTCTGGCCTCAAAAGTGGGAAATAATGAGCCCCAGACTGAGCACTGCTCCACTCATGCCTAACAAATCATAAAACAAGATATGAAAGGATCAATTTGTTTCCAAGTAACTTTGTGGCATCCTGGAACAAGAACCAAAATATTTATAGAAATATAAAAATATTAAGTACCTAACAAAGTCAAATCCAGTCCAACCAAAAATTACAGTGAGTGTAAAGAAACCTATCCCGCACAGATGTTAACATTAACTGACAAAGACATTGTAATGGTTATCCTACCTGTACCCCACATGCTCCAAAGGTTAGGTAGAAACATGAAAAATATAAAAAAAGACCCAAATAGAATTTGTACAGATGAAAACTACAATGTCTGATATCAAAAATATAGTTTGTGATATTAACAACTGATCAGATAGAAGACTAGTGAACTTGAAGATATAAGAGAAACTTTGCAAAATGAAACAGAGAAATAAGATTTTTTAAAAAAAGGACAGAGGATCACTTTGAGGGGCTTAATATAGGTATAACCAGAGATCATGTAGGAGAAGAAATGGCAAGGTGGGGGAGGAGCATTTGAAGAAATTACAGCCAAGATATTCCAAGTTTGATGAAAACATTTATAAATCACAGATCAAGAAGCTCAACAAACCCCAACCACAAGAAACAAGAAGATTACCTTTAAGATACATCATAATCAAAATACTCAAAACCACTATAATGAGGAAAATCTTAAAAGCAGCAAGATTTTAAACAGTGGAACAAAGTTAAGGATGATAGCGTTATCAGAAATAATGCAGGTAAAAAGAGAGCACCACAGCATCTTTAAGGCCAAGAGAGGGAGATCAGGATTTACACACAGGAATAAAGAATACCAGAAACGCTAACTGCATGGATAAGTATGGAAGCTTGCTTTCTTATAAAATACCATTTCCCAGTACAAGGAACCAAGGTTCCTTGGAGAAATGGCTGATTCTAGGACCAGAGCAGGGAAAATGAGAACAAAACAACAACAACAACAAACCCTTCACTGATGGGGTAGGTCAGAAGGAGGAGCCAACTAGAAGAGCTTCCAATGGCCAAAGGTAGAGCATCTGAGCAATCAAATAAAGCAATGATGATTTTTACACATGGATACAATAAACACCCATGAGTCCACACTGATACAAGTCAATGGCTGAACAAATAAATAAATGAGGGAGAAGAGACAAATCCCTATGCATAAGAGTTCCAAGTTATTTACGTAGATTCTCTGCCCTCATGAAGGGGTCATTCCTTAAGTGTAGGCTGGGTACAGTCAGTGACTTCCTTCCAAAGAGCACCACATGGAAAGAGGGAGGAAAAAAAGAGTAACTTCACAGTTGAGAAAGCTAGTAATAAACCTACTTCAGCCAACTGGTCAAGGTCAACATCAACCGTAATAAATCATGCTGATAGTATGTACCCTTAAAATGATGGGATGAAAACTGCTTTTGACCTCTGTGGTATTCCTTCCCTCAAACCCATCACGATGAGAAAAACATCAAATGAATTCCAGTACCATACAAAATAACTGACCAGTACTGCTCAAAACTATCAAGGTTATCAAAAACAAGTAAAGTCTGAGAAACTGTTACACCCAAGAGGAGCCTAAGAACACATATCAACTAAATGTAACATGGTGTCCTGGGACAGAAAAAGGACATTAGGTAAAACGTACCAACACTGGTTCAGTAATTGTGGCAAATATATCATACGAATGTAAAATGTTAACAGGAGAAAATGAATGCTGCGTCTATGGGAACTCTCTGTACTCAATCTTCTCAATTTTTCTGTAAGTCTAAAGCTATTCTAAAACAAATAGCAAGGTGAGAGACTCAAACTTAACCATGTCAATTACCGCAGTAAACGTTAATGTTCTAAACATTTAAATTAAAGGCAGAGACCATAGGGTCTGACTTATGATCCAAATACTGGTTCTTTGAGATGAATAAAATTGACAAACCTTTACCCAGATTGACTAGGGGGTGGAGGGGAGAAAAGACATAAATTACCAATAACAGGAATGAGTGATGTGACATGACTACAGATTCTACAGATATTAAAAGTACAAACAGAATATTATGAGCAATTCTATGCAATAACTGAAAATTTAGATGAAATGGACAAAGTACATAAGTAAAGACATAAGTAACCAAAGCTTTCTCAAGAAGAAATATACCTGAGTAGCCCTATATAAAAAAACAAACTGTAGCTGACAACTTTCTCACAATCAATACTCTAGGCTCAGATGGCTTCATTCTTCATTTAAGGAAGAAATAAACTCTTCCCAAAAATTTAATAGGAGGGAAAACATCAAAAATAAAACTATAGAGCAATATTTCTCATGAACACAAGTGTACAAATTCTAAGCAAAATTATAGCCAGTCTAATCCAACAATGTATCAGAAGTGTATTACATCCTGACCCAGTGAGGCTTACCCCAGGAATTTAAGGTTGGTTAAACATTTTTTAAAAAAATCAATGTAATTCATCTTAACACACTAAAAAAGAAAAAAATATTTGATCATTGCCATAGATGAAGAAAAAGTATCACAAATTCCTCTTTAACCATTCCCCTTTAAAACTCTAAGCAAATCATAACAGAAGGGTACCTGTCAACCGATAAAGGTCATATATGCAGAACTACAACTAACATTATACTTAATGGTGAAAGACAATGTTTTCCTCCTTAAGATCAGTCAGATATTTGCTCTCACCACATCTGTTCACCTTTGTAAGGAAGGATCTAATCAGTGCAACCAGGCAAGATAAAGGAATAAAAGGCACCAAATTGGATAGGAAATAAAACTGAATTTATTCACAGATAACATGATAGCCTATATAGAACATCCAACAGAATCTACAAAATAGTTTCTAAAACTAATAAGTGAGCTTAACAAGTTTTCAGGGTATGATATCAATTTATAAAAATTAATTATATTTCTATCTACTAGTAACAAATAGTTGCAGATTGAATTTTTAAAAACCACTTACAATAGCACCAAAAAATATGAGATACTTAAGGATAAATTGGACAAAAGATGTGAAAAGCCAGTAGGCTGAAAACTGAAAAATACAGTCAAGAGAGATTAAAGAAGATCTGAACAAGTGGAGACATACACCATGTCATGAACATCTAGCCAAGATGTCAATCTTCTCCAGCTGATCTACAGTCAATGAAATCCCAATAAAAATCTCAGCATTCTATAGAAATTGACCGGCTCATTCTAATTTGCATGGAAATGGAAAGGACCTAGAATAGCCAAAATAACTCTGAAAAAGAACAAAACTGGAAGGCTAATACTACCTGTTTTTAAGAATTATTTACAGTAAGCAAAACAGCGTGGTTTTGTTGTCCCAAGAGATGGATGGAGAAGAGACAGTCCAGAGACAAACCGACATACTCAGGGACAAATGATTCTGACAGAGGCACAAAGGCAGTGCAGTGGGGAAAGGAGAGTCTTTCTGACGAATGGTACTGGAACAGTTTCTGACGAATGGTACTGGAACAGTTGCATATCTACATGTGAGAAAAAAACAAAAAAGAACTTTGCTTCACACCTCACACCACATACAAAAATTAACTTAAAATGGGCCACAGACCTAAAAAATGTAAAATTTAAAATCATACAATTTATAGTAGAAAAGCTTTGCAACCTTGAATTAAATAAGGATTTCGCAGGAAAAACACCAAAAGCAAGATCCATAATTGGACGATATAGAAGATTTTAAACTTTTGCTTTTCAAAAGATACTGTTAGGAGAACAAAAAGACAAGCCACAGACTAGAAGGATGTATTTGCAAGTTACATATCTGGTAAAGACTTGTGTCCAAAGAACTCTCAACTCTATAATAAATCAACCCAGTAAGAAAATGGGCAAAAGACTTGAACAGACTCTTCACCAAAGAAAACATACACACATGAAAAGATGTTTTGCACCGTTAGTCATTAGGAAAATACAAAGTAAAACCACAATAAGATTCCACTGCCTACCTTTTAGAATGGCTAACATTAAAAAGACTGACCGTATCAAGTGCTGGTGAGGACGTGGAGCTGCTGGAGCTCTGATCCACTGCAGGCGGGAGTGCAAAGGGTACAGCTACGGAACACAGCTCTACCATTTCTTAAGAAGATAAACCTATGCCTAACAGATGATGCATCTACTCCATTCCTATGTATTTACCCAAGAGAAATGAAAACATATGTACATACAAACCCTTGTTTATAAATGTCCATAGCAGCCTTATTTGTAAGAGCCTCAAACTGGAAACAATCCAAATATTCATCAGCAGGTGAATAGAAAAACAAACTGTGGTATATGATGGAATGGAATACTATTTGGCAATAAAAAGGAAAGGCCCATAAATGTTATTACATGAATGAATCTCAAAATTAGTAAGTAAAAAAAGCCTGAGGAAAAGAGCACATACTATAAAACTCCGTTTGCATAAAATTCTAGAAAACCCCAAACTAATCTACAGTGACAGGAAGCAGATGAGCGGTTGGCAGGGGCAGGGAGCGGGCAGGAGGAAGGGCACAGGTAGCTTCGTTATCTTGACTGGGTCATGGTTTTTCATGTGTACACACACCTCGTCAAATTAGGTAGAGAAATCAGTGAGGAAGGGAAGAATCAGCAAGTCAATTCTAGAATGCACTGAATACTGTGCTTTAAACTAAGGAAAATAAAACTTATAGAAAGGCTAGGATATTCCAAACATGTGATGTTTATGGTACATCAATTATGCTTCATTAATGCTCTATACACCAAGGTTGGTAGGTGTGAAATAGCCGTACAGAAGCTGGGCTGCACGGGGCCACGCAGCCCCGCTAGTCTGAGACCGTGAACGGAAAATGAGACCATTCCACACTGCTATAATTTTTTCTTCAGCTACATCTGTCTATCTGCTCAGGAACAGACACAGAGTAGGTAGAGAATTATCTTTAAACAAGTTGGAGGCATTTGCTAAGCAACTGTGAAGAAGTTAGATGCAAGGAAGTAACTGAAATGATGGTCTGTGTAATTCAGGCAGAGTGAGGAGGGAAGCAAGGGTCCAGGCGGGCATGTGACCACAAAGGTCAGTGAGTGCCAACCGAAGCAGCAACCGTGCGGATGAGGTCTTCGTGAGGCCCCTTCAAGGGGAAAATAAACAAATATTTAATGCCAAACACTTACACGGTGCTTATTATGTACCTCTCGTACATAACACCACAGCTGGTGGTGAGAAAGGGAGGGCAGGCTTTCTCAGTCATGTAACCTTCTCTAACCCAAGCGTGTCTCCAGACAGTCACACAGGGGCCTGAACACGCTCCATAGGCAGCTGCTCTGCTCAACTGCTGGCAGCCAATTTGGGGGAGCTATTTCTTTCCACTCAAGCTTTCCCATCCAACTGGCAATAATGAGAGTGTAGCCTACCCCTTAGGTCTGTTGGGGTTTTAAAAATTGTTTGGTCTTTTAGATCAAGGCAGAAACAAAATCAGAGGCGAGCAATTGGTGTCCCATTACCTACAGCCATTTTTATGCTGGCCCACACCCTGGACCCCAAAAGAGAACTGCTCTCTTCCTCTTTTCCTTCTTCTGAAAAGCTTTAAATATCTCTTTTACAGAAAGCCAACTCCTTTTGGGTTTGACTCTCAATTTCGACATTAACGTTCCCTCTCTGTACTTTTATCGACGTTTTGCCCTACAGTCAGTTTTCCGCTTCTCCTATTTAAATTTGATTTGCCTTTCAGGAACTATTCAGGTCTTACATTCCCTGTGAGGCCTCTGGACCAGAACCTCCCACCTCTGCACCAACAGAAGAGTCAGTTTAAAGGAGAATCAAAGGAAGCAGTGAAAGGTACATTGTTTAGGGAAAGATTTAACAAGCTGAATTTTTAAAAGCACACAAACCTCTGAACAGGGCGAGGGTGGCCATTGTCGGTACATGTGTGCACAGAGGTATCGGACTGGAAATGGCCTGGGGCTCCGATGGCATGTTGGGACCACCTAGTGTGCACCCCAGCTCGCTCCAGCCCCTCTGGCTCTGGCCTGCTCTCCACTAGGGTGGAGGAACCACTGCGGGGTCGGGGGGTCTGCACACATTTAGAGGGAATGGAACCAGCTCAAACTCAACCCTCAAGGCTTCTGTTCCAGCACCATGGGCCCCCCAAACCACCCCCCCCCAGCCATGATAGTTACCTGTTTCACCTAATTTCATAGAGACAGAGAAAGTTAAACAAAATGAGAAGACAGAGGAATATGTTTCAAATGAAAGAAAAGGAAAAAACCCTGTAAAAACCCCTAATGAAACAGATAAATAATTTACCAGATAAAAAATTCAAAGCATTAGTAATAAGAATGCTAACTGAACTAGGGAAAGGATAGATGAACACAGTGAGAATTTTAACGAGAAACTAGGAAACATAAAAAAGAACCAGTCCGAACTGAAGAATACAATAACTGAAATGTGAAAGACAGTACAGGAAATGAAAGCAGACTAGGCGACACAGAAGAACACATAAGTGATCTAGAAGATAGAATAACAGAAATCACCCAATAAGAACAGCAAAAAGAAAAATAAATTTTTTAAAATGAAGATAGTTTGGGACTTCCTTCGTGGCACAGTGGTTAAGAATCCACCTGCCAATGCAAGGGACATGGGTTCAAGCCCTGGTCCAGGAAGATCCCACATGCTGTGGAGCAACTAAGCCTGTGCATCACAACTACTGAAGCCCGCGTGCCTGGAGCCCGTGCTCTGCAACAAGAGAAGCCACCTCAATGAGAAGCCCGAGCACCACCACAACGAGTAGCCCCCGCTCGCCGCAGCTAGAGAAAGCCCGCGTGCACCAACAAAGACCCAACACAGCCAAAAAAATAAATAAATGAAATGAAATGAAATGAGGATAGTTTAAGGGACCTCTGGGACAACATCAAGCATACTAACAATCACATTATAGGGGTTCCAGAAGGAGGAAAGAGAGAGAAGGGGGTAGAAAATGTATCTGATGAAATTATGGCTGGAAACTTCCCAAGGCTGAAGAAGTAAACAGATATCCAGGTACAGGAAGCACACAGGGTCCCAAACAAGATGAACCCAGGGACCCACACCACAACATATCATAATTAAAATGGTAAAGGTTACAGAGAGAATTCTAAAGACAACAAGAGAAAAACAAAGAGTCACATACAAGAGAACCCCCATAAGGCTATCAGCTGATTTTCCTGCTGAAATTCTGCAGGCCAGAAGGGAGTGACATGATATAATTAAAGTGCTGAAAGGGAAAAACCTGCAACCTAGGATACTCTATCCAGCAAGATTATCCTTCGGAATTGAAGAAGAGATTAAAGAACATCTCAGACAAGCAAAAAACTAAAAGAATTCAATACTTAAACCTACACTAAAAGAAATGTTGAAGGGTCTTCTCGAAGTGGAAAAGAACTAATAAGAATCTATTGGAAAGGGAAAATCCCACTAGGAAAGGCAGACATATAGCAAGGAATGAAGATTACTTAAATAAGTCAGTATGTAGATAAGGATACAAACTGTAAAAGCAACTATAACTACAATGCACAGTTAAGGGAGAAACAAGAATATACAAAATGACATCAAAAACAAAATGTGGGGGAGAGGAATAAAAAAAGAAGGATCTTTTAGAATGTGTTTGAACTTAAATGACTATCAGTTTAAAACAAGTAGATACAGTTATAGGTTAACATATATGAGGAACCCCATGGTAACCACAAAATCAAAAACCTACAATAGATACACAAAAGCTACAGAGAAAAGAACACAAGCATGACACTAAAGAAATCATCAAAACACAAGGGAAGAAACAAAAAAGAAGAAATGAACAACGAATTAAAAATGCAACATAAAGAAGCCCATACTCTATATGAAAATGAATTTATAAAACAGCTTTACCCGTCTCGCTATTTTCAGGCGGTGATTCATACTCTGAGTGGTCCAGACCCAAAGTGCTCATGGCTGTCTGGTCTGACTCCGGTAAATCTGACAGTGCAGCATTCTCATGACTTTTGTCACCATCACCATTGGTGTCCAATCCTGTAATTAAGAATTTCACCCCAAAAGGCAGGGTTAGAAGAATAGCCTTCTCTTAAAACAAAACAAAAGACTTATACCTGCAGTTACTTGACCTTTTTAACTTGACTGTGAGAAACCTCGTTGCTCTTAAATACTGTCACTAACCATGACACAGATCTTAAACACTTTCCCAAAGATGAACTACAAGGAAACAAAGCCGAAGCCAAGAGCAAAGATGCCCCTCGCCCCCACCCACTCACCCTCCTGGCCACGGCCGGGCGTCGCCTCCCAGGCTGCGCTCACACTGCCATCCGCTGCACTACTTGCTTCCAAGTGTAACACAGGAGTCCCCCATACTTTTGCATTAGGGTTTAGCTCTGAAACCTTGGCCGTTGGTACCTAAGAAAAAATGTGATATATTCATTTGTATCCAAATTTCAATCAAATGCAATTTTACTTACTAATTCAGAGTTAAAACACATCCACCTTAGAGAATTTATGCGAAAAAGGCTGAACCTATTTACACGTACGTTTAGGATGAAATCAAGTGCAAAAGTAATAAAAGTTGATGTACTCAGAACTCAACTCACCAGTAGATTTTAAGTTCTTACTAAGTAGAAGGCTCTCTAGAAACAGGAATGAAAGAGCCCCTGCCTTCATGGAGATATTTGATCAATTGTGTAACTGATAAATAACTGGTGATCCAATTATCATCTCTGTTCCAGATTCCCAACACAATTCACAGATTTAGAAATCTGAATATCGATGGATAAAATGTTAAAATAAAGCTCGAACACTCACAGAAGTAAAGGCTGCAGAAAATGAAAGTCTGTCGGAGAGGTGCCTGGTGCGGCCACTCTTTGTGCTCATTTCCAGTTACTCGGCCTCCTCGCTGTTCTGGACACACCGGGCCCTTCTGCTTGCCCGGCTCCACTTGACCAGAACACTCCCAGACATCCGCACGGCTGGCTCAAGCCTTCACACCCCTTGCGGATTGCTGAGGTCTTCCCTGGCACACCCTACTAAACCCACAACCATCCCTGGATTTTTCCTCTCCTGCTTACAAACCTTGAGTGGCTCCCAAAATCTAAAAGAAAGTTGATGTCCCGGGGACAGCTGCCCCCCCAAACTAACTCCAGTTCTACTGCCATGATTCTTGAGCAAAACCTAGCCAAACGATCTGCCTTTTCCCAGGCACCATAAGCCTTAACACCACTGTGCAGGGGCCAGAGCTTCCAAAGGGAGGGGCAAGGTTCCAGGTCCCAGAAGCCCCCAGGTAGTGCCAGGCAGGAGCTCCAAACTGGGAGCAGCCTCACTGCATGACCCCAGAGATGCCGTCTCCAAGGTCAGGGGCACCATGATGAGCCAAGAAGGAAACATGTGGGTTAACAATCCTAAAAAAGAACAAATTCACCCTAGCTGGGGCGATTAAAGTTTGTAGTGAAAAACGAAATGATTTCTGAAATTGAGTGTAGAGACGGATGTGGATTAAAACTACAAAATATACTCTGTTCATACCTAGGAGGCGTGGGCAATAAACTTCATGCCCACAAAACCAGGCACCTAAGTGAGGGCCTATCTGGAGTCCTTTTAAGTAAAGTACTGGATAGGGCAAAGAATAGGGTTCCCCCTTCTCCTTAAAGAATATCATTCTCAAGAAGCACTTACTCTTCAAGCTCCCTTCTTAAATGACATCTAAACTTCCAGCTCATTTCTGGTCTCTGCTTCTGCACATCCACCCATCTCTCCAACAAATACTTCTGAAATTCTCACTAAGTGCCCGGTACAGCACGAGGCGATCAGAGTATCATGGGGAACAGGCAGAAACGACGGCTGCCTTGAGCACAGCAACGCAGAAGACGCTCCACACCTCACAGACACCACTGCCCTTCTCAGCAGTTACACCTTTTCAATCTGTTCTCTCTTTTTTTAACTCACATCTTTATTTTCTTTCCTATTCTAATACTCGCGTAAATCACCTTTTCTGGTTAGACCCAGTCTTGTTCTACTACCACATAACACACATCAAGTTTCCCACCCACGGAACATACTCCCCTGACCTCGTGGACATGCTATACATTCTCTAAATTCCTAACACCAACCCACACTGGTCTTTTCCATTTTTAGCACCATCTGCAGTTGGCTACACTGCATCACCGACACACATTTTTTAGCTCACTAACACACACACACACAGAGACACACACACACATGGTCCTGGGAGCACCCTGCCTGCAAGCAGCATCCCAGGGCCGTGTGCTCCTCCCCCTCTGCTTGCACCGCAAGGACATGTCCTGTCCTCTCTGCGGCCCAATGGTTCCCGGACGTCGACCCTGGGCACACTTCACGGCTGACACCTGGCAGTCCTGAGCTCAGCATGGAGCTGCCTGAGAAACATGCAGAAGGAATGAATGTTTAATAACGTAATAACAGAAAATTCTACTTTCCACTATTTGACAGCTTGTGCAAGGTTTTATGCCACAGCTGAATGGAACCCTATCTGTACACAATTTACTACTTCTAAAGCAGTAAATCAAGTATTAGGGACTTACCAGTTTTGAGCAGTTAACCAGTATTCAAGAAGTACTCTGAGGTGTGACACGGGATGCAAGAACAGAGACATGATTAAGGGGGAAAGACATGACAGCTAGCACGAGGGCCTGCTGGGTGACAGGCGCACACCACGCACGTACCTGCGTTTAATCCTAACACCCTAGGAGGCAGTGGTCATCACACCCCATTTCACAAGGAAGAAAACCAAGGCAGAGAAAGGTTAAGTAACTTACCAACAAAAATTATGGTAATTAGAAAACTGTGTTCTAATATCAGGAAAAACAAAACATTTATCAAGAGTTCATTAACTTCATGTAACTCACATGAGAAACAACTTGTACTAAAAATATTTCTTTAAAAATGTAGCTACTCTCTTGCAGTCTTAGGGACCTCCAACTGATTATCAACAACTCAAGTTTCATCTGCACAGCTTTCTAAGTCTTATTTTTCCACTGAAAAATCACGGCTAAGCAGTGGTTATTAGAACCAGCAGTGAGCTGACCTTAATGGCCACGTGCTGAAGCCATTCTATACAAATGACCAATGTTACTCTTTGAAGAGTACAGTATCCCCAAATTCTTGACACTCCAAAGAAACTTTCTAACCTTCTAAATGCTACGCTCCATTAACAAAAATAAATAACCTACCAACTCATAAACTTACATTTTCTGGCCAGGAAACAGAATCGTCCCACTGACAAGTTACTGAGTAGGAACTAGAGTAACTAACACCAGAGGAAGGGAAAGGCACATGGAGAACATAAAACAGGTGAGATAATGGAGGAAAAGAAGCACTCGTTTTCTATTTTAAGTTAGCATGGACTATTCCTGGATTTGCCACTAAGTTTAGTAAGGCTTTACAGTCATGACATCTGTAACTCTGGCTTTTTATTTGTAAAATGGAATAACAGTGGCTACTTAAGACTAGTTTAAAAAGATGTCTGTACAAGCACTTTGAGAACTGGAGTTCTGAACAAAGAGCACTCTCATTAAATGTAGTCTGTCAAATTAGAATACTGTTGGGCACATCTCACAATTGAAAAGCTAATTCAGAACAGTGCACATGTACCTCACCCACGTGTGTAAGAGCAGGACCCATGTGCACTCTACTTGAGGTACAGGCGCGGACTCTCACAGCCAGGTGTCAACCACATCCACTGATGGAAATGATTAGGTAGTGTTTTGCCTCCATAACTACTTAAGGAACAAAACTGATTAACTTGAATGTAACTGTTTCTGGTAAAACTCCCAAATGTGGGCATGGAAAGGAAAGAAAGGAGGTTAATGGATAAATTATAGGATTTAATTTCTACTTGTTTATTTCCATATAATAGGCATAACACTGGAGCCACATCTATCTCCTTACTATTACCATTTTTCTTGCCTAATGCAACAAAAATCACTAAAAATAAACTGATTGAATGAATGAGATTTTGCTATTACAAGTATGCAGGTCCAAAGGACAGCTTTAAGAGCAAGACTAACTTCCTGTTTGTTGAATGTTTCATTTATTACAGAAATTCTAGGAAGATGCTCAAACTAGCTGCCCGTTGCAGGATCATTTGCGAAGGTTCTTCCAAACCAGTGGGGCCTGAGCACTGAGGTCCAAAAAGCTCTGCGGTGCTTCTGACTAAAAGAAGACAGAACCAAGATTTTGGAGCCAGTTAAAAGCATCAAGTTATACCTCCCTTAGATGGTTACCATACAAAAACAGTGGAAAGCACAGATTTTAATGCTGCTATATTCTGCAACTGTAAACTTCTTAGAAGTGACTTTAAACACCCAATGGGCCAAAAGTTTGTTCTGCTCCAACAAGGGGCCGGTGGTGAGGACAGGATGGATGAAGACTGAGGGGAGCAGCCTCTGGGGGCACATGCATCTGATGACCAGCATGCAGGGGTTAGTGCTAACGAGAGTTGACACGTAGATTCTGCCTTAAATATACTAACCAGTGAACCAAATTCATGTTCTTCAGTTTGGAAATGGTTAAATTGATGTTATACTAACTTATAGCTTTACAATAACATTCAAACGACTGCCAATTGTTTAGAATAAATCTTTGTTAATCTGAGTTAAAAGCAATCAAAATGAAAGATTAGCACATCACTGCACAATAATAAGAACTGGTACAGCATACTTACTAACTGTCCACCTCTCTCTTGCCATCCCCAAATAACACCATCTTCTGCCACTGGTAGCTGATAAGGGGGCTTTTCCATCCAAAACAAAGAGATCTCTAGGTCCTGTGGCTTACTGTGCAGGTCCTCACTAAATATCTGCTCTTCTAATGTGTCTTTCGCAGCTGCATTAGTCCACGGGCAGCCCACTTGATATCCACAACCATCTGCCAGCCCTTCAGAAAACATCTGTCTTGCCAACTCTGCCATCGGGTAACAGGAAAGTTCATTCAAAACCTGGGAGTACAGTTCCTCTGGGAAGCTCTGCAAATCCCCTTTTGAGGGCTTTTCAGCTATGAGTGGTAGAACAGTGTCCTTGCAACCTGGTACTGCTACTTCCTTGCTGTCACCTGGGATGACGGGAATCACCTGCGGACCATCGAGAGGAGCAGCTGAGCATCCGTCCACTTCAGCAGGGTCAACACCAGCCAAGCAGGAGCACCCCGCACGAGCGCCCCCTAACTCCATTCTTCCAAAGATCACCTTTGAACTTCCCACCAAACCCACTTCCCCATGTAACCCAGGTCCCTGCACAGTGGGCCTGGCACCCCTTTGTCTGAAACGGCGTGCGTGTCTACTTGTCCCACGCAGACCCACACAGTTGATGATGCCGGGACCACTGCCGCCTTCCTTCAGACAAAGCGTCTCCTCCTCTTCTCCACCAAGCAGCTCTGGTTTTCCCACCCCCAATGCACGTCCACCGGAGGCATCAGAAACTTCTTCAGCTGATTCGGAGAAAACCTGCTTCAGTCGTGGGCTCCCACCATTGTCCACAGAGTTCATCTGCACTACTTCTGACTCCCACGCACCTGGACTCGAACTCTGGTTTAAAGCTGGCACAAGGCTAAGATCTTCATATCTGTCGTCATTCACTCTACAAGTTTCATCATTTTTTTCTACTTGATTTGTAACAAAGTCAGGGTTTTTTGCTACACTAGAACTAACACAAGCCAGCACATCCTGACTGCACACCGCCTTGCATTTTTGTGCATTTGTTTCCCAGTCAAAGGCTGTTTTAGGGTCTGACTGGACACTTCCTATGTCAATTTTACTGGTTTCTCTGTGACTGGCTCTCAGTGATTCTTGTTCAGCACTTTCTAGTCTGTGAGGGTGACTCCCTGAGCTCTTCACACGCGTTTCATCCTCTGTTTCACTTTCCTCTTCAGCGCAGGTGAAAATACACGCAGAGGAAATGAAGTCACTCTTGAGCCACCTGTAGCCATAGCGAGACGCGCCATTTCGGGGCACTTCCTGTGAGTTTCGGAACACTCCCTCCACGTCTGCTGCCTGCACTGCACACGTTACATCACCGATCTGGGCCTTGTTGGCCCTAATGTCTGCACTCAGATGTACCTGACAGGCAGCTCTCCATTCAAAAGCCCTCGAACCACAACCCTCATCTTCAAAAATGCTAATTTCATCCTCATGTTGATAAGATGAACTATTTTGAGACTGCAAAGACAATTCTGCTTTGTTTGCAAGCTGGCTGCTTCCCACTTCCAAGCTGCAGTCACTCTGGTGCTGCTTCTCAAGCATCACTGGCCCCACGAGGAGCTCAGTGCCCAGATCAACACAACTGCTAGGGGCTGATTCTTGGAAATTTGCATGAATAGGAAGACACTCATTTCCAAAGCTCAGTGAAGTGATATATCTTTCTGAACTTAAATTGATTCTATCTAGACTTATGGAAAGGAGACTGTCTGATCTGCTAACATCTAAACTGGAACAATCATTGTCTTTTAGTGGTTTTATAGAGTTATTTTCTCCTTCCTTTTCAGAGTTTAAACTCTGATCTACAGTAGCTGTTATAGCACCAGAATCACCGTTTCTTTCAACTTTTGAAGTGCCATTAATTAAATTAACATGCGAATCAGCCACCTGACCTCCCGGTCCTGAACTGCAGTGCTCTCTCCCTTCTGGGACAGTGCATACACACAGTAGCGAGTCAATGTCTGTGCTGATATTTAATGTGGGAAGTGTGCCAACATTATGTAATGCACTCCTTTCTGTGTAATCTTCAGGAAACCTGGTGGAAGTCTTTGCCTGCAGGTCACCAATGTTTACTTTACAGGGTGGGTCACCATCACTCAAAAGTTCAGAACTAAGTTCAGTTTTCTCTTTAAAAGCTTCCTTCCTTTCCCCTGGGAGTGGCCTTCCCTGCGGGGATGGCTCTGCCCGCGGTGCCTCTGACTCCCCTGGCCCTTGGGCAGCATTGTCTGGTGGCCAGGCCCCTCCGCAGAACCCCTTGGAGGTGACAGCTGGACGACTCTCTGGAGCCGCAGCTGTTCCACGCACATGAGCACACAGCTCATCTCCAACGTCCGGGCCGTTAGGGTCAACAACACAAATACTGTAAAACCCGCTCTCTCGTGAATTCCTACATCGTTTGTGGTCACCACAAATAGGATCTCCACCCTCCCTCTCCCCACGATTCAGACCTGCAGAGTTAGCAGCGCTGCCAATCTGAACAGTTACCGCTACCTCATTCTCTACCGCAGAGCTTTCCCAGGTGGCTGGGCGACAGCAGGGAGGGTGACTGCCAAGGCCCCGGTCGGAGGGCGCCGGGGCACGTGAGCAGGGTCCCTCGCCCTCAGGGAGGCCCCCACTCAGAGGGGCGCAGGCACCTTCACCACCCCACCTGACAGCAGCGACGTCGGGGTTCTCGTCAGCCTCACCCACGCTTGCAGACCCAGTTAAGAACCCAGACATGGGAGAGAAGACCGAGTTAAGTGGCCGCCCTGGCGTTGTACCCTGTCTGTGCACCGGTCTCACAAAAACCCCGGCCCACACACCGGCCCTGCGTCCCATGCTGTGAAGTTCCTCACCTCCAAAAGTACCGAATAATGAAGATAAAGTTTTACTTATCTTGTTCTCCGGTTCCTTCTCCTCCACAGATTTTTCTAACAGGCCAGTTTTTTCACTGTCATTGTCACTACTTAATTCTTTACTGAAGCAACAACCCATGTTCGAAAGTTCAAAAGCTCACATAACAATGCTTGTCGCTTTCTGAGCCTCCGCAAGTGCATCTCCCACTAACTTTCTATAGTTTCTGATGAGAAGCCGACACCCAGATCCCAAAAATAACCCTCGCACAGCAGTCACATGTCCCCGCCACTCAAGTCCAAAATCCTAATCACAACAGACCCTGTCCAACTGCCATTCTATTCCACATTAAAACCCAAACAGCACACGGAATCCAAAGACTGAGAACACAACAAAAAGATTTTTGTATTATTTTTCTTATTCTCATAAACTCAATAAAAAAATAACTAAAATTATTATCCCAGACAGAAGAAGGAATTTCAGACTTTTGCTTTTTCTACAGTGTTTCAGCATTCTCTGAATTATATTTCATGGAATGGTGGCAACCAAAGGAGTTAACGTGTATATTCCCCAAAGGGAAACAAGTGTAAAAATTTGTTTTTTAAAATTCTTAGGTACTTATAGTTGAATCTAATTTTCTGCCTTTGAGAAATAAAGTCTGTGAGTGTTTGGGAATGATCGTGCTAGGCATGAAACTGGAATGGTGTCTGTTAGAGATGCATGTTGAAATGTTTATGGCAAATGGCACGCTGTTAAATCACACCTGGCCTGAAAATAAAGAAGTAAATACATACAGACATAACACTTTTTAAAACTGTGTGTGCAGAGGGGAGGAAAAAACAAAATAAAAGCAAAATGTGAGGGTGGGAACTGCTCAAGTCAGAATGGGCACACTGAGGTTCATTTTATTACTCTACTTCTGCAAATGTCTGAAAGTTCTAGTTAAGAAAACGGAAAGAGCAAGAGAAAAAGAGAAAGAAAGAAAATCTACACCTGCCAGTCCAATACAGGAATCCCCTCGAAAGCTCCCAAACGAAGCCCTTCTTCGAGCAGTAGGAGCACCGCCACCCCGCACCCTGTGGTCCAGGACCGCTGACACATACAATGGGTCCGAACCTTCTTCAACATCTGTAAGCTTTGTTCTCAGTATAAGAGATTCTTTTTCTTATTATGATTCAGATATGCTATTCTGAAAACAAAATAATTCTGTTAACTCCTCTGCGAGGAGATTTTTCTACTTTAATCTACAAGTTATGGCTGGTGTACTACTAACATTTTATAAAATGCTGATATCTTTGATGAAAAAAGTTTAGGAGTTCTACTTAAACATGAAGATAACAGGGACACTTCTAAATGTACATAAACTCAAGTACTGAAACCACAGCAGATGATGGTGATGATGATGATGATGATGATGATAATGGTAGCACTTATGTGCTACAAGAATCTAAGTACACAAATATTTTCATTTTGTCACACATTTATTTGAATTCACACTCCCAACAACCTGGGGTAGATGTATTAACCCCATTCTACCGATAAGGAGGGTTGTCTCTATCACTATAGAGTTAAATATCCCTACAAAAAAGGATTCTTCACCCAGGATGACACAAACCCTTCACATCTGTGACATGGAGTTAAATGGAGCAGGAGTTACAGGGGCAAATTCATAAGCTTATCTGCCTAGGTGTGTGTCGGTTAGCTTTTACCATGTGTGTAAGCTTTGGCAAATTATTAGGTCTCTTTTTCTCACTCTTCTCACTTGTAAAGTGAGGCCAATACCAATACCTACTTTAAAGAGTCGTTGTGATGCTATTAAGTAAAATACTTAGAATCAAACCCCAACATCACTTCAAAGTCCTCATAATCTGACCCCAGCCCACCTCTATAATTGCCTCTCATTCTAAGATGCCATCCTCCTCAGCTCCTCTATTTCATCTAAAAAAAACCCAACTGGGAACTCCCTGGTGGTCCAGTGGTCAGGACTCGGTGCTTTCACTGCTGAGGGCCTGGGTTCAATCCCTGGTTGGGGAACTAAGATATGTTAGTTTGGCAAGCCTCGCAGCACAGCCAAAAAATAAAATAAAATATAAATAAATAAATAAATAAAAAACCCCAACTGAATAACCCTGGCATATCCTATCTTTGCTCAAACCGTTTATCAGGTCTCCTCCCCCCAATTTCCAAATCTCACCATCCTTTATAAGGCCACCCGCCTCAATTTTGCAAAACGACTCTCTCCTATCCCCACACGCTGCCCACTCTTCATGCCTCTGGGAAAGCATCCTAATAGCAAGTCAGTGTCTGCACCATCAACTCAAAGTGGGGGAATCTACAGGCACTCTAAAAGAATTAAAAGATGCAAACACAAAATTTTAAAGATATGTCCATGTTTGCATGTAAGTTTAAGAGTGCAGTGGCGCTATGTGACAACACTTAAATTAACCTAATTTACTGAGAAAAGAACTGGATCTAAAACATCATAAATTCATTCAAGCCCAGTGAAGTCCAGGTGACACCAAGGTGCACCACAGAAACAGATCAACAAAAGCAGTAAGAAGTTATTCACTCGAAATTCTGCAGTTTAGGTTGTGGTAAACTCAAAGAAATTCTGGGTAACTAGTACCACAAGTACTTGGTGAAGGAGCTTTTAGTTTCAGCAAAACATCACCTGCCAGACTAAATGAATGTCATTAATCTGCATTTTATAGGTTTGAGCAATCAAGTTTTATATTTGTATAAGAATTCTTATTACATGCAATAAGAATTTATCAGTAGTTCTATGTTATTAAAAAGACAATTTAAATCAAAGACAACCTGGAAAAAGTTCTCACATAAAAGGTTATGAGAAAATGTGGGGAAGGGGAGTAAGAAAATGCAGATCTTTTAGAACGTGTTTGAGCTTATATGACTACCAGTCTAAAGCAAGGAGATATAGTTATGGGTTAACATACTTGAAAACCAGGGTAACCACAAATCAGAAACATACAACAGATTCACAAAAACCAAAAAGAAAGGAACTCGAGCATAATACAAAAGAAAACCAACAAACCACAAAAGGAAAAAGAAGAAATACAAAATTAACTGGAAAACAAGATTTAAAATGGCAATAAATACATACTAATCAATAATCACTTTAAATGTCAATGGACTAAATGTTCCAATCAAAAGAAAGAGTGGCAGATTGAATAATAAAATAAGGACCTACAATATGCTGCCTACAGGAGACCACTTTAGGGCAAAAGTCACATATGGACTGGAAGTGAGGAGACAGAAAAAGACATTTCATGCAAATGGAAATGACAAGAAAGTGGGGGTAGCAATACTCATATCAGACAAAATAGACTTTAAAACAAAAGCCATAAAGAAAGACAAAGCGGGACACTATATAATGATAAAACCATCAACAGAAGGAGTGGATATCATACTTGTTAACATATATGCACCCAATATAGGAGCACATAAATACATAAAAATACAACAGACATAAAGGGAAAATTCGATGGGAATATAATAATAGTAGACTTTAATAATCTACTGACATCAATGGATAGATCTTCCAGATAGAAAATAAATAAGGCAATGAAGATTCTGAGTGACACATCAGAATAGTTCGATTTAGTTGATATTTCCAGGACATAGCATCCAAAAAAACCCCAGAATACACATTCTTTTTAAGTGTGCATAGAACATTCTCTAGGGTACAAAACAAACCTCAACAAATTTAACAGTATAGAAATTACTTCAAGCATCTTTGCTGATCACAACGGCATGAAACTAGAAATTAACCACAGAAAGAGAAACAAGAAAAAACCGATTACAGGGAGACTAAACAACATGCTACTAAGAAACCAATGGGTCAACAATGAAATCAAAGAGAAAATTTAAAAAATACCTCGAGACAAATGACAATGGAAACACAACCATACAAAATCTATGGGATGCAGAAAAAGCAGTTCTAAGAGGGAAGTTCATAGCGATACAGGACTTCCTCAAAAAAAACCAAGAAAAATCTCAAATAAACAACCTAACCTACCACCTAAAGAATTAGAAAAGGAACAAACAGAACCTAATGCTGGCAGGAGGGAGGAAATAAATAGAGTAAGAAAAAAAAAAAAAAACAGAAAAAAATCAATAAAACCAAGAGCTGGTTTTTTGAAAGGATAAACAAAAGCAACAAACCTCTGGCCAAGCTCACCAAGAAGAAAAGAGAAGGGATCCAAATAAACAAAATAAGAAATGAAAGAGGAGAAACAACAAGCAACACCACAGATTTTTATGGTATTTTAACAAAATACCATAAGAAAATATTATGAACAGTTATACACCAACAAAATGGACAACTCAGAAGAAATGGACAAGTTTCTAGAAACATACAGCCCACCAAAACTGAATCAAGAAGAAACATAATTTGAACAGACCAATCACTAGATGTGAAATAGAATCTGTTAAAAAAAAAAAAAAAAAAAAAATTCCCTGCAAACAAAAGTCCAGGACTGGATGGCTTCTCTGGGGAATTCTACCAAACGTACAAAGAAGAACTTATACCTATACTTCTCAAACTCTTCCAAAAGACTGAAAAGAAAGAAACACTCCCAAAGTCATTTTATGAAGCCACCATCACCCTGATAATAAAACCAAACAACGACCATACCAAAAAAGAAAATTACAGTCCAACATCTTTGATAAATAAAGATGCAAAAATCCTCAACAAAATATTAGCAAACCAAATCCAACAGCACATAAAAAGGATTACACACCATGATCAAGTTGAATTCATTCCAAGGTCACATGGATGGTTCAACACATACAAATCAATCAATGTGATACACCACATCAACAAAAGACAAAAACCACATGATCATCTCAATAGATGCAGGAAAAGCATTTGATAAAATTCAACATCCACTCGTGATAAAAACTCTTCCCAAAGTGGGTACAGAAGGAACATATCTCAACATAATAAAGGCCACTTATGACAAACCCATAGCCAACATAACACTAAACGATGAAAAGCTGAAAGTGGGACTTCCCTTCCGGCACAGTGGTTAGGAATCCACCTGCCAATGCAGGGGACATGGGTTTGAGCCCTGGGCTGGGAAGATCCCACATGCTGCAGAGCAACTAAGCCTGTGCACCACAACTACTGAGCCTGCGCTCTACAGAGCCCAGGAGCCACAACTACTGAGCCCACGTGCCTAGAGCCCATGCTCCACAACAAGAGAAGCCATGGCAATGAGAAGCCCGTGAACTGCAACGAAGAGTAGCCCCAGCTCACAACTAGAGAAAGCCCGCGTAGCAATGAAGACCCAACACAGCCAAAAATAAATAATTAAAAAAAAAAAAGAAAGAAAAGCTGAAAGCCTTCCCATTAAATTCTCAAACAAGCCAAGGATGCCCACTATCACCATCACCACTTCTATTCAACAGAGTATTGGAAGTCCTCACCATAGCAATTAGGCAAAAAAAATAAAAAGTATCCAAATCAGAAGGGAAGAGGTAAAATTGTCATTATATGCAGATGACATGTTACTCTATATAGAAAACCCTAAAGACTCCACACAAAAACTATTAGAAGTGATCAATGAATTTAGCAAGGTAGCAGGATACAAGATTAATATACAGAAATCTGTTGCATTTCTTTACACTAACAATGAAATATCAGAAACAGAAAGTAAAAAAGCAATCCCGTTTATAACTGCATCCAAAAAAAAAAAGAAAAAGAAAAAAACCTAGGAATAAACCTAAACAAGGAGGTGAAAGATTTATACACTGAGAACTATAAAACACTGATAAAGGAAATCAAAAATGATTCGAGGAAAAGGAAAGATATGCCATGCTCTTGGATTGGAAGAATTAATACAGTTAAAATGGCCATACTAACCAAAGCAATCTACAGATTTAATGTGATCCCTATTGAATTACCCATGACATTTTTCACAGAACTAGAACAAATAATCCTAAAATCTATGGGGAACCATGAATAACCCAGAATTGCCAAAGCAATCTGAGGAAAAAGTACAAAGCTGTAGGCATAACCCTTCCAGACTTCACACAATACTACAAAGCTACAGTAATCAAAACAGCATACTATTGGCACAAAAACAGACGTACAGATCAATGTAACAGAATAGAGAGCCCAGAAATAAACCCACACCTATGGACAATTAATCTTCAACAAAGGAGGCAAGAATATACAATGGAGAAAAGACAGTCTCTTCAGCAAGTAGTGTTGGGAAAGCTGGACAGCCACACCTAAATTAATGAAGGTAGAACACTCCCTCACACCATACACACAAAAAAACTCAAAATGGCTTAAAGACTTAAGTGTAAAACATGACAACATAAAACTCCCCAAAGAGAACATAAGCAAAATATTCTCTGACATCAATCATAACAGTTTTCTTAGGTTGGTCTTCCAAGGCAAAAGAAATAAAAGCAAAAACAAACAAATGGGACCTAATCAAACTTAAAAGTTTTTGCACAGCAAAGGAAACCATAAACAAAACAAAAATACAACCTACAGACTGGGAGAAAATATTTGCAAATGATGCAACTGACAAGGGCTTAATTTCCAAAATACAGAAACAGCTCCTAAACCTCAGTAACAAAAAAACAAACAGCCCAATCAAAAAACGGGCAGAAGATCTAAATAGACATTTCTCCAAAGAAGACATACAGATGGCCAACAGGTACATGCAAAACTACAATGAGGTATCACCTCACACCAGTCAAAATGGCCATCATCAAAAAGCCTACAAATAATAAATGCTGGAGAGGGTGTGGAGAAAAGGGAACACTCCTACATTGTTGGTGGGAATGTAAATTGGTGCAACCACTGTGGAAAACAGTATGGAGGTTTCTCAAAAAACTAAAAATAGAGTTACCATATGATCCAGTAATCTCACTCCTGGGCATATAACTGGAAAAGATAAAAGCTCTAATTCGAAAAGACACACACACCCCAAGCGGCACTATTTACAATAGCCAAGATATGGAATCAACCTAAATATCTACCAACAGATGAATAGATAAGAAGATGTGGTATATATATATACAATGGAATACTACTCAGCCATAAAAAAGAATGGAATAATGCCATTTGCAGCAACATGGATGGACCTAGAGATTACCATACTAAGTGAAGAAGCCAGAGAGAGACAAATATATCATTTATATGTGGGATCCAAAATATGATACAAATGAACTTATTTTACAAAACAGAAATAGACTCACAGACATAGAAAACAAACTTATGGTTACCAAAGGGGAAAGGTGGGGAGGGATAAATTGGGAGTATGGGATTAACAGATGCATACAGATGGGTTACTAGTATTCTAGTAATATCTTGTAATAAACTATAATGGAAAAGGATAGAAAAAAGAATATAGATATATACATACATATGTATAACTGAATCACTTTGCTATACATCTGAAACTAACACAATATTGTAAATCAACTGTACTTCAATAAAATAAGCAAACATAAAAAATGAATTATGCAAGTGCAGGATTGAGAAAAGCAAAACAAAAAGGTTATGAGAGGTCAAGCAAACTGGTGAACTAGGAAGCTCCAGGCTCTCATTCCTTCACAGAAATATCATGAAAAAAACAGAAGTTTCTGAACACACTTTGTAGGAGCTCTGAAAAACAATCATAGTTTACAGCAACTAAGCAAAGAAACAATCAAGAAAAGGCTGTGCTCGACATGGCAGGAACATATTGTGGTGTGGTGTGACCTTGGTCTGGGGTGGCAGCAGCCCAGGTCCCAGATTCCCTCCAGGAGCCAGAGGGAGCAGGGTAAACCTTACTTGCAAATTAGTGTGTCCATCTGTTCTGTCTTAGCTGGAGGCTACCTAAAGGACTGACTTGCCTCTCCTATCTCACATAACTCAGAACACAAATGGGAAAAGTGGGGAATTCCCTGGCAGACCAGTGGTTAGGACTCAACGCTTTCACTGCTGGGGCCCAGTTTCGATCCCTGGTCAGGGAACTATGATCCTGCAAACTGCACAGTGCAGCCAAAAAAAAAAAAAAGGCGGGGGGAAAGTGGCAGGCACTGCTCATAAAAGGTATAAGGTGGCTACAAACCCACACATGCCAGGGCAGAAGATGACACGCGGAGACACGCAAGAACCACCTAAAGCCCCTAGAAGAGGCTGGAGTGTAACTCCGGGAAATTAGGACATTCAAAAGCAGCCATGTATATGGGGAATTCAGAAAGCTACACCCAGGCAAGATGTGTGCTCAAAAACATCCTGAGAAGACCTTCAGCTTTCACTTCAGGCTGATCCCTAGTCTCCAAGGAAGTTGAGCTACTCAGTGAGGGACTGTCCCAGCACAAAGCCAGTCTACAAAGACTGGGAGAGGCAGCTCTACTCCCTCTCACTGGGGGGAGGGTTGGGGGGTGGGGCAGGAGGGGGCCACCAGGCAGGGCAGTGCTGGACTGACTGACTGCTTCAACTCACGACATTCAAGGAAATCTCTGTCAAAATTCAGTTGAACACAAGCAAAAGGAACAGAGACATCACTGAATACACATGACAAGGAATAGTCTTTACAAAAATAGTTTGGAAAAGTCTCAAAACCATGAGACTACTATAGCCTTCAACAACAGTGACAACAAACAGCAAACCCTGGGTAAGAAGCGAATCTGATGTCCAAAGTTACCACATTACAAATGTAATCAAATGCCCAGTTTTCAACAACAACAAAATCACAAGGCATACAAAGAAACAGGAAAACACAGCTCATTCAAAGGAACAAAATCAACTGTCCCTGAGAAAGCTCAGACATGGGACTTACTAGATGAAGACTTTAAACAATCATCTTAAATATGCTCAAAGAGCTAAGGAAAAGACATGAACAAGGAACTAAAGTTAATCAGGAAAACAATACGTGAACAAAATGAGAATATCAACAAAGAGACAGGAACTGTAAAAAAGAACCAAACAAATATTCCAGAGCTGAGAAGTACAATAACTGAATTGAAAATTTCACTAGAGGGGCTCAACAGCAGACTTGGACAGGCAGAAGAAAGAATCAGCAAATTTAAAGACACGACAATTAACGTACACATTGTGGGAGTCCCAGGATGAGAAGAGAAGAAGGGTAAGACAGAATATTTGAAGAAATAATGGCCAAAAATTTCCCAAATTTGATGAAATCCATGAATTTACAAATCTCCACAAACTTCAAGTAGGATAAACCCAAAGAGACCTATACCAAGACACATTACGATTAAACTGTCAAAAGACAAAGAAAGAATCTTAAAAACAGGAAGAGAAAAATGACTCATCAAGTACAAGAGATCCTCAATAAGATTATCAACCAATTTATCATTAGAAACCTTGCAGGCTAGAAGGCAGCGAGATGAAGGAAAAGTGCTGAAAGAAAAAAATTGAGAATTCTTTATCCACCAAAACTGTCCTTCAAAAATGAAGGACATTCACTTCATTTTTGACATTCCCTGGAATGTTAAAGGAGGGACATTCCCTGGGAAAGGACATTAGCAGATAAACAAAAGCCAAAGAATTTAAAAGGCAAATGCATATAAACAAGCATAAATCTATGGTATTGGGCACATAATAATAAGATATAATTTGTGACACCAGAAATGGGGGTGGGGGGTTAGAACTTTATAAGAGAAGAGTTTCTGCATGCTACTGAGGTTACTAAGTAGGCAATTTAAATTAGATAATTATAACTTCTGGATGTTATATGTAATCCCCATGGTACCAGAAAGATATACATATGATATACACAAAGGTAAGTTTTTAGGATGAATGACTAAATTATCAATTATGCCATGTTGATGTTAACAAAATTTCTTTTCAATTTAAATAAAGTATGACTTGCAGAGAACTATCAACAAGCTACATTACACAGTTCCTGCCCGAATGGGTCTTAAAACTCCCATGACAAAGCATACACATTTGAAACATTTAAAAAATAACACAGAACATAATTTATTAAATAAATTTTAATCAAATATACATATAAGGAAGTAATACAGGTGACTATGAAAAAGATGAATCAGTGAAGCTAACAGTTATAACTGAGAATGCCCTTGAAGGACATAAAACTTCTAAGATGGGCAAAAAAATTACAGAAGGAAAAAAAAGTATTAGAGTTGATTTTATTCTAAATGGCAGCTCAGTTACTTTTTAATTGTAATTTTTAATTTTAGGTAACTCAGTTACCTAACAATAAACAATAGTAGCTTTAATATTCTTTTCTGTATAATAAAAACAATAAAAAATCTATTTGTTTTTTCCAGATTTACATCTCAGGCCCTAACCTCTCTAATCAGGTCCAACTGGCACTGATGATCCACTTCACTGCTCACTTAAATTTATACCAGGTGGATTTTCCCTCCACAAACCTTTCCTTCTCCAGTTTCTTTCATCTCAAAATAAATGAAACCACCATCCATTAAGTTGCTCAACTATCCTTGATTTACTTTTCCCTCACCCTAACCCCTAAATCCAATCCATAAATGGTGCCACTGAATCCACCTCCAGAGTAAATCTGAAATCCATTCATTCTTAGTCTAAGCCACCATCATTTCTCACCTGGTGCCATTGAATCCACCTCCAGAGTAAATCTGAAATCCATTCATTCTTAGTCTAAGCCACCATCATTTCTCACCTTAACAGCTTTTTAATTTGGTTTCTTTGCTTCTATACTTGGCTCACTACAATACATTCTATTAATATAATGAGGTCAAAATAATCTTCTTAAAATATAAGTCATGCTATTCCCCACCTAAAATCCTCTAGCTCTATCCCAAATTAATTTCAACCACTTAGAGCCAATGCAAATAGTTCCCAAATGGCTGACAAGAGCTAGGTTTTGTCTCTGGTATTACTTTCTACTTGTTGTTTCTCTTTCTAAAGGAAATAACAGATGCCAAAGGGGAAGTTCTCTTCTCGAGCTGGCTCTGAAGCCAGGTTGCCTAGGTTCAAATCCTGGACAGCTGAGCAATCTTGGGGAAATTACTTAAGCCTCTCTGGGTCTCAGTTTCCCCTAGCTAAGATCACTTTTTGGCACTCACTGATTGGCTAAACTTGTAAATAGTTACTACTCAATAAGGGTAGTATTTTATGGGGGGAGGGAGCAGGGAGCTGTATAATAAACAATTGATATTACCAATGGAAAAATGCAAACCTGCTCCTGAATTATCCAGACATTTATTTTGGGATCACTATGGCCATTCTCCTCCTACTTACACTGCATCCAACTTTGGGGGGAACACTAAACCTTAAAGAGAATGGTTCCTAAATTAGACCACTAAGCACATTCACCTTCCAATCATACAACTGCAGACCACTGAGGATCAGCACTCAGAGCCACCAAACCAACTACGGCATCCACACACTTAGGTGCACCATGATAACGCTGGTTAGAAAAATGTTCAAAGCAATACCATTTATAATAGCAGGAAAAAGAGAAACAAGTTAAATAAATGTACCCAAAAACCCAACGGCTAAAGAAGTGACGGCAAATCAACATAAAGAAAATACTACAGGGCAAGTACAAGGGGATATATAGATGAAATCTGCTATGGGGGAAAACATGAGGTGAAATATATATATATTGATTACAACTTCATAAAAATGTATGTACTCTTTAATAAGACTTTTATTTTCTATAAAATGCAAGTTTGTTTTAAAGTTTTAAAAACACACATGTTGTGAGCCCAGACAGTCTCTTATGGTCCCTTCCAGCTCTAGTATTTAATGATCCTATGAAAACCTAAAGTGTGCAATACCTTGAAAAACTGATAAATAGTATATGCACAATTTACAATACCAGGTGTCAGAGATGTGTTCTGCCCAAGAGACTCCAGGGGTACTGGGTTGCAGGATTGGACCAAGAACTAGTCATATAATATTCTATTGTAGTACCTTGACCCTTTAAAATGACAAAGCATGTGTAGGCAGTACTAGTTGCAAATTATTTCACCACAGAAATGAAATATTGAATTCTGGCTAAAGTGTTACACTTCTTTTCCACATAGGTCTTTCTCAGTAGTTTTCCACAAAGTAATTTTAAAAAGCAAGCAAAGAAACACCAAACCAAAACCCACCCATAGAATCCAAATATCTAGTTTTATGCCCTGAAATATGTTTTAAAGATGTTTGAACGTTATAATGGACCGCAAATCAACCAAGAGGAAGAGGGAGATTTGATCTGAAAACAATTATTTTAATCCATCAATGATTTCTGTATAAGTCTTATATTCGGATTTTGAAGTACTTAAAATATTATAAAATTCACTTAAAAAATCAATGTAAAGTACAATACGCAAAAAAATCCTACATACATAATAGAATAACAACAATGAAACAAAGTAGTTTGGAGGGGGTCCCTCATTTTTTAAAATTCTCCCTTACTAAAAAGAGATCAACAGGGACTTCCCTGGTGGCACAGTGGTTAAGAATCTGCCTGCCAATGCAGGGGACACGGGTTTGAGCCCTGGTCCGGGAAGATTTCACATGCCGCGGAGCAACTAAGCCCGTGCACAACTACTAAGCCTGTGCTCTAGAGTCCGTGAGCCACAACTACTGGGCCCACGTGCCACAACTACTGAAGCCCACGTGCCTGGAGCCCGTGCTCTGCAACGAGAAGCCACTGCAGTGAGAAGCCCACTCACCGCAACGAAGAGTAGCCCCCGCTCGCCACAACTAGAGAAAGCCCACGTGTAGCAATGAAGACCCAATGCAGCCAAAAATAAATAAATAAAATTTTTTTTTTTAAAAAAAGATCAGGGCTTCCCTGGTGGCCCAGTGGTTGAGAATCTGCCTGCTAATGCAGGGGACACGGGTTCAAGCCCTGGTCTGGGAGGATCTCACATGCCGCGGAGCAACTAGGCCCGTGAGCCACAACTGCTGAGCCTGCGCGTCTGGAGCCTGTGCTCCGCAACAAGAGAGGCCGCGATAGTGAGAGGCCCGTGCACCGCGATGAAGAGTGGCCCCCGCTTGCCACAACTAGAGAAAGCCCTCGCACAGAAACGAAGACCCAACATAGCAATCAATCAATCAATAAATCTTTAAAAAAAAAAAAAAAAAAGATCAACAATCCAATCCCCACCTTTAATTTCTACATGAGCTGCTTATATTTTCGGGGTGTAGATGAGGTTGACTATAAATTTAGTAAGATTACTTTTAAAAATTTACTTTTACTTTTAAAAAAAGACTTACTTTTAAAATTTTGTAGGATTTATGAGATCACTTAGAGGACTGCCAAGCTAAATGCGCCTGACTCCAAATGCACCTGACATACGCAAATGCAAACGGTGTAAAGCAGGATTTAAAAACCAGTGGATCTCCATTTCCTTATTCTTTCATTAATCACAGCTAAAATGTGAAATCAATTTTCTTAGTAAAAGCTTACTATCACTTTTGTGCTTTACGGAACACAGGCTATTAAAATGTAAAGTTAATCATATACATACAATAGATGATCAGTGAACCATTAAAAACACTGTGAGGAATGCATGAAATTAATACACATGGCACACTGTTGTCTGTAGAACTATACACATACACACACACACAAGCCAGAAAAGGATATACAGTACTGACATATAGTGTACCCAGGTGGTGGTTTTCCCCACTCTCTTTTTGGGGAACACTGACATTTTCTAATTTTTTTACAATTAATATTTGTTGTAAGGCAATATCTGTGAGCCTCAGCTGTGATTAATCTCTGAACTGAATTACCTGACTCAAAGCTGGGATGGAGCTTGTCTGAGAAGTGGTTTGAGATATGGGACCATTCATCTGTAAAATCGAAAACACCAAACACACCATCACAACAGTGTAAAGAAACATATTTTCAAACCACAGTAATTTAGCAAAACAAAACCCACTGAGAAAAGCAAATTTTTACATGACAAAGAAATTCAACGAGATATTCAAAATGATGTAGGAGCTTTGAAATTTAAAATATTTTGAAATTTTAACTGAACACCATAAGTAAAATTCCTTGTAGCTTCCACAGGGAAAATTAAGAAAACCTACTTTTCCCAATGTCATTTAGAAACTTTAAATATTATTGCTTGACATGATAAAATCTTACAATAAACAAATGCACTCAAAATTTAAAACTTACATAATTCTAATTAACTCTTTAAATAAATACCACTACAATCACTATAATGTTATTAAACTATTTACAAATCACTGCATTTTTCTTGGTGATTTTAAATCCAAAGTTTTAAGTATTCAGAGCTATAAATGACATTTGTTTTCTCTATCACTTTGAAACTTCTAATTTCCTCTACTAAGCAACCCCTAAGTTTACTCAGAATATAACATCTATATTTCAGCATAAGATATGCTAGTGTTCCGAGCGTACTGTAGGATCTGTTATCAGAAGAGAAGAGAGGTACACCAGGCCAATGCTGGCCTTGGACGCCCACTCACCAGATGAGCGCTGTCTTTGCCTTCCTGGACTCGCTGGCCCTGAGGTTCAGCCACGACCTTAGCGTCCTGATCAGAAGTCATGAGCTGTTTACTTTGTGGCTCCACTGGGAGAAGTTTAATGCTAGCCGTAGGATGCTGTAAAACAACAGACAGTAAATTGGTAACTTGAGGTGCAGAGTGTAATTAATTCTAAAATGATATTACTAAGCAGTTTTAAAATCTTCAAGTTTTCCAGGACATATGTCTATCCCTCTGGAGTCTAAGTAGTTTAAAGAAATTTGCCCATAATTTCCACCTTACGCACCCAAGAAATAATACTTGTTTTTTAATAAGTTTCTTCTTCACACTAATTTGGTAACCATGATAATATCCTAAGACTTAGAAACTAAATGCTAACATATCCAAACCCACTCATGTTCAGAAAGTTATTTTTTAAAAACAGAAAATTACAAAATTAATAGAACTCCAATTTGGGATTGATGAATCCCAAATTTATATATATATATATATATATATATATATATATAGTTTTTGACCAGCCCCATTAATTTCATTCTGTTCCAGGAAAACAGCTGTTAGGAGAAATAAACAATAATTCATTTAAAAGGAATCCCTTCGCAATTCTGAACCAAAGAAACCAAAAACAATCTAAACAGGGCACAAGTATGCAAAGCAGCCTCTGCAAAGCATTCACTCAGCTCAGAAGCTGGACACTGAACTTCACATACAGTATCTCACTTGATTTTCCCAAATGGCTTATGAAGTAACTCTGGCTCAGAAGGGATAATAGTTTTCATGATTTCATATTATGAGTATCAGAACCAGGATTCTCAGACATCCAGGTGTGGCTTCAGGCCTTCCCTCTTTTCACTGTAAACTACATTGCTTCACAAGATAAAGAAGTTGATTTAACCCAGATTTTTCAGGCTGCTTCTGAAAACACATAGTATCCAAGTGCCAGATAAAGAAATTTAAAAGCTAACTGTTCTTGTCTCACCAGGTAACCATGTAGGTTTTTAGTTTCTATAACGGCACTCCTTATTCTTAATAACCTGCTTATGATAAATTCTCAAAACCCTTGATAATGAAATAGTCTGATGGTCAAAGGTGATCTCGTCCTATTGTCAAATGTATAATATCATCAACCACAAAAGCACAAAATCACTGAAATGCTATAAGACACGTTTGGAAATGTAAACTACTAACAGAGAAATGCTTGAAACAAATCAGTTTCAGAGATCAATGTTTTCCACAATGTAGGATGAATGACAAATATGTTAAACTGTAATCATTTGCAATGTGTTAAATTGTAAAATCCAGAAAATATAGATTGGTACCCAGACTGACAGTCACAGAATGGGGTGTAGATGCATTCTACCACTGTTAACTTGATTTTTAAGATTACCAAAGGAAAAAAAGTTTGGTTGAAAACAAGATATGATACCCAAAAGATAAAAAAAATCAACTACGAGTCCTTTATTATATATACTACCTATATTTTTTCAGACAGTCAGAAATTATGTACCTTATAATAGAAACAGCACCACTACCAGATAGGAAGTAGTCTTGCAAAACAAACAACAAACCCAGGACGTGATCTTATTACAAACTTGCAGCAAACACAAGCACAGAGGAATGCCAAGGGGTTCAGCGAAACTCGCAATTCCTGGACGAGTAGCCTTGGCTTCTTCAACACAAAAGGAGACAAGATACACATACTGGCCAAACTATGGCTTTATTTTGTTTATATGGCTTTATCTGATTCAAATAAACTGAAACCAAAGACAATCAGGGAAGCAACAGTGATGGGATATTTGACAGCATTAAAGAATTCCTGTATTTTCTTAGATGTGATGATATTGTGGTTATGTTTAATAATAATAATAATAAAAGTGAGCCTACCTTTCAGAGCTGCATATTGAAATACTTACAGGGGAAACACCATGATGTGGGGCAGAGACATGGGGGTTCACAACTGTTCTTCCCGGAAGAGGAGAATGAGGGTTCATGATTCGACCCTGTCTACTTCTGTATGTTTGAAATGTTGTATAATAAAAGGTTAAAAAGGTAGCCATGGCAGTAGCTTATACAACAGAACAGTGGTCCTGATCTGACCCATGCATCCTATCTATAAACAAGTAATCTTTACATCACACGACTATATCTCTTTATTACTGACCTGACACACGTTTTTTTTTTAAAAAAAGTCCAACAACTGGAAAAGTTGCCAACAGAAAAAACCCGTAATTCAAAAAGACACATGCACCCTAATGCTAACTGCAGCACTATTTACAATAGCCAGGTCATGGGAGCAACCTAAATGCCCATCGACAGACGAATGGATAAAGAAGATGTGGTACATATACACAATGGAATATTACTCAGCCATAAAAAGGAACAAAACTGGGTCATTTGTAGAGATGTGGATGGACCTAGAGACGGTCATACAGAGTGAACGAAGAAAGAGAAAAACAAATATCGTATATTAACATATATATGTGGAATCTAGAAAAATGGTACAGATGAACCGGTGTGCAAGGCAGAAGTAGAGACACAGATGTAGAGAACAAACGTATGGACACCAAGGGGGGAAAGTGGGGAGTGGTGGTGGGGTGGAGGTGGGATGAATTGGGAGATTAGGATTGACATATATACACTAATATGTATAAAATAGATAACTAATAAGAAAAAAAAAAAGTCCAACAACTGTAAAAGTTGCCAACAGAAGGGGTTACTGATATGCACCTCATTAAGCAAGCTGTACAGAGATACAAAGCATTAAAATTTGCATTAAAATTAACTTTATTATCAAATATCTGAATCTGAAATAAGACTTAGGGTATGATGATGAATATGAGTATGATTGACAACAGTTCCAATAAATAACAAAATAACTTTTTCATTACTTGTTCAAGAAACCAAAACTATTTTAAGACTTACAACCATACAAACTATTGTTTCTTGGCATAAAGGTAGGTCTCTAGGTTGTGAAGACAAATAGGCAAGGGGGGAATAGATCTACTGTCAAAGCAAAATATTTCCTGGCATAAGACCTAGTAATGTGACAACCTGATAGTGGTCAGAGGCAGCTTTCACAAAGCTTTAACGAGCTGAACAAAAGGAGTCATTTTCCTGATTTGATTTCATTTTCTCTTTACATGAAAAAACAAAGAGATGAAATCAGAGGGCCCACCTGCCTACTTAGTGGTCTCTCTGCTAGCAGACCTGGTTAATTCCATCTGTCAAAGCACCACCTCAAAAAGTTTTATTAACCTTATTAACTACTTGGGAGAGTATAGTTCTCTTAGTTCTGTTTCTAAACAATTCTTTTCACATATACCCGAAATGTTTGTTTCATAATTAAATATTTATTTAGGTCTTTTGGGACACTCAAAGAAATCCTTAAAAAAATATAAATCAATTTCAAATAAACATAACTGTATATCAAGTTGGTGGCATAAATATCCAGAGAAGAATTATTCTAAGTGATATTAAAAGACAGTATTTGCATACAAAATCCTAAAAATTCACCAAGAAATCTTAAAATGCACTCAGTAGGTTTGTTCTTTAGGGTAAATGTTGGTATTATTTTGAAACTATTTTACATATTATATACACACATATACACACTGTAATACAATAAGGTAAAAAAGAATTACATTAATATTAAGTATTCATTTTAGCATAAAAGGAAATACAAACCTAAAATCAAATAAGCTAGGCAAGATCTACATAATCTTTTTTTATTTATTGTAAATGTAACTTTTTAAACTACAGTTGGCCCTTGAACCACGGGAGTTGAGGTGTGTGGGTCCACTTATATGCAGACTTTTTTCAATAAAACGTACTAGAGGACTACACGATCTGGATCTGTGGTTGGCTGAATCCAAAATGCAGAACCAAGGATACCAGGGTACAAAACTGTGGATATGGAGGGCTGCATGCCAAGTTACATGCTGATTTTCGACTACATGGGAGTCAGCGCCCCTAACTCCTGCGTTGTTCAAGGGTCAACTGTTTAGATTTTCTTTGGCTTTCACTAGTTTTTCTACTAGTATCCTCCTTCTACACCAGAACCCACTCTAGGATCCCACACGGCACTGAGCTGTCACTTCTCTCTAGTCTCCTCCAACCTGTGACAGCCCCTCAGTCTTGCCTCCTCATTCAGCCACACTTTTGCAGAATGTTGCTCAATTTGAGATGAACCTGGGACACCTTATCATGACAGCAAGCAAGTGCTCCAAGACTCCTGTGGTTACATCACAGGAGCAACAGGAAAGGAAGGGAGGGGCTCCAGATGGCCAAAGACAGAGAATGTGAGGGGCACAAAGAAAGAATGGAAACAAACACACAAAAATCCACAACAGTTCAAACCCCACCACTATACTAGTCACTTCTGGAGGCTGTTATGATACCAACTTCTTTTTCTTAAGATTACTCTAGGAAACAAGCATCAGCCTGCCTTTCCTGGATGACTATTTCAGCAAAACCAAAGATCAGGGCACACTGTTCACTATACAGGAACCACAATTAAAAACTGATAGTGAATAACAGAATTAGAAAATCAAAATGTTGCAACATCTAATGAAATGATGGTTGATGTCTGCTAAAACTAGGGGAAGAGCTGATGGGGAACTTATAATGATTGGCTCAGAGGGACTGAAGCTACTTTTCAATCTTATCACTAACGTGCCAACAACTAGGTATCACACTCTTAATGCCAACAACTAGGTATCACACTCTTAATGGGACGAAGAGTATCAGATCTATGAAGTATTCTGCCAAAAAAAAAAGAACCTGTATTCAATCAAACCTCTACATCCAACTCCCAATTTCAAGGAAATTCTGGGAACAGTATGTGTTAAATAACACCAACACAATGCCACTAGCTAAACCCAAAATGTGGGGCATACTACAGACAAATGCCCTCTTTTCTACAGCAAATCTACGACATAAAAAAAAAAAAGGGAGACTTTTATTGCTACAAAATACAAAAGCTTTAACCAAAATAACCTTATGTAATGTGAGAACTGTATCTGGATCCAGATTTGAATAAATTAAGTTAAAATGACATTTTTCACAGGAATAACTGAACGTTGCCTAGCTGATAAAAGGTGATTATTAATTTTGTTGAGTGCAATGAAGGTGCTGTGGCTGTTTACTCTTAAATGTCTTATTTTTAAAAGACATAAACTAAAAGACTACAGATGAAATTACACATCTGGAATTTGCTTTGAAATATGCTAATAACTTTTCTGTAAGTTTAAGGAAAGAGAAGAAACAGAAATACAAGAATGCAGCAAGTTGATGGTAGCTGAAACTAGATGATGGGTACAGTACGTGGAGGATTGCTATAATGTTCTCCCTACTTGTGTGGTAAAAATTTCCATAATAAAAAACCAAAAAGAAAACTCTAACTAGGATGTAGTACAAATACACATCCAAAACTTCCCATACTTACTTCTATTTAAAATCTGTACTAATGAAACAATTCAAAAATATGTAAACCATTTTATAAACAATGTTCATGGAAGCTTTAGTCAAAAAAGGGGAAATAAAAACTAACTACAGAAAAGCAAAAAATAAAGCAATATATTACAAGTATTAAAAAATATTCACAAAGATTACATAAAGTAAAAAAAAGCAGGATATAAAACTGTGGACAGTACAATTACAACTATGTTTTTAAAATTCACAGAGCTTTGTGAATATTTAAAAATGAAACAAATGAAACTAGAAGGAAGGACACCAGACGACTAACAATGTGTGATTAAGATTAAAACTCAAGGATCATGTTCCACTTTGTTTCATTCCTGTAAGCTCAATTTTTTGGAATAACCTACTATTTATATATCACACATACTTAATAAAACTCACCGGCTGGCTGATTCCACGTTTACCAACCACCCACCTAATCCTTTAGGGTTGAGAAAAGTCTCTCCTGCAGAAAGAGCAGGTACTGACCCAGCTGTCTGTCAATATGGGTAATAAAACTGTCATTCAGTTATCACGACATTTTCTCATGAAATTATACTATCAGTCTTGTTCTCTGAGACAGGGGGTCTCAAAGTGTGGTCTGGGCTCCATCAGGGGTCCCAAAGGCCCTTTCTGGGGCCACGAGGTTGAAATGAATGCTGACATATTATGTCTTTTTCACTCTCATTCTCTCCTCACAGAAGCTCAGTGGAGTTCTGGTGTAAGATCAAAGTTCAAGGTTACATGAAAAGACTATTAAAAACTCACCTTCCCAACCACATATTTGTGTGAGGCCAGGTTTTCCCTCTTACAGTTCAACCAAAATAACACATCACTAGCAGAGCAAATGCAGAAGCAGATGAGATTACAGCTAAGATTCTATTAAATCAGATATTAAAGAGATTCACAAAAATATAAAATGATGCCACTTTCCTCATTAAATTACTTTTTGTTTTTGGAAAAGACTGCTGTTTTTTCACAGGCAATGTTATTTATATTACATGCAAGGGGTTTGTTATTTTTAAAGAAAAATACATTTTTAAAATTTCGAAGTCTTAATTTTTAATATAAATATAGACAGAAATAAGTCATGTAAACAAAAGCTCTTAGGGACCTTCAATGTTTAAAAGTGTAATGAGGTCCTGAGCCCACAGGTTTGAGAACCACTGATAAAAGACATAACTAGTTCTCAAGGACAAGTGCCTGGTGTTCACAAATGGGATGACATGCTACTCTTATGGCCAACACTCCCCAAATCAATCCACAGAGTCAATGCAATCCCTATCAAAATCCCACCTGCCTTTTTTGCAGGAACTGATGAACTGATCTTAAAATTCCTATGGAAATGCAAGGGATGCACAATAGCCAAAACAATCTTGTAAACAACAAAGTTGGAGGGACTTCCCTGGTAGCAGGGTGGTTGAGACTCCATGCTCCCAATGCAGGAGCCCAGGTTCGACCCCTGGTCAGGGAACTAGATCCCACATGCATACCGAAACTGAGAGTTCGCATGCTGCAACTAAGGAGCCAGCGACCTGCAGCTAAGAAGCCCACAAGCCACAACTGAGGAGCCTGACCTGCTGCAACTAAGACCCGGTGCAACCACAAAATTAAAAAAAAAAAAGAACAAAGTTGGAAGACTGATACTTCCTGATTTCAAAAGTTACTACAAAGCTATAAAAATCAAAACAGTGTGGTGCTGGCCAAAAGACAGACATACAGATCAATGGAAGAGAATTAAGAATCCAGAAATAAACCCTTATGTTTACAGTCAACTGAGTTTCAAAAGAGTGCCAAGACCATTCAATGGGGAAAAAATACTCCTTTCAACAAATGATTCTGGGACAACTGATTGTCCACATGCAAAAGAATGGAGCTGGACCCCTAAACTTACTCTCTATATAAAAATTAACTGAAAATGAAGCAAACACCTGCCCATAAGAGTTAAAACTATAAAACTCAGAAGAAAACAGAGTGAAGTTTCATGAGCATGGACTAGGCAATGGCTTCTTAGCTGGGACACCAAAAGCAGAAACAACAAAAGAAAAAATAAACTGGTCTTCATCAAAATTTAAAACTTTTGTGCTTCAAAGCACACCATCAAGAAAGTGAAAAGATAATATGGAGAATGGGAGAAAATATTTGCAAATTATATATCTCATAAGGGACACATATCTAGAATAAAGAATTCCCAAAACTAAGACACAAATAAGTTAAAAATGGGCAAAGAGTCTGAATTGACATTTCCCCAAAGAAGATATACAAATGGCCAATAAGCAGGTGAAAAGATGCTTAACATCATTAGTCATTAGGGAAATGCAAATTGAAACATGAGATACCACTCTACACTCACTGGGATGGCTATAATCAAAATGACAAATAATAATAAGCGCTGACAAGGATGTGCAGAAATGAGAATCTTCATACATTGCTGGTGGGAATTTAAAAGGGTACAGCCACTTTGGTAAGCAGCTTCAAAATGTTAAACAAAGAGCTACCATTATGACTCAGCAATTGCATCCCTAGGTATACACCCAAGAGAACTGAAAACATATTTCCCCACCACAACTTGTACATAAATATTCATAGCAACATTATTTATAATAGCCAAAAAGTGGAAACAACCCAAATAGTAAACAATTAGAGGTTAAGAGCCTTATTTTCAAACACATGCTTGGCGCACTTCAATGGGTTTTCAAATAATAAGGACAGAGAATTTGATAATTTCTAAAACAGTCAACATAAAGATATCATTCTCAGGACTTCCCTGGTGGCGCAGTGGTTAAGAATCTGCCTGCCAATGCAGGGGACACGGGTTCGATCCCTGGTCTGGGAAGATTCCACATGTCCCAGAGCAACTAAGCCCGTGCACCACAACTACTGACCCTGCGCTCTAGAGCCCACGAGCCACAACTACTGAGCCTGCGTGCTGCAACTGCTGAAGCCCGTGCGCCTAGAGCCTGTGCTCAGCAACAAGAGAAGCCACTGTAATCAGAAGCCCGTGCGTCACAACGAAGAGTAGCCCCGGCTCGCCGCAACTAAAGAAAGCCCGTGCAGAGCAACAAAGACCCAACGCAGCCAAAAAAAAAAAAAAGATATCATTCTCCTAAAACAGCATGAAATTATTTTTCTTAGTACAAAAAGGTAATGTGGAAACATGGATGATTTGTCTCTAGATTAGAATCAGCATCTGGATCTCTGTTGTGCAACGATTATTCTAAGTGCTTTACATGGTACTAAATTAACCTTAATTCTGTTAGTCAGGTCTCACGCCCACCTAGCAGACCGGGAAACTGAGTTCAGAGGACACGCAGTCAAGGCCACAAGGCTAGTAGGTCCAGTGAGCTGGGTCACAGGCACCTGTGCAGGCAGCTCACCCTGTCAGTCCACGCTAACGGGCACACGCCCCACTGTGACGGGGCCTCAGACGTACCTATAGTTTCCTTAGCTGCTCTTCGTTCCTTCTTCCCTTTTATGGTAATATTCATTTTCTACCAATGTGCAGATTATGATTTTGGCACTTAAAATAAGCGGTTTAAAAAAAAGAAAAAAACATGGTGCCTAAATATAAGCCAAATACTTCATCTTTCTTTACAACAAAAAGTGATCTGATTCAATGTCAGAAAAAGTAGAGTGTGGAGAGACGATACACTGCACCTTCCTGGGGAATTTTCAAGGGTATAGACAATTTTTGCTTTATGAGTTGACCTTAAAAGGTACACATTTCACATAAGACAACTCTCCACTATATGGGTGCCAAATACGAAGCCTCTTTTCTGAATCTGAAAACATTATTCTGAAGTCAGGAAGTCTGGACAGACTGCCCCCCACGCCCTGTATTCACTGAACCCTTGAACACTTCCAGACCTTTCTTTGCATTCTGTTCTCCTGGCCTGGAACGCTCCTCCCTCCTTCCTGAAGGCAACCTTAGATTCCCTTTCTCATTCCCTTCCTCACGCACCACAGCCTCTCTGCTCTTTACAGCAGTGACCATACGTGTGCCTCTCCCCTACCATCCTTAGTTTCTCAAAAGGTATCCACGTGCTTCTTCTTAGTATGTATAGGACACAACAGAAAAATATATCCCACCAGTGATATGCTACAATTTACCCCAAAGAGCTTCATTTTGTCAGTAACACTCAAATACATATGGTTTTACTATCCTGTTGTCTAAATACTCTTTCTGCATTTGCAGCCACATATGCTAAGGTCTCTTCTAACGCCTAATAACTGTGTGTGATCAAGAGCAATGAGTTAAGGAACACAGCACAAGCAGAGGAGATGGACGATACACGATGCTATCACACAGATATATGTTCTAAGAACTCCAGCCTAACAACTGGAATCATTTTACAAAAAAACAGTAAATAACTATTCAACTAGGTAAGTAAACACAGTTTTACCTATATATGAAAAATGGATTATTAATAACTTCAGAGGTTGTCTTAATTAAGTAGTGTGTGACCCCTTTGAGAATCAATTAGAAAAGTTAAAATCTGTTACTTTCAATGTCTAAACATACTTTTTAGGAAGACAGTTTGCCTCCCAGACATCTGAAACTAAATAAGCTCATTAGAAAAGACAAAAATGGTCAAAGAAGCTAAATCAAATCATTAAAGCACAATCCTAGCATTTGGGGACTGTAAGGATGTGTGTTAAGAATAGTAACTTTAAATATTTTATGAACTCAATATGCCCAACTCTAGATAAAGAGGTGTAAGAAAATCAAACACCACAATGGGAATGACAGTTATCATATACTTGTCTCCTACTGCCAGCTGGGCTGTACTGTTTACCTCACAGCTGTCTGCATCACCCTACAGTATCTAAAATGCATATTCCTGTCTCACAGCAGAATAATTCATATCGAGGCAGATCAGCTTATGCACCTTCCACAGCACCTTCCACAGATTATATCCACAACTGAATCTGTAGGCCTGAATAGTGGGAACATTTACAGAGCAACAGACGGCTGTCTCCAGGAAAGCTGTTACTCTAGCTCTTTTGTTTTTTAAGATTCAATATCTCTATGACAGTCCATTCTTTCCACTGAGTCTTCCTACAGTGATGATGAATGAAAAGAGAGCAATCCAATCTCAGTGGAGTAGTTGTTTAATTACACTTTCAAACTGGCACCCAGTATAGAAATACGTATTCCTAAGCAGAGGTTGCCAATAAACTGATATTAATTTTTAAAATTTCCTTTTATACATACATACCTGTGCTTCTATTGAAAAAGACAGTAGGAGGAAAAGATAACTCTTTTTCATAGTTTGATCTGGCTCTGCTCCTAGGGAGGGCATAAAATCAAACACAACATGCAAAAACTTATTTCTTAGCCAAACAGGAATGGGAAAGTATCTGCATGAGACATATACCATAAAAATTACATTAAAATTTTTTTCTACTAATTGCTTTCAATTTAGATCTTTACTAGATAATTCCACACAAAAAAATGAAAAAGGTCCCTTGCAGCTTTAAGACTTAAAATTGGTTTATGACATATTATCTTGCCCTGGAGAAGACAAATATTTGAGAAGATTATTTTACTAGGTTATAAGGAATCCTAAATAAACTATTATTTGAAACAAGTAAAGCAATATGAAGATTTTAAAATCCTTCTCTTACTTTGCACGTGGTTGTAATGGCTGTTTTGTAAAATTTTGGTAAATGTGAGTGCAAAGGTGAAGCAGAGAATCACATCCTTAGAGATACAGCCTTTCTGCCCTCAAAGTATAACTTCTTGCTCTTATCATGAGTTGCTCCTTTTCCAACAGAAGAGCATCTCCTGAAACAGCCACATACTTTTTCACCAGTGCAAGCTTTGCTAATTGACACATCTTTCTGGACACGACCAGGAAGTGCCAGGGCCAAACTGGCAGCCTGCACAGGACACAAGGCAGCACGTCCACACCACTCAGCCTAATGTGGAAGGAGTACATATGCCAAGAAATACTTTTATTTTAACAAAGATATTCAATTTCATAGTTCAAAAGCTAATGGTCCTGAGTCCAGCCTGTTTAGAATGTATTCTGACCTCCATTCGTCTGTTTATCAACATTTTTTCAGTAAGAACTACTTCCCAGGTTGAAAGTGAGGGCCCCCCCACGTGCCAGATACGCAGGGTCTGGCCAGCAGTCTGCCAGGCTGAGAGCCCCCCTATACCTCTCCTGCCTCACTCAGGCCCCCTCACTTCCACCCCCAAGTCCTTCTCACATCAGTCTGCTCACCTGCTGCGAAGGCCCTTCCAGCGTGAGCGCCTGCGCCTCTTATTCACATGTCTCTGTTCTCAGACACACACTAACCTTACTGATGGAAAGCTGAACGTGTCTACAGTCCAGAGCAGGAGAAAACAATCACTGCTGACCTTTCATGCATAATATCACCCTTTGGACAAAGAGCAGAACTGCTTCATTCAGTATCTTTCATAATTTATTTTTACCTTAGGGGACTGAGCATATGTAGGTTTTTTTTTTTTTCTAAACTATACAGCTTTGTTACTTTCATTTTGAACATGAGATCACTTTGAGATTACTGAAACTCTCCACAAAAATCACTTTCTCTCATTTACATTTGAAAATAAAAAATGCTGATAGCCAAATATACCATTAGTATACACCTGTACCAAAAGTCAGAATCAATACCACAAAAGTGTCTTTCAAGAGACCCAGAAGCCCTCTTCAAAAATAAACTCTAGACAGTACATTTCTTCAACTCTTTTTACGGGAAAAAGTCTCTATTCACCTCACCCTTTTAATGAAGCTTGCATTTTTTCAAGGACTGCCTATCACATTCTATTGTGCTTTCCAATTTATAATCACATAACTACAGTTTTTCAGTTGAAAGAGCATAATACTCTTTCACCTGAAGAGGAAGACGGGTGGGGGGTGCTGAGCAAACTTAGAACTCAACATTTTAAAGAATGACAGAACGTCAGAGCTGGAAACATCTTGGAGCTGCTTTAACCCTGTGCTGCTCAAACTGGGACATGCTTGTTATTCCTAGGAGGGCGCCACAAAACCAGATCTAGAGGTGGCACGATTGTTCGAAGTTCTGGAACCATATACAAATTCAGCAATTTAAAAAAACTGTACACCTGATACTGATAGAATATTTTAACTTCTTCATCCTGTAACAGACCAATTTCTTAAAGTACTACCAACATGTAGTTTGCAAGTATGTTAAATTAAAAGAAAAGCTTTGCTGTGGGGAAAAGGTACTTCTGATCTACATTAATCAACTAAGCAATAAATCAAAACAAAGCAAGAACATCTTGAATATGTAATGTTTCTCCAAATGAAGGACAATGAAATTCCCACAGGGTCTGCAGAGCTCCAAAGCGGTAAATAGCTGTATTTGATGCAACAGATGGCCGTAATAAATAGGGCCATCTATCTTCCTCAAGTGCCGTCTACAGCCCTATGGGTCTTCCCTAAACTCTTGTTACCTGAACATGCAAATCATCTTCCTTAAAAATTAAAAGCCACTTAACAGCTTTATAAGTAGTGATAAAATATGACTTAATTCAAGATCTACGTTAATGTCCATCTTTCCTTTCCTGAATTTAGTATTCCTAATAGACCTATACTTCTTAGCACTTTGGTGAAAGGGAAATATTCCATAACAACTATAATCTTATATAGCTCTTGAAAACTAGACCTTGAAAGTCAGGGCAAGGAACCCAAATACATACAACCTGCACCTAAGACAACTTTTAAAAACTTCATGAAAATGAATGAGTTTTTCTCTGCAGTTTCTATATCAGAGAAGGTTTAGAGAAAAAACTACCTGTTAATTTTAAGAGCGCTGGTCATTTATCTGTGGTCTGGATCCCATTCCCTCCTCTTTTCCTGTATCTTCAACCTCTTCCTCCTGTCCCTGTCTAAACATGCCCAGCCCGTGCTGTCTCCAAAGACAGAGCGCAAGGGAGGGAGAGTGGAGACAAGAGAAGCAGGACAAAACCAAGTGACTGGGGGGTCCTGGACCAGAAGCAGCCTCTCCAAGGACACTGTTCCTTCCAAGACGGCCACTCGCCTGCCTGACGCTAGATGGACCAGAAGGCGGCCTCTGCAAGCGCTCTCTTCCTCATGTGCCTGCTTTTCTGCTCCTCCTCTCTGACCCTCCCTGGATGCTCTCTCATCCTACGTGACAGGAAGTAACTGTATAGTAAGGGAGGCAATTCTGAAACCTGATACATGAATCCTGAGCCACCTGAACCTGTATATACTCATCACTTGGGCCTTTTTCTTAGACTGAGTTAGTCTATTGGACACTCTTTTATTTCTTTCTCACCTAAACCACATCCTAATGAATCACCTAAGACTTTCACTTGTTTCCTTAAAGTACAACTTAGATACTTAAAAAATAATCTGAATGGCGCAATGCTTCTAGAATAATTATTCCCCAATTTTTTATAGTTGTCATATCCATCTACCTAATTTAATAGCAGTTTTGGTGATTTGTTTTTATTGAGACACTCCAAAGTTTTCAAATTAGTTTTCCTATGATAACTGTTTTGTACTATTTTTATCAGTTTATATTAGTTAAATCATGTACTTAATGAGTACAACTGCCCTGAACACACTCGGGGACAAACTGAACTGGCTTTTGTAAGTAAACAACTCAACTGGTAGGAAGAGGGACAGAGAGAAAACAAAGAGCAGCCCACCAGCCCCAGCACTTTGCTGCCCACAGGTAGCTGGTTTCACCAGGAGATCGTCACCTGCAGCTTCTACCTCACTGGGCCTTCTGCTCTCAGCTTTTCCTGATTTCAGTTAACACCATGTGTTAAATTTCAGTGCATCTAAGCAAATATCTGGCGAACATTTTTTGACCTACGGATTCCTCAAAATCAACCGTTTAAAAAAATCCATTCTCATATAAAACAAATAAACGAAAACTGACAATCCCTCAATCTCAAAGAAAGACAGGACATCATCTACCCAGCTGCTCTAACCAGAAACCTGCAAATAAATTTCTAACCCCTTCTCTCACATAAGCTTATATACCTCCTCACCTCTACTGTCACTAAACTGTTCCAATAACCATGATCTTTGCACAGAATGACTACCCCAACCTCCTAGGTCTCTCCCGTCCCACCAATCCTTTCGCAGAATGACGCTCCTGAAACAGGAGACCTGCATCCCACCCTCAGCGTACACCCACCACGCAGGCACTCAGACCACTGGGACACCAACCAGCCAGCCCAGCTGGAAATGTCACTCCTCCTGCTTTCCACAAAGCCTGAGTTGCAAACCCTTTACATGCAGCGAGGCAGCCATCTCTCCAGTACTGGGAGGGCAGGAAAGTATCTACTTTCTTGACCACTGTATCCTGATACAGTACCCAACAGAGCATAATTTCAGGAAATGTGTTTAATCATTTCATCTTTCATGCACTAAACATGTGGGAGGAAATTCCTAGTATTTAAAATATAAAGCTCAGAAAATGAGATGACTCAAAGTGAAAGTTTCTGTTGCTGCATATTCCAAATGATGTGTTAATGTGGGAAAAGACAACATTCTTAGGTCACGGTAAAATTACTTTGAGTTCACTTTCATTTTATTTTAGATACTCTCTAGGTTTTGTATATGTGTGTACATGGGTGTACATACATGTAAGTGTGCACTTGGGATCTGAACATACAGAAGAGTTAAATACAAAATGATGTTGACAGTAAAAAATTATTTAATTATCAAAATGACAACTCATAGAAGAAATTCCTAAGCGGCAAACACACAAAACCTATTATTTGTATTGAAAGTAGAGGTCAGGGTTTCCCTGGTGGCACAGTGGTTAAGAATCCACCTGTCAATGCAGGGGACACGGGTTCGATCCCTGGCCCAGGAAGATCCCACATGCCGCGGAGCAACTAAGCCCATGCGCCACAACTACTGAGCCTGTGCTCTAGAGCCCGTGAGCCACAACTACTGAGCCCACACGCCACAACTAATGAAGCCCGCGCGCCTAGAGCCTGTGCTCCGCAACAAGAGAAGCCACCGCAATGAGAAGCCTGTGCACCTCAAAGAAGAGTAGCCCCCGCTCGCTGCAACTAGAGAAAGCCTGCGCGCAGCAATGAAGACCCAACGCAGCCAAAAATAAATAAATAAAAAAAAAAAAAAAAAGGAAGTAGAGGTCAAAGATCCTTCTGAAAATATGCTGAAAGTTATGACTCCTTTCACTGGAAAAATGGACATATACTAGAAATGTTAAACACCAACCCAGGAGCTCAAGGATTCCCTCCCCACCCCAAGTCCACCTATGACATCAGGCTGGGCGTGGGACGAGGACAATAAGAGCAGGGACCCCCACCCAGCAGGTGGTGAGCATTTTTAGGGCCTGTCAGCACAGAGCATGTGCTCAAACAAGTGCCAGCGAACAACCAGGCACCGGCCCCAGGGAGCTATGAAACACAGAGATCTCCCACTTTGCCAAAGTTTGCTTGTACAAAAGGCCTATGTTAGTACCCGTTTTTGCTAACCAAGAGACCTGAAGAGAACTTTTGCTTTTGCGAAAATCAAAAACGGCGGCTTGGCGGCTTTCTGCGTTCGATTTGCAGCAGTTACAGAGGCAGCGCTCACTGGAGCAGTGAGAGCAGCCCCGCCGAGCTCCTTCCCCCGCCACGCTCAGCATCTCAGCACCCAGCCACCTGGCTGTGAGCTGCGTCTGTGAGCATCTGGGCTTTACCTCCATCTATTCTGTGCCTCCCTTAACAAGATGTGTCCTAAGGTAACTGCTTCTTTGCTTTACACCATTTTGGCTTATGGAAGGTTCCAGAGGAGTGCTCCACTTCCGAATAGGACAGCAGGGGCACCCGTACCACATTGTACTCAGAAAGTAACAGCCACTGAGTCCAAGCACAGAACCTAATCACGATCCTCAAAGATTAGGTGTGACAATTGAACACGCTTTCACGTTTTCCAAAATGACTGTGCAAATCAGTTAATATTAAAATATATCAAATACCCCCTAACATGAAGCATTCCTTACAAAAGTGATACCATGTTTGAAAAAAGAATTTATGTTCCACAGTTATAATTCAAAAACATGTACTACTTTGGATAATCTTTCAATTTGATATTCCAACATAATACCATATCCATTTTTGTAAGTAACTGGATCACAAGTCCTAGCCCACTTAGGATTACAGTTCAATAGACGATGAAACTAATAACATCACCATGAAAGTTCCAAGCCAATTATGAGAATCAGAATCAGCTCCAATAATTTTGAATTACTCCTCAGCAAGGTAAATGACCTTCTCTCAGACTTCTGTTGTGGGCTACCCCTGACCTCATCACTATAAAACAACTATTAAAACTTTCTAATTAAAGCCAGCATTTCTGATGCTTAGCTATGTTGTGTTTATAGCTCTCAAATCTATCAGGTTACTGGACCTAAGACACCTTTATGCAAGACACCTATGCCTTCTGAGAACTGGGCACTATTTGCAGTGGACTTGGAAACAAGAAGTTAGGCAAATCCCATTTTCTGCTCTCCTCTCTTGTGTGATATAAGGCACCTGTCTCCAGGCCTCAGTTTCCTAAACAGTAAAACAGATGTTCCAAAGAACAAATGGGGAAAAAAGCAGCAAGGGCTTTGGGTCACCTGAATTACAAGTCCAATACACTGCGGAGGATGGCAACTGCTGCCACCTGCGCTCAGGTCTCCGTTTAGGAAAGCTGAAGGCTGTGGAGGTCTGAAATCACTGGGCACACGCAGCAACGAACACAAACAGACAAGGCAGAACTGAAGGCCGGGAGAGGTGCTCAGAGCTCTGGAGCCTGCCCTCCTCTTCACAGAAAGGTGGTGGGTGTGAACACAGGGGTTGCTGCTTCCAAAGCCTGAAGGCAGAGCCCTGCACCGGGGTGCGGATGTTAAGGTCTGAATGCTTTAGGAAGGAAACCACTGAATTTAAATGAATTTTCCTTAGACTATTTCTCAAAGACGAGTCTGAATATATGATACAGACTAGAAGACCTGTTAGCGCCTTCCTAACAGGAAGGATTTTAAATGGATTAAAGCTAATAGGTTAAACTATCTAAAATGACAAACAAAACCCTTAACTTTCCTGGAATAAAAACATTAATTCAATGTTTTAAAAAGCACAGTTTAATGGCTGCTTTACAAATCTGCTTTAAAAACATAACAATAAAATGCTGACTTAAAATTCTATAGCATACATAAAACTAACACTTTCACCAATTTCAATTTTTCTTTTGAAATTCCACTGTTAAGGGTGTAACTTGAAAAGTATCCTACTGAGTTCTATTAATAGTGGACCGAAGTTATAGTCCTCACTCTGCCACCAGCCAACTAGCTGTATTTCTAATTAATTTTACTTCTGTGCGTTTCAGTCTCTGAATCTTTAGAGCTCTAAAACCCTCACACTACAACTGTAATACTACGCAATTTTTCTGGCAGTTATTTTCAGAAACTATTATCAAATCTCAGTTAATTAAATAATGTAGACCAAAACTCAAAGTCTCAGAAAATGACTTACTTCAAAGTGTTATTTCATTCACACCAAACATTACATGAATAGTCAAAAAGGATAAAAGGTTTCCCTCTCAGTCTTGTAATTCCAGGCAGGTAACAATGGCACTGATAAAAACAAACTACTCCATGCAACTGGATTAAGGCTGATTACGTGTACTGTTACTTATTATTAAACACTTGGTACACTTATTCTTCACCAATTATCAATAAACCTACCTAACCACACCCCCACACACCAAACTGTAAATTGGAAGTTATTGATCTAGCTTTCATTTGCCCCACTCAGAATATTACCTAGCACAGGAGTCCCTCCCTATCCGTGGTTTGCTTTCCATGCTTTTGGTTACCCAGGGTCAACTACAGTCCAAAAATATCAAGTGGAAAATCCCAGAAATAAACAATTCATAGGTTTTCAATTGCGCGCCATCTGAGTAGCACCGCCCAATCTTGCACTGTCCCACCCGGGACGTGACTCAACCCTTTGTGCAGCGTATCCCGCCCATTAGTCACTCAGCAGCCAGCTGGTTATCAGATCAGCTATCACAGTCTGGCAGTGCTGGAGTTCAAGGGACCCTTATTTTATTTAATAATTGCCCCAAAGAGCAAGAGTAGTGATGCTGGCAATTTAGATATGCCAAAGAGAAGCTGTAAAGTGCTTCCTTTAAGTGAAAAGGTAAAAATTCCTGACTTAATAAGGAAAAAAATTGTGCTGAGGTTAAGATCTACAGTACGAACACTGTGAAAATTGTGAAGGAAAAAGAAATTCGTGCTAGTTTTTCTGTCGCACCTCAAAGTGCAAAAGTTATAGCCACAGTGTTTGATAAATGATTAGTTAAGATGGAAAAGGCGTTAAATTTGTACAATAAGGTACTTTGAGACCACATTCACATAACTCCTATTATGGTATATTGTTATAATTGTCATATTTTATTATTATTGTTAATGTCTTACTGTGCCTAATGTATAAATTAAACTTTATCCTAGGTATGTATGTATAGGAAAAAATTAGTATATATAGGAGTTACGGCACTGTCCACAGCTTCAGGCATCCACTGTGGGAATGTACCCCCACAGACAAGAGAGGACCGCTGTAATATGACTTGTGGCTGTACAGTGAATTTGGAAAAACACCTGATCTATGTTTTTTTATCTTGAGCTGTAATCTCGCGATTTCACGAAAAAATTAAAACTACGTTAACAGATTAAAAACCTCCACAATGACAATCAAACACACTCTCAACATTCTAAACTTCAAAGAACAGTATGCTAAGAGTGTCCATGACTGAAAATACTAAAACTTATGGTCATTTTAGGATCCCAAGCCACTCTTTTGTAGGAAAACATTTCACTCTTAACTGGAAGTTTCGCCAGGTCACAGAGACTTTCAAATTCTACCTGTGTGCTTGAATGCTTCTGCAATTTTATTTGGTGATCCTATTTTCTACTTCCGGTCCTTTCACGTTTAGGATTAACTCTCCTGCACTGAGCCCTGAAAGATAATGATTTCAGCAGAATAAAGGAAAATTTGTCAATGTATACAAAGAAATAGGAAGAGCTGTGAAAAACTAAGGGCCACGCGCAGAGACAGCAAGTACTACGTACGAGCTGCTTTAATCACTGCATCCTTCTGTCTTCACCAACTGCCCTTCCCCTGCCTAGATATTTAAGGTGTGAAGAAGCAAACACTGCTGACTCATAGTTACTCACTTGTACAATGGTCTGTACTCCAAGGGAAATGGTCTGTACGAAGGGAAACTAGAAATAGCATTCTAGTCTGACACCAAGCATCACTGGAGATACAGATATGAATCCAAAAGGAACATGGACCTTACAATAATGCCAGAGAAAGGTTTATCCCAAAAGGTTTCCACACTGAGCTTCTGCACTAAATGACAACCAGCATACCATAAAAGTACAAGCAAAGATCAAATGCTTTTGCCTTCTAAATACCCAGATTTTTAAAAGGCAACTCTCTCCACGGGGACTTCAAGTCTGCTTTTAAAGGCTGCTGGCATTCCCTGACCATGGGAGTTGTGAGAAGCCAGGCAGCAATGGATTACAGTACATACTATATGCAGTGTGCTTATGACACACACACACACACACACACACACACACACACACACAGAGCTGACTCTTAACAACACAGGTTCGAACTGCGTGGGTCCACTTATACACGGATTTTTTGCAATAAATATGTACTACAGTACTACACGACCCAAGGTTGGTTGAGTCCACGGGTGTGGGACCACAGATACAGAGAGCCAACTGGAAAGTTCTACTCTGATTTTCAACTGCGCAGAGGACTGGCTCCCCAACCCCTCCGCTGTTCAAGGGTCAACTGTACATGGCAAGGCAAAAATTATACAGATGGTAAAATCTCAACAATGAAATACAGAGACATATGTAATCAACAAACAGAAATAAAAATGTTCAGAAAGTATAAAGTATTTAAAGAAGAGGTTTTAAAGGACTTGATTATTTCCAGAAAAAAATATTTGAAAAGGGAATGTTTAATATATTCAGAAAGAGATAATAATCGAGGCAACTTGTAAATCTATATCCAATTGGTCACTATGTTTTTAATCCCTATATTTTCAAGCTTTGACAATAAAACAAAGCTTTTTGAAATCTGAAAACAAAATGTTCTCATTTTTCAGAGATGTTTCTAAAAAAGGAATCTGTTAATTAGTCTGCCTTAATAAAAGCTGAAATAACAAATATACTTTAAACAAGTGACAAATGCTAGCAGGTTTGAGGCCTATTTTTAAAGTATTTTTTAAACACACATGATTATGTGTAATACAAATGAAAGGGGTTCTAAGCAACCTATTCTTCATTCAGACCAGGGCTTGGACTGTTCCACTGTGACAAACACAAGTGTAAGCAAGAGAGCTTGCCACCCTGGGGCCAAGTAAAACCAGTCTGTATGCATCCATTCCTCCCCTTCAACACAAGTCTCTGTAAAGCAGAAGGATTGCTTAAAAAGGCAATTCTGGTCTTGCAATTCTCCTGTTTCAAACCCTCTGACTGCTTCTCACTGTTCTTAGGATAGAGAGCACAATTCTCACCCATGCCAGGAGCTCCAGACCCTGCAGGACCCCACTGCTGCCTCGCCCACCCCCTCCCTGTCGCCAGCCTCTCCAAATGAGTTCCTAGCTCAGAGTTTTTGCACCATTATCCTCTGCCTAGAAGGCTCCCTCCCCCTGCCCAATCCCTCAAGGTCTACATGACAACCTCCCAGCACAACATTATCTGATTGTCTCCCTGCCTCAGTGGACAGAAATTTCCAGAGAGGAGGGCAATTTTCTCTTTTGTTCACCATTACAACCCTGGGATTTACTCATCAATTATTTAGTGCATACTGTTTTCTAAGGTCTGGGTTCATAGTAATGAACAGAAGAGACAGAAACCCTCAACTTCATAGGGTTTACATTCAAGTACAAGAAGACACAAGGTACGTAAAATACAGAAATTACATGGCATGTTATAATGTAGTAATAAGTGCTACAAACAAAAATAAAGCAGGGAAGGGAGATGAGGGATGTCCACCACACTCCACACTACAATAAACTCGACTGTCCTAACGGGACTGCTCAAGGAAGCGTGGAGTGGAGAGTCCTAAAGAAGTTTCACGTACAGAGGGTTCAAGAGTCCAAAAATGCTGGTCTACTTTACTTTAAATAAAACAGTTCACTGTCTTAATTCCTTCTAGACCACAAGCCTTAGAGAAAAGTTCTGGTATCATTCATCTTTGTACTGCTAATGTGTGGTTGATCAAAAATACCTGCTCAAAGAAGGAATGAATGAACCCTCCTCTTTCCTCTCAGTGGCCCTGCTTTGCACCAGGTCATGGAGCAATGATTCTCAAAAGGGAATAAAAAATGGAAAAATCGGGGCTTCCCTGGTGGCGCAGTGGTTGAGAGTCTGCCTGCCGATGCGGGGGATACGGGTTCGGGCCCTGGTCTGGGAGGATCCCGCGTGCTGCGGAGCGGCTGGGCCCGTGAGCCACAATTGCTGAGCCTGCGCGTCTGGAGCCTGTGCTCCGCAACGAGAGAGGCCGCGATAGTGAGAGGCCCGCGCACCGCGATGAGGAGTGGCCCCTGCTTGCCACAACTAGGGAAAGCCCTAGCACAGAAACGAAGACCCAACACAGCCATAAATAAATTAATTAATTAATTTTAAAAAATTAAAAATAAAAAAAATAAAATAAAATAAAAAATTAAAAAAAGGAAAAATCCACTGAAGTTTAAAAGTACATTTTCACTACTGTAATTGCTTTGTTTTTGGCTAATATAATTTGTTTTCATTTCAAAGCAAAGTAAAGAAGGTAAGAAATATTTATTGTTATCAAAAGAGGCACATTTTTAAAGACTGAGAAAGAATATCATCTAGAGGTCACGTAGTTAAATCACTCCACCTAAAATAGTGTATGTGCTAGATGTAGCTATCAAGTCAGTTAACATTTTTTAAGTAGAATTTTTATGCATTTTCTATTGCATTCTTTTCAAGAAAAATTTTCATGTTTGTTTATGAAAGCATGCAAATAATTCCTCTAAAACTGAGGTGGGAGGTGCCTTATCCCTCTAGTGAAACAAAGTTTCCTCAACATCTGTAGTGCAACACTTGGCCCTGGGCTGGACAAAGAGGTTAGGGACATAAAAGGATCTTGCCCACAAGGAGCTTACATTAATTAATTAGTGCAATGCCTTGGGGTGCTATGGAAACAGAGAAGCACTCAGCATGACATTAAAAATTAAGGCAAGGATTCCTGAAATACCTTTTTAAGGATGGGTTAAGGAGCTAAGTCAAAAAAAAAAAGAAGAGAAGACCTTCAATTCCAGGCAAAGGAAATAGAGAGAGCAAAGACAACGTCATGGTTTTGGGGAGAGGACTGTGGCCAGCGCAGGCCAACCAAAGGTGGCCCAGCCAGCAAGGAGAAGGCAGAAGTGGCAAGGCCCCTGGGCCCTTCTTAGGCAGGGGACAGTCACTGAGGAGTTTTTACAAAGGGCCTAACAATCAGGATATGCCTTTAAAGCAACCTCTCACTACAGTGTGACAAAAATGGTGTGTGTAAATAAAAGAGCATTTTATTTTTATCACACAAATATCACCCTAATTTATCAGTTTTTAAGCCAAAACTTCTGCATATCAGATTTCATAAAGAACATTTTCAGTGAAGACTAAGTCTCACCTCAAGGATTATCAAATTTAAGTAGGAAATGTCCACCATGTTACAGAATGCACTCTGTGGCCCAGGTCTCACTATAGTAGGGAAGTAGGGCTGACACTAAAGAGGAAACCAGACCATGACAGAAGGCACAAAAGGGGTGGCATCACTCACCTGCAACCCTTCATGATTACACAGGAACCATGACAGCTTCTCCAGAAAAAATGATGAAAAAGTTTATAAAGCACTGAAGGGACAAAAGGTTTGGGGGTGGGGGAAGTGAGAAGGAAGGAAACATAAGCTGACTTAATCATTTTGCCTGATCATAAGGAAGACATTTACATGTTGGAAAAATAAAGCCCTAGAACATTAGGGAAAAAACATTTCCATGTTGGAAATATCCTTCTCCTTTCAGTAAGAGAACCTAATGGTTATCTACCTTACAATTCCACATTCTAATAAATTCATTTTCTAATCAAGATAACTCCAGAAGTAGAGTAGCTCCAAAGATACCAACAAGTGCAACAATTAGGAGCAAAAAGTTCAAACTGAACTAAATTAACATCAGGTCTGGTGAGTTTAACCCTCTCAGAAGGCAGTGCCTCCTTTACTAGGTACTCTAAAATTAGCTCTTACAGAAAAAGGAGAACTCTTTACAGGAATAAAGTTTTACAAAGGAGCATAAGCAACCAAATCCTGCAGCAGTGTCTGTTTCTTTTAACAATGTACTTTCCATAAACACAACTTCAGTGCTTGTTTTCTTCTCTCCATTAGAAAAAGGTTGAGTCAATGGTCTTATAGGAGGAATTACAAGAATATACATGATTTTCTTGCATTTACCAATCGGGAAAAAAAAATCCTTAAATATGAGAGAACTCTGCAAGAGTACAGCATGTGTTATGAAAGCCTATTTGAAACTTGTGCCTTAAACAATAGGATGAAAACAAATGGAATTTAAAGTCATATAGCTACAGGGCTTTTTGCAAGCTCAAGGGACAATCATAAAGAAAACACAAGTTACTAAAATTAGAAGACCTAGGTTATAATCCTAGTTATCACTACAGAAAGTATGAATTCCAGCAGCAGGACACTGAAATAACAGTGAAAGGAGTTTGTCAGCCACTTGGTTGGTAACATCAACCACAGCTCTATCATTGCAAAAACTTGTAATATTGTTGCAAATCTATGGTTAAGTAGTGGGGCTACTTTAAAGCACTGTTTATTGTTACTAACATTAAAAACATGATGTTCCCACCTTGCACTTAAGTATTTTGGAACTGTTTTATGATACATGAAGACTGCTTCATTAAAAACAAATGATAAAGTAAAATATTTGTTTCCACAGATTTTAAATACATATTTGCCTAAACATATGCTTATCTGTGAAAACCATATTAATATCAATAAATTCTCCAAATCTCAATTTTTTTTAAAGTGCAATTCCTAGGAACCTTAAATAAAATCAAAATCTTCCCTGAACATGCTGTCATTTAATTTTGGCTACTCTTCAACAAAACACGTTAAAATAAATGCCAAGAAACTTCTGTTCTCACATTACCATCCATTTTCTCTCTGGCTCCTACTCAAATATAGTATAAATCCTTTCTCCAAATACACATTCTGTCCTCAGACCTTCTTTCTCTGCCCAGATACATGTGATAAAGAAAAAAAATTGTTAATAAATTAAAACTGACAGTCACTAAAAGAATATTGAAAACAGTAATAAGGTAAACATCATTTTCAAAATTCTGAATAAGAATCTGAGTAATAAAAAAAAAAAGAGCAAAAACAGCCAACATCAACATGTTACAAACAGTCCTATGAGATTGATGTTATTATAATCCTCCTCTTAGAGATGAAGAAAGTGAAGCCCCAGAGGGTAATTTCTAATCAATAAGAAGCCATCTCTATCTCCCTTCACACACCCACTTTTTCACCTTACGAAGGCAACACACATCAACTTTTCAAAATACAGGATGAAATTTATTTCTAACTAAACACAAGTTTCAAAGCGAAGTACACAAATCAAATTTATGGTTGAATAATAAACTTGCTAACCTGATGCCTTTCATAAAGTATTCCACCTTAGCAACTCAAGCAAACTTACATCAAGCGATTTCGTAGCGCCTGATTATAAAACTGCCCTTCAGAATATTAAATACAGAGAAAAGTTGACAAGCCACAACCATTTCAACTTCTGTAAATTACCCTGACTGTAAATTAGAGGGAGCCAGGCAGGTGGGGAAGTATGGAAATTGCACACTGCACATATTATCTAACCTCCAAAGAAATGAACGTCACTCTTCCCCACTGTGGTCTTTGCAAACTACAACTCAGAACCTATTTCAAAAGCATTTTAGATACTTAACACAAAATAAGAGACCAGCTAAGTGTCATGAAAAAAACTTTAAAAACAAGAAAATAACTTGTATGCTTACAATATTCAAGTTGATATTATCCTTTAAAAAAAAACCCTCAAACTGATTTCCCTTAACAGTCCAGGGAACTCTTCCCGTTCCTTCAGTTATCCAAAACTTCAAACTTCCACTTAACATTTAGGGCAAGTTACTGTGCAGCCAAGGAGAGGGTCTCAAACGCACAGGATAGCTACCCTACAGATAATCTTCTCAAGTTTCACCTCAGCCTAAATTAAAGACCGTTTTATGTAGAAATGAGGGGGAAGACAAGATGACCTGCACGGAAAGTTGCAATACAAAATTACAGTGAAGTCTGAACAAGTTTTAAGTTTTACGTTCTGATTGGACACGACTGAGAAGCAGGTGGTAAGAGATTCCTGACCTGCCCCTTTCTCGAACACAGGGCGTCTTTAGAATTTTTTCCTAATTCTTCCAGAATCGGCCTCTGCTCAAACCTCCCTGAGGAGAGCGGGAGCGTCCCAAACACACCCGGAGCAACAGGATCCCACTTCCTGGTCCGAGTGACCCGGGCCCTCCCCGCCCGGCCGGCCGCGGTCCCGGGCCCGGGCGGAGGGCAGGGCGAGGCCGCCGCAGTGCGGGCCGGACGGCGGTGCTGCCCGTACCTACCACTCCCCCGGCCCCCGAGACCTCGGCCCGGCCCAGGCCGGCCCCAGCCCTGCCGGCCCCACGGCCCGCACCCAGACTCCTCTGCCCGCGCCCCGGCCCGGCTACACTCGCTGGGCCCTGCCCGGCCGCGTCCTCCGGGAAGATGGCGGCCCATGACAGGCGGGCGCGGCGCGGGTCCGAGGCGGAGGCCGGGCGCGATGCGGCAGGAGCGGAGCAGAGCAGCCCGCCCGCCACCGCGCTCACCTGTCAGCACCGCCGCCGCCCGGCCGCCCGGCCGCCGACCGCCGCAGCCCCGGTGCCCGGCAACCGCGCCACACGCGGACGGGCCGTGAGGGAGGGGCGGAAGCAGGGGCGCGGCCGGCCCGGACGAGCGGCGGGGGTCGGCGCGGCGCGGACTGGCGGCGGGGCGGCGGCAACTCTTTCCCGTTTCGGGCCGAAAAATATCTCAACCTCGCGACTCCAGCGCCCCAACGCTCCTTCCCGTTCGCATGAGAACACACAGCTCCCGCTTCCGGGCCCCGCCGGAAGTCCCGCCTCGCGCGCTCCCGCGCCCGCGCGCCCGCGCGCCCGCGTACTCACCGCCTGGTCCGCCGACTGGCGCTCGGCTCCCTTACGTCATGGCGGTACGGCGCCCTGATTGGCCTCGCGCAGCGCCGGGCCCGCCCCCTCTTCCTCGCCTCTCGGTGCTCGTGCCCCTACCGGCGACGCCTGTGATTGGTGGGGGCGCGCACGCAGCCCCACCCCGCGCACGCTCTCCGCACCGCCCCCGCCGCGACCGGAGGAGGCGGTGCTGTCGGCTGGGACAGCGACCCCCGCCCTCTTCAGCCGGGGACCGAGACTCCCCCCCCGCGGCCTCATCCCGGGACCCCGCCCCCGTCACCCCGGGACCGCGACCCCCGTCCCCCTCGGCCCAAGACCCCGACCCCTCCCTCCCCTCACCCCGGGACCGGACACCGCCCCGGGGCCGTCTGGCCATCCGGGTGGTCGGGTCAGGAGACCCCCCTGAGCGCGCTCGGGAAAAGGGAGAAGGCGGCGTCTCCTGTCCGTGGAGCGGGTGCTCTGGGCCGCTCGTCGGCCAGCTCCGTTCTCCGCGGTTTCAGGGGAAATGCTGAAGACTCGGGATGTCTTCCCAAACCCGAGCATGTGCCACCCACCCGACCCATTCTATGGGGAGGAGAAACTAAAGTATGTTCACCGGCTTTAAGCTTGCTGCCTGATTTCCTGTGTGCCTGCTCCGCTTGGGTGTTGATTATGTAGACATACATGTGACCTGGAAAGGCTTCTCTGGGTCACTCTGTCCAGCCTTATCCGTGCACCGGTGCTTCTTACCTGTTCCTTCTGCGGGTCCGAACGCCGACAGGATGCGCTCTGGACTTCCGTGTATTGACTGGGAAGATCACATCGGTGCTGGGCGCCTTCTGCTTTGGCATACGTTGTCACATCCTCGCTCTAAAAAACTTGCAAGTTCAATAATGCTATTCATAGCAATGTCTTTAAAGATAATCACGTAAGACTGAGATTTCCTGTAATATTCAAAGCAAGTACATATTTCTGGAAAAAAAGTCGCGTTTAGAGTTCACTTTCCAAGAGAACCTGTTGGATATGTTGCAGAGCCCTTCTCAGGTACCTCCGCTTGGAACGTTTTAGACTGAGGCCCAGGAAGTCATCCCTAGGCCGGGCCCAGTGATGTGGTCCACCTCTGAAAGGTCAGGAATTCTCCAAAGTTGTTAGGTTAGATTTCCATCTTTTTTGCTTGTGTCTACATTCTGGCAGACTTTTTGATATACAGATAAGTTCCCATATTACAAAAGAGACTAAATGATATGAGAATAGTTTATATTGAAATGACATCTCTTACTTTCTATTTGTGTTGGGTGATCCTTCCTAAACAATCAAAACTGGCTTTTTATTCCTGTGTGATTTTTTTTTTAACTTGTGCTTCAAAAGAAGCACCCATTTTCACCTTGGGATGTGAGATTATAACAAAATGAATTTTTATGGCATTTCTACTTAGAAAAATAAGATCAGTTTTTAAAAACCACTTCTCATCTCAAGCAGTTACAAGTCCTACCTATTCTATCTAAAAACTTTCCTTCTCCTGCTTACGATGGATTTGCCTGCTGTTACTTCTCTCCCAGTTTGTTTCAATAGCATCACAGCTGGTCTCTGCTTCCCCACCTTTCACCATGCCAGCTTACATTTCCTTTGAAAGCCTCCTCACCATCCCCCTCTGAGTCAAGACTTGTTGAAGTCCAAGTTGTTTTTCATGGACTAGGCCCTTCACAAACTGGCTCACTGGCCCCTCACATCTCCTTTCCTGCCCCAGGGTTAGACAACCTAACCTTCCAATCACATTCTCTTAACATGCATTTTTGAAGACCTTGGGGTTGTCTCTGGGTGTGGATGTGAATGACACACAGGCTTTACACTCTATGACCCTACCGTTTACTGAAAGGCCAATCAACTGGCAGTCACCACAGTGTGATAATTCCTGTTAGAGAACAAAACAAAGAGAGAAGCGTTGGTTCCCAAATATTTGCTGCACATGAAGTTGTGTGTGGAGTCTTTTCGTTTCTGAACACTTTGGTCCTCTAGTGTCCTTCATCTGTGCTCTTCCTTCTGCCAGAAGGGTCGTCCTCTGCTTCCACTTCTGGCAAAATCTGGCTTATTTTTCCAGTTACAGCTCAAGTGTCAGCCATTTATATCTTTTCCTTTCAGACAATCGGTTTCCCTTCTGGGTACTGGTAGCACTCACCAAGTCCCTACTCCGCCTTAGGGGCGGTGCTAAGTGCTGGGGAGATGGCACAGAGCAGTACCAACCAAAAGACAGGTGAACAGGTAGTAGGGGATAAAGAGGAGTAAGGTTTACTATGGAGTGTGTGCAGATTGCCCAGGTAGCAAGCACATGGGAGGGTCTGAAGCCAGCTTGGGAAGGAATCAAAGAAAGAGATGACCGAGACAAGGCCAAAGACACCAGAGTGGAGGGGCTGCCAACACACCTTCCAGCAGGGAGGAAGAGGCCAGTCCTGGTCAGAGAAGGAAGTATTTGAACATGACAGAGCATAAAACCAACCTGGTAAGGTGAGTGGAGGGCACGAGAGCCTGGAGGGGTAAGCAAGGCAAGAATCCCAAAGGTCTTCCGAGCACTTATGATGTTTGAATTTGATAGTGAGTCAAGATTTTTATTAGAAGAGAGGGCTCATAAAAGGTATTAAGCTCATAGAGAATCTCTGGCCCCCAAAAGCCATCCAAATAGAAATGCAATAAGGAACTAACTTAGTCAAATTAGGTGGAAGTATCAAAATGAAAATGACAGTAATACATGAGAATACATTGGAAAATAAAAGAATCCATGAGTTCTTACTAAATATAAACAAATGTGTAAGTAAAAAAAAATAATAGAGATGAGGAAGGAAAAGGGAAAGCTATTCTTTACAGTAGAAGGCTAATGAATGAGAAAGAATTGTTTTTTAAATTACCATGTTGCAACTATAGTAACATTTATTCTGGCAAAAATCATCAATGTAAAATAGATAGCTAGTGGGAAGCAGCCGCATAGCACAGGGAGATCAGCTCGGTGGTTTGTGACCACCTAGAGGGGTGGGATAGGGAGGGTGGGAGGGAGGGAGACGCAAGAGGGAAGAGATATGGGAACATATATATATGTATAACTGATTCACTTTGTTATAAAGAGGAAACTAACACACCATTGTAAAGCAATTATACTCCAATAAAGATGTTAAAAAAAGAAATCATCAATGTATGCTAAAAATCATTGGGTAAAAGTTGTTGAGTAAAAAGTTGTGAATGCCGTTTCACAGCTTATTAATTGCTTATTGCTTATTAATTTTAAAGGGGGGAAAGGTATTTTTACAGTGGATAAATATGGTGGACCCCATCTTAACTGAGGGGTGAAAGTTGGCATCCCCAATAATGGTGGCCTGCTGACATCACGTGATGTCAGTTATGTCGTGTTCCTGTCAAGCCACAAACTAACCATGAGGAATAATCACAAACTGAGGACATTCTACAAAAACTCTTACTCTTCAAAAACCCGTACTCTTCAAAAATATCAAGGCTTGGGAATTCCCTGGTAGTCCAGTGGTTAGGACTCGGCGTTTTCACTGCTGAGGGCCTGGGTTCAATCCCTGGTTGAGGAACTAAGATCTCACAAGCTGCACGGCATGGCCATAAAAGACAGTGAAAGGTTAAGGAACTTTTCCAGATTTAAGGAGACTAAGGAGACATGACAACTAAACGCAATATGTAATCCTAGACTAGATTCTTGATTGGAGTAAAATTTGCTATATGGGTCATAATTAGAATTTCAATATGGACTCTATTCCAGTCTTATAATCAAGGTTAAATTTCCCAAATTGGATTTATTTATAAATCGTTTTATGGCTCTGTAAGGAAATGTCTTTGATCTTAGAAGATATAAACTGAAGTATTTAGAGGTGAGGGATCAAGATATCTGCAAGTTTCTTTCAAATAGTTTAGTGAAATACACACACACATACTTATACAGAAAGAGAATATAACAGAACCTTAATCAGTAAATCTAGATGTGGGATATGTAAGTGTTTGCAACTTGCCTGTAAATATGAAGCTCCTCAAATGGAGAATTATCTTTTAGAGATACATACTGAAGTGTTTATGAATGACATGATATTATGTATGTTTTACATTTGATTCAAAACAATCTAAAGGAAGGTGGTCGGTAGGAATACAGAAGAAATAATGGGACAAGCTGGTGTGTTGAAAATTGTTGAAGCTGGATGATGGATACATGGGGGTTCATGAAACTCTTCTCCCTGCTTTTGTATATGTCTTAAATTCCTCATGATAATAAAAATACAGTGATGGGGCTTCCCTGGTGGCGCAGCGGTTGAGAATCTGCCTGCCAATGCAGGGGACACGGGTTCGAGCCCTGGTCTGGGAAGATCCCACATGCCGCGGAGCAACTAGGCCCGTGAGCCACAATTACTGAGCCTGCGCGTCTGGAGCCTGTGCTCTGCAACAAGAGAGGCTGCGATAGTGAGAGGCCCGCGCACTGCGATGAAGAGTGGCCCCCGCTTGCCGCAACTGGAGAAAGCCCTCGCACAGAAACGAAGACCCAACACAGCCATAAATAAATAAATAAATAAATAAATAAATAAATAAAATTTAAAATAACCGAAAAAAAAAAAATACAGTGATGAAGTGGACGGTTTTAATTCATTACAGATATTCCATGAACATGTATTGCTCAAAAAGCAGTCACAGAGGAGGACTACATTTCCCAGGATACTCCACAGCCTTCCTGCTGGAGGAACAAAGGAGCCAAACCTCTGGGTCTCAAAGCTGAATGACCAGGACAGCGGGGCAAAGTTGTGTTGGCAGGTGCCAGCCCAGGGGGAGGAGGCCTGAGGGCCTGTAGGGGAGATGCAGGGTTTGCATGAATTTTGGAAACAGGAACCATATCTAGAGAGAGTTTCTGAGAAACTTTTTTTGTGTAGTGTGCTTTGTAATACCCCAGGGCTAGTTCCTAGTAAAGACCCTGGCCAGTCCTTCAAGGCTTCTGTAGTTGGATCGTGTTTCCTTTGAAAGTAACTCCTTTCTTGGCCGAGGCTGCTGCCTGGGACAGCAGCTTAAATTTATACTATTGCTGGCAGATATCTTCTGGGGTAGTTGACCTACATAGTACCTCTGCATTGAGGTAAATGTATCACTCTAGGCCTCAAAAAAGACTGCATTTGGGCTTCCCTGGTGGCGCAGTGGTTGAGAGTCTGCCTGCCGATGCAGGGGACGCGGGTTCGAGCCCTGGTCTGGGAGGATCCCACGTGCCGCGGAGCGACTGGGCCCGTGACCCACGGCTACAGAGCCTGCGCATCTGGAGCCTGTGCTCCGCAACAAGAGGGGCCGCGACGGTGAGGGGCTCGCGCACCGCGATGGGGGGTGGCCCCCGCTCGCCGCAGCTGGAGGGGGCCCTCGCACAGAAGCGAAGACCCAACACAGCCAAAAATAAATAAATAAATAAATTTATTTAAAAAAAAAAAAGATTGCATTTTCACCATGACTGCTGCCTGCCTGTAGCTCTCATAGAAAGAAGGATGAGTTGATGAGTCCTAAGAGACATTTTGGAGAGACTTCCCAGTTTGGATGTTTCAGGCAGAGAACCAGACTTAATAAGCATGTTGTTTTTATTAGGTTGAGAAAAAATTAACTTCTTGGAGATCTGGCAAAGTGGACATTCTTTTTAGTCCAACATCCATGTACATTCCTCTAATGGGAGGGAAGGTCGATGGCTAGACATCATTGCCTTTCTTCAAAGTTCTAGACTGTGCATGGCAACTGCCAAACACTCTCCTATTTTCTTCCATGCAGTCACTCCTTGCTTTCCTGGCCCCTCTTCTCCAAGCTGGAGTTGGTCCCAGACGCTCTAGGATGGAGCGCTAGTGCCAGGTGCCCTGTGGTAGGCTCACAGGCGTCTCCTGAGAAGTGTGCTTCTCTCCCGCAGGCTCCTCTGATGAGGACTCTCCACCTCATTACTTTAAGAAATGGACACGCCCACCCAGTAATCCAAGATGGGCAGCTCCTGTTGCTCCCTACTGGTTATGAGCTGTCAAGGTCGAGGAAAGGAGACCCTGAACAACAACATGCTCTGTTTTTGAACCCTAACTACAACCGCCTGAAGGGGCTTGAAGTTTCCCTCCCTGAGCCTGGAACTGATTGGAGTTTCCTGAGCACACTAAGCCACTCCACCTCTGTGTTTCTCCCCCCTCTGTCTCTCCCCTCTTCTTTCTGGCCAGTTGTCTTCCACAATTTCCACTCAGACACTTTGACCTCCTCCAGGAAGTCTTCTCTGAATACCTGCCCCCTAACCCATCCCCGGCGGGATCAGGGCCCATCCAGGGTGTACCTTTATCACAGTTCTTACTGAGTTGAGTAGGAGTGCCAGTTTGTGGTGTTGTTTATCTCCTGCTCATTATGAACTTTGCAAAGGCAGAAACTTTATTTATCCTCATCATTTTTCACAATGACTGGTCATTGGTAGATGTTTGCTGAACTGAAGTCATCCCAACTTTGCTAGCTCACCCACCAACCTCTGAGAGGTTTCTGTCAATTCTTAGTGAGCTGCTTTCATTTTTGACACCATTCACTATAGTGAATCTAGTAGACTTGGAATTCTTATCATTTGCACTTGGTGTTTGTTTTTTTTCCCTAGATTCCATGGTGATAGCTATTTTTGTTTCCTTGTTTATTTATTTTGACATTATAACCTTAGATACCATATACCGAAGATGAGTGAGTGATAATTTTCCATACATCAGCATTTTTTTTTAAATTTATTATTTATTTTTTAATTTTTATTTTTGGCTGTGTTGGGTCTTCGTTTCTGTGCGAGGGCTTTCTCTAGTTGTGGCAAGCGGGGGCCACTCTTCATCGCGGTGCGCGGGCCTCTCACTATCGCGGCCTCTCTTGTTGCGGAGCACAGGCTCCAGACGCGCAGACTCAGTCATACATCAGCATTTTTACGATCATGTTTCCTCTGGATATATTTTAGTCACTTTGATTAGACTTAGGAGACACTGTTTCCTTCATCCAGTTAGTGCAACACTTAAGTCTCATCAGAAACACAGCAGTCACCACGGGTGGAGTCACCACCGAGAAAGTGAATCTAAACTAGTGCATGTCCATTCTTTTTACCTTCAAAGGGTAACATCTTCTGACTTTATCCCCTAACTCTGGGGGTGTTACCCTGTTTGAACATACCATCTCCACACATTTGTCATGTGAGCAAATATGTAACACACACATAAAAAAATACGCATTTCAAATTTTTCATTTTGTCAAATGTTTGAATTTATGTTTTTCTTTGGAAGTATCTCCTCACATTTAGGGTTAGAGTATTTCTGTCACACCCAAGTTCCATCAAAGTCACAGTTAGTGAAATATCCATTGTCTTACATATGGGAAAAGTGAGCTAATGCAGGGTTTTCATGCTTTTTTAAAAAAACCAAGACCCATAGTAAGAAATACATTTTATATTACAGCTCAGTACACACAAACACACACACACACACACACACAAAACAAAAGTTTCATGAAATATTGTTGATGGTGGCACAACTTTGTGAATGTGTTTAATGTCACAGATTGTGTGCTTAAAAATGATTAAAATGGTAAATTTTGTTATGTATATTTTACCACAGTTTTTTAAAGTTTCATAAGATAATATTTACCCTAACTTTGTGAGATTGTCTCTGATCTCTTCTGTTTTATTTTTGTTAATTCTAGTTGTAACCCTTTAAATTGATTTATGCCTCATGGTGGTCACAACCTGCCTGCTGAAATGCTGACCTGAGGGCCAGGAAGCTGAAACTTATTCACTCTATTTTCACAGTTTACCGGGCGCTTTGCTCTTCCAAAGCAGTTGAAACAGCATAATTAAAAAGAACGAGTAAAAGCAAGCTAATAATTCCCTATATATGTGTGTATAAGTCACTATTTTTGAAGGCCGAGTTTGGGGCCATATTTAGAAAATATGACTTAATTGTATAACTGTAAATTATATCTTAATTTGCAAATCTTCCCTTCCTTAGTTTGACATTTGTAGGTATGTGATTCTGTTGATTACTATTTTTATCTTTAGTGCTAGAGGTTATAAATGCAAATGCCTTTAGGGACCAGACAGTTCACATAAATGTGTGAACTGGCTGGAGTGATAAAAGGGAGTTTGCCCAGCCTGGAGGCACTCACATTCTGTTAAAAACAAACACGCAAACTGCCGAGTCCACAAAGGGGTTTACGTGATCCGGAGCCTGTGTTTGAGATCTTGGTTACAGACAGTTGTTTCAGGAAGTTTGACCATAAAGGCCACAAAGAAAAAAGAAATAGTAGGTTCAAGGAGTGACCATGGAGTGACAGGAGAGATTTTTAAGATGGGAAAGACTTGAATGTACAGAAGGAGAGCATGGAAAACATCACAGCAGTATACAGAACTGTTGCGATTCTGCTTTTGGATCTATAATATTAATATTGATGAAGATGTTATTTGTAGTTCTTATCGTATTATAGATTTTATCCAGCACTCCAAAGTGCTTTTATATAATATTAATAATTATGACTATCATTTCTTTACCACTTTGAATTTATAAGATGTTTTTCACATGCACAATCACATATCCCTAAAATGACACTGGAATGTAAATTATCACCATTTCCATTTTATAGATAAGGAAAGTGAACTCAGAGATGTAAAATAATCTGCTAGTGAGTAGAAAGCCAGACTAGAACTCCAGATTCTGTGCAATTTCCACTATCCCATAATGTGTTCCGTGTTCTCTGTCAGCAGAATGGAGGTCCCATCATGGAAATCTCACATTTCACTATGTGGAATTTTTTTTTGTTACACCTTGCTTAACATGGCAAAGTGGAAGACAAATAACTTTCTATATAAAGAATTAACCAGACTTGTGCTTGCTTCGGCAGCACATATACTAAAATTGGAACGATACAGAAAAGATTTGCACAAGGATGACACACAAATTCATGAAGCATTCCATATTTTTAGGTCCTACTGTATAGCACAGGGAACTCTACCCGATACTCTGTAATGACCTATATGGAAAAAGAATCTAAAAAAGAGTTGATACAGTAAGTCCCCTACGCATGAACACTCAAGTTGCAAACTTTCAAAGATGCAAACGTGTGTTCACACATACAGTCACGTAAGTTAGTTCACGTGTCTGGTGTACATTGTCACGTGCATGCATCCTCTACAAGTGGTTGTGCTTTTGTGTACTTTACTGTACAGTACTGTATAGAGTATAGTAGTACAGTACCTTTATTTCAAGCCCAGCATGTCCGGAAGCAAGTGTAAAAGCAGCGGTGATATAGCTGGTTCTGCTAGGAAGTGCCAAGTGATAATGATGGAAACAAAAGTGAAAATAATTGAGAGAGTGGAGTGACAAGAGGAAGAAGAAGTAACCGAAGGACCGAAGAGATTCACGATGCAGGAAATGGCAAGGGGATTTTCTTTATTTGAAGAGGCACTGTTAGTTTTTGAGGCACAGGACCCAAACGTAGAACAGTACACAAAGGTTGCAGCAGCCCTTCAGAATGCAAACCAGTGCTACCATGTCATCTATGACGAGAAAAAAAAGCTACTACCCAGACATCACTGGATCATTTTTTTCAAGAGAGTGGATAGAATTGAATCCAGCAAGGAACCAGAACCTGTGCCATCAACATTAGGCGTGAGTGAAATTGCAGGTTGCTCTCCGTCTCCTACTGCTGTCGATCCTTCAGCTCTACCATCTCCCACCTCCTCTCCCTCCTCCAGTCAGTACCTCTTCTTGCCTGTTCACTCGATGCCAGTCCCTGTATGCCAGCAGTTGTACTGTACTACTGTACTTTTCAAGGTATTGTACTATAAGATTAAAAATGTTTTCTTTTTGTGTTTGTTTTTTTATGTATTGTTCATGTGAAAAGTATTATAAACCTATTACACTACAGTACTATATAGACGATTGTGTTAGTTAGGTACCTAGGGCAACTTTGGTGGACTTATGAACATTGGACTTATGAACGCGCTCTTGGATCGGAACTTGTTCGTATGTAGGGGACTTACTGTATATGCATATGTATAACTGATTCACTTTGCTGTACATCTGAAACTAACACAATACTGTAAATCAACTATACTCCAATAAAAATTAAACAAACAAAAAAACTACTACAAATTGTTATCAAAAAAAAAAAGAATTAACCAGACCTACAATATTGCTCTCTGATAAAATTCAGTCAGACTGTGACATCTTTGCTCAAAGAAGAATAGCTTCATTCCTCCTGGAAGACATTAATGTGTCCTACAGGTCCAGCTCTGGTTATAGAACCTTTGCTGAATGAAGATACGAGTTATTTTAAGTCTACTTGAAATTAGAATTCTTTCAGTCTTGAGATCTTGATTCTATCACCATGTCCTAGTGTGCTTGCAGGTGAGCATGGCTCTTCTTGATATGCTTCCTCAGCCACACCCCCCAAAAAAACAGAACTATTCAATGAACACTTATAAAGTTCCTGTTTTGATCTTGAGTATGATGTTATTTATTAAGCAGTATATAACAAAATGCCTCCTTTTTGTAAATATGCAAAAAAAATAGTAGGTATGTTAGGGGCTGTGTTCTCAAAGGTATTACAGTGTTTGGAGAGAGATGAGACATTTATGAACAAAACAATATATAACAAATGCTGAAAATATATATATATATAAATATATCTGAATATTTAAATATAAAACAATATATAACAAATATATAATAAATAAGCAGAAGACAAAACGTGTTATACTGAAAGTAAGTGCCGTGGGTACTAGGGGGAGGTGAAACAATTAAGCTAGCAGTGTTGGGACTTCAAGGATTGACAGGTTTCCTTCAGTGGGAAGAAAGGAGAAAGCCAGACTAGATGGATCAGAGAGTGGATGGTGGGGAAGTAGAGAAAGGTAACATGAGAAATGTAAGCTGGGGCTTCCCTGGTGGCGCAGTGGTTGAGAATCTGCCTGCTAATGCAGGGGACACGGGTTCAAGCCCTGGTCTGGGAAGATCCCACATGCCGCGGAGCAACTAGGCCCGTGAGCCACAACTACTGAGCCTGCGCATCTGGAGCCTGTGCTCCGCAACAAGAGAGGCAGTGATAGTGAGAGGCCCGCGCACCGCGATGAGGAGCGGCCCCCGCTTGCCGCAACTAGAGAAAGCTCTCGCACAGAAACGAAGACCCAACATAGCCAAAAATAAATAAATAAATTAATTAATTTAAAAAAAAAAAAAAAAAAGAAAGAAATGTAAGCTGGTCCCAGGCTGTGACTCTTAGCACCATACCGAGGCGTTTTGACTGGATCCTGAAGCCTCTGGAAGACTCTGGAAAGATTAAGTTTTAGAATTTCACTTAGAAATTGTTCAACTTAGGTGACAATTAGAGGTCAATCTAAATACTACAGAGAAAGTATTGAATATTGGGTGGAAAGGTGGGCCTTAAGATCTTGACAAAATTATTGGCTTAATGAATAAGTGGAGAGGTTAGTGTTGGCAAAGAAGCAGAACCCTGTTCCTCTAAGGCTGGGGGGCCTCAGACCCCAGAACTTCAGGTCAGGTTGTTTGGGAAAATGAGGTTGACTAGCCGGATGGAGAAGTGAGATGGTCTGTAAAAGTTGTTGTGAGGAATGTGCTTGGAAGAAAATGAGTGTTGGCAATGCCCTCTTTATTGCTAAGTCTGCTGTGTGGGTTGTGGACACTCAGCCTGCTTTTCTCTCCTGTCTACTGTTGTCACCTATCCTGCTTATGGAGGTCCTCCTCCTGCCCTGACCTTCTCCTTCTCCTGTTAAGAATGGATGAGCAGGGAGAGTCCCAATTCCCCGTAACCTTGCTATTCCTTTTATGAGATTGCAGTTCCAGTCGGTGTCATCCAGTATTCCATGGTATGCTTAAATACTGAAACAGCAGTGCTTTTGTTGTGTTACATCATTATTTCACGATGTAGTTTTTTGAAATCTGAATTATATATGTCTTGAACTATATCTAGGGAATTATACATTGATTAAAATCTTGAGGTGAAAATCATGCCCATGTTTAGAAGACATTCTGACCATATCTCTCCACTGTTACAAATTCTCCAAGGTATCTGTTTTTGCTGTTATTTATATTTCTTATGTTAACTAGTGCACTTCATATGTTAACTAATGAGCACATTTTTGTATGTTTGTTAGTCATTTCTATTTTCCCTTGGTCAGTTTAGGTTCAGATTTATTATGAGACATCTCTGATGGAGGCAGCTTAGAAATGGGGGGTGGGATAATTATGTAAAGAAACACAAGAGGGTACAATTGGGGAAATAGGGAGATAAAGGTAGAGAAGGGGAGGGAGCTTCTCCTAGACCCCCTAGAAGCCCAACCCCCTCATCTCCTCCAAGACCAGATTCCATATGCTCTCCCCATCCCTCCTCTTCTCTCTGGGCCAGAGCCATTTGTCCAGGTCCCCATTCTTCCCAAACAATTTATTTTGACAAGGATCTTCTTTCCCAAACATCCTGTTTGCACATACTTAAGCCAGGAGGTGAAAAGAGCCTTTGTCCTGGAAGTTGGTTGTCTTTCAGATGGAACAGCCTCTGCAAAGCATAGAAAACAGTGGATTATCATATCTCACTTTTAAAAAGAAAATATTGACATAGCATCCTAATAGTAGGAGTATTGTTAATATTCAGCTTTGAATGAATGGGGAACCCCTACAGGAAGAGCATCATAAATATGGGAAGTTCTGATAATTTCATGACCCTGTGACATTTTTAGAACCATGGTCCCCTTTCTTGGGTCACTCACTTTGAGGGAAGCCAGTTGACATGTCATAAGGACATGCCAGCAGCCCTCTGGAGGGTCTTCTGTGGGGAAGAACTAAGGCCTTCTGCCCACAGCCATAGAGGCCCTCTGGATAGTGGGTCCTCCAGCCCCAGCCAAGCCTCATGGGATGCCCTGCATGAGAACTACCCACCTAAGCCTATCCCACATTCCTGACTCCTTTTTGAAATGGTAAACTGGAATTTTGCTGGTTCTGTGTTATTCTGAGGGTTAGACTCAATCAGCTTCCTCCTTCTTTAACTTCTTTCTAACTGTGAGATGCATGTTGGTGCCTTTTCCCATGAGAACATTTTGAACATATGCAAGAATACAGATCAGAAGCCAGTTTTCAGCCTTAATTCTGAATGGAAATGATTTCTATCAGATTTTTTAAAATGCAGGTTAACTGGTTGAGCTAAGATTGACACTTTAAAGTCTTTTTTTTCCCTTTTACTGACAAAGTTGTGTAGGAGAAATTGGGCAGTGTGGGTAATGGAATGTTGAGGACTGATGCGTGAAATGCTGCAGGAGATCAGGAGACCTATGGGAAAGCTATACCACTTGAATAGTAACGAGTTGTTTCCTATCTTCTTTTTGGCCTACATGTAAGCTCCATGATATCAGGGACATGGTTTTATCCCTAGCCCCTGGCATTCCCTGGCTCCTAGTACCCCGAGGGCAGTGGGTGGGTGGGGTACTAGTAAAAGTTGGTCACTTGACGTTCCTGGTAGAGGAGGAGAACATCCTGAGTTGGGAAGTAGGGCACACAGAGGAGAGAGGAAGGGAGGGCTGGTGGTGAGGACGGTACATGACCCCAAAATCAGTCCTCCTGGTATAGGACAGATGTGAATTAGGAGAAGATGAGCCAGAAGGGCATTAAATTCTGAAGTCCGCCTTTTCCACCAACATGGTTGCATGGTTGCATCTCCTTAGAATTCTCAATAAAGTTCTGAACATTGGAAGAACTCATTGTTTACACACTTATCATTATGTCACTAAAGACTAAACTTCAAAGTTCATTTGTTACCAATTTGTGAAGAGTGGCATGAGTAGTGATTGGACAGGTTGCCTCATCGTAAGAAGGGAAATCGAAATGTTCATATTAATACAATTATATCAGAGCTTGGCCAATTTCTTTTCACTACAGGGTGAACGTGGAAATCTTGTTCGGCATCATTGACCTGAGGTTACAGCCCTTAGAAAACTGGGGAGGGGGCACGGGTCTTGGAATGAATGGATTTGGATTTGAATCTCAACTTCCACGCTGGCCCCTGCCCCAAAAGCCTTAATCCCATAACAGTTCAATGGACGAGTGCCTGTCATTCAGTCAGTTTTAGGGAAAAAATGAATTTCCCTTCCTGCCAACACTTGTGTTTGGACGTTTATTTTTGGCCCTTCCTGTGTGTGTTGACCCTGCCCTGCCCCTGCACTGCCTTCCACTCAGTTTGCCCTGCTGGCCACAGCTGCATACATTCTGACTCTGAGTCCTGTGTCTGATTTTGAAGAGCTTTGCTCTGTTCCAGATTCTGTTTCTGGTGCTCTTCCTTGATGTCTAACTGAAATCAGACCATAAACAGTTTCCTAAAAGTTAGTATCTAAAGGTTGCTTTTCTGATGCTTTAAGCCACAGGGGGTACATCATAGTCCAAGTTGTATGCATAGTTAGTGGATAGTAGATTGTTGATAATATGTGACAGAATTTGAAATTCAATAAATATTGTTGATTCTTATGTTTCTAGATTCTTAAATGTTTCCAATTTTTTGTGTATTATAAAAATAAAAGTAAGTGTATATTAACTATAGTTATAATTCATATTTTATATGATTATATTCTTGAATGTGAAGACATTTTAGCATTGCTATCTGTTATGGATTGAATATGTTTACCCAAAATTTATATGTTGAAGCCCTAACCCCCAGTATGGCTGTATTTGGAAATGAGGTGTCTAAGGAAATGATTAAGGTTCAAAGCAGCCATAAGGGTGGGGCCCTGATCCAGTAGGATTAGTGTCCTTGTAAGAAGAGACACCGGAGAGCTCTGGGGCGCCCTCTCTCCTCATGTATGACTGAGGAAAGGCCAAGTGAGGACAGGGCAAGAAGGCGGCCAGGAAGCAGCCTTCACTGGAAACTGAATTGGCTAGAACCTTGATCTTGGACTGCTAGCCTCCAGAACTGTGAGAAAATAAATTTCTACTGTTGAATCCACCCAGTCTATGGTACTTACGGCCAGGAAAAATGCAATTATGAAAGAATTGATCCCTAGGGGAAAGGTCTCTCCATAAATATTACTTGCTTCCTGGTACTTTTCCAAATTTATCTGTTCTCAGTTAACACTACATTATAGAATACTGAAAATCAACTACTAAAAATAAAAATAAACTTTTAATTTCTACATTCTGTATGAAAATTTCTCGAAAGGTCTTTACATCCCTTACCCTCCTCACTGATTGTGTGTTTTATATCAGCTCTTAATTACATAGGCTGGTTTTTAAATGAAAATATAAAGATTTATAAAGATTTTTAAGTAGTTAAATTAGGGAATATCTATTTTTATACATAAATACACATTTGTCCCAATTGCTTTTCTGATAACTTTTAGGGCAATTTGCATACGTTCCTCCAGTTATTAAAAGAATCTTAAAAAGCCAGGGAAATAAATAAACATTTCCTGTAAGGTTTGTCTTCTAATGCCATGTGGTGGCATAAGGGAAGGCAGTGTGAGTGCAGGGAGTGCAGGACTGCGGACCCCAGTTCTAAGTAACGTCCAACAAATTATTTCAGCCCTTTGGGGCTCATTTCCCCCATTTGCTGAATCAAAGGATCGAACAAGAAACTATACTATGACTAAACAAAGCAGCTACATTAGATTAAAAAAAAGACACTCAAAAAATACTCTTCATAAAAAATAAATTTGGGGGTAATGACTTCAGTCAAAGCTAACTGGAAATGAAAACTGCCATAATTTTGACTCTGAAATACTTTTATCTGCTGAGCTCCAGAAGTAAACATACTTTGGGGTGAAAAGGAAGCAAGAGCCAGCATTTCATCATCAAAACCAGTGTATCTTGCCAATTCTTGCCAACAAGCAAACAAAAAAAAGTTTTGTTCTGCTTCTTTCAGGCATGGAAAAATTATGACTCGGTTCTATCCACAGTACAAGTGGCAGAGGCGCTGTGGTTCTCTGTGTAGCAGATGGTCTGTGAGTGACCCACACGTTCCAATCAGAGGGTGTTAGACCTCGGCCATGGTTAGTGGTGGTGCACACTGAGATACCAGGAGCCGGGGAGAAAGTCTGTGACCCGGTAGAACCAAGAAGGAGGTAGGCTGTGGGCCTGGAAGGGGGAGGTTAAGAAGTCTCAGATTTTCTTGATTGACTGAGGAATAGTGGTTTCTTCTTTAAATGTAAAAAGCTCCCAAATCATGAACTTAATTATACAATTTTTAAAAGCTAATGAATCAAACAAAAGTGTCTTCAATCTTGGCGTGGTCAGATGGCTGGCAGTGTGATGGTGACTGGAGAAGGACAGAAAGACATCTTGTGGGCAGGGTCTGCGACAGTACATTTACTGTTTCAACTGGCAGGCCTCCACTCTGGACATGCTGTGTGCAGCAATACAGTGGGAAAAACGCCTCCAAATACAGAAGGCACACTGACTTACTGTTTCTTAATTAAACTTTTAATTTTGAGGTAATTGTAGCTTCCCGTGCACTCGTGAAGAGTAATGTGGAGAGGTCACATGTCCCTCTCCCCAATTCCCCCATTGGTGGCATCACACACAACTGGAGTGCAGCATCCCAACCAGATACCGACATTGATGCAGTCAAGATGCAGAGCACTCCATCAGCACGGGGCCCTCTTGCTGACCTTTTAGAGGCACACCCACCTCCTCCTTAATCCTGGCAGCCACTGATCTGTTCTTCATTTCTATAATTTTTTCATTTCAAGAATGTTCTGTAAATGGAATTATACAGTATGTAACCTTCTGACATTGGCTTCTTTCATTCAGCCTAATTCTCTGGAGAGTCATTCAGATTGTTGTGTATGTGTATCAGTACTTCATCCCTTTTTGTTATGGAGTACTATTCCATGGTATGGATGGACCACAGTTTAACCATTCACTCATGGAAGATATCTGAGTTGTTTCCAGTTTGGGCCATTACAGATAAAGCTGCTGTGAACATTTGTGTACAGGTTTTTGTGTGAACATAAGTCATCATTTCTGTTGGATAAATGCCCAGGAGTACAATTACTGGGTTGCATGGTTAGTTGTATGTTTAGTTGTTAGGAAACTGCCAGACTGTTTTCCAGAGTGTTTGCACCATTTTACGTCCCCACCAGCAGGATATGAGTGGTCAGGTTTCTCCCCATCCTTACCAGCATTGGACGTTGCCACTATTTTTTATTTTAGCCATTCTGGTAGGTATACAGTGATAACTCATTGTGGTTTTAACTTGTATTCCCCTAATAGTTCATTATGTTGAATATCATTTTGTTGAACATCTTTTCCTGTGCTTATTTGCCATCTGTATATCCTCTTTGGTGAAACGTCTTTTCATATCTTTCTCCCATTTTCTAATTGGACTGTTTGTTTTTTACTGTTGAGTTGAGTTTTGAATGTTCTTTATGTCGCTGAGATACTAGTCCTTTGTTGGATACGTAGTTTGTGAACACTTTCTCCCAGTCTGTCATTTGTCTTTTTATCTTCTTAACATGGTTTTTTGCAAAACTATCCAAAAGGTTTTATTTTTGATGAAATCCAATTTATCATTTTTTCCTTTCATGTGTCATATTGATGGTCTGAAGTCTAAGAAATGTTTGCGTAGCCATAGATCCCAAAGATTTTCTTTTTTTTTTCTAAAAGTTTTGTGGTTTTGTGTTTTACGTTTAAGTCTGTGATCCTTCTTGAAATAGAGTAGACGGAGTCCATTGTTTTATTCTTCTTTTTCAAAATGGTTTAGCTATTCTAGTTGCTTTGTCTTTCCATATAAATTCTAAAATTCTCTATACTAAATATCTTGCTGGCATTTTGACAAGAACTGCCTTAAATCTGTATAATTGTATTATATCAGTGTGGGGACAATTGGTATCTTTACTGTGTTAAGTCTTCCAATCCATGAACACCCTATATTTCTCCATTTATTTAGATCCTCTTTGAGTTCTTCCATTGACATTTTGTAGTTTTCAGCATACAAATCCTGTACATGTTTTGTTAGATTTACACTTACGTATTTCTTTTTTTTTTTTGAGTGATTGTAAATTACATTGTATTTTTAACTTGAAGTCTATTCATTGCTAGTATATATAAATACTATTAACTTTTGTAGGTTTACTGTGTATCCTGTGATTCTGCTGAATCCACTTATTAGTTTTAGGAGTTTTTTGGTAAATTCTTTGGGATTTTCTCTGTAGACAATCATTTCATCTGCAAATAGGGACAGTTTTCTTTCTTTCTTATAGTTATGCCTTTTATCACCTTTTCTTTCCTTACTGCAATGGCTAGGACTTCCAGCACCATGTTGAATAACAATGGGGAGAACAGACCCCTTTGCCTTGTTCCTGATCTTAGGGGAAAAACATTATCTTTTACTAGTAGGTATATTATTAGTTGTAGGTTTTTTTGTAGATGTGTTTTATTAAGTTGAGGAAGATCCCTCTTATTTTTTTTTCTGAAAGTTCCTTTTTTATCATAAATAGGTGTTAATTTTGTCAAATGCCTTTTCTGCATCCATTGATATGATCATGTGACTTTTCTTCTTTAACATGTTAATGTGGTAGATTACATTGATTGACATTTGAATGTTGAGCCAGCTCTATTTATCTCTATAATAAACTTGGTCATGGTGTAGAATTCTTTTCATATATGCTGAATTCTTTTTGCTATTTTGTTACAAATTTCTGCATCTATATTTATGAGGATGTTGGTCTGTAGGTTTCTTTTTTCGTATTGTCTTTTGTTTTGGTATCAGCTTCATGAAATGAATTGACAAGTGTCGTCTCCTATTCTGTTTCCAGGAAGAGATTATGTAGAATTGGAGTCAACTCTTTAAATGTTTGGTAGAATGCTGCAGTGAAATTATCTGGGCCTGGAGATTTTAGTACTTTGGGCAAAGTACTTGCTTTCTATGTATGATTTGATGATACGTCAGTGAAAAACACTCATAAAAAATGAATCATATAAAGTTGGCACATATTAACTTAATAATTCTTAACAGTTTATACAGTGAGTTATTGTTTATGTATGCGTGTTCCATTTGATCATCATATCAGTGTTGTGAATTCAATGGGGCAGGATTACTCACACCTTTTTATTTTATTTCAGTTAAAGAAACAGGCTCAAAGTTTGAATGACTCATCCAAGTATACTTAATAAGCTAGGAAAGAGCAAAGAAAAGCTTGGCACTCAGATTTTTTCATGATGGGAAATGTGAGATTATATTAGATTAGAACTAAAAAAAAAAACTAAGCTCTCTGAGAAAAGGCAAATGAACATAAAAAAGCATGATTGTGAAAGCTAATTCTCCTAGTTGTTACTTTATAGAAGCAAATTCTCCAGGCACTTTTTAAAAACTGAAGTATAGTTGACTCACACTATTATATTAGTTTCAGGTATACAACACAGTAATTCAATATTTTTGTAGATTATACTGAATACAAAGTTATAAAATATTGACTATATTCCCTGGGCTGTACATTACATCCTTGTAACTTATTTATTTTATACCTAGTAGTTTGTACCTCTTAATCCCCTCCACCTATTTTGCCCGCCTCTCCGGCAACCACCTGTTTTTCTCTATATCTGTGAGTCTGTTTTGTTATATTTGTTCATTTATTTTTTAGATTCCACATGTGTGATAACATACAGTTATTTGTCTTTCTCTGTCTTATTTCACCAAGTGTAATACCCTCCAGGTCCATCCATGTTATCACAAATGGCAAAATTTCATTCTTGTTTGTGGCTGAGTAGTATTCTATTGTATTTATGTATGTATTTATGTGTGTGTGTGTGTGTGTGTGTGTGTGTGTGTGTATACCACGTCTTCTTTATCCATTCACCTGTTGATGGACACTTAGGTTGCTTCCATATCTTGACTATTGTGAATAATGCTGCTAAGAACATTGGGGTGCAGATATCTTTTCAAGTTAGTGTTTTAGTTTTCTTCGGATAAATACCCAGGAGTGGAATTGCTGGATCATATGGTAGTGCTATTTTAATTTTGTGAGGAACCTCCATACTGTTTCCCATAGTGATTGTACCAATTTACATTCTCACCAACAGTGTATGAGGCTTCCCTTTTCGCCACACCCTCACTGACATGTATTACTTCTTGTCTTTTTGACGATGGCCATTCCAACAGGTGTGAGGTTCTTAAGGCACTTAATGCTTCAACAGGCAGGTTTTTAAAAATATATTGTGAAAGGAGATCTGGATGGTTTTTACTCCACCTATAACCATGGCATCCTACTATGTCTAATAAGTAGAGAGGGTCCTTGGAGGTGGGCAGGAAGTAGGAGAAGAGAGCTTCAGGCTTTCCATTTATTCCCTCCACATACAGCCTCTCCTCACCCCAATATCTGCCTTCCTTGCCACTGCCCAGAGATAGAGATAATGAGGAAGATAAGCAAGTAGTCAGTAGTGCTATTTATGCTCCACAAAATGAGAGGGAAAGCCAGGAAAGACTACCTGACACCATCTTACCCTCCACTACACACACACACACATACACACTCAGAAGGCTCTACTTTCTTTTTTCAGATTATTTGACTCTTACCCATCCTGCAAATACTGCTCACATCTTCTCTCCTCCGGAAGCCCTCTGCACATGGCATTCCTCCTGCCTCTGAACAGTATCATTAGCACTGCTTTGTGCTGCTGCACACATTTTGACTCTGAGTAGACAGTAAACTCTTGGGTTCTGGGATCCCACCCTTTACAAGTTTATTCACTGCCCAACTCTGTGTGTCAGATGCAGGAAATGCACAGTCAAGCATTAGGCCAACTGGTCTCCTTGCTGTGCCCTGTGCATGCCTAGTGCTTCTCGCAACCGTTCAGAACCTGGCTCTCACCTCTGCCTAGAAAGTCCTCTTCCCTTCTACCAACTTTGTCCTTGAGTCATTCTAATGAGGGGAGCAAGCATCAGTTGTGCCTAAACAATGATCGTCCCTGGCAGGAAAGAGGGTAGAAGATGAGTTGGCAGTGGGGCTTTGAGGGGGTTTGATTTATTCCTTCCCCATCACTTGATATGAACATTTGCAAATATATTGAAATATTGAAGGAATGGTCTCTGTGACATCCATATAGCCACCACCCACATTCAACTATTGATATTTTATTATATACTATTTTGAATGGCTTGTATTTACTTTAGCTTATATGCACAGTTCTTTTTTCCATTAATAAAGTAGCACAAATTAATGTATTTGTATAAAAAGTCATTTGGTCTGGGGTCCAGGTCCAAGCCCAGGACCTTTGGGTGGCTAAGCGAAGGGCCTCCCTCTTGGGCTGCAGCCTTCTTCTGCCTCATGTTTGCTGGCTCACTTTAGGCTGGCTTCTATCTTAGCTTCCTGCTGAAATCAGTCTTGCCCAGAAACCTGGTCTGTTTGGCCAAAACCTTGACACCTGTGCCAGTTTTCCTCCCCCTTCTGGGTCCTTCCTCTCCTTTCCTTCTTTTCCTGGAACTATGCTGTTGCCTCCCTGAAGTTTTGAATATCACCCACTATTTATTTTTGCTGTATGGCCCATATTCTTGTCACACTCTTCCAGGAAGTGAGTTTCTGTCTAGATCAAGTCTGAATACTGCATATTGGACTGTCCTCTGGGTCAAAACCTCCTCCTAGATCCTTGTTTCCTCCTCTTCCTCACTTCCCCAAGGCCAGTGACTCCACGGTCCCAACGTGTGTAGAAGCTGAGCCAACACGGGTTTTGCTAGTGTAAAAATCATCTCATTCCTTTAAGTTGCTGGGAACATCGTTAATATGGCCCTTGCTCTGTCTCTTTGAATTGCAGTTATCAAAAACATCTTATTTTTCCTTACCAGATTTTAATCGATAAGTGGCATAGGCAATTTCTTACGTGTTTTATACCCCTCATAATGTCCCGCATTTGAAAAAGTGGTCATGTATTTCCTGAATTTATTGAATGAATTTACTGACTAAAGGAAAGAATAATTGTGGCAGAGTGAACTTAGAAAGATTTGAAGGTGTTGTGGTGATCTGAATTTAAAGAGGGGGATGGTCATATTGAGAAGGAAGGTAGATGGCTCTGAGAGCAAAAGGAGAAGGAGAGAGAAGCTTCCTGCCAACAGAGGAATAGACACATCTGCGTGCGTGTGAATGCAGCTGTGTTTGGTGGGGACCGGAGATGTGGCTGGTGAGGCGAGGGTCAGTTGGGGAAGGTGAGAGGCTGTGCTGGATGGATGATGTGCATGCAGAGATGGAGTGAGGGGCTTTTCAGGAAGGGCTTTGGGTTCTGGACAAGCATAGTATGATGACAGCTTTTCTTGTTAGCAATACACAGGATGTCTGATAGGCAAGGAGACTGACAAATAATAATATCTCATCTTTGGCTCTTTCCCCTTTGCCCCAAATCTTATCTTTTGGTTCCTTCTGGGCAAAGGGGACATCCTCTCCTCACATTGGCCTGGACGATGGGAAACTTCAACTTTTAATTTTTGCAGAGAGAAGCCAGCTTTTTAAGTAAGAAATGTGGTATGTGGTAAATATTTTCACAAACATTTCCTAAAAGTAATCAAGAGAAAAATAAAACATCCGATGAGAAAGGTCTTAAAGTAAGACCATTGTTTATTTTGATATTCCTTCTTGGAAATCAAATAGTTCCAGCAAGATATGTCAATTGGCTGATGCCACCATTCTTTCCACATTTAGGAAAGTTCAAGAATGTTTTTACTTAGAAAATCACTGGGAAAGCTGACAGCAAGTACATGGCCTACATAATTTGCAGGGTTTTGTCCTTGTGTGCTTTGTGCAGGTGTCCAGAGAAAGCCTTCTCCTGTTTGCTTATTTATCTTATTTGTAAGATAAACATTCTTACTTCCTATCACTCCTTTCTTTAAAAACAATAAAACCCTTTCTATTTCTTGACTTGAAACACCTCTCTGCCTCTACTGTTGCCCAATGTCTGGAATATTCTTCAATTACATATTCTCCTTTTTCTTTTCTAACCTTCAAGTAAAATACTCGGATTCAGTCCTTCTGGCAGGTCAACACATAGAACATCAGAAACTGCAGGGTGTGAACTGAGTGATTATCCCAGAGCCCTGCTGACATGAGAGGCCTGGTCTCCAAGCACCAGGACCTCAGAAACTGCAGGGTCTGGACTGTGAGATTATCCCAGGGCCCTGCTGACACTAGCAGCCTGGTCTCCAGGCACCGTGGCCTCAGGGTCTGCCACTTTGGAGGGCCTTTGGGTTCTGCCTACAGTTCTAATGAGTGTGAGTCTGAAGAACACACATTAACACAGACGGACTGCAGCCTCCTGACTACACTGGCGACATTTAGGGTGAGGCAAAGCGTGTTTCATTCTCTGGGTTGTGCCCACCTTAGCGGGGGGTCTCAGCAAATGGATGCGGTCTCAGCCCTCTTTCAAAATCTGAGGGAAGTGATGGACACTTTCCCTAGAAAAATGCCCATGATTTTTTGTCATTTCGCACGGCACAGACCTGAAGGCCCTTCTGTGGAACCACGGTGTGAATCCCCACTTAGAGCTTGGACGGTGGCCTCTCTTATCCACACCCCAAAAGAGCCCTTGACAAAGTCAACATTGACACCCACTCAGCAATAACAGAGCAAAATGAGGTGCTTTATTCATCGTCCTTGTCCAGTTGGCATTCAAAATCCCAGAAACATTTTCCTTTTCTTCCCATTTATTTGTTGTATTTTGATCTTAGTTCAAGGGGTCAGGGGTTTTATGTGCTGGCAGATTCTGTGTCTGGTGAGAACCCCCCTCCTGGTTCATAGACGATGTCTTCTGTGTCCTCACGTAGAATAAGGGGGGAGGGGGCTCTGTGGGGTCTCTTTTATAAGGTCACTAATCCCATTCTTGGGGGCTCCACCCTCATGACCCAATCACCTCCCAAGCCCCCACATAATACCATTACCCTGGGGATTAGGACTCAACATATAACGTCGGTCGGGGAGGACACAAATATTTGGCCCATAGCACTAGCTGAAGGTGTGAGTGAGGGGGATAGGTGGGGGATGGTGGGCCAGCTTTACCCCCCCACCCCCCTTGTTGGATCATACAGGGCCTGAAACATCTCATGGTGGAGAGTTTGGAGTTGATTCTGCATCCAGTAAGGGATCACTGAGTGTTTTAAATCAAAAGCGTAAAAGTATCTGTTTAGGATTGAAGAACATCATTACTTCATATTTCTTCTGGGCAGAAAATGGATTGGAATAGAGCAATGGTTCTCAATCCATGAAGATTTTTATCCCAGTAGATATTTGGCAGTGTCTGGAGATGTTTTTGGTTATCACAATCGGTAAGGGGAGGGTGGGGAGGGAGCTGTGGGCCTGGAGTGGGTGGAGGCCGGGAATGCTGCTCACACCTTACAACGCACAGGACGGCTCTGCCCAGCGACAGAGAATCATCCGGCCCAAATGCCAGCTGTGCTGCTGCGGGAACAGAGTGGGCACGGCCGGGACCTACCACAGCTGTCTGGGGGGACGTGGACGGAGCTGGCAGCCAGAGCCAGAGGAGGGTGGACAGCTTCCAAATACATCATGAGCGTAGAGAGCAGGACTTGCTGATGGGATCATGCGTGTCGGGAATGGAGGCAGAAATCAAGCAGGAGTCCCAGGTTTCTGAGCCACCATGTTGACAGTGGTGTTACTTATCCAGGTGGAGAAAATTGGGAAACTGTTTGGGATGGGGAAGTCGAGATTTATGTCTGGATGTGTTTGGTTCAAGAAAAGCATGAGACACCTACGTGCAGATGTCAGGTCAGCTGTCTGACGCTCAAAGGAAATGTCAGGACTGAGTTGGAGTCTTCTATGTATAAAATAAATAACTAATAAGAACCTACTGTATAGCATGGGGAACTCTACTCAGTGCTCTGTGGGAACCTAAATGGGAAGGAAATCCAAAAAAGAGGGAATATATGTGTACGTATAGCTGATTCACTTTGCTGTACGGTAGAAACTAACAACATTGTAAAGCAACTATACTCCAATAAAAATTAATAAAAAAATAAAAATGTTGGCGTCTTCAGTACATGCATGGTTTTGGAACCATCGAAACTGACGCGATTGCTTAGGGAGCTTAGAAGGAGAAAACCAAAAGACGCAGGATGAAGCCCTGAAGTACTCCTATTGTAGTAGGCTCATTAATAGTCACTAGAAGTTCCTTTTTGAATTGATAATAACCAGAAAAACTCTTGAAACTGAAATCCTCAAAGTTCACAAAAGTTGATATTTACTGCATTACAATCTAATCTTTATTTTGATTTTAAAATATTATTCTTTTTAAAAGCCGCATTTTGATCCTCTTCACCCAATTTCTAATATCGGAAATACTGACATTTTTGTTAGACTAATCGGGGGACTCCCACTCCAACAGCCTGTAGGCTACGTGGCCTGGGTGGAATGTGGACCAGGCCGGGGTGGGCGGCAGGTTTCTGAGTCAACGCGACGGGGCTGGAGTCTAGGCTGTGGCCTCAGCCAACTGCAGTCACAAAAGGCTTCTGCTACTGCTGTGGGTCCGTGATGCTGGACACACCAGCGCTCAGCAGAAATTCGGTGCGTGGCGTGTTTAACGTTCATTCTGAATAGTTGTACATGTAAATATCCTATGTGAACATGTAGCTTTACCTTGTTGATCTGAAGATTCTGGTTATGAATACCTCAGACTCTGACATTTGCCTAAAAAGTACAGGCTTTCGAGGTAGTAAAAGCAAGCAGCTCCATTACAGAATGATCTACCTACTAAAAAACAAACATTATCATAAAGAACCACCACAAAATGGAACCGAGGACCCTGCCCTGCTCTAGAAAAGGGCAGAGAGGGCCCCTGTGTGGGAAGTGGAAGCATTTCTGCTTAGAATTCCACAGGGAACACACACTACAACCTGGTTTAGAGACTCCAGGGTCTCTAGTTACAAAACGTCTCAGTAGACTTGTGGGGAATGAGCGTCTCCTCTGGGCTGGCCCCGCTGGTCCGGCTCGTGGACCACCAGGACTCCAGTTTCTGCTGTGATGATTGACAGTGAGCCCCTGGCCCGGGATTCAGTCGAGGGCGCGGTGCCGGGGCTGCCTCGGAGCTGCCACAGTCTTGGACAAATGTGGAATGTTAGGAGAGCCGGTGGTTTCAGAGAAAAACACACACAAAATACCTCGAAGCGACTCTTCCAGTGCTCACCCCAGCCCCTGTGCCACTCCACCAGGTGCGCGGCCAGCGATTGTAGAGGTTCAGACACTGTTACCACGTGGCCACGCTTCTAGGAAGGTCCAGTAGAGCCTGGCGAGCGGGCAGCCGCGGGGGAAGGGGACAGTTGTGGAGAAGGAAAACGGAGCGCTTTGGGGTGGAGACAAGCGTGGCCACCGTGGGAGGCGGCTCGGCACGGCACCCATGCAAGACGTGCACGAAAGAAGGTTGGGTCACAATGCTGTGCTCAAGCCCAGCTCTGCATAAAGGGGGCAGAGGAACTCTCCCTCGGCCCACACTTCTCTGAGCTGCAGAGCCCCACCCACAGGACCCGACGTTGGGCTGGGGCATCACAGAGCCTTATGTCGGGATGAGCAACCAGGCCCCACGGGAGGGCCTGGTGTGGCAGGTTACACTGCCCCGCCTCAGCTACTGACCTCGAATGTGAACTCTTGAGTTCTTGCCCTTTGCAGACCTCAGTTTACTCATCTGTAAAATGGGGATCATACCATCTGCCTCACAGGGCTGTTCAGAGTTAGACAGCTGACCTATGCAGTCACTCAGTAAATAGTAGCTCTTGTTTATTCACCCCAAACCGATACTGTTATTATCTAATTCAGCATCACCGTACGTTAGATACTTGGCGTAACTTATGCACACAGAGATATTTTGAAAAGATATTGGATTTGCCCTCAGTTGTGTTTGGTGAGACTGCTGAGAATCGAACTACCATTGGTGACATTATTCCAAACATCATATGTGGATTAGCTTTGGGACTATGACTTATCTGTAACTTGAGGACCCCCTGAGCAGTGTGTCAGGAAATGCCACCTTCAGAGATAGAAAGCCTCAAAGAGTAACCTAGCTCACTCCTATTCGTAAGAGACTGCATTCAGCACCGCTGCAAAGAGTTCTGCGTGAAGTGGCCATGCACAATCTTCTGCCTTGGGCCATGTTTATTCCTGGAGAATAGTGACTCACCAGCTGCTGAAAATATTGCAACTTTGGATTTTTGTGCCTTCCTGCAGGGCCATTTCATTTAATTCTAGCATAATAGTAAACTGCAGCTTTTCGGTACATTCGCACTGAGCAGATGCATTTATGTTTTTGTTGTCAGTGGGAGCTGCTTGAAGAAAATATGTGGTATTTGCTTATCGTGTTCTTGCAGCTACAGACACACAGCACTGCTGTTTAGCTCCTCTGGGGCGATTTTCTGCCAGTGCACGTCCCTCTGCCCAGTACACGATTGTGTCTGCGGAGAACTGTGTGCTGCAACAGGCCGTGTGGATGGTGATGGAAAGGAAGAGCCTCCTCTTCATCTTTGCGCCTGCTAGCTGTGACTGGTTTTTTTCTAGAATTCCACCTAAAGAGAGAAAGAGTTAGCCCAGTGAGAAAGAATACGGAATTGAAACATAAACACTGACTCACTCATGATCCAGAAACACTTACCTCATTAATACCCTGACCTCTAGTTTTATCTTTGGGTTTTTTCATCTATTTATAGTTTCATCTTTGCCTGTAGTTGATTTGTAGGACCAACGGAAAGTGACCCTCAAAACTGAAGATAACACTACCCTTTAGACCAGAATGAAGGAGAACGAAGATAGCAGGTACAACAGAGCCACACGCCTGCAGAGGAATCCATGTCAGCAACAAATACTCACAAACCTTGCTCTTCACTTATAAACTTGGACAGACCTCCAGGGGCCTCCAAGCCTCCCAAGACATGTTAGGACAGAAGGACCACAGGCAGAACTGGAATAATCAGCCCCAGATGCAGTGGTGCTAAAGTCAGAAATAGGATAGAACTTAAAAAATATTAAACTAATAGAACTTTCAGAGACTTTCAGGACTGTATTGTATATATGAAACAAGAATAGACTGCCAGGAGGAACACCAGTACAAGAAAGAGTTGTAGGGAATTTTAAATATAATTTTTATTTTGTGTGTGTTCATTTTGTTAATTTATTTATTACAAATTTTGTTTATTTTTTAAACAAATAGGTTTTATGGGTTATTTTTGCAGCCTTCAAAATTAGCTAATCAACTCTTGGTTTGAAAAACAACAACAAAATCCACCATTATATACTTTATATTCAACATGGGGAGTGGGAATAAAATATAATTTTTAGAAGAAGTTACGTAATACAAAGGACCAACCTAATAACAGAATGGACTCAAATATATAAACTACAGGTACAGGGTGTGTTTGAGGAAATCTAGAACATGCAGTAAAAACACAGAGGCAGGATGAGAGGATTTCTGCTTCCATTAATGGTGGAATGGGTAAATCTGCCCAGATCTCCCTGAAAACACCTGAAGAGGCAGCATATTAAAGATCTTCTGGAAAACATATAAGGACTAACCAAGATCCGGGGAAAGATGGGAATTTGCTTCAGCTCTTCTGTGCTTGCGATGGGGAAGAGGGGGCTGAGAAGGTGAAGCTTGCTTTGACCCGGGAGCAAGGGGCCCAGGACTGCCAGGGTATAGCCATCTGCGGACTGTCTCGGGGCTGAACCTCAAGGCTGGGAGCAAGTCAGCGCTGCAGAGACCGCATGCCGGCTGTGTGGCCTTGGGTGGCCCAGAACCTCTGCAGCCCTCACGCTGGATCCCTGTCCTCTCTGGGGCCACAGGACACAGAGGTCTCTGAGACTGTCTTCAATTCTTTTCATTCTTTTTTCTTTATTCTGCTCCCTGGCAGTTATTTCCACCATTATACCTTCCAGCTCACTTATCCATTCTTCTGCCTCAGTTATTCTGCTATTGATTCCTTCTAGAGTATTTTTAATTTCCGTTATTGTGTTGTTCATCACTGTTTTTTTGCTCTTTAGTTCTTCTAGATCCTTGTTAAATGTTTCTTGTATTTTCTCCATTCTGTTTCCGAGATTGGATCATCTTTACTACCATTACTCTGAATTCTTTTTCAGGTAGGTTGCCTATTTCGTCTTCGTTCATTTGGTGTTGTAGGTTTTTACCTTGCTCCTTCATCTGTAACATATTTTTTTGTCGTTTCAATTTTTTTTTTGATGGGTGGGGCTGTATTCCTGTCTTACTGGTTGTTTGGCCTGAGGCGTCCAGCACTGGAATTTGCAGGCAGTTGGATAGAGCCGGGTCTTTGTGCTGAGGTTAGGACCTCCAGGAGGCCTCACTCCGATTAATATTCCCTGGAGTCTGAGGTTCTCTGTTAGTCCAGCGGTTTGGACTCAGAGCTCCCACCACAGGAGCTTGGGCCCGACCTCTGGCCTGGGAGCCAAGATCCTGCAAGCCGGTTGCTGGGTGTTCCTCCCATCCCCTTAATTGTCAGTGGTCCCCTACCGGTGCCTGGTAGGTGTCCTAGTTGTGTGGAGACACAATTTCTGTGTCCCCCTAGTCTGCCATCTTGACTCCACCCTCTGCCGAGTACTTTCTTGCTTCAGTTTCTGACATATCTGTTGCCCCGGGCCATTGGGCGGGCTGGCTCCCGACTGGCGCACACACTCTGTGCTGGTCATCACCAAGTCCAGAATTCCACACCTAGAGAAACTTTTCGGCCAGCGGGGCAGCCGCAGGGGTGTATGTTAGTTTTACATCCTGCAACTTTACTGAATTTATCAGTTTTAACAATATTTTGTGGAGTCTTAGCGTTATCTCCTATATTGTCATGTCATTTACAAACAGAAATGTTTACTTATTCCTTTCCAATTCGGATGCCCTTTATTTCTTTTTCTTGTCTAATTGCTCTGGCTCAGACTTTCAGTTATATGTTGAATAGAAGTAGCAAGAGTGGGCATCCTTGCCTTGTACCAGATCTCAGAGGAAAACCTTTCAGTTTTTCCACATTAATTATGATGTTAACTGTGGACTTTGCATTTATGATTTTCATTATGTTGAGGTAAGTTCCTTCAATACCTATTTTGAGATGTTTTATCATGAATGGAAGTTGGATTTTGTCAAATGCCTTTTCTGCATCTATGGTTTTTATCTTTGGGTTTTTTTTTGTCTCCATCGTATGGTTTTTATCTTTCATTCTGTTAGTGTGGTGTATCACATTGATTAATTTGTGTATGTTAAACCATCCTTGCATCCCAGGAATAAATCCCACTTGGTCATGGTGTATAGCCCTTTTCATGTGCTGTTGAATTTGGTTTGATACAGTGCCATCTCTGGGGGATGAGCAGTGGTCCATCTCCAAAGGGGCACAATGGTGTGGGCTCTGGCTGTCTCTAGCAAGGGCTGCAGGATCCTCAATGAAGAAGGCTGCTGAGGTCCTCCTGCTCTTTTTTTTTCCCTGTGAGGGAACTCACAGTGGAGGGGATTCCTTCTGGCACTGAGATGTGCCAGTCTGGGGAATGGGGTGACAAAGGTAAAATGTTTCTGTGCCTTTCCTATGTGGCCATCCTCAGTTTTTCTGCTCCACTGGGTTGCTGCAATTTCTTAATTGTACTCCAGAGCTCTTCCAAGGATATTATCATCTGTGGATAGTTGTTAAATTGTTGTTTTTGTGGAGGGACAAGGGCTGAGACCCTCCTAGTCCACCATCTTGCAGACATCACCTGCATCCCTACTCTTACATCAACCCACTAGTACTGTAGCCAGTGGGGGAGTCCCACACCACAGGCGCCAGGTGTACTGTGTGATGGAAGGTTAGGCAGATACCTAAATACACTGCCAGATTTTTCTTTCCTGAGCCCCAACCCCTCATGAGATTAGAAATGTGTTTCAAACACTTCTGTGTTCCCTGAGCTGACTCCTCTTTCTGTGGTTTTGATGCTGACTAAACAATACTGATGACTGATAAACCTTTAAGGTTCTACTCAGGTCATTGTCTTTTCAATAAAATATTTTGTTGTCTAGGCAACATGTATCTTTACCTGTTGCCTAGAATGTGTAGCTTATGTTCCTTACTCCATGGATTTAAAAGAGCTTTTCTATCCTGCAAGACATATTGCAAAATCTGAAGAGCTTAATACTCTTCTGCTTTAAGTTGTAGCAGGAAATAAGCAAAGTAAACACTGTTCTCTTAGCTGGAATAACTTGAAACTGCACTGGTAATTTTATATATATATATATATATATATATATATATATATATATAAAATACTTTGAAAACCCTGGCAAGAAGGAAATGTGTGAGGGCGTTTAGAACCTTGGGTCTTAATTTCTCCTTCTTAATCCTGTCTGATGCAGACAGTTCCTGGCTGGCTGAGAAATCTCTCCCTTCCCACTCTGGTCCCCACAATATGCTTCTCCCACTTCATGTACACACTGTGCCTGCCCAGCAGCCCTACATAGAAGGGGGGTCACACACACCACTCTGCAGGAAAAGAGGCTCCAGGCTAGGTTTCTGGTGTACCCATCAAACCAGAGGCTTCTTTTTGCAGCTGTCCTGGGAGCTGACTCAGACCAACTTTGTGCTCTCAAACTGCTGACCCCGTGAACCCTGAGAGATTCAGTCAAATTATACATGCACCAACCCCTACAGTGAAATGTAATAGCAGCTTGGAGCTTGATTTGCACCACAACTATGTAGTTATATTACCAGAGTACTTATAGGGCTCCTGTCTACATGCCCAAGACTACCCCTACATCTAAGATGCACTAAGGTGCATAGTCTAAGGCAGAAAATCTTTAACTTATTATTTTGTTCAGCCTAAAATGACAAAAACTAAGCAGGTTCCAACTGGACTACTTCCCTGTTGAGGGTGGGCTGTGGGCAGCAGGTAAGCATGTGCCTCCCAGAGCTTCTGGTAGAACCCCGGCCCCTTGTAGCCAACAGGAAAGTTGCTCCTAAGCCTGGGGAGTGTGACCTGGAGCTAGGCATTGAGAGAAATGGAAACTCTACAAATTCTTTATCAAGGAAAGTGTTAGAATGGACCTATTATGTAGAAAAATACTGAAAGAAGAGCTTAACATTTTCAAGATCCTCATATTCACATTTCTGGCCTCATCTGTAGCTTGAGCTGTAATCCATGTTTTATTCCTTTAGAGTCTGTCATTCTGTGAATGGAATAAACTCCAAATCAAAATACAACTAAACCTAAAGTCCCAAGCCTAACAACCCTCCAGACTGTTTGTAAAATTTTTGACGATGGGAGAGTAAACACTGGTCATTTTAGTGGATCTGAAAATATCCCTTCGCCTCTCTCAGCTACAAACCAACCCTCTTGGGTTGGTTAATAACTAAATAACACATATTTATTTCCCCACACGTCTGGAGGTTGAAAGTCCATGATCAAGGTTCCAGGGTTTGTTTCTGGAGAGGCCTCCCTTATAGAGGGCTAATAGAGGACACCTTCTCACTATATCTTCACGTGGTGCTTCCTCTGTGCATGTGGAGAGAGAAGGGAGGTGTCTGGTGTCCCTTCCTCTTTCTATAAGGACACCAGCACTATCAGATTAGGACCCCGCCCTTATGACCTCATTTAACCTTAATTACCTCCTTAGAGTCCCATTTCCAAATACAGTTATACTGGGGTGGGGGCTTCTACGTATGAATTTGGGGAGACACAGTTCAGCCCATAAAAGAGTGGAGCGGTCAGGGCTTGAGATGCAAATCTAGGTTTCTTTTGCACATAGATGACTTTACCCAATGACCCCCGCCCCCTGTATAATCCCTTCCCATTGAGTGTGGGAGGATCTGTACCTATGATGTGATGTAACTCTTATGCTATGGGCCACCTCATATGGTAAAAGGGATTTTATAGATGTGATCAAGTTTCCAAATCAGTTCCTCAAAAGAAAGATTGTCTTGGGTGGGCCTGACCTAGTCAGGTGAGCTCTTTTAAAGCAGAGGTTTTATTCCCGGCTGGCCTCAGAGGAAGACAGCAAAAACCTGTGTCAAGGGGTGCCTGTCTGTGGAGAGGAGCTCAGAGTGTTCCACTGGCCAACAGCCAGCAAAACCCTGGGACCTCAGTCATACAACCTCAAGGAACCGAATTCTACCAGCAACTTGAGTGAACTCGGGTGAGGCTGTAGGCTTTGCTGACAACTTGGCTGCAGCCTCGTGAGACCCCTAGAAGGGGACCAAGCTAAGCCATGCTCAAAGCTGAGATAATTCATGGATTTGTTTTCACCACGAAGTTTGTGGTGAATTGCTGTGCAGCAGTAGAAAATGAAGAACTCCCTCTCTACCAAAGCCGTGTTAAAGCTACATTGTCTCATCTCTTCTTACAGGACCTTCTGCTCCCCTGCCTTTGCATCCTTGTGTCACCACTGTTTGGAAAGATCTCAGCCCAGGACTAAACCCACTGCTTCCCTCCCCCCTCCTCCAGGGCTGCTGAATGTGTTGCTGGTGGGAGCTGGTGACCGCAGAGACCAGAAGCACAGACTCTAGGGTCCACTCAGCCATGCTCCACAGCCTGCCGCTCTCCCCCATTCTCCACGATGCTGGTTCAGGTCTTCTCCGTCCTCCTCAAACCACTGAGCTTCCTTCCCTTCATCACTCTTGGCAGACAATCTTTTTTTTTTTTTTAATTATTTATTTATTTGGTTGCGCCGGGTCTTAGTTGTGGCAGGCAGGCTCCTTAGTTGAGGCATGCAGTCTCCTTAGTTGCAACTCACCGGGTCCTTAGTTGCAGCATATAAACTCTTAGTTGCGGCATACATGTGAGATCTAGTTCCCTGACCAGGGATCGAACCCGGGCCCACTGCATTGGGAGCGCAGAGTATTAACCACTGGACCACCAGGGAAGTCCCTTGGCAGACAACCTTGCCTTCAATTTCAGAGAAAATAAAAGCCACCACACAAGAACTCCCTCTGATCCCTGGCATAGAATCTACACATTCACCTGCATTTGAGCCTCCTGTTTCCTAGGAATAGGCGAGGTCTTCCTGGGTAAGGCTGATCACATTTTTGGGAAGCGCTTTCTGCACTTGGCCCCCGGTTCCTTTCTTTCTTGTCATCCTCTTAGCCCATTGCCAGTTGGGCTAAGCTGCCCTCTACCTGTGCAGACTGCTCCTGCTGGGTCACTGACAGCCTCCCAAAGGACAAAGCTGTTAGACAGCTTTCAGTGCTCAAGCCACGGCATCCCTGTTGGCCATGCCCTCCTTTCTGAGCAGTGTCTTCCCTTGGCTTCTGGTCTCCTCTCTCTCCGCAGATCCTTCTTTGTTTCCTTTTTAGGGTCCTCTTCCTTTCTTCTCTAACTTGTGGTACGTCCTAGGTTTCTGCTGTGAGTCCTCACTCCCCCCCCCTCATCTGGGACCTTCCATCGTCTTCTCTGTGCCAATTACACCCAAACCAAATTTCCAAATTTCCAGCCTTCGTATATATCCCGAACTTAACTTCTGTGTACCCAGCTACCTACACAACACTTCCCAGAAGGCTGAAGAAAAACTCTCGTTCAGGTTAACATTCAGGTTGCTCCTTTTTTTTTTTTTAATTAATTAATTTTATTTATTTTTGGCTGCGTTGGGTCTTTGTTGCTGCGCGCGGGCTTTCTCTATTTGCGGTGAGTGGGGGCTACTCTTCGTTGCGGTGCGTGTGTTTCTCATTGCGGTGACTTGTTGCAGAGCACAGGCTCTAGGCACACGGACTTCAGTAGATGTGGCATGCCAGCTCAGTAGTTGTGGCGCATAAGCTTAGTTGCTCCATGGCATGTGGGATCTTCCCGGCCCAGGGATTGAACCCATGTCCCTGAATTGGCAGGCAGATTCTTAACCACTGCACCACCAAGGAAGTCCCTGCTCCTTTTTTTTGACCTGCCTATGTGAGCGGCACTAGCAACCAATTCTGCCCCTACGCTCAGTCCCACCAGTTCTCTCCACTGGACACTGTACTGGTTGTTGCTAGTCCATTTACCCCTCACCTGGTCACTACACTCATCTCCTATGTGATCTACCAACACCCCTTCTTGTCACATCCCAGTGCTGTGTAACTCAGCAGTGAGGGGAAATGTTACACAAATGTGCTTACTGCTGCCCGTCTGGGGCATCCAGACTCCTTCCCAGGGCACCCAAAGCCCTTCCTGGTCTGACTCCATTTCCCTCTTCACACTCACCACTACCCATTTTTCTCCTGAATGTCACACTTCTCCTTTTCTCGAGGGGGCACACCATAGCTCAACTTCAGACTCTCACAAATGCTGTTTCTTCACCAACGATGTGCTTTTCCACCTGGAGCACACAGACTGGAGCCAACAAGGGCCAATCAGAGGCCTTCCAGGCATGAGCCCAGCAGTAGGTGGAGTGGAGAGGAAAGAACAGAGTCAGGGTAGAGCTGAGGGCTTCAGGGAAGGGAGAGGTCTGCTCAGAGGAGAACAAGGACAACAACATGGGACAGGTGGGATGACGCCATCAGTGCTAAGAATCGGGTCTTGACAGGTGGACATTAGAAAGAAGGACATTTCCCTCGTCAGTAGTGATGTAAAGAGGAGGATTGGCACGAGTGAAAGAAAGCAGAGACCACTCTGGGGAACCTGCTGGACCACTCTGGCTAGAACACAGACTCCTTCCAGGAAGGAGTGAAAAATGTCTGGCAAGCAAAGTCCTCTTTCCTCTTGAACCTTCCTCCCCTGCATCTCTCCATCCGTGAAGTGCATTTGGTATAAATGATACGGATTGCTTTTCTCCCCTTAATCTTTCTCATTTATGAAACAGCACTTGGTGCTACAAACCAGAAAATACAGCATTAAATTATATTCTTTGTTCTCTTATTTTTTCCATATGCCTTAGTCTTAAATCCTCAATCCAGTAAGCACTCAAACTTCAGTTATTCGGTAAGTACTTTCTGAGCATCTACAATGTGCCAAACACTGTGCCTGGTGAGGTTCAAGAAGGAGGGAATGGTCAGCAATGTTCAATGTAAGTAAGCAAGGAAGATAGAGGCAGAAACGTCCTCTGGATTTAGCAGCCAGGAGATTCTTGTTAATTGATTTATGGAGTAATGTAAGATTTTTTAAAAATGAGGTTTTTTTTAAAGAAAAAAGAAAAGAAGCCAGCTGAGATTCTGATAAAGATTGCATTGAGGGGCTTCCCTGGTGGCGCAGTGGTTGAGAGTCTGCCTGCCAATGCAGGGGACACGGGTTCGAGCCCTGGTCTGGGAGGATCCCACATGCCGCGGAGCAACTAGGCCCGTGAGCCACAACTACTGAGCCTGCGCGACTGGAGCCTGTGCTCTGCAACAAGAGAGGCCGCGATGGTGAGAGGCCCGTGCACTGCGATGAAGAGTGGCCCCCGCTTGCCGCAACTAGAGAAAGCCCTCGCACAGAAACAAAGACCCAACACAGCCAAAAATAAATAAATAAAAATTAAAAAAAAAAAAAAAAAGATTGCATTGAGCCTATTGATCAATTTGGGAAGTATTGCTGTCTTAGCAATATTAAGTCTTCCAATTCATGGACTTAGGATATTTTTCCATTTATTTAGATCTTATTCAATTTCTGTCAACAAGGTTTTATAATTTTCAGAGTATAAGTTTCGAACTTCTTATGTTATTCCTAAGTATTTAATTCTTTTTGATGCTATTGTAAATAGAATTTTCTTAACTTCACTTTTTTTATTGTTCCATGCAAGTATATAGAAATATGATTCATTTTTGTATATTGACCTTATATCCTGCACCTTGAATTCGTTTATTATTTCTAATGGGTTCCTTAAGATTTTCTATATACAATATCATGTAATCTGTGAATAGAGATAGTTTTACTTCTTCTTTTCCAATCCGGATGCCTTTTTTTTTTTTTCTTTTCTAATTGCCCTTAGGCTAGGACCTGTAGTATAGTGTTGAATAACAGTGGCAAGAGTGGACATCCTCGGGACTTCCCTGGCGGTCCAGTGGTTAAGACTTCAAGCTTCCACTGCAGCGGGCACGAGTTCGGTCCCTGGTCAGAGAACTAGGATCCTGCCTGCGGCGAGGTGCGGCTCAAAAATTAATTAATTAATTAATTAAATTAAAAAAAATCTTTATTAATAGATTTTCAGATGTTAAACCAACCTTACATTTCTGGAATAAATCCCACTTGATCGTGGTGCGTAATTCTTTGTATGTGTTTTTGGATTCCATTTACTAAAAAGTAGTGCTTTGTTGAGAATTTTTGACATATTAATAAGAGATATTGATTTGTAGTTTTCTTTTCTCATGATGTCTTAGTCTGATTTTGGTACCAGGGTAGAATTCCCCTCACAGAATGAGTTGAGAAGCGTTCCTTCCTTTTCTATTTTTTGGAAGAATTTTTGAAGAACTGGTATTAATCCTTCCTCAGGTATTTAGTAGAATTCACTAGTAAAGCCATTTGGACCTGGGTTTTTCTTTGTGGGTAGTTTTTGAATGCTGATTCAATCTCTTGTTATAGGTATATTCAGATTGTCTGTTTCTTCTTGAGTCAGTTTTGGTAGTTTGTATCTTTTAGAAATTTGTCTATTTTAGCTAAGTTATCTAATTTATTGGCATACAATCACTCATTTACAATCTTTTTTTATTTCTGTAAAGTCAGTCATAATAGCCTCCCTAATTTGAGTATTTCTTGTGTTGTTGTTAAATCTAGACAAAGGCTTGTCAATTTTGTTGATCTTTTCAAAGAACCAGTTTTTGTTTTCATTGATTATATTGATTTTCTTCTGTTTTCTATTTCATTCATTTTCACTCTAATCTTTATTATTTCCTTCTTTATGCCTGCCTTAGACTTAGTTTGCGCTTCTTTTCTGGTGAAAAGGGACTTACCATATACATCTTATCAGAATTAGCTTTAGATTTATACTTAATTCCAGTGACAAACAGAAATTTTCCTCATATATAGTTATATTTTCTTTTCCTCCTTTTTGTGGTATTATTTTTTTTTAAATATTTGTTTATTTATTTGGCTGCACTGGGTCTTAGCTGTGGTGTGTGGGATCTAGTTCCCTGACCAGGGATTGAACTCCGGCCCCCTGCGTTGGGAGCGTGGAGTCTTAACCGCTGGACCAACACGGAAGTCCCTTTTGTGGCATTATTGATATACATGTTACTTCTATAAATCCTGCAAACCCAACAAGACATTGTTATAACTCTTTCTTTTTTTTTAAAATAAATTTATCTATTTTTGGCTGCATTGTGTCTTCATTGCTGCGTGCGCGCTTTCTCTAGCTGTGGTGAGTGGGGGCTACTCTTTGTTGTGGTGCACGGGCTTCTCATTGCAGTGGCTTCTCTTGTTGTGGAGCACTGGCTCTAGGTGTGCGGGCTTCAATAGTTGTGGCACGCGGGCTCAGTAGTTGTGGTGCATGGGCTTAGCTGCTCCATGGCATGTGGGATCTTCCTGGACCAGGGCTCGAACCCGTGTCCCCTGCATTGGCAGGCGGATTCTTTTTTTTAAATTTTTATTTATTTATTTATTTATTTATTTATTTTATTTATTTATTTTTGGCTGTGTTGGGTCTTCGTTTCTGTGCGAGGGCTTTCTCTAGTTGCGGCGAGCGGGGGCCGCTCTTCATCACGGTGCACGGACCTCTCACTATCGTGGCCTCTCTTGTTGGGAGCAAAGGCTCCAGACATGCAGGCTCAGTAGTTGTGGCTCACGGGCCTAGTTGCTCCGCAGCATGCGGGATCTTCCCGGACCAGGGCTCGAACCCTTGTCCCCTGCATTGGCAGGCAGATTCTCAACCACTGCGCCACCAGGGAAGCCCGGCAGGCGGATTCTTAACCACTGCGCCACCACGGGAGTCCCTATAATTATTTCTTTATATAATTTTATGTCTTTTTAAAAAGCTTAAATAAGAGAATGAATATATATTTATAGCTTCTGGTATATTAGCTTCTTACTTATCATTTCTGATTATCTTTATTTGTTTCTATGAATTCAGGTTACCATATGGAATCATTTCCTTAGTTCAATACAGCTTTGCTGCAACCCATCTCTTTTGTTGGCATATATATTACATTTCTAATATGTTATAGGCCCAACAATATATTATGTACATACTGTTTTATACAATTGCTTTTTAAATCAAGAAAAGAAAGGGGAAAATATGCATTTATACTGCCTATTACAATTACATAATTATCTTTATTAGTACTATTTGCTTGTGTGTATGTGTGTGGATTTAAATTACCATCTGGGGTCACTTGCTTTGAAGCTAAAGGACTTCCCTTAGTATTTCTTGTAAGGTGATCCACTGGCAATATATTCTCAGCTTTTGTTTATTTTGGCAGGTCTTTATTTCACCTTCATTTATGAAAGATAACTTTACTGGATAGAGGAATCTTGGTTGACATTTTTTTCTTTGAGCACTTTGAAAATATTCTTCTTCTGGTCTCCATAGCTTCTTTTTTTTTTTAATATTTATTTATTTGGTTGCATTGGGTCTTAGTAGTGGCAGGCAGGCTCCTTAGTTGTGGATCACCCGCTCCTTAGTTGAGGCACATGGGCTCCTTAGTTGCAGCAGGTGGGCTTCTTTGTTGTGGTATGCAAACTCTTAGTTGCAGCATGCATGTGGGATCTAGTTCCCTGATGACGGATCAAACCCAGGCCCCCTGCATTGGGAGTGCAGAGTCTTAACCCACTGTGCCACCAGGAAGTCCCCCTCCCTTCTTCTGATGAGAAGTCAGCTGTCAGTCTTATTGGGGTTCCCTTGTACATGATGAGTTGTTTTCTGCTTTCAAGATTTTCTCCTTGTCTTTGGCTTTCAGCATTTTTAGTATGTTGTATTTGTTGTGGAACTCTTTGTATTTATCCTACTTGAAGGTAATTGAGCTTCCTGGATGTAGAGATTAATGTTTTTCAATAACTTTGGGAAGTTTTCAGCCATTAGTTTTTTGTTTGTTTGTTTTGTTTTTTGTTTTTTTGATTTTGGCTGCATTGGGTCTTTGCTGCTGCGTGCGGGCTTTCTCTAGTTGTGGTGAGCGGGGGCTACTCTTCGTTGCAGTGTGCAGGCTGCTCATTGCCATGGCTTCTCTTGTTGCAGAGCCTGGGCTCTAGGCGTGTGGGCTTCAGTAGTTGTGGCATGCAGGCTCAGTAGTTGTGGCTTGCGGGCTCTAGAGCTCAGGCTCAGTAGTTGTGGTGCACAGGCTTAGTTGCTCCCCGGCATGTGGGATCTTCCCAGACCAGGGATTGAACCCGTGTCCCCTGCATTAGCAGGTGGGTTCTTAACCACTGTGCTACCAGGGAAGTCCCAGCCATTAGTTTTTTTGAGTACTTTTCCCTGCTCCTTTCTCTCTGCTCCTGCTGCTATTTCCATTACAAGTATGTTGGTGCCCTCAGTGGTGGCCCACAAATTTTCCAAGGTTCTGTTAATTTTTCTTAATTATTTTTTCTTTATTGTTCTTTAGATTTTATCATCTCTACTGCTCTAGCTTCGAGTTTGCTAATTCTTTCTAATGTCAGTTCTAATTTACTATTAAGCCCCTCTAGTGAATTTTTCATTTTAGTTATTTATTTTTCAACTTCAGAATTTCCATTTGGTTCTTTTTTTTTTTTTTATCTTTTCTGTCTCTTTTTTGGTATAGTATATTTGATGTGACATTGTCATCATACCTCTTTTTTTTTTTTTACTTCTTTAATTATGGTTTTCTTTAGTTCTTTGAACATTATTTATAATGGCTGTTTTGAAGTCATAGTTAACATCAGGTCACTCTCACTGGCACTTTTTGTTGCTTGCGTTTTCTTTTTTTCTGGTGTCTGGGTCATACTTTCCTTTGCATGTCTTGTAACTGCAATGTCTGGTTTTTATTCTGCTTTATTTTTTCATTTAACAACATATTAATATTTTCCCATGTCAGTAAATATTATCCTATGATATTATTTTTTATGGCTGTATACAGATTTTAATAGGCTCTTTAAGAGTGAGTACCCCAATTTATTAAACCAATACTCTATTTTTGGACCTTTCCCACTCTAATTTTTCACTAAGCAAACTTATTTTATATATACTTTTGTTTTTCTACAAACACAAAAACTGAGGATCAGCTGTTATTTTTCCTTCTGCAAACAGGATTAAAAAAATGATGGTCTTAAATTGTAACAAAGGTGGTATAATTTAGACATTGGGAAAACTACCTATAAAGAGTATAAACATTGATAGACTTGTTTCAGAGACTTGTTCAATCCTTCCTTCTTTCCTTCTGGGTTCTAAGACACAGCTTTGTTTCTCAAAGGGAATACTAGTGGCATTTTGGATGCGACCCTTTTCCTCCGTGCGGTGCTGTGCTGCATATTGCATGATGTTTTGCAACCCTGTTCCTTTTATGTTAAAGCCAGTACTGCTTCCAGTTATTATGACAACCAAAACCCTTCCACCCTTTTACAAAACACTTCCTTGTCAAAAATCTTTGGACTATCTTTCTACAATAATTTAGTTTCAGTTTTGATAGTAAGTAAGGGGATGGAGAAGGTAAGACATTTGAACAAAAGAATTACTTAGAGTGCTTAAAAATCATGAATTCTACTCTGTATCTCAGGCCTACTACTCAAGCTCAGAAGCTGGGTTCCAATTTATGTAATCAGCAAACAAGCTTATGAGATAGGCATTCTTTCTTCCATTTTATGTGTGAGGAAACTGAGGCTCAGAGGCAAGTAATTGCCCAGAGTTACAAGTTGGTAAGTTATTGAGTCTCAATTTGATATCTGGTCAATCCAATTTCAAAGACCAGCTCTTAACTGCTACTGCCCCTCTGGTAAGAGGTGAAGTTTCCAAACATGGTGTAGATTCAACAACAAAGCACCCAAAAGTAAAGTGAAAAGTGAAGATAAAAGATGGAATATATAAAAGGAGGGCACCCAGGAATTGTTGCTAATGTTCTATTTCTTGCCTTGAGGGATTGTTACATGGATGTTCCTAATTATTCATTTTTCATATGTATGCTGTGCTTCAAAATTTTTTAAAATAGTACAAAGGGAGTGTTCATGTAGGACAGTTTTTGTACAGGTCTGATTTTAAGTTGAGAAGAGATAAAGGAATCAAAGGATCAAAAACATAGTAAGGGGGGCTTCCCTGGTGACGCAGTGGTTGAGAATCTGCCTGCCAATGCAGGGGACACGGGTTCGAGCCCCGGTCTGGGAAGATCCCACATGCCGCGGAGCAACTAGGCCCGTGAGCCACAACTACTGAGCCTGCGTGTCTGGAGCCTGTGCTCTGCAACAAGAGAGTCCGCGATAGTGAGAGGCCCACGCACCGCAATGAAGAGTGGCACCCACTTGCCGCAACTAGAGAAAGCCCTCGCACAGAAACGAAGGCCCAACACAGCCAAAAATAAATAAATAAATTAATTAATTAAAAAAAAAAAATCCTACAATAGATGCACAAAAGTTAGAGAGAAAGGAACACAAGCATACCACTAAAGAAAATCATCAAACTGCAAGGGAGGAAAACAAAAGAAGAAGAAGAGGGTAGGAAAGACCTACAGAAACAACCAGAAAAAAAGTAAAAAAAAAAAAAAAAAAAAAAAAAAAAGGCAATAAGTACGTACCTAGCAATAATTACTTTAAATGTCAGTGGACTAAATGCTCCAATCAAAAGATCAAAAGACATAGGGTAGCTGATTGGATTAAAAAAACAAAAAAACAAAAAAAAACATAGTAAGATCAAGGTGTTAACAAAAAACCCAAGTTACAAGGAGTTAGAACTTTGATGCTTAAGAGGATTAGGAAAACATTTGCTTCTCATCTGCAGTTAATTTCTTTATTTGTGGGGCATAAATAATACTCTCCATGAGCTAAATTACCCTCTTTCAAAATGTATTTTTCACTTTCTCGACTTCTGCATGTGTTAGCATGGCATTTCCACAGCTGTAATACCATTTGTTTTCTCCTAATTTGCTTCTTCCTTAGATTTTCTTAATGCTCCACAATGGGGAATGTATTAGTACTTCATTTCTTGCTCGTTCTGGACATATATGCTTCACCAGCTCCTGGAGGCTGAGGGGAAAGAGATGGGCTACCCTCTCTCCATCTTATTTCCTTTCCTCGCCTTCACTAAAGGAAAGGTATGCTTTAGCTGTATGCTTGGATTACGTGCCAAGTTATCAGCTGTCAGAGAATTGGTCGGATAGGTTTTGAGGTCCAGTACTGAGCATTCTGGTTGCTGATGGGGAAAAAAGGCGAAGACTTGAGAGCAGACAGTGCTGTGCCCCTTCACGCCGGCGTCCTCATGCCAACACGGTGGCTTTCCTTCTGAAGTCACGTCTTCTGTCCCTGACGTCATTTCAGGTTTGTCTCATGATGGAGTGGATTTGCTCTTTTTATCTTCAGCAGTGCACAAGCTTTGCCTCTTCCCTTTCCGACTTTAACTGCTGTTCTCTCCCTGGCACCCCGTGGCTTTGCAAAATCTCTCATTTCTATATTAAAATACTTTATTTACAGCAGACCCAACAAAGCCAGCAATAGTCATGTGATCACCTTGGTTGATGCTGATCAAAGATGTAGTCCTAAAATAGCAGAACTTTGAGAACCACAGGTAGAGTCAGTGCTCAAACAGGATTGGGGCCTTCTGTTCATTAAAGATAAAGAGAAGTTTATCTTCCATTTCCAGGCCCCCCCATAGGGAGATAAGTTGTACCTGCCCAACAGAGGGGTTTCTGGGCTGTTTCATGTACATTTGTCTGAAAGCCTTGTGTGTATTTCTGCGTGGATGGTGCTAGGAAGATGCTGAAGATAAGGTAGATGGGGAAACTGACCCCACCCAGGAAATCATAAGGAAACTTCCCCTTCTAAGGCAGAAAACTGACATTTTAAATACCTAATTCTCATCTTGTAGGATGATAACAATTTTCCTATCAAGAAATGAATGCCCTTGCTCACATGGTGAGCTCATTTTCTCACATACTTTCAATTGTTTTATGATAGCTTTTGCCAACAATTTATCTGCAGTGAGATAGCAGTGCTCCATGTTGCTTTAGAGCTGTCTCAGTCACATGACTTGAAATAAATAAGTATCTTTTTCTAGGGAGCATGAACTCTTTCCTACCAGCCACTGAGCTGTCATTGGAAAATAACTATACTCTTGACAGGCTTCAAATTTTTGCCTTTATTTTTAAACCAAGAAAGAGTTTAAGACTGTTGGGAATCCACTCAGAACCCCAGAGTGAGTTGGTATGCAGATTACTTTAGACTCACATTTCATTCAACAAGTACAGAAAGAAGCCTTCTCAAAGCTCCCTTTACCTGACTAAAGGCAGCTACCTCAGGGAAATGAGAACTGCCATAATCTCCCTCATTGGGGCAGCTTCTACTCCCAGCAGAAATACTAAGAGTAAACCTACCATAAGTCCCCTCTCTGGGGGAGCCCAATGGCCGTGAAGAAGACAGTAAGACCACTTGCACCTGCATAAACAAACATTATCAAAACTTTCTTATCTCCCATTTGTTTTCCTAAAAACCCATTTGTCTTTCCTAAAGAAATGTGCTTATTCTTCCCGTAGGAACCTTTTCTCCACTCTCCCTTCCCCTACTAAGGTGGGTACATAAGCCCCAAGTTCTAACCACCACTTTGAGTTATTCATCCCTGAATCTCCGTGTGTATGTACTGCGCACGAGTAGATAAACTCTGTCTCTTGTCATTTAATTCACAGTTACTGGAGCTAAGGGGACAGAGGAAGAGTTTTTCCTCTCCAACAAGACACATCTGAGCTCTGCAGACCCAGAGGACCCCATAGATGCCATTTCAATCTTGTGAAGTGAAATGCACATGAATGTTCTAAGTGGGGCAGGTCAAGTCCATGAAGCTTGATTTCCAGACCCTGAATTCAGAGATGACCCTGGATTTCTTACTTGCCTCATATTCCTTCTTTATTCCCCAGGTTTTTATTTCTCAGTGTGTGCTCTGAGGACCACCCATCTTGGTAAAATGGCCATCACTAGGCCCTGCCTCAGACGTACAGTATCAGAATTACCTGCACAGGAGCCGGGGGTTTTTACATATTCTACAGGTTCACCAGGTGATTCTTGGATGCATGAATATTTAATAAATCCTCTGGTATCTGATGCTCAGTACAGTCTTATAGTTATCAGTAAAAAAAAAAAAAAGAAGAAAGGGAAAACACACTCCTTACACATCAAAGAAGAAAAAGATATACCCCAACCTTGAGAAGAATCAAAGCTGACATAGCTGTCTTTTCCTCTGTAAAAGGAGTTCAGTGCCCATTCTAAGGAGCCAGAGTAAAATTAGCACTTGAGTTGTTCTTCAGGGCAAGTGTTCTGACGCAGAAGTCCCAATCATTGCTTTCAAAGGACTCCTGTGTAAATATTTACCAGCTACTTAGAATCTCAATCCTCCTCCCACTTTTGAGTCAGAGTTGGGAACGAATTCCACCCGACTACTTGAAAGCAGTGCCGGACTTGAGGAGCTGGTGGAGCTGAAGCACTCTGAGGGCGTATCATTTCCCTCCAGAGCTCTCCACCTATCCAGTTATCTAACAAGGTCCCAGGGAGAGTGAAGATTTTCACACTTTTAGGGTCTGAAAGCATTTAGCTCTCATGCACTCTTCCTCGGGAAGCCAGCGGAGGATGTGTTCTCTTCAATAAGGGAGTAAACAAGAAACACACACACAGGATCTAGGAAAGAAAACCCAGCACAGGAAAAAGGGAAAAATCCCCAGGATCACTTGTGTGGATCCCGAGCAAAACCAGTGCAGACTGGAGGGGAAGACCGAGGCCTCCAGGAGGTCGACACCCAGAAGAGACAGACGGGATGCTGGATGTACTGTTGGTGTCGAGAGGAGATTTATGTTCATGGGAGAGTTTGGGGCTGAATTCATAATAGGTACATAGAAAGTTAAACAATTGGAAGAAAGACCCAGGAAATTTATTCACTTTAGGGGGGAAGAGTGTGGAAGAAAGGAAACAGAATCATAGTTTTCCATGTGAATAATGTTTACTTACATACAAGTCAAATAACCAAATATTTATGATAGAGCATGTTGAGAATATGATGCCTGGAGTGTGTGGGTGCGTGTGTGCGCGTGTGAGACGTGTGTGTGCCCGTGTGGGATGTGTGTGTGCATGTGCACGTGTGTATTTGGTGGTGAGCAGCAGCCTGCAGTGAGTAGCTGAAGCCCCAGCACACAAGACGAAAGTCAACGGATAATGACTAAAACAAAAGGAGCAAGAGGTAGCATTATGGACCATTTTTTTCCGAGATAAATCCGGTGAGTTGGATTTATTGGTCTGGGTGTGGCCTGCAAATCATGGTTTCTAAAGCTCTCAGGTGATTCAATGTGCAGCCCAAATTAAGAACCCCTGAAGAGAGATTTCCGGTGGGCCCACGAGGCTGCAGTCAATCTGGGCCACCAACTCAGCGCTGCACTGAGCTTCCCTCTTAAGCTCCTTCTCGGAGAGGCAGAACGTCTGGCTCTTGCGTGTAGGCATCCCACTGTCCTTTCTGTTGATTGGAAAAGGAAGGTGCAGAGATAATCAGTAGTTACTGATCACCTTTATGTGCCAAGCACGGTATTAGGTACTTTGCACACAGATAAGAAAAGTAAGGATCGGGTTGCTGAGAGGCTGGTTCAAGGCCAGGTGATCAAAGCTCTAGTCGCCGGACTCAGAAGATACTCATCTTGCCACGGTGCGCTGCGTGGATGGGGTGCCACCGTGGGGAGGACGGCAGCTGCATAGGGAGTGAGGGGGCTGGGCAGGTCTGGGACCCCACCCCTGGTCCAGGCGACTAGTGTTATCTAGCCTGTGGTGAAAAAAAAATCATCAGAAGGGAGTGTTGCAGCCTTCTTGCACATTGTTTCAGAAAGCAAATCAAAAGAGGCGGGGGTGGGGGGATGGGGGAGGAAATTAACCTGCAAAGGTTTTGGCTCCGCTAAAGCAAATGCATTTCTTTCCTGTCTTCCCTCTCCCTCTCCCCATATATTATGTAACGTATTCTATTACACAGTCCTTGTTCAGGAAAAATATTCAAGCAGGGGCTTTTAGCAATGAATAGAAATTTAGATTCAATATCCTGCTGAGATTCTGTCTCCAAGACCCTATAAGCCTTACAGCATAAAAACCTCATTAAATTGGAACCTGGTAATTTGTAATAATCTCACTGGGCTCAAGCTGTAGTTTACCTTTGAGCTCATAAAAGGCTCTTTAAAGCAAGTAATGCTACTTGAGAGCAAATTGAGGTCAAACATTATAGATGTACCATACAAACAATTTGTATGCTAATTAAAGGGATTCTTAGAGATAGTTTCCAAAGGAATTTTTTCTACTTAGCAACATTTTATTAGCATATTTTTGGTTACTAAATGTACTTGACTTTTCACTAATTCCATTGGCCTTTCCTCCAATTAGCCTAAATTGATAGGGTTGTGATCCATGTGGGCATCTGAACTATAGATGCAGATAGAAGATTTTAATGAGGTTCCTCTGATCAAACAAACTTTATAAAAACAAGTCACCGAGGATGATTTTGATTTCTAGCTAGCTGTTGTAAATCTGATTTTCCTAAAAGCCCAGTATCTGACAGTTTCACTTGCTTTGCTGATGATCTCTCAGAAAGCGGAAATGCCTTTGAACCACAAAGAAGAGCTTGGCTGATGAACTGAAAGTGATGGAAACGTTTGGAGAAATTGTGGTCGCAATGGAAGTGAGCTCCTTGACCTGTGGGCTGTTTCCAAGTCAGGGTACACATTCTGGAGAAAGTACTAGGAAGAGACCATGCAGTCCTGTCTTGGCTGCATGTTCAGGGCGGGCCAACAGGGTGGTGTGTCTGGGGAGGAGACTGACATTATCTTAATGCCCAGAGCAAGGGTCTCCTGGCTCCGCTTCTCCGCCTAGCGCAGACCGCGTCTGGGCACTAGGTCTCGGCACTGTATTTTAGGAAAGACTTGGGCAAATAACAGCAGGTTGTGATGAGGCTAAAAAACCCAGAAACTCTGTTTTATGGGGAATAATTGGAGGAAACAAGAGTAGTTTCTAAATTGGACAGGATTTTAGGCAAAGATGATGGATATTTTCAAATATTTGGAAGGAGGTTAAGAAAATGATTCATTTTTACCAAGTGTGGCCGTTACAATGTGCATTTACCTTCCTTGTTTGTCTTCCCTGCCACCCCACCCATTTCAGGTAAGTGTTCTGGCTGAGTTTTGTTGGCTGGGGTATTTGTGGGGAAACTTGATGACAAGGACTCTTCTCGACTATGATAAAAGTGTGGAAGAAATCAAACATACAGTTTCAAGTGGTAGGATAGAGAAAGGAGTGATGCTTCTAAGAGTTAGGAGAAAAAGAGGGATTCAATTAGAGGCACCTGACTCCCTTTCCAAGGAGGTGGGAGGACCTTGGGGACGCTGAGTGGCGTGCCAGGGGCTGCACTCCCCAACAACAGCCCCAAATGGGACGTGGAAGTTAAGGGACCGTGAGCATTCCAGTGGTGATGAGCATGGGCTGGTCAAAACAGGAAAGTCCTGAACATTTGCCTGTGCATCGTCCCCTCGGACCTTTTCATTGGCCGGGTTTATTGGGTAGTGGCTGTGAACTCTATACTCACTGTGATTAAATACTGTCTACTATACTACCACCAACACTGCCAGAAGGAGGCTCGGGTGTGGATGTAAGTTGACTTAAAGAAAGGAATTACAGTGTCTGGCATGTTTGTATTTATGGGCTAGATAACTCTACATTTGTATAGCTCCGTGGCAAAGCAAGGACCAATGAATCGAAGGTTCTGGAAAGAGGATTTTAGTTAATTCAGGAAAGACATTTATAACCATTGACACTGCCTGGCAGTAGGATGGACTGATTTGAGAAAACATGAGCTCTGCTCGTAAGTGGAAACTTGATTTGATGTCTATCCTTCAGGGGTGTTTTAAAGAAAAATGTCATGATGGGTTGTGCAAATTGGATTGTGTGATCTCTGCCATGCCTTCCACATCTGGAGTTCTGTGGTTCTATGAATCATTGGAATCCTTGGCTCAAACGTGGGAGCAGGATTGAGATTCTAAGTAGCTGGTAAATATTTACACAGGAGTCCTTTGAAAGCAGTGATTGGGACTTCTGCATCAGAACACTTGCACTGAATAACAGCTCAAGTGCTAATTTTACTCTGGCTCCTAGAACAGGCATAGAGGGAAAAGACAGCTGTGTCAGCTTTGATTCTTCTCAAGGTTGGGGTGTATCTTTTTCTTCCGTGATGTCTAAGGAATGTGTTTTCCTTTCTTTTTTTTAACGGTAACTATAAGACTACACTGAGCATCAAGAGAGAAGAAATTTGAAGTAAAAACTGGAAGCTCAACAGGAAAAATTAGGGGCAAAGGAAATGAAAGATAGCGATTGAGAAGAAAGAACAGAAACTTTTCAAGTGTCATTTCCAAGCCAGGCTAGAAATTTTATTACAGGCTGTCTTAGCACTCCAAATATTGGGCTTGGCTTGACTGTCCTCTGGTGATCGCTGTGCTGTGTGTCAGACGAAGTTGTCAGTGTTTGCAAAACCAATTAAAGTGGCATTAGTGCACATGCATACACACACATGTGCTAAGCTGCCCACGCAGTGTTCATGCCCAGCTCCTTGGCAGGTATTCAAGCCCAAGCTATCATTTAGAAAAGAGTTATTTGAGCAAACTTTTGAAACAGAAATTTGTCTTTCATTTTAATTATCTTTTATTTTATTGAAAACTTCAAGAATTCCATCAGTTCAAATATTGGTTCAAACTGTAGAAAAGTAACTTTTCCTTTCTATTTTTAACAGGCTTATAAAAATTATTTTTGCCACGCTGAGTGAACTCTTAGCAAGTTCTATGTAATGCCACAGATATTAAACACAGGAAAAGAGAAGATGTAAATGAGGAAGAAATTATTCTGTTTTATTGCTTGCTCTTTAAGTATAGAATGTGTCTTTAAGTATAGAATGTGTCCCTAAATTACATAATACAAAAAATTGGACGTACAGGTGACCAAAATTATTTTGTAACAGCAGTTGGGAAAATAATTTTTTTCTCAATTTGTAACAATGTCTGATCTTGATTTCACATTATTCAATGATCTGAGCACACTTGCATATTGGGAAAATATTTTGGGCATCTCCTGAATTTGCGTAAGAACATGTTTTGCAATCTTGACTGGCTCCTAACTACACGTGTGGGTGAGACTCCAAGGAACCTCCCCCCATCCAAGAAATCAGCAGCTGGAAAATTAAAGGGCTGAGGGGCACTGGGCTGCCCAGTGCAAGAGACACAGTGTGGAGTCCAGTGCCATCAAATTGGAAGGGCTCAGTGGACACCATGGCTTTCCCAGAAGGGACACCTTTTGAGATATTGGTCACATTCTAGGACTGAGGGTGTTCTGTGTTCTTTTATGTAATAGTCAGGTGCAGTCACAAGAGAAGATGCAGGAGAAGCTTGGGAAAGAACAAATTTTATTATGCTCACTGGTCCTAGAAATGGGAGGCATGTCATGCCACTCAGAGCCACATGGGGAAGACACCAGGGAGGTCAGGAGTGAGGGGAAAACCAAGGCTAGCACCTTTACTGGGTTTTCTGTGGGAGAGAAAGGCAAGACAACAGGGTAAACAGCTTAGGATTGGCTGGTTTGAATAATTCCAGCAGGCTCTAAGCTGTAGGGGTGGTCTCTGGCTCTGATCTGATGAAGGCAGAGGAATATTGCCTCCTGGGGTGCATGGCCCAGATAGAGGAGGTCTGGCTCTAGATTGGTTAGTTTGCAGATCAGAGGCATGCTTCCACCTGAGCCTTTTAGCATCTTTAAGAATTGGCTAGCCCTGGGAGGGGCAGTCTCTGCCCAGCCAGAAAGGTTTTAAAAGTGTCAAAACATCATAATATACAAAAAATTAAAAATATAAACAATAGAAAAGGGTATACTCTATAGTAAAGAAGAAAACAAAGCAGACCTGTCCTCACAGAGTTTAAAGCTAACCTCGCAAGATCAGGGTAATCTGCCAGTAGTTTAACTGCCTTTGAGAAAAACAACAAGTAAATGTCAATTCTTTGTAGAGGAGGATAATGTGATCCAGAGTCTGTACAAGGTGTCATTCACAATGTCAAGTATACAGTGAAAAACTACTAGATATGCCAAAACATGTGAACCATAATCAAGAAGAGAATCAGTTAATAGAAGCAGGTCAACAGATGGCCCGGATGTTGGAATTAGTAGATGAAGACTTTAAAACAACTGTTATAAATATGAAAATACTAGCAAACTGTATTCAGCAACATATTAGAAAGATCATACACCATTACCAAGTAGCATTTATTCCTAGAATGCAAGAATGGTTCAACATACAAAAATTAGTCAACATAATATCACACATTCATATGATGAAGGAAAAAACCCACATGATCATCTCAATTGATGCAGAAAAACATTTGACAAAATTCAGTGCCCTTTGATGATGGAAACACTCAATATTCCTATTATAAGATGCAACTGGAAGGGAGTATGATGGGAGGATGTATTTGTGTCACATAACATCTACTTAGAGACTCACGGGATCATCTACATCCCAAGTCTATACACCAGCACCTTTGAAAATTAAGTCCGCCTTTTACAGACAGGGTTTAGATTAAATTTAGAAAGCCATTGCCTCAGCTATCAGCTGAGAACCACTTCCCTAACAGAGATGAATGTGAGAGGGAGGGGAAAACGGACAAACGAGGGAGCCCCTGCTCGGTTCAGAGCTGACTGTGCTCCATGTCACAGGAAGTGTTGTCTAGATTCAAAGTGGCAGTATGGAAACAGTGACACAGGTGTCCATGGGGGTGGAGCCTTCTTTCTGCTTTAGACCCAAGGTCCAGGTACATCCCTCCTCAGCCTCTATTGCAGCTGGAGCAGCCCCCCTGACCTGGGCGTGGCCCATGAGACACTTTGGGCTCAGAACGTGAGACAGGAGTTGGCATCGGGGTAGAGGGGCTGTTATGAGGTGGCGGTCCTGGGGGCACGTGTGTCTAGTTCATCTGGGCCGCACTCAAGGTGTGGGACCTTCCGCATGGTTCACTCAAACTCAAATATCCAGCCTTCCAGAGACCAGAAAGCCACCTGCGCTCTCAGTAAATGTCTTGTCTCCTCTATCATACAGTTGGTCCCATTGCCAGCCGCTGAGCCCACCGATTCACTGTTGAAACATTGGAAATTTAGCCAGATCCAGGTAGCAGCACAAGAAGCCATTCTGTTCCCACTTGCTGCTGGAAGAAGGATGGTTAATGGGATGCTCCTTTGAAGTCACTGTTATTTCCCAGACTTAAGGAAGTGGTTTGACTCCAGGGGAGAAGGTCCCCACTTCTCGCCTTGTCTGCATTCTGGGGGGTGTGGCAACTAGAGAAGCAGAGTTTCTTCCTTCAGCGTCCTCTGGCTTTTGTCCTGGAGGCTCAGCAGCTGGAGGCTGTTTACTGAGTACTTAAACGACAGCACAACGGTACTGGGAGTGGATTGGAGCCCTTATGTGCTGGAGCTGCTCGCGCTTACCTGACACGGCTCTTGTCCTGCAGGACCCCTCCCCTCACCCCCAGCCCAGGTTGGTCACTGAGCCCTCACAGCACACCTTCGGCCATAACTTTTCTCTGGTCTCCTGTTCTCTTCTTACTTTACCTTTGTCCTGGATTTTTCATATTTCATATATTCCTCATTTTATGGTAGAGCATATTTTCCATAACTTTCCTCATGTTTCTTAAGAACAGGACAAGCTATACATCTAGACATCGATACAAAAGAAAATTAAATAATGCTGATGGTGTAACTGGTATTCTTCTGGACTGGGATTCTGGCTCCAGCACCTGCTCACTGGGGGACCCCAGGCAAGTTATGTAATCTCTTTGTGCCTCAGTTCCCTGATTTATTAAAGGGCATAATCATAGGATTGACACGAGGATTACAGGAGAGATTAGAGTTCAAGTGCATGTACACCACTGGGCAGGGTGGAAGGTGTCATGAGGGCAGGTTGCAGTATGGCTGTCATTGTCAGTGTAAACGAGGCCTCCTGAGGCTGTGGGCGTGGGTTTAAGCCTGAGCTCTTCATTCGCTGGCAGGGGACTATGTGAGTTGCTCAGCCTCTGTGAAGCCAGGTTTCATCTGTTAAATAGGAATACAACTTATGTCATAGGATTTTGTGGGCATTGAGTTAGAGAAGATCAGAAAAACATTTAGCAAAGTGCTGGGTGTGCCAAGTGCTCAGTCCTAGGATCTCCTTCCTTCCTTCCTTCCACCACAGCATTACTGGGGTTCACACTTAGACCCCAGCACCTCAGCCACAAGTCTCGCTCTTACAGACACCAGGGGACTTTGGGCCACAGAGCTGTCATCACGTCAGCTTTGTAAATGGGTCCTGGGCCCAAAGATCCAGAGGTTATCCTCATGCAGAGTGAGAGGTGGGAAGGATGCACCTCAGAACATCAGCGCAGGGAAGACTCCGGGGCAGCCAGGTGTGTTCACAGTGGGTTTCCTCAACATCCTGGAGAGTCCATTTCCTCTTCTCAGAACCAGCCAGGTTCCAGGCCTCTGGGGGCAAGGCTGGACCAAGGCGGATCTCAGGACTCCGGCCCAACAGGCTGGGGGTTAAGGCCAAACACCAACCCTGGGCAGAAGCCAGAGCGTGGGGCAGGAAAACCAGAGTAGGGCTCCCACTTCCTGAGACCAGGCCAGTGCAGCAGGGCGGGGGTCCCAGACCGGAGTGTGGGGTACAGAGCAGACCTCGTTCCATCCTCGCTCTCCCTCACATCCCCTCCCCACCCCACCCCCCACCCCCCACCTCCCTTCTCTCCTCCTCCTCCCACTTTCCTTGCTCATTTCTGTGGTTGTCTCATCCAGTCTCAGAGCTTTAATGTCATCTGCATGTCCTTGATTCCCACATGTCCACCTTTGGCCCGGGCCTTTGCACCGAGTCCCAGACTTTCCTGTTCAGCGGCCTCCTTGATGCCTCACCGGGGCGGGCGTCTGATCGGCTCTCAAACTTACCGCGTCCAAGCCGAGCTCCCGATCTTGTCTTTGCGCCGGCTCCGCCTGATGCTCTCAGTGAATCGGTGGCTCAGGCCCAAACCAGAGTCACCTCCACTCCTCTTTTTCTCAGACACCCCAGTCCAGACCTAGCAAAACTTTCTGTTCACCTCGGACTCCCCGGACTCCGCACCTCTCACCTCTCACTGCTCTCACCGCACTTCCTCCCCCGTCACCCGCAGCCGGGCTGGCAGGGCTCCAGCGGGGTTCTCCCTGGCTCCCTCCCCGGCTCCCCTTCCGGGCTGCGCCGCGTCCCTCCTCCCCGCAGCCCTCCAGACCCCGCTGTGCAGTTCTCAGCTGGCAGGCGCCTTATCCTCTAAGGCCACCGTTTAGCTGATTGAGTGAGTGCATCACCGACGGGGCTCAGCGGGCTCTGATGTGTCCACCTCTCCCTCCACTGCCTGAGTCCTTGTTTGAGACCATAAAAGAGGCTTGGTCCCATTCTCTTGGTTAGATTCTTCTTATTTCCTGTTTGGTGGTATTGGAAGGACAGGTAACTAATAGCTTGATGAGTGTTAAGAATAAGATAAAGGGCTTCTCCACAAAGTCCTTTAAAAGAACTATTTACTCGCAAAGGAAAAACACATTTTCATAAACTTCTGGAAGAAAGTTTGGAGCATCAGGATGTAGTTAACACTAGGATTTGGAGATAATTATTTAAGATCCATATCTTTTGAAAGTATTTATCTGTCAAAAATATCGAAATGTGTCTTTCAACTACTTAAAAGTATCTATCAAAATAGCTATTTTTAAGTGACTGTATTTTAGTTCTGATTCTATTTTGAAAAGAGCCACAGCGGTGAGGGCTTTAGCTAGGAGTGGACACGCATTAGGAAGCCCTCTGGCACGTTCTTGACGAGAGTCCTGCTTCCACAGTCACTGAGCACCTTTCCTTGAAGACTGAGCCAGATTTGGGCTCGGGAAGAGGAAAGGTAACATCTAAAACTATCAGAGCTTTCAAACCGGACGGCTCCAGAGAGGAGGCTTGCCCACTAATGAGCGGTAGCTCCTGGCTGCTTCTGGGGTTTCTCATGTCACCTGTGATGTCCTGGAAGCTCTAATCTGCCCTTTGCGCGTGTCTCCCTGACCTGCCCCTGAGGCCGCTCTGGCAGATCTGTCTGTGGTGCACATCCCCCGAGGGGTGTCCTGCTTCATCCTGCCGCCTGCTGACTTTGGTGGGGTCGGGGAGGGGGGGCAGTTGGAGCAGAGGGTGCAGTGGGGAGCGGTGTTCTGTGATCAGGGAAGTAGTGATTAGTGAACGTTTGTTGTGCTCACACCAAACGGTTGGCAAACTGAGAGCTCTCCAACCAAACAGGGGGTGAGGCTCAGGGGTGTGTTGTTATAACGCAGCTTATCTAGTGGTGACTGTATTCTTCACAGTGACTGCTTATAATGTTAGAATTTTCCTAACTGATAGGTTATTGGTCAGATGTGACCTCATAGCAACCTCAGGAAGCAGTTTAAGTTTCGCTCATGATTCCAGAGGCAGAAACAAGGAGTGAAGTTACTCTCGCAAAAACAGAATTAAGCTTTGCCTGTGTGACTGCACTGGTTTTGTCTGCTTGGGGAGTTGTCAGGGCTGGTCTCCGTGAAGTGTTGATTTTAACGAGCTGCAAGCGGACACTGGGTCCGAGGGACGGCGCCGTTGGGGATGGCCTGTGTATTTCAGCCAGAAAGCTGGGTGCCGCTCCCCTAGTCCTCCTCACTCCCCCATACTGTGGTGCAGCCGTGAGCCTGCACCAGCTGGCAGCCAGTCATCTGGGGGCTGCTTGCCCAAGACCCCGGTCCACTCCACAACCAAGGATGTCTTCTGGGGCAGGGAAGCTTCTGTCCAGTAACAGGGCTGCAGGTCACCTGGGAGGCTCAGCCTGGCTCTGGAAAGACCATTCATTCCCTGTTCATTCATCCATAGTGATTAAGGGCTGGACTTTGGAGTTGGGCAGTCAGGTCTGAACTCCATCTCTGAGTCTGATGAGCTGTGTGACCGTAGGCAGCTGACTCAAGTGCTCTGTGCCTCAATTTTCCCTTTTGTAAAAAAGAGTTAATAATGGTACCTGTACATAGAGTTGTTATGAGAATCAAACTATTAACAATTTGTAAAGCAGTTAAAACAGTGCCTGGTGCACAGACATTGCCGTCTAAACGTAGTTGAATACATGTATTCATTCGACCGGTACTCACTGAGCCTGGATTATGGGCAAGCAAAGTGCTAGATGCTGACAACGTAACAGTCTAGTGGCTTAACCAGGTCAGCGGTCGCACTGACTGCCCGGTGCAGCAGCGCCTAGGCTAATCCCTTGGGACAAAGGCCTTCTAGGTGGCTCCGAGTGTGCCGGCAGGAGGGTGCCCCTGTTAGCAGACTCCAGTCAAGGTCATCTGCAACCAGGAGTCTCCTGATGCAAGCCCAGTGATCGCAGGCCAGAAGATTGGGGTCAGGACTGACGCAACCAGTTGCCTTCCTGCTAATGTCTCAACCCTGAGTGTTTCATTTTTTAAGGTTAAAACATATTAGACAATTTCAATATTAATCTTCATTCAGCAAAGCCATATTAATAACATTTAAAAATTGCTTTATGTTTATCTTTGCCTGGAGTAAACCACTTAACTAGTTAGCTCACCCCTGATTCACCAGCAGTGGCTGAAGAGTGACTTGGTAGTGTGCTCGCAAACGTGCCACACTCGCTGGGCGTGTAGGTGACTGACGACACAATGGACGGAGCACACTCTGGAGTGTGGAGCTGCAGTCCGCACGCCACAGGCGCCAGGTCTCCGGACTTCCTGGAGCTCCTGGACTCTGCAGGGCGGGGCAGAACGTTGCCCCCAGCACCATGGTTGTTGGCTTGTTTGCCTGATAAAGTCGTTTGATCAGCTGTTGACGCCACTCTCAGATTTCACCTAAGGGAAGCTGAATGAATTCCACGGGTTTTACGCAGTTGTCATTGCCATGTCATAAAGCCTCGGTGGTGGAAGTATTCTCTCCGGACCCCCGAAGGCTCCTTTGATCTCTGGGAAGAGATGTGCGCAGCCCTGAGGAGCAGGCACCCCAGCTGCATCACGCCACCATGCTCCTGTCTGTCCCGGCAGCTGAGCTGCCTCATTTGGGGGCTGGCACTGCCAGTTCCCCTGGCTGGCTTTCTACTTCTCTTTTGTGCTAACAAGGAAATGGCTGTGATAATGGTGAAAAAGAAAACAAAGAAATGAAAGGGAGGCGGGACTTCCCTTGTGGCGCAGTGGTTAAGAATCCGCCTGCCGATGCAGGGGACACAGGTTCGACTCTGGTCAGGGAAGATCCCACATGCCACGGAGCAACTAAGCCTGTGCGCCACAACTACTGAGCCTGCGCTCTAGAGCCCGCAAGCCACAACTACCGAGCCTGCATGCCGCAACTACTGAAGTCCGCGCACCTAGAGCCCATGCTCCGCAACAAGAGAAGCCACTGCAATGAGAAGCCCGCGCACCACAACGAAGAGTAGCCCCTGCTTGCCGCAACTAGAAAAAGCCCTTGCACAGCAACGAAGACCCAAAAGTAAATAAAGAAAAAATAAATCAATTTATTTTTTTAAAAAAGAAAGAAGAAATAGAAATGAAAGGGAGGCTTGGTGGATGTGATGGCTAATTTTATGTGTCACCTTGGCTAGGCCAGGTTCCCGGATATGTGTTCAGACAATATCCTGGATGTTTCTGTGAGGCAGTTTTTGCATGAGATTAACATTGAGGTCGGTGGACTTTGAGTGAAGCAGGTGGCCGTCGAGGTGTGGGTGTGGGTGTGGGTGGGCCTCGTCCAACCAGTTGAAGGCATGGATAGAACAGAAAGACCAGCCTCCCCTGAGCAAGAGGGAGCTCTGCCAGCAGGCGCTGGGGGCTCCACCTGCAGACCGGACTCGCCAGCCTCCATGATCCCGTGAGCCAGTTCCCTAAGTCTCTCCCTCAGTGTATGCACATCCCATGGCTTCTGTTTCTCTGAAGAACTCTGACTACTCCAGATTTGGTACCAAGGAGCACGGGTTCTGCTGTAACAAACAAACACCCCAAAACGCGGAAGTGTCTTTGGCACTGGGTGAGGGCAGGGGCTGAAACGTCGTGAGGAACCTGTTAGAAAAAGCCTGGAGGACCGTGAAGAGACTGTTGTGGGAATGTGGGCGTTAAAGGGACCTCCGGTGAGAACTCAGACACGAAAGAGGAACAGGTTATTGGAAAGCAACCTTGTTATAAAGTGGCAAAGCACTTGGCTGGTTGTGCTCTGGTGTTTTGTGAGGGGTGAACTTGTGAGTAACAAACTTGGATATTTAGCAGAGGAGATCTCATTTTTTTAAATTGAGGTATAATTGACATACAACATTATAATAGTTTCAGGTGTACAACATAATAATTCAATATTTGTATATATTGTGAAATCATCACCACAGCAAGTCTAGTTAACATCCATCACCACACATAGTTCCATTTTTTTTTCACATGATGAGAATTTTTAAGATCTACTCTCTTAGCAACTTTCAAATATGTCATACCTTGGAATGCGTATTTTCAAATATGCATATATAGTATAATTAACTATAGTCAGCATGCTGTACATCACATTTATTTTATAACTGGAAGTTTGTCCTTTTTGACCCCCTTCACCCATTTCACCCACATCTGGCAACCACCAATCTGTTCTCTGTATCTATGAGCTTGGTGTTTTGTTCCATTTTGTTTTGTTTTTTAGATTCCACATGTAAGTGAGATCGTACGATATTTGTCTTTCTTTGTCTGACCTACTGCCCTCGAGGTCTACAGAAGAGTTGATTTTTGAGCAAAGTGTTGAGGGAGCAGGCTGGTTTCTCCTGGCTGCTAGAGTAAGATGCGAGAGGAGAGGGAGGACTTGCAGAAGGAATTGTTCAGCAAAAAGGAACCAGAACTTGAAGATTTGAAAAGGTCTCTGCCATCTCGGCCAAAGGCAGGGACAGAGACAGGACTGAACCAGCAGCAGCTCTTCCAGCTGGAACCAGAGGCACCAGAGAGGGACAGAGTGAAGGAGGAGGATTCTACAGAGCGGAACAGCAGAGCTGTCAGGCGCCTCGGAGATCAGCCATGCTGCCTCTCCCACCACGGCCCGGAAATGCAGAAAGAAGCAGGAGCCTGCCAGGGCCAGCAAGCCAGTTCCCTGTTCCAGGAGGCAGGCCGTAAAGATATACAGAAATGCTCATTGGTCATCATCATCTTCATTGCTGGCCTCCTCCCTCCAATGCGCTCCGCCAGCGAGGAGCAAACGCGTGGGAAATCCCTGCTGTCACTCCAGACACGATGACAACCCTTCTGCACAGCGGTGAGGGAGTGTGGGCTGTGGGTAGATGCTTCCCGGCATTCACAAGTAGAGGGCTGTGAACGTTTGTATCGTATATCCTCGACTGAGAAAGGAGGCCGCGTTTAAGTGGCACTGGATAGCCGATGTGCTCATGGTTAGATGCCACTCAGCCCTTAGGGAGAGATCACATCCTGCTGGGACCATGCCAGCGTGTCCAGCGCCATGATTTCTCTTAGTACTGACAGAACAAAGCCTCGAGGACTTTTGCTTTTCTGACAAACATCTGCCTTACGGCCTCGCATGTAATATACATGCTCCATGGAAATGTCTGCTAATCGCTGGCGTTTGAGCCCCTTTCTTTTTTTCGCCACCTTCACTTCTGGAGTAGCTGTAGTTGAGCTCCTCTCCCCACAAGGTTAGTTAACTGAACAACACTCGTTGGGAGGCGGCTGCACTCACGGATGAGGCGAGCCCGTGGCAGGGCTGCTAGGAGGCCGTGTCCGCGGAGGGGTTCCCGTCCCGTGGGCGCGGCCTGTTCAGAGCCCTTTCTGAAGAGGGCGCCACTTACCGAGATGCTCAAGAGAGTCACAGCCATGACTGGGGTTCCTGGTGACCCAATTTAGGAACAGGGAGGGTGGGGCAGAGGTGTGGTAACAACACAACAGTAACAGAAATCAGGATAGTTTGGTTCTCTTCAGTATGAATGAGTCCATTGCCACTTTTTTCAGAATCCTTGCCATTTTGTATTTTGGAGGCAATATTTTCGACTGTCGTTTCTTCTAGTATGTCAACCCTGTGAATTAGTCTTGAACCACCCAAGGTTTCTCAATCCCTCCACCCCATTGTCACCATCATTTGGTTCGACAGATGAGTTACAGGTGAACCTGTGGAATTCCCCACCCTCCCCTTTGAGGGTCTGGATGGACCTGTGCATTCCCAGGCCGGATGGATAGATGGATGGATGGATGGATGGATGGACAGAATAGATAGCCTAAAATGAGGTTTAGTGATATTTGTGTGATTTTTTTAATCTATAATTTCAGTCCTTTCACTAGAGTTCAATCTCTCTCTTCCATTTCTCTTTCCCTCTCTTTGTACAAGCCATAGGTAATCAAAAAGTTGGCTGTAATTCTAAAAATAACAAAGGTCCTGCCTGAGTTAAATACTGAGTTTGAGAACTCTGTGTTGTATGAGACTAGAACATCTAAGTGGTCAGTTATACGTAAACTCCAGGATGTCATATGTCCTTCGAGTTCCTTAAATAGCCACCTACCCACCCTTCCATCAAGTGTCTGGTGGTTGTTTATTATGGTAGAACAAACTCACCAGAAAGACCCTTTCCAGCTCTAGAATTCTCTTATTTTGTGGACCCAACATGCTCTAGGCACTGAGGGTTTGACAAATCACAAAGCATGGACATAGCCCCTGGGTTTATAATCTGACTTACTTGGTGGTCACAACCCAGACTGCAATCAGACGGTGGTTAACATGACTGAATTCTGGGCATTTCTAATTGTAAACTCTCCCACACACATTCTTATCTAAGTCACGGTTGCTCACAAAAGAAATCACATTAATCACCCAGCACAGTGTCTTGTGTTGCTGGCATTGCAGACAACAGCTGACGTACACGTCAGTGGTTCTCAGCCGTGGGGGTCCCCCCAGGGAATGTCTGGCAATGTCTGGAGATGGCTTTGGTCACCACACCTGCAGTGGTGGGGTTAGTGCTCCTGGCACCCAGTGGGCAGAGGCCAGGGACGCCCCACACAAGAAAGTAAGGCCCCAAATGTGGGCAGTGCCGAGGCTGAGAACTCCATGTGTGTACGTGTGTGTTCACGTGTGTGCGTGTGGAACACTTGCTGTTTTCCAGGCTCTACTCTATGTGTTTGGCTCAAAGGACCCCATCAATATAATAGTCCTAGGAGGGAGGCTCCCACAACAAACTGCCACCAACTTCGTGGTTTTGAAGCCACAGTTCCGTAGGCTGAAATCCAAAATGGGTCTCACTGGGCTGGTTCCTTCTGGAGGCTCCGAGGGTCTGTTCCTTGCCTTTTCCAGCTTCTAGAAGCTTCCGCATTTCTTGGCCCATGGCCCTTCTTCCGTCTTCAGAGGCAGCCACTGCTCATTTGTTGGCCCTGCCTTCCGTGGTCACATCTCTCTCTGAACACAGTGGGGAAAGATTCCCTGCTTTTGAGGACTTGTGTGATTAGATTGGGCCCAGACAATTGAGAATAATCGTCCCATCCCAAGGTCCTGTAACCTCAGTCACACCTGCAAAGCCCTTTCCACAATGGAAGGTAATGTTCCCAGGTTCCCAGGATTAGGACGCGGAAATCTTCAGGTGCCACCATTCTTCCTACCACAATAGGTGTTGTTACTATCGAGAGGAAGTTGAGGTACAGAGAAGCAAACAGCTCACCTGAGGCTCGGCAGCCACTGAGTGGGGAGCAGGGTCTGAATCCAGCCCTTTGGCTGGAAGGGCTTGTGTTGGGATCAGCCCGTCAGCGGAGAGACGAGCAGACCAAACGGAGAGCAGACCCCAAGTTGCACCTGCACTGAGTGATTTCTGGGTGGAAACGTGAGTCAGAAGTTAAACAGTCACTGGGGGCTGGGGGAGGAGGAGGAGCAGGGGCCCGGGATGCGCGAGTCTCCAGCCTCCTCTCTGCCCTACCCCCCCGCTCCCCCCACTCCCCCTGCTTCTGGCAGCAGTGGCCTGTGAGGCCACATTGATTCTTTTTTTTTTTTTTTTGGCTGCGTCGGGTCTTCGTTGTTGCGTGCGGGCTTTTCTCTAGTTGCGGTGAGCGGGGGCTACTCTTTGTTTCAGAGCGCGGGCTTATTGTGGTGGCTTCTCTTGTTGCGGAGCACAGAGCTCCAGGCACGCCGACTTCAGTAGTTGTGGCACGTGGGCTCAGTAGTTGTGGCTCGCGGGCTCTAGAGCACAGGCTCAGTAGTTGTGGCGCAAGGGCTTAGCTGCTCCGCAGCATGTGGGATCTTCCCAGACCAGGGGATCGAACCAGTGTCCCCTGCATTGGCAGGCGGATTCTTAACCACTCCACCACCAGGGAAGTCCCCATGTTGCTTCTTTAACAGAATGTGCTCATGGTGGTGTCTGGGGCCAGGGGGAGACCTCCTGCAGCTCGTCCCGAGGACGCAGATTCTCCTGTGGACCCTCAGCGCTGCCCCAACCCCTGACAGAGGTGCTGGGACCTCTGTCTCCCCCCACCCCCCCAACAAACACACTTAGCTTCCCACCTCCGCTTATGGCTTTGCCGTAAGTCAACCAGCAGGAACGGTCAGGTACGCTTTGGCCAAGGCCTGAGCCTCCGTCTTCTGCTCTGGCCTCCACCCCTTACATCATGAAAAGGCCCAGTTCCTTCCCCTCCTGAAGCCCCTGCCCGGATGCTGGCACTGTTTTCCTTCTTTGTAGTCACCAGGGGTGTCCCCTCTAACTGCACTTCTGTTGGCAAGGAGAGCAGGTCCCAGGAATGTGTAGGACGATCCACAGGGCAGGGGAGCTGCCCTTTGCCATCCCTGTCCTGCCCACAGGCCCGTGCTAGCTTGGAGGGGTGGGCAAGGGACCCTCAGAAGGGGAAGCCCCCAAGCTCACTCAGACTCAGCCTTGTTCTGAGCGCCGCTAAAGAGCCCCGCGGGTTCCAAGTCTGACTTCGCAGCCGCAAGCCCTGGGTGGAGTCAGGGATTCGAGGTACCTGCAGGACAAGGGGTTTGCAGGGTTTGGGGGGCATATCCTGCACTAAGTAGGTTCTCCAGGTGCAGGTTAGGGCTGACTCGCTGGAGAGCAGCCCTCCTGCTCCGTGTAGTGGACTTGCCAGCATCTCCAGACAGCATATTCCCGAACAGTCCTGCGCTCTGGTTGGCTGGGGAGGTGGGACAAGAGGCGGAGGGAAGGCCACTGGCTACAAGGAGACAGATCTGTGTATTCCGTGGTTGGTAGGGCCGCCTCCCTCCCATCTTCCACCTAATTCCCCTCAGGGTCACGTGACCATGCGTGCCCAGGAGCTGGCACACCACACCCACCAAGGTGCTCCGCAGGCAGTGCAGGTTCCTTAAACAACAACGTAAATACCTACACCTTGATATCGAAACTCCCTTGAATCAATCTAACTTTTACCATATTGTCTTGTTAGCAATTGTGTCATTTTCTGTTTATACCACCACTTTTTCCTCACCCTCTAAACTAAATCATCATTTCAGTTACTAGAGTTTCCAAATGTACTGCTTCCCGGACAATAGGGATTATTGTGTCTCCCTGGCAGCAGCCTGGAGAACGACTCCACAATGCGCCGTTAGTGTCAGCACGATGACCCAGCAGCGGGGAAGGCCGTGGCTTCAGCGGCTAGAGGTCCTGAGGGCTCGTGTCCGCTTCCACTTACGCCGCCTGATTCTGAGTCCACGCCCAGCTTGGGAGATGGGGCTGGGCCTGACAAGGGCAAAACCAAATGGTGTCTCTTGGGGGTGCGGCTGTATCGGACCCTGTGGGGCGCTGTGGCGTGCTAGCATGTGCCCGGTGGGGCCCTGACCGCTGGGTTAGAGAAAGATACGGAAGATACACAAGGCGCCCTTCGTAGTGGGGAGTTGACGGCGGGTGTTTGCTGTGCGCACCGGGGAAGAAAAGCCGCTCTGGGACTTGCCTCATGACGACGGCACCTGAGGTGCCCCGTGAACAGCGCTTCCTCCACGCCGCGAGCCTGGTGCGGGAGAGCGCGGCGCCGGCACCTGGAAGGTGAGACAGGGAGGAATCAGAACCGAGCCGGGACTGAACGCTACGCCTGCGCGTACGGAGCATCTTCCGTGTGCCGGGAACCATGCACACGCTGTTCTAGCTCATGGTTGTGATGAGAGGCGGAAACTGATGCTCAGAGAGGCTAAGTAACTTACCCCAGGCCACACAGCCAGAGTGCAAACCCTACAACCCCGACCCCCACCCTGCGCCTGGGCAGCACTCAGGGCAGAGGAGCTGGGAACCAGCAGCAGCATCGCTGGTCGCTGGGTGTGCTCAGAACCGCTCTCTAGAGATCTGGACCTGGGCCTGACTCTCAGCAGGATCTCTCCGCTTATGTTTGCAGATCGCGTCTGGCGCAAGCGGCCCCACTGACGAGTCTGCCGGGTGGGCCGCTGGCACCGGGACGTTGAGGCTCCGGGCTCGCCCTGCGCGGGCTGCTAGGAGTACACACACCCGATAGGCGTCCGCGCGGATTTGGTGACGGGGTTCAGCTCACACCGAGGAGGACCTCGTCTGCAATCGCAGGAGGTGAGGACCCACCCCCAGAAAGGGATCGCGTGGGCACGCTGTCACCGTCCCTCCCTCCCTGCGTCCTGACGCAGAGGGGACAGTCAGCGTCCGCGTCGGCAGGATCACGCTCCCCGATGGGGGGTTGGGATTGGTCTCGGCCTCTCACTGCTCACTACCGGCAGGCCGCGCTCTGCTCTCGGGGTGCCCCCAGACCCACTGGTAGGAAGGGCGCCCCCCAGTGGCTCGATGTCTTGGCCCCAAACAGACGGCCGCATGCCCCCAGGGCGGGGGCGCACGGGCTGACACCACTTCACGGAGCAGAGTTCCAACACCAAGATGGGGACTTCCCTGGCGGTCCAGTGGTGAAGACTCCGCGCTTCCATTGCGGGGGCACGGGTTCCCTGCTCGGGGAACTAAGATCCAGCATGCCCCACGGCGCAGCCAAAAACAAACAAACAAAACCAAAAAAAAAAAAGAGAGAGAGAAAAGGTAAAAAACGCCGAAAAAATACCGAGATGATCGGGCCACTTTGAGTCCTTGCTTCCCCAGAGGCCGCAGCCGGTGCACCACCGTCTGCTCCCTGGCCTCCCTCTCGGCCGCTGATGGGGTCCTCCTCCTGGGCCACCCTTCTTCCCTCCGTGTTTCCAAGGTTCTCTGTTCAGCCCACTCCTCTCATCCCCTCTTTACAACCAGGACGCTCTTGACTTTCAGCTATGCCTCACAAGCCCTGGACCTCCCTCTCGAGCTTTATGCCCGAACAGCATGTACATCTTGTACAAATTTTGTTAGATTTATCCCCAAATATCTCAATTTTTTTGGTGCTAATGTAAATGATACTAGGTTTTTAATCCTAACACTGTTTTATGTGTACCTTTTCTTGCTTTTCTTGATAGTCTTGCCCCAGGTTTGACATTTAATAGTCTTTTCATTACCAATTTTTGTTTTATACATCATTAATTTCTCCACCTTATTTGTTCTTTTACTTTTTGCTGTTGTTTTTTAGTTTGTTACAATGGATGCTTAGATCATCAATTTTCAGTCTTTCATGTAGAATTTTTTTTTTAATATTTATTTGTTTGCACCAGGTCTTAGTTGCACAGGCGGGCTCCCTAGTTGCAGCTCCAGGGCTCCTTAGTTGCAGCTCGCCAGCTCCTTAGTCGCGGTATGCGGGCTCCTTAGTTGTGGCATGTGAACTCTTAGTTGCGGCATGCATGTGGGATCTAGTTCTCTGACCAGGGATCGAACCTGGGCCCTCTGCATTGGGAGCGCAGAGTCTTATCCACTGCGCCACCAGGGAAGTCCCTCATGTAGAATTTTTATCATTCAGTTAAAAGTATTTCCTAATTTTCATTGTAATTTCTTCTTTGATCCATACTATATTTGGAAATGTATTCTTATAATTTCCAAGCCTTTGATATTTCTAGTATTTTGTTATAATTTCTAGTTAATTTTTCTGTGTTCAAATAATCCAATTTATGATATAGATCCATAGAAATTTGTTGACATGATTTACATGTGCTCAATTTCATAAATATTTCAGAGTGTGCTTGAAAAGAGGGCATACTCTCCAAATCTTGGATGCAGTAACATATATATCTCCACTAAATTAATTTTATTGTTTTGTTCACATCTTCTATATCTTTAATCTTCTCATGTGTGCGTTATCTATCAGTTACTGAGAGACATGAATTTCTCTTTGTAGTTCCATCAATTTTGTGTTCTGTATTTCGAGGTTATGCTACTAGGTTCATATTCTGAAATTACATTCTTTGTGAATTGAACACATTGTAATTACAGATATATTTGGATTTAAATCTACTATATTATTTGTGATTTTCCATTTGTCGTGCTTTTCCTTTTTCTTTTCCCTCCTTGCCCTCATTTTATTAGCTTGTATTAAGCATTCTGGTTTTTTCCTAATAATTTGGAAGTTATACATTCTATTTCTGTAGTTTAAATCATTACCCTAAAAAATTATAACATGAAAACTTAGTTCATCAAAGTCTGGCGCTCATCAGTACTTTTTAACCCTAATTCTGAATATAGGACCTAGAAATCTATCACTTTTTTAATTCATAGACTTTATTATGTGTTAAAATTCAGTAAAATATTATTATTGTTGTTGTTTATACATTTTCTTCCTCTTCGTTCTGGTCACTGCTCCTGCCTCAAGTATGTTCTGTGGACTTGCCCTTAGAGAGGGTTATCTACTTAGGGTTGGATTTCCTAGTTTTTCTTTTTCTGGTCCTTAAAGGAAATTTTCTTTGGTCACCATATTCTAGTTTGCTGATACTGGTTTTTTCCCTCATCATATTGAAGATATCATTTCACTGTCTCCTGTCTTTCAACGTTACTATCTCACCAGCTGTTGCTTTTTCAAAGTTACCAGGTTTTTCCTTTTAATAGACTGTTCTTGTCTCTGCTATGTACACTCTGACTATGTGTACATAGTCATAGTACATTTCTTATTGTTTAATCTCCTGGTGCTTGTTGGTTCTCTGGAATCTGTGGGCTGCTACCTTCTGTCAGCTCTGGGACAGTCCTGGTTGTCGTGCCTCCTCCCCTTGCTCCTTCCCAGGTCCTCCTGGAGCTCCTGTTAGACAGCCATCCTGGTCTCCTCAGTCCACCTCCTTCATATCTCTTGGCCTCTGTGTCATGGGATCCCATCTGCCCCAGATCCCCCCATGTTCTTTCTCTGCCCCACACGGTGTCCAGGAAGTGACTCTACAGGCTGGTCACCTCGGCTCTGCTGCACGCTGGCCACTGGGCTAGGTCAAAGGTCAAAGGGAGGCCCCAGCAGCAGTGAGCAGGAGAGGCTTCCCTGGTACCTGTTTCCCTCACCTGCCCTCCAGCCTGAGGTTTGGGCATCACTGCCTGAGATGGATGATCAGAAAAGGGCTTGTTGCCGGTTCCTTAATATGTTTGGTTAGAAGTTCAAGTTTTCTTGTTCATATAGTATTTTGAAATTATCTTATGTGCAATGTCTGAATTACTGATTGAACATGTACTTATGGGGAAACTGCTTCAGAGGCTCATGGGGTGGACGTCAGTACCGTTTGCAAACAACTCTGTTTCTTCCCACTTTCTTGTACATCCTGTCCCATGTGACTCTTTCCAGCCGATGAATTGAGGCTGAAACATGTCGTTGTCATACTCTCTCTTTTCCCCAGCGTAGCAGCTGGCACTATTTGCTGGGGAAGGCTGGCTCCCACAGTGACTATCCAGGACACAGTCCCCTGTGACTTAGGGTGGGCATGGTTCACAAGAGAAAAACAACGTGATGCTGAGATTCGGGGCTGTTTGTTACCACAGCATCACCTAGACTATACAGACTGATAAGTTAATATTATGCTTTTAACTCAAACAGTGGTGAAGGCAGGCAGCTTGCTATCACTACAAAAGTTAGTCGCAGGGCTGGCATGGGCACTTTAAACTTCCTGTCTCTGGAAAACTGAGATTGTTAGAACATCATGCTTTCCTCATGCAGAACTTCATAGTCAATAATTAAACTGCTGACAGGACCATAACATTGTCAGAATCTATATTCTTGCTGCTTTTACCCTGAGGGGTGGCCAGCACAGCCAGCGGCTCAGCCAGCTTTCCTGAACACCAAGAAGTCAGGTGTCTGTTGCAACATGAGCCTTGTGAGTCTTTTTGGGTGTCGCACACAATGTTCATCTTCAGAGATTCTGCCTGTAGGTATTTAGAATCATTGGGAAACTCATCATAGAAACATAAGTACACAGATTACAAACCTTTTATTATCACCTTTTATTTGCTCTTAGAAAACAGGTTGCAAGATTTTCATCAAACCTAAAGGTCCTTTTGGGACCTGTAAAATGGAAAGAGTGTTTTCAGCAGTGTGTTCATGCAATAGGATGATTCATATACTGGTGCTGTAATTAATGTATGGAATCGTCCCTTATCAACAGCTGCCAGCATGAGCAGGGGTGTCAGCAGGGGTGTCATCAGCACAGCAGCAAATGTCCTGCCTGTCTGTCGTGTTCGAGTGACAGGAGCAGCACATTCTTGCAGAAGAAACCCTACCCATGTACACGCACGGTTAGCGCTTCTGGGGGATTATTTCCAGCACATTCCATCATGCACCTCTAGTTGAAACCCAAAAAAGTAAGAACTCTGAGGAAGTGAAGAGCAAAGTTACTCTTAGAAGGCAATGCAATAGGAAAAGTGGCTTTGGAGTTCAACTGCCCTGGGCTCCACCTCCAACAGTGCCACCCGGCAGCTGTGTGACAGGGAGCAAACCCCTTCACTTCTCCAAAAGCAGTGTTCTCATCTGTCAAACAGGGACAGTCGTGGCCACCTCACTGAGCTACTGTGAGAAATAAACAGTCACCTGGCATGTAGCAGAGGTTCCCTGCACTGTAGTTATTACGTCAGGTCCAGTGAGCACTTATGAACAGAACCAAAATTTAGGGGCTATTATTGTAACTAAGCATTTAGCAAGTACATAAAGAACACTACTACTGGGCTTCCCTGGTGGCGCAGTGGTTGAGAATCTGCCTGCCAATTCAGGGGACACGGGTTCAAGCCCTGGTCTGGGAAGATCCCACATGCCGCGGAGCAACTAGGCCCGTGAGCCACAATTACTGAGCCTGCGCATCTGGAGCCTGTGCTCCACAACAAGAGAGGCCGCGATAGTGAGAGGCCCGTGCACCGCGATGAAGAGTGGCCCCTACTTGCCGCAACTAGAGAAAGCCCTGGCACAGAAACGAAGACCCAACACAGCCATAAATAAATAAATAAATAAATAAATAAATAATTTTAAAAAAAATCATTTGTTAAAAAAAAAGAACAGTACTACTAGGACTCAGCGCTTTCCCTGTTGTGGTCCAGATTCAATCCTTGGTCAGGGAACTAAGATCCCGTAAGCCTCGCAGTGTGGCCAAAAAACAGAACAAAACAAAACAAAAAAACACTACTACTAATGACAGAGGATCTTTCTGCATAGTTGCTGGGCTCCAGGCTCTATGATAAACATTCTACACTTATCGTCTTCACACTAACCCTATTCTGTAGGCATTATTATTGCCTCCAATTTACAAAGGAGGACACTAAGGCTTAGTGAAATGGAGAGATTTTCCCAAGATCACATGGGGCAGAGAAAGGTCTTGAAAAAAAGCCCACTCTTGCACTATTATGTAGCTCTGAAGAGATGCCCAGTTGCTACTTTTGATGATGTCTCTAATGCTGCTACTGCCCTCCATGGAATGAGGGCATATCCTTGTTGGAGTCATATCTCTGTGAAATTAAGATGACATCTGTCCCATAGCTACATTTAAGATTCCACAACACTGACAGAGTTGGGTTGACAGACACTGTTAAATTAGCAAAATCCACTTGCTAAGTGTTATGGACCAAATGTTTGTGTCCCCCCAGAATTCATATGTTGAAGCCGCAATCCCCAATCTCACGGTATTAGGACGTGGGGCCTTTGGGAGGTGATTAGGATTAGTTGAGGTCAGGAGGGTGGGGCCTCCATTATGGGATTAGTGTCCTTATAAGAAGAGGAAGAGACACCAGAGTTTCCTCGCACCACCAAGTGAGGACACAGCAAGAAGGTGCTTGTCTGTGAACTCAGCAGAATGTGACCGTGACAGCACCTTGATCTTGGGCTGCCAGTGTCCAGAACTATGGGAAATAAACATCTGTTGTTTAAGCCACCTTGTCTGTGGTATTTTGTTATAGCAGCCTGAGCTAAGTCACCAAGTAATGTCATTAAAGTGAAATTCCTCTTCTCTTGAGTTTTCAGTGTCATATTAAAGGAAAACCATAATGAGTAAACCTTTCATCTCTTTATCCTTCAGTGAGTTCTTTTCATAACCAATCACTTCAACAATTGAAAGACACACACATATGCAGACCTCTGCTGTGTGGACCTGGCTTAGGTCCCCCGGTCCAGCATTGAGGCACCATTGATTCAGGCCAGGAGGCCGAGGGTCGGGACTGGGCTCAGGGTGTCCCTCCTCAACCCTGCTCCGTGGGGTCCTCAGCAGCAGGTCTCCCTCCACCGTGGAACGGGCCGGAGCAGCAGTCCCATGGTTTGCTGGCTGCAGCTTCTCGGGGGAGAGTTTGCCTCTCAGGATCAGGGGGCACAGCCTCAGAGCCCGAGGCCTGCTGTGTCTCTTGCGGCTCCAGGGGACAGGCCTCCGGGCGCCCCCCGAGGCCCCTCCCCAGCTGTTGTTAGCTGGAGGCCCGGTACCATGGATGGAGCTGTGAAAGCAGTGGGACCCCGAGCGACACAGAAGCCAGAGAGCAAATGTCACCACCCGGCTGCACAGGCTTTCAGTCAGCTGAGTTCTGACAAGGGAAACGTCAGGAGGATGAAACAGTCCTGCCCTCGGAGGGGCCACCTCCTCAGGAAGTAAGCTGGACCCAGGGGGACACACGATTCATGCTGAATGAGTCCCCAGAACACAGTTTCTGGGGATGCAGGGAAATGACTGCCAGATGCACAGGTCCTAACAACTTCTAATTCCGGACCCTGAGTGACCTACGGCTAAGTACTAATCCCCACACAAAGGCTCCTTTTAGACAAGAAGTTTGGTCACAGTTCCTGGCACAGATTCTGCTGCAAGATGTACTTTTCATCAATCAGAATTATAGTAACAAGAAAGTAAAGCAGAGGAGACCAATTCCACAAAATATAGAGGTCTGAGAAACAAGCCCTTTGGCTGTGAAGTGCCCTGACAGTCAGAAGTCGCCAGAAAGCACTGCAGGGCACCCTCGAGAGTGTCCTTCACCATAGCCGAGGCTTGCCTGTCACCGTCACCAGGCTCATGGTCTGAGGAGTCCTGGGAACTGGACACCCCACCACACTGTCACCATCGGCTCAAGAACTGGCCATCTGCCTTCCCAGCTCTTCTGAGGAGCCCAGCAGTGTGTCCAAGGACGTGCGGTCTGGGACGCACACCTGCCCCCAGGAAGTGGCACTCAGGCAGGCAGAGTGGGGACAGAGGAGCAGAGAAGGTGGGAGGTGGAGTGCGGTGCTCCGTGCCTCGCCCTGGGCATGCAGCTCTAGGCGCCACAAGTCACGACGCTTGTGTGTTCGTTCAGACAGGCCTGGTGGCCGAGCAGAGAGCTCCCGCCAGTGGACTTGTCACACAGACACACAGTGAGGGGAGGTGTTTCTAGTCTCTTCTTTTCATGTGCTAGTTCTTTTCCTTTGAAGGCTGGCAAATAGCTCAGTTTCTGCACGACTGCGCTCTCTAAGGGGTGATTTTATTGCCACATGTGGGAACCGAGAATCCCTGGCAAGAAATTAGGCATTTGATACACTTCATGGCAATGCTCAGAGCATGACCTTGTGCTGCCTCGTTAAGGTTTTCATATAAAATTGATTCATGGTGGTCATTATACTAGTACCTCTTACTTTACGCCTTATGTTTTTGCACACACCTTATGCTTTTGCACACACCTTATGCTTTTGCACACATCTTAACTAGCCTCCATAAACAATCCTCTGGAGGGGGGCTTTATTTCCCCCATTTTGCGAAAGAGGAACCAGGGCTACGAGGACTTGTCACTCGCCATGGCTCACAAAGCTGTAAGGTGCAGAGCTTTTCACCAGGGCAAGTGTTTATTAAGTGTTTTTAGGCAAACACGATTTCAAATTCATGGGTGAATAGTAAAAATACCAAAGACCTGTCTGTTTTTCATTGACAGGACATATAAAGTCCTGACGTTATTCTCTGCCAGGAATGTTAATGCACTTTCTCTTTGTCAAGGGTCCTCTTTTTGGTTAACGAATGGTTCCTCTTCTGTTCTATTGAACAAGCAGACTTCAACTGTTCTTTGTAAAACCAAGAAAATCACATATTTGACATCTTATATTATTATCATCATTTAAAAAATTTCTGTCCGCTCCATACACTGCCTATATACATGATTGTGTTTACGGGACAGCTGAAAAGATGCTGGTCCTCAGCAGAGCCTGGGGTCCTGTTTGCCACTTGGAGCATCCTTGGGGAGAAGCAAGCCTCTGGTCTGGTTTAGTGCTGCACCACAAAGTTGTTGAGAATATTATTGATACTAAAAAGTAAAGCACTTTGTAAATGTTAAAGTCCTACGCAAATGTAAGAAATTGTTCAATTACTGCCTAGAGTTAAAAGCTAAAGAAAGGATAGTTGCTTGCCTGAAGCAAAGGATTGGTTGAACTTATCTAAATACTGTATTTTTTAAGGAGGAGGAACAGGCCATATAAGAGTGAGAGGAGGGGGAGAGGTTGAGGGACATGCAGGTACCCGAGGAAGACAGAGGGGTGTGAGCACGGTTCCGTGCATCTCAGGAATGGTGCGCAGAGCTGTCTGGGGTTTAGCAAATGATTCTAGCAAATCCTAATTACCCCAGAGGCTTCCTTCAGAAGTGCCACAGAGACACAGGAGGCATGCTTCTCTAACCCATGACACAAAAATGGGTAGTACAGTTAATAACAGATGAGAGAATCGTGACTCAAAATTATTTTCGGTGTTGGAATTTGGGAGGTTTATGAGGCATTTTCACGTAAGAATGGGAGGACTTGTTAAAAAGATCTGAGAAGTCGAGATGCTTGAGAAGCAGAGCAGCTGCTGGCGGACAGCAGAGATGCTGGGCCAGGCCACCCAGGTTCAAGCCCCACTGCTGCCTGTTAGCTGTGACCAGGCTATTTACCCCCGTGCTGTGCCTCGGTTTCCCCGTCCAGTCACAGGGTTGCTGTAGGGATGAAATGAGTTAATATGTGGGCTAGTCAATAGTGCTCCACACCTGGTCACACGCACGCAGGTACAGTTTACCACGGTATGTGGTCCTGGGCTCCCTGAGAGAGTGGCCACCGTTAGGGGAGATTATGGTGGGGAGTGTCCCAGTGCCCCAGCCCCTTCGCCTTCTCAGTGCACTCCAGAGAGCACGTGTGGAGCCGGCTGCAGCCCCCGGCCCCTCCTCCGTGGGGTTTCGCAGGTCTTGGGGGCCATCTCCTTCGGCCTGATCTCACCCGCGGCCTGTTTCACACTCCTGGCATCTCAGTGGGAGGGGGAGGGGCTGCCCTCCCGCACAGGGCGGTGAGGATGGACCGACCTAGAGTCTGATTTTCAGAAATGCTGCGTTGCCATATCTGGAATCGTGTAGGTGGACATTACACAATTGATTGGAAATGTCTGGTCCATACAAGCATTCGGTGAGACCCCGGCAGGCAGAGCAAAGGGCGGGGGCAAAAGCTCCAGGTGGAGCTCGTTAGGCAGGTAAGTCAGCCAAGGTCAGGGGCGCGGAGAGACTAAGAGCCAGAGTCACAGACGCCACGGGGTAGAAGAGAAGGTCTTCTGAGAAGACGGGAAGCAGAGAAAATGATGACTGACAAAGGGCCTGCGGCTGAGGGCCCAGGTCAGGGGAAGGCTGGCAGGTCGGGCGGGGCCCAGGGCCCGGGTCGCTGCCCGGGCCGGGGGTGGGGTCGCGAGCGCGGACTCCGGCCCGCAGGGAGACGGGCCCCTTCTCTGCAGACGATTCGGTCTCAACGGCGTTTATTTAATAAGATTTATCGCGCTCACAAATGGAGAGGCGGCGTGAGCGCGCAAAGCGCAGACCCTCGCGCCCCCCTACCTTCCGTCCACCCCGCCAGCGGCCGCGACGCATGGCCCCCAAGACTCCCCGATCCTGAGAGCCCAGAGCCCCTGGCCTCCTGAGATCCTGAGTCCCCCAGGCCCTTCGAGACCCCAGACTCCCCGAGGCCCCCGGAGCCTTCCGAGCCCCTCTCACCACCCGGACACCCCGAGGCTCCCGAGACCCCTGACCCGGGCCGGGAGGGGATCGCGGCCGGGCTCTGGAGCCGGTGACCGTCGGGGGGAGCACAGACCCCCAGGGAGGCCTCTCAGGACCCTCTCCTTTACGGGGCAGGGACTGAACCTCGAAACCGCTTCCCCCGCGCGGTCTTCCTCCCGCCCTCAGCGCGCCCTCAACCCCACCCCCGGCCCCGTGACCCCTCCTCCGGCCGGGCGGGGGCGCTGTGCGACGCCGAGGCCGTGCGTGTGGGACGCAGGGAGCGCCCGGAAGTGACGCGCAGCTAGCGGAAGTCCCGTCAACCTCGGCGGAAGTTCCTCCTACCCGCCGGCCCTCCCCCCTGCCTCCGGCGGAAGTCAGAGCACCCGTTCCTCGTGGCTGATCGCAGGCATGGCGCACTACAACTTCAAGAAAATCACGGTGGTGCCGTCAGCCAAGGTAGGCGGCCCCGAGGGCTCTTCCGCCCACACTTTTCTGTGCCGGGTCGCGGGAATCGAGGGTCCGGTTTGTAACGCTGGGCTGAGAGGGGTCGCCTCCTCCGCCAGGCCCCCGTCTTAGACCATGTTCTCTCCAGATTAGGGCCTCCGGGTTAGGGGTCCCCAAAGGGTCAGGGTCCTTCCTCAGAGCTTAGGGCTGCCCGGGGTTAGGGTACCTCCTCAGATGTTAGGGTCCTCCCTAGAGAAGAGGGGGAGAGTCAGGGCAAACTTTATGAAGTAGGTAGGTTTTGAACTGTCCCCAAAGGGTTCGTGGATTCTGCCAGATGGAAGAGGGGTCGCGGTCAGAGGCGAGATCGCGGCGTCCCTCCTGGAGCTAACAGTGTTGCCGGCACCTGTCTTCTTGGCTTGTTTGCACTGGGGAATTCATGCAGAAGTCTTTTATATTCTCTGGGAGTCACCTTACATACCGTAGTCACCTTACCTTAGGAAATTGTATATAGGGGGTTTTAGTTTTATCTGTTATTTTATGTACTTTTAAAGCCACAGATACGCAAACTGAAACAGTACGACTGTTTCTCATTAAAAAAATTTTTTTTTCTAATTTATGCTTGAGTTGTCTGGCTACTTATATTTTAGAGGTTCTTTGGTATTTGGAAATTAGGATAACGTGAAGAAAGCATGGGATAAAATTTATTTCTGCAGCCATTTGCTGAGTGTTTCTTAAAGGCCAGGAACTATAAAGATGAGCAAGTTTTATATTGAAGATTTAGTTAGAAAATGTGTTTGTAGTTTAAAATATACTGTATTGTTAAATATTAGTCTTTTAAGATAGTTTCAAATAAGTGGGTGAAAGTAGACGTTTTTGGTGTAACTGTGTCTTACTTTATTTAATTGCAGGACTTTATTGACTTGACATTGTCGAAGACTCAACGAAAGACTCCGACAGTTATCCATAAACATTATCAAATCCATCGCATTAGACATTTTTATATGAGGAAAGTCAAATTTACTCAGCAGAATTACCATGACAGACTCTCACAGATTCTGACGGATTTCCCCAAATTGGATGTAAGTGATTCTGGGAAACATAAGTGATTATGTAAATATGAGCCTTCAGACAGGGTTAAACCAGGTCTGTCTAGAGATAATGAAAGAAAGAGGAAATAATTGACTTGTGAAAGTTTACTCTGAGAGTTAGTGGCAAAACTGGGAACAGAGTACAGGTGTTTTGGTTCCTTAGTATCTTTTTTCCCCCAGTCAAACTCCATCTACGAGGGCCCAGAGCATGCCTCACTCGGGCTTTTTCTGTAACCTCTAGGCTTGTATGGGCCAACCCGAGCTCTGAAAGCTGTGGACTGAATTCAGGAGCTCGAGCTTCTGGCGGCTTGTGTGCTTCCTCTCTTCCCTCGTTCCAAGGCTCCCTTTCCTGTGGCCTCAAGTTGGGCCAGTGGCTTGAAGCCCAGCAGTGTTTGTGATGTTGTTGCTTCATCAGCTAACGACCGTCTGTGTACTTTCTTCACGGGCAAGAAGCAGTCTCGTGGGGAGCCGCCTTCTGCATTGAGCCCCCAAAGTGGAGCTCTGCTGCGTAGAGCAGTTTGCTTGTGTGTTTAGCTGTAGGACGCAAGAGAGGACACTGCCTGTGGAGTCCCTGTGTGGGGCGACACGGTTGCAGGGTTGTTGAGGAGGTGATGGATGTGGGGTCAGCAGTACAGCATGAGAGCCTAAATGTGCCACTGCCCTACAACAGTCCCTGAAGGTGGGTTAAGGCAGTGAGAAGAGATTGGTTTATGTGACAGAAATTGCTGTTATAAAATTCTGGGACTTGATAGGTGCTCAGTGACTACTGGCTGGATGAGGGTGTAGTTTCTTGGGAAAGTGTGGGTACTTCAGGAAGTACCTGGGGATAAAGAAGGCAGTAAGAATGAGATGAAGACACCAGGAAACACCTGATGTGAGCAAACAGAAAATACTTTGATCTAATCAACACCAGATTTTTGTTGTTCTTTGTAAAAAAAAATTTATCTTTTTTATCCTTGGTATCATTTCTTTTTTTTTTTTTAATATACATTAGGGGTTCAAATTTATGAACATTCTATTCCTGTTGGCTTTTTTTTTTCAAACTAAAGTTATCTGAGAACAATTTTCGAGTTAATGGTTGGAGTAGATTATCATTCATTAAACGATTGCTGTGTCTGTTCAGCAGTCATTTTTAAAGCCCCTATCTTGTCTAGTGGGGGGAAGAGGTAGTAAAACATGTGTGTCATACGGTATGGAGACGAGGGAGGGCCGCTAGCTGAGCCCTGAAGGAAGCGAGAGCCGTGCGCTACCTGGGGAATGAGCACTGAGGCACAGAAACAGCAAGTGCAAAGGCCCCGGGTTCCAGAGTGTGGTGTCTTCAGGGAACAGGAAGGTCCAGGAGGCGGGTCAGAGAGGGTGTGGGTGGGGTGAGGCAACTTGTGTAGCGGCCTTTGCAGTGGAGCCTGGGACCGGCCTCGCTGGCCTTGCTGTGACTGACTTTCGAAGGAGGACTGGTCTGTGGGGGTGAGAGCACTAGGTGGGGAGCACGGCTGCCAGGGCACTGGTGGCTCCAGAACTGAGGAGCTGAGAGCGTCTGCCAAGAAGAGGAGCAGAGATGGGCGGATTGTGGGCTTAAGGGAGTTTTAAAACTTTTTTAAAGTTTTGGGGCAATAATAGTGTAAGGTTGATGGAACAGGGAAGAATTTCTCCAGCTCAGTTCTTGAGTGGTGAGGGGCGGGCTCTGGTGCTCAGATGGAGATGGGCCTGGTTGCCCTGCTGACTCCATTTTTCTCTGTGAACTAAACAGTCACTGAACAGGAGAGAGGACTGGGGAGAAGATCCTGGGGGGGTGAGGAAGAGTAAGAGGTGCGATTTGTTTCCCTAGGAAATTATTCTTCAAGTGTTATTCATATATTGGGAGGAGAAACTGCTGGAGCAAAATGACCACTTTGTTTTTCTTGTTATAGGATATTCATCCATTTTATGCTGATTTGATGAACATTCTGTATGACAAGGATCATTACAAGTTGGCTCTAGGACAAATAAATATTGCCAAAAATTTAGTGGACAAGTAAGGTATTTTCTTAATATAATATCTTTTAAGTTACTGTTAAAAGAGAGAAAACTCTTACACATTTCTTTTTATGTCTTTCAGCGTTGCTAAAGATTATGTGCGGCTTATGAAATATGGTGATTCTCTCTACCGCTGCAAGCAGCTGAAACGTGCAGCCCTTGGGCGAATGTGTACTATTATCAAAAGACAGAAGCAGAGTTTGGAATATTTGGAACAAGGTACTTGTTATGCATCAGCAAAAACAGGTTTTAGTGCATTCTGTTAACGTACTTGATCTTTGTCGAGAAGTTATTTTTTAAATGTTTATTTTTGTTTTATTTTAGAGATAAGAGGATCAAATTATTTTTCCCAGCCTAGCCTGTAAGAAATTCTAACAGGTTAGATATTACTGAAAATGCAGCTAGCACTTAACATGCTTACACATTAGTAGCACTATTAAGAAAATTTATGTTTTCCAGTGTAATAGGTAAGGCATGTACGTTATAAATCATGGGGAAGTAATAAAACATATAAAAATAAAGTAACCCATAGTTTTACCTGTTACTGACAATATGGTGCATTTCTTTGTAAAACGTGGTAGCATCAAACTGCTACTCCAGTTTTATTATCTGGTAGTTTTTTTCAGTAGGATGATTTCTTAATTAATGTAGTAGGACTTTTATTGAAACAATTTTTTGCCTTTTTGCATGCATATATTTTTACATTTCAGGTGTTTTTAACTGATTTGGTTTTGGACCCCCCCACCCCTCCCAGCATCTTGCAAATAATCTGTGACAAGATTGTAACACTGGGCTGCTTTAACAGTGCTTCCAGTGAGCCGTTAGGTCATCAGGGTGGCCCACTGGTGTCACTGGAGCAGACGAGCTCCTGAGGGTTTCTCATTACATGGAAGTAGCCTGCTGCCCAGCCAGGAAGTGATGGCACACACACTCGCTCGAAAATGCTCTTTCAAACATCATCTCTCTTACTCAGTTGTCTGGGTTGTGTGGTTTGGGCCCCATCTTGTACCTGTTGGATAGGAATCCATGCTGTCGGGCCTGGGAGCAGGATTCCTGGTACAGCCTGGATGCCCGGTGCCTCCGCAGCTGGTCCCTTCTCTGTTCATTCGTATTCTCTCTGTCACGTACATGATAAACGTTGGAGTGAGGGTAATGTGACCACAGTCCTGGAGTGCGCAGCTAAGTCGAGCAGATCTTCAGCTTTGAGTTTCTTAAGTTTTCTTATGAAATTAAGCACGTTTACTGTAAACTTCTCACAGTGCGTCAGCATCTGTCCCGTCTGCCGACCATTGACCCGAATACAAGGACCCTGCTTCTGTGTGGATACCCAAATGTTGGCAAGTCCAGCTTCATCAATAAGGTTGGTCCGCCTGACGGCGCGGTGATCAAGGACCTGACTGCGTGGGGTGAGGGTGGCTGCAGTCAGTCCTCTAGTTAGCACTGCCCTGGGCCCAAAACATTGTTCCTCCCATCCTCGAGGATCGACCCTGAACCTGGATGGATATTGCAGTTATGGGGACCATTTTAGTTTTGAGTTTTGTGTGTGTCCTACAAATTTCTAAGGGATTTGAGACGTTTAAATACGTTTCTGTTAACACATGGACATGCGTGTCCTGGGAACAGTAGTGCCAGGGAGTCACTGTTGACCGTGCAGACCGTGCCTGTTGAACTGACCTTCTCGGGCTCCAGAGGTGTTTCTCAGGTGATATCACCCGGGTTGCTGTGTCAACTTGCATGTAAATTTTGGTATGTGTAGTGGGAAGTGGTTGCCTTTTACTTAGTGAGTTTATTGTCAGAGCTAAAGGAACTGTTTAAGTAACGCAGCACCTTAGCTGAGCTCAGGGACCTGAATGGAGTAGAAACAGTGTTTAAAGTGTCAGCTCACAACCAGCAACAGCCCAGGTGCCAAAAAAACAATGGTTACATGTGGGGCTCTTTGCTACTAAGAACACTCCTGCAGATCTGTAGGTTTTTGGTTTGTCCACAAGTGGCACTGATACAGTGACAGCTGAGCTCTGCAGTGTCTCAGCCGACCTCTCCAGGGCTTGTGAGCCAGGCCTTGGGGGTGAGACGGGCCGCTTAATTAACTATAAACAACAACAGAAAATTCACTCCTCAGTCTCCTGACCACATTTCCGGAGTTCAGGGACCCCACGTGGCTCACGGGCCTGTGTGAGGTGCAGGTGTCGAGCGTTCCCATCATCACAGGAAGTTCTGCGGGGCGTCGCTGGGGCCAGGATGGGTGAGAGGAGGAGCTGGTTGGTGCCCTGCAGGTGCTGGGCCTTCCTTGCTCCCTGATGCCTGATTCGTACTCCGCCTCTGCGGCCCGGGTCCTGAGGAAGAGGGGCCCGTCTGCCTGCTGAGGTGCTGGCTCCTGTCAGAGTTCAATCATGTGAGGTTGAATCTCGTGGGGTTTTTTTTGTTTTTTTCCTACCGCAGCAGTTAGTCTCGATAACACGTAGGTGCCGCGTTTACTCTGTTGCAGAGGATACACGGTACAGGACTTGTGGTCTGTTTCAGGTGACGAGAGCAGATGTGGATGTCCAGCCCTACGCCTTTACCACCAAGTCTCTGTTTGTTGGGCACATGGATTACAAGTATCTGCGCTGGCAGGTGAGAGCTGTCTAAGCTGGGACAGTCGTGGTCTTGTTCCTGGAGTTTGATTCTGGGGATTCCCACAGACTAGTTAGTGTCTGCCCACGTCCCAGTGCACGCAGGGTCACAGGGAAGGCTGGGGGGTCACCGGGAACGTCCCTGTGGACAAGCTCCGGCAAGCTCAGGGGACGCGGCAGCTCCCAGCAAGCCTTCTGCGCTCGGCTAATGGTGGTGCTTCTGATGGGCCGGTCATCAGAAACCATTTACAAGCGTGACGCAGTTGAATTTAATGTTATGGGAGGTGATGTCATTCCTAGCACGTGGGAGGGGTTATCCCTGTTTTCTGTGTTGTCGTCACTAATGGAAAGAGGGGTCCTTCTCAGGGTCGTTGGCAAGTTCGTTCTTCAGTGAGCTCTGCAGCCCCCTCCCCCGTTTTTCATACTTAATTTGTCCTTTTCCCCCGCTGCCTTCTTTACCGTGGTCAGTTGGGAGCCCTGCATTTTCTTTACCAGCTTTGTCAGGGCTGGTCTGGGTTTGTGAGCGCCCTCGGCCTGTGCTGGGCAAGCAGCTTGTGCAGATGTGGGCTCTGGAGTAACGAGTCTGACCTTAGGTGGTAGATACTCCGGGGATCCTGGACCACCCTCTGGAGGATCGCAACACCATTGAGATGCAGGCCATCACGGCACTGGCTCACCTGCGAGCCGCGGTTCTGTACGTGATGGATTTGTCTGAGCAGTGTGGGCACGGACTCGGGGAGCAGCTGGAGCTCTTCCAGAACATAAGGCCGCTCTTTGTCAACAAGGTGAGTGTGGGGACCAATGTTTCAGTTTGTAACCTGCAGTGTGAAGGTAATAATTTTGTTATTTTTCTTTCTCATTCTAGCCTCTTATCGTTGTAGCAAACAAATGTGACGTGAAGAGAATAGCTGAACTTTCTGAGGACGATCAGGTAAATCACCTTGATGTTTTCAATATTTCCTACTAATTCTGAATCTCGTCTTACACAATCAGAGTTGAAAAGGAATGTTAGCGATGCTAGTCTGGTTTTTGTTTTGCAGTGAGATAATATCCTCACTGATAGAGTCGACGTGACCTTAGGAAAGCCCATTAATGGCAAACGGACCATGACGTTTCCTGGTTCCTGCTCTCTCAGAGGCTGTGGGGCCGGCCGTGCGTGTGGTCGGTACAGCAGCCTTCAGGAGACTGCTTGTTCGGAAGGGGCTGCCTCTCGTGTTGGGGCCTTAAAACGAGCAAAGCACCTCAAGGTTCGCCCCAGCTCCTTGGGCCTGGGCTGCCGGCTGCTCTGGAGCAGCGCTTGCAGTGGAGTGTCTAGTGGGAGGCGTTTCTCGGGTGTTACTGGAGTACCTGCTGCACAGGTTCTGTGGGGAGATGTTGGGGACTGAGTGAGTGAGGGAAAAGGAGTGTCTGCAGACCTTCCAGAACCGTGACCCTGTCATGTCTGCTGTAATTTTCCAAGTGGCAGGTAACGTCGTTAGCCCTAGGTTTTCAAGCTGTTTGACCCTGTATCCATCCCCAGGAGGCATCTCTCAGGACAGATGCTTCGAGAGGCTCTGCACTGGTCCAGTGGTTCTGTCTCGTGGCCCCACCAGCAGTGTTGGCGTTGCTTTTCGGTGGTAATGCATCATAAGTCAGGGCACACCCCGGGCCTCCGCAGTCAGACTCTGGGAGGCCCAGCAGCCCGGTTTGCAAGGCCCCGTTTGGTGGGAGAGACGCTGCGCTTGTCTGGCCTGAGGAGAGGGTCTCTAGGGAGGCTGTGCTCTTGTCTCTGGCTCTCTCTGGTGCTGTTTGGACACTTAATCCTTGGTGAGAACGTGGTGTGTTTAAACAGCCATTCTGGTGTCCCTGGGCACTGCCTTGTACTCTCTAAGTTACTGATGATGTAAACGCTGATGTCAGAGAATTCTCTTTTCTTTGAAAGGATCAGATACTCATTGGATGATCTCAGTTTTTCAGGCTAAGAGCACTGGAGTGTGGAGGGGAGGGCAGGTCAGGAGTGATCGTTGTGCCGGAAGCTCAGCCCTTGGGGTTAGACGCGCCCAAGTCCTGCCCCCACTGCCAGCTGTGATGGAGCTTCAGTGGTGGGAACAGTTGCATCGCTGGGTTGGGAAGCAGGGTTGCGGGTGCTATGAACGCTGGTCAGCGCCGCATGGGGCCTGCCCTTTGTCGGTCAGTGACTCTGATGTCTCTTGAGCTGCAGTGCAGGTTCTGCCCCGTCTTGCACGAGGCACATGGTGGCAGGTGCGGTGTCTTATGCAGGTCATGCTGGTAGGTGGTATGGTTGGTCTTTCCAGGGAGCGGGGGGAGCAGAACTCATTCCTGAGAAGCTTGACTGTCGTGAATTGGCCACCTGTGTCTGAGCGTTGTCACATGGTCAGGCCGGCAGCAAGGTGTCGGGTGGCATTCATGGAGGCACAAATGAAGTCCCTTGTCCTGGGGTCTTGGTGGTTCGTTCGTAGCTGGATTCGTACATGTTGCTGTATCGTTTTCTAAGGAATTATCTTAGGCTGTGGAGGCCAGGTATTTTATAAAAAATAGCATTGAGAATATTCTCTATGAAAATCTGTATCTTAATTTTCTCAAGATTCTCTTCAGAAGGGTAGGTCTCACAGAATGTTCCAGAGAGCCTCTGGTTTGCTTGCTGCAGTCTGATTTGATCCTCCCCGTAATGTATATTTTCTTTTCTTTTTTAAAAAAAATTAATTTATTTTTGGCTGCGTTGGGTCTTCATTGCTGCACGCGGATTTTCTCTAGTGGTGAGTCGGGGCTACTCTTCATTGCGGTGCGTGGGCTTCTGTTGCAGTGACTTCTCTTGTCGTGGAGCACGGGCTCTAGGTGCGCAGGCTTCAGTAGTTGTAGCACGCGGCCCCAGTAGTTGTGGCTCGCGGGCTCTAGAGTGCAGGCTCAGTAGCTGTGGCTCACGGGCTTAGTTGCTCCGCAGCATGTGGGATCTTCCTGGACCAGGGCTCGAACCCGTGTTCCCTGCATTGGCAGGCGGATTCTTAACCACTGCACTACCAGGGAAGTCCTGTATTTTCTTTTCTTTCTTTCTTTTTTTTTTAAAAATTTATTTATTTAATTTGTTTAGTTTTGGCTGTGTTGGATCTTCATTGCTGCGCACGGGCTTTCTCTAGTTGCGATGAGTGGGGGCTACTCTTCGTTGTGGTGTGTGGGCTTCCCACTGCGGTGGCTTCTCTTGTTGCGGAGCACAGGCTCTAGGCGCAAGGGCTTCAGTAGTTGTGGCACACGGGCTCAGTAATTGTGGCTCGCGAGCTCTAGAGCGCAGGCTCAGTAGCTGTGGCTCACGGGCTTAGTTGCTCCGCGGCATGCGGGATCTTCCCGGACCAGGGCTCGAACCCGTGTCCCCTGCATTGGCAGGCGGATTCTTAACCACTGCACCACCAGGGAAGCCCCTGTATTTTCTTAATCACAGCTGAATTTAGGGAAAAATAAATAACTGTTTTGGGGAGATGTCCTTCAAAAGAGTTAAAAAACCACAGATGTGTTAGTTATAATTAGCATTTATAGCACCCATTTGAGGAGAAGTAAGATTTCTTCATGGGGAACTGGGGATAAATGCAGCTCTCATTTGTCCTTTGTATTCCCAGAAAATATTTCTAGATCTTCAGGCTGAAGGGTTTTCTGTGGTGGAGACCAGCACCCTGACGGAGGAAGGGGTTATTAAAGTGAAGACAGAGGTCAGTGCTTCCTCTCAAGCAGGGTTGATCCCTTTCCTTGACAGGAATGTTTCTCTCTGGGTGTTAACAACCCTGAGCGCTAGTAGCTCCGCCTGAGAGATGAATCCTGGGGCCCCCACCCGCCCAGTGAACATGGGGGGATGTGAAGAGATGCTCACACTCCCAGCACAGGTCATTTTCACTTAGTCCTGCTGCCTCAGGGTTCTTCCTCGGGCTGGGCCTGACCCTGACCCGGGAAGGAAGAGAGAGGTCCCCTCCGCACCCGGCCCACCCTCCCCCGTCCCGGAGCGTGAGGTCTGCCCCAGGGCAGTTACTTGGACCTTGGGGGTCCCAGCACTCAGCCATCAGATGCTGCCTCTGAGGGAAAAGCGTAGCAGGTTCCAAACCTGGGGACCGTTCTCTGGTTATGGGGGCTTTGGTTCTTGGTTCCTTCCAGAAGGCAACATGAGGCTGTGCCAGGTGCCCTGTGACCTGGTGCCACGTTTTCTCACCTTCTTAGGCTTGTGACAGGCTTTTGGCTCATCGAGTTGAAACCAAAATGAAAGGAAATAAAGTGAATGAGGTGCTGAACAGACTGCATTTGGCTGTTCCCAGCAGAAGAGATGACAAGGTAAAGCCGCCTGCGGAGGCCCTTGAGGCAGGGGGTTGCGTGGCTGGCGGGGACCCGCGCGCCTGCCTCCCCGCTAGTGGATTTCCCGGGTGTTGTCACATCTTCCTCAGAATGAAGGTTATGCCATGTATGTCAGGAAGAATCGAAGCGGTGAGAGGAGGAGCATGAAGAGCCAGGTTAAACCTGCTCCCCCACCAGAGGCTGTTACTGTAACTCTCGGCTTGTCTATTTGTCCAGAAACATTTTGGCATATAAGCTTTTTTAAAAAAACTTTAAACACGGGAATATATTTTCTTTCAAGTTTTTCATTTTCTTGCTATTAAAAACTAGTGCTCAAGGTTACGTTTTCCTACATAGGTCTCTGTTTTTAATTGCAAATATATCTGTAGAGTGAATTTTAAGGCATGGCATCGAAAATGTCATTGTCCTCCAACAATGCCTTGCAGGTTTATACTCCTGAAGGTTTGAGAATGCACACTTCCTGTTGTGTCAGTGTGACGGACTAAAGATACTTCCATTGTTGTGATGAGTTTCTTTTCTTTTTTTTTTTTGCTGTGCTGCACAGCTTGTGGGATCTCAGTTCCCCAACCGGCGATTGAACCCAGGACCATGTCAGTGAAAGCCCAGAATCCTAACCACTAGCCCACCTGGGAATTCCCACTTTTTATTTATTTATTTTAATGTTTCTTATGTATTTATTCATTCAACACTAATTTTTGGTAGCTAGTCTAGGCATTAACAATACAGGTAAAGATCACTGTCAGTGACGTTGTTAATGATTTTTATCATATTTGTTCTCAAAAAGTTACACCAGTTTTCAGTTTTTTTCCCCAAAATAAAGTGGAAATTACCTTATAAGAAGTGATATTTCTACACTGTAGTTTCAGGCAGTCACACTGAGTGATTATTCAACATGATTGTTTTCAGTTAGTGAACGACATGTGGAACAGGATGTGTATCTTGGTATTGACATACTTATTTGCTTTTTCACTTCTTTAGGTTATCTCTTACTGATTTGTAATTTTTGTATTAAGGAAATCAGACTCCTGTATGTTCTGTAGATTTGTTTTCTTTTTGTCAAAGGTATTTTTTCTTCTGTATTCTGATGGTTCAATTTTTAAATTTTACCTTTTTTTTAATAGAAGTCTTCATTTAATTGTGGTTTTATCTTGTTCATGGGAAGCAGGTGGTGGTCTTCACCCAGCTCATCGTTTATCTCAGGACTGATGGCTGGATGATGTGTCTTCCCATCGTATTCCCTTCTGTACTTGGGCTTATGTCTGAATTTCTCCTGTTCATTCATCTGCTTTATTTCTCCTGTATTGCTTTCTTCATCCATACTTTTTCTTGATTCTCTTACCGTTTGTTTTTTCTAAATAAACTTTAGAATCGGCTTACGGAGCCTTCCCAGCTTCCTTGCCCAGACTGGCCCTGCACCTTCCCCTCTCCCCCAGATCATCTTGGTTTTTAGTTGGTGTGGGTGTGGTTTTGTGTTTCCCATGCAGATGGAGAATTTGCTTGTAGTTTTTCATCTTTGTGTTTTGATTTAGCAAGGCATTTCATTTAGGTATTGCCACTCATGTCTTCTCAGGGGCGGCCCCCATTCATCCCTGAAGGAGTCATGGCACGCAGAAAGAGAATGGAGCTCAGGGAGCCGAAGAGGAGGCGGGTAGGTGACGGGAGCGCCCATGGGCCTGCACTGGAGAGCATGTGCGGGGCAGGGCTTTGGAGCATAAACCCCCTGGGGCCTGGACACCCTCCTGGGTAGAGGTGCCAGGTCCGCCAGTGGCAGAAACAGCTTTCCCACCAGAAATGGGCGCTGAGCCTCAGGTGCTGAAAGGATTGGCTCTTCGGTTGGAGAAGGGGTGATTCCACATGGAAGGGAGGGGGGCCCAGCAGTTCTGGTTCTGAAGGTCAAATAGCACTGATGAAAACTGTTTTCATTGCAGGAACGGGACATTGAGCTGGAAATGGGAGATGATTATATTCTGGATCTTCAAAGTAAGGGCTCAAATGTGATAGTTGTTTTCAGATGCCAGTTGTGTGAAAAATGTGAAAGTGCATTAATGGGTGCAAGTCTTGCAGCATTTTGTTAATTTAATTTCTTGAAGGCGAGAGGTTGCATACTGCCAGGACTCTGAGATTTCTTCCTTCCAGGTAGTTTTCTGTGAGTGATCATTTCTGTAACTTTCCTAGCATATAAGTGTTGGACCAGGCTGGTATTGTTGATAATCTGTTGTTCATGCCTTTGGACACTTTGAGCCTGAGGTACTGATGGGTCTTGGGATGTGCTTGGAGCAATCCTTTGGTCGAGCATGTTACATTTCTTACCTAGTGTTGAACACAAGTGCTCTGTTGTCTTCACAGGTGTAGGACTTGCGTAAGTGGTGGCTCGTTTGGGGCACACGGTAGTTGATGTTAAAAACAACTATAAACTTTTTGTTCTTTGACCTTTAGAGTACTGGGATATAATGAATTCATCTGAGAAACATGATAAGATACCTGAGATCTGGGAAGGCCATAACATAGCCGACTATATTGATCCTGACATCATGCAGGTTTGTGTCACTAGTTAAATTATTTGACTTTTATTCCTCTTTAACACGACCACCGAAAGACACGCACACAACTTTCCACTCACCTCTGTCCGTGGCCCTCGTTCCTTCTACGCCCACCAAGACCCCGGGGCCCCTGCCTCCTGGGGCCCTGCACACGCAGCACCATGTCCCTGCACCGGGTGCTGGTGCAGACCCTCCCCTTCCTCCCAGACCTCCTGCCCGAGCTCCTTGTGCTGGTCTCAGGGGCGGCCTCACTTCATAAGGGAGTCCCCGGGGCGTGGACGCCCTTGTCGCCACCCCATGCGGGCCCCTGTGGCTGCAGGTGCTGCTTGCTCCCCGCCTGACCCCTTGTCTTCCCCAAGTTCTGCCCCGGCACACGCAGTTGCCTCCTGTTTCAGTCCTCTCCTTGTTTGCTGTTTCTTAACATATGAGTGTCCACAGAAAACAAAAACTTCTTAGACCCTGTGTTCTCCTTTAGTTGCTATCCTTTCTCTCCTGAGTCAAGTTTTTTTTTTTAAATGTGTTAAAGTGTACAGTTAAGTAGCATCTAGTACCTTCATGGTGTTGTGCAACCACCACCTCTGTGTAGTTCCAGAACCTTTTCATCATCCCCAAAGTAACTCCCAGTACTTGATAAGTAATCACTTCCTAGTCTCCCCTCCCCCTAGCCTCAGGCAACCACAAATCTCTTTTCTGTCTCTCTAGATTTGCCTGTTTTGTATATTTTATATAAATGGAGTCTTACAATATGTTGATCATATTCCACTTAGCATAATATTTTCAAGGTTTGCCCATGTTGTAGCATGTGCCAGAGCTTTCGTTCCTTTTTATTGCTTAGTGATAGTCTATTTTATATGTGTAGCACATTTTGTTTATCCATTCATCCGTTGATGGACATAGGGTTGTTTCCACCGTTCGGGTATTGTGATTAGTGCTACTATGAACATTGATGGATATGTATTGAGTGCCTGTTTTCAACACTTTTGGGCAGATTCCTAGGAGTAGAGTTACTGGGTCATAAGATAATTTTATGTTTCACTTTTTGAGGAACTGCCAGCCAAGTTTTAAAAAAAATATTTTATAAAATATTTGCAATGTATGTTCCTTGTTTCCCTTGTTATTCTCTCCTCAGTTCTCAAATGGCATCCTTGATTTATATTTCATGTCTTAATCTCTTCAGTTGTGTCTCTTGCTTTGTCTCTTACTCTGTGACATCCTGTTTCCGTAGTCTGGGCTCAGATGGCCTGACCTGGCCTTCCCGTCCAACCTCCCTCCCTATGCCTTTTCACGCTAGTACTGATGGGGGTACCTCTGACTCGGGTTCCTGTCGAGGTTTATTCGTTATATGTATTTAAAAATTTTATTAACTGTATGGCCAACGAGCTTGTGTTTGGGACAGCTTTGGGATGGATACACGGGCTGTCGTGGTCCAAGGCCAGTTCAGATTGATGTTCTCAGTTCTTCAAGAATGGAGGGTCTTTCATGTACCTGCTGGGAGCGAGGGGAACATTTTACATGTTTTAGCCTCAGAGGTGGGAGTGGTTGTTTCTAAAGAAGGAAAAGAAGTGGTACAGAATAGTCTGCGGCTGTCAGCTTAGTCTTTGTGCTCATCTCCGCACGGAGCCTGTTTGCGGGGAGGTGAGCCCTGGCACAGAGGGCGAGGCCCACGTGAGTCTGGACCCGGGTGTTCATTATACCCCGAAAGGCTTAGGGGAAACCTGGTTTCTATAAAGATTGTTACACTTGTTTATGAGTTTTTCATTGTTGGCTTTGTTTAATTATGACTTTTTTAAAAGAAATTGGAAGAATTAGAAAAAGAAGAAGAGCTAAGAACAGCTGCTGGAGTGTATGACAGTGAATCTGAAACTGAAGATGAAGAAATGGTGGAAATCCAACAGCTGGCAAAACAGATTAGGGAAAAAAAGAAGTTGAAGATTCTGCAGTCTAGAGAGAAGGACACACAGGGACCCAGGATGCCTCGGACAGCCAAGAAGGCAAGTGTCGTGTCGTGTCCAAGAGCGTCACCTATTTCTTTGTGTACTGGAGTCTTGTATGGTCCATGCTAAACATGCTTCACTTTGTTGGTATAAGTTGACTTTTGAGGTTGGGTGAGTGTTGATCTTTCATATTCTGAGTATTATACCCCTTCTTGGTGACTTTCACTGTTGGATTCAACCCCTTTGTAGCTGTACAAATGAAGATTGTGAGTTACGCATAAATTTGTAGATGTAAAGTCATCAATTAACACATTCTTTAATTCTTTATTAGGAGTCATCTTTTACAATTTACAGAAAAACTAACCCAATCTAACTTAGGGCCAAAGGTGATTTAACTGGGCCCTGTGACTGGTTAGGACGGGGAAGTTCACACTGAGGCACAAGTGGATCAGATAGTGTCAGGGTCCTTCCAGTTCTCAGGTCCGTCTTCTTAGCATCTTCCTCCTGCTCCGTGCTCTTGTCCGGAGGCACAGCTCCCCAGGGAAAGAGGATGGTGTGCGGGGCAGAGTGAGATGGGACAGGAGAGAAAATGTCGGATGCTAGGCACCTCTCCATGGAGGATATTCATGTGTTCGAAATACTGTTCCTGTGTGGTGGCGAATGACTGTCTCTTGACAGACGTGGCCATCGCTGTGTCCCCACCATCGTGGGGCTCCGTGTGCTTGGGAGGAGGTGCTGGCCTCTGGGGTCTGCATGTGGGAATCCCCGGGGAGCTGAGCGGAATCCAGGGGCAACACATACGTTGTCCTGCTCAGAAAAATTGTCCAGGAAATGTTAATTTTCATGTTATTTAATGAGTTGTCCAAAAACATACACATGAGCCCAAGTAAAAGAATTTCTAAAATAAGTGTATCATGGATCATTGTAAAAGGTACGGTTTCCCTTGAAATTTTTTTTTAAACATTTTATCAAACTAATTTTGCTTAAAACAATGTCCGTTTCTGCCTTCAGGTTCAGCGGAAGGTTTTGGAGGATGAGATGCGCAGTCTCGGTGTCGACATGGACAACAAAGACAACGTGAGTGCAGACGGCCTCAGAGCCATGGGTGGGGCGGCGCCGTCCTGGGAACCAGGGCAGGAATGGGTTACAGAGGAGTTAGCACTGCCGGGGTTTGTGCTGAGAATTATGTTGTTGTGTGCAGTTTTTAGGACTTGAGCTGCAACTTTGATTTTGGTGACTGATGTCTTCACGTAGAGCTTCAGTTTAGACACCAGGTAAACGTGAGGTGGTCTTGAGTTTCTTGGCGTGAGAGGAACGTAGGCTGTAAATAGCTCAAAGCTGTTCCTTGGAGCCCAGAGGTTAGAAGGCATTTCAGATACCTTTTTCAGGATCCCAGTTTTTCTTGCTTGATGAATTACTCTGGAGAATGCACATCTTTGTGTGAAAGAACGTCTTCATGTTCTGGATTGTTTTCTCAAAACAGATTCCAAGAAGTGGAATTGCCGAAACAAAGGATGACATTGTGTTAGACTAATTCGGATTTTGATCAGCAGTGCGTGAGCACCCCATCCTGCTCACATGGGGTGTTATTTTAATGTTCACATATGGCTTCTGACTTTGGATTGTTTATCAGGTGCTGGGCTCTAGGGTGCCTGCCTCTCACATCATTGTGTCATCTTATTTCAAAACAGTAACATGAGCGGGCGCCACGGGCCGGGGTGCCAAGCTGCTGGCTTGCAGAGCTGGATCTCAGCACCCGCAAGGCTGAGCTTTCAGGCGGCCGTCACTGTGTTCAGGCGGATGATCCCGGAAGGGAGGCATGAAGGAGAGACAGCACTTTACATAAATTGTGCTGCTAACGTGGCTGAACAGGCAGCTCTAAGTAAAGTTTTTTAAATGGAGTTAAAATCAGCTCTGTAACTTAAAGCAGCTGTGAAAGTGAAAAAGAGTATTTGGGACTTCCCTGGTGGCGCAGTGGTTAAGAATCCACCTGCCGATGCAGGGGACACAGGTTCGAGCTCTGGTCCAGGAAGATCCCTCATGCTGCAGAGCAACTAAGCCCGTGCGCCACAACTACTGAGCCTGCGCTCTAGAGCCCGCGAGCCACAACTACTGAAGCCCACGCGCCCAGAGCCCGTGCTCCGCAACAAGAGAAGCCACCGTAATTGAAAAGCCCGCGCACCACAACGAAGAGTAGCCCCAGCTCACGGCAACTAGAGAAAGCCTGCACGCAGCCACAAAGACCCAACACAGCCAAAAACAAAAAACAAAAAACTATTTGACCAATAATTAATGTGAAGTTAACTGTGTATTTTAAATGTATTTAACTTATTTGACGATGGTTCTAAAAACCCCTCCATGTGCCTTCTCTCCTCGTTGGAATAACTTCATGTTTGTCACTAAGGCTGGGACCCTGAGGCACTGAAGTTTGCTTTCTGTGTGTTTCAGGCCCATTATATGGTCCAGGCCAGAAGGTCTCGGAGCGTCACAAGGAAAAGGAAGCGGGAAGACTCTGTTCCGCCCACGTCTGTGGCCCGGAGTCGCAGTTGCTCTCGGACCCCACGTGATGTTTCTGGTCTCCGCGACGTCAAGGTTGGTCCTTTCAAGGTGTAATTAATAAAATGGTAGCTTCTACTGTTGATCAAACGAGGGCTCAGGGCAAACACTTGGAGCTGCAAGAACTGCGGGGTGGGGATGGGGGAGTGGGCGTTGGCTGTGTGCTGCACCCCGAGAGGCGGGCTTGGGCCTGGCACAGCCGGGTGTCCCTGGACCTTTGCCCTCGGTGCATGTGTTTCTTGTTGGGGTGGACAGAGCAGGGTGCGATAATAGCACCACGTCCTGAGCCTCTGTCCTAGCTGCTCAGGGCTGTGCTAGGAAACAGTCCTGCTCAGAACCTGGACATGGGGCCTTCACCCACCACAGGCCCATGTGGGGAGCCAGCCCAGAGAGAGCTGTTTGGGAGTCTTTTGGGAAAGACACTTTGGATGTATACAGTCTCTTTTGCTGAAACTTCTTTTTTTTAAATAAACACAAAAATGGTTAGTTTTAGCATTTTGAAAATTCAGATGAGAAAGTTTGTATATAAGCTTACAAGCAGTCTCCCTTTTGGGAGCCCGAGTTTCCCATTCCACCACGCCGTCTCCATCTGGTAGTCTGGATTTAACACCAGCATTGACACTTGTCAGTCAGATGTGAGTAGTTTCATGGGCCGGAATCGCAGTGTCCCCGTGTGTCTGAGAGGAAGTCCAGGTCTGAGTGTATCTGGTCCCTGTAGGTACGAGACTTGTCTGGGTAGTTTCCATCTTGCAGATACTGGTTGAGCTCCTGCAGGTACTGTGGTGGATCCATGGGAACATGGTATGAGTGAGACTCACCAGGGTTTCTCTTCACAGCACAGACCCGGACCGTTCAGACAGAGTGTTAACAGGTAATGGAAATTTGCTTGGAAATTAGGTTTTCCACAGCTGACGTGTTTTTCTTCTGCTTTATAGATGGTGAAGAAAGCCAAGACCATGATGAAGAACGCTCAGAAGAAGATGAATCGCTTGGGGAGGAAAGGGGAGGCAGACAGACATGTGTTTGACATGAAACCCAAGCACCTGCTCTCGGGAAAGAGGAAAGCTGGTAAAAAGGACAGGAGATAGTGTCCATCGCAGCTGAAGCGCTTTGGCTCGACTTCTTCTTGGTTTTACAGAATTGGAGTCGTGATCTGTAAACTGAACATGACAATGGAATAACTCAAGCACTTGTTGCTTTGCTGAAAGCTGTGGTTACCCGATAATTGTCCAGGTGTGGGGGATTTTTATCGCTGCATAATATTACAGATATTTTGAGCAGGCAGTGGTTTCTCATTTATGGAGTTTTGGTGGCTTCAGACTTGCAGGGCTGGAAGGATATATTTATGTGACTACGTTGTTTCTGATGGAGAAAAATCTTACTCTCTTGTGCAATAGGGAACTTTGGTTTCACTGCATGGGAAGAGTCCTTAGCTGGTGAAAGCTTACAGATGTCAGGATGCCAGGACTAAGTTATCTTCTAGTCCTTTTGTACAATGTACTGTTGTAGTCTGTCTTCAACTATTTTATCCAAAATAAACTTCCAAAAGAAAGCAGTTTTATTTAGTTGGTTTTGTTTTTGTTTTTTTAGTTACAGATCACTCAGTTTGGGCAGATGAAAAGGGAAAAGAAAGTAAATGGCAATTCTTTTTTGTTTTCAAAGCAAAAAATACTTTTTAGTGGAACAGAATGTTGCCTAAGTTACTACAGCAATTAAATGTGGGCATCTGCTCCTTGTGTCCACTGCTGAAAATTAATTTATTTTGAGTAGAAATCATTGTGAGGAACATGCCCAGTAAAATGTAGAACATTTTAGAATATTAAGTGCTTAAAACATCACTTCTCAACCACAAAACTGCCATGGCCACCGCTTTGTGTGCAGTTTCAAGCATCCCCTCTGCTGACTCACGGCATTTCTAAGTGCACCTGTGTGGGAGTCTTCCAGTGTCATGCAGTGTGATTCAAGGTGTGTTTGAAAGTTGCATTACATTTTGGGGATCCAAAGTAAAATTTTCATTTATGCTGAGAAAGATTATGTAAAGAGAAACCCATTGAGTGTCAGGTGAGAGGGAGTAGGAAGCACCGGAGTCCCTCTCCTCCCAGGTTACAGTGGCTCTGGCAGAATCTCTGCTGTAACTATTGAATATTTGGGACTCCAGAGTCTTTAAAGGCTCACCTCTTCCAGGGAAAGGCTCTGCGGTAAACCAGTTTGTCAGTTTTAGCCCCTGTGGCTGGCTTAGCAACTGCCTGACCTCCCACCCCAAACCCTGTGGCAGTCACTGTACCTGCATTTCTGGAGGTGCTTGTGGGATTCAGATTGGGCCCTAAGGGCCTTGTTCTCAAAATATTAGGATTTTGTTTTGATTGACAGTTGCTGCTTATGATGGCAGAGGTGTAAGACAGAGATGGATCCCCATCAGCTGAATTTGAAGGGTCAGTGCCTGTTTCTTTTTCCCTTGCATTTTTCCTTTTTTACCCCTTTGGAGAGCTAGAGATGTGAGGATTAGGACTTAAGAAAGCACTGCTGGCTGGCTCAGGGGAATTTAGAAAGTCAGCATGTCTGTGTCCAGGGAAAGACACACAGTCGGAAAGGAAGTGAGAGAATTGAAGACCTCGGGTGGTACAGATACTCAACAACAACTAAAAATTCACATACAAAGAAATAGGAAAGTGTGGTCCATTAAAGGAAAAAACTGAGAAACTGTCCCTCAGGAAGACATGACAGACTTACTAGACACTGCCTTAAAGATGCTCAAGGAGCTAAAGGAAGACGTGGACAAAGTTAGAAAAAACAATGAACAAACCAGGAATATCAATAAAGAGAATAAAGTTTTATAGATGGCTCCCTCTGCTCTGTACCTGTTGTCAGTGGTTTGTCCAGGAACTAACAGTCTAAGACGCCACTGCCCATATGGCAACCACTAGCCACTGTAGCTACCCAGTAACTGGTTACATGTGTCTTTTAGCCTAAAAGTTCCTACTAAAGAACTAGAAACAATATAAAAATGCATTTTGAAGCTCTATGTCATTTACCACTTAAGCTACCATAGGCAGGTTGACCTATTACTGTATTGAAGTTTTAACAAACTAGACAACAGTATCAAAATGTGGTAATTTAGTTTTGTTTTTATTTTTCAATAAAGTTACTATCAGCTACACAGTCTTGCCTGAAATTAACTGTTCAGGGTTAACAAATGGATTTTTCTATTGAATTTATAAAACATTTAGCTTTGTAAGAAACAAATTTTTATCTTTTTCTTCATTACTAATACACAGCATTCAAAGATAACAAAGCTGTCTTAAGATTTCAAATCTGAGAAGTCTATGGCAAGAGTTTAAAGAAGTACATTAGTCAAAGTGTACTTTAAATATGAATACACACATATTCCATAACCCAAATCTATTTAACATGAACGTTAGCCTTTCTTTTTGATAATTTTCCCCCTACAACACGGCCTGACTCAGCAGAACAGTGGTTCTCAACTGTGGGTGACGCTGTCCTGGAGGAGACATTCGGCATCTGGTGTCATTGGGGCTGCCATGGGGGGAGGGGTGCCAACAGCATTTTTTTATGTAGAACCTGGGGATGCTGCTAAATCCTACAACACAAAGGATGAGCCCCCAAAAGAATTATCCAACCCAAACATCAGCAGTGCCAAGGTTAAAATACCCTGTTGTAGAGTATGACCCAACTGACCCAAGCTCCATTTTATAAATAGCCTGTCTGTTCCCAGTAACTCTGAAAACCACAGGCTTTGCTAATCAGCAACGATTATTTAAATGACTTAACCTAGCCAATGTCATTACCAAAAACAATGTTTGACTTTAAGTATCAAAATACTTCCAGAATGATTAAAATTAACAATGACAGAAATCAGGATATATACCATTTAATTCCCTTGAACCTGTTCTATATTAATCTCAATCTGAAAAGTTAATTTGAACTGTTTTGAAGTAGATAAGCAAATAGTTTTCCATTGCACATTTTTCTGGACTATGATAAAAATTTAAAGATATGTCAAGCACCTGGCAAACAGCAAAGTGCTCTACAAGTCTTCTGAAAATGTTTTTCACAATATATAAAAAAATGAAGAACTTCACTTATTTGTTCAAATTTGTCATAACCATGTGTTTAGATAGGTTAAGTTTATTTGCTCTTTTTATAATAATCTCATAAATATTTTTTATAAATTGCAGTTAACATATATGGGTTATATGACACAAATCAAGAATTCTTTTCCACACAAATTCTGGTTGTAAAGTATCAGTATTTCCAATGAGAGTTCTAATGGGGAACCATGTTTTTAAAAAATTCATCTTAAGTTTACTAAGTAGAGAAATTCTTTAGTACTTTAGTAATCATTCATCTCCACATCTACATTCTGTGTATTTTCTCATGGTCAACAAACTGATTCAAATGATTTAAGTTATCCCACCACCTAAAGAGAAAAGTATCTGCAATAATTTGAAACCACGGAGTTATCTTAATTTCACCATGGGCTGCCTTTTCCAGAAGTTCTTCTAGTTCTTCCTTTGATACGTAACAATAGCTTTTAATCTCATTGGGATCTGGATTCAAGGTCACGTTCTTCTTCACAAACAAAATGTAATCAATTTCATGTTCTCCCCAGATACCATCAGATTGAGCCTTGTAATGAATTCGTGTTAGATAATTAATTTCTTCTGGAGGAACCTAGGACAAAAAACCAAAAACCTCCAAAATACCAACAATAAAGTAATCTAAATCAACCCACTTCATTTCAGTAATACCTTGAACAACAGAACTAGTTTTATAATGACAACTTTTGAAACATTAGTCTCCTATTAATATATGGAAATAGTATTAAATAATATTAAATAGTTTCAAGTATCTGACACTTTTCCCATAGGACCAAAAACAGAAATAGATTTATTGAAAAATCCTGTATTAAAGAAAAAAAGAAAAGCAGTCACTCTAACTAGAAGTGTGCCATTCTGCCTCACATCTTAATATTAACTTACGGGAGAAAAAAATTTACCATTTTAACTAAATGAGAGATTATTTATTCGTGTATTATTAAAAGGGGACAATTCCAGGAAAAGAAGATTATTTCAATTCACCCAATCAGATCTGTAGTTCACAAGAAAATATTCATCTTTGATCTGATCAATTATAAAACAGTCAACTTTATAAACTGGTTAACAGATCAATCCATTTTGGTACTGAGTTAAATATCAACAAGTATTATGAAATCAAAATTTAACCTTTATCCAATGGGCTTTCTTGGGCTAAAAAAGCAAGAGATTTACAAAGCAGAAGGCTACACCTAAATTTAATGTTTTACTAAAAATTGTTTCAATGTGTTCTAGATTTCAGCTAGTATGGCTGCTTACCTCTTCCATGGGAATTCCCAATTCGGCCTTTAAACGCCTCTGTGCTGCTCGCCTTACTCCAATTGCATTGTTTTCTTCAAGCTCTCGTGGATTATTTAAGGGATGACTACAGCAAGTATTCGTAAAACAACCTGGAACATGTTAATATAGATGTGCATTAACTCTTCTTCAAAGCAGGTCTGAAAGATTAAGAAAACTTTAAATTTTAAAAGTAACAAAAACAAAATGATTCTTGAGGATTTCTAAATCTGTTATAATGAGCTATCAGCAACCATTTTGTGAAAGACACTTGTGTAGATAAGTTTTTAAGAACGCCTTCTTAAGCAAAGCAATCATAACGCGTATTAGATACAATTTAGAAAGTTACATATGAATCTACACATACTTAGCAGTTTTTATCCTTTATTAGGATAAACCTTACGTCTTATTAGGTTGCATCCGCCATATAAGTTTTTTGTATGAAGAATATAAAACTAAGTCATTCACAAGATTTCTTTTTTGACCTTGGCTACCAGAAGTTCCACGTGAAAATCAAACTAAATACAGTCGCCAACAAAACACTACACAAAGCACACTAACCTGGAAAGGTAATTTTAGCGTCTGATCTCTGCTGCAGCAGGAGCTTATTTTCAGTGTTGAATAAGAAAACGCTAAAAGCTCGATGCAATAATCCTGAAAGCAAAAGAAATACGATGAATTGAGTTTTAAGAGGCCAGTTACTTGCCTGTCGCTTTGGGGTCCGAAGGAAGCGGGGCTCCCGCCCGGGAACCCGACCCGCCCGCCGCCCCCGCGGGCACCTCTCTCGATGTTCTCGTTCAGATGGCAGTTCTTCTTGGTCTCCGCCCCGATCCTCCGGTCGTTCTCGTCGATGAGGATGCACATCTCCGCCAAGAGCTGCACTTGCCGCTCGTCCAGCTCGTCAGTGCTCACCTCGGGCATCGCGGCCCAGCCTGCGCGCCGACCCGGGGACCTGGCGGGGGAGGTGGGGACCCGGGGGTTGGAGGCTGAGCCCGCCGCCCCGCGCCCCTCCCTCCGCCCGCCCCGCCACCTCCCCCGCGCCGTCCTCCCGGCCTGCGCCCACCCAGCCCGGCGGCGACCCCACGCGCTTCTCGCGCCGCATAGACCTCCGCCCTCTGGCTTCTCCCCAAAACAGTTAAGAGGAAAAAGCACTCTGAGCTCACAGGACACGACCAACAGGCAGTGGGCCCGCCCCTCAGCGCGCCGAGCCCGACGCCGAGCCCTGGACTCCAGCCCGCCTCCCCTCAGAGACCCAGCATCCTTACCTCAGAAGACGACAAGCAGCGAGACGACACTCCGCCGCGCGCGTCTCCTGCAGGCCTAGCTCCCAAGCACAGCGCCCGCCCCCGGACCGAGCCCCGCCTCCCACCGCCGCGCGCCCAATCGCCCGCGCCCGCTCCAGAACGCGCCACATGGCCGCTGGCCAATGGCGCGCCGGCCGCGCCTCACGTCACGGTCGCGCGGTGGCGCCACTCCCGGAGCGCGAGGGGTCTCCTCCCAGGGCTGTAGGCCGTAGAGCCGCCCTCAGGCCGAAGCGCAGGTGCTTTCGGCGTCCTCCCTGTGCCGCTGAGTTGGGGGGGGGGCTCCTCGACTGCGGAGCTACCTGACGGAGTGAGCTAGGAGAGAAGGGGGCCGGGAGAGCACCGCCCACCAGTCACGCCCTGGCCGAGCCAGCCAATCGAGGCGCCCGAGCCCCTGCGTTGGTGACGTGCTGATGTCAGGCGTCCCTGCACGCTCGGGCTCTGAGGCGAGGGGAGGCGCCTGCTCGCGGGCCTTCCGTGCACTAAATTGAGATCGGTCGGTAAGCGTGAGCTGTTGCACCCGAAGTGTAGCGACTTAAAATTGTGAATAAAAGGAATTAGAAACCTTGAACCCCTGAGAGAGAGAGAGAGAGACGCATGGCATAGATTCCGCATCACAGGTTTCAGAAGGAACCAACACTGACACAAACCAAATGTAACACTGACACCTTGATCCTGGACCTCAAGCCTCCAGACCTGAGACAATAAATTTCTGTTGTTTAAGCCTTCAAAGGAATACGCTGTGGAAAATGTGGACTTTGATGTGGACCTGGGTTTTAATCCAATCTTTGCTCCATTGCATACTAGCTCTCTGACTTTTGACAAGTAATTTTTTTTAACATCTTTATTGGAGTATAATTGCTTTACAATGGTGTGTTAGTTTCTGCTTTATAACAAAGTGAATCAGCTCTACATATACATATATCCCCATATCTCCTCCCTCTTTCATCTCCCTCCCAGCCTCCCTATCCCACCACTCCAGGTGGTCACAAAGCACCGAGCTGATCTCCCTGTGCTATGCAGCTGCTTCCCAAAAGCTATTTTACATTTGGTAGTGTATGTATGTCCATGTCACTCTCTCACTTCGTCCCAGCTTACCCTTCCCCCTCCCCGTGTCCTCAAGTCCATTCTTTACGTCTGTGTCTTTATTCCTGTCCTGCCCCTACGTTCTTCAGAACCTTTTTTTTTTTTTTGATTCCATATATATGTGTTAGCAAACAGTATTTGTTTTTCTCTTTCTGACTTACTTCACTCTGTATGACAGACTCTAGGTCCATCCACCTCACTACAAATAACTCAATTTCGTTTCTTTTTATGGCTAATATTCCATTGTATATATGTGCCACATCTTTATCCATTAATCTGTTGATGGACTTACGTTGCTTTTGACAATTTTAACATTCTTACCCTTAATTAGAATTCAATTTAGAATAATTTCTTTTTTTAAAAATTTTATTTATTTATTTATTATTTATTTTTGGCTGTGTTGGGTCCTCATTTCTGTGCGAGGGCTTTCTCCAGTTGCGGCAAGCAGGGGCCATTCTTCATCGCGGTGCGCGGGCCTCTCACTATCGTGGCCTCTCTTGTTGTGGAGCACAGACTCCAGACGCGCAGGCTCAGTAGTTGTGGCTCACGGGCTCAGCTGCTCCGCGGCATGTGGGATCTTCCCAGACCAGGGCTCGAAACCGTGTCCCCTGCATTGGCAGGCAGACTCTCAACCACTGCGCCACCAGGGAAGCCCCAAATTTCTTTTTTTTAAATTGAAGTGTAGTTGTGTTAATTTCTGGTGTAGAGCAAAGTGATTCAGTTATACATGTAGTTTTCCAATTCTTTTACTGTATAGGTTTACAGGATATTGAATATAGTTCCCTGTGCTTTACAGTAAATCCTTGTTATCTATGTATATATATTAGTGTGTATATATTAATCCCAACCTCCTAATTTATCTCTACCCCCCACCTTTCCCCTTTGATAACCATGTTTGTTTTCTGTATCAGAGTCTATTCTGGTCTATAAATATATTCATTTGTATCATACTTTAGATCCCACATATAAATGATATATATTTTTATCTTTTTTCACTCAGTATGATAATCTCTAGGTGCATCCATGTTGCAAATGGCATTATTTCATTCTTTTTTATGGCTGAGTAGTATTCCATTGTATTCATGTACATTTTCTTTATCCATTCATCTTGTCGATGGACATTTAGGTTCACTCCATGTTTTGACTCTTGTGAATAGTGCTGCTATGAACATAGGGGTGCATGTATCTTTTCAAATTAGAGTTTTGTCCGGATACATGCCCAAGAGTGGGATTGTAGGATCATATGGTAACTCTATTTTTCGTTTTTAAAGGAACCTCCATACTATTCTCCATAGTGGTTGTACCAATTTACATTCCCATCAACAGTGTAGGAGGGTTCCCTTTTCTCCACACCCTTTCCAGCATTTGTTATTTGTAGATTTTTTGATGATGGTCATTCTGACCAGTGTGAGGTGATACCTCGTTGCAGTTTTGACTTACATTTCTCTAATAATAGAATAATTTTTACTTTACTGGATTGTTTTGAGGATCAAAGTTACCAAATCTGTGAACTGCCTGGCACGCAACAGGCTCTCAAAGTGTTGATTCCTTTCCTGTCTTAGTTTTGTGACACTTTATGCAATCGTTTTATTTACAGTGACTTTTATGGAATCCTAAGTATATCAGAGAAAATGTTACCCCAATTAACAATACCCTAAGTTTCATCCAAACTGTGGATGCTGTGCTGCAAAACAAAACCACATATTAGCACGTGAATCAGTTGGAGCCAATATTGTGGTTAATCAGGCATTCTATGTGCTCCCTCACCCAGAGGAATGCCTTGTGCGTATTAGGTCTTTAATAAAATTTCTTGTTGAATGATAGCCACAACCTCCAAGTTTGACATCCTCAGTTCCCCTTGTACAATTTTTAAAAAAATTTATTTATTTATTTTTGGCTGCATTGGGTCTTCATTGCTGTGCAAAGTCTTTCTCTAGTTGTGGTGCTTGGGCTTCTCCTTGCAGTGGCTTCTCTTACTGCAGAGCACAGGCTCTACGCCCGTGGGCTCAGTAGTTGTGGAACATGGGTTTGTCCCCTGCATTGGCAGGCGGATTCTTAACCACTGCAGCACCAGGGAAGTCCCACACCTTATATAATTGATTTTAATAATAAGCTTTATTATACTCAATGCTGAAGTAACTTCAGGTTTTATTCTACAAACTTTTTGGTTATTTGGATCCCCAAATACGTCGTTTGTTCCTTGTGCAACAATCATACTAGTGCTTCTTGACTCCGAATGATGACCTTTACTGTTTAAAAGAAAAATGCTCCCACGCGTCTGATTTCGTCGTTACTTAAGGCTTTAAACGCCCAGCTGGTTGTTCGTAGAGCCGAGGCCGCCTGCGCACCCTGTAATTTTTCCAACCTAGACAAGGACAAGAAGGCCATCAGGTCCCACCTTCCGCGGCGAGAGGCTGCCTTTGTTTCCTCTCTGCAGCCAATGGCTAACACACATTTCAGACAGGAGGCTGCAGTGGGTGAGTCACCCTCCGCAGATCCACCAGGCTCCGCGCGCAGCCACCTCGCTCCCGACGCCCCGGGAAACGGCTCCCGGCACACCCGGCGGTTCTGACTGGGAGCAGCCGTTCCCACATGCCCGACCTGGGTCCCGATGGACGCCGACCTGCGCCAGACCCGGGCGCCCGCAGTAACCCGCCGCCGTGAGTACCCGCGGGCCCTCAGCGCCCCCGCCCCCGCTCGGCCCTCCGCGGCGTCTCCAGATGGTCGCCGACCTCGCGGGTCGAGGCCCCGGCGGTCTCGGGGTCGAACAACGACACCACGCCTCCGCCATCTCCGCGACCCCCTTGGGGCCCCCCGCCCGCACTGGCGGCGCGTAGGACTTTCTTCGCGGGGCTGGGCTTCCGGCGGTACTAGCTTGGGGCGGAGGCGGGACTTCCTGCGGCGCCTGCGTGTAGTGGATTTCCGGCGCGGGGCTGAGGGGGGGCCGGGACTTCCGGCGCCGGAAGTGTGGGGCGTCGGGCTGCCGGGTGTTAGGGCTGCGCGTCCGCGTCCGTCCCCGGCGCCGCGTGGCTGGGAACCCACCGGCGGCAGCGCACGGCCCGGCTGGCACTGCGTGGTGGCGGGCTCGGCGGCGGCGTGACAGGTGAGTGCCGGCCTGCCATCTTCAGCCCGGGACGGACCGCCTCACTGTGTGACAGCGGCCTCGCGCCGGGCGGGGCGTGCCTGTGGGGGCCGGCGGCCTAGCGCCCTCGGACCCCGCGCCCTCTGACCCCGACCGCGCTCCCCCGAACCTGGACCGTGTTTCCCCCGAACCCGCGCCCCGACCTGGACCGCGCCCCTCTCCGACCCCGAGCCCGGCCGGGTCTTGACGTGGTTGTAACGCGCGCTCCTCGCCCAGAGCGGCCTGTGAGGCGGGTCCTTCGAAGCGCCCGGGAGTCTCCGGCCCGCGAGCGCGCAGGAGCCCGGGGGCCGTGGGCCCTTTAGCGGGTGTGGGGCCGCGGTAGGGGCGCCGCGACCTTGGGCAGGAGTTGCCGCGGGTCCGTGTCCAGCCTCGCGTCCTGCAGAGTGCTCGCACGGAGGCATCGACGAGTGTCCTTCCTTCTCAGGGCTCTGGGCAGCCGTGCGCACCTGCTGTGCTCTGGCCCTGAGCTGACACCCCAGCCCCTTCCCCCAGGGGTATCGACAGCCCTCTGAATTCCCTAGTCCTGATTTTCCTAAGAAGACTTAACAGGTACGAATTTCGTTCTCGATTCCAGGACCTTAACAGTTAAGGTCTTTAAACAGTCTTGGTTGTTTTCCGGTTAGACATGCCCCCAGTCCCGTCTCATGTCCAGAGCTGGTGAGCGTGTGTTTCGTGCCTTCAACTGGGTCATCGACAGGACACCTTACCCGGGTTGACCGAGGGTGGACTGCGGGGCTGCCTCTGGTTGATGTCGCTCAGCAGTTGAGTTTGGTGTTTGTCTCCAGGAATTCAGTAACGGTGCTTTCACAATGAAATGCTATGAAAAACTCTACTGACCTTTTTGTGGAAATCCAGTCACGTTTTGTATTTTTAAATGCCGCATGCAAATTATATCCTTTAACCATTTTGTACACATGATTAACGTTCATGACATTTACTATTTAGGCAGGTGTTTTTCTCTTGCTAAAAGAAAAGTGTTTAAAAATCCCACTGGATTGTGAGTAATGTTTTGTAGGTGGGGGTAATAGGCGTGTGGCAGCATATAGCAAGGACAAATGAGTTGGGCAGAAGGAGAGTTTATATTAAATTCATTTGTTTGACCGATAGGATAGGGAGGTTGGATTTTTGGAAGGGACTATTTATACTTTTTTGAATGTGTTTAAAAAACCAGTAGGACCTTTTAGTCACATAAACCTTCTGTTTAATGTGGTCATATGCCCTGTGATATTGGGTTAGTATGACTATTTTGAAGAAAGATGGTTATCTTGGAATTTCGGGCTTCTGTTTTAGTTTGTATTAAGGTGAAACAGTGCATAGTGGTTAAAGCAGCTTACTCACCTGCGTGAAGAAGTTTTCATTCTCTTTACAGCTCCATGGCCAATTGACTAAGTGTTTAGTCTGTTAACTACTTGGGAACTGTATCTCACAGAGGTGTTGTGAGCATTACTGACTGTTGTTACTGATCCATTTGAGCCTCACCACAGACTTCCCCACCCATCAGTATCTCTCCATCATTTCTTTTGTCTGTATTTCCCTTCTTGTCTAGCTTAGGTTCCATGCTACATCACTTCAGTATTCTTTTTACATCCCTTCTTGTCTAGCTTAGGTTCCACGCTACATCACTTAAGTATTCTTTTTACAAACACCTGCAACCTGCTCCACTCTCCATGATGTCATCCTGCAAAAACCCTCAACGTGTTATCAGACATTTAAATAAGATTTATGCTAACGCTGACCTGTGGCCTGAGGTGAACACGACAGATATGTCCCTTCTGGGGCTAAGGGCTTGTTCACCACCAGGGTGAGCTGTGGAAGGAAGGAAGGAAGGAAGTGGTGGTGGGACCAGTGAAGACTGTGGGGAACAAGATGGAGGATGTGAATGAAGAGGCAAGAGTAAAATTTTAAAAAAGTTTCAGGAAAAAGATTGTGATAGATTAACAGAAGAAAAAGAAGAAATTTAAAAGAGGTTAGAAGAACTAGAGAAAACTACAGATCTAATTTTGGAAGAATGGTAAAGTGTAGCTGAAGAAATTACAGGAAGAGACAGAACTTGAATTAGCCAGATAATCTTTGAATGTTAATAACACAGTGTGTGGCATAGGCGTTATGAACCCATATTGACATATGACTTCACAGAGTTTAGAAAGTTACTAAGAGAGAAAATCAGTATGAAAAAAATCATTTCAGGCCAGGTTTTGGGGAACCAGAACCTCTTCCAGATTTATAATTGTTTGAAATGTATGTGTTTGGTTGGAAATTGATCAATGGGAAAAGATGACCAGTGTTATTGACTATTTTGTGAAGTGACCAGCAAAAAGCAGGCAAAGCCCAGAACAGCACCATGTGGTTCGTGGGGTTGAGGGAGGAGTTAAAGGCTTAGAGACAGGCAGAAAGTGAGGATTTTAAAAGTTAGTTGTGAAGAAGACTGCTTATTTTCTACTGAAGATACAGAGGCTGGAAATGCCAGTGATGTGATACTTAAGGGAAACAATTGTTGAGGTGAAAGGAGGGTTGATACTGCAATTTTCACACTTCCTATCACCAATTTGTAGAACCTTCGGAATGCATTAACTTCCCAGTTTATGCTTACCAGACGCATAAACTTTCTACTGATGAAGTTCTTAAGGGAGGAAAGAGAAGCTCTTTGCTCTTTTATTTGCTTGATTGAAATGTCTAAAGATAGTCTCCTTTCTTCTTGAGCTTTCACAGGGTGTTAATATGTTTGTTCCTATAAAAAACATAACTTATAAACTGTGAGGTGACTATGATAAATCTCTGTGTTGAAAATCTTGACAACTGAGATGCTTTATGAAGTTAGTAATTTAATATGTATAATCACTGAAAAAGAATTATATCGACCTTCCTTTTTTTAATAAAGAATATAATTTCTGGATAAGATTCCTTTAAATCAGTTTGATTTCTTGGTCAACCTTTGTATATGGCACACTTAAATAGTCTCTAATTGTTTCCGTTAAAAAATTACTGGAATACTCTTCAGTGGGATCATAGGAGTTGCTTAATAATGTAAATTTGTTATATTCAAATATTTCAAATTAAATATCAATATCTTTTTTTGTGTGTATAAAATTCTACCAACCACAGATTCTGCCATTGTGAGTTTTTCTTTGTATCTTTGTTTCAACTATCTCTAATTTCTATAGCTCAATTTTTTCAGATAAATTTCATCAAAAAGATTTGTTCTGTCAAATATTAATCAAAATTAATTTTTCCATATATCATGTAAGGGACTGATAGTTTTATTTTCTGTTGTCTGTATGTACCAGTAATATAACCTTTTTTACCCTTCTTGTGAAGAAGCGTAATAATGGTAAGGCATTGGACCTGGAGGTATGATGGAGTCAAAGTGACCATCTTTACTTTCTGTGTAGACCTCTCCCAGATTTCTGCATGCTGCCTAGTTCTCTTTTCATCTCTAGACCCATACACCTCCTGCTTCCTTGTATGTTAGATATTCAAAGACATTGCAAAAACATAATACATTCAGTATTAGGTCTTGATTTCTTCTCCATATCTGCTGCCTCATCTCAGTAATCTGACCTCCGTTTCACCTACCTCTTGCCTCAGAAACAAGGGCTATCCTTGATACCTCTCCCCCCCCCCCCCGCCACCGCCCCCCCCCCCCAGTCCATTCATCTACCTCTAATCTTAACTATCGTCATTTATTGCCTAGACTGTTTCAGTAACTTACTAACTGGCTTCATTCATGGTCATCTTGTCTTTCCATGTATTTTTCACATAGCAGCCAATCTAGTGTTACTTATTTGCTTAAAAACTTTTAAGTAGCTTCCTTTTTATTTTAGGATAAACTATAAACACGAAAGAACAGACTCTAAGCCTGTCTCTCCACTTATCTTGCACCATTCTCTCCATTGTTTGCTGTGTTGTAGCTATAGTATTTATTTTTTAATATATCTGACAAACTAGTCTCATTCCTGGCTCAGGACATTTGCACATTGCTGTTCCTGTCCTTAAAATATTTACTCCCTTCTCTGTTTTCCGCATGGTTAACTTTTAGGAATTCTTCAGTCTCGCTTTAGATGCCAGTTTCTCAGAATGACCTTTGTAACTCTTTAGCTAATAGCTGGCCTCATAATATTTGCATAGGTCTTTCGTAGCACTCATCACAATTTATAACTTCTGTAATAAGTTATGAGATTGTGTGTTTAATGTCTGTCTTCCAACTCAACTCTAAGCAACCTGAGGGTAGGGACCAAGCCTGTTTTTTCACCACAACATTCCCAGTACCTAGCTCATCTACAGGTGAGAGAACTATTGATGAGTGACTTAATGAAATAATGCTGTTATTATCTCTGCTTTAAAGATGACACAGTTAAACCTTAGGAAGGAGGTTAAGTAACTAGACCAAGGTAACACAGCCCGTCAGTGGTAGATGTAGCATTCATCCATTTCTATTCATGCATACATTCAACAAATATTTGAGGATGTGTTTATGTCAGGCCTAACAAATACAGTAGTGGCCCCAGTTAACTGTGTCCCAGTCCTCATTGTGTTGATGGTGTAGCGGGGGAAACATTCATTAAGTGAAAAAACTATAAATAAGATCTAAGTACAAACGTGGTGAGGATCATGAAGTGCTGTGACTAGCGGTCGTCAAGGGAAGCCGTTTTGAGGAAGTAACGGTCAAGCTGAGGCTTCATGATGGAAAAGAGCCAACCCTTTGAGGGGTTGGGGTGTGGGGTGGAGGGGACTTAGGTTTGTATGACTCCCAAACTCATGTTCTTAACCATTGGGCTCGTCTATGGATTTTATTCTGAGTGGGTGTTTAACTTAATTGGGTTATTTATATACATGTTATTCCACTAAATATCTGAAGTGCAAAACTATTTAGTTCCAGTCACTGTTATTTTTTAGGGAAGCAGAATGTTATTCAGTGTATAACCTAAACTAGTGAGTGAAATAAGGTGTGATGGATTACACAAATTCTTTCTCATTCTCCCATCGAGAGGTGGTCTCTGCCCTCTACTTGAATCTGGGTTGGCCTTGTGACCTGCTTTCACAAATTGAATATCCAAAAAAGTAAGGGGAATGGAAGATTTTTTTTTTTTAATGAGAATTTTAGAGATAAAAAAGCAACCTTATTCCTTTTTTAAGTGTCCTTTTAAAAAAAGATTTGAGAGTTAAATTTTGTCTATATAATGTGCTACAAAAAGTAAGTGATAATTTTAATAGATCAGTGGATTTCAAATTTTTAAACCTAAACACACAGAATTGACCAATTTGAATGTTTTTAGTGTGTTGTGAAACAAGACTTACTTTTTTGTTGCCATTTTAAACCAAGGCCTATACATGTCTAATTTGAGACTCAGAAGATCTCTGCCTTTGGAGTAGATGTACTTTTCCTATTCCTCCAAGAACAGCTAAAAACACTGAGCATTAAATACAGAAGAAATATGAGACTGAGAAGTGGAGAGAAGAAAGTAGACTGGCTAGATGTATGGGGACCTGAGAAATGATGCAGGGCTGAGTTTCCTGGGTTTTCTTTTTGCTCCATACATCCCGGCCTTGGGCCTGGAGAAACCAGCAACCCAGCAACACCAAAGGGCTCAGACAAGCCCCAAGAAAAGCCAAAAGACCAGGAAAGAGACAGCCTGCCAGACAGGACATGTTTAGAAAACATTGCAGCCCCCATCTCACCCTTACTGTCAAAGGCAGGGTGGGGAATCTAGACTTTCACCCCTGACAGTCTGTATTGAGACAACACTTTGTGCTGGGTGGTATCAGTGCAGAGCTGGGATTTTCATCTCTGTTGGGTGGTAACAAAGAACACCGTCCTTCTTCCTGTTGGGATGGCCTCAGAAGAAACTTAGTAGAGATTCAGGAGTTTTACCATCACCCGTGGTAATGAGGCCGTGTAGGGCACAGTAACAAAGCACCCCTGGTTCAGTGCCTGTGATATGAGTAGAGGCCAAGGGAGAGGCTGAACTCTAACCCCGCCTGGCATTAATGAAGAGTACTTCCACCCAGATGAGTGGAGGCTGAGTGGGAAGCCCTCACTTCCATCTCCACCTTCTGCATCCACCTGGGAGAAACAAGGCTGCACACTTGTTTGCCTGCTGGGGCAATGTCAGAAGAGGCCTGCTGTAATAGAAGGCTGAAACCAGATCCCACGCCTGATAGCAGTGCCCACAATATTGAGGCTTAAGTGACAAGTATTTTAAAGCAGCCATCATAAAAGTTTTTCAATGAGGAGATACTAACACTAGAGGCAAATGAAAAATAGAAAGTCTCAGGAAGAAAATATAGGATATAGAGAAGAAACAAGTGGAAATTTTGGAACTGAGAAGTACAGTAAATGAGCTTGTGGAATCAGTTCACTGATTCTTTTCCTCTGTCCTTTCCATTCTTCCAACAGCAGAATGGAGAGGACAGAGGAAAAGAATCAGTGAACTGGAAGATAAAACAATAGAAATTATCCAATCTGAACAATAGAGAGAAAATAGACTGGAAAAAAGTAAACAGAACCCCGGGGACCTGTGGGACTTTAACAAGAGACCTATCTTTCTTATCAGAGTCCCAGAAAGAGAGGAGAAAGACAGTGAGGCTGAAAATATGTTTGAAGAAATACTGGCTGAGTATCTCCCAAATTTGGCAAGCCATAAACTTACAGATTGAAAAAGTTTAGTGAAATCCAGGCAAGATAAACTCAAAGAAATCTATGCTAAGACACATCATAGTCAAGCTTCTGAAACCAAAGATGAAAAAGCAGCGAGAGAGAGAAATGTCCCTTTACCTATAGTGGATTTCTCATCACAAACTACAGAGGCCAGAAGGAAGTAGCACATTTTTGAAGTGCTGAAGGAAAAGAACTATCAACTCAAAATTCTCTATCAAGTGAAAACATCCTTCAAATGATTTGTCACCAGCAGACCTACCCTAAAATAATAGATAGAGGAAATTCTCTAAACAGAAAGGAAATCATGTGGGAACACCAGGAAGGAAGAACAAACAATGGAGAGAAAAAATAAATTGGTAAATTCAGTAGACTTCCTTATCTGAAATTAGGTTTGAAGGTTGAACCATAGCCGTCTGATGTGGTTCTTAGTGTGTATAGAGGAAATACTTAAGATGATTATGTTATAAATGGGGAGGGCAAAGGGACACAGAGGAAGTAAAGCTTCTACACCTTACCACAAACTGGTAGAAGTTGATGATCAGCAGACTGTGATAAGTTGTGAAGAGATAATGAAAACCTAGAGCAGCCACTAAGAAAAGTTATACGAAAGAGAGAAACTCAGAAACTAGATAAATCAAAATGAAATTCTAAAAAATGTTCAAATAACCTACAAGAAGGCAGAAGAAAGAAACAAAATGAGAGAACAAACAGAATGAATTATGCACTATGCCCAAGTGGGATTTATTCCATGGATGCAAGGTTAGATCAGTATTTGAAAATCATCAGTGTAATTGACCTTAAAAAAAAGCCATGTGATCATATTAAGTGATGCAGAAAAAACATGACAAAATTTAACACTCATGAAACTCTCAAAACATGAATAATAGAGGGGGACTTTCTCAATTTGATAAACTATTTACCCAAAACCTACAGCTAGCATCATACTTAATGGTGAAAACTGAATATTTTTACCTTGAGATCAGAATAACGCAAGGGTGTTTGCTATCACTTTCTAATTCAACAGAGTACTGGAATTTCTAGCCAGATCAATAAGATAAGAAAAGGACATAAAGGTATACAGATGAGAAAGGAAGAAGTAAACTGTTCTTTTTGTACATGACATAATAGTCTACAGAGGAAATGCCAAATAATCTACAACAAAATCTCGAACTAATAAATGAGTTCAACAAGAACATAGGATACAAGCCCAGTACACAAAAATCAATTGTATTTTTGTATACCAGCAATTAACATGTGGAGATGGAAATAAAAATACAGTGTCATTTAAAATTGCTCAAAAATGAAAGTATAATCTTCAGGGTAATTTTAGAATGTATGTGTAGAAATTTTATGGGAAAACTACAAAACTGAGGAAAGAAATCAAAGACGATCTAAAACCTATATACCGTGTTCATAGATTGGAAGTCTCAGCATAATAAAGATGCCAATTCTCTCCAAACTGGTAAACAGATTAAACACAATTCCTATCAAAATCCTATCAGGAGTTTTGTAGACATGGACAAGATTATTCTAAATTTATATGGAAAGGCAAAGGAACTGGAATAGCTAAGACATTTTGAAAAAGATGTAAGTGATAGGAATCACTAATTTCAAGACAGCACAGAACAACGTAACAGAATAGGGAACCAAGGAATAATCCCATAGGAATAAAGCCAATTGATTTTCGACCAAGATGCCAAACTTTCTCAATTTAGTGTAGGATGGATAGTCTTCAGCATATGGTGCTAGAATAATTGGATATCACCAGAAAAAAACAAAAACAAAACCCAAAAAACCTTGATTTAAACTTCACATCTGATAAAAATATTAGCCCAAAAATAGCTCATAAATTTAGATGTAACCTATAAAACTAAAATTTTAAGAAGAAAACATAGACAAAGTTTGGGATTTAGGACTGGTGAAAAGTTCTTAGGCATGACTCTAAAATTATGATTCTTAGAAGAAGAATAATTGATCAGTTGAACTTCATCAAAATTTAAAAGTTTTGGCAGAGTGGAGTTTGTGTGAATTATATCTCAATAAATATTTTTTAAAATCTTTAGTTTTTTTTCTTTAAACATACAGCAATCTCACTCTTGGGCCTTCATCCAAAAGAAGTAGAAACTTAAGTTCACACAAAAGCCTGCATATTATTGTCACAGTAGCTTTATTTGCAGTAGTAAGAAACTGGAAAGCACCAGAATTTTTTGCAGTAGGTGCACGGTTAAGACAACTGTACTCCATCCACACTGGAACAGCACCAGCAATCAAAAGGAGGTGGCTGTTGGCCCACACGGCAAGGGGGCGGGTCCCGTGAGTGCTAAGCTCAGAATCTCCGGAGGGCACATACTCTGTGCTTGGCATTTGTATAACATTCTACGACAGCAAAGTTGGGGGATGTATGGCTGTGGGGTGGGCTCCAGAAAAGGTGGTATACTCTACACCTTACAGAGTGAGGACCCAAAGATACTGTCAGTAGTTGGAGAAGGAAGAAACATAAGTACATACTTAAATTACATGCACTAAAATAGATTGGGAGAAGGAGGGACCAATAAGAGCAAAAAATGAGTAGGTAATGTCCAAGACGTAAATCTGCAGTTGAAGAAGGAAAATCTCATGTGTAAATATATTTCTTAGAATCATATTAGCTGGGACTTCCCTTGTGGTCCAGTGGCTAAGACTCTGCACTCCCAATGCAGGGGGCCCGGGTTCGTTCCCTGGTCAGAGAACTAGATCCCACATGCTGTAACTAAAGATCCTGCACGTGGCAAGAAAGATCCCGCGTGCTACAACTAAGACGTGGTGCAGTGGAAAAAAAAAAAATAATATTAGCTAACAGTGATGTGATTATATTGGGAGGAGGAATTGATAATAGCAGGAAATGAGTAGATAACATCCAAAATGGGTAAAGGAAAATGTTTGCATTATGTGGATATTGGAATGCCGTGCAGGTATGCTGTGTAACGGTGGCCCTGACCACAGGTGTGTACTGGGAACATGGCTGGTTCCAAGCAAGAGGCGTTGTGAGTATGAAGGAAAATGGGGAGCTTACAAACTGAAATACCCCGTTTGTGTTTTTTACGTTGACGAAAATGATATTATTTTAAACATATTGGGTTAGATCATTAGAATTGCACTTGTTCTTTTTTTAATGTGGCTACTAGAAAATTTATGATTACATATGTGGCTTGCATTGGATTTCTCTCGGAGGGCATTGCTCTAGAATCTGTAGCCTGGAAAATGCAATTAGGATTGGTTCCCTCTGGGGAGTAGGCTGAGTCTGCCGAGAGTGGGCTAAGGGAGAGTTGTTCTTTATTTTAAGCCCTTCTTTGCTGTTTGATTTTTTTAAAGGATGTTAATGAAGTTTGATAAAAAGTTACTTCTTTAATAAAGGCTGTGGTCTCTACCTTAAAACATGATAATTTATCACATTCTAATTTACATAATAAATGTTAACATAGGAAATTTGCAATGAAAAGTAATCGTCTTGTCTATTTTTCCTTCATTTCAGTTTGCTGTATCAGAAATAAAGTACTTGTTTTTCCTGCTCCTGTTAGCTTCTTGCAGGAGTGACCAGGATATCACCTTTCAGAAGTAATGCCCACAGAAAGCGGGAGTTGTTCAACTGCTCGCCAAGCAAAACAGAAACGCAAATCTCACAGCCTTTCCATACGAAGAACTAACAGCTCAGAGCAGGAGAGGACTGGCCTGCCAAGAGACATGTTAGAGGGACAAGTGAGTGTCTGGTGAAGATGTGGATCATGTTTGCAGTGTTTCAAAAATAGCCAAATATATGCAGGTCTCCAAAGTAGAGAAAAAGTGTGGGTTACCAAAACACACAGCCTCCTTCATAAACCAGTTAAAACTGCTGTCAAGTACAACAGCTTACACAGAGACAGAATTCGGTTTCCAGGTTAATGTGTTTACAGTACTTAATAATAAATGTGGGTGTGACAGTCTGGACTAGTTTTTATTCTTTGTACAGGTGAATTGACAGTGTAGTTTTAGGTTTTCTGTCTCAGAGTCTCCAGAAGAGAAGAGAATCAGGTATAATGATCTCTTTCTATTCTCTGCAGTTTTTGGAATCTGATCTTTCAGTAACTTTTCTTGGCTTTATCCTGTGTTTGCTGTAGTTGAGTGTGTTCTCTGCTGTTTATTACATTATGTCTTTCTGATAATTTGATACCACCTTTGATTAAATGATCTAATATTTTATTGGTAAGTTTGCTTTTACTTTTTCTAGTTCCTTTCTGATGAAGAAAATGTGTTAGATTTTTAAAAGAACATTGTCGTGAAGCCTAAATAAAATACATGTTATAATAAAATAAATTATAGCTACATCTGCTATATTTTTACATAGGCCTAAGTATATACGTTAAAAAAATACATATGAATTTATAATCATTCTTTTGCAATTAGAACTAATTCATCAGCCATAATGTTAAAGGAAAATATGGCTTAAATCTGAGAAACTGGCTCATTTGCATATTGACTTTGTTAGAAGCAAGCCGGGATGTGGAGGATGTGTTTCCAGGAGGCAGCTGTGTGTGCTTGGAACCTAGCGCCGCCTTTGCCGGCACGTGGTAAACGTTCACTTAGTGTCCTCTTATGTGTTGACTGGATGAATAAATTAAATGGTTGCATTTTAACTTAAATTTGGAAATAAAATCATAGATTTAAGGAGCCTCCAAAATGGCTTTGATGTTTTTCGTGAGCTCGGATGGCCGTAGCAAAGCATCGCAGACAGGGAGATTAAACTGCAGACACTGCTTACTCCCTGTCCTGGAGGCAGAAAGCTGGAGGTCCAGGTGTGGGCAAGTTGGTCCTCCTGAGGCCTGTCTCCTGGGTGTGGATGCCATCTTCTCCCTTTGTCCTCACAAGGTCTCCTCTCTGTGGGTGTCTGTGTCCCGATCTCTTCTTATAAGGAATGTTTGAATCAGAGCTGTGCAGTGGAACTTCTATGATGGAATGTTGTAGATCTGTGCTATCACATATGGGAACCAAGAGCCACGTGTGGCTAGTGGGACTGAGGAATTTTAAAAATTGTAATTAACTTACTTTTAAATTTAGTCAAATGTGGCTGTTGGCTACCCCCTTGGACAGTGCAGGTAGTCTAAGATACTTTTAAGTTGTTAGATTTACTTAAATTTCCAGCAGTGACAATTCCACAGCTGTCTCTGCTGGCATCTTCTGGTGGTAACACCATGTTCTCAGGGCCTTCTGCGCTGTCCCCGTTGTGATGTAGAGCCAGCAGGTAGTTGCACCTCGGGGTAACCCTTTATGAGGGTCATTCAGAACCCTGCGGGCGGGTTGGTGCCTGCTGGTGGATGAGGAGCTCCCTTGCGGGCTGGTGGGGGTGCTCTGCCCGGTTCCGTGGCAGCAGGACGGCGGTGACGGCGTTGGGCATGGGCACTTGGCATGGTAGGCGTGGGGCGGACCTCAGGTGTGAGAGGCCAATGATCAGGACATCTGAGTGGAGCCACAGGTCATTACCCTAGACAGGGTTGCAGTCAGGCTCTCAGTTGTTGGGGAGTCTTTATGGGAATTTTGTGTCTTGGATTCACGAGTCAGAAGCATTGGAGGCACTGGTGCTTGACTCAGAGGTGGGAGGCCCGTGTCCACACTGAGAAGCACCAACTGAGGCCGGGAAAGGGGCCTCCTGCCTCCTCTTCCACGTCGGCTGTGACAAAACACAGATTCTTTTAGAACTTTACTGAATCGTAGCTTTTGTGTCATGAGTTTTCTCAAATGATACCAGAAGTTCAGCACCTCTCACTTGGGGGTGGGGGTGGGGCGCCTGTGATTGCAGCTCGGAGGTCAGACTGTTGGGAAGCTTGGAGGCAACCGCAGAGCTGGGCTGTGCTCCGCTTGCCTCTGGTGGAGAAGTTCCCCTTTCACTGCACGTCTCCTTGATTGTCTTTATTTTATCAAGTGAAGTTAATGCTGACATTGTCTCCCTTTACGATTACATCTTACATGAAGCTTCATTTACCATTCGAAGTAAAGGTAACGTTTCAGTTGCTGAATAATGACCTTAACGTTAAATACTGTGAGTGTAGGTGAGTAGGAATTGATACACGGAAGAGGAGATTGACCTTGGGAGGGGCCAGAAAGGCTCTCAACTGGTGCTGGTGCCGCCCCCTCGAGGAGGGCTAAGTGGATGAGGGGTGTGGGAGAACGGGCGGGGAGGCCACAGGCAGGTGGACAGGGTGTCAGACATTAATTGTGATGGTTTATTTTGCGTTCTTTGTTATTTTAAGATGTCATTTCTTTTTTTTTTTCCCATGATTTTCATTGGTATTTTAGAGGGATGTTGAGAGAGGCTTATCACCAATTCTACCAGATTGAATTTTTAAACAAGTGGCGTCACATCTTTAAGTAGCTTGTAAAGTTGACTTTCATGTTCTGTGATTATTTCAAAACATGTTGCTAAACGTTGGTATCATTACAGATCATTTTGCCTAAAATTCCTGTCTTCCTAAGAAGTTAATCTGAGAAAGGATTTAATAAACATATGTCTTTTTTTTTGTATTTGCAACTCATTAAACATCAAAAAGTTTATGCTGCATATAAATTTGAAAACTCACTTGGAAAATTACACTGACATCAGTTAACCATTGAAACATTATTTTAGAAATATCTTTTAAGAATTTTGTTTGAAAATAACTCTTAAGTGGTAGGGTGGGGCACATACAAAATATTGTCTAGGGCGCACCCTGAAGAGGTTGGAGTGGAACATAGCCTCTGTCAGTACCAGCAGTGCCTGGAAAGTGAGTGCCTGAGAACACAGTTGGTGCCTAGGACACGGGGCCAAGGAAGCTGCTGCTGCTTCCTTTGACTTCCCGCCCGGTGGGAGCAGGGTGCTGGCAGTGGGCAGAGCACCTGTGAAGGCCTGGGAGCTTCCACGTGGGTGTTTTCATTTAGCCGATACACGTTTTGCTCTTACAGCTGAGAGTTCTTTTCCCTCCTTACAACAATCTTCTAGGTATTGAGTAGAGTTACAGGAAATGATCCAGTTTATTTTGCTTGAAGCACAGTGAACATGAGGACTATAAGGTACATCTTCTATTAGTAAACAGCTTATTAAAATTAATTTATAATACCATATGCTAGAGCTTAAAGGCTGTTTATAACTTCATTTTCTACAAATTTGGGAGTTTTTGAATAAGGTATGCTTGTTTCTTTCCTTGTGAAAGGAAGTTACAGGTTTGAAGACGTGCTTGGTCTTAAATCTCATGCCATCCTGGGTAACCATTTATACAATTTGATTTTAGTTTCATCTGTAGAAATTTGAAACTTTAAGTTCTTTGAGTGTTTATGTATAAGAAATAAAATATGTAAAGATGTAAAATAAGAGTTTAAATAATTCACTTTGGAAAAATTATATTAGTGCTTGGTGTCAGAGTTTCTCGTTCACTCATTCGTTCATTTTAAGCAGAATCTTCTTTTTCTGCAGGATTCTAAACTGCCTTCCTCGGTTCGCAGTACTCTTTTGGAACTGTTTGGTCAAATAGAAAGAGAATTTGAAAACCTTTATATTGAAAACTTAGAATGTGAGTATCTCGCTTATTTTAAATACTTTTATAACTTTTCACTTCTCCATACAAATATTTGAGAGTTTAATTTGTGGGTAGACATTCACCTTTGTATCCCTTTTCTGTTCTGCTTTGACAAACTTTAAGGGCTCAGGATGGCACACGTTTATTATCTGCCTGCTCTGCACACTCAAGTCAGGGTGTTGGCAGAGCTGTGCTCCTTCTGGAGCATGAGGAGGAGTGTGTCTCCCGCTGGTTTGGGTTGTGATCTCAGTTCCCTGTGGTGTGAGGACAGAGACCCCCATCTTGCTGGCATTCCCCCGGTCCTTGGCTCGATGGCCTTCCTTCCTCTTTATCTTCAAAGCCATCAGTGGCAGGCAGCGTCCTCCTTGTTCATCTCTGACTCACTCCTAGGGACACGTGGGAAGGATGGGCCACCTGGGTCACACAGCATCATCTCCCATCAGAGGTCCTTCACCTCAGTCACACCTGCAGGGCGCCTTTGCCACCAGGTCATGTGTTCACAGGTTATCTTTGGGGCAGGCAGTATTCTGCTGACCACACCTGGCAATCTGAATTACGATTTTATGAAGACCGAATGCATCTTATAACTTTTCCTACACAAAGTATACTATAAATTAAGAAAACAATTCATTTCTTTAAAATATACTGTGTTTAGAGAATTTCCTAAAATGTGTGTATTACCTGTTTGACTTACTAAAGGTAAATCAAAAGAATTTTTAATTAGCTTGGCTTTAGTTTTTTTTTTTTTTTTTTTTTAGTTTTAGAAACAATGCATTCATTTGCTTAAAGAGTCAAGCAGTGTAAGAAGGAAAGATCTAACTTTACCCCCTGCCTGTAGGCCCATCCCACACTGCAAAGGAAAACACTTTCTGCATATTTTGCTTTTAGTTCTTCTCATGATAATTTTTGTTTTGTTTTGGACTTTATCCTCTTTTTTCAAATGTCTGTTAAGTTTTAAGGACATACTTTCCAACTTTCCAGCCTTAACACTTAAGCAGTGATTTTGATACAGAGACTTCCACTTTCTCTGAATCCAAGGATGCTGCCCGGATGCTAGTTTAGAGTTGGATAGGTTGGGAAGTCCCTGGCATGTCTGATCCATTACCTGTGCCATTCACCATAGCAGTTTTTGATGCAAGGTTTTTCTAATTGCTTTTCCCTGGAAATGATTTTCCCCACGCAGCTCTCCTTCCCTTCTCCTGCATGTCGTCCTGTCTTGGCAGCCAGATCATCAAATCCTAAGAGGAGGGACGGGGAATTTTCTCAATGTGTCTCTGGAGCTGGTAGCCAGGCATCCACGGCCACAATTAAGAAAGCAGAGGTCAGAAAGGCAGGGTCCGTCTGTGGGCTGCCTTGGCTTCTTGGTCATGATAATTTTCGTAAATTTAAATAATCTTCTATTTTAGCCATGTCAGCCTTAGGCCACATGCATTCATGCTTCACTGTCAAGCGTTGGGAAATGAACCTGTCCTTCTTTACCCTCTCACTGTTCCATTATCTTCAGTTTTTGTTATTTTTTTTTTTAATAATTTTTAAAAATTTATTTATTTATTTATTTATTTATTTTTGGCTGCGTTGGGTCTTCGTTGCTGTGTGTAGGCTTTCTCTAGTTGCGGTGAGCGGGGGCTACTCTTCGTTGTGGTGCGTGGGCTTCTCATTGCAGTGGCTTCTCTTGCTGCGGAGCGCGGGCTCTAGGCATGCGGGCTTCAGTAGTTGTGGCACGCGGGCTCTAGAGCGCAGGCTCAGTAGTTGTGGTGTACAGGCTTAGTTGCTCCGTGACATGTGGGATCTTCCCGGACCAGGGCTCGAACCCGTGTCCCGTGCATTGACAGGCGGATTCTTAACCACTGCGCCACCAGGAAAGTCCCGTTTTTGTTATTTTTATAGGGCTTGTGTTTATAAAATTTATATTATGCAAATGTAACCATAATCAGGATTTTCATGTTTTTTAAGTTGTTTCCAAAAATTGAATACTAATAAACAGCATTTGCATTGTTAAAATATTTTTCACTCTCGAAGTAATTGGTGTGAATCAGTGGTCAAGACAGTGTAATCCTGTGTCATTTAAACTTTGCTGTTGGAAAATTTAATGTTTTAATATTGGGTTCTCTTATAAGTCCACCTTGAAAATTTACAGAGTGAGTAATTATTCCAGCTTTTTATCGAATAAAAATTAGGTACCGTGTACTGCATCTGATTTTTAAGGGTTTGTTATCACAGTTGTAGCAACCCAGGTATTACTGAATTTCCATTGTGATCTAAGGCCTTATGTTTTATGAGTTGATGCAGTTTGTTCAAGAAAAACTATAGGGTTACAAACGACTAATGCTGGAGGTACTTGGAGTTTACACTGTCAGTTGCTTAACGGTTTTGGTGGCTTCCTGCTGCCTGTGAACATGTCCAAATGCTCAGGCTGGATATGTTCTGAGCCTTTTTGCCCTTGGCCTTCCTCCCACACCACCCTCCCCGCCCTCCCTGTAGCCTCAGCACACCGTGGGCAGCCTGGGCGGCGGCAGGCGCAGAGCCCGAGCGCTGGCTGCATGCGTGGCTCATGGGATCTCAGTTCCCTGACCAGGGATTGAACTGGGCCCTGACAGTGAGAGTGCCGAGTCCTAACCACTGGACCGCCAGGGAACTCCCAAATGTTAATTTTTGTTTCTTTTTTTTTTTTTTTTTCCCCTTGAATTTTTAATCTTTGAGGTATATAATCCTCACTGTGCTCTGTGGTGCCAGGCAGCAATAGTAAGGTTTTGTTATTGTATGTTTTTTCCCCCAATTTCAGTGTTCTCAGCTAGACTGTAAGTGTTTCATTGAGTTTTGGACAGTGTCAGAATAACATTTTTAAGTGCGTTGAATAAAGTACAAAGGACACAAACTATGTTGAAATCCAAGAGCCCTGCTTGAGGACACGATAGCACAAGGTCTTTCTGGTGTGGGAAGTGTGGTAGGCTTTTTAATTTTGGAATGATGTCTTGAGTTTTTTGGAACTCTGTAAATGTGACCTTGTTTACTGGGATATCATTCTTGTGTTTGTTTAGACAGTACTAATGTATAACATTTTTATGTGCTCACTTTTGGATTTGGTGAATATACATCAAAAGTACATGTTTTACTTTTCAGTGCGCAGAGAAATCGAGACTCTTAATGACCGTTTAGCTGCCGAAGGACAAGCAATCGATGGGGCAGAGCTGAGTAAGGGCCAACTCAAAACCAAAGGTAAGGCTGCTTTCCTGCAGGGCAGCCCTACACATTACGCTCGCAGGGAGTTTGGAATTTAGTGGAGGACAGGACTCACTTCCTTTCTGCAGTCATCAGGACTTGGAATAACGTAATTCGGGTGTGGGTGTAGAAGGAAGAGGAGGTTTCGGGAAGCCCCGTGTCCCACGCCCCTGGCTTGCATTGTCCTCCTGTGTGGAACAGAAGGTGGGGCGAGCTGTCTCCCTGTCCCAGCTCTGACGTTCATGGTGCTTTGGTTGTGTGATTGTCTTGACGGTTGGTTCTGTGTCTCTGCAGCCAGTCACAGCACCAGCCAGCTTTCTCAGAAACTGAAGACCACCTACAAGGCCTCCACCAGCAAGGTACGTGTGGCTCTCAGCCTGTCACGTGTATGTAGGGTGTGCACATATGTGCGATAGAGAAACCTAAGTTTTAAAAGGAGTATTGTCGATGTTAAGTGGCCACAGTGCATAGACACCTGGACATTACCTGTGTTACTGCGGCTGATACATTATGTGTTTTTTTTGGTTTATGGTTTTTTTTGTGGGAAAGTACATTTTGTATTGTTATTTGGCTTGATATGGAGATTCTGAATTTGGAGAAGCTAATAAATGGGTATAAAGCAGTGGAAGTTACGTTCTGAGCTATAGTTACATATTAGTTCACCTCTTCTTTAATTTTCTAAGTATGATCAAGAAGTGAAGGTCTGTGTCCAAGGCAAATAGAGATATTTGTCATATTTTGCTTTTTTAAAAATTATCTTCTTTTGACCTTCTTAAAGTGGCAAAGATTTAATTATTTGGGAATTAATTTATCTATGGGGGAGTACTGTTATGAAGTAATATTTTGAGGTAATTTTGTATGCATCACCACTTTGGAGTATTTGGAATAAACAAAAGATAAATTAATTACCTAACCTTAGTGAGTGTACATTACTTTTGCTAAACCTTAGAAAAAAGTTGAAATTTGTGGTGAGTCTGCTGTGAAGGCTATAGTTAATGTTAGCTTTTTACTTTTCCAATTTGCTCTCTTCAGCTTAAAGTTACTTATTATGATATCCACAGTGAGATGAACTGCAATTCAAGGAGCAGCTTCAGTCTTACGCTATTTCTGCTTATTTGAAAGTCTTTGGTAATTTTTTGTTTTTTAAAAATCTGAATATTGCTGACATCTTTTTGTTTCCTTTGATTACTCTAGAGTGTAAGTGGCTAATTAAAATTTTTTTGTTCTGTATTATCTAGCTTACACTTAGTAGTTTTGCAGTTTTTAATAAATTAACATTAAACTACTTCTTTAAAATGTCAAGTGGGGTTATGTTCTTCCTTATCTAACTTCTTGTTATATTGTTTTGAATTATATTGTTTATGCCAGTTCATGTATACAGTGTATGGTCTTAGAATTCCAAAACTTTGTGATCATTCCTTTTTTTTTTTTTTTTTAATTTTATTTATTTTTGGGTGTGTTGGGTCTTCGTTGCGGTGCTCGGGCTTCTTACTGTGGTGGCTTCTTTTGTTGAGGAGCACGGGCTCTAGGCGTGCAGGCTTCCATAGTTGCAGCATGCAGACTCAGTAGTTGTGGCTCGCGGGCTCTAGAGCACAGGCTCAGTAGTTGTGGCATACAGGCTTAGTTGCTCTGTGGGAGGTGGGATCTTCCTGGACCAGGGATCGAACCCGTGTCCCCTGCGTTGGCAGGCGGATTCTTAACCACTCCGCCACCAGGGAAGTCCCTGTGATCATTTCTGAAGTAGAGGAAGAAAGGATTATATAGAGTTACCCCTTACCATGAGCAGTAAAACTTAAGAATTGGGCAAAGGTAAAAATATGTACAATAATTGCTTTAAAAGAATGTGTTAGACATATTTAAAGCCCCAGTCATTTTAGAGACTAAAAATTCATCTGGATTAGAAGAAACCATCTTCATAGCACTGTGCACCCACCTTAAAGAGTGAAGGTGAACATGGAGACCAGGCGTGTTCTGCCCTGGCCACAGCGTGGGTTCTCATGGTGGAGCCGGGCAGGCTTCTCACTCCCCCGCAGACCCACCCTTCCTGGGGGCCTGGGACGCAGCTCTAAGGCCTGTTGGGGCAGTGCCACATTCTAACCGGCAAACCGCTTTACAGGAACTTGTGAAATTGTTCACACAGGTTTTTATAAAGATAAGTATCTTTTGCTGTGAAAAAGCCTGTTTTGGGTTTTTAGAGCACTTTAAATTGTATCTCAATACAGAATAATTCGGAAGCATCCTTCTGTTTTTCCATCACAAATATTCCCTGGGAGTAATTCAGTCTGTCCTGTGGGCCTCTTTGCAGTTGTGACTGAGTCCACATTTTTAAAGTAGTTCATAGGTGGTCAGAGTGTGACGGACACCTGGAAGCAGCACCTGAGACCGTTTGCTCAGTATCATCAACTGCATGCCCTCTCCCCATACTCCTCTGGAAATGCAGTTGGCACGAGTCTTGGCCGTGACCCCAGTTTCTGCTGGTCAAGTCGGGGCGGTTCGTGTCTCGTAACAGTGCTGTCTGGGAAGCTTCCCACCGCTCACGTGCGCTTTGCCCCCGCCCCTCCTAAAGGTGTCTGAAGGGCACCGGAAGCACAAAAGCACTTTTCCTTGTGGAGGGACCGCGTTGCTGGGTTGGGTGGGATATGAGCTTTCAGAAGGAAGAGGAAGGTGAGGGTGTGAGGTTGAGCAAGGCCTTCTTTCTTTTGCAAGCTCATATTGTATCCTGCCCTCCTTTTAAATTTAAACCCAGTCAGTGGAGCCTGTTTATTTAACTGGTGGAAGAGTGGGTCTCTCCGTTGTGCATCTGTTTTAGCCTTTCACTGTATCAGGAATCATTTGAAGGCTCATCCTGAGGTGGTGGAACAGTGGATTGTGTTTTAAGCCTTTATACTAAAAATAAATTTAGATACATTTTTAGGGCTTTGCTAATAAATCAGTGTTTAAAACAGCTCTGTAATACCACCCATTTTTCTTTTTCACTTGATTTTACGGTTTCAGTATTCTGATTAATTTACATTATTCTAATTTAATTAAAAGCTGAAAAGCCATCTTTTATCTTAGACAATTTAGAAACCAAACTCTGTGTTTAATTAGCATCTTCCTCGTGCACTTATAAAAGAAAGTGAGAATTATTTGCTGTTTGTGTCATACAGGAGCAGAGCGACAGCCCTTTCCTAGTGCAGGGCCGGTGCCGAGCCCGTGCTCAGTAGCCTCATTTGTTACAAGTGTTGTCTTTTGATTCCTCCCCTACCTTGGACTCTTTTCCTCCTGATAGTATGTGGTTGGTATGAATTACCAAAAATAAAAAAGCACAAGTTCCCAAATAATAAGAATAATTAGTGTTAAGGGTTTGGGGTATATCTTCCTAACTTTTTCGTGTCCTGCTACATCTTTTTCTATTTTTTTTTGAAAATTTGGAAATTTTGTCTGATGGTTTGGATTTGTGGGAGAGGACATGTAAGGTACACAGGTAGGCAAGCATTGGAAGTGGGGGGATCGTGGGGTTCTTCCGAGGCCTTCGTAAGGACTTCCTTCCTGCTATGTGAGATCCAGCTGCACCTATGTTGTGTTGCTGTAACATTTAAAATTTTCTATTCAGTGATTTATGCATCTTCAAGACATGCTGTCTTATTTTTTTTTAACTTAAACACATTTGCTCAGTAAATTCCCATCACAATTTCAGATCGTCTCCAGCTTCAAGACCACCACGTCCAGGGCAGTGTGCCAGCTCGTGAAGGAGTACATCGGCCACAGGGATGGCATCTGGGACGTCAGTGTGGCGAGGACACAGCCTGTGGTGCTGGGGACCGCGTCTGCCGGTGAGTCCACACCAGCCTCACTGCTGGCGGGCATGGCCTGCCCTGGAAGCGGAAGTGGCCGAGCGGCGTTGAAACCTAAGCATGTAGAGGAGTCCGCCGTCAGGAGCCCCAGGGTGGCGTTAGAGAGAACCCCCCTTTCTCCTCACTGGAGAGGAGATGCTTTTGAGAGCTAGTTAAGGTGCGTAACCTAATAACCCTTCAGAAAAAAATTCCTAAAATTAAAAATGTGCTCACTTGTGGAAAATGACTGCCAGCCTGTGAAAAGTTACTCACTAGCTCCTGCCTTTTATAGTGGAAATAGGAAATGCTAACATCATTAGAATGATGAAGAAAGTTCTTTCTTTTGTTTAAGACTGTGTTCATATGTGAGCACCCCAGATTGTTTTGGAAATTACAGTTTAAGAAAAGAATACAGAGACCCTTTTCTGATATTTCTGAAATCTCACTTGGATAATCGGCATTTTGTTTCGGGTTTCCCTTATTAAGTCTCCTTTTTATCTTTTTATTACTGTGCCCAGAGAGGAGAGGTCCAAAGAGCATGTATTATCTCAAATAATTTGTAACTGGATTTGGATGCTACTTGTATTTGAATATAGCTTGATATTCTGAAAAGTCTTAATATTTCAACAAAATAACGAGCCCATGACTCAAGTGACTCCTGTGTCCCAAGTCCCCAACCTGGTGCAGGCAGTGCACAGCGCCTAGGCATTCAGGTCTCTAGGTTCCCCCTCCCGGTTCTGTGGCCTCGGACGGGTCACCGGCCCCCTATCCTCTCGGATCAGTTGGATCACAGAGGAGTTTGAGCACAGTTGCACGAGGTACTGGTGGTGATGTAACTTCTCAGTTTTAGAAATTTTATCTTCCTCTTTTATTAAAAAGATCATAAAATCGGCAGCTCACTCATGTTCGTTTCGATCTTGCAGATCACACGGCTCTGCTGTGGAGCATCGAGACGGGGCGGAGCCTCGCCAAGTACACGGGCCACGTGGGGTCAGGTGAGCAGTGGGACCACGGGGCGTCCTCTCAGAGGGAGGGCCAGGCCTCTGCCTCTGACTGTGTAAGCTTCACGAAGGGGCAGCTCAGCTCCCTGAACAGCGTCGTCCCGAGGGCGGCATAGAAAGCCGGCCACCTGTGCACACTTCGGAGCTGGAACATGTGCACTAGCATCACGAACTGTGTTCCATTGGGAGGATCCTCGGGTGCAGAGGTGCTTTGTGTGTCAGCCCCTGGGATCCTGGTGGGTGTGGATGCGGGGCTTTTTCCTGCGGGCACCGGTGGGCAGATGTCACTCCTCCTCCCAGCGCCCCGGCTCCAGGCCATGTGTCACGCTGCTCCCGGCTCAGTCACCCCTCACCCCTCACCCCTGCAGACAGGCTTGGCGGTGGTGTCCGCCGTCCACCTCCAGGGTTAGGTGTGTCCCCCACGGACTTGGGTGAAACCCCTTCCTCTGCGTGTCTTCTGGCCTGTTGGTGGAGGGAGTACCTGCTGTCCCGTCAGGGCCGTGGCCAGGCTCCTCCTCCTCTTAGGGCACCTGCTCTCGTCTGTCCCTGTCACCTCAGCGTGAGAGCCAGCTCCTACCTTCCCACATGGAACGTGTCCCCCCGCCCACCCCACATACACTCCTACCTCGTCTGCCGTCCCCTCCAGCTGGGACCCACTGTCTTCCCCCAGGTCTCTGTCTGGGTGGCTGCTGCTGCCTGCAGTGGATGTGACAGGCTAAATAGACAACCTAAAAATTAAAGTGTTAGCCAGCCTGTATAAAAAATTCACACCTGTCTCCTGCTCATCCCTCCTCACTCCACATTTTCACTTCTCAAAAGGCAACCACTTTTAACAGTTTTAAATAGTTTGCTTTTTTCTTCCATTTAAAAAAATAGTCTATCTTATTATTTCTTAATTTTGGAGTTTTCTACAAGGAAGTGACTCTTATTAAGGAGAAGGAGATTGGCTCACTTCCTCCCTCCATCCCTCTGTGCTCCTTGTCATTGTGAAATGGTTACGGCTCGACTTCCATTTAAATGGATGTTCAGGTTTTACCTAATTGTGGCTGCATCCATATAGTTCACAGCTCCCAAGCACGTACCTTACTTGCAATCCCCAGTTTGGCTTCCTCTGAAGGGAATAGTGGCCTTTTATTTTGACCTTGTTCTGTGCAGATCTACCTGACATGTGGCATTCCCTGCATGTCTGTGTTCCTTTGCTGTCACTCTGGCCCCTCCCTGAAGCCTCCCCTCCCTCTGACAGTTGGTACCCAGGACTGTAGCACAGATGCCTGCAGTCTACCTCCTGTGTCCTCCTGGGCTTTCTCTCCACCTCTGTCCTCTGTTACCTCCTGTCTTGTGGACCCTGTTCTTTCTCTTTCTCCAGGGAAGCCTGTCTTTCAGTAGCTTCCTTCTTAAAGGGTCTTACAGGAAAAATTTTGAGACTGTAAAATGCTTGAAGAATGTATTTTACCTTTACACTTGATGGGTAGTTTGGCTGAGTATAGTCTTCTATGTAGGAAGTACTTTTCTTTGAAAGTTGAAGGTAGTGCTCTGCTGATGTGTTTGTTTTTTTTTTGCTTTTTAAAAATTTTTTTATTATAAATTTATTTATTTATTTATTTATTTATTTTTGGCTGTGTTGGGTCTTTGTTGATGCGCGCGGGCTTTCTTTAGTTGCGGTGAGCAGGGGCTTCTCTTGTTGTGGAGCTTGGGATCTAGGTATGTGGGCTTCAGTAGTTGTGGCGTGTGGGCTCAGTAGTTGTGGCACGCGGGCTTAGTTGCTCCATGGCATGTGGGATTTTCCCAGACCAGGGATTGAACCTGTGCCCCCTGCATTGGCAGGCAGATTCTTAACCACTGCGCCACCAGGGAAGTCCCTGACTTGTTTCTTTCATAGCTTTCAGGATTGATATTAAAAGTCTAATAATGCTCTTTTGAATCTTGGTCCCTCATAGGTAGTTGAATATTTGTCTCTTGAAGACTTTAGGATTTTTCTTTTAGGTCTTCTTAAAAAAGCATTGTGTTGGACATTTGGTGGGACTTGCCAGTCTAGAAATGTACCCCCATGTCCACTCAGTCACCTGCCATCACCCCCATGTCCACTCAGGTGCCATCACCCCTGTGTTCTGGTGGTCCCCTGTGGTCACCCGTATGTTTGCACCCTGGTGTTTCCCGGGTGCCTCTTCTCACTGTCTTCCATCTCTGTTGCTATGAGTTTGTGCCTGTTTCTTTCTAGACTTGTCGTGCATTTAGAGGAGTCTGAGGAGAGAGCAGAGCACAGGCTGCTTTGGGCACTGTCTTTGTCGTGTTTACGCCCTGCTTTTGCCTTTTCCACCTGGTGGTGCTGATTGTGTGACTGAGTTACTGTAACGGAGGGGAGTGTGGAGCCCTGGGGTTTTTAATCAGCGCAGCTCCCTGCAGGTGGGTTGACGTGCCTGGCGCCTGCCTCCTTCCTCTTCGGTCCTCTGAGCAGAGTGTGCCCACCTGTGGACTGTGGAGGCGGAGCTGCCTCCAGAGAGGAGGTGCCCGAGGTTTGTGCCCTCTCCCCCCACACACCTCCCAACCCCTGGCGTTGGGGAGCCGAGTGGAGCCGGCCAGGGGTGGGCATGTGTCTTGTTAGACACACGTGATCTTGGAGCTTGTTATAAGGAACTGTGGTCTCTGGCCCCCTCTCTTCTATTCCTCATGTGGCTGCTGTGAGTGACATTAGCTGTGCTGTGAATAAGCTGCTGGTGGGGCTGTGGCTTGGCCCGACCCGCTGACTTTGGGCTTTAAGGCCTCATCACACCCACGCGTGCTGGGGTTCCCCCGCCCCACGTAGTGATGTTGTGCTGTTAAACGTCTGTGTAAACAGTACTGAGAATAAACTGGCCCTGCAGCTGGTGGTCGTTGGCGCCCACCGTTTGCCGGATTCTTGGCTAAGCACGTTGCCTGCGTTCTTCACTTAAACCTCGTGCTCATCTGTGAGTATTACTAATGTTCCTGCTTGCATCACTAATTTGCTGGAGTTCACATAGACACCAGAAAATAACAATTGCGGTTGAAATTGGGAGCATTAATACTGTTTGTTAGTAGTGTTTATTTGGGGCATTTTCTATTTAACATTTTTAAGGCGGTCACAGTTTTCACCAGCTCTTCCCACAGTTCTCTCTGGTCTAGTGTTAATGGTAAAAGAGCATCTTCTAGCATTTTTCAGATTCTTAGAAAAGTATCGATCTAATGGCGTACCTGGCAGAGTCTTAGTGGAAGAGAGAACTTGCTGAGGTTTGGGAAGCTCCCTGTACGTCCTGTGTCTGGGCTGCGGGGGGTGTGGGCTGGCTCTCCAGTGCCTTGGGTTGGCCTGTGTTGGGGTGACTGGGAGGTGCCGACCAGGAACAGTGGCCTCCACCCTTCCAGCCTCTCGTTGTCTGCCTGAGGAGAGCGCCTCGGCAGGCGGGCGGACTTAGGACCGGTCAGTCTCCAGGCAGCGTTGTCATGGGGCCGGAGCCTCCCCAGGACACCTCGGGCAGATTCCTGCATCTGGAGAGGAGACTGGGAGGGTATCGTAACCGTCCTCATCTGGTCCCGATCCATTCCGATCCGAACCGTCCCTAGGCCATCAGGGGCTTGCCTTCTCTGAGTTCCCGAGTCTTCTGGGACGGAACAGACTGGGTTTTTGGAAGGGTGGGCTTGTGGGCAGCTGGGTAGGCAATAAACAGTGTGCACCACCGTAATCTGCCTCTGCTTGTTATAATTATGTTTTCTTTTTTTATCCTGGTTTATTTTTAACTCTAGGTGACTTCCCTATGTATAAAAAATAGATTATTAATATCCTTTTTCTGTGTAGCCTCTTGAGCAGTTTGGTAGTTCATATTTAGTTACTTTGTATTGTACCTCTCTTTTTTTTTTTGGCCACGCCACGTGGCACTACCTCTGTTCTCTTTAACTTACATGTTTATTCATAGTTTAACTGAATTAGGATATTTAATATTGAACTATCATAGTTCCTTTAGTTTTTAAATTTAACTTTGCAATACATGCTGTAATTATAATAAATATTGATGATACGTTCTTATTTTAAACCTGTTTCTGTAATATTTTTATTTTGCAGTAAATTCCATTAAATTTCATCCATCAGAACAGTTGGCTCTCACCGGTATGTTGATTTTGTTTTTTTATTTATTGAACAGTTATTGCTGACCTGAAAACAGCTGTCATCATTCCTTTCTCATCAGTAGCATCAGGATTAGTCACGCCTTTCACAGAAGTTAGTCATTAGTAGACATTTTACAAATTGCACGAGAAATGAATAAAGAAAACTACACTGAGGGGCACTTTTTTTTAAAATGAGCAGTGGATTGCGAATTAGGTGAACTTGACTTGATGTCAGCTTGAACTCGGCCGCGTTCTCCTGGAGGTCTTTTTACGAAGCCCATCCCTGCCACCTGCTCTTCCTGCTCGCGGGAATGTGCTCACTTCTCTGAGGCCCTGTCGGCACAGAGATGAGGAATTTAGCAGCCCCGAGTCGGGCTCTCTGCAGGCCCGCGTCTTTACTCCTTCCCAGGCAGTTTTCCTGGAAAGAGCTGTGGTACCTTGGGTTTGTCTTCATTTCACGTAGTTTAAAAACACCTTGATTATAGGGACTTCCCTGGTGGCACAGTGGTTAAGAATCTGCCTGCCAGTGCAGGGGACACAGGTTTGAGCCCTGGTCCGGGAACGTCCCACATGCTGGGGAGCAGCTAAGCCCGTGCGCCACAAGTACTGAGCTTGTGCTCTAGAGCCCGCGAGCCACAACTGCTGAGCCCGTGTGCTGCAACTACTGAGGCCCATGCACCTAGAGCCCGTGCTCTGCAACAAGAGAAGCCACTGCAATGAGAAGCCCGTGCACCGCAACGAAGAGTAGCCCCTGCTCGCCGCAGCTAGAGAAAGCCTGTGCGCAGCAACGAAGACTCAGTGCTGCCAAAAATAAATAAAATAAATAAATTAAAATAAAAATTAAGAAAAAATAAAATAACACCTTATCATATTGAGGAGTTTTTCCATAAAACTGTCTGACACCTGTGGACCCCCGTGGTGTTTCGGGGACACGGATGGTAACCTGAAGGATGAGTGTTTGTCTAGATCAGAGGTCAGCAAGCTTTTCTGTAAAGGACCAGAAGTAACTGTTTTCATCTTGAGGCCACATGGTCTGAGTCACAGCTGCTCAGCTCCGTTGCCACGGAAGCAGCAGAGATGGTGCATGGATGAGGGGACATGGCAGTGGGCAGTGACCCTTGTTTGTGTTTACAGGGTGGGTGGCTGCCTGGATTTGGCCCATGGGCCAGTTCTGCTGACCCCAGGACAGAGGACAGAAGTGGGACTAATCAGTGCTCTTACACTCAAGTCAATCAGGTGGCAGGGTCCTTTGAGGGTCCAGTTTTAACAGGCCTCCCCCACAGAGCTAGTGGATGCCTGAATCAACATCTGGGGAGTAAAGGAGGCCAGGAGTTTAACCTAGTTATGTGGGCCATTTGTTTTGTGGTTGGGAAGACACGGAGACCAGTGACAACCAGGCTGGAAAGAAGGGTATGAAATCGAGACACGTCAGGAAGCTGCAGTGGGAAATGGAAACATAAAGTAGTGGCCTGGAGAGTGGAGCGCCAGATAGGGGTTTGGACAGGACGCTGACTCGAAGGGAGATGGGCAGGTCAGGCACTAAATCCATTTGACGCCACAAGACACGTGCCGCCATCTGCTGCTTTGGGGAAGCTGTGCAGCCACGCAGAGAAGGTGGGGTTAAGACGGTGCTCTCGTGGGGGCAGTGGAGGTGGCCCTTTCGCACGTCTGCGGGCCTGCCTGTGCCCCTCAGCTGCCCTCTGTCATTCCCAAGTCCAAGCATCGCCTTGCGGCCTGGCTGGTGATAGCAAGGTCTCAGTACCAGGGGCTGCATGGCCAGCTGTGGGGCGCATCCAGGTTCAGTGGATGGGAACATGCCCTTGAGTTACTGTAGTTTTGGGTTTCCATTTTCTTAGGTTGGCCAGATGGAGAATAAAATCTACAGCTTGTAAATTTTCTCTGAACCTTTACAGGTTTCCACCCTAAGATGAAGGGGGGTTATTTTTATAGATAATCATTATCTTTGTGCACTTTTGCTATTCTCAGTAGCGTTACGTAGTCTCAGAAGTAGTTGTTTAAGTACAGTCAATCACTTGCAATCCCTCAGGTACAGAACTTAGCAGGAGCCTAGCCAGCGCACGTTTGCACCTCGAGTAATTTCCCCTCTTTCTCTCCTCAGCTTCTGGAGATCAGACCGCCCATGTCTGGAGGTACGCGGTTCAGCTGCCCACTCCTCAGCCTGCAGCCGACACTAGTGTAAGCAGCACATTTACTTACCCTGAAAGCACGATATGGGGTATGTTGGTAGGTTCTGGATGCTTGTGAGTTTTAGGATAAACTTATAATTTGTGTTGTGGGCCGAATGTGTGTGTCCCCAAAACTCATAGGTTAGAATCCTAACCCCACATGGGGTTGTATTTGGAGATGGGCCTCTAAGGAAGTCATTAAGGTCAAATAAGGTCACAAGGGTGGGGCCCTGATCCGGTAGGATCAGTGTTTGTAGGAGAAGAGGCACCTGAGGGCTCCCTGTACCTTCTCCTTGCACGCACTGAGGAGAGGCCATGCGAGGACACCTACCAGCTAGGACGCGAGCACTCAACACAGCCAGAGTGCCACCCCCAGCCTGGCCACCGAGCGGACCAGGGCCGAGTCTCTGTCTATATCCGGGTGTGTTTGCTTTCAGTTTCCTTTCCACAAATGTTAAACATTTACATTAGTTCTTTAAAATTTTATGGTTAAGTTATACTTCTTAATATTTTATGTATTTGATTTTAGACAACTTGTCTGTCTTTCATGTGAGATAAATCCTGTATGTCACTGGTGTGTGTGATATCATTTTCATGTGGGTAAAGTTTTTTTTTTTTTTGTGCCTGCTTCCTTCTTTTTTTTTTAATTTAATTTAATTAATTTTTTTATACAGCAGGTTCTTATTAGTCATCCATTTTATACACATCAGTGTATACATGTCAATCCCAATTGCCCAATTCATCACACCACCACCCCCCCGCCACTTTCCCCCCTTGGTGTCCATACGTTTGTTCTCTACATGTGTGTCTCTATTTCTGCCCTGCAAACCGGTTCATCTGTACCATTTTTCTAGGTTCCACATATATGTGTTAATATACGATATTTGTTTTTCTATTTCTGACTTACTTCACTCTGTATGACAGTCTCTAGGTTCATCCACATCTCTACAAATGACCCAATTTCGTTCCTTTTTATGGCTGAGTAATATTCCATTGTATGTATGTACCACATCTTCTTTATCCATTCGTCTGTCGATGGGCATTTAGGTTGCTTCCATGACCTGGCTATTGTAAATAGCGCAGCTGTGAACATTGGGGTGCATGTGTCTTTTTGAATTATGGTTTTCTCTGGGTATATGCCCAGTAGTGGGATTGCTAGGTCATATGGTAATTCTATTTTTAGTTTTTTAAGGAACCTCCATACTGTTCTCCATAATGGCTGTATCAATTTACATTCCCACCAACAGTACAAGAGGGTTCCTTTTTCTCCACACCCTCTCCAGCATTTGTTGTTTGTAGATTTTCTGATGATGCCCATTCTAACTGGTGTGAGGTGATACCTCATTGTAGTTTTGATTTGCATTTCTCTAATAATTAGTGATGTTGAGCAGCTTTTCATGTGCTTCTTGGCCGTATGTATGTCCTCTGGAGAAATGTCTATTTAGGTCTTCTGCCCATTTTTTGATTGGGTTGTTTGTTTTTTTAATATTGAGCTGCATGAGCTGTTTATATATATTAGAGATTAATCCTTTGTCCGTTGATACGTTTGCAAATATTTTTTCCCACTCTGACGGTTGGCTTTTCGTCTTGTTTGTAGTTTCCTTTGCTTTGCAAAAGCTTTTAAGTTTTATTAGGTCCCATTTGTTTATTTTTGTTTTTATTTCCATTACTCTAGGAGGTGGATCACAAAAGATCTTGTTGTGATTTATGTCAAAGAATGTTCTTCCTATGTTTTCCTCTAAGAGTTTTATAGTGTCCGGTCTTACATTTAGGTCTCGAATCCATTTTGAGTTTATTTTTGTGTGTGGTGTTAGGGAGTGTTTAATTTCATTCTTTTACATGTAGCTGTCCAGTTTTCCCAGCAGCGCTTATTGAAGAGACTGTCTTTTCTCCATTGTATATCCTTGCCTCCTTTGTCATAGATTAGTTGACCATAGGTGCGTGGGTTTATCTCTGGGCTTTCTCTCCTGTTCCATTGATCTATATTTCTGTTTTTGTGCCAATACCATATTGTCTTGATTACTGTAGCTTTGTAGTGTAGTCTGAAGTCAGGGAGTCTGATTACTCCAGCTCCGTTTTTTTCCCTCAAGACTGCTTTGGTTATTCGGGGTCTTTTGTGTCTCCATACAAATTTTAAGATTTTTTGTTCTAGTTCTGTAAAAAATGCCTTTGGTAAGTTGATAGGGATTGCATTGAATCTGTAGATTGCTTTGGGTAGTATAGTCATTTTCACAGTATTGATTCTTCCAATCTAAGAACATCGTATATCTCTTCATCTGTTGATATCATCTTTAATTTCTTTCAACAGTGTCTTATAGTTTTCTGCATACAAGTCTTTTGTCTCCCTAGGTAGGTTTATTCCTAGGTATTTTATTCTTTTTGTTGCAGTGGTAAATGGGAGTGTTTGCTTCATTTCTCTTTCAGGTTTTTCATCATTAGTGTATAGGAATGCAAGAGATTTCTGTGCATTAATTTTGTATCCTGCAGCTTTACCAAATTCATTGATTAGCTCTAGTAGTTTTCTGGTGGCATCTTTAGGATTCTCTATGTATAGTATCATGTCATCTCCAAACAGTGACAGTTTTACTTCTTCTTTTCCAATTTGTATTCCTTTTATTTCTTTTTCTTCTCTGAGTGCCATGGCTAGGACTTCCAAAACTATGTTGAATAATAGGGGCGAGAGTGGACATCCTTGTCTTGTTCCTGATCTTAGAGGAAATGCTTTCAGTTTTTCACCATTGAGAATGATGTTTGCTGTGGGTTTGTCGTATGTGGCCTTTATTATGTTGAGGTGGGTTCCCTCTATGCCCACTTTCTGGAGGGTTTTTATCATAAATGGGTGTTGAATTTTGTCAAAAGCTTTTTCTGCATCTATTGAGATGATCCTATGGTTTTTATTCTTCAATTTGTTAATATGGTGTATCACATTGATTGATTTGCATATATTGAAGAATCCTTGCATCCCTGGGATAAATCCCACTTGATCGTGGTGTATGGTCCTTTTAATGTGTTGTTGGATTCTGTTTGCTAGTATTTTGTTGAGGATTTTTGCATCTATATTCATCAGTGATATTGGTCTGTAATTTTCTTTTTTTGTAGTATCTTTGTCTGGTTTTGGTATGAGGGTGATGGTGGCCTCATAGAATGAGTTTGGGAGTGTTCCTCCTTCTGCAATTTTTTGGAAGAGTTTGAGAAGGATGGGTGTTAGCTCTTCTCTAAATGTTTGATAGAATTTGCCTGTGAAGCCATCTGGTCCTGGGCTTTTGTTTGTTGGAAGATTTTTAATCACAGTTTCAATTTCAGTGCTTGTGATTGGCCTGTTCATATTTTCTATTTTTTCCTGGTTCAGTCTTGGAAGGTTCTAAGGTTTCTAAGAATTTGTCCGTTTCTTCCAGGTTGTCCATCTTATTGGCATAGAGTTGCTTGTAGTAGTCTCTTAAGGTGCTTTGTATTTCTGCGGTGTCTGTTGTAATGTCTCCTTTTTCATTTCTAATTTTATTGATTTGAGTCCTCTCCCTCTTTTTCTTGATGAGTGTGGCTAATGGTTTATCAATTTTATTTATCTTCTCAAAGAACCAGCTTTTGGTTTTATTGATCTTAGCTATTGTTTTCTTTGTTTCTATTTCATTTATTTCTGCTCTGATCTTTATGATTTCTTTCCTTCTGCTAACTTTGGGTTTTGTTTGTTCTTCTTTCTCTAGTTCCTTTAGGTGTAAGGTTGGATTGTTTATTTGAGATTTTCCTTGTTTTTTGAGGTAGGCTTATATTGCTATAAACCTCCCTCTTAGAACTGCTTTTGCTGCATCCCATAGGTTTTGGATCGTTGTGTTTTCGTCGTCATTTGTCTCTAGGTATTTTTTGATTTCCTCTTTGATTTCTTCAGTGATCTCTTGGTTATTTAGTAACGTATTGTTTAGCCTCCATGTGTTTGTGTTTTCTACGTTTTTTATCTCATAGCATTGTGGTCAGAAAAGATGCTTGATATGATTTCAATTTTGTTAAATTTACTGAGGCTTGATTTGTGACCCAACATGTGATCTATCCTGGAGAATGTTCTGTGCGCACTTGAGAAGAAAGTGTAATCTGCTGTTTTTGGATGGAATGTCCTATTAATATCAGTTAAATCTATCTGGTCTATTATGTCATTTAAAGCTTGTGTTTCCTTGTTAATTTTCTGTTTGGATGATCTGTCCATTGGTGTAAGTGAGGTGTTAAGGTCCCCCACTATTATTGTGTTACTGTCGATTTCCTCTTTTATAGCTGTTAGCAATTGCCTTATGTATTCAGGTGCTCCTATGTTGGGTACATATATATTTGTAATTGTTATATCTTCTTCTTGGATTGATCCCTTGATCATTATGTAGTGTCCTTCCTTGTCTCTTGTAATATTCTTTATTTTAAAGTCTATTTTATCTGATATGAGGATTGCTACTCCAGCTTTCTTTCTTTTGATTTCCATTTGCATGGAATATCTCTTTCCATCCCCTCACTTTCAGTCTGAATGTGTCCCTAGGTCTGAAGTGGGTCTCTTGTAGACAGCATATATATGGGTCTTGTTTTTGTATCCGTTCAGCAAGGTTGTGTCTTTTGGTTGGAGCATTTAATCCATTCACGTTTAATGTAGTTATCGATATGTATGTTCCTCTTACCATTTTCTTAATTGTTATGGGTTTGTTTTTGTAGGTCCTTTTCTTCTCTTGTGTTTCCCACTTAGAGAAGTTCCTTTAGCATTTGTTGTAGAGCTGGTTTGGTGGTGCTGAATTCTCTTAGCTTTTGCTTGTCTGTAAAGCTTTTGATTTCTCCATTGAATCTGAACGAGATCCTTGCCGGGTAGAGTAATCTTGGTTGTAGGTTCTTCCCTTTCATCACTTTAAGTATATCATGCCACTCCCTTCTGGCTTGTAGAGTTTCTGCTGAGAAGTCAGTTGTTAACCTTATGGGAGTTCCTTTGTATGCTATTTGTCGTTTTTCCCTTGCTGCTTTCAATAATTTTTCTTTGTCTTTAATTTTTGCCAATTTGATTACTATGTGTCTCAGTGTGTTTGTCCTTGGGTTTATCCTGTATGGGAGTCTCTGCACTTCCTGGACTTGGGTGGCTATTTCCTTTCCCATGTTAGGGAAGTTTTCGACTATAATCTCTTCAAATATTTTCTCATGTCCTTTCTCTCTCTCTTCTCCTTCTGGGGCCCCTGTAATGCGAATGTTGTTGCGTTTAATGTTGTCCCAGAGGTGTCTTAGGCTGTCTTCATTTCTTTTCATTCTTTTTTCTTTATTCTGTTCCGCAGCAGTGAATTCCACCATTCTGTCTTCCAGGTCACTTATCCGTTCTTTTGCCTCAGTTATTCTGCTATTGATTCCTTCTAGTGTATTTTTCATTTCAGTTATTGTTTCTGGAAGGTTGCCCATCTGCACTTCATTTAGTTGTTTTTCTGGGGTTTTATCTTGTTCCTTCATCTGGTACATAGCCCTCTGACTTTTCATCTTGTCTATCTTTCTGTGAATGTCTCACGTGGGTAAAGTTTTAATGTTTGTAATAGAAGAGGTTGCATGTTGAGAAGAATGAATCCACAGGCTTAAACCACAAACCCCTCGGTTACATGCTTGCTTGTCCTGTAGGATACAGAAGCACCTTCTTTGGATAATCATGTGGGGTCTTAGTTATCCTTTTTGGTGACTTGATCTTCCTAGTTTCTGTTGAGGGCGGCTCTTTGCTGTGGAGTCTACACATGCTCAGCCCTTCCCTGTGCTGCTCCAGTGGGGGGAAGTTTCGCCAGGCAGAGGGCGCTGAGTGATTTCATGTAGTTGAGCAAACGTTAGGTTTCCATTTACGTTTTGGCTGTAATTGTTAGAGGATGATAGTAGTCTTCCAGTTTTCATATCTCTGCCTGTGAATATTCCTTTACTTTTTCTCTTTTTAAACCTTTTAAATGTTGTTCTATTTAGAGATGGGTTAAGTAATAAATGAATTCCAGTAATGAGTAAGAATGAGTTTTCTTTAGGTAAGTGGTCTTAACAATTCATTTTTAATTCAGTGTATTATGTATTTTATTTTAACACAGATTTTTCCCTCGTGGAATTTCCAAACTGTCAAGTGCTGTGCTTAATGCATGCGTTCACTCAAGAAACAGTGAGCACGGGGGGAGGACAGGGCGGAGATGAGCATGAGGACTGATGCTCAAAAAGTTCAGGAGATGAGTTTACATTGTATGGATTTCTTTTTCCAAATAGAATTTAAAAAGCACCAATTTTGTCAGAGGGAATATTACATATAATACTTAGATTAAAAAACTTAATAGTTTATTTAGAATGTAAGGTTGACTTTATTTTCTTTAGGATTTTGTTTGCGTTGGATGCAGGGACTTTTCTTGCTTGAAAGTTGCTGCCTCAGGACTTGGGGGTTCCTTGGGGGCCCCAGCTTGAATTTGAGATGCACCTGAGGTGTGGTCGGTGCCGGGACCACTCCGTGATCTGCCACGAAAGGAAGAGCAGGTGGCACTCCCTCATTACTGCCCAGCCTGAGCCTTGTGCTTGGATGGGCAGCACTGGTTTTCTTAAGCTTTGCTGGCCAGTCTCGGCTCAGGTCACATCCCTCTACTGTGTTTGTACACATGACATACATCCCTGCGCTGTGTGTGTCCATGTGTGTGTATGCACGACATGTATTTCCATACCTATGACATCTGCTCCCATACCCATGTGTGTGCACTTGTGCCCACGTGTGTGTCTGCCCCCCGCTGGCCCATACGCTCTGTGAGGCGGGGCCCCAGGCCCGCATCACCTCCTACACGAGTTCCACGTGGACACGCCAGGCAGCGGCCATCTCCCCTTCTGTGTGGTGTGACCAGCATGTGGTCTGGCACCGTGTAAGCACCTGATAAATATTTGTTGAATGAATACACAGTATTTTCTTAAAGACCTGAAGCCTAGGGTGACTATTAGGTTTTTTTTTTATCCTTAGCTTTTGACAAAAGATTATTGATAATGTAGGGAAATAAAGTGAACTCTCATGTCTATTAACATAGCAATAGAATTCTAAACGTGTTTTAAATAGGCTTCTGAGAACTGAATGTTCCTTTTTTTTATTGTGACAAATTATTGATTTTCAATTGTGTTTAGTTTTATTACATTTCTCCTAATCTGTGATGAAAACTTAAAATGTTGAAAATCATTTTATTTTCACCCCCTTATTGGTTAGTGGAAATGAACTGTAGCTCATTTGATGGTGTAGCTACCTCATTTTTTCTTCTTATGTTTGGCCCAGGGTTTTAGCCAAGTAGGAGATGGTGAAGTTGATACACAGTCACTGAGCACCACTTAGTACCAGACACCCACTGGTGTTGGTCGTAGTGGTGGTTAAGTCCTAGAAGGACAGACAGTAACAGTGCGATTGTGCAGCCGTGTCTGGCAGGCTCAGGATTCCCAGGGAACCGCCTCTCTGCTCTCCCCCAGCAGCAGCTCTGTGGCGAGGACGAGGTGGAGTGCTCCGACAAGGACGAGCCTGATGCAGACGCGGACGCATCCAGCGACTGTCCCACCATCCGGGCGCCACTGACATCTCTTAAGAGCCACCAGGGAGTGGTCATAGCCGCCGACTGGCTGGTCGGGGGCAAGCAGGCGGTGACGGCCTCGTGGGACAGAACGGCGAACCTGTATGACGTGGAGACGTCGGAACTTGTTCACTCCCTGACAGGTGTGCAGGCACTGCATTCCCGTCGTGTGCAGACGACGTCTCATCTAGAAGGACTGTTGGTTCTCTTGGTGCAGCTGTGATTTTCAGAGCTCCTTTATGATTAATAGAGCTGTTGGCAGTTAAATTTATCTTATCTTCGGGGGGGTTAATTGCATCTAGATACATGCAGTATCTAGATATTTGAATGTGGTTGTTGTATTAGTTTTCTTTTGCTTTGTAACAAATTTCCACATGCTTAATGTCTTAAAATAACATGAATTTATCACATTGTGCCCCTGGGTCAGGAGTTCTGGGCACATGCTCGCTGACCCTCTGGTTCTCAGGGTGTCATGGGTGGAGTGAAGGTGTTGGTGGGGGCTGTGCTCTCACCTGAGACCTGGGGTCCTCTTACTGCCATTGGGCAGATTCCTTTTCTTGTGGCCCGTGACTGAGATCCTGTTTTCCTGCCTGTTGTCAGCTGGGGGCAGTTCTCAGCATCCAGAGGCTGCCCTCAGTCTCCTGTGGCCACTCCAGAGGCATCTCACCATGTGCTGTTGGCTTTCTTCCAGGCCAGCAGGAGAGCATCTCTGCCGGGACCCTTTGGAAGGGTCCACCTGACTAGGTCAGGCCCATCCAGGACAATCTTTCTTTTGATTAACTCAAAGCCATGTGATTTGGGGGCCTTAGTTATATCTGCAAAATCTGTTTTGCTTTATAATGTACCACGATTACCAGAGCATTTGCAGGTTCTGCCCAAACACAAGGGCAGGAATCCTGCAGGGTGTGTACTAGGGCTGGGCATCTCTGGGCTGTCTCAGAGCTCTGCCCATCACAGGCCTTTGTGCGTGTTTATCGGTGAATGCCTTTCCTCATTGAGTGATAAAGGTTGTGGTCTACCGAGCGCTCCACCTGTGTATTATTAGAGGTTATTCTGCAAGTGCGGAATTTGGAACTGTACTTATTTACACACTCGGCCTGTTGGAGATCTGCCCGACCTTCCAGCCATCGGGGTCAGGAGTGTCCCACCCACACTTGTCCTGCTCTTCCAAATGCACGAGGGGAATGGACACAGGTCCCACCTCAACCCCACACACCGTTCCCGCGACTCCTCTTACCGGTAGCATAGCAGGGGCCTGCCTCCCTGTGACCATCTGCCCTTCGTCTCTGTCGCAGGGCACGATCAGGAGCTGACGCACTGCTGCACACACCCGACCCAGCGGCTGGTGGTGACCTCCTCCCGCGACACGACTTTCCGTCTGTGGGACTTCAGGGACCCTTCCATCCACTCCGTGAATGTTTTCCAGGGCCATACGGAGTGAGTCTCAGTCGCTTAGATGTCTCTTTTTAACTATTCGAGAAAGAAGTTTTGCAGGTAGATGTTAAGACTCAGTTCTTATTTTAATTTTCAGTGTTAATTTCCGACTCCACCGTTTTTCAGAATGGCTACTCTTTCCCAAAACACTTAGTTCATTTTGGAAGATTTCACTGATGTCCCCTCCTGAAACTGGAGGCGGGCAGGAGGTGGGGGAGGGCCAGGAAACGCTCGGGTCATGGCGTGAACATCAGAGTGGTTCCCTGCCCCTCCTCGTCCTCGCGCTGGGCTCATTCTTGTCTAGTCTTGACATCACGCATGTTCGCAGGGCTGTTCCGGGAGGGTCCCCACATCCCACCCTCTGTCTGGTGGGCAGAGCTGCATCCCGACAGCTCGCCCCCCACACGCTTGCTCTCACCCCGTGTGACCTTCCCAGTGAGTGATGCCCAGCCTCCCAGCTCCTCGGCCTGCAGCCTGGCCCTCTCCCGGCGGCCCTGTGCAGCCCCCAGTGGCACTCCAGTCACCTGCAGCTCCCGACCATGTCCTGTCACCTGCCCCCGCTGTCCCGCAGGGTCCCTCCTGTACGGCAGCGCATCCGTAAAGGCCAGATCGCGGCCATATCAGCAAACGCTTCTTGGCAGGTGAACCTGCTTGTCGGCTGCTTCAGTCCGATTTCCTGTCTTTGTCATACAGTCCTGTAAACGAATCCATTTTCTGTGTTTAATGTTAGGTACTAAGTTTTAATATTCAAAATTAATAAATGTTCAAAAGGAAGCCAGGACAGTGTTCTTCCGGAACCTCGAGGTCGAGAGTTGGTGTGTGCAGCCCCAGCGCCTGCCCAGCCGAGTGTGGGCTTCAGTGGGAAGGCCCTCGTCTGCCAGAGGGGCGTGTTCCTGCCGAGGGACCCCGGGCTCCCCTAAGTCCCTACTTCCTGGGGCCGGTCCTGTTTGTGGAGGGGGGACCCTGCTGGGGTGCCCAGGGGCCCAGGAGCAGCTGCTCTTCCCTGCTTTTCAGGCAAGTCACTCAGGGCCCAGGGAGCAGAAGGGACCGTTTGGTCACAGTGCGCTGGACAAGCCAGGACTCTGCCCGCACAGCCCTACTCATTAGTCCGCACGTCTTTTTTCCAAGTTTCTCATTTTAAAAGTTTAAGCATAACATAAAAGTTGAAAGAATAGTCAGCAAATCCCTAATTACCCTTCTCCTAGAATCACCCATTTTTATTTCTCCACATTTGCCTCTGTCTCTGCAGACACATGTGCAAAGGGCTGGATGTACAGCACGCACTCGTACTTTCTTTGGCTGAGCCTGTGTCTTTGAGAATAAGGACATTCTCTCAATATCATGGTATCGTTTCCACCTGAGAAAAATAAAAAACAGCCTGTGACAGCGTCTGACATCCAGCCTATGTTCACATTTATCCCTGTTGTCCCCAGAGAATCTTTTATGTTTTTTTAAAGTTTAATTGAGATTCATTCATTACGTTTAGATACTATGTTCCTTGGTCTCTCTTAATCTGGGGCAGTTCCACCCATTTTGTTATCGTTATTTTTTGTGACGTCGAGTTTGTGTGTGGAATGCAAGCCAGTCTCTTGTGGAACGTGCACCCTCTGCATTTCTTCTGCGGCTTCCTTTCTGCCGGAAGTCTCATAGCCACTGCTGTGTGTGCCGCGTCCCGCCCATCACTGCACGACTGGGGTCGCTGGCCTGGACCACAGGTAGTGTCTGCCAGGCGTCCCCGCAGCCGTGAGGGTTGACACGTTGAGGTGACCTTCCACCCAGTGAAAGGTCTGATGTCATCGAGGGTCCTTGCCTGAATCAGTTATTCCTTCGAGAGTTGGGAAGGGATGGTTTTGCTGATTCTGTCCTTTCTTCTGCCTGCGTAAGCTGGCACTTTATTCACGGGCATGGTTGAGAGTTAGTGCAGCCTCGCGGACCCTCCTACTCGAGGGTGATGGGCCTTTGTGGCCGTGAGTATGAGTGATGCTCAGGCTGTGCCAGATTCACCGCCGAGCGCCCCGTGGCTCCTCTTCCACGAGACCCTCACTCGGCCAACTCGCCGCCCTGGCCCGGCAGGCGTCTGTCCAGACTCGCCCTGCGCCGTCCACCCCAGTCTCCTCACTGAGCTGGCCCTGCTGGTGGTCCTGGACCGAGCAGAATCTGGCCGGAGATCCAGGGCAGGTGGTGGAGTCTCGCATGGAGGACAGGCAGTCTGTCTTGTGGCGCATGGGCCTCTGCCCTGTTCGCTTGAGCCTCCTCTGCCGCACGGGGTAGGGTAGGCCTGTGGGGGCAGAATCCAGGAGGCTCCCCTGGTGAGTGCGGAGCACGGTGAGGACTCGGTGAGTCCTGACAGCCTCCTCCCCGTCTGTGGGTAAACCGAAGCAGGGTCCTCAAGATTGCCGGACTCTGAATTTGGTTCCAGGGAGCTCTGTCTCCGTGTTATTTGAAGGGTCTTTTGGTCACATTCTATTTTCAGTTGCTCTATTTAACTTCTGAAAGTTTTTATTTTTGTGTTGCACAAAAAGCCAAGAACTTACTTGTCTTACTAGGAGTCGATGGAGGAGCCTGGTGTAGCTTTGAGAGCATGGTAGCAGTGGCCTGTTCCCACCTGTCTTCTCTGACTGTGGAGGGTAGCAAGTACTGTGTCATGTTTAAAATACCTGTTTAATTGTTGGTCTGTTTTTGCAGCTGGTGGGTGTGTAAAACGATGGCTGTTTTGGAGAGAGATACGAGCAGTGTAACCGGGGATGAAGGACTTATTTCCAGTGTGTGACACAGTTTCTTAGGTTTGTTTTTTCTAGTGGGATCAGGAGTGGCTTAGAGTTGACAGGATGCTGGGTCCGCCCCTGGAGGCCTCTCCTAACCCCGACCTGAGACGTCGGTTCATGCTTGCGTTCACTTTTACTACGAGGACTCGGGAGCTTTTGGATGGTAATAGAATATACGTAAACTACCGCTCTTACAGTATTTACGTTTTTTCTTGCTCTGTTAGGATGAGCTAGCATATTTCGTTGATGTGTAGATACAAACATCAATTTTAAAAAGTTCTCTCTTTGGCACTAATCGCCTGCAGTAAGTGTCAGAGAAGGGGAATCTTTACCTTTTTTCAATCCTTCGTGAATTGGCGGGCCCGATGAGGGGCTGGCTTTTGTGTTTCCCGTCGACTTCACGGTTGCGGCTGCACTGGGGCCCGCAGGCCTTGCAGAGGCCCCAGGCCGCGTGGTCAGCAGGTGGGGCTGCAGGCTGTTCTCTCCCTTTTGGAACCACCATCCCACATTACATCAGCTGCAAGCCTCTGGGAATGACTGCAGTTTGGAAAAGCAGGAAGTGAGATATTTTACAGGCTTTCAGCTAAGGACTCTTCCTAGTCCCTGACTTGACTGCTGCCTTTTTGTGTCTGGCATGGGTCTTCTGGGGTCGAGCCATATGACACGTGGTACCCACGGAATGTACTCCCTTTGCACAGGGATGTAAGTGTGAACCCACCAAAAGGCGTCCGTTATCAAAACCAGAGTAGAGGGAGCGCTGTTCACTTTGATCACTCACATCTCCAAGCAGCTCCGGGTCTTCTGCCTCCCCTCACATCTGTAGGGATGCCCATGACCCCCCATGCTTGTCCGCATCTGTCCCCCGGCCCCAGGGTTGGCCGTCCTGCCTGCACTTCCAGCCAGAGACAGTTGAGATGTCCTCTCGGGAGCTCACTTCAATGCCTGCAGAGCTTGCTCCTGGGCTGGGAGGTGACTGAGTTTTTTGGGATGGTTTTCTTGATCCTTTTAACCCGATTCTTTTCTGAACATTAAAAGCAACACTCAGAAGTGCTGTTCTCAGGAGCGTTGCTGTTCTTTCCTTGTGTCGCCCTAAAAAGTCCACGTGGAATGTTTTCAGTGGATCGTCACTTAAACAGAGGCTGTATTTCTTAAAATTATGTGACCACATATTTCACATTACTATGATGTGGAACACACTTTGGAAAAGCCTATCTTAGGGCATATTTTCATTTATAGGAACTCAGCACAAATTCTTTAGTAAAGAATGTTAGACTCTCACATCTTTCATAATGTGAATAATTCGCTTACCTATATGGGTAATTTGAATTTTCTGTGTTGGGTTTTCTTAAGGCAAGATGTAGCGGTATAGGCTTCAACATTACTGGCTTAGTTCTGCAGTCCAGTTTCTCTGGGAGCTGGGAGAGAGTTTATTTTTCCCTTTTCATTTTCTCTTACCAGGTCTTCGTCACTGGGTGCGGGATCTTTAGTTGCGGCACGTGGGATCTAATTCCCTGACCAGGGATCGAACCCGGGCCCCCTACTTTGGGAGCACAGAGTCTTAACCACTGGACCACCAGGGAAGTCCCCTATGCCTTTTTGAGAAAGTAGGGTTTGAGATGTTACACTTCACTGTAAGATAAAAATCTGTAGCCAAATGGGTCCCCTTGAGATTTGTGCTGCATTATTTTTGCTGGGTAGAGAGAGAGCTCCCAGATGGAAGGTCTGTTTTAAGGTTTTCCTCATAAATTTTTAGAAAAGACAAAAAATGAGCCCTTTTCTTTTTTGGTATGTTATGTTTATTTTCATTCTGTATTGTGAAATTTCTTCATTATATTAGGAATTTTAACATAACAGGATTTACTTAGTGGAATTGGGGGGCTGTATTATTGGACTAGCTTTTAGTGGCCCAAGGTGTACCAATTTGCATGAAAAGTAATTTTAGAAACCTTATATAACAAACAGTTTTCCTAATAGTGGGAATTGTAGTGTGTACTATTCTTGGAAATAATAGAAATGTTTAATTGGAAAAATTTGGAATGTCACAGGAATTTCAACTCTTGGCAGTTTCTGTCTCATGTATTTCTGTCATCAGCTGGAATTGAAATCCAGTGCTTTTTATCTGAAATGAGCTAAATCCTTATGTATTCATGTGTTTTGCACCTGACAGTGTAACTCGGGGAGTGAGCCACTTCAAGACAGCCTGGTGGGGACAGTACCTCGGCTCCTGTGCATACCTTGCGTGCAGTCCGTGGGGCTGGACTTTGACCTTGTGGGCTGTGGGTACAGAGACGTTCCTGCAAGTCGCTCTACTATAATAAAACCTATACTTAGGTTAAAACCACTGCTGCTCTTGAGAGATGCCCGTGTAGACTCTCCTCTAAAGCAGGGGTCCCCAACCCCTGGGCCGCAAACCGGTATGGGTCCACGGCCTGTTGGAAACCGGGCCGCACAGCAGGAGGCGAGCGGCGGACAAGCAAAGCTTCATCTGCTGCTCCCCATCGCTCACATTACTGCCTGAACCATCGCTCCCGTTACCACCTGAACAAACCCGCCCCCCTCCCCGCCCCGTGGAAAAATTGTCTTCCACGTAACTGGTCCCTGGTGCCAAAAAGGTTGGGGACCGCTGCTCTAAAGGGAGGCTCCTGATCCCTCTCCTCCCAGCACCACTGCCTCCTGTGGAGCTTGGTAGAGTCGTCACCCCCCCCCTGTTTTTTAGATTCATTTTGTTTTGTTTCAATTGCTATAAAAAGGGACTGACAGTTGAGGCAGTCACTGGTCATTAAGCTTCCCCCGTGGGTGGCCGATGACTCCAGTCTGTACCCAGCTGACAGTATTTACACGTGTGAATAAATTCTGGCATTGAAAATATCTGAAATTAGCTCAGCACGGGTAAAATATCTGAGAATGCAAAGTTTTTTGTTTCTTTCTTTTTTGCCTTGATTCTTTTCATATGATTGTAACTTCATCCCCCAAATGTGAACTTAGGTACTTTCTTGCCTAAAGAAAATAAGACATGACATCTAACAAAAACTTTTTTTAAAAAAGTTTAGAGATTATAATGATTGCTTTAAAGTTATGACATTTTCATATGCTTCTCTTGCCAAATACCCAGAGATCTAAATTCTAGATCATATGCTTACGAAGGTGAAAGTAGCTTTGAGTTTTGTGTCGTGCTGTTGACAGTTTTCTTTATGCTAAGCTTTAAAGAGAAAAAGTGTTTTGACAGTGTGAAACTTTTAACTGGGTGGTGGTTCGATTTAACTGTTGAATTCTGTGCTTGGTCAGCGACACAGCGTGTGTGCAGGCCTGTGCTGGAGGCGGGCGGCAGGTAGGGGTGGTTGGCAGACCTCTGCGCTGGTCTGAGAGTCTGTCATTCCTGGTCATGGTTTTCAGCCCTCGTCCGTGATGAGGAGGAGGAACAGGGGTAGCAATGACTGCTGGAGGAAGGAGAGGCCCGGGGCACCACAGGGGCCTCAGAACTCGAACCTGAACTCCCCCCAGTTTACAGCCCATTCCCCACCTGCCTGGGAGTCTGCTTCTGTCTTCTGTTTGCTTGGGTAGACTGAAAACAGTTTCATTTGGGGAAGTGTAGAGACATGTAATTTCTGGCAATAGATGGTTGATATCTGAGGTTACCATCAAACCAAGGCTGACAGCGTGAACTCCCCATAAATTGTCCCGTTTCCGATTTTCTCAGCTCTGTTCGCCCGAAGACTCTGCTCAGATTCCTAGAGACTGGAGTGGCAGCCGTGGTGTCAGAAATGTGATCTGACTGCAGTGGTTATGAATCAGTGGATGTTTGTCTTGTCATGGAAATGGGCAGAGGGCATGAGTGGTGGTGCGTGGCAGCTGCCGGGTGGGCGCGTGCACCTCGCACACGTGGGCACTGTGTGGAAAGATCTTGGGAGTGTCTCTGTGTCAGCGGCTGAGGAGCCACCTCCTTACTGCTTGCTCACCTTGGCTTTAGAGGTAGGTAGTGGATATACAGTAATTTAATTACTGATCCCCGGTGATACGTTTAAAAGTTGTTTGAAATTCAAGAGATAGTTTTGAAAAGTAAGAGGAGATTTAATATTTCTCCATTTATCCTTTTTAAATCCCTCATTGAAGAAGGGCTGATTAGTAACTAATAAAACTAAGGACTTAAGGAAATTAGTACATTTAAATGCCTCTTTGTTGTGAGCTGATTGCTTCACTTTTCGTTGAGGTGACCCAGAGCAGCATCGTCAGGTTGTTCACACAGATGGACACCTTCCCGACTGCGTCGTTACAGCCTCACTGAGACCTACACGAGGCATGTCTGGACCTGACACAGGTGTTGGCAGGACCCCCTGAGCAACGGCGAGCAGTGAGCAGAGTGGGGAAGGGGCAGCTGCCGGGCAGAGCCTGGCTTTGGGAGGTGGTAGTGACGGCGGGAGGTTAGTCTTGGCTTACGTTACACACACACACACGCACATGTATCTGCACACACATCACAGTCTGTGCAGCCTGTAACACTTCTGGACAGACACGTTTACAGGTGCATGTATATGTTTCTGCACACACGTCATACTCCGTGCAGCCTGTGTCACTTCTGTTGGGAACTCCACGCAGTTCTGAGGCACATTTGCACATGACCTCGGGCTGTCAGGACCCTCCGGCACCTGTTGTCCAGCGATAGGGGAGTCACCCCGCACTCTGGTGGGAGAGACGCTTCGGGTGGACTCCTCATTATACCAGCGAAGGAGAGGTGCCTTCCCAGCCCCGGGACCATCCCCACAGACCCAGGCCGGGCCCGCTGGCTCCAACTTTGCAATTTAGGGCCAATCTACTAATGTATTTGAGAGTAAAAATCTTGTAGTTCCTAATATATTTCTGACTTTTATCTTATGAATAGGGCTTGTTTATATCATATTACTTTAAAAACTTATGAACAGATGTTTTCCTTTTGGAAGATTTAAAAAATAAACCTTTGAAATTCTTTACTTCCCAATTTTTATGCACAGAATCACGTCACATTGATACTGGGACATTGGCTGTTAATTGATGAGCATGTAAGCAGATAAACTCTTGGACTCAGAAAACCAGGGGATGGAGCGTTAAAAAACTTGAGGGAGATCACTCCCCCCCTCATTTAAGTGGAATACATTCCTCTCAGATTTCTTTAAATTATTGATATAATTGCAGCGTTCAAATCTGACTTATGCTTGACTGTTACATTGTTTAGTAAGAATGAAATCATGACCAGGTTTCACAGAAAGGAAATCAGAGTCTTGACCCTTGATACTGCAAGTGTGAAGTTATTGTATCAACCTTACTGATTTTAACTTCTCTGTAATCATTTTAAATCAGGTTGTGTGGACCTGTCATCTTTGAATAATCTGTGGAAAAGGTTCTTATTAATTCGGTTAATAAAATGCTGAGGAGAATTTAGCCTAGTAATAGCAGTGCTGTTTTGACTCCCCCCTTGGAGCCCCTCTCTGTGGCCATGGCGGGCACGTCCCCAGAGCTCTGGCATGGGTGCCGTTGGTAGGAGTATTGGTGTTAGGACAGCGCCTGGCCCTGCAGCGCACCTGTGTCCTCCGCCAGCGTGGGCTGTGGGGACGTTGTCACGCGCCCCTCTGTTGCGTGTTCTCTTGTGGGAAGCGGGACCTGGCACGCGGGAGGTGTGCAGTCTATCAAGGAAGCAGTTCTGTGGTTCAGGCCCGTCGCGAGGTGAGTTGGGAAACTCTCGACTGACCCTGGAGAGGGCAGCTGGAGAGAAAATAACAAGTGAGACCGAGGCCCTGCATGCTATGTGCGTTCCCTGCTTTCTTCCAGGAGCAGTTGGACTTTAAATCCTGAAAAATTATGTGTGATGCAAAACTGACTTTTCCTTTGAATGTTTTTTATCTCAGGGTCTGCTTTTTTGGGAGCTGGCCCTCAAGGACTCTCCAGAAGTGTGTTTCATTTGGAGATGAGTTTTCTATTTCTCATTCAGGCATCAGAGATCTTGAAACACAGGAGACGTGAGTCTCTAACTTCTGAAGAGCACTCCTGATCGGAAGGGCAGTGCTCTCTGAGATCCTGGGTGTTGCCGAAGACTTGTTACTCTGTGGGACGTTTAGCTTGGAAGGCACAGCTTGGAAGCCAGTGGTCAGGAAGGAAGGCGGTGGCCCGACCCCCTGCAAGCAGCACCAGTCACAACGGGTCTCCTGTGTGCGGGTGCGGAAAGGCGTTCTGGTCCGTGTGTCATGTCACATCTGTGGGACTGCACTTCACATGCCCTGCCGCGATCCTAAGCAGGCAAGAGCCACCCGATGCCTCCTGGGGTCTCCCCAAAGGTGGAAGAGCCACAAAGGTTCAGCCTGGGTCCCTGTTTCTGGAGCGCTTGCTCCTCTGGCTTGTACTTCAGGTGGGAAAGTGTCACTTTGCTCCGTCGGAAGCTACGTCCTAAGAATTAGAGGTAGGAGCCCTGCAGATGGTGCCCAACGGGGAGCCAGAGGAGTCGCTACCTCCGTGTCTCCCAGGCTGGCATTTTCCACATCATGTATTTCCTTACTTTGCTGGAAAATTTCGGCAGATTGTTACACAAAGCAGCCGTGTTACTGTGTGGTTGGGGGACAGTTGTCAGTCCTAAAGACGAGCACGAGCTCTCTGGGCGCTGTGTTGATTGAGGCCCATGGAAGGAGCGGAACGTTCCAGTCTGCGCAGCGTGTGTGGTGAGTAGGTGCCGCGCCGTCAGCTGGAGGCACACACTCGGCTGCTCTCGGCAGCAAGATAAATGAGGCAGTGGGAGCTTGGCGGAGCCGAGCCTTCCCACCCGCCCCTGAGGGACGTGCGTCGGAGGGGCCTTCAGAAGGATGGCCTCACCGGCTTCTCCCTTTGATGCCCTACAATACCTGTCAGGGTCGTGATTTATTGAGAACCTGATGTCTTTCAGCATTTCATTAACATAGAGTTAGACGAGCTTTTGTGGGGATTTTTTCCCACTAATTTAGCAGAATGTTAACTGAAATTTAACTTGGCCAAACCTCCTGAGGCCTCGAGTCCACAGGGAAATCACAGGCAGCAGAGGCATCTACCCCCAGAGCCTGGCCAATGGCCGAGCTGCTCAGACAGCGCTGTGCCTCGGCCCTAAGGGGCAGCAACACCTCGTTTCTGCTCAAGCCCTTACGATGTCCTTGTTCTTCAGATAGGGAGTTCAGGTGGGTTATCAGGTTGCTGTTCAGGTTTACCCTCACTTCCGCCTTTCTCCCTGTGGCGCACGTGGCCTTTCATTTTAACATAGTGCCCTCCAGGTCCATCCACGTTGTCAGAAGTGGCAGGATTTCATTCCTTTTCGTGGCTGAGTAACATTCCATTGTATATATATATACCACATCCTCTTTATCCATTCATCTGTTGATGGACACTTAGGTTGCTTCCATGTCCTGGCTATTGTAAATTATGCTGCTATGAACATTGGGGTGCATGTGTCTTTTTGAATTAGTGTTTCTGTTTTTTTCAGATAAATACCCAGGAGTGAAATTGCTGGATCACATGGTAGTTCTGTCTTTAATTGTTTGAGGAACTTCCGCACTGTTTTCCTTAGTGGCTTTACCAATTACATTCCCGCCAACAGTGCACAAGGGTTCCCTTTTCTCCACATCCTCCCCAACGCTTATCTCTTGTCTTTTTGATGACAGCCATTCTAACAGGTGTGAGGTGATAGCTCATTGTGGTTTGATTTGCATTTCCCTGATGATTAATGATGTTGAGCAAATTTTCATGGGCCTATCGGCCATTTGTAAACCTTTCTTGGAGAGGTCTGTTCATATCTTTTTTAAAATTGGTTTTTGTTATTGTTGGAATGAAATTTTTTCCAGTGTTCTGATTAAATTGATTGAAAGTTGCAGTTGGGATGGATTTTTTTTTTTAATCGTCTGCTGTATAGATTTTGGCAGGTTCTGTCTAATCTAGTCCATCTCTTCTGGGAGCCTTTCCTTGCTCCGTTGTCTGGAGAAGTTGAGGTTGAGTAAGAGAGGTCAGCTGTGCTCAGCTGCATGCCCAGCGGAGGTTTAGGTGGGAGGGCCAGTGAGCGGGGTACACAACTCGCAGCGTTCACATCTCCACCCACCTGCCAGGGCCTCTGGCAGCAAGAGCATGTGTGTTACGCAGTGTGGATGGGAACTTCCTGACGAGGTTCTGACCCTGTGTCCTTTACTTGCAGCACCGTGACCTCTGCCGTGTTCACCGTAGGAGATAACGTGGTCTCCGGCAGCGACGACCGCACCGTGAAGGTCTGGGACTTGAAGAACATGAGGTCCCCCATCGCGACCATCCGCACGGACTCTGCCATCAACAGGTGACGGCAGTGCTCCTCACGTGAACCGTTAGTGTGGCTTGAAGGGGGCCTTGTGGCTTGTGTCTGCTCCATGTAAATTTGTGTTTACTTGGTAGAGCCCTGGGAAAAGTGGTTTAGACTCCCGGGAAAATATTTTTTATTGATTCTCTAATGCATATCTAGTATTCTATAAATACTGAAACTTGGGTGTAAAGTCAGGTTGGTGTATTGAGCTTTGTAAGAATAAGAATGAGCCATTTATGGCCAAAGGTTACTGAGTAGTACATACGTGTAAGTTACATGTAAGTAACTTGGCCTGTTTCCTGATGCGCTAGGCAGATAATACCTGTGGTTTGCTGGTGTGATTTACCTTGAAGTGTGAATAGTATGAAATCCCTTACTGCATCATAATCTATAAACTCAGAAACTTGTGCTGTCATTGTTTTGTATGTAACCTGATTTTATCTCTTTGTAGGATCAATGTGTGCGTTGGCCAAAAAATCATTGCCCTCCCCCACGACAACCGCCAGGTGAGGCTGTTTGACATGTCGGGCGTGCGGCTGGCGAGGCTCCCACGCAGCAGTCGGCAGGTACGTGCTGGGGCCGAGTCTGTTCACAGGGAGCCTGGGGTCCCAGGCCCAGCATCACTGATGGATGGGAACTCCCAGCCAGTCCGGGCGTGTCCAGTGCTCCAATAGCCCTTCACAAAAAGAGAGAAATTAATTCTAACTGTATTTTATTTAACCAAATGTATCTGAAATAACATAATTTCAACGTATAGTCAATAGAAAAATATTCACGATTTTTACACTCATTTTCTTACTAAGTCTTTGGTTGCTGGGTTTCCATTGGAAGTACTTAGTCTGTATTTGGAGTGCATAAAATTGAAAGCTGGAAACATTGCCTGATACCTGAGCTGAGCAGCAGCTTTTAAGTTTAAACTGAGATAATCAGGCTTTCAGTTCCTGGTCTCCCAGCTGCGTTTCAGAACTCCCTGGGCACAGCAGCTGAACTCGCCTCCAGGCAGGCGTGTGCCGTTGTCCTGTGGGGGCGGTGGTCGTGGGTCCTGGAGGCACCTTTCCGTGGCGGTCATGTCTCCATTTAGATGCACTTTCTCGTGAGGCAGGGGTCGCTCCTGGTTCAACTCGGACGGCACAGTGCAGGAACTGGTCTCGCTGGGGGGCCTGGGGCTCCGCAGCACCAGCTCAGACCTGCTGAGTCAGCATATCGGGGCGGGGTGCACCTGGGAACCTGGGCAAGTCCAAGTTCAGGGCCCAGTCTCAGCGCCAGCGGGCAGCAGGTGGAGTTATAGTGGACGAAGCTCCTGCTTTCGGGCAGCACCTACAGGCTCTGCTCCGTGGAGCCCACACACACCCACTCTCTCCCTGGCTTTCTTTGGCCTTTTCTGCATTCACAGTGGAAGCTGTGTGGTGGGTCAGCCAGTCCCTTGTTGTTTCCAACAGGGTCTGTGCCTGACCCTGCAGTCAGTGTGTCTGCACCCCTAGTCTCCTCCGCTTCTCCTCCGCCTTGTCCTGGGGAAAACTTTGCAGCGGTTGCTGAGCCGCGGGCCCAGGGCGGTTTTGGAGGCAGGTGGGCAGGTAGATTGGTAGATAGGGAAGACACCTCTGCTCTAAGTGGCACCAGCTTCCCAGAGGTCCTCTGTCCTTCAGACAAAGCCATGTCTTCCCTTTTGCAGCTCTTACGTGTACCGTCCCAAGTTAGTTATGGAGCTTTGTTTTCCTTGAGTGCACTTCATAGACAAACTACTCACGAAATTAGAATAACTCAGGAAAGCTTCACCACCCCAACAAAGCCATGAATTGCTTGTCCAGGCAGCTTCACGTTTGCGAACTGCTGGGTATCACCGATGCAGCACCTAAGCTGCACCTTAACCAGATAGGATTCTCTCTCTTAGGTGGGCCTCAGTGTTAAATAGAACAGCTGTACAGCATGTGAGGTCTGCATTCTGACCCAGGAGCCCAGATCCCTTCATGGCTTTGAGAATCTTCTTCCTCAAGAAAGAGGGAGTTCCAAGCAGTTCTTGGTGGTACTAATTCCATGGAGACAGTTTCATTTTTAATTGTCTGTAAACATTCAGCCTTGTAGGAATTGTAGAATTCTGTTGTGCTTGAATTAATTTCCTCCTAAAGTGGTAGGTGAAATAGATTTATTTATTTATTTAGCTTTTTTTTTTTTTTTTTGGCTGCGTTGGGTCTTCGTTGCTGCGCACAGGCTTTCTCTAGTTGTGGCGAGCGGGGGCTACTCTTCGTTGCAGTGCACGGGCTTCTTGTTGCAGTGGTTTCTCTTGTTGCGGAGCACGGGCTTCAGTAGTTGCAGCACGGGGGCTCAGTAGTTGTGGCTTGCGGGCTCTAGAGCACAGGCTCAGTAGTTGTGGCTTACAGGCTTAGTTGCTCCATGGCATGTGGGATCTTCCCGGACCAGGGCTCGAACCCATGTTCCCTGGATTGGCAGGCAGATTCTTAACCACCGTGCCACCAGGGAAGTCCCGAGAGTTTCTTTTACTTATAGAATTTCTGTCAGCTTTTCTGAATCCTACCTCTTGTACCTGTTGTATGATATTATAGTAACATGTTAGTGTATGTATCTGCTATAAACTTTCCAAGTTATCTGCAATATTTTTTCCAACATTCTGATATTTAACTGAATTCCTGAAGGTGGCGGGAATCTACTTGAAAGGTCATCTATTTTGTCCTTGTTTTATTTGGCACCAAAGGTATATATATTTCTAGCTCCTTTATTACCTGAGCCGACTATTTATTAAAGTGGTATTTGGGGTCTTTGAGTGAATTTTATTTACTGTTTCCCACATGTCACCCAGCCTCATTTATTCATTAAAAATTTCCAAAGTGACCATTTATGTATTCTTCCTGTTGACTGTGATCTGACTCCTTTTTTTTTTTTTTAATAAATTTTTTAATTTATCTATGTATTTTTGGCTGCATTGGGTCTTTGTTGCTGCACGTGGCCTTCTCTAGTTGCAGCGAGCAGGGGCCGCTCTTTGTTGCTGTGCACGGGCTTCTCATTGCAGTGACTTCTCTTGTCGCGGAGCTTGGGCTCTAGGTGCATGGGCTTCAGTAGTTGTGGTGCGTGGGCTCAGTAGTTGTGGATCGTGGGCTCCAGAGCGCAGGCTCAGTGGTTGTGGCTCACGGGCTTAGTTGCTCCGCGGCATGTGGGGTCTTCCTGGACCAGGGCTTGAACCCGTGTCCCCTGCATTGGCAGGCGGATTCTTAACCACTGCACCACCAGGGAAGCCCTGACTCCTTTTCTTGAAGAAAGAAATCTGAGGCGCTGGTGAGCCTCACTGAGTTCATCCGTGTTCCAACCCCTCGTTTCGTGGAGGCTTCTCCACCAGCAACACAGGAGGTGTCACTTGGACTAATTGTGTTCACGGCTCTCATTTCCGTTGGGTCACTTGGGCGTGTGTGGTTCATCTGGTCCTGCTTGGGGAGCCCTGCTCTGACTGTGCTGTGTGCTTGGTCGCAGGGCCACAGGAGGATGGTGTGTGGCTCGGCCTGGAGCGAGGACCATCCCGTGTGCAACCTGTTCACCTGCGGCTTTGACCGGCAGGCCATCGGCTGGAATATCAACATCCCGGCACTGCTGCAGGAGAAGTGAGGGCACCGCTCTGAGGCTCCTCGGCAGCCAGGGACTGCGACTGCCGGCTCGCCTGGCGCTGGGGAGCCGTTGCTGTGGGTGGTGGATGCTGAACGGGAGGTGTGTGCTCTCTCCAAGCTGTACCCAGCCTGCATGAAGCGTCCAGAGTGGCCCCTGTTGTTTATTTCTGTGTTGTGTGTGTTGGCATCACGGGCCGTAGAGGTGGAGCCCCTCCCGCGGCTGTTGGTGTTGAGTCCCTGGGTGTGTTGGGGTGACAGGAGGGCGTGGCGTCTGCGCAAGTGAAACATGAACCCTGTTCTCACTGGGAGATGTCAGTGGTCTCCACGTTTCTGGAACGATGATCCGCTTCTGCCTTGTCCTGGCCGGAGCGAGCAGGGACCTCACGCTCAGGTCTGCGTGGGGTTCCAGCGTGTGTTAACTCAGCTTCACGTCTGTGTTCTGTTACAGTTCTGTAAAATCAACTTGGATTTTAGAAGTTAAAAAAAAAAAAAAAGCATAGAATGTTGAATTTGCAACATTTGGATAGTTTATTTTGAAAAGAAAGAGTTTCTGCTCTTTTTATAGAAAATCATTTCAATCTCCTGAAGTCTCATACTAGCAAATTCTAAAATATAATGATTCTAATCACTGATTCCAGGTATTAAGCAAAATTTAAAGCACTTTAGTTTATAGCTATGGTTATAAACAGTTTTTAGAAGTTTCAAATGACTTATCCATTGAATGTGACTTGACCTTTTTAGAAGGCCCTGCTACCTGAAAACAAACCTTATTTATTTTCTACACCTTGGGTTTGCATGTTTCCAAGTGGGTTCACTTTCTGGGTGGTATTTGAGAGCCAATAATGCAAATAAATGAGTACTACCTCAAAAGCAAAGTATTTGGAAAACTTGGGGTGTCACTGTTACCTGGTTCATGCACTTTTTGATCTAGAGCTGGAACATGAGTTCGTTCAGAAGGCAGGAGAGGCCAGCGCAGCCCACGTACCTGAAGAGGAAAGGCTCCTTCCTCACTAGCTGCCAGCTCCCAGGCGGCAGGTGGCTCTCGGTGCCCCCTCTGCCAGGGAGTCTGTCAGTCTCGCCTTCTTGGGACTTTCTACCTGGTGTTCGTGAGCCATGTTTCTTGTTGAGTTACAGTCTGATAATAAGACATCTCAGTGCCCCCCTCACATATGTAACCCTTGGAGGCCAGCGCTAGGACAGGCACCGGAGTGTGACATTGGAAACTATCGTGATGACCCAGTCCCGGTCACCGCTTCCGTTTTGTGGTGTCACGGGCAGAGCGTCCCTAGAGATGGCGCCTCGCCCATGGCTCCCTTGCCTCAGGGCCTGCGGTAGACCATCTCAGGCCTCTTGCCCTGGGTCATCGGGTCTGGTTCTGAGATGACTCCTGGCCGGGCAGGAGGGTGGGGCCGGGGAGAACCAGAGCGAGGGACAGACAGCAAGAGTTTTAGGGCAGCTTTATAACAACAGCAGCTCAAGAGCTGGTTGTTAGAGTCTGACGTTCCCCAACACCAGGGTCAGGACGGCGCAGGCTGCCGCCTGCCCTTCTGGGGTCTCCACAGCAGGGCTGTCCGCACATGCCGGCTCCTCTTCTGCTTCACTCTCACGTCTGAGTGTCTTAGAATTACTTTTGGAAACGTTGGGAAATGTCTGCAGATCGCTAAGCCAGGTTTAAGAACCAGATCTCTGCTGGATTAAAAAATTGGAAGCGTGTAAACATATGTGTGTGCGGCCACGTGGCCTGTGCAGACGAGGCTCCACTCGCAGCCGTGTCTCCCTTGCCCCCTTCCCGTTCTTCCCCAGGGCTCGGCCCTTCTCAGGAGCAGGACCCGCCACCATGGCTGAGAGGGACGTCTTCAGGCATCGTGAAGGAGATGGGGGTAGTGAGTGTGTGTGTGTGCACGTGTGAGTGTCCGCGGGTTTGTGCATGTGTGTGTCTGAAATGAAGTTGTGTGACCAGCTGCCTTGATCATATCTGAAATAGCGTTTAGAAGTGGAATTGGTTTTGTCCATGTGCCGACATGTCCAGAATTTCATTTAATAACAGAAAGAGATCGGTGGTTACTGAAAACTGTGTGTTGATGGAGAATTTCATGAGAGGTATGTTGTTGGATGAAGGGGCGCCCTTTCTCAACCACTGCACATCAGCTTATGCAGAGCCAAAATTCTGTACCTGTTTTGGAATCTGAAGAATCCTATGTAAGTCATCTGTTGCTTAAATCTGTGAAAAAAGTTTCTTTTGGGGAGAAGGTGTGCATTTATCAGTGTTGGGTAGAAGCAGTTGTTTTTATTGTGTTGATGTAATTGTTTTTAAGTGTTCAGTGTCTTCAGTGCAGTATGAAATTCATTAAAAATCCATGTTCTGTAACTACTGTTGTAAAAGTGTTGTTTTAGGAGTCTCTTTTTTTTATTATTTTGCCCTTTTTCATGTTTTTGCTTTGGTAAAGCATTGTTAATGGCTATTGAACATCACAATGATGTAGAAGATAAACAAATTAATTATAGTATTGCCCACTTAAAAAATTTTAATTTTAGACTTAAAAGCTCAATTGTGTTATATTTTCTATCTGTTATGCTATAATTTAATGATCCACATTACACTTCTCCATTCCTGCATCACCACCCCAAAATTTCTGAAGGGAGTTAACAATTTGACAAAATACAGGCATTTGTCAAAGTTCCTCAGAGTTTCATAAGACACTTGTCCTGTTCTTACTACAGTTAAGCTTGTTTGAAGGTTGAAAAAAAATTGCGGTAACAGAACGTAGGCCTGTTTTCCATGGGAGAATGCAAATAAGGATTGGCTGCAGCCGCCTGTTCACCGTTCTGTTCTCACCCACGTGGATGGAGCCGTGCCTGTGCTGGGAGACCTGGCAGGTGGCAGGGCTCTGCCCGGCGTTTCTTGCCTGCCCCAGCACTGCCTCGGACCAGGAGGCCTCGCTGCCCACCTTGCATGGGCCTCGAGGGCACGTTCAGTCCCCAGAGGGCAGAAATTCTCCACGATTACTCCCTTACCTTACTCTTCAAAAACATGTGAGTATTGTCTAGGTTTCATAATTATATCTTCAGTTACCTTTAAAAGTTTGCATGTTAGTGTAAAGAATTAAGAAGGCAAGACTTGCTTTGATTTCATCAAAATGCCATTAAGACGTGTCGCCCTCATTATCCATAGGTTTTCTGTTTTCCCTTAATAAGTTAGAAGTCAAGGAAATTATTCCAAAAATTGGGAGCACCCCTGTTTTATATGCAGCATACGATATGTAGTCCATATCATGGGAAGAGGCTGCAAAGGAAATCATAAAAATGCTGTGAGTTTAAAATCAAATTTATTAAAACAGTCTTTAAGCAGCTTTTGGTCAAAATGCAAGTAGATTGAGCAGCCCTTTGGCGCCCCGAGGGCTGTGTGCCGTGTGGGCTGGGGCAGAGTCACAAGGGGCTGCTGCAGGCAGTTTGGTCCAGGAGGCGTTTCCAGAGAGATGACATTCAAACTGGAGCCTGAAGTTTGACGAAAGTGTCAGGAAATGAAGGGGGGTGCGGCGAGAACAAGTGGGGGAGGGCGCCCCTGATGGAGGTCCTTGAACAGGCCTTGGGAAGAGCGGGTTTACTCCACATGCGCCAGGCACTTCAGCATGATGGGGCGGGGGTCCAGTTCATGGGATTTGTGCTGAGGGGTGAGCTGGGGCAGCAGGGTGGGGAGGGCAGGGCTCTTTATCCCACAGTCAGGACGATTCACGGGCTCCCGTCATTGCGAGCACACAGGCATCCCACAGTACCTAAAGGACGCTAAAGTGAGTGACAAGAATCCCCCACCCCCACCCCCAGTGGTATGGGAATGTGTTGGGAAATTTCAGCCACAGTTTAGAGACTGAGGTTTGTTACTCCCTACTGCTGGGCCCCTTGTCATCACCGCCCCACAACCGTGTCCTCCCACCTGGGTGCCAAGCGAGCCGTCATTTTATGCTCCACTACCCAAACGGGGCCGTCAGGATCCCTCCTGGGAAATTTTGGAACTAAAACTGAGAAAGTCCGTCTCTCTCCAGTAGTTCGTCTTCGTGAAAATAATGCCAAGTGCTTCAGAGTGTGAAGGGAAAATAAGTAGAATTCTGTGCTTGGCAAGACCTCCTTGAGGAATGTGTGTGCAATGATGGCTTGGGGAATAAACAAAAGCAGTTTTCACCAGTACTCCTTCCCTAAGGGAACTTCTCAAGGAGGAACCGTAAGAAGAAAAAGTCATGAAGGAATGGTTCAAAATGGACCAGCGCGCCGGCAGACATCTGTGCCAAATTACACCTGACCGGAGCTTGTGGTTTAAATGTGCATTTTTGTTTGGCTGGGGGTTTGAAAGATTAAGTCTGTAAGTTATTAAATATTTATAGAGACATTTCAAGGGTAACCACAAAGAAAAAAAACACTTTAGAAAGGTAAAAAAGAAATGATTAAAAGTTACTGTAAGGGGCTGGGAAATGTAAATAAGAACTGGACAGAAGTGACTTTTTAACATATTTCTTTTTGTAGTGTTAAAAATTTCAGAACCATTGAAATATATCACCCAGTATCTGAAAAGTTCCCATTTTATGCTAGCAACAAAAACATAAGGTACCTATTGGGAAAAATGTGACAAAAATAAAAAGAGGCTTGAAATCATCCATGGGAATATTTTAAAACTTTAACATAGACATTAAAAAAGACAAATACAGTGACAGATCATCATGTTCATTGATAGGAAGAGTCAATATTGTAAAAATGTCAGTTCTCCTCATACTGGCAAGTAGATTCAATGCAATTCCAATCCAGATCACCCCAGGGTTTTTTGAGGAATTGGACAATCTGGTTCCTAAATTTATTAGAACAAAGGCGAGAGTTAACAAGATGCTCAAGAAGAGAAAAGAGGAGGTGAGAAAGGAGAAGAAAAAAAAAAAAGATTTACCTCAAGCCTGGCAGGGCTATAGTAAATACACGGAGGGGTTCACACAAGGATGGGGAATTGACCAGTAGAGCAGAAAGAGATCAAAATCGATTCATGCATATATGAAAACCTGAAATATTTCAGCTCATATAATCACAGATCAGTGGGGAGAAAGTGGCTATTTAATTAATGGTTTTAGTACTACTGGTTATTCATGTGGAAGAAGGTAAGGAATTTGGATCCCTACCTCACACCAAAAGAAAATCAATTCCAGCATTATATGTTAAAGGCAAAACACTAACATTAAAAAAAAGAATATTTTTATGACTTTGTGTTTATTAAACAACTACCTAAAAATACATTAACGATACCAGAAAAGATTGATACATTCAACTACACGAAAAATGAAAAGATCTATGTGTTAAAGGACTCCTTATAAGGGTGAAACAGTAGGCCACAGAGTGGTTGCAACATATAATTCACAAAGGGTTAGCATCCCAGACAGCGCACAACAGAATCCGAGAGAATGGGGGAACTGGGTAGCAGACGTGAATACGTACGTCACAAGAGAGAAAACATAAATATTGTTGGTTTGGATATGAAAGGATATGGCAAATCAGAAACACTCTCTTGTAGGTCTGGACATGTGCAGTCACTCGGTGTGTAGTAGGGACATAGTTTATTAAAGTGTCATGTCGGGAGTCCTTGCCTGTCTATTGAAGATTCCTGGGTCCAACCCCTGAGCCACTGACTCAGAATCTCTTGGGTTAGGATTTAAGAAGCTGCATTTTACACAGACTTTCATTTGTTTAAGCTCGTGTGCAGTTTGAGAGCTGCCGTCCTGGAGAACCTTTTGCACTTGTGCACCAGGGGACATATGCAAGGTCGTAGCACCAAACACGGGACAACCCAACACACATCAACAGGGACTGGCAAGCAAATCATGGTATATCTACACAGCACAATATTACATAACAGAAGATGAGTGACCCACGTGCAGCTACGTGCAACTGTTGATATGTATGAAACCTTGTGAGGCACGAGTCAGCCCAGCCACACACGTGTGATCATGGCTAAGTATTTCATGTGATGAAAACCCAGTGTTCCAAATGGTCGTTTCTAGGCCAGGAGAGAGGGTGGAGTAGGAGGAAAGGGTGGGATCAGGAAGAGCCCAGAGTTGGCAATGTCCAGTTCCTGATTTGGACAGTGGACACACAAGTGTGTGTTCCAGTTTTCACACTTATAACTTAAGTATCTCTACAAATATTCCTTTAGTGTATCTAATATCATATAATCAAAAGAGTAATATAAACAATTCTAAAGAGAAAGTGTGTGCTATTCCAGAGATGGATCAAGTGAATGCTGGTAAAATGGGGAAATTTGGAGTAATATTTTTGACTATGTCAGTCTCAAGCTTATTGCATAACCCTATTTTCTTTTTTCGCTTACAAACGTAGTTTTATTCTAAAATGTCTGATTTTCAGTCAGTGTGTACCTCCCATGGGAGGAAACACAAAGCCAGTTTTCTTCCAAGATAATGTTCTTGAAAAAAAACTGTCACCAAGGAAATTGTCAAAAGGCAGAGTGTTATGCTGTCAAAATTGGGTTGTTGTCAAATACATTTTGGAAATCCTGGCTTTAAAGTGGGAAATGTAATAAGGATTTCATTTACCAGGTGTGATCGTAAAACAATAAAAGTTTTCTTATGTTGCTCATAAAATGGGGACTGAAGGTAATTTCAAATCTAGGAGACAGTCCAAAAATTGTGTTGAGCAGGGGCCACATGTCAGAATAAGAATTTTTATTCTCACAGTCTGTGTTTTGGGGAAAGCAGCATTTATTTGGCTAGGTGGATAAGTTCTGGTATATTTGCTGAAATATAATCAGTTTATAAATATAATGTATTAACATTACTAATATCTTCTAGCTCTGAATTGATTCTCAATAAATAAAAATGTCCTACTGGTGAACTTTTAATTTTCTTTTTCAGTGATAAAATTAATTGTATATATTCTATAACTAATCCGTCTCTACTGTTATATGAACCTGATTTTCCTTTTTTTAGAAAAGATTTTATTGTGGTCTAACTGTGTAAAATACACTGAACATATTTTGACATATTCTCCTACAAAATCACCACCACAGTCAAGGTAGTGCAGTTATAACCCAAAAAGGTTTACTCATGCCTATGCATTCCCTGCCTCCTGTGCCTCCATACCCCCCATCCCTGTAGCCAATGGTCTTCTTCCTGTCACTAAAGATTGGTTTGCGGGACTTCCCTGGTGGCGCAGTGGTTAAGAATCCGCCTGCCAATGCAGGGAACACGGGTTTGAGCCCTGGTCCAGGAAAAGGTCCCACAGGCCGCGGAGCAACTAAGCCCGTGTGCCACAACTACTGAGCCCGCGTGCCACGACCACTGAAGCCCGCGCGCCTAGAGCCCGTGCTCTGCAGCAAAGAGAAGTCACCGCAATGAGAAGCCCGTGCACCGCAAAGAAGAGTAGACCCCGCTCGCCGCAGCTAGAGAGAAAGCCCATGTGCAGCAATGAAGACCTAATGCAGCCATAAATAAATAAAGAAGGGAGGGAGGAAGGAAGGAAGGAAGGAAGGAAGGAAGGAAGATTGGTTTGCATTTCCCAGAATTTTATATAAATGCAGTTACATGGTCTGTACTTATTTACTTATTTGTGCGTTTCATTCAGAAAAATTGTTTTGAGATTATTTTGTGTTATTGCCTGTATCAATAATTTATGCCTTTTTATTGCTGAGTAGTAGTTCATGTATGAATGTCACATTGTTTATCCATTCAGTTTCTGGCTGTTACAAATAAAGCTGGTATGAACATTTATGGTAAGTCTTTGTATTCACATATACTTTCAGTTTTCTTGGGTAAATACCTAGGAGTGTAATGGCTGGACCATATGGTTAGAATATTTTTAGCTTTTTAAGAAACTCCCATGCAGTTTTCCGAAGTGGTTGTACTGGAGACTCTGGTTTCTGCTCTGACATGTAAAGAGCTTGGCGATTGTCTCACCTTCCCACATAGCAAGATAAAAGGTGAACAAACAAATCATTGATATTTCTTAGGTCTCGTAGAGGACTGAGGGTCAGAGGGCAAACCACTGCTCCGAAAACTGGAGAGACAGACGGGCGATTCAGAGGATCACAGCTTCCGAGAAGCAGAAGCTTCTGCAGCTGGACGAGTCGGGCCCTTAAGTGGTAACCTGATGAACTGCTGAGAGTGGGCTGGCTTGAGATAAAGACCCCAGGGGCCACCGCACTTCACCGGTTAGGTTTCCAGGAGCTCCACGTTCCCATCGTGAAGATCAGAGGAAAGTTCCCTCACCTTTGGTCATAAGCCCAGAGCTAGCGCCACCACAGACACCTCCTAGCCAAGGGAGACGCTTCCCCAGAGCCGTGTCTGACGTGGGGAAGAATGACTCGGCCCCAGCCCCCTCTATCCCTCCTGTCCCTTGTGAAGGTCACAGCCCAAGGCCCCAGGCTCACTGAAAGATGGACCTAATCACAGGTCTTCGGAACACTTCCCATCTCCCGGCCTGACCACCACATCAACCGGCTCCTGCAAAATAGCAGTGGACTTGGACATGGCAGAGATGCTAGAGTTATGCAGCCAGGATTTTAAAACAAGTGTGATTAACATGCTAAGGGTGAACAGCGTGCAAGAAGCGATGGGAGTGTAAGCAGAGATGTGGAAACGCTAAAAATCAAAACCCCCAGGACAGACATGAGAAATGCCTTTGAGGAGTCTTTCAGTAGACTGGACCTCAAGAAAGCTTCAATATGGGTCAATAGAAATGTCCCAAACAGGAATGCAAGGAGAAAAAAGAATGAAAAAAAGAACAATATCCAGGGGTTGTGGGACAATTACAAAAAGTGTGACATCTACATATGGGAATACCAGGAGAAGAGAGAAAGGAGCAAGGAAAAGATTTAATAATAGTTGAGAATTTTCCAAAATTAATGACAAAGCAAACCACAAATCAAAGAAGCTGAGGGGATACCAAGTGCATAAATGCCAGAAAATCAACACTTGAGCACATCATATTCAAACTGTGGAACACCAAAGACAAAATCTTGAAAGGTGCAGAGAAAATACGCCATACCTACAGAGAACAGTGATAAGAATAACATCAGATTTTCCATCAGAAACGAAGCAAGAAAAGAGTGGAGTTGAATATTTAGTGTGTTTGTGTGTGTACAAAACAATCATTTATTATGCTCATAGATTCTGTGGTCTGGAGTTCAGAAAGGGCGTATCAAAGATGACTTTTTTCTCCTCTGCAATATCTGGAAGACTGAGCTCTGGAATTATCTGCAGGTGTCCTCTTGGGTGTCTGGCACCTGAGCTGGGTTGACAGAAAAGTTTGGCTCAGCTCAGAAGCTGCATACCTGTGTGGACTGGTCTTACAGCACGATGCCTCAGGGAAATCAAACCTCTTAAATTGTGGCTCGAGGTGTCAACAGTTAACGTCCCAGTCTATGAGGCAGAAGCAGGAATTGGCTGCACAGCCTGTCCCGGGCACTGTCCTGAGTGCTTTGTGTATTAGCTGCTCGTTGAGCCTCATGACCACCAGGGAAGTAGTGCGATTATCATACACGTTTTATAGGTGGGTTGGTCCTTTCCCGGTGCCTCTGCAGATCGGAAGAGGAAGAATGAGGTTCTGGCTGCGACAGTTCAGCTCTGGGGTTGGTGCTGACGGCGCTAATAACCCGACCCTGGGGTCGGGTCTCTGCCCACCTGGCCCCTGGGGCTCCCGGGCTGCAGCCGTGCCTCCAGCCGCCCCTGGTCCCCGCACCCGTCCTGACGGGCACGAGCTCAGAGCCCTGCCCCTGCTCTGCAGAGCTCCTCCCTGACTACGTCCACATGTGTCACTCCCAGGGGACAGGGTGGGTGGCGTCTGCCTCGGATGGGATGTCTCCTGCCCCTGCCTTGGCCTGTCTGCTCTGTGCTGCCCACAGTACCCCTGCGAAGCTGCCAGACACGGAAGCCCTCCCCCCCTCGAAGTTCTCTCTTGCTTCCAAGGACTTTCACATTTCCCACCCCCTGAAGTGTCCCTCCCCCAGCTCTGGGGACCACACCTGAGCATCATGGGCTGTTCCTGCAGTCATTGCTGGGTCCAACCTGCAGCCTGGGCACAGCCGTTCTGTGGGCGTCTCCCCTGAACTGCGGGGTGTCCAGGAGCAGTGCAGCACCCCCCTGTCCCAGGGTCCAGCAGCAGGTACACAACACAGGCGAGAAGGGCAGTGAATGTGTCAGGTCTGGTCCCTTTACAGTGTCTGTGACTTTTTCTCCAAATCTCTGTGCACTTCTCCCAGTGGTTGCCTCTTGAAATAGTTCTCCTGATCTGAAACTACAAGCATTTATAAATCAGGGTTTCTGACATCTCTCCTTGAGGCAGGATGGCTTGCATTTCCCTTTTCTGTCTGCAGAAATGCTGTGGTCTCACCTCCTGACCCTCCCTGTTGATGGACCCTTGCCCAGGGTGATCTTGGCCTCTGACTTTACACCATCCTCACGTCCCTGCCAGGTGCCCTTACCTCCCCCTGGTTATTCAGTCCCCCAGGCACTGGGTTTGCCAGGTCATCCTACTCTGCGGCCCCCTTGCTTCAATTGAAAGCACTGCTCTCCAGCTGCTAATTATGTTCAACCTGGTGACCACTCTTAACTGTTGTTGACACCGTTTAATTTCTTTTAAAATTGCTTTGTGTTCGGTTCCACCAACTAGCCCGTCAGCTCCTTGGGACCAGAGATCGTGGCACGTGTGTGGATAGAGTACAATGACTTGCTCATAACAAGTCTCAATAAATACTATTTACTGAAGAACCTGGAGAGAGTGATCACTTTGACACTCCCTCTCAGTGAGCGGCTGAAATCCCAGTAATGGTGGGAAGGATGGAAAAGCCTTCCTGACTTGAATAACTGTCGTCATTATGACCAGTTATTACCAAAAGTAAGCACTTTCCCCTTTACATACTTATCTCATTGAATTCTCATCACAATCCTTCACTGCATGTATGATTCTGTTAAAAGATGAGGGATTGGGGTTTAAATGCAGAAGCTGCCTTGCTCAGAGCTGTGGGGTGAATGTGGGTCTTTCTGATGCCAAAATCTCTGTGAAAACAGCCTCCACCCACTAAGAAAACCAACTCAGCCAAGCGCCCAGATGGGCTGAGATCAGTGCAAAGAGCTTCTCGGATCCCCAGGGTGCCCGGAGTGGGGTGGGCAGCCGGGGCACCTGCTGGATGGGTCAGCGGCAGGACCTCATCAGGGGCAGGCTGTCCGCAAAGCAGCCCTTGTTTTCAGTGAGCTTTCAGTGTCCAGAGTACTTTTCTTTTTGAAATGCAAAGTAGTCCTCGCTAAGGAGCCGGCAGTTCTGAGACTTGAGTCTTTGGATTTATGTGGAGAAGCTTAGTGGCCGGCAGGGCGAGGGCGGCGCTAAATCCCTGCACGAGGTGCCCAACGCGCTCCTTCAAAGACAGAGCGTGCAGTTTGGATGTTTGTGGGAAAGGAGATGAAAACCAGGCATTACAGCCAAGGTGGACAGAGGTCACTACATCCCGGAGCTGGAATGTAGCCTCCTTCCCAACCATGCGCTTTCCTCCTCAGCTCTGGCTTCACCCCGCTAATTCGGGAGATGCAACCCCTTCACAGTCGTCTTGGGGGTGGGGGGAGGCTGCTCGGTGCATCAGGCAAACGTTCACAAGAGCCCCCAGCTGCTTCCACTGTGAAGGTGCGAAGGCTCATCGCTGGCTGCCTCAGATGGTCCTTCCGCCATGTCCAGGCCATGTCCAGGAGGCCTCAAGAGTGTCCCCTTCATCCCGGGCTTGGTTGTCCGGACGTCAAAGCTTCACCGCTTCAGCCCAGGGAGTAAATCAAAGGCTTTTTAGTGAAGATAGCAATTACAGTTCCCTTCTGCCTCCCCCTTTGTTCCCTGTGAGCTCCCAAGGACGGGGGCAAAGGTCAGAAGTCACGCTGGATGGAACTGACACTCGGTTCCTCAGCCTGAAGCAGAGTTTGGGGCAAAGCTTGGTAAGAGAGTCCGCAGGGTCCCTGCCTGGCCTCTTCCAGACACAAGTGTCTGAGTCCCAGCAAAATTGATCATTCATCCGTCTGTGACTCCTGCTATGCTGAGAATCCAAATGCAGAAAGAATTCCAAATGCAGAAAGAATGTTTCCTTTTTCAAATGTCAACAAACGAGTCCTCAGATTTATCCACAGGTAAATAGCAAGTGCAGTGGACATTTTTATTCATTTTGGCTGCCGAGTTTCTGAACCCACTTCTCTGCGCAGCCCACCCCGTCCTGTGCCGAAGCAGAGCCTGAGGTCAGGAGCTGTGCGCCTGGGTCACGGAGGAAAGCGGGGGGGTGTGGTCTCCGAGGGCGAGTCCAGCTCAGCCCCAGCCTGCGGGGACTCAAGGCCAGAGGGTCAGCCTTGGTCCGACCTCTGCATTGTCGGCTGTCAGTGTGGCTGCCCCTAGGGCAGGGGCGGTTCTCCAAGACACGCCCAGCAGACACCCAAGAGGCAGACGACCCTCCTTCCCACCCCATCACGTAGTCACGACAGTAAGGGTCGGTTTCCCACTTCCTGCATGTCCACCGCATGGGGAGCCTGCAGTGACCCAGAAACAGCTGTTGCTTTGGGAACAGTGCGGCTCTTACCACAGCCCTGGCTGAAGCATCCTCCCAAGTGGCGGTTTGAGAAACGCGAATTCTCCGAGTGCCTAAGGGAATTGTGGAAGTGGGTCCACTTCCTCCCCCTTGGTTTCCAGAACCTATTTTCCCCCCATGGGGACACGGCTCCGTTGGTTTACAGTACGTACTACGTCGTGAATGGTAGCATCCCACCTGGGGGTGCCTCCCGCTGCTGCCCCTTCCAGGCCACCTCACCACTCCGTGGTCTGGTCCGCGGTGGGTCACGTAGTCACCGTCCTACCTCCTGTGATGTCAGGGGGGTCCCTCGGTCTGAGATGTGGCACTCAGTGCCTGGGTGGCACCAGTGTCCAGACTAAACGCTCTCATCAGGCCGCCTCTCCGGGAAGAATGACCCTGACCTGATCCACTTGCTGCTGGGTGCCGGCTGGTCTCGTGCTGGCAGGTGTGATCACCCAGCTCAGCTTCGGCTGCAGCAGCCTTGGGGGAAGGACCCACACCCTGTGGTCCATGCAATGCCTCCATCTGCACCCCTGTGGCAACTTTTCTGTGAGGCCCCAGAGTGTCAGAGGACAGAGGGACAGGCTGTCACCTGCCTGCCGCGGATGCTCTCGTGGCCTCACCTGAGATACCGTGATGGTCACCTTCTGCTTCCAGCCTGAGCCCCACCCACCTTCCTCCCCGATCCTCCAGCCTTTCTCCTTCCCAGTCCTGGGCAACCAGGGGGCCATTTGTCATCCCCTTTAGTCTGTACGTGTCCTCACCTTTGGCTCATTTTTCCTCCAGACTGAGTGGGCCTCCAGACCTCTGCTTGAAGCCGGATTACAGGGGGAGTCTCCCCTCACAATCTCACGAGCCACTTCCTTAAAGTTAATCTCTCTCTATGTTCACGTCCCGTTGGGTCTGTTTTCTGGAGACCCATGACTGGTAGGTGTGGCCCTAAGTGTCCTCTCTATTTGGGCAACTGACCATAAGACTTGAAAAGTGAGGAGCTGCCCAGCCCTCCCCACCCCCAACCTGAGGATGAAGGAATCTTCAGAACATCCCGTCCTCCCCTACCTCTGCCCCCACCTCCGCCTCCACCCTGAGATCTCACACCCTTGCTGTGCTTAATGGGAAATAAATACAGACGGAAAAACATTTTAAGAAATCCCCACCCTGCCTGGGAGGAACGTGTGTTAGGATTTCAGACTCGGATGGATGAGGCTCTTTCGGATACGAAAGCTCACCTGCGACCATCACACTGCAGCTCACCAGCCCCGTGTTTGGCTCCAGCGCTAGGGTGACAAGCGAAATAGTGAAGTCCCTTCCGCCAGCCCGTGGACGGGCAGAGAATGTTGTTGGGAGACGCTCAGTTGAACTCTGGGATGTCCAGCCCGTGCTGAGTCCTGTAGAACTGGGACCGTGAACACCACTGGGTGATGCTCTAGGTGTTTCCCATGCCCGATAGCCACCTGACTTAGTATTCTGCGGGAAGATGATGGCCATGCCTACACTTCATGTGCAGATCTAGGGGGAGCACTCAGAACACCTTAAGTATGTGCAGTGTTTTTTGAAGCACTGAAATATTCCAACTTTCCCGGTTCCCTTCAGGGGAGGCCCTGGGCACCAGTGGGAAGAGGACGCGGCAGTGAGAAAACGGAGGGAAGGTCCCAGGGACTGAGACGCTGAGTCGGGGTATGGGGGTGTCTTCCACTCCCGGCCCTGGGATACTCTCCGTAGTTCACTGACAGGTAAATCCATAAGGGCAGCACCTGGGCCATCCACGCACAGGCGCAATCATTGTAAGGAGACAAAGGTTTTGGAGTGGACTGTGCCATTTCCTTGTGGGGGGCAGACCCTCCGTGGACTCTGAACCCCTAGAACTCTGCTTGATGAAAAAGGCCCAACACTCCAGGAAAGCACAATTGTACTTGATATTTTTATTCACTTAACAGAAACATTCACTTCTCAGATTTCACTGAAGTGCAATTTACAGAACTTAGAGGTAAATTAACATGTGTAAATTCATATTTTAAGGTTTTGGATTTTTTTTACAAATATTACAAATGTACATCGATTGGTACAATATTGCCATTCAGTCATGCTTTTCATGTACATACCTTCACTTAAGAATTACTATTTATTAAGTTCATTTTGCTTAAAAAAATGCTGAAAATTAACTGGGCACTGCTGGGGAAGTTTTTTTTTCTCCCTTTTTTACTGATGCTTATACAGCAGAGTGATAGAAATCTAGTGCCTGTGTAAAAAGAGGCCCTAGAATCCAGATCATTTGTCTTTATCTTTAGAGGATATTTCATCTCTCCAGCTTTGATTCTGAAATGAGTTGGGAACTAGGTATTTCCTTCCCCAGGGATTGATGCTGCCTGCATGTCACTGCAGGAGTGATATTGTTTGGTCTAAATTTCTAGAGCTGTGGCATCAGTGTCCCTTTTGGTGGACAGACTCCAGGGGTCTGAAGGGACTTGTAGGTCCCTCTAGACAAGAAGTCACAGGAACACGCCAGGACCTTCTAGTCCTGAGCAAAGGCCTGACCTCAGGTCAGTGAAGTGGGGCTCAGGGGCAGACACGGGCCTGAGACTTAACGCTCGGTCGTACCAGGAACCAGGGGTTTAGGATGGGGAGTCAGCCAAGAAAAAAGGAGGAGGAAGGGCAGGGAGAGGAAATGCAAGAAAGAAGAGGGAGAAGAGGTAGGTTGGGGCCGTGCTGGCGGTGGCCCCATCGCTGCAGTTTTCCAGAGCCGTCCCTCGATGGCTGCTTCTTCTGTCTTGTTTCTGCTTCCTCATCCCCCCACCCCCTGCCATCCTTTACTTGATCTGATTCAGAATTTGTGGGGGAGTCTTGTCAGGAGCCGGCAGTGTCCCCGCGTTCCCAGAACCAGCCGTGCTGCAGCTGGGGGTGAGTCAGCACCGCGGACAGCGGCGGGTACCTGGCAGCCGTGAAGTCCCCACCGCCCTCTCCGCGAGCGCCCGTCACTGTGCCTGGAGGGGCCTCGGAGCGCGGGTCTGTCCCTCCTGAATCACAGAGCTTTCGGTATTTCACCCCACTCCTGACCCCCGCAAGGACTCAGCTGGGACAGCCTTTCGACATGTGCGGGGCGGTGGGTCCCTGCTCCTGGATGGGGAGGGCGGTGGGGAAACCAGCCAGGGTTCACCCAGCTTTGCTGGGTGTTAACGAGGCTTCTGCCAAAAGAGGTCACAGCCATCGAATCGTGGTACCTAAATAGAGATTTTCCTAACTTTCCTTTGGTCTTATTAGAAAGTGCTATTTATTGTATTTTGGACCAATTCAATGATTTCATTAGAATGGCTTCTTAAAAAAGGGGTATAGAAGTTTCTCTAAATTAAAAATGTCTACTTTAAGTTTCAAATGTCTTTTTAAATTTTTTTCAACAAGATACTATAGACACATCTTGAAATTTTTAATCTAAAAATAGGATTTCATCAAAATACTCTATTCTGGGCATTGATACACCGTGTATTTACCATTTATGGCTCTCCAGACGTGATAAACACTGTACCAAAGAAAAAAAGAAAGAAAGAAAGAAAGAAAGCATTTATCTTTATTGATAAGAACAGAATTCTGTGAAAAAAAATTATGTGGGAAAAATATGAGCTGTGTTTCCTTGAAAAGCAACTCAAGTCAACGTTTCTGAGGAACAGCAGACATCAGACACTGTAGTGGCCAGATGGGTACGTACAGACTTAGAAAGGAACAAAAAGGAAACAACAGTTATAGACCTGCAAAATAGACCCACAAATCGTTTGCTCAGCAAAAACAAAACCCAAAGATAATCCTAAACCCAGTAACTTGCTATCACACGTTGTGGGATCACGTGCTGGGAGGGGACAAGCGGAGCCACCGACCTCCTGACCCTCTGGGGCTGGGTCCTGCCAGGAGGACCAGGCTGGGAACTGTACGTTGCTTACGCTTTTCTCCCTGACGGGAAGTGGTGTGGGCTTGGGAGGCAGATGGAGGTGCTGCCGACTTTATTTGGATGTTAGTGGGAGGGCAGACTGGGGGAGGGTGGATGCGAACACGGAACAGGGCAAGTGTGAAGCACGGAGACGCAGGATGGTGGTCGAGGCAGGTTCGGCAGGTGGGGGGTCCTTTTGTTGGCTCCGTCCTGCTTTCAGGGTGACTCAAGTGTTTGTTCTCCTCACAGAGACCCAGGTGGGGAGGTGTGCGGGCTCCTCTGGACTCGAATTCCCCCGATTTTTCTAATCGAAAGATGCAGGTGGACCTGCGTAAGTGCTGCTGGTGCTCCCGGGGGCCTGGAGCAAAGGGAGATGCACCTCTGGGCTCCGGGCTGACCTGAGCCAAGCCCTCCAGCTACCCTGATGCTGGGTTCGAGCCTGGGGCCCCCTCCTCTGGCTGTCCCAGCCCTCCTGTCCCGTCCCTGCCCACCTGTGCCCGGAGCCCGGGGTCCCTCCTCCCCAGCTCCCTCTCTGTTTCCCACTCACTCGCGGCAAAGCTCCAGGCCCTGAAATGGACTTCCTGCTGCCCTAGGGACTCTTCTCTCATCCATCTCTCCCTCCGAGAAGCGCCCTCCTGACCCGACAGACAAGTCCCCACGCCGGTGCTAATGGGTACCAGGGCGCTAGGGGTGGCTTTCTCCAGGAGCAGATGTTTATACGTGAGGAAGTTTGTGTGGTTCTGGAGAGCCAGTGCCTCGAGCCCTGTGAGGTGCTCATCATGGGTGGGTGGGCGCCTTCCAAGCCCCTAGAACCAGGTCCCATGGGCAGTGCCCTCTGTGCCCCTTTGTGGGTCGGCCCCCCCGCATCTCCCCTGCCGTCTGCTCCCTGTAGTAGGAGCTTGTTCATACAAAGCACGGACCACGTCTCCAAGCAACAGCTCAGAGTGCTGTGAGCTGAGCTTCTGGTCACAGATTCCAGCCAGGACTGGACTGTGCCTCCCGCTTTCAGAGCAGGGCTCCAGACATGGGGCTCAGAGCGTCTGAGTCCCAACCAGCCCTGAGGCCTCTGGTTCTCTGAGCTTTGTTCTGATTACACGTCAAATGATCAGAAACTAACATAAACTGGCCTTTTGATCCTAGCTTTTGTACTGAATTAAGATTTTATTTCCTCAATTTGTATGAAAGATTAATACGAGTCATCTATTTGCAAAACCATTTTCATCTCTCTTGAAACTTTATGCTGGAGAAGTTGTCAAATACCTGGCCCGTTTTCTCTTATAAAAGAACTTGAGTAAGTTTGACTTTATATTAAATCACAGGAAAAGTTTCTCTCTCCATACTTAGTATCTCTACTTCTTGTTCTCCTGTGACAATACCTACAACTCACTTTGTTTTGCTTTTGCCTTTCTTGGGTTAAGTGAGGTGCCCAGGCTGCTACAGAGCTTTGCTATTTATATTCTGGACGATGAATCTCAGATGCAGATCTTTTAAATGGAGGAACGAGAGGCTGGTTAACCAGCATGATGGAGCCAGAAATGAGTCCTCAGCGGTGAAACAATTCAAGGCATATGATGGACTCGAGATGTCACGGGGGTGCCACCCTCCTGCGTGGACAGGGGGTCAGGATCCCGCCCCTCACTCAACCCCGGATGCCCCGTGTGCTCGGGGGAACCTAAAGGGGGCAGAATTCTGCCTCTTGCACTTTTGCAGCTGCTTTAATTTTTTTGTTGTTCAGGAGATCAGAGAACCGAGATGAGAGAGCTGGAGGCCCCTCAGGCCTAAGGGGAAGGTTCTGTGAGTTTCTGTGCTTGCTTTCTGATAAAACTCAGTTAAAAAGGCAGGACTTGGTCTGGGACTTGGTTTCCTGATTGATTCCCTGGGGGGGACCCTATCAGCTCAGACCTTGTCCATGTGGTCGGGTCATCATCTGCCAGGGAAGCAGCTGCGTCAAGCCATGGGCGTGGGGCCCGGGGCTGCGCATCTGGGACCCTCGTCACCAGGACGTGTAGCAGTGGTTTCTTCACGCCCTAAATCTTGGCCCCCGGGTGCTTTGGAAACTGTTCCTTTGCTCTCTGCAAGAATGGTCTCACTCTCTGGTCCTCTTTTAGGGGTTCTTTAGTATCATGTGTCTCAAATCGTTTTGAAAGGAGGTGGAGTGAAAAACTTAAATAGTAATGAATATGATAGCTCGTCCTTACTGGCTTCTTTGGGGAGGAGCCCATGGCTTTTCTCTTCACTTGTGGCTTATCCTGAAGTCTCACACACGCTGTGCTCGTGGGAACCCCTCGCTCAGGAGGTGCGTGGCGGGGAGGGAAGCGTCGGGGATGGGCCTGGTTGGTTCTCACCGGCCAAGCCTCGGCACTGCTTTTCAAGGCATCCACTCAGACCCTCTGGCCCAAATGGAAATTCCCTTGGACACACGGAGGAGGGAGAGCCGTTTGTGCGTAGGCGGGTGTGGTGGGCGATCTCGGTCCTGGCACCTTGGGAGCAGCCGTCGGAGAAGCAGCATGTCCCTAACGCAAGGCTAGTTGCTCATCTGAGCTTCAGACACGCGTGTGTTTCTGAACACCAAAGGAAAACGAATGCACGGCACAGATCAGCACCGTCAGGGCACGCCACACCCACACACGGCTTCGCCCGCTGCGCAGGGCCGGCCCGGGGCCTCATAGCGTTAGTAGGAACTGGTCTTGCTCTGGCGGCTTCCTCACCCAGGTGCCCAGGCCGGCCTTCTGGAATGCTCTGAACAGCTGCTGTTTGACAGCCTGGTAGGTGCGTGCCCCCCGCTTGGCCTCACAGTACATGGACGGCGTGTCTCCGTGGCTTGGCATCCGTGTGCTCAGCTGTGGGACAGAACGAGAGAGGACGGGTGAGCCCTCGCAGGGAACGGGCCCCGACCAGCAGGACCGCTCCAGCCTGGCAAGCAGGCACTGGCCCTGCCGGTCACTTTTCCTTCTCTCTTCCTTTAAACAGAAAAGCAGCGAGATCATCACGTGGGCTTGGAGTTTGCCAAGAGGGTGGATCTCAGGTTAAGTCCTCTCACCACGCGGATGATGGGAGGGGCTGCGTGAGTCAGTTAGTGCAATTCTGGGGTCATTTCACAACATATCAAAATATCCAGTTGTGCACCTTAAATATATACACTGTTCATGTGTCAATTATGCCTCAGTAACAAAGAAAAATATCTATTCTCTCTAATTTGATCTATTGATAAATAAAATTTCATATAAAATTCCAAAAAAAGAAAGTAACAGTAGGAATTTCCCGGTTCTATCAGGCAATTCTGTGATTCCCTGGAAAACCTAGTTATTAGGGAGACTTTGCTTCACAAGAAGTGTGAGTGATTAATGAAAAAAATAAACACAGAACTTGTCTGCTATTAACAACACAAGCTGTGCATAATTTTTTTCTTTTTCGAGGAGGATTAGGGGCTCAAATCGGCGTGGGTGGTGAGGCCGAGGGGGCCGTGGGAATGAAGGCAGCGTCCCAGGCGGAGTCGCTGCTAGCCCACTGGGAGGACGGGGACTGGCCCCTGTGTCCAGCGGGGCAGGACCCGGCCTGGCTTCACCACCCACGCGCCAAGGTCGGGGGTGCGGTGAGCGGGGGAAGTGGTCGGCGGGGGGCGGCACCTGCCACTGGCCGGCCAGTGCGTCCCTGACACTCACCGCCGTGTAACTGGGGGAACACCTGACTTTTCTGGGCATCCATTTCCTTCCGTCTGAACTGGAATGACATGGACTCCGAAGTTTCTATGGACTTTCTCACGGGCTGCACTGGCCACAGCTGTTCACCAGTGAGCCCCTTTCCACCTATTGCTGGGGCCACAGCATGAGACCCTGCTGCGGGTCGGGGGCCCCACTCGGAGAGGCCACACCTGGGGTTGGCGGGGGTGCGGGCAGGGACACGGGGGCTGGTTTGCGTGTCCCGTGTCACCCTGGCTCTGCCCAAGCGGCAGGTCCCTGGGCCCCGCCCGTGTCCAGCCCCACTGACCTTGCCGTAGAGCCGTGCCCACCGGGCCGAGAGCCTGCGCTTGCAGAGCCTGGACGAGCGGCCGCAGCTCCGCTTGCCGGTGGTGGCGTCGATGACCTCCACGTCCGCCGTGCCCACCACCCAGTTCACGCTGAAGTGGGGCGACTTCCCAGGCTGCCGCGCCTCGGCCTGACTCACTCCTGCCGGGAGAGACGGGGCGCCGGGTGTGAGCGCTGCTGGCCGGGCGGGCGGGCAACGGTCCCCACGCTGGTGGGACGGGGTGGACGGCCGGCCCGAGCGCCATCACGGGGGCTTGGATTCGAAGGATTTTAAATGCAAGGCTGTCCTGTAATAACACTCTGCCCACATTTCCCCCTTTCTCTGGATGTTTGTCGCGTGGACTGGTGAACAGATGGGGCCGCATAAAGGCCAGCTGAGAGCGTGCGTTTACGGGGCATCTGCTGCCTGCCCACTCCCCACAGGGCAGATGCCAGGGTCACAGTCTGGCTGACGAGATACGAAATGGAGTGAAAACAAGCGAGCTCTGAGGGTGCAAGGCGCCGACCCGGCAAGTTGACTGGAGCCCAGTGGGGACTGGAAACTGGGCCCTGGTTTGAATTTAAGGACCGCAGAGTGTTAAACCGGGAGTGGGTCTTTCTAAGTCCCGGGGCCGCCGAGGATGCTAAACCATGCGGGATGGTGGCCTGGGAGGAGGGGCACTAACCCTGGGGCCTCGGCCACATGCCGTCCATGCCCCCGACTCCCCGTGCAGCTGACGGGCTGGCTCCACCCCCAACCCCGGCTCCCACTGGGGTCACGCAGGAGTGAGCAGAGAAGGACCTTGGTCTCATGTGTGTTCACGGCCACAGTGCTGCAGGATGTTCAGCCTGGACCCCCACCCCCCACCCTGCCGTGCTCCTCCTGACACCTTCCCTGGATCCAGCCCCCTGAGCAGCTGCTCCCATCCACACTCTGCTCCTTCCCCGCCTCCTGCTCCCGAGTGGACGGACTGGATGGCTGGATGGGGCCTCTCAGGGCCCTGGGAGGGTGGGCCCAGGGGTCCCGGCAGCATCTCACGGGGAAGCAGAGCCTGGTGCTGGGAAGCAAGTGGCAACCCAAGGAGCTGGACACATGGAAAAGTTGTCACCTGACTCATCCACATAGATGGAAATTAAATTTAACTTAGACACCCAAGAACTGAACCTTTGCTTTTAGCTCCACAGCAGGAATTCTAGGCCTTTGGGGGCCACTGCAGAGCTGTTTCTGCTGCTCAGCCACAGGAAGTCATTAACCTTCAACATTTTAAGAAAGAACAGGAGAAAGAAGAAAAGGGAAAGTGAAAGAAAGACATTGAAACTGGGCCCAAAGTGACATTTTATCAGAATTACTGAAATTATTGACCATTTAGAAAATGACTCTGGTTTCATAGACGTTGAATTTGAGGCAAACCTTCCCATCCCCCGCTTGACGATGGTGAGTCAGGACTGAGCCCCTCGGAGACAGGCATGGGTCTCAGGCTCCCATCCCCAGCTCCCACGAGGTGGATGTTGCCACCTCTTCAGCTGGTCTTGTTTGTGTTGTTAATTCTTATGTGGTTAAGACATTGTGCCGTTGCCACGGGTCACAGTGGGTGTGTTGGGAGAACTTGGTCTTCTGGTTAAATGGGGTTCAAATCCTTGCTCCATGTTGATAAATAGAGCATCTTCACACTTAAATTCCTGTGAGTCTATTTCCACATTTATAAATGGAGGTAACAGCAGCTGTCATGGTTGGTGTGACAGGGTGTGTGCCTCATCTTGACGTTGACAGGGGTGGCTGCTGGGTTTAGTTAGGTCCCTTCCCTGAATGGTGGAGCCGTTCTCTGGGGGGAACTCGTGGAGGGTGAGTAGCTGCACCGTGCAGACCAGGCCTCTCTGGGCACCCACCCCCCAGGAGAACCACCCACAGGCTGTATGTGGCCATCACCTGCCGGGCTCAGGCCGTAGGGCGCCACAGCCACGGGCACAGCTTTGGGTCAGATCCAAAGGCACCATTCATGGCGAGGACGGGGGTGAGGGAACCCCCTCCGCGACAGGTCGGCCCGAGTCACGGGAAGGGAAGGTGGGGCTGTGGTCCTGGATGGGCACTGCGACCCCTGCTCCCATGGCCTCGCTGTAGTTTGCTGAGTCCCCTCCCTGGACGCTGGGAGCCCCTGGAATCTGACGTGGTCCCCGGATTTGGCAGAGGGTCTTAGATTTTAGGAACAGGGTCTGGTGTGTAAAGAAACCTGGGGCATAGCCACTGAGCCCTGGGTCGTCCCAGCCCCACTGGGAGCATCCTCTTCCGCCCTGTCTGAGCTTTGGGGTCCGTGATGCTGCCCTTGGCTGGTGACTCTCGTGGGAGGGTTGAGGGAGTGGGGAGGTGTGTTCTCTTGGGTGCTGGCCTGGCTGAGAGCTGTCCCCACGAGTTACCGCCACCCCGTGGGCACCATCGTTGCCCCTGGTTTTCTAACTGAGGACAATCTTAGGGTCCTGGGAGTAACTCTTAGGCCTGACTCTTACCACAACCCTTGACTGGCTCTTTGATCTTCTCTCTCCTCTTTCGGAGGATCTGGTCTAAGCCCCGGACGGGCCAATCGCTGTGGGTCTACACGTGCCCACCCCCCCAGGGCCCCCCACCGCAGATCACGGCTTGCAGCCCCTTCAGAGACAAGGCACCGCCCAGGAGGGAGCCGCGGTGGATTACGGGGATAATTTCGGGGGTCACAGCAGGTGGGGCTATCTCCCCAACGCCCCCTCCCACTGAGCTGAGAGCTTAGCTGCTGCCAGAGTGGTTCACGGCTGCGTGACTCCTGGTCCTCATGACCCCAGGCTGGCCCTGGCGGCCTGGGGGCGGCATCCCCCTCCCAGGTTTGGTGCTGGGGGAACATTCAGGAATTTGCTCCTGGATCAGGTGGGGGCGGCCTGTGGCCCTGGGTCCCCCCTGCCCCGTTGGACACGTGTGTTTATTGCCTGTATTTCTCTGGGCACCGCAGACACTGCCCTGAAAATGACACTGTGATGTCTGAGGGGCTCATCCTGTTACACCTTCACACTGGAACGTCGTCCGGAGATGCTCCGCACCCGGCTGACCTTTCAAGTATCCGATCTCTGCAGTTCTGCCCGCTGAGTCTTAAACGGCCATTGGCCAGACTGGGAGAGCCTGCCTTGGGGGCCTCAGGGCCTGTGGACGGAGGGATGTGTGCGTTTGAGGACCTGTTCTTACCGCTGAGGAGGGGCTGGTTGTGCCGGTACGAGGCGGGCAGCTGGCCGATGTCCTCGGTCCTGTGCCTCATGACCCGGGAGAGGTGGCCGGTGTGGTGCAGGCTCCCCACCACGATGCTGTGCAGGTACACGGGCTCGATGAAGTGGCAGAGCAGCGCACCCTGCAGCCCCATCACGTTCCACCTGGGGGGGAGAGGGGCGTCAGTGCCCTGGCTCCCTGGCCTCACCTGGGGGAGGACGGGGCCCTTTCTGCCCCGTTGTCCCCGAGGGGTCACTGTTCCCATCGTGCAGCTGGTGTTGGGGGGTGGGAGCTGGCCTGGGGCTCGCAGCACAGTGGACCGGGCATGGCTTCGGCCTCGTGACCCCTGGTGACCCTGAGCCCCTGTCTGCCGTCGGGGGGACGGGTGTCGATGGGTCTGCGTGTGAATAAACGTGGATCCCTTTCCTGGAAAACAAGTTGTCGGGCTTCCCTCGTGGCGCAGTGGTTGAGAATCTGCCTGCCAATGCAGGGGACACGGATTCGAGCCCTGGTCTGGGAAGATCCCACATGCCGCGGAGCAACTAGGCCAGTGAGCCACAACTACTGAGCCTGTGCTCTGCAACAAGAGAGGCCGCGATAGTGAGAGGCCCGCGCACCGCGATGAAGAGTGGTCCCCGCTCGCCACAACTAGAGAAAGCCCTTGCACAGAAACGAAGACCCAACACAGCCAAAAATAAATAAATAAATAAATAAATAAATTTTTTTTAAAAAAAGCAAGGAACATGACTTTAAAAAAAAAAAAACAACGAGTTGTCAGGTGGAGGGGAAGCTACATATTCTCTCAGCGACTTAAAATCAGATTTAAAAAAAGACCCTCTGTCTACAAAGTGAATCGGGATTTTTCTTTATGTTCGCTGGGAAATATCAGAAATTGAATTGATTGCAGTTTAGGGGAAAATACTCTCCCTCCCCACCCCTTTGTCAAACTCAGCAGTGGGCGGGACCTACTGTGGTGACATGAACGACCTCGTTTGGCTCTGGGGGTGATTTGACTTCAGGAGCCCCGATCAGAGGACGAGGTCGTGGTCCTTGACATAAATGAGGCTCTGGGTGAGTGTTTGCTTCTGCCAGCAAAGATGACAGGAGGCTTGTCAGACATTTCCCCGTAAATTTGGGTGGAACAACTTTCCGTGTATCTGTTATTTACAGCAACATTTTGTGGTTTATTTCCACTCTAAATAACATGCTTAAAATCCAGCCTCCATCAGCACAAGCATTATGCAGTTAATTTCTTACATCATTATTCTTTTCATTAATTAACATTTCTCCACGGTTAGAGCAATTAATGTGGTGCCTCCATGCCGTACATTTCCTTTCATGATTAATAAGGAGTCATTCTATTTCCCTTTCCCGAAGCAGTCAATTAACACAGAATTCTTTCCATTAATTACCGAGTGCTCAAACCAGCAGGCCTACCTAGAGATCAGTCTGCTCCGAGAACCTGTGACACCAATTGCCTTAAAAAAATTCTCTTTAAATTTTATTCCAAAAACACAAGCAATTTAGCTGGCGATATTAATTTGCCTCAGAAGCATTGAGGTGAGTGAGAAACATCTTCTAATCTCATGCAAGAAGAGGCAGCCATCTGGCTGGCGAGGATTGAGAAACGGCTCCCCCTCCGTTAAGTGTGGGTCATTAAAGTAATGTGCTCACCCACATAAAACTCAAGTGGAATATAAAAGGTAATATTTATATACAAACAGTTTCGTCCTACAATTTAAACAGTCATTGGTTTTATGAAACGTTTACTTTAGTCTCTCAGATTTGCATAACTTCACTTAAAAAAATAATTGTGGTCATTTCTGTAAGTCACATCCTGTCTCTCAGAAAGGAGTGGAGAATTGCCCTTGGGATCTAGTGTGTGACTTTCCCAAAGAGTAAGCGTCCAAAAGTGTTGAAGGGGAGCACATTTCTGGAGGCGTGAGAAGCAGGGAATGGACATTCCCCATCGATAACAAAGCCCTTTCTCCAACGATGAGATGAGTATTCCAGAGGGAACGCCCCTGTGCTTCAGGCTGTCCATGGACTGGCTTTGAACAAAACTTCTGGAACGTATCTGAATGGCTCTGACTCTGCAGGGAAGTCTAAAGACAAACAAATTCTATATCTGGTCTCCTCCTAATAACCTTTACAATAAAGAGACAATCAGCCTTCTCCTTGCCTGGCTGTAGGAGTTTAACTTATTCAGCCAACACCATCAATAAAACCAAATGTCGCCCTGAATACAAACTGGAGAGTTTTCAGCATTCCGGATTGAACGGAAAAGTGCCTCTCCTTTTATTCAAACAGCTGACATGACTGCAGTGTTGACAGAGAAAAAAGTCCCAGGTCTAGTTTTCAATATAGATAATCCCTAAATAAATATATTTTTGTCTGTTTGTCAATCACTGAAATACCAAAGATAAGTGAGGGAGAGATCTTGGGAAAAGGCTGTTTTCTTTAACTGAGAGACAATCTCTGTACCTCGAGGACTGACGGGGACTGTCCCAGGATGGGCCCCACCCAAGACAGGCCGGCCCGTGCGCCCGGGGCGTGAGACCGAGAACCGCGGGCACGGGTGCGGGGACTTTGGGTGGTCGGGGTCCCTGTCTGCCGTTTTCACCCTCAAGGCACGGCCGCCGGGAGGAGGTGCGGGTCCAACATGACAGTGAGGTCTGAACATCACCAAATCCATCCTTACTTCACTTCCCTCCTTGTCGGTGGGCAGGTTTGCCCGTGACCTGGAGGCACAATCACACCCACTGGGAAAGGTCACGGTGCAGCTGGGTGACTCAGGCTGAGGCACAGCTGTGAGTACGCCATGTGCCCTGGGCTCGTCTCGGGGGCTTTGGGAGCCTCCTGCTGCTAGGACCCCCAAGGCCGGGATGGAACTGGTCTGGGTGGAGCCGGCATCAGCGTTTCCAGCGTGCCAGGCAGTTCCATTGTGAGCCGGGTGATGCACAAAGCAGGCAGCATGGACTTGGGAGTCAGTCTACCGGGTCCAGGTGACCTCCGTGTCTTTTGTTGTCACTTAGCCCCTCTTCTGCTTTCCCTCAATGTTCGTGATGTCTCCTGGTCACCTAATTTCTACTTTGTTTTGCAGCAACGGTGCTTCTCAGCCCTTTGCAGTGTCCTGGGGGCTGGACAGGGGGCTGGACAGGGGGGTGGCTGCTGCCTCAGACCTGTGTCCCCGTCTCAGCATTGTTGCAGGAGTAGCAGAGGCGGCAGATGCGGGAGTGTCATCACTGTTACCACGCTTATGTTGGACAAATATTCCTGAGTTTATCACTCACTACCTTTGAAACAGGAGGGAGAGGGGCAGGGCACAACTTTTAAAAGAATGACATAGCCCAAGGACATGACATAAACTGATTAGAACCAAATGGGTCCAAGATGGCAGACAAGTCGACTTCCACTAGACCTTGAGCCTCAGCGTATGCTCACTGTAACACATCAGCAAGCTAAATGACACACCCACAGGCGCCAGGACAGTTCCAAGGCCAGACCATAAAGGTCAAAAAGTGGGTGGTGGCCCAATTCTGGGAAATCCCCACCCCTTCCCCAGAATAGCTGGAATACTCCTCCCACTCGTTAGCCTATGAAATTACCCATCCCTGTGAAAACTGACAACCCCTTACCCTGGTGCCTTTCTCACCTTCTGAGATGGCCCACACTCTGTGGAGTGTGTTTCTGCCTAAATAAATCACTTGTTACCTATCACTTTGTCTCTCACTGAATGCTTTCTGTGATGAGACTTTAAGAACCTGAGCTTCGTTAAGTCCTGAAACCAGGTGTGTGATCTCAGTTAAAAGACCGTGGGTTTTGGCGAGGTTCGAGTCCCAATCTGAGATACACGGTTGTACCTTTACCACTGGAGATGGGGTGAAGTTTCCCCTAAAGGCTACAGTAAGGTGACCACGGTCTTCTGTAAAGGAAGAGCAGTGGTTATTACACCAAGCTGGGAACATTTGGGGCTGGGCGTTTAGTAAGAGCAGTGGTTTTAAAATGACCCGTATTTGGAGATTGGAAGTATGAACGCATTCCCTCCTGATTTCAGCAGAGCTGTAGGTAACACCATCCGGTTGCCAGGTGGGCTGGGTGCAGAGCCAGGTCCCCACTCTCAGAGGGGGGAACTCTTGCAGCCTGAGATGTCAGTGCGGGGAGTCAGATGGGGCCTCGGTCCCCGGAGAGCAGCCGTAATTCTTTACAGTTCATTTTTATGGAGAAAGTTTTAATCTGTTCATTTAAAGACACATTGCAATCGATAATCAAGCTCTGGTGCTTAAAATTAGAAACCATATCTAAAGGAACATTAGTTCCAGAAGATTTAGATTTTTATATGCTACTTGCCTCTCAATTCTTAGAGCAAAAACCCCTCCCTGGTTCGCCTGTCCTTTCAGGTGGCCGGTGTTTCCTGTTAGTGACAGTTCAGATCAGCTTCTTACGTCCCGAAAGCCAGGCCACGTCCATGGGAACATGGGCCTCACAGTGACACTTGTCATCTGTCCTGGGCTCACAGAGGCGCAGGGCTTGGTCTGTTTTATCTCTGAGCTGCAGGAAAATCCAACCCTTTGAGGCGCCTCCAACCTTAACTCGTGGGTTGAAGGTCGAGTTTCCTGGACCTGGTGAAACAACCCACATTCTGCAGTTTCCCTGGGTCTGCACCAGCCTGGCATGAGCGGTGGCATTTTAGGAATAGATTTCACTATGACTTTGGTTCTGTAATTTTGCAAAGACCACATGAGTTGAGCCAAGTGAGTGGTGTCTCCTACCTGGTTATATTGGTTTCCCGGGGCAGGGGGTGAGGTGGGTGGGGAAGGGCTTAAAACATCGGAAATTTACTCATGGTCCTGGAGGCAGAGGTCTTAGGTGAAGGTGTGGCAGCCCGGGGGCACCGGGGAGACCCCACCCCCAGGCCTCGCTCACCTGGCGCTCAGAGGCTTGTGGATGCGTCCCTCTGGGCCCCGCCTCCGTCTCTGTGGCCTCCCCTGTGCACCTGCTCTGGGCGTCTGTCCCCAGGTCCCCAAGGCCTCGCTCACGAGGATACACTAGCTGCATTTAGAGGCCGCCTTCTCTCACCATCCTTGGCTTAATCCTGCCTGGTAAGGCCACACTCACGGGTTTAGGGTCTGGGGACAAGGATATCTTTTGGGGCCACCGTTGGGCCCCACCTGCTATGGGGCATTAGGAGACCCCACTGCTTCTGTTTACCCCATACTCTGGGCTCTGTAACCCCACTCTGGGGAGTATGTCCTAAGTCTGTACTCGGAGATTTGGAAAAATACTTCCGCACAGAGATATTTCTGGAAACATGGTGCACGGAGCAACCACTTGTGAGCACCCAGGGATCCAGCAGTAGGCAGGTGCCCCCAGCCTTGCACGTGGATTCAGTGCCCGTGACTTTGAAAGGAGCCAGGATGATAGTGTTCAGTGATGGACTGTAAGCAAACTGCCTGAAGCAGCGAAATCCTGATGACAGGAAAAAGCCTGTGTTTAGGAGAAAGGTTAAGGCGATTATAGCCAAGGTGCCTGCTGTATTCGGTGACGGCTGGGATACTGGCTGGTCGTCTTTTTTACTTTTCAAGTCTCCTAATGTTTCTTACTGTCTTTTATGTTTTAATGGGGGGTGAGGGGAACTTCAGATGTGTGATGCCGCTCCCTGTGGGCTGTTTCCACCAGTCGGTGTGACTAGATGGTCCCATCACACTTTCCCTTTATCTGCAGGCATGAGAACGTATAGCCTTAGGTGCATTTAGGATCTTGTGGCCACAGAGTCTCAGGTTTGGTTCTGTTATGGATGGAAGCCATTCACCCAAGGGAGAGGTATCCACTATCCCTTGAGCATTGGAACCAGCTTTTATCTGCAAGATAGTATTTTGCTCCAGGGCTTTAACTAAAATTCCTTTTCGGCCAAAAATCTCATTTTCAAAAGACTTTCATGGCCCAAGAATTTTCCTGGGAATTCCAACGACTCTGTTCCAAAGAGATGAAATTAGATTTCATTTTCTGCTATGTCAGCATCAAAATTATTTTTAAAGGGAAAAAATGTAGCTGGTGTATCCCCACTTCCGGCCTTGGGTGTTTTTTTCCATGGAAGGGGGAGAAAGCTCTCTCTGCGGCCGGGGTGCTCTGCCCACATCCAGTCTGCGGTGCTGGGCATCCTGGCTTTGATGCTGGTCCGTCAGACTCTCCAACCTCCCGGTGACGCCCCAGGTGTGCTTCCACATGATGCTGAGCGTGATGTGCCCCCAGGAGCCTGGGGACCTGCATGCGCTTGCAGACTCTTGTCGGCTGTGCGCCCGGTTTAGGGAGGGGGGCAGCCTGGGCCTGATTCCCACGTCTTCGGAGTGAGTTTGATGATAATGACATTCACATAATGCAGCCCTTTTCCCTGGGAGGCCACCCTGACCACTGGACTCGTGGGAATGTTGCACAGAGCTTCCGTCCATAGGGTCGACCCCTTCCACATGCTTGGGTCCTGGGCCAGGTCTGACCCAGCCGCTCAGCCTGTGTGAGTCCTGCCCACTGTCCAGCATGGTCGGGGGCCACCCCTCCACTGCCCCGTCCACGAAAGCCTCGCCCCGACTCCGCGTTTCTGAGTACGGCCGTCATCACGAAGGAAACCCCACGCCTGCCCCATCTCCGCTCCAGTCCAGCCTCGCTCGGCACCCTGCAGAGCTGGACGTCTCTGCTCCCGCCTCCCGTTGGGCGATAGATGGGTGCCCACCTGCAGAGACGGGACCCTAACCTGCACATGCACGCCTCACGGTGGCACCAGCGATCCCCTGAGGGGCAGACCTTAGATGCAGGAGCAGATGGTGGGGGTGAATAGGATTCCAGTGCAGGACACGGGGTGCAGGGGGAGGGGAGGCCGAGGAGGGGGAGGGCATCACGGGGGTTGCAGGGAGAGAGGCAGAGATGGTGGGCTTGTCCAGGGAGGAAGGTGGGACAGGGGAGACAGAGAGACAGAGAGAGAGACAGAGACAGAGGAGAGTGAGGAGAATGCTCAGGGAACACCCGAGGAAAGTCCTGGGAAGGTGGGCTGGGCTCCCAGGGGACTGAGTGGGGGGAGGGGACCTGGTGCCATGCCCCCCAGGCCCCTCTTGCCCCATTGTGCCCCCCACCATCTGGGCCACCAGATTTGGGGACTAGACAGGTGACTGGCAGGGCTACCCATGAGCTGCATCAACTCCTGGATGAATTTGGGGCGGCCCCCCGCCTGCCCAGAGCCACGGGCATCCCGATGTCCCCAGCATGTCCCCCCTCAAAAGCAGTTAGAATCCTCCTCAGCCCAGGGACGTGACGTGGACTGTGCTTTCTAAGTAGACTTTGTTAAACAGAGCATCACTGGTGGGAATGAAACCAGGGGGCCTGTGGGCTCCTGGGCACGAAAGCCTTTCTGTCCCCCATTTCTTGTCTCTAGGGAACAGACTGCAGCCTCCGTGACCTTCCCTGGGTGCCAAAGGGCAGATTCGAACAGTTGCTAATCAAGAGAGGAGCAGCCAGGAAACCACCCGAGGCGAGATTAAAGGGACCAGAGAAGCCCATCAAGGTTAGGAAACCCGACCACCTAAGACCGTGCACATGGCCTAATCTCGTCAGCAACCCCCCTTGAAGGATTGTTATAAACCGCTCATCAGATCCTCACGGGTGGGGACACATAGTTTTTCGAGGCAGGAGCCTGCTGTGTCCCTCTTTGCCTGGCAAAACAATAAAGCTGTCCTTTTCTACTTCACCTAAAACTCTGTCTCCGAGATTCGATTCGGCACCGGTGCAGAGATGCCGCGCTTTCAGCATCAGAACTGTTGACGCCCCACATCACCCGGGCTTTGTAGCAAGTTTAATTCTCTGTCAATTGACATTTAAGATCCTAGAGACAGTGAAACTTAACTTCTGTATCATTCATTCACTTCATTTTCTAGGGAGTCAGAATTAATTTAGAGACCCAACGCGATCCTGGGAGAGCAAGAGAATTTCCGTTAAGGTGGAAACTGCTGCTTCTCCCCACTTCATGAATAGATGAAAACATTACAAAGGAGGATACGTTTCCTTCTGAAAGATGAGCTAGTTGACGACTACGGGCAGTTCCGTTTGATGCAGAAATCAGTGCTTTGCTGTATTGCAGTCAGGCCAGGGGCAGTCACTCCAGGGGAGTAAAAGGCCTTATTTCTCCTGCAGCCGTTTGGTAATTTCCCTCGAGATTTCAGATCCCTGTTCGCCAGGGCTGAGGTTTTACCTGCTCTGTAGTCTAGGGAGCCTCACAGAGGCACCGAGTGCACCTGGGCCACGGTCCCTCCGCATGCAGGCTCGGGTCAGGGTTGGGGTCGGGGCTGGGGTCCCCGCTGCCCTGGCTCCCGAGTCCCTGGGTGTCTGCCTCTCCTCGGCCCCACCTGCCTCTCTGACGGCTCTGTCCGGCTTTCCAGCCAGGCCGTGATGGTACAGAAGGTGCCTGGCCGGTGCACAACTGTGTGTGGGGCAGCGGGCGGCCACGTCCCGTGGCGGGTGTGGAGTTCGGGGGCGACAGGGCAGAGTCCGGGACCTCGGAGTGCACCTCAGCACCCGGCCAGGCCCCCCTCTGGGACCACAGTCCCTGTCCCTGCCCCCGCCAAACACATCCCCGGGCGGCACTCGTGCAGAGGACAGAGGGGCCGTTACCTGGCGATCTTGTCCGTGCAGGACATGGTGACCAGCTGCTCGCCCAGCAGGACGCCGTCCCACGTCTGCACCGTGCCTGGGCCACGCACGGGCACTGTCCCCTCCCCGGACTCGATCTTCGTGCGCAGGTGCCCCCGGAACTTCCTGGCCAGGTGCTTGCTGCTGCTTACTAGGGGACGAGAGCTGCGTGAGACACGGGGGCTGGGGACACGGTGGGGGTGACACATGAGGGGCGGGGGGACACAGGGTGGTCACGGGGGGGCTCCGAGGGGAGGGGAAGAAGAGGGGAGCTCTTTGGGAAGCAACTCCAGTGACCCCGGTGCCACCACCCGCGTTCAGGATGAGGAAGCAGCTTTGGAGGTAAGTGCCGGGCGGGACGGACTTGTACAGACACGGGAGGAGCTGGGACACAGCAACCCCTCTGGTCCAGGCTCAGCCGGCGTCACAGCAAAGGGCTGGAGAGTGACCATCGGAGGCTCTGCAGCCGTTTGGTCTTGGTCCGACCCCTGGACCTGCGGCCCAGCTCTCAGCACAGACGGGCCAGGGAAGGAGCTGCATTTACAGACACCGACTTTTGGGTTCCACGTCACCTTCATGTGTCAGGAGATGTTCTTCTCACCCTTTCCAGCCATTAAAAAATGTAAAAACCATGCTTAGTTCTCAGGCGGCTGGTGGGATCCGGCCCAATTGCTGGGCTGCAAACCTCGTCTAGATTTTAGTCCTGGCTCTATGGTTTCCTAGCTGCGTAGCCTTGGAAAAGCTACTTAAAACTACTGTGATACAGTTAGTTCGTCTGAAAATGGGGTAGTGGTGGTGCCTCCCTCCTAGGCTTAGGGACTAAATGAGACGGGACCTGGGACCCCAGAGCCGCTCCCGAGAGTCCCGGTGAGGGGGCGTCTGCTACGCCCAAAGACCGGCCCATGGTAGGGGCGTCTCGATGCCCTGTTACTGCTCTCCTGCCTTTCCTTTCCGGAGTCCCCTCCACACCCATACACACCAGTTATTTGAAGAGCTAGCTTGAACGAGAGGAAGATTAAATTTATTATTTTTTTCTTTTTTTAAAAAAAGTTCTGTACATTTAGTCAGGATTATAATGTGTTATAGAAATGCTTAACTGCTTTGCGTACAAATTATATATGAACTACCATAGTGATACCAACATTGACACACACGATGGTGGGATGAACACTAAATGCCTTCTTTAAAAGGTTTCTATGTAAGTTTTAGAATTTGTGAAAATGTGTTTCTCCTTCATTTATCTGCACTGGAGTGAGGGTAAATTATTAATATAAATTATTACCCAAATAGTTAATAACATTTGGGTTTATATGGGCACGTTCTCTTACAGATCTCGAAGTAATTTCCAGTATATTTTCTCATGATTTCTAAGAACTGAAGTTCCTTTACTATGTATTCATACTACCTAGAGGCCATCTCTTGGGAAGAAAATTGCTGTACTCCCGTGGAGAAAGTAAACTTTTGAGAGGTTTTAGATTGCTTATTGACTGTACTACTAACCAGGTCCTTGATGAGATCCAATTTGGACTGGCCTATGAGTCATCTATGGAAGGAAGAACCAAGCTGAGAGACTGAGCCTGGGGGAGGGAGGGGCACAGCCAAGGGATGCCCAGCCCTCCCCCTAGGTAGAGCCTGAATCTCTTCTTTGCAGATTTAAATGGCACTAGGAATCAGATGACAATGATGCTGCTGCTGCTGGTGATGATGGTGATGATGACAGGGATGGTGATGGTGGTGATGATGATGGTGTTGATGATGCTGATGATGCTGATGGTGATGATGATAATGATGGTTATGACGGTGATGGTGATGATGGTGATGATTCTGGTGATGGTGATGATGATGGTGATGGTGATGGTGATGATAATGGTGATGATGATGGTGATGATGGTGAGACAATCATGATGGTGATGATGACAATGAGACAATGATGATGATGACAAAGATGATGATAGTGATGATAATAAATTGAACATAAAATATTTCACCTGACTCAAAAATACTTGAGCAAAACTTTGGTTTGACCTGACTTTTTACACTGTCCAGGTGAGGTCTTTATCACATCAACTTCCTGTGGCAGGTGGCACTGAGGGAAAGGAGGGCCAGCGTAGCTAACAGTTTCCACAATTTACCACAATGTTAGGAACTAAAGTCTTCTGTGTGGGAATACTTTCTTAGGAAATACGGTACTTGCTGTCCCTCTCTTTCTGGTAATTATATTCAATAGTATCCTCACCATTCTCCCAATGCTTCAACTATTGTGTCATTTTCCAGACCTGGAAAGTCACCTATTACATTGTAAGGCTCTTCTGAATTCTTACCCAGTGCTTCTGTGCAACTAACTTTCCCTGAAGCAGACTTTGTAGCCTGTTAAGGCCATGACAACCCGGAGGCCTGGCTTGAGTAATAACTGGTTTCTAGGAGTTAACCTAAAGTTTTCAGGTAGCTGAATTTTTCCTGAAGAGCCAGGTGCATGAGATGCTCCTAACGAGTGTTTATTTTCAGAGGTGTTGAGTCTCGGCTGCCTCCTCCAGCTCCACAAGTGTGATCAGTCCCAGTGGCTCTGAGCATCGCAATCTTGCAGAGCTCATTTACCCTGGCTCTTTCTTGCCTAATTGCGAGAGGCAGGAGGGAGTTGAAGATGCTGCTTCAAGCAGAACTAAATGCCAATCCAACCAGAAACTGTGGGGAACTGACCTTAAATCATCTGCAGTGGATTTGTCGTGTGCCCTAGACAGTGCAAGTGTGGAGCATTAAGACCCTGCCTGCGTGGATACACAAATGCTCCCAAACCCATAAGAATGTTCTCAGCTAATTCCGATACTCCATCTCATCAGACTCTTCAGTGAAGTGTTTGTTCATCTAAAACCCTTACTTTCGGACCCTGATGTCAAGATAAAGTGTGGCTGGTAATATGCTTAAGAAAATTGTTCAAGTGAATATTCTATTTTCAGGAGAGAATCAGATGGCGACTGAGGAAGTCCACCGAGGGAGCAAAGGTCTATCTAAAATGTGATGCATGTTTGCTGCAGTGGTGCAGGGGAGAGAAAGAAGCAGAAACGGGAAAAAAGTATAGGAAAGAAGACAATATTTTTAAACCCCAAATAAGCTTCAAAAGGTATATCCCAGAAGGTATACCCATGATGTGGCCTACCATTTATTGTAATAATGACATCTACAATATTTGTCATGTGGTCACGTGGGTGTTCTTGTCCTACCTGGTGAGGATGGTGACAGTGACGATGTGAGTTAGGAAGCCATTTAAATCCATCGACCCTACAATGCACGGATATTATCATGTGTTGCATGCTCTGTAGCTCAGTAGTCACATCAGAAGACGGGGCGTCAGGAAGTGTATTTTAGATTCCCTGACTTCCTATGGGATTTTGGGGCAATCTCCTGAGCTGCCGTCATGTACAAAGACTAGAACTGGCTCAGACGTACAGGCATTCAGTTCACACTTGTAAGATAGCTGTGTGATGTAATCATGCTATTTCTCATGGCTTCTTGTGGGAGATAGATCGGAGATTTGAACTAAGTTGTTAAACTCTTGTAAAATGGCAGTAAGGACTGAATTTTCTAGGTTATTTAAAGAACCTGCCAAGCAAGAGGAATTTGCATTAGAGTGTTGGTGAGTTGGAAGGAGAACGGTCACCCAGCCACCGTGACCAGCCCGGGTCTTTTCATTGATCTCTTCATTTAGGTTCTGATCAGAACTGCCATTGGTCTATCTCGGGCCTCCCAGAGCCACTCTGGAAGTGGACTCATCCCCGTGGGTCTGGACCCCTGGGATGGAGCATCTCTGAGTTGGGTACGACCTCCGCCTCAGAGCCTGTGGCCAGAGGACTTTCTCCCATGTGTGGCCTCCTTCTGTCCCCACCGGGGAAGCCGCATCTGCCCCGGCCCCGCCAGCAACACCTTCCGCGTCTGCCCCTCCGCCCCCGTGTCTGCGGGCCTTGCAGACGCTCCACCAGTCTCCCGTCTGCACGCAGGCCCGCCCTCTGGTGGGAGAGGATAGGAAACCAATGGGGCAGGAGACAGGTTAGGGGGTTTTGAACCCGGGGGCTCAGAATATGGCTGATCCTCAGAATAACTGGGGAAGTTTTAAAAGTACGGCCCCTCAGACCCACTCCATCCTGAGGCACCAGAATCTTGGGAGAGTGGGCGCAGGAACCTGCATTTGTAGAAACTTTCTGGCAGTGCTGTAGGTAAGTCGGGTTTGGAAACAACCAAATCTGTGCACACCTGCTCACAGGCAGCACGCCTCCCCAGATATCTCGGCCAACGGACACTGAGTCCATTTCTAAGGACTCTAGGAAGGGAGAATCTACGATCTGTCCAGGTGAATGTTTTTGAGGGAAAAAAACCCCAGGGACTTTAGAATTTCTGGAGCCACAGGTGTCCCCGGGAGTGGGGCTGTGTGTTGTCCCTTAGCTGCAGAGCGCCTGAACTGGGCCTCAGGGGTCTGGGGCTCCTGCAACTCATGGAACCTTTAGGGGTGTGGCGACAGCTGAGGCCAGAGTCCCTGGTGGACAGCGGGGGGCTCTGCCACAGGCGGGTCAGACTTGGTTCTCTGCTGGGGTTCACTCTGCCTTCCTTCCCTCTTAAAGGACAGGGGGCCATCTGGGCAGGTCTGTTGAGAACTTCCCTTAGACCTAATCACTGAACAGGTGTGTCCGCGGTCCCGTACGTCAGGCACCTGTTGTGCGTGTGTGCTGTGTGCTTGTGTTCATGTGTGTACTTGTGTGTGAGAGAGGGAGGGGTGACCCCCGGCACCATGGCTGTGGGTTGTGCAGAAAGATGTACGACGGCTCCTGCAGACCAAGCAAGGGGTGACAATCAAACCAACCAAAGTGACCAGGATCGGCAGGGACATGCTGGCCGGTGGAGGGGTGGCTCCCGGAGCAGCTGCGGGTGAGAAGCTGGAGGCCTCGGTGTCCAGGGCCAGAGCTTCTCCCGGGTGTGACCCCTCCGGGGAGAGGATTGAGCATGTCATGCTCTGCATCTGTGGACGCGAGGACATTGCCGTGACCTTCAGGGTCGGGTGCCCTGGGCCTGTTCAGGAGCGTTCACCCTGAGGCTGTGGGGCAGTGAGGCTGGGCTTCTGCAGGGGTGACTTGCAGGAGGCGGGAGCGCCCATCCCTGCTAAACGCCCCTCGGGCAGGCCCTGCCCCCAGGGGTCCTGTCACTGTCACCTCTGCCCCGGAGGGGACCCCTAAGGATCCCCATCACCCGCACCCCCTCCTCCGAGGTCCAGGGAAGGAGGCACCCTGAGAGTGAGCCACCAGCAGGGTCACCCCATCTGCACATCAGCCAATTCTCTCTAAAACTAAACAATTCCGGGGTGTTTGTGCCTTGGGAAATGGAAAAGGCTGAGCCACCTGTAAAGGTCCTCCACCTGGGGGATGGCAGGCATTCGGGGTTTCTTGCCCTGGCCGACGAGTAAGGAAGGTGATGCAGGACACTTGGCTGGCCGTCTGAGGGACAGACCCGCCAGATGCCCGCTTGGGGCCCCTGTGGGAACCCTGGGGAGAAACACCAGCCGAAATAACCTAGGAGCAGCTTCTCATTTCTGCAGGCACATCTGCAGCAAAAATGTGGGGAAAACGATTTGTTTTGTCCCTTCTACCTGCACCTGCCACTTCTTAAGACACCACGAAGTAAAAGACATCTGTGCCTGGAGGAGAACCCCAGGGTGCACTGAGAACGTATCTGCTTGTTTTTCTAAACCACCGGCTTTGCAAGTTGGAATTAAGGCCGGGGAGGCTGATGAGCTGGAACCATCCCTGGCAGAGAGCGCAGTCTCGGGGGGGCGGGGTGGGACAGGCTCCCCGTCCTCACTCAGCCACCCCGACTCCGGCCGGCAGGAAGCTGGTGAGTCAGGGCCTCCCCAGTGTTCTGCGGGACTTTTCCTCCTGGAACCAGAGGGCTCCTGGCTGCGTCTCCACGATGCCAGGTCTTCTGAGAGAAAATGGAAGGATAATTCCAAGTAGCTAATGGACCATATTTCACAATTTCATGTGGGGAATTGGTACCATGTAGATCCAGCTTGACGAGCGCCTCCAAGAAAATGAATTCTCACGTTTTCTCCTCTCTCTCTCTCTCTGAGGCTGTGCGGTCAGAAGGAACACTGCACAACCCCAGGGGCCTTTGGAGGGGCCAAGCCCACTGCTCGCGTTGCCGGTCCCCCAGCCTGCTCTCCTCCTGGGGCAGCTCCTTGAAAGTTCCCTGACATTGAATAGGTTCCCTTTCGTGACTCTCTGTTTGACTTGATTCTCCCACTGACTTTCCAGAGGTGGGTGTTATGGTCTGAATGTGTGTGTCCCCAGATTCTGTATGTTGACACCTAACCCCCAAGGTGATGGTGTCAGGAGGTGGGTCCTCTAGGAGGTGATGAGGTCATGAGGGTGGAACCCCCATGATGGGATCAGTGTCCTTATAAAGAGACCCCACCCAGCTCCCTGCCCCTCCCTCCAGGTGAGGACACAGCGAGAAGACGCCGTCTGTGTACAAGCAAACGGGTTCTCACCAGACACCGAATCTACCAGCACCTTGATCTTGGACTCCCGGCCCCCAGAACCTTGAGGAATCCATGTCTGCTGTTTCTAAGCCACCCAGCCTGTGCTGTTCAGGAGGGCGGCCCGTGCTGAGACAGCAATGAAAATGTTACCGGTACCCTATTACAGGGGACTCTGTCCAACCATTCCCCAAAGGGGAAAGCGATGGGCTTAGAGGAACATTGGTAAAAGCAGAAGGCATTTTTTTGGACCCACATATAATCTGAGTATTAGAGAAATAGGTTAAATTCATGCAGGGTTTTAAAGAGAGCTATTTCCCTGCACGTCCTTATCTTAGGCGGAGGCACTCACCGCGAACCAGGATGCAGCCGGCATTCAGAAAGTGCTCATCGCTCCTTCCCTTGGTAATTAGAACACAAGTGGACCTTCCGTGGGGGGTCAGGGCCCAAACACGCCTTCAATAACTGTGTTGTCTGTTTCTGCTGTAGGTTCCCTCCGAGCACAACGAGCCATGGGTGCCTCAGCATCTTAAGCAGGGGCTGACCCCTCATCACACACAGATACTCCATTTCCCCGCCCCCGTCAGATCTGCCTCATGCTGCTTCTGGAGGGGTTCACGTGTGTCTGCGTGGGTGTGTGTGTGGTGTGTATACGAGCATGTGTAACGCACACACGTAGCGTCAGTAACAGACTTTCCTAATGGCACCTGGGGAGACACTGACCCCCTGAGACCTGCACAGAGGAGGCTGCGGTATCCTCCCCCCAGGACCATGGTGTCACCTCTTGGGTGGACGCGACTGCGTCTGTGGTCACCTGCTCTCCTAAAATACCCGAGAGGGCAGGTCCCGCCCAGGGCTTTCACACCCTTTGTGGGAGAGGCCAGGTGCCCGGGGAGACGTCTTTATCCTCCCCCATGTGCAGACGGAGGCAGACACAGCCCTGGGGTCAGCTCCACCTCCACATGGCCCGCCTCTGTGCTGCTTCAGCCTGTTCTGTATCCTGGCCACAGGCTGCCTGACCTACTGCAGCGACGGGGCCCCAGCAATTAGAGAGCCTCTGTCACGTCTCCAGCTACGCTGTCCCTAGAGATGTGGGCCCTGGGACCGAGGTTTTAGAGGATGCCATTCCGATGCTGCAGATGCGCTCGCCTGCCTCTCAGGGCCGCGCCACTCAGGCAGGCAGGCGGTGTCTGAGCGGACAGCGGGACCCGCCAACCAGGGAGGACAGTCTCGGGCTGTTCGAACACAAAGGCAGAAAGCTGGGCGCTTACGGTCCGTGGTGAGCTCGTAGGGCGAGTGGAGCCGCGCGTCTCCGCAGGGGGATGTGCTCACGTAGAGGTGGAACAGGACACCCTCCCTCAGCCGGTAGCCGCCCTCCTGCAGCCGCACGAAGATGGAGCCCTCGCTGTCCTCGCGCCGCTTGCTGGGGACAGAGAGGGGCCCCGTCAGCTACGGGAGGCCGGCCGGGGCGCCCGATCCATTTCCTGCATGAAACCTTCTGGACCAGCCGCGGAGCAGCTGGGTGAGAGCAACCGGCCCGCAGAGGCTGCATCCTCGCCCTCCCCGCCGCCCGCGGTCAAGCCCATCCTTCACAAGCCCAGCGTCCTCGGTACACATGGCCCCGAATGTAAGTGTCTGTAACACGGCTGCCTGTGGGTCACGATGCTCCCTGTGTGCCCGCAGGACGCTGCGCTCTACACGGCCGCCGTGGGCAGGTGGTTCTCTGTTAGACGGAGAACAGGGATAGAGAGGCAGGGCTTGGCCGCAGCCCAGTGAGGAATCCGGCGCAGGGACCCCTCTTCTTCCGCCTCGGCCGTGCCCTGGGGCTGTCCTCCCCACACGACACCCCCGTGCCCCCCTTCTCAGTGGCGGTGAGGGGCACCCCCTGCACAGAGCGGGCCTAGCTGTGGCCCCTCCCAGACCCGTTCTCGCCAGTCACGGGCGGCTCCTTCCTGCCAGTCTTGCTGTTTTTACACGTTCTGCCCCACGGGTGATGGCTTCTGAGAGCACGCAGGCAGCAGAACAGACATTTTCTCCCCAGGAACCCTTGAGACGTCCCACCAGCCTTCCTGCTTCCCTGACTCTGCTCCTGCTGCTGCCCGGCCCCCCAGCCCCTCCCCAAAACCTCGGAGCAAACGCCTGGCCCTGGTTTTCTGCAGCCGTTGCTGGTCTCCATCCCCTAACCCCGACCCCCTGAGGGCAGGGGCCTGGGTGCCCCCGGCCTGCAGCTTGTTGCCAGCACACAGCCAGCCCTAAACGTCAGCCCGGGGCCACGGTGACACATCCAGAGTTAGGGGTGTTTGGAAACATTTCTGACCTGGCACTTGGATATTCAGGAGAGAAACCCTTCCCACATTTGGAGAGATTTCCAACTCCCTTCCCCACATTCCACCCTGGCCACACCATCCGCCAGCCTGGAACCAAGGAGAAACTGCAAATCAGGGGCTCAGACAGAAATTAACTGTGTGTATGAAGGCATCGCTTTCCTGAGTCTACTCAGCGCGTCTGGACCCGCCTTCCCTTTGTGTGGCCCCTGCACACACCAAGGGCAGGCGGCAGTCGCTGCCTGAAGCCCCCAGGCCCCTGTTGCTAGTGGGTTTGAGGAACGCTGCTCCGGAGGGTGTGGAAGGACAGCGGTTCTGGCAGAGACACACGCTGTGCCTACAGCCACCCGTGATTCTGCTACAGCTCAGGGGGTCGTAGAGGGAGACGCCCCCCAGGGGACAGCCTGCTGCTTCCTGGTGGCTGCCCAACAGCACTAGGCATCCCACATCTGGGCACGTTGCTCAGGGTCTTCATTACAGACACCCCCTTTAAGATGCAAACATGCAGGGAGGAGGAGGAGGCCAGAAACAGGGAGAGAGAGCCCATCACTGGCCGCCTCCGTCGTGGTGCCTGGGGACCAGGTGCAGGAAGGGTTCTCGCTGCGGGGCGGGGTGCAGGGAGAGCCCACCCCACACAGGAGGACAGGGTTCAGAGCTGCTGGCTGGGATCGTCCGGGCAGTTGAGCCTGGGGGCCCCAGGACGAGGCCTGGGGAGGGAAACAGACTCGGCCTGGAGTCTGGGAGGGGCTGGTGTGCTTTCGGGGCGTGGCCGTTGGCACGTCCAGGGTCGGCCGGGATAGAGGGACACCAGGCTTGGGGGCTGCATGGCCCCCCAGGATCCCCACTCACCTCAGGTGCAGCTCCAGCTGTGCATACAGGAAGTGGACCAGCGCCCTCCTGGCCACGATCTCTGCGTGGCAGTCGTTGACCACCAGCCCCTGGTCATTGATGTACTCGCCACTGATGCACTTGGTCCCCGAGGACAGGACGACGACCTGGGCTTGCCTGACGTCCAGGCCTGGTGGACAGAGAAGGCGTCAGAGCCCTGCGGCTGCTGCCCTCCCCGTGGGGCAGTGGGTCTGCTCTCCACCTCACCCGGCACCGCCCCCACGCCCCCTGCATCCAAGCCTCAAGTTCACCTGTAAATAGCCAGCCAGTGGGGCAAAAGGTACTGGGGGGGGGGTGTGTGGCGTGTGCACACCTGGCTCAGTTGTGAGGCCGGAGTCACGGCCAGAACTCTGTTCACTCCCCAATCCCAGCCCAGTGGGGCCCCGAGTGTGTGAACCCCGATTCCTGGCCTCATGGACCTGAGGGCCGTGTCTCCCCATGTGTGTGTGACCCAGACAGGGCGGGACACGGGCCTGTGGTTGAGGAAGATTCGTCCCTTAATTGGAAGATTCTCTCAGGACGGGAGGACCTTGTGCTCAGGACGGGAGGATGTCTGTGAGGACAGACCGCAGGCCAGTCCCTGCCCGCCCGCCTATGCCTCTGAGGCAAACTCAGGACCGTCGGCCACCTTCCCTGCGTGGAGCCAGCGCCCCTCAGAGCCACCAGACCAGGCCCCGGATTCCTGCACGAAGGGACACTTGCTTCTCTGCTCCGCTCACCTCGGCGGCTTTGCCCTGAAGCTGGGGCATGTCTCTGCGTCTGGGCCGAGGGCCACTCTCGACGCCCCCAAGAGGCCAGCAGGGACAGCAGGACGCCCGGGCCAGCGCCTCCCTCTCTGGAACCGCCTCTCACAGGAGGTGCGGGGGTCCTGGTGGGGCGGCCCCTCCCTGGGCCCAGCGCAGAGCAGGAGCCGCCTGGGACCCCGGCCTCGCTTCTGGGGCCGCATTTCAGGAGCTCCCGAAACAGGCTGACACCTGAGAACAGCGGCAGCAGCGGGGAGATCGTGCCGAGCTTTCTGATTTGATGGCCCAGGCTCTCCGTTTTCCCTAAAGAGCAGCAGGGCAGACGGGAGGTAGGTAGCGGCAATACAGCCTCCCTTCCATCCAGCAATTTCCGTCCTGAGATCCTTATGACCCCATGGGGGGCATAGGAGGGGCCATGCCCCCGCATCCCCCTCTGGTCCCTTCGAGGGCCGTGCACAGCTGCTTCCTAGCAAAGCTCACGGTTCGTGGTGAGAACGAAGCAACTGGCCTTCTGTTCGGTGTGGCTGTCGTATCTCTGCACGTGTGTGAAAGTGATGTATGTAAAAGTGATTTACTACCGCAATGTTTGCAAGTGAAATAATATGAGTGACCCAATACTGACCCACCAGTAGGGGACTGCTTATAGCGGAGTACGTTCATCTGTATACTGGGCCCCTGTAGAGAAGTTCTCTGGAGGAATAGAAAGATTTCTAAGGGGTATCGTTATGTGAAAAAAGCAAGGCGTGGAGCAGCGCGTGTACACCCCACGTTGTGATGTGAAGGGCAGGAGTGTGGGTCAGGGCTGGGATCCACCCGCCGCCACCAGCTGCTGCTAAGTCAGCCGCTTACTGTCTCGAAGACATGGAAGACACGCGATCCCCGGACTGGAGACAAAGGGCATTGTGACTCACAGCACCGCTGGCAGCAAGAGCCTCGTGCCTGCTTAGGTGCCCTTGCCCATCTCAGGCGGTGTGTGCAGGGGGCTTGCGGGTGCTGCCCGTGCTCGGGGGTCCCTGAACTTGGGGACGGCACCTCTCTGTCATCAGTGGTTAGCAAGTCCCAAAGGAAAACTGTACGTCACCCCTTGAGACTGCTCCCTGCAAACACAGCTGAAGAAACATTCCAGGGAGAGTGACCGCCCCTCTCTGGCTGGCCTCCTGTGTTGCCCTCCTCAGCCCGAGGACTGGCTCATGCCCCAAAGGACTCACCCCACCCTCTCTCCCCCACCAGGGAAACTGCCTCCCAGGTCGTGCGAAGGTGACTGGGCCGGCTTGCTCTCCAGCGGGCCCACACCTGATGCATGGAACTCCCACGCCATGCATGCACCCTCACCTCCAACTCTGGGAAATCTCTGGGAATGCACTCTTATTTGTTTAGCCGGGACTAAGCAATTCTTAGCCTCTTCCAACTCTGAATAGATTTTCACAATACTACATCTGACTATGGAGGAAATGATTACCAAATTTCTAAGAATAAAACTGAAGGTAAAATATACCAACCAGTATCAAAGAAACAAATACCCAAACTATAGAAACTAGAGACAGAAAGGAACGGCATTCACCCTGTGTGCAGACCGCCCGACGGTGTGCTGTGTGATTGGTCCTGACGCCCTGTTTTCTGGGCTGTGTCCAGTGAGTGTAATGACTCAAGCATTAGCGTTTCCACCACCCACTGGGGGAAGCCAGGCTCTTCCATGGTGTGGGCCCGGCATCAGGAGACCCTCCTTCACGGTCCGCTCGATGCTCCTGCACCGTTTCCTTCTCACCCAGGCTCCCAGCCCCGCTGTGGTTTGCACCCTGAGTATTTGCAGAGAATTTCCTGCAGTTTCACATCTAGTCATTATTTGGTCCAAGTCTGTGTTTAATTGTCAGTCTTTTCCTGCGATTCAATATTCTACTCGTCTCAGCTTTCTATTCTCCAAATTTCCTCGAGTCAGTTTGAAAGCAAGTGGATTTAAAAATGCCAGCTCAGACGTGTCTGGTCTGTGACAGATGTGCTAGGACTGAGACTGACAGGAAAGATTTTCACTTTTGATGGGGGGTGGGGGACTTTCTCCCCCTGGGATCTTGATTTATGGCGTCTCCACAAATCGGAAGGCAACAGTGTCCCAGGGCTTTCAGTCTCTAACCATTGCAAATGCACCAATTTTAGGAGGACAGTTAGTTATGCGTAGAGATTTGTGCATTGCCCTGTGGATGAGGAGCTCAGAGGGAACCCCATGCAGGCCCTAGGGAGTCGGATCTCCCCACGTGCCCTGTTGCCAACCTCCGGATGAGGTCTAGTCTTTTCTGGACTGAGGGACGTGAGCTACTTCTGGCTCCAATGACTGCTGACCATCTGGTTGGTTAGTGAAAACTCTTTCGCTCACGGCGACGACGCAGGTATGAGCCCCTGTGAGATGGACAGCCCCTCGCCTCCCCTCTCCCGACCCTTTCATCAGCGGGAGCCGCCTTCCTGCTCAATTTCCGCCCGGAAGTCCCTGACCTGGGACTGACCCAGCTCCACCTGCCTCAGCTCCGGGGACCGTCCTCTTTCCCAGGCTCCTGCTGGCGGGGTGTCCAGAGCCCTAAACCCTGGGGATCGCCAAGCCCAGCAGAGCAGGACACAGGACTGTTGAGAGGTGCCCTGAGCGGACCCGCAGGGAGGGGCCGTGGTGCTGGCGGCCAAGCCATCGGCAAGAAGCCAGGACCCCGCTTTCCCCCGTTAAACCAAGAGGCCTGGGTTTCCTTACGGTGACAGCCCCCCACTTGGGAGGACACCAAGTGCTCCTCTGGGATTTACGTCCCAGCAAGGCCACCTGAGCAGGTGGATGAGTCTTGAAAATGTAAATACAGGGTAACTGGGTGAGAAAGGAGTATAAACCAGGACCCTAAGTGCACGTACCTGAAAATCAAAAGCACTTCAAAGGTACAGCTTTACCCAGCTTCACCCAGCTTCACATTTGCTCATTAATTAGTTCCGACCCTTCAGAATATTGTCGTACCTGCAGCCATGTGGGGTGGGGGGCGATCCGAGCTGATTAAATTCTTGGCTAACGGACAGGACTGCGGCCAGCAACTTTGCTCATGCTTCCTCCTTTCCTTCCTCCCTCCCTCCCTTCCTTCCTTCCTTCTTTCCTCCCTCCCTCTCTCCTCTGTCACAAGCAGGCGTGACCAGCGTGTACAACCTGACGCTCACGATTAGGGAGAATGTGGACTGTTCTGTTGAATAAGACGACATGGTTTAAACACCCCAAAACAATCCCTGGCACAAAGACAAACAGTATATATTAGTGTCTTCTTTTTATTCTTTCACTAACAAACTTAGGGTTATGTTTCCACTGGGGAAAAAAAAAGATTGTAGTTTAAGAGTTTGGAAAAAAAATGGGGTTAGTTTTATGGCCTCGAGATAAAATAGTGTTGGGTTTTTTTCCCCCGTGAAATCTTTTGGGCAATTAAATGCTGGGTTATGTCTTGATGATCATACAAATGCAGAGCATTTGAGCAGCTTTGATAGGGGGATCTGATCTCAAAAGAATGCAGCGCAAACTCTGTCTTCCTCCTTTCTTTATGTATTTCCTCACACGCACCTCCTTCCCGAGAAGGAGGAACTAAGGCATTCCGTGGGGGAGTGGTCCAGGGTCAGGGCTCTGACCCATCTGCACCTGGTGATTTCTTCCAGACTAGACTACCGTTCATCTCTACACGAGTCGGGAGTGGGCTGGCTGGGCCTATTGTTCTTTTCCCCTCTATTTTAAGGAGGGACATTTACCATAAACAAGTCAGCATGCGTGCTACGCGGGGTCAGTGGTAAATCTATCCTGCATTTTGTGGTTTAAACCTAACAGTTTAAACCCCAGATTTAAAATCAATTGTCCATCACACTCCTTATTGTGGGGCACGTCAGCCCCCATGGATCTTAATGCTTCTGAGCCTGTGTCCTGTGACTTCACGGAGATGCTGCATCTCCACGGAGATGCTGCGTCAACTTCACGTTTCTCGGCATCCACTTAGCAATCATTATGATTAATTCCTTGGAATCCAGATGATAATTTACCATCTTTCGTCACAGCCAGGGCTTCTATTTAGGATTTCTGTCCAGTTCATTTGCTGCTGCTTATCTCCCTGTGCCCTACCAGGCATAAATAAAAGAGCCCGCTTTTAATTTTATGATGAAAGTAATTGCCAGTCACTCAGGGAGAAGATGGAAAGAAAGAGTTTTGGAATATGGGGAATAAAGTCCCTGAATCCTGCTTCTGCGAGGGCTCTGTGAAGATGGGCTTTCCCGAGTGCTCCTGGTGAACTGAAAGAAGTTTCGCCTGTATTAAAACTGTCAGGATTTATCGAGTGCAAGTGGGAAAACAGTGTTTAAGTGCCAGTTCTTCTCAAGCCAGAGCCCGGCATGGACCCTGCAAATGAGATTCTCCACCTCCCGTGCTCACCTGAGCGAAACGCACGCAGCAAACACCTCCTACAACACACGACTCAGAAAAGTTTGCTAATGTTCCACTGCTGAGTTAATCTTTACGATTAACTTTACGATTTCCCCCTATAAGACAGGCCTGACCACTCTGCCCAGAGCGTCTGTCGTTCTGGATGGGGTTGTTCTGGGCTGTGTTCTCTCCTGCCCGACTTCAAGGGAGGTGCACTTCTTCAGGGCACTTATAAATCTCAGATGTTCATGTATGTTTAAAGCTGCACATTAACTTAAAAGGGAAAGAGTGTTTGTACAAACCATAGCTTCTGCATATGTTTTGCAGGCCAGGCTAGCAAAAGACAGGTTTAAATGTAAACTTCTAAAAATATACACTAGGAAACTCTTTTCTTCTGGCTGTTTAATAACCTTAGAAATAAACAATTACACGGACAGACCTTCAGTATCACGCCCGGAGCAGCGTCCAGAGGCAACCTGGGCAGGAAGGACGGGAATCTGCAGCCGCATTTTAGCGCCACCCCCACAAGATGTGAGGGTCACCCGGCCTCTTGGTCTTGGTGTCTGTACGTCTTAGAATCGACAATAAAGATTACCACCTTTCCCACTTCTCGGGGTCGGAGCAATCAACTGATTAGTGTATGTGAAAATGTTATCAAAATTATAAATTTCATATCAAATAAGAATCATTATTAACAGCCCCTCAAGAATCGCTTCCTCATGGAAATGCCGGGAGCAGTCAGAGCCATCGCTTGACAACGGGCTCAATAATGTGGTCCAGGTTTGGGTTTGAGAGGGTGGTTTGCTTCTCCTCCCTTTCCAGCCCCCATGGGAAGGAAAGGGTTCCAGAGGGAGCAGATCTGTGACTCTGGCGCAATGGAGGAGGGTGGCTTGACTTCCACAGTCTGCTGGAGAAGAAGCCCTGGGGGTGCAGAGGAGTGAAATGCAGAGGGTGGAAAGGGGCCCCGAGTTCCAGCACAGACCAGCTGCCGCAGGGACTACTTGTGTCCCAGAGAAATCGTGATGCTCCAAGTCAGGGCCAAGGGCAGGCGAGAGCCTGTGTCCCAGACAGGACTCATCAAGTTACATTTTAATTAAGTGGCTGCCCCACTGGGCCAACCTCCCAAGAACACAGAGTAAAAGGTAGATTAACAACAAGGAAGGAAGGTAAAAGCCTGGGGATTAACTCAGAATATTAAAAATCTGACAAATATGTGAATGAAGGAAGGAATTTAACAAATAAATGATACAAGGAAAAACTGCACAAATAAACAGCTTAAATATGTCAGGGAAGGACTTCCCTGGTGGCACAGTGGTTAAGACTCTGCGCTCCCAATGCAGGGGCCCGGGTTCGATCTCTGGTCAGGGAACTAGAACCCACATGACACAACTAAGAGTTCGCATGCCACAACTAAGGAGCCGGTGAGCCGCAACTAACGAGCAGACCTGCCACAACTAAGGCCCGGCGCAACCAAAAAGAAAAAAATGTCAGGGAAGGTGACTGGCTGACATCCACACAGTCTTATGAAATTATGTAGCATTCAAGTAAAAAAGACCCTTCCCTTCCGTGGGCAGCAGTGGGGCGACCATTACAACTAAATGTGTCAGACAGGATGTTTCTAGTCAGAGATACTAGATAAGAGATCATAGAAAGAACCCTTGAAAATACTGAGGGCAAGTCAGCTTGAGCTCAGCGTCCCCCAGCAAACACTTCCAGGAGCAAGAGAACCAAGTCAAGACACCTAGGGAGACGTGGACATTCAGTTTCTCTCCTGCGCATTTTAAAGGTGTTTCTAGAGACAGAAAGAGGACAGCGTGGATGCTGGGGATGGTGGTCCAGGCGGGAGGTGCGGGGTCCCCTTGGCCGGCTGGGCAGAGGCTCCAGCAGCAGGGGAAGCTGGTCTGCGCTGCGGGTGAGAAGGCTTGGAGGTCACATGACCTCCCAAAGCTGTTTAAGAAAGTCCAGCTGCTGAACCCGCCTTCAGTGTGACGTGGTTTGAGCTGGTGGTGGGGGCAGGGAGGACAGATGTGACCCCATGGGAGGACGTGCTCTTTCTGCAGAGACGTTCCCGCCACTGAGAACCGCGGGCTTCCAGGAAACCACCTGGCTCTGCCGTGCGATTTACAGTGTCCTGAGCGGTGGATGCTGCTCAGTGGTTTCAACTCTTGGACTCATGGCACAGGGGAAATAGAGAAGACAGTTATGGTACAGACAGAGTATAAATGTCATTGGTGATGACAGTATAAAAATACGTTCATCGTGCAGAGAAGTCGGCTAGGAAAGACGAGGGTAACTGACGGCCGCCATCCCTAATTTACAGAACAGGAAGTGAAGATGCACCATCCAAACTCGGCAGGGTGAGTATACACTCAAAACAAAGGTTTAAGTGTATACTATAGATACAATAACGAAAAATTAAAAAGTATCTAATTTTAATAGTGCAAATCGATATTTAGAATAGAAAATCTAGAAATATAGAACCAGTATAGTATTCAGAGTCACAAGAACAAAAATTAAAAATGATTAAAATGTCTGCTCCTGACTTTGCTTGGGGCCAAGGGTAGGGTGGAGATATGGCTTTTTATTCGTAAGTTCTCTGCTGTTTGAGTTTTTACCAATGGCTGCAGTATTTTCATAAAGTAAAAACTGTTCTGTTCATAAGTATGTATTTTTGCTATCATATTTCTCAGAACGGCTACAAAATGGTCTTAGCCTCATTCATGAGAAGGACCTTACATGAGCTACTTGATGTGGATGAACTGGCTTCCCACCTAAAAATGAAGGGGGCAACGAATCATGTTTTATTTCAAGATAAGTTTAATTTTATAACATTGTGATATATATTATAAAAACTAGAATAAGACACATCACCCCCTCTTAGAGTTTCTTAGGCATTTGCTTGAATAACTGAACAAGAATTAAGATTAAATTGCCCATCAATTTTAAGTAAGTGAATATTTGAAAATATTTCTATTAGTAATTTTGCACAATCTTCCCTAATCTCTTTTTAATCAACATGTTTATTAAATCTTCTCTTTATAACAGGAAAGTAAATTTCAGCAATTTATCCTTCCATGTTCATAAATTACTAATTGCTGTAGGTTTACCTTGTAAAGTCTCACTTTCACATAATACATTTAGTTCCTTTAGATAATAAATTGCCTGCACGTAAAACAGTGTATTATTGGCCACTTTTAAGTATCGTTTCCCCACCAGTCTTTGTAAAACATCACTGCTTTCCAAGGGAAGTCTGAGAGTAGCTTTCCAGATTTTCTGGAATTGAATTTCCCAGAAAAGTGGAAAGATGTTGGACAATCACAGCTACAGAGCTGGGAAATATTGAAAAACTACTCACTAATCCTACTGACGTATGCGTTTGGGGTTGGAGTACATTGCACAACAAAGAAGAAATGTTGGTTGGTGCCTTTGCCCCCTCCCTTCCCCCATCCTTCCTTCTCTCCTTCCCATTGATCACTCAGCCCAAGCTAATTTAAACTATGTTATCCTGGAATCCGTGCAGAGAAATGCGTGTGACACTCCAAATCTTAAAATTTGCCAAAGTTTGTGGCTGTGATCCTCCAGCTCTGCACGTAACTTCTTTTCACATCAGATCTAAACTCTAAGAGTCAGGAAGGCAGCGCTGGATCTGTTTTGTTCTCTGCTGTTTGCCCAGAAGCCAGGAGGGCCTGCGGCCGAGGCAAATGCCCAGTCATAATCTACGGAGGACACGGACCTGGCACGTCTCTCTAAGTGCTGTATGTACACGAGCACACTTAACCTTCCAACGACCCCCAGGTAGGTTTGACCATCACCCCCTTTTAAAGGTGGGGAACCGAGTCCCAAAGAGGCCGGCTGGCCCGGTCACAGCACTAGTCACAGGAGTTGCTGGGTTCAACCCTGGGTGCCACCCCACTGCGTCCTGGATACCATGTCCCCAGAGGGGGCCGTGTCTGTCCTCTGAACCCATTACGCGTGCAGAGTGGAGCCCGCGTCCGGTTAGTGGCTGCCGTGGCTGCGTGGATGGAGCGCCGCCTCCAGCAGTCGTGGTCTGGACTGAGGGGGCTCTTAGCCCTCAATTTGGGACATTTCTTATTCTACAAAGGGGCAGGTGTTACCGAACGCGAGTGGATCGGGCGGGATGCCTGCCACCAAATTCAACAGTATCATTGATGGAACAGAATTGCCTTTGACTTAGAACATTATAGAGTAATTTTTACATTTCAAAGTTTTTCATGTACTTTATCCTAGGCACCAAGTTACACTGTGAGGAGGCATTTTTATTTCCATTTTACTAAGATGCCCAAAGTGGAAAGGTTAAGTCATATGTCCTGACCCCAGTGGCCTTGCACTTGACACTGCAGGAGCCCCCGGGTGTCCAGAATGAGGGGAAAAACGGGCCAGTCGTCTGGCTGTTAGTCGACTTCTAACATCCATATTTTTGGACATCAGGTAGATGGTCTTTTTCAAGTCTTAGACTTGGTCTACACTGGCAGAGAAAGTGTGTGTCTTTGAAACCTAACTAGCCCAAAAGTCAATTATTTTTTTTCAATAATCATTCTCTGGTAGGTCATTACCAGTTTGCCCCAAACTTTGGAACTAGTTACAGTTGAATTCAAATAACCAGCTAGCTAGTTATTATTAGTAGGTTAGTAGTGAGGTGTTTTCACCAAAAGTGACAGCTTAAAATTAAGCATCACTTTCTCCCAACCTGGCTTGTAAGAGCGGCCACGACCTTGATGGTTGGATGGACTGTTTCCTGCCCGTTCTGTCATCCTGAGAAGGGGACTCCATCAGTGAGCAGTTAGGGGTGGGGGCAGGAAGGAGTGCGTTCAGTCCTCTGTGTGTGTGGAGGCGGCTTTGGGGCGGCTGGTCATCTACTTTGTCACTGAGTCTCGGTCCTATCTCTGCTTTTCTTTCCGTGTCTTCGTGGGGAAGAGAGTCCTGGTTCCCAAGCTCAAGCCCATGCTAGGCTACACTCCTTCCTGGTGGGTGAGGTGCCCGAGGGGAAAGCAAGAGGCATTACCTTGGGTCATGACGATCCCGGCCAGCGCCTTGTGGCGGGCGTGCGCTGACGCCAGGCCCATGGCCAGCTCGTGGAACTTCTGCGTGACCAGCTGGGACACCGTGTCGGCGAATTCCTGCAAGACACAAGCAGCAAGCCTCTGTGACGGCTGCGCCGCTGCCATGTCCTCCCTCCTCCGAGCTGCGACCCCATGGGCGTCTGAGGTCCCCCTGCCCTGAGGCGCCCTGCCACCCAGGCACTGTGATCCCCCAGGCCTCGGGACATCAAATCTGCGGCCTCGATTCTGAGACTCAGCCCCCGGCGTGGGCCCTGGGCACAAGCGCCTGAGCCTATGCAGAACCTTCGGGTGGGGGGACCGTCCCCTACATCCCTCCCCGCCTTGCAGAGGCTTCCTGCGGGGGGTTTGCACACACACATCGAGCAATCGGTTCCCACTTTCTTCTCCGTGTCACAGAACGAATTCTAAACTCCCCCCGTGTCCAGGGACCACTCCCCACAGCTCCTCCACAGCCTGCTCCTTTCAAGTTTCTGCACACGTGCATGTGTACAAACACACACACACATACACACACGTGCATGTACATGATACACACGTGCACATACACATACACACAGAGAGACCCATGCACATGGCACACATACCCATGCACACCTGTGTGTACATGCATACACATATGCACACATACAGACATCGCAGCCACACACGGGCACACACATGTCACACACACACACACACACACACACACAAAGATATATGGGACGTGTGCACGCACACAAACACCAAGGTGATGTAATCCCGGTTGTTGAGTTTTCTGAAATGACCCGTGTTTCTACAACAGCGGCACATGGGAGACTTGTAGGCCTGTGTTCCCCAGAGAGTGAGGCTGTCGACTCCCGCCTTCCTCCTGGTCCCGCGGCTGAAGCACCTGCAGTGGCCCCATCACCACTTTTCAGTCGACTTTCACAGGCTTGGAGTCGGAGACCCCGGTGTGCATCCACGTGGGCCTGGTTTCACATCCTCTGACCTCGCACGGGGGTTGGGGGGCGGGGGGCAGGGGCCCCATCCAGGTGGAGGATCGGGCCGCTTCTGCCGGTGTGAGCATGGGACCCATCTCCCCCACCCGCCGTTCCCCCTGGCAGGGTGGTCCAGCATCCGCGGGCTGCGCCGCGGGGCGCCTCCGTCTTTCGCTCTGGAATCGGGTTCTGGCGGCTTCATGTCGCCTCCCGTCCCCAGGAGTCGAGGGCAGAGCTGGTGCCCTTTCCTCCTCCAGTAACTTTCCAGGCACTTCCCCCGCACCTTCAATGGTCCTTTCCCTTCTTTTTAAAATGAACTTTCTGGACGTGCAAGAGGTGATGAGACCAACATGACAGAGGAGACATCTCATCCCTCTGCGTCCATTGCACGGGGCCCTGTGGGGCCTCAGAACAGGACGCCCCAAACCACTGAACAATGACATAAATTACACAAAAACCGGTTTCACGCGGAAACCCGGAGGCCAGCGTGCTTCACTCAGGGACGCAGAGCAGACCCGGTGCTGGCACCACCTTCTCGCTGCCCCCGCTTCAGCCTGCAGGGGGGTTGCAGGCTCACCCTTCTCACTACTGAAGCCACGTCTCTGCCAGGATGTGGCAGGGATGGCAGGGATGGATGTCAACCCAGCAGCCTTGACTCAGACCCGCCTCTCGAAGCCCCACTCCCTGCTTCTGGGGAAGTGGCTCTCTCTCCTGTGGAGGTTCAGCGGGACCAGCCCGTCTACAGGGGGTCGGGGCTGAGCACTGGTAGTGAGGAGACGCGTTACCAGGCGGCTTCATCCTGGGTGCCTGGCGCCCTGGTGGAGCCATTCCAGGAAAAGTTGAAGCAGAACAAATCAGAGCTTGTTCCTGACTCTCGCGGTTACACGGATGAAGGGTGCCTCCCCTCCCTCCGCCTGGCGAGGCGGGTGGGGCAGCGGACGGAGGTGGGTTGGGTTGTCCAGTCTCTCCAGGGGTGATGAGGACCTCTGCTAGTGGACATGACCTCGGACCCAGCAAATCTCCCGTGAAAGGGCTGCACCCCCAAGGGGTGCCCGGGGATGGGGGGCTGCCCCACCGGCCGGTCAGGCCCCTGGCCTGTCCCAGCAGGCCTGACCCTGGGGTTGGGCTCCTGGCCTGCATCTAGTCCATTGTGCCCCGTCTCTTAAAACCGTCCTCGGCTGAGGACACTGCTTTCCATCACCACAGCCCTCGGCGCGGAGCTGGTCCTAGAACCCCGTGCAGCGTCTGTTTGGGGCTTTGTCTGTATCTTGTGCTTCCCCAGCAGCTCCATGTTTTTAATGACGGAGCCCCAACTCCACGCACATTCGAGGTAGGGGTGTGGCTTGTACGCATCTCACACTTTCTTCGTCCTGCCGTGGAGGTGCGGTCCTGCGTGTGTCAGTGATGACGCACATCTCGGATGGATGACTGTCTGCACCCACAACTTTTTCAGGGATGGCAGAACACACACACTGGCTGGTGGGAGGGTAGACATTTCAGGAAAAAATTAGTGATGTTTCTTCACCCGTCGTTCTGGTATTTTCTGACTCTAACATGCTGTCTCAGTCGGCTGAGCTGCCGTCACCAGCACCACTGGCCCCGCACCCTCGAGGGCTTCCCTGGTGCCCCACCCGGGCCCAGGTTAAGGGGACCATGGCTGGGTGCCAGAGCTGCCCGCCTCCACCTCTGAACCACCCATGCTCCATCAAGACCTTTTTTTTTAAACATCTCTTCCCCTTTAATCCTTTTTTCTTTATCCTTTTTTTTATGGGTCTTGACATTTATGTTAAGCATGTTTCTCAGTTAACATTTTATAAAGGTGAATTGAAAAAGAAAAAAGCGAAGATTTCTTTAACTTTTCTTACTTTGGGTGAAGGACAATCTAATTAAGATGTAGAGGGGTATTTAGCTGGTTAAAATTTATCTCTGGTATTTAACCAGTATTACTTCCTAGGACTGCTTTGAAAAGTCTTGCTTACAGTTTTGCCAGGGGGAATTTTATGGAATGTTTATATATTGAACTATGACCCTTAGCTTTTCTGGGTTTAAAAGTCAAAGGAAGAGAATCACGAATAACCATCTCCATCGGAAAAAGAGCATCTCCTCTATTACAGGGACCCAAGTTGTCTCTTTACAGACCTTCTGGAGTCTTTGGGAAATGAACAGTTTTTGGTTTTGGAAAAGGCTGGAGAAATGCAGTCTGCGAGCTTTTCTGCTCCGAGGCCCCCTTTCCCCCAACAAAGCCCGCCCCTCTCCTGCCTCTCCCCGGCACCCCATCTGCTGCACCACAGCTATTTTCAGTGATTGGCTTTAATTAAATGATGTACATGATTACAGCTGTATGTAGTTCTTCATAGTTGGATTTGTGTATGTAAGTGACGTTGTCATTGATTACATGGGGTGTTAGAAGCCAGGTAGAAACTTCGAATTCACGTAGGGAGACGCAAACTTACCGTCTAATTTAACAGTAGGAATTTTTTATGTTTTAATCACTTGGGATTTAATATATACAGTCAACTTTGGTTACTGCGAACCCAACTAATCAAACCCTGAGATAATTTGATTTTTCCCCACCTGGCACTTGGTTTATGATAGAAGCAGCTAAATGCTCAAAAGCAAGCTTGCATCGAGAATTATTTTTATAAATTCAAATTCCAGGACACGTCTGTGGGCTGTGTGGAGTTCCTTCAGTCTCCTAGGGTGGAGACGTGCGTCCCAACTAACAGCAAACTACTTAAAGCATATTTTTTGAGCGCCCGGGCCGAGCGGTCCTGCATCACTGCTTTCTGGTCTAATCCATCCTGGGTGGGAGAGGAGGGATCCTACAGAGATCCCACGTCTGGCTTAGGTCAGCCCTTGGGCACAAGCACAGTGAGAATCATGGTGGTGAAGCCCCCCCTGGAAACCTCAGGGTGGGTGGTCTGCCCATCAGGACGGTGGACAGGGGAGGGCCCTGGTGGGGCCTGGGTGGGGCAGGAGAGGCTGGACCTGTTGAGAAGCCAGCTTTGTTATATCGAAAGCCCTACGCAGAAAGTCTCTAAAGATGCACTCCAAAAGTCCCGAATAATGAGCTGAAGTGTCATTTGCAACATAAATTCTTTGTTAAATATGAAAAAGAGAGACATCCAGTTGTACTCATTACTGCTGGTGATTTAGCGATTTAGAAAATACCTCTGAAGGTCCCCTGGTAGCAGGAGAGCATTACTGTGTCTTCCACAAGTTGGTCACGGCCTCTCCGAGCACTTAAGTGGCAGAGAAGTGTGATCCCCTGAAGGCCCCTCCCCCTGGAGGCCTCAGGACCCCACCCCAGCTTTTCTCAGGGCAGGAACAGATTGGGTGGATGGGACTGGGGGCCGTAGAATCTGCAGTGCTGCCCCAAGTCCCTGCAGGGGCCCGCTGAGCCTTGGTCTGAAATCCGTCGATGCTGTTCATGCAGAGATTGGCACAGGCTGGACATTTGGACCAGAAATGATCAGAGGAGACAGAATCCGGCTTCTGGTTAAATCATGGTGATAATCAGGTGCTTCTGCTTCCAAAGGTTAAGTGGGGAAGTTGTCCCCGCATTTAATGAGCGGTGTGTTACTGTACTTAACAAAAACAGGAACGCGAGGCTACCTAGGCTCCTGCGTGTTGTGGTCTGCGCGCTGCCTGTCGGCCCAATTACCACGGCAAATTAACAGCATTATTTAAATAGGAAAACAAACTTTAAATAGGAACACCAAAAGACTCAAACTCTACTCATTTCCAACACTAATATTTTGAAAGGCTTAAGTAAATAAAATGTGTTCAGATTTGCAGTAGCAGTCCTCAGGGTAAAATTGACATTCAGCCAAAGTGGTGAGGATATTAAAATCGATAGATTATGAGGGAGAGAGCCGTCAGTAAATATTTTCCTGTTGAAATCCCATCTTTGGGTTTATACTGCTGAAATATCAGAAAGGTTAGATTTGCATATGGACGGGGCCAGGCAGGACCTGGGACACCCTGTGCCCTTCCTGTCCGCCTTGTCTGCAGCACACGATGGTGGGCGGGCGCCCTGGAGGTGGGCGTGCCAGGGGCCTAGGGAGTGGGGCCATGTGCCCCCGCTGTTGGGACTCATCCTCCATAACTTGTGCTCCTTCTTGGCCATCCACGCGGCCAGAACCGGGAAGGCAGGAGAAACGCTGGCAGGATGGTCATCCGGCCACCGGACAGCGGTCCACAGCTCAGAGGGATCCCGGTGCATAGGAGAGGATCTTCCCCAGCCTCCATCTCAATACTCCTTCATGTGTCCGGGGAAAAGCCCATCTCCAGGTCTGGGTAATGACTCCTGTTTGTTGACAATGTCAATAAAGCCTCAATCAATTTCAAAGTCAGGGACAGGTGAACACATGTCCCACTAAATAACTCAGGTTACCTGACTACTCAATTATTCTATATCTCAAATTACTGAGAGGCCAATAACAAATTTGAAGGAAGGCATGAAAGGTGGAAGCCCTTTATCCCCCCTTCCATGGCATCGTGGGAAAAGCTCTGAACTTGGCATCAGAGGACAGGCTTGAGTTCCTTCACACCCTCTCTGAATTGTTCAACCACCACAGGGCAGTTAGCATCTCTGAGCCCTCGGTCTCCTTTCTGTAGAAGAGGCACTGTAAGAATTACCTGTAAAGTCCATGATCCTGAATCTCAGCGGGGAGACCCGGGCCTGCAGCATCCGCCTAGAACACTTCTGGATGACGTTTTCTTTCCAACGTTGCCAGAAGCAGTTGCTCCACGGGCACCAGGGGCTGCGTGGAAGCGGAAGTACATGGAGGCTGGAGGACCCCTCTTCAGGGTTGGCCCCCGCCTGGCGTGGGCAACAGGGAGGTAACTGCATGACACTGCCCCTCAGTGTCCTGTGGCTGTTCCCAGCTCGGGTGTTTCAGTGGGACAGCCCCGAGCCTAGGAGGTGTCACATCCTGGCAGACAGTGTTTTCCAAAGATGGCTGCGCCCTTGTCTCCCACGCTGCTGGCTCTTCTCACCAGTGATCTCCACCTGCCACCTGCCTCCTATCCAGTAGGCTGCGCGTCCTCTTCTCGGAGACGTCTCACCCGCAGAGTGAGAGGGACGGTGGCCCGTGAACGCACGCATCTGTGTCTGGGTCCTGGATGTGACCTTTCGGGACGCAGCTGGGCATAGCTCCGTGGAGAGGCCGCGGGTGAGCTTCCCCGGGAGGGTCCTCGGCCCGCAGTGACCCGTGGAGCACAGCCCAAATGACAGCGCAAGAGCGAGACGCATGATGGTGTGGTTTTGAGCTGTTGGGTTTGGTGTGGTTTGTGACACAACGACAGCGCCTAAAGCAGATGTGGCGAAGGTGCTGCTAGACCGTGATGGGCAGTTTGGCAGACGGCTTGGATCAGGCCACTCCTGGCGTTGCTACCTAACAGCAGCCTGACTTTGCGAACATTATTTGGCCTGGACGTTCTCACCTCTCCAACAGGAATAGTGCCTGGGTCATGGGATTTTTATGGGGTGAAACGAGAGCCCAGAAGTAGATGCTGAAAATAGTACCTGGTACTGAAAACTCAGTGTCGAATCCGCCAGCGTTAAGTGTTTTGTTATTATCATCCAAACTGTGCGGACACAGTGCTTCCGGGAGACGGTACAGAGATACCTCTCCGCACTCCTCTGCACTTCTCTGCACCACTGTCTGCTCAGCATGAAGCTGTTTAAAGGACACGTTTGATGCCATCAGGCAATGTTGAGCGGTGTCTGTTGAGACAACCGTTCCCGAAACACTTCTCGTGTGCCGAGTGGCTTCCCTGGGCCATCCCTCCCCGCCCGCCTGGCCAACCCTGAGCCCGCGGTGCACCATCTGCTGGGCACGCTTTCAAAGAACCCGGATCACAGGTGAACAATGAGGAACTGGGAAAGCTGTGTGTTGACTTAACCGAAACCCCTGGGCATGGATGCTGTGTGTATTTTGGATCCAAGTCCAATCTTAAAGAGAAATCACATACACGTCAATGTTTCATGCAGTCATTTTTTAGTGAAATCACGACAATTTTGGGTGAGGAGTTGCTCACCAGTTAAATTATTTGCTTGCCCTTTTTTTTTTTTTTTTAAAGAAGCCATCTGTGCTTGACTTTTTTTTTTTTAATTATTATTTATTTATTTATTCATTTTTGGCTGTGTTGGGTCTTCGTTTCTGTGCGAGGGCTCTCTCCAGTTGCGGCAAGCGGGGGCCACTCTTCATCGCGGTGCGCAGGCCTCTCACCATCGCGGCCTCCCTTGCTGTGGAGCACAGGCTCCAGACGCGCAGGCTCAGCAGCTGTGGCTCACGGGCCCAGCCGCTCCGCGGCATGTGGGATCCTCCCAGACCAGGGCTCGAACCCGTGTCCCCTGCATCGGCAGGCAGACTCTCAACCACTGCGCCACCAGGGAAGCCCCTGCTTGCCCTTTTATCAGCTTTAAATTTGTTATTATTGTTTAATCTGGAAGACAGTCTCTTTTTTTTTTTTAATTAATTTATTTATCTTTGGTTGTGTTGGGTCTTCGTTTCTGTGCGAGGGCTTTCTCTAGTTGCGGCAAGTGGGGGCCACTCTTCATCGTGGTGCGCGGGCCTCTCACTGTCGTGGCCTCTCTTGTTGCGGAGCACAGGCTCCAGACGCACGGGCTCAGTAGTTGTGGCTCACGGGCCTAGTTGCTCCGCGGCATGTGGGATCTTCCCAGACCAGGGCTTGAACCCGTGTCCCCTGCATTGGCAGGCAGATTCTCAACCACTGCGCCACCAGGGAAGCCCTGGAAGACAGTCTCTTTAGTGACAATGCATTTGAACATTAATGTTTGGAGTCAGGTTGACCCACACTGCAGGCTACCTGGCTTGTCCACTCATTTTTCTGACTTCAGTCCACCCTGATTTCATTCTCGGGCCACAGTGTTCTGTGGTTGGTCACTGATGAACATCATGCTCATGACCCTGACACCCGAGGACCAGAGCCCCGTCTCTGTCATCCTGGCAACGGCAATGTCCCTCCCCCACAACATATATCCCAGTCAAAGTGTGCGTTTGCCTTTGGGGCCTCTGGAGCACTCCCCCACCCCAGGTAAGCTGGAACAGGATTGGGAAGGGGGTCTGTAGGAGCTGTTGCCATGGAAACCTCGCTGTATCTAGAAAAGCCGGGGGAGAGGCCGAGTGGAGGCTGTTTCTCAAGCATTTCTATTCTTATTTCGTCTCTGAACCTGTCCCCTGGGGGAAACAATCAATCAAAATTTATTGAGCAAGACACTAGTGAAATCCAGAGACTAATCAGACAGGGTCCTCTGTATAGAGAAGCCCGTGACATGACGTCTGTCCGGGGCTGGGAGCTCGCCAGGTGCTGAGTGCCTGGGGCAGCCTGTCCCCTTAATCCAAGGGTCCCCAGCCCCCAGGCCGCGGACCGGTACTGGTCTGCCGCCTGTTAGGAGCCGGGCCGCACAGCAGCAGGTGAGCGGCAGGCGAGCGAGCGAAGCTTCATCTGCCGCCCCCCCATCGCTCCCCATCGCTCACATTACTGCCTGAACCATCCCCCCGCACCCCATCTGTGGAAAAATTGTCTGCCACGAAACCCGTCCCTGGTGCCAAAAACTCTGGGGACCAGTGCCTTAATCCACATCATCATCCCAGAGGTGGTCACTGTTGCTACCTGTTCACAGACCAACAAGCTGAGGTGGAAGAAGTAGATGTCCCTGCAAGTCTGGTTGGACCCCGCGCAGGTGGGAACCACTGTCCTGCCTGGAGAGGGCTGCTGGGTGGGGCGGTGAAACGCTGCCCCTTACACCAGTCTGGGTTTCCTGACTTCCTCAAGTCATGAAGTGACCTCGGTTATTGGAGACAGAGGACTTCCTGGAGGAGGCAGGAGGCCCCTCCCAGTAGGAGAGCTGCTCAGGGGTGTCTGTGGGTCCACAGGGCCTGTCGCGGATGCTCTGAATCAGACTTCCGGGCAGCACAGCCGGAGCGCAGATGCTTCTAACACACAGCACATTTGACAACATGTGACAAAGATGCTGTCCCTGAACAAATCGTGCAGGGTCCCTGAGCTGGTTTCAGCCAGGCCTGTCTTTTCAGCCACCACCGCCCACCACCCCGTCCCTCTCTGCTTGGTCCAGTTTTAGTGGGGGTCCTGCTGGGTCGGCTTAGCCAGACCCCTCTGACCTGCTGTTCCCTCCTAGTGGTTTTCCGTCCGCTGCCCCACCCGGCCCTGGGCTGCAGTCCCACCAGCCACGCCGTGATCTGAGCTGGGCTCCATGCCTCCCTGCAAGGCCATCGCAGGGGTCTTTACCTGCCGCCACAGTCCTCCCCATGAATAAAGTGTTCCTTTTGGTGCTTTAACAGTGACACTGAATATTTCTTTCCTTAACATTGTCTAAAAACTGGAAAGGATCAGAAACAGCAATGGGGGAGCGTGGGGAGGGGCAGGAAGCCAGATGTGGGTGCGGACGGTGGAGCTGGGACAGGCCAGGCGATGGTGACAGGCAGGCCAGTCACTCTGCCTGCACCTCCTGGGGCCAGAAAACTGGACAGACGGACACCTCCGTGCGAGAGTGCTGAGCTGAATGTGTGTGGTGGGACTTCAGCGCTTGCTGTCATCCCTGGTCTGTGGTCCCCACGCGGCCCCTACACAGCCGGCTGGCCTCCCCTTGCTGGGCTCCAGGTTGGGCCCCCTTCTCTCTCTGTCCCTTTGGTCTACACAGGCCTCACGCCACCCGGGGCTCCTGTGAGACTCCCACCCAATTCAGCCCTCAGAGGAAGCCCCCTGCCCTCCCTCCTGCCCCTGGACACACAGAAACCCGCCGAATGAATCTTGGAGCAGAACAGCGAGGTTCCCTCCACTCTTGTCTCCCCGCCCCCACCGCGGGGGGGGGGCGGTGTCTAAGCTACAGGTTTCTTGGTGAAACGGAGAATCCTTTGTCTGTGGACAAGAGGCCCCTCAATACCTATGATGGATTCACAAAGACGGGTAGGGAGCTGGTCATACTCATAAACTCCAATTTTATCAACATGAAGGCATTTAAAATCTTGTACTGTTGGCATTTAAAAATTCTACATGATTAGTTACATTAAAGAAACAGGGGAGGGACTAAGACTCCACGCTCCCAATGCAGGGGGCCCGGGGTCGATCGTTGGTCAGGGAATAGATCCCACATGCGGCAACTAAAGATCCCGCATGCCTCAACAAAGATCCCTCATGCCGCAACTAAGACCTGGCGCAGCCAAATAAATAAATAGATAGATAGATAAATAGATATTTTTAAAAAAAAGGAAACAGGGGAAATGAAGAAAAGAGGTTTTTTGGATAATTTTTTTTTCCCGTAAGTTGTTATGGAAAATACCGAATGAACCTTTTTGGCCAACCCAATACTGTTGCGGGAAACGGGACTCGTGAAACAGCCCCAGGGCCAGCAGGCCGCCAAGTGTAGACTGTGGGTGAATTAGCCGGCTGTCGGCCGTCGTCAGGCTCTCAGGCTCCTCCCTCAGAGAGTGAGTGCAGGGCCAAAGGGCTCAGGGTCGCTGGGTCACTAGGAGCAGTGCAGGTGGGAAGGAGGGGAACCCAGCAGCTACTGCTGACCTGGGGGGGGGGTCCCCTCCCTTGGGAACCAGGTGCCAGAGGGACCAGCACCTCAGGGAAGAGGTGACCCCGGCTGGGAGAGGTAAACCGACTTCCCACAGGTGACCCAGCAGTGGGAACCAGCAGTGGCAGGGTTAGGATTCACATCCAGATGTTTCAATTGTAGCTCCAATGTTTGGGCTCCTGACTACAATGTCAAAAGTGACTTCCAAGGGCTTTTTCATAATCGAGGATTTCAAAAAAGCCCAAGATAAAGATCCCATGTTCATTAACTTGAATAACTGAGAATTGAAGTTTGTGTGCACAGATACCTGTGTATCTACACATCGATTAAGTAAATTTGTAGTTATTCACAATTACCCAAATTGTTAGACACCCACAAATTTGTTTAAACATATTAATAGCAGTTACTGCTTTAACAATTAACTTCAAGTTGGAATACAATAAAAATGTAGAAAATGAACTAAAACTGCATTGGAAATGTGATATATCTTTTTGTTGAACTGGTGCTTTCTGATGTACTCAGGGAGATATTTTGCATCTGGGTTTAATTAGAATCTTTAAATTCTCATTAGTGCACTAACACGAGGATGCTCACAGATGAGGGCCTCTGTTTGGGGTTGATTCATGCCTGTTTGAGTTCATCTGGATTTAAAAAGATGTAAACAAGAAGAATCATTTCAGCACATCAAGAGAGAAAGACTCTCAATAGGTAACGTAGTTGTTCCTCAAAGGAAGTAATATTTACTTTCTTAGCTTTTGTTAAATTCAAGAACAGTTGTTTAGCTATTGCCTGAATAATAAGGGATGCTAACACCTGTTTTGCAAAATTATCAGTGACATCAATGTCATACTTCAAACATAAAGGACGAACTCTCAGCCCCCTTTGTCTCATGACTTTGGCCCCAATCTGCTTTCTTTACCCTGAAAAGAGTTTCCACAGAGGTGAAATAAAGTAGGTTAAAATTGCTAAATAGTTCCAAACAGTGCATCTGCAGCGCTGACTAAAGCTGCGGCCAGGCCATTGCTGTGCGTTTCTTCAAGCTCATGGAGACCTGAGACCAGAGATCTGCCACCGCTCATTTCCTGTACGTGACAAATGGGAGAGAGATGCTCGGAAGGTGCCTGTTCTCTAAGCTGAACTTCCACAGTCAAGAAAGTCATTGCCCCCATGCCTTGGACTCAGCACTGCTGTGCACACACCTGGGACCTGGACCTGGTGCTTCTCGCTACTGGAACCAGTGCCAGACCAATGGTCACCACACATGCCACCCAACTGGTACGCTGTGCCACCAGCAAGTGAAGGTCTTTTCCCGTTGAAGCCAGTCCTTAAAGTCTGGAAGGGGAGAATGTTCAAATGCATAGATATCAATGCAAGGCTACAAGGAACATGAAAATCATGGAAACATGATACCACCGAAGTACATTTCCAGTAAACAACCCTAAAGCATTGGCGATCTATGAATTTCCTGACAAAGAATTCAAAACAATTGTTTTTAAAGAAGCTCAGTGATAGACAACTCAACAAAATCAGGAAAGCAATTCATGAACAAAATGTGGAGCTTAACAAAGAGACAGAAATCATAAAATAAAACCAAACAAATTCTGGAGCTGAAGAATACAATGACTGTGATGAAAAAAAAAAAACAATAGAGAGCTTTGCCAGCAGACTTGATTGAGCGAAGGAAGAATCTGTGAACTCAAAGACAAGTCACTTGAAATTATCCAGTCAGAGGAGAAAAATAAAGAATAAAGAAGAGTGGGATTTATGGGACACTGTTAAAGGAACGATGGATGCATTATGGGAGTCCGGAAGAAGCAGAGAAAGAAAAAGAGGCAGAAAGCTTATTTAAGTAAATAATGATAAAAAAGCTCCCTAAATCTGGGGAAGGAAATAGTCACACAGACTCAAGAAGCAAAGGATCTCAAGTAGGTTAAGCACGAAGAGGTCTACATCAGGACACATTGTAATTATATTGCAGAAGTCAAAGACAGAGACTTTTGAAAGCAGCCAGGGAAAAGTGACTCATCACATATATGGGAACACCTATAAGGTTACCAGTGGATTTCTCAGCAGAAAGCTCACAAGCCAGCAGAGATATATTCAAAGTACTGAAAGAAAGAAAAAGGCCAATCTTTAAAAATGAAGATGAGAGAATGTCTTTCCCAGACAAACAAAAACTGAGGGAGTGCATCGCCTCTAGGCCTGCCTTACAAAAATGCTTAGGAGTTATTCATACATGCACGCACACACGCATGCACACACACACACACACTGGAATACTGCTCAACTTTTAAGAAGGAGGAGATCCTGCCATTTGTGACAACGTGGATGAACCTGGAGGGCACTATGCTGAGTGAGATAAGCAGACACAGAAAGACAAACTCGGCCGGATCTCACTTACATGTGGAATGTACAATAGAAGCAGCAGGTGACATTGCAAACTTGTTTAGAACAAACATGACATGGAGATGGCTCCTTTGGGTGGGTGTATTCTGAGGGAAGCACAAGATAACACTTTGGAGTGAACGGCAGATAGGTTCTTATTAGATTTACGTGGGGAGGTGAAAGGGGTTGAGGGGGAACAGCCTAGATGACCAAGGAGCTGGTCTGTTTGGGGGACGAGAAGCCGAGCTGTTCAGGCAGAGCCTCCCGAGCCCTAGCCTGGATGGCACAGTTTCCCACGGCTGGTGTTGGGGTCTGCCCACCTCCAGGGAAAGCACTTGTGAGCTGTCTAGAATCTATTCGGTGGTTCTGCCGCATCCTTTTCTGTTACAGATGCGGAGTCTGAGTCCACAGGGGCGTTTGCTGCAGTCCACCCTGACTTCCCCTGGGACCGGCTCAACCCCACTCAGCGGCCGTGGGTCCCAGGCGCTATACTGACTTTAACTTTGTCTGCATCAGGGTTGTCCAGTCGGTCTAGGTGTGGGGGACTGTGGGGGTGACCCTCCCTGTGCAGTTGCTTTAAGGCTATCAGCTCGTCTGCCTCGGGACAAGCCTCTGGGTCGGTGGGTGTCCACCAGGTGCCTCGTCGCCGTTCTCTCCCCAGGGAGGCGTGAGACAGAGCTGGCAGGACGCTCGCTTGGGCCAAAGGCACCTGGACTCTGAAAGGAATCGGACTTACACCCCCACTGAGGGCCTCTTATGTGCAGTGAAAGGGGAGTTTGTCTTCACGTCCCCGGCTTCCTCACGCAGGATGAATGTCCCTCAGAATCGGGAGGAAGGATAAAGTGTCCTTGTTGTAGACGAGGTCCGGGCCCTCCAGGCTTCCTCTGAGCAGAGCAGACGTCCGGTAGCTGCTCTGGGGACAAAGGGCCCAGGGTCCCCAGAGGCCTGGCGGGCGTCTCAGGAGGGTGGCTGAGCTGTCAGGGTCTCAGGGTGGGGGCCAGGGGGAGAGACTGCATGACGATCAGTGTCTGCCTTGGTCTGGCCTGGCCGCCGAGCTGCTTGGCCACCAGGCAGGTGTCCAGGCCCCGCAGGGCATCCGGCTGCACTTGCAGTTGGCCTTCCTGACACTTAGCCACTTAGCCTGGCCTTTGCCTTGCTCCCCTGGGCACAGACCGGCCACCCCAGGGCCCTCGGGGTCAGGAGCTGCTCCGATGGTGGCTTCCGACCTTGTCCACCTGCACCTTCCTGCTGGGCGCCACTTAGGCCCCAAGGGGACCCTTGCTTAGGGACGATCAGCTGACATGGGGAGGCCCTGAGTGAGGGTCACGCCCCTCACTGGGATGCAGAGCTGGTGAGAGGGGACACCGGCCCAGCTGCAGGAAAGGCTCATGTGGGGCGAGGAGGGCCGGGTGACGACGTGCTGGACCAGCACCCCACCGTTCTCTGCAGGAAGCGGGACCCGCAGCAGCAAGTCAGTCCCACGTCGTCCTGGCCGGATGTGACGTGTCCTTCCTCTCCTGTCATCACCCCTTTGGCCTCGGCGCCCTGCGGGGTCCTGGGTCCTGTCCACAGGCCTCCTTGTTGGCGCCACCATCCTTGGGACACTTTGCCGGGTCGGGGTGCTGAGCCCAGAGCACGGGGTCCAAACTGCGCCCCAAACCTTGGCCACACTCCGCTCTCCCGTCCATACCCGCTGCCCGTCCTGAGATTCCTAACCTGTCCCAGAGGGAATTTCAACTAAACTAAGAGAACCTTGTGCACCAGGGCCCGCACTTTTAGTTCCCACACTGCCTGGGTACAGAGCAGACAAATGTCAAAGAAAAACGTTTAGAAAGAAATGGAAAACATTACATAAGTTACTTTTTCAACAACCATCACTTTACCGTGAAGCCTATTTATCCCCCTGATTAGACAAAGTGCTTTGCTCTGAGGCCGGGCTGTGGTCCTTCTCTGTGAAGACCTCTGAAATCATAACATACTTAGAAACCCAGCAGTTTTCTCTCTTTTTCCTGATACGAGGAAGTGGGTGTTTGTTGGTGCTGCGTTGTGCCAGGCGTGGAAGAAGCCTCTGCTCGTCTTGAATGGGTGGTGGCAAAGCCTCATGGGATTGGTGGCTGCACTGCAGAGTGAAACGCGGTCACTGCCCCTGGACATTGTGCACCTGGGGGGAGGCAACCCAGGTCCTCTGCCTGAGGTCTCGGCCACAGCTACCCTGGGGTGTGAGCCCACTCACAGCAAGTCTGCTACCTGAGGGCCCAGATAAAGGACTGAGAGACCGAGGTGTGCACCAGGGCCATAGCCTATTCTCCAAGATAAGGGTCCTTGTTAAGAGGATGATTCTGACACGAGGACCCATCCTGGATTTTCTTCAATAACTTGTGGGGAGAAAAAAACCCAAAGCCTTTTGGGAGCAGGTATGTTGCTAAGAAACCAATATTCTTTGACTGAAAATTTGAACCTTTTTAAAAAAGTCTGTGTCACACCCAGAGAGAGAGAGAGAGACAGAGACAGAGACAGAGAATGAGAGAGAGATTTCAAAGCTGCCTTACTTTTCGAGGGGTCGGTTTTATTCTCTTCCCCTCTGTCTTTCTTCTTGTGCACATTTAAAGAACTGTTAATAGGTTTTGGAGAGCAATCTTGCCTTTGTTGTGAGCATCTCGGATTTCCCCTTTGCATTTTAAGGGCACTCCTTGGGAAGGCTTGGAAATGCCAGACAGACTATTATGCCAATGGAAGTCTGTCCAGTTTCTGATAAAACCAGAACTAATTTATTTTTTGTTTATCCTCCACTGCATTTGACAAAGCTTCCTCTGGAGATGTGTATCTTCATTCTCCGTTCCTTTGGTTTGTCATCTTTTTGTGCTTTGTTTTGCAACTGACAAGGGAAAAAAATCTGACACCAACCTTGGAAGATGGTAATGCATTCAAGATTTTGTTTTCCTCTCAGATCTGATAAAAGTCTTGCCTAAAACCATGTCCAACCTTTTCAGCAGGAAGTCCAGATGGCTTTGCAGCCTGGATAACAGACTGCAGTCACTGACGCTTTGCAGAGTGTCAGCAGGGCAATGTCTTTCTTGAAACATAAATGCAAAACAAAAGACAGCATCTGTGCTCCAGGCAGGGCTGGGGGCAGAGGGGCTGGCGGTTGTCTGGGAAGGGAAGAGCAAACAAAGGACAGATCTTAGACCTTCTCAGAAGACAGTCTCCTGCGAAGGAGAACTCCATCAGGTGGGACGGGGAGTGAGGGGGGAGACGGCTGAAATCGGCTACAGATGGCCCAAAAAATGGATGATTTGAGATGAGGAAGAGCTGAACTTTCCTCCCACTGCAGGTGAGTTGTCGCTGATAGGATCAGCTGAGTGTGTCTGCCGCGTCCCTGCACCCGTGTTCCTGCAGTGTCTGCTGCGGGAGATCTCATTTCCGACGTCCACTGGAGGCTGCCGTGCTGACATTTATCATCAGCGTGAGTGTGGGGCTGGAGGCCCAGGAAGAACAGAGATGGCCCAGGCGCTGCGGGAGGGCCGGCTTCCCCATTTCCCACTCGTTAGCAGAGCCAGTGACGCTTCCTTCTTGTCCTCTGCTGGCCACAGCCGGCAGATTGTGGGTGGATGACATCGTTTGCAAACTTAGTTGATGAGGCCTTTGCCTCTGGAGAGATGCGCTGTAGGGTTGACTTCTATTTTGCAGCTGGAGAAACGGCCCCAAAGAAGGCGGCCAACTCCTAAGTGACTTTCCCTCGATGCCAGGCCCAGGGGTGCCTTTTCCTACAGTATCTCCAGCAGCCTTCCTCCTTTACACTAATGTCTCGCTACCCCATCCAGCAGCGATACCATGGAGTAAAGCTTCCTTGCCTTCTTCTTTTCTCACTCCCAATTTCGAAGCTTTGTGAAGGCTCCGATGGCATCCAGCCAGCCCATATCCTGCCCTCTGTCGGGTGTTTCCTCTACCACGGCCAGCCCTAATTAGCTTCACCCGATCGACCGACGTGTGTGCACCCTGGTGTTAAGCGGTGGGTCTCCTCCTTGTCTGCATATTATGTTCTCCTGGGGAGATTTAAAAACATTCCAGGGCAAGGCCCCAGCCTGCACGACTATAATGGGTGAGGGCGGGACGGGCGGCCCGTAATGTAATACGGAATGTAAATAGCTCACGTTCGCTTCTAGTGGAAGCACTTTGAATGTCTTCATTGTGTGTGTCCATCTCCTTTCAGCTGTTTACACCTCAGTGTCCCAGGAAGGCGAGCACAACGTCTTCCTGTTTGGGGTCACGTCTTAACGTGTAGGACGCAGCCCGGACACAGGGACGCCTGCCATGCTGACTGGCTGATTGCTGGGGGCCGGAGGCATGGATATGATCCAGGAGGGAGAAAAGTCAGAAGAATGAAAAACCAAGAAATGACCTTCAAGCATGTTACAAAGTCTTGAAAAGCCTATGAGGCAGTTTGGAGCAGGAAGCTAGGTGGGGATTGCGTGTCATTTGGACACCAGTCAAGGACGTTGAAATGAATTGGTTTGTACTTTTTGGCCTCTTAAAACAACTTAGGAAACGCTAAGATAAGGTTCTGTACTTTCATTAGAAGAAAGCAGGGACAGTGTGAGAGATCACAATGCAAATAGGAGACAGAAGAGGACCATGAACAGGGTGGACGCACTGGTCTGGGTTGTCAGGATGCTGGGTGCCTTTGCTTCTACACCTGCTAAGTACTTTGATGGGGCTGGTTCTGTCTCTAGAATTCTGGTTTATTCAGAGATCAGAAAGTATGTGAAGGGGCTCGTTAAGAATTTTTGATTTTTAGAGTTACCTGACTCTAAAATGTGGAACAGTGACAAATGGCTTCTTTTGTTATTTCAAAATATTCTTCAGAGGAATAATCTCTAGTGTCACCTGATATGGGAGAACTATAGCTTCTTTAAAACTTGGTTAATTCACAGACTTTAGTAGCAACACTGGCTTTATGTGTGGTGTATCAGTAAGTGCTCTCTGTGTAACAAAACATCCCCAAACTCAGTGGCTTAATCAATGAGCATTTATGGTTCACTCCAGTGACCGATGGAGGCTGGGCTCTGGGGGCCTGGTTTCCGCGAGCTCTGGGGTCAGGTCTGCTCCACACATGTCTTATCCTCCTTGGTGAGCAGCTGTCTGAGACACGTTCTCATCACAGGGATGGCAGATGGGCAAGAGTCTAGTCCAGCTGCTGAAACCAATTCAGGTCTCTGCTCATCAGGTCCCCAGAATCCCACTGACCTCATCAAGATACACGTATGAGACCTACATCAGCGGGCTGAGAAACCATTCTCCTTCCATGGAGGAGGGAGGAGAAAGTCAGTCCTCACTGACTTATAACCTGATCTGTCTCTACAGGCTTAGCTACTGCGGAGTGTGGAATAACATAAGGCCTTGGCAAGTTGAGCTAAACGTTTCCACCCATGGCTGGCTCTCTTCTGGGACAGACATTCATTAATTTAGACTTCTTGCAACACCGTTACCAGAGGAAAGATTCAAAAGGGTTCTGGCTACTGGTATCTCCTTAGTCTTTGTATATTTGGTGCCTTTCCAAACAGCCACCCAAATGGGACACCAACTGGGTGGGGAAGGGTTGAATGACAGGTCTAGTGAAGGAGGTCCTCTCATGGCCTTCTGGGGTACAGAGGGTCAGACCCGTGGTCAGATGGCGGGAGGGAGGTCAAGGCAGCTGTCCAAGTTTGCCTGGGATTTTCTGCTTTTAGCGTCTTTCCGTTCACGACGTATCTGATGATGTTGAAACTCCCTGGGTTACGTGGCTGGGTGGAGAGCAGGGCGCCTGACCACCTCTGTTTCAAGCTGAGAAGCAGAACTGGAGGAAATCATGGTGCCCGGATGGTTGGCTCCACTTGAATGGGACAGGTCCCCAGTGCTGATCCAGAACCACCTTAGCTGTCCTTTGGGTCTAACTTTTCAAGTCACCAGGGGTCTTCGGCCTCAGTTTTGTTTTTTCTAAGTGAAATCACAATCAGATGGGCTTTTCTGACTTTGACTAAATTCTGGGTAATGACTCTTTGGGATTCTTCAGAATGCCTGTTCCTCGCTAATCTCCCCAACGGGGTAAGTGATGGCTTTTCTCATTCTCATGACCCCGCCGCCTCCTTCATGGAGAAGCACTCTTATGAAGCATATGTTTCTAACTTCCCTTATTTTACATCAAAATTGCCTCTTTACCCCGCCCCCCTGCCCCCACCGTCAGAAAATCACTCGTCTCCTCGTCTCCTGTCCTCTGATTCCATCCTCTCCCATCTCTCCCACACGTAAATGATGCCCATCTTTCCTGACTTCAGTCTCTCTGGCATTTTGTCTGTCTGTGTATCTTTTGTGGTCATCTCTTGTTTTCCTCCGGCACAAAATACTTATCTAAACAAACTGTATAATGAATAGTGTCCCCTCCACAAATTTATGTCCACCCAGGACGCCAGGATGTAACCTTATTTGAAAACATGGTCTTTGCAGATGTAATTAGGTAAGGATCCAGAGATGAAATCATACTGGATTTAGAGAAAGCCCTAAATCCAAATCTTGGTGTCTTTACCACCGAAAGGACAGGGAGATTTGGACACTTATAAATGAATCCGAGTGGTCTCTGTGGATTGGCCCCCGGGCTGTTCTCTGCACCCCTGCAGGTGGACACCCATCAGCTCAAAAGCCAGCCAGAGCCGAACTCAAAATTTTATACATTTGAAACTTAGAAACAGCCCCAAACAAGCAGATTTAGAGACCGTCCGGTTTGCTTGAGCCATACAATCCCTCTGGGAGCTGTTACCCGTGGATAAGATGAGATGGGCCCTGACTCAGAGCCCCCCAGGCTGCTGAGAGACCCCCTCTCTGAGCCCCTTCCTGAGAGCTCCTTCGCTCTCCAAGCCGCCCCGGGCAGAAGTGCCGGGAGGGCCGTCCGTGCCTGCAGTCCCGTCAATGCTCTGCCCAGGGTACCCCGTGGGTGCGGCCACCACCCTGTGGCCACCTCTTCCCCGCCATCAGCCCGGGGTTCCCATGAACCTCTAACAGACGCAGACACAGGAGCAGATGGGAGGGCACGTGGGAGGCAGAGGCAGAGATGGGAGATGCCCCGGCCTGCCAGGAGCCCCAGGAGGACCAAGCCTGCGGCCCCGGTTCTCAGGTCTGTGCTACAATAAGCCACTAGGTGTGTGTTCATTGGTCACGGCCACCCTGGGAAGCTGACACGCAGACTCGACCTCTCTCCCCACGTGCTGGTTCCCTGGTTCCCCGCTGGGTCCAGAGCTGCGGGGTTGGGGATGCTGCTGCCCTACACTGGGACATGCAGACAGGGCACCTGTCCTGGGGGGGGTCCTTCCCCTGCCGCAGGTGTTAGAGGACTCTGGGGTTATTCTGAGTTGACTTGGGTGCCACCCAGCATCTGATCAACAGTCTGAACAGTGTGGAGACGAGGGCACTGACTCTATGTTCGAGTTTCAGCCCTCGCGGGCGTCCCCATCCCGGACTTGGAGCACAGCTGATGCACTACCATTTTCCACCCCCGGAGGAGCTGCAGTCAAGGACTCAGGCCCCGAGTTGGCCGGCTCGCTCCCGCATCTGCAATCCTCTCCCAGGCACCTCCGTCCAGCCTCCTTGCTGGGGGCCCTGGCCTGGGCGCCCTTCTCCACTCTGACTCGGGACATTTTCCCACTGGGCTCCCCCTGCTGCCTCCCCTGCCACTTGGTCCATCCCCCCACCTCCCGCCCTGCACTGCACGTGATCTGACTCTTGCCTGGAACACGGGGGGCCTGAGCCTCCTCCCTGCCCGTCCTGCACTGTTGGCAAGTGGCCTTTATCCCCAGGATCCCAGTGACACCTGACGACAGACCTAAGTGCCCTCCTGCCAGGCTGTGCCGCCGCAGGCTGACCATGCAGAGTGGCTGTTCCCGTCTCCCCAGCCACCTTGCCAGGTTCCTCTCGTCCTGTATGGAGGGATGATGCCTGTCCTGCTGGGTTTTTATTCTCTGTGCCTGCCAGGTGTTTAAAGAGGATTCTGCCCCATTTGGGTCTCTCAGAATTTTCATTTTTGTTCTCAGAAGAGTGGTGATATAATAGCATATACTAACCATAGCCTCTTCACTCATCTCTCTGCTTCTCATCTGACTCCCGAGCCCTCTTAGCTTTGCTGGAAGATTAAACATTCTCAGATGCAGGTGTAATGTGGTCTGTAGATCAAAGTCCCTGGGGAAGCTGTAGGCCATGCGGGGAGGTGGAGGTCGGGGCCGGGGGCAGGTCTTGCATGACCTGTCCCTCCAGGGTCGCTGCTCCTCCGCCCTCCGGCAGGTCCTCTGGTCAGGTTGCTCCTGCCACGCACTGGACTCTGAGCCTCAGACCTGCCTCTGCCCAGGGCCCCCTCTCTCCTCCTCCCCAGACCCAGCTCTCACCTCCTGAAGACCCAGCGCAGACAGATGCCACCTCCTCCACTAAGGAATCCCCTCCACTGTGCCCACGACATTTAAGAATTAGCTTTGTTGTTAGGTTACCCATCACATGTGACCGTGTGGTTTGCTCATTCATTCAATAACTATTTACTGAATACTTATTCAAAACACTATTTTAAACAACAAGGTCTTACTGTATAACACAGGGAACTATATTTTAAAAAATACTATTTTAGGTGCCTCCCCGAGGGCAGCAATCTTGTCTTCTTTTAAAAATTCCTGGCGCCTAAATCAGTATTTGTTGAAAAGGCAGCTGGGTTTGGTCAGCTCTGCCAAGCTCCATCTCTGTGGCTTCATACACAATCTACCCTTCTGCTCACCCACACAACGCGCGCAACAGTCCATCTCCTCCGCCTTGATCTGGACCGTAGATCAAAGAGACAGATACAGGCAGAGGTGTTTGGCAGAAGGCAAAGCAACACGCACGCATGAACCCTTCTTGCCGGCGGGTGGGTGACGAGCCATGGAATCAGGGCTCGTGGAGACCAAGGTCCACTTGGTCCCCAAGCCATTTAAAGCCACTGGCTCTGATGGAGGTTTCTCAAAAAACTAAAAATAGAACTACCATATGACCCAGCAATCTCACTCCTGGACATCTATCCAGAGAAAACTCTAATTTGAAAAGATACGTGCACCCCAATGTTCATAGCAGCACTATGTACAGTAGCCACGACCTGGAAGCAACCTAGATGTCCATCAACAGATGAATGGATAAAGAAGAAGTGGTACATGTATACAGTGGAATACTACTCAGCCACAAAACAGAATGAAATTTTGCCATTTGCAGCATGGATGGACTTGGAGGGCATTATGCTAAGTGAAATGAGTCAGACAGAGAAAGACAAATACTGTATGATATCACTTATATGTGGAATCTAAAAAATATAACAAACTAGTGAATAAAACAAAAAAGAAGCAGGCTCACAGATATAGAGAACAAACTAGTGGGGATCAGTGGGGACAGGGAAAGGGGAGGGGCATGATGGGGTAGGGGAAAAAAGGGTTATTATGGGATTATGTGTAATCAAGTGTGTGAAACTTTTGAAAATTGTAAAGCACTATAGAATTAAAAAAAAGCCACTGGCTCTGATGTCCAAAGCACATATCCCAGGACAGTTAGCACTTGGTGGAAAGCCCATGCCTGGTGGTGACAGCGTGAGGGCTCACAGGTGCTTCCCCTGCATGACACAGCCATACCAGGTGCACAGATTACAGACCCTGCGCTGGTGTTAGAGACACAAGACAAAGGCACTGAGCTATATATCTAATTGCATTAAAAATTGAAACCAGAGCTATTTAACTTCTGAATGTCACAGACACGGACAAAACTAAGTGGCTGAGCAGAAGCTGTCAGCTCTGGCTGCCGACAGACGGAGATAGTTCTCCTCACGGGGTGAGTCAGAGTCGACGAGATGGGCTTCAGAGCCTAAACTGACGACGGAGAAAAGCTTACATGTGTTATTAAGGCAAAAACTCTAGACTATAGAATACCAGCGTGTAACATGAAATCATCAAGACAAACAACCTAACATGGACATGGGCAGATCCATCTTTTCTTGGTGTGTCTCTCTGTCTCTCTGTATCTCTCTCTCTCTTTCTCCTCAGGGTTCATCAGTTTGGCTGATTAAATACCAGCGTGACTAATTAGAATCTACAGTGAATATCAGGCAACCCTAAGAAATCATTATAGAATTTGTTTTATTAAAAAATGTATTTATTGTATTTATTTATTTTTGGCTGCGTTGGGTCTTCATTGCTGCGCTCGGACTTTCTCTAGTTGCGGTGAGCAGGGGCTACTCTTCGTTGGGGTGCGTGGGCTTCTCATTGCGGTGGCTTCTCTCGTTGTGGAGCACGGGCTCTAGGAGCGTGGGCTTCAGTAGTTGTGGCTTGTGGGCTCTAGAGCGCAGGCTCAGTGGTTGTGGCGCACGGGCTTAGTTGCTCCGTGGCATGTGGGATCTTCCCGGACCAGGGCTCGAACCCATGTCCCCTGCATTGGCAGGCGGATTCTTAACCACTGCGCCGCCAGGGAGGCCCCATTATAGAATTTCTTGCAGTTTATTTCCAGTCATTGAATTTTGTGCTGACGGCTCTGGTATAATCCTGTCAGGTAACTCTTTTTAAAAAAAAATTAATTAATTAATTTATTTATTTATTTATGGCTGCATTAGGTCTTCATTGTTGCATGCGGGTTTTCTCTAGTTGCAGTGAGAGGGGGCTACTCTTCGTTGCAGTGTGCGGGCTTCTCATTACAGTGGCCTCTCTTGCTGCGGAGCACAGGCTCTGGGCACACGGGCTTCAGTAGTTGTGGCACGCAGGCTCAGTAGCTGTGGCTCACGGGCTCTAGAGCACAGGCTCAGTAGTTGTGGCGCACGGGCTTAGTTGTTCCACGGCATGTGGGATCTTCCTGGACCAGGGCTCGAACCCGTGTCCCCTGCACTGGCAGGCGGATTCTTAACCACTGCGCCACCAGGGAAGCCCTCATTTTTTAAATACACTTTATTTTCCAGAAGAGTTTTAGGTTTACAGCAAAATTGAGGGGAAGGTGCAGAGATTTCCCATGTACCCCTCCTTCCCCACCATCACCATTCCCACCAGATGGGACATCTGTTACAATTGATGAACCTACATGGACACGTCATCGTCACCCAAAGCCCATAGTTTACATCAGGGTTCACTCTTGGCCTTGTGCATTCTATGAGTTTGGAAAAACGTGTAATGACAAGGGTCCATCATTATAGTATCGTACAGAGTAGTTTCACTGCCCTAAAAATCCTCTGTGCTCCCCAGTCCCTGGCAACCACTGATCCTTTTACTGTCTTCATAGTTTTGCCTTTTCCAGATGCCACAGAGTTGGAATCACACAGTATGAAGCCTTTTCAGATTGGCTTCTTTCACTTAGTAATATGCACTTGAGTTTTCTCCTTGTCTTTTCATGGCTGATAGCTCGTTTCTCTTTAGCTCAGGATAATGCTCCATTGTCCGGATGTAACCATTTATTTATCCATCACTTACTGAAGGACATCTTGGTTGCTCCCCAGTTTTGACAATTGTGAATAAGCTGATGTAAACATCCACGTCAGATTTTTTTGGTGGATATAAGTTTTCAACTCCTTTGTGTAAATACCAAAGGAGCTGGATCATATGGTAAGAGTATGCTTAGTTTTGTAAGAAACCACCAAACTGTCTTCCACAGTGGCTGTGCCATCTTGCATTCCTACCAGCAAGTCCACATCCTCGTCAGCATTTGGTGTTGTCAGGGTCCCAGATTTTGGCCATGCTAATAGGTGTGCGGTCATATCTCGCTCTCAAATTGCATTTCTAGGTAACGAATTTTTGAGCATACCATTTATTTTTGTGGGTGATCTCTTTAGCCACGGGTCACCTCTTTTAATTTTCTCTTTGGAAGAGCAGGATAGAGAGAGAGCATGGGAGGCTTAGTCTTCTCTCAATTTAATTTTCTCAGCTGGGGAAGTTATAAAAGTGGTTTTCTAGGACAAATAGATGTGGTTTATTATAAGCCGGTTTTGGCAAGGATCGATTTCTATCAGGCCCATGACTGAGATGTCCTATGGGAGAAACAAAACAGGCAATAATTCTTTTATAAAATTAGGTTATTTCACTGATTTAGACTACTTGCCCCTCTCCCACAGTAGTAAACCCAACAAAGTTTTAGTGATCGTAGGGATTTGACTGAGGGAAGATGTTTGGGGAAGTTTCCGAGGTTGCCTCTAGGAAGTTCAGGGTGATAATAAATGCTGTCTCTTTGGAGATACTGAGCAATGAACGTAGGAAAAAAACGGAGCCTTTGCCGCGCACTGTGGAGTTGATTTCAACTGAGTCCTTGACTGCTCAGTCGTATTTTTGCTCACAGACCACCTACCTGTCTGTGGTCATGGTTGTTTTCAGCGGGGTGGGTGTGGAGGTCGCTGTGGTTCCCGGACACGTGTAGTGGACCCGGGTCTGCTCCTCAGACAGGGAATCTGCCAACCTGGCCCGTGAGCCTCTCACAGGGGTGGTCGTGCTGGGGTCCAGTGGCACAATTAGCCGCAATTAGTAGCGATTCCTTTTTTGGTTTTTTTCTGGCTTAGATGCAAAATTTGAGAAGTTTTTTGAAATGTACCAGGACCAATGACTGTCATTCCAACAACAGGGATTTTGGTAAAATGACACATGATGGTTTTTTTTCCCTGAGCACATGCGTTTACGGTTTAGGATGTGGGAAGTGGGCTGAACTGCTGGGCCCTGGGCTCCAGACCCAGGCCGTGTTTTGCAGTCATCCTAGATTTTGGCTGCGCAGCTGGGGAGGTCTCGTCTGAGGTGGCCTCTGCTTCCCTTTCAGGCACTGGCCCTCAGTGTTTCTCATTTGCTGTTTTCAGGCCTGTCTTCCTGTTCTGTTCCTGACATCCCCGGCATTCCTCTAGGTCCTACCTTCTGCCGGTACCTGCTGCTCTGACTGGATGCACCATCCCTCCCGTTCGTCCAGCCCGTCTGCCCTTTGCACCCTCGCTTCACTGTGGTCCTGTCTGCTCTCATCTGAACCCAGTGTGTCTCTTCATTAACGTCTACCTGGTTCTCAGGCCTTGATTTCAGGACACCCCCCAACCCCATGTTTTCCTGCGGCTCTGTCGCTCATTCATTCTCTAAGCAAGTGTTTATTGGGGCTTATTTTGGACCAAGTGTTGTACCAGGTACTGGGTACAGACAGAAATAAGATGTGGTTGGTGGTTAGGCTGTGTGAAAGATTTGAAGCTGTTTACGTTTACGCAGCGGAGCGAGTTCCCATTTCCTCGGTACCTAGTGATGGAAACACTGACAGATATTTGTACTCACCAATCCTCAATTTCAGCCTCACGTAGGGCATTGTCTGCACTGGAGGGTAAACGCTTCTGATAAAGTCTAAGGACCAGTGGGGGGAAAACTTCTTACTGTCTCTGTGTGCGTATGTGGACGGCTCTTAGAAATTTCCTTGAATGAAAGAAAAATGAGGAAGAAGAAAGAAAGAAGAAAGAAAGAAGAAGCTGCAGAGGCATTGTAAGGCAAGTGACAAATGTGGGGCGAATCGGAAGATCTGAGCTCAAGCCCAAGCTTTGCTTTTGAGGTGGTGGGCCGGGTGCAGGCGCTGTCCCCCATGTGAACCCCAGTCTGTAAAGGGGGGGCGTGTTGGAGGGTGTGGCCCGGGGACCCTACGTAGAGCTGTCCCCGCCTGGCTTGCCTAGCTGCACACACCCGAGTGCCCACCTGGTCTGCACGCTGTGGCATCTCTTTCGTTTCTGGGGTCGGCTGTGATTTGGCGCCCCACTCGGGCATCTGGACCAGGGGGTCTCGTGCTGGAAAGGGCTGGGGCCCGAGGTGCCCCTCGTGCTGTGCGAGGGGAGGGGTCTGCCCAGCACCCCTCCTGCAGCTGCTCTCTGAGAGCATGTCAGCGAGCCCTCTGGGAGCTCATGGAAGATGAGAGCAGTCACGCCCAGAGTTGTGGTTTGTGATGAGGATTCTCGTGCCCACACTGTGGACATTCAGCCCCGGGATCCATGCAGACACGCTTCCCGCCAGACGCGGTGAGTCTGCCGCCAGCGCTCGCCGCTCGGTCCAGCAGGTGACCGGGACGGAGTGCGCGGTGCTGGCAGCCAGCCCGTTACCTGAGGCCGGAATCAGGCTGAGCCAGCCATGGAGGGCAGCTGTGGGGCAGTGAGGCCCGGGGGTCTCCGAGCCCGAGGTGTGGGTTTGACCCAATTCGTGTCCAGAAGGGCAGCAGGCAAACATCCCTGGGAGAGTGGGAGTCACGGCCACCGGTGTCTGTTTAGCCTAGGGCAGACCCTTTTCAGCCAGGGGTCAGCCGGAGCTCCTTCCGGATGTGAGGAGGAAGAGAGGAACCCGTGGAGGTCCATCCCACCCACTGCAGTCACATCAGGGACTCAGCGAAAGCCAGCCCCCCACCCCCATGGCCCCCCAGGCCTGTCTCCCAAGACTTGCCCTGCGTCCTCCACTCCCGGGACCCCATCCCCAGGCCTGGACCCTGCTCCCCCAAAATGATGGAAGCGTGGTTAAAATGAAGTTCTTTCTGGAACCAATGGGCTGGATCTTAAGCCTTCCTGAGAACTGAAGTGTAATTTAAGAAACTGGAAGAAATGATTGAGTCACTGTCCTAATCCCCCGAGAGTCTGTTCTCACTCCAGCGAGCAGCCTAATCCCTGCGACTCTGCGACACTGGGCAGAATCCTTAATTACCAGCATCTCATTTCTTCTTCGTGGGCGCTGCCTGAGTAGCATCTGTTGCTCAAATGAACTCATGTGAAAATAAAGTATTGAAATCAATAATTCAACTTGGAGGTGAAATGGAACAGAAAAATAACTTTCCTGTTTGCCGGCTCCTTTTCACGGATGTGGTGACCTCTGCTTTCCGTCCGGAGCTGTCAGAACCCGGGTGGCGAGCAGGTGACTTCACAGTGACCTGGACACAGGGGTGAAGGCAGCTCCTGCCAGATGGGGGCTCTGCGTTGTGGCTTCTGTGCTTTTGTGGAAACAAAGGCAACGCAGTATGTCTTCCAGGAGCCGAGGCGCCAGCACCCGGGGGGAGCACTGGCCAACTCTCAGTTCCAGACAGGGGCCACAGTGGGAGGGGGGCCACAGCGGGAGGGGGGATACGGCGGGAGGAGGCCACAGCAGGAGGGGGGATATGGCAGGAGGGGGGCCACAGCGGGAGGGGGGCTATGGCGGGAGGGGGGCTATGGCAGGATGGGGGCCATGGCAGGAGGGGGACCACAGCAGGAGGGGGCTATGGTGGGAGGGGGCTATGGTGGGAGGGGGCTATGGCAGGAGGGGGCTATGGTGGGTGGGGGGCTATGGCAGGAGGGGGGCCATGGCAGGAGGGGGGCTATGGCAGGAGGAGGGCCACAGCAGGAGGGGGGCCACGGCAGGAGCATGGCTATGGCAGGAGGGGGGCTATAGCAGGAGGGGAGCCATGGTGGGAGGGGAGCCACGGCAGGAGGGGAGTTATGGCAGATCTGGGCTATGCTGCTGCCTTTCTCTTAACTTCTTCGCATTTCCGTTTCAATCCTGATCAGATGTCAAAGCTTTGTTGACACTCGATAAGTTGCACTAAAGCATTCAGTCGGGCTCGTGGATTCCGGGGACCCAGCAGTAGCCCCTTTCCCGAGGTTACTCTGGGAGATCAGTCACTTTGGTGGCGCGTGGATTTGTGCGGGTGGGGATGGTCACAGGCCCTCCTGGCTGCATCACGAAGCACTAAAGTGAGTTGTCACCTGTTGACATGCAGGAAGTGGCGCCTGGACACGTCCCTCCTGATGCAGGGTCCCTGCTGTCCAGCAAAGGCCACGGGCACTTCAGCAGGGGGGATGGACACACGCTCCCCATGGCTTTCGTCACTGCTTTTTAGGAAAACAGGAGAAAGACAAGCAGACGACAAACAGGTGACGGCCCAGCGCAGGGCCTCCTTCCGGCGCCGGTCCAGGGAGGTGCGCGCGTGGAGTCCTCGGAGCAGACACCATGGGGAGGCTCCATCCAGGCCCTTCGGCTGGGGAAGCCAAACTCCTGTTTATGCGAAGCTTTCACAAAAACGTGCTTGCTGTCTACTTCCTTGCGGGGTTTGTAGATATTCCAAATCCCCGCGGCGGTCCCGCTGCCTCTCCAGCCACCTGGCAATGCTCAAGACCCTAGCACGACCTTGGCTGGTAATGTTTCTGAGATGGCGTTCTGGGAACCAGCAGTCTGGAATGTTCCTCGGGGCAGCTTCTCGAGTCAGCTCACGACGAAGGAAGGAGGGACGGTGAGCGTGGAAAGGACACAGGGGAGCTTCAGATGAGGGGCTGCTGACTCAGGGCTGATTACAAATGTGACACTCCGGTCCTGCTACAGTCGCCGCAAGATCGCACGTGTGGCCACAGACTGTGGTCCAGCCTTTCAGCAGCACCGAGAAGCAGCCAGTTCCTCTGATGCCCCCCTTTCCACAGCGACGGCTCCCCTACGCGCCCGGTGCCCACCCTGCCTGCAGCCCGCTCGTTCCCACGTTTGGAGGCCACTGCTGCCCCGAGGGAGGCCTAGGTGGAAGTCCTTACAATTGGGGTGAACAGCTGACCAGGCCTCCACCCCAGCGCCGTCCCTCCCGTCACGGCCCCCTTCCTTCCGGGACACCCTCCCCTGCGCGGCGAGGCCTGGGGAGCGGGGTGCGGTGCTGCAAACTCCAGGCGCAGACGTGCAGGGTGCAGACCGCTCCTGACCTGACCTGAGCTTCCCTGGACGTGTGGATAACCCACTCCATGGGGACAAATGATGTCCACCCACAAACAAGAAAACAGCTATGGAAATTCCTTCAGATCTTTGAAAGTTTCAGAGGTTCTCAAGGAAAAACAAATGAAACCTCAGTGGGATCCACACCTGGGCTGCTTTCCTGTCCTGCTCAGAGTAAACCTCATGGGCCTCTTTGCGCTTGCGTATTTCACTGTTGGTGTAGAATTTTCTAGAATAGGTTTCTTCCTCCTCATGATGAAAAGAGACAAAGGAAAGTCCACCTAGGAAGATGAAGGCAGGGAGGCTGCAGGACATCTGTTCCTTAGACAGCCTCCCTCTCCTCCCCATCCGTCAAAATCACCCTTGACAAGAGCTGACCAGTCGCTCCCACGACGTGGAAAACTCCAGAGCAACCCCGCCCAGCTCTGCTCCTGGGAGGGTCCTCCCTGCAGTCCTGGCTGTCTCCCCACGGGGTCTCCGCACACCTGAGCTGGCGGGGGGTGGGACCGTCTGAAGAGTTCTGCTGGCGTCAGGCTGGCCCGAGCGCAGGGTCCCCTGGTTTCCAAGCTCGCTGACCACCACCCAGGGTGCGGTGTCCTGGACACCAGCGTCAGCCTGGCCCATGTTCCTGCAGCGCCCAGCAAGCAACACGTCATGAAATATTGATATGGTTCCACCAGACTTCCACCTGACATTTGATTTATGGCTTTAGGTGTTCTTTTTTAATTCTAAGTAGTCGATGAAGGATCAAAGGAAATGTCATATTTGCAGCACTGAGCCCAGAGGGGCACCTCCGCAACCAGGAAGGGGCTGGCCCTCCCACCATTGGTGGTGTTCCCAGCGGCCGGGGTCAGGCCCGAGCCCCTCCCTGGTACCACCAACGTTTCAAATATTTATCACATTAAATATCAACCTCCAGAATATTGCCTTCGTTTAAGCTTTTCACGTCCCAATGATTTTTTATTATTTCCATCGACCAAAATAAATGAAGAAAATGTTTTAGACTACACTTGAAAGCATGTAAAAATCAATAACTGGATTTTAAAAGATTTAAAATGTCTTGAATACATTCATTTTCAAACATTTGCCTCTGATCTTTAAATAGCTTTTCTTGGAGCATAACATTTTTTTGAAAAGTCAAATATGGAACATTAAGGGTATAATTACCATTTTAATTATAACTCAATCATCCTATCTGCTTTGCATAGAAATTAAAGCTTTTATGTCAGGATTTTGGGCACTCACAAATGTTCAGGAGCAATTAATGTTAAAAGTTTAATTTTTTTAAAAAAATCGAGTACGAACTTTGCGGTTCTTAATTTCATTCTTGCTCAGACTGAAAATTACAGATGCTCTCGCTTGTTATTTTATTTCTAAAGTGAATCCGTTTCCACTTATGAGTCCGTTCCTGTGTCCCTCCCAGAGGCAGGACCACGATGGTTAAGGGGCTCTGAAGACTTGCTGTCCCGGGGCTGGGGGCCACTGCTCACCTAACACACAGGCCTGCCATGTGACACACGTGGGTGAGCGGCAGACGTTGAGAGCAGCCTCAGGCTGGTGCACACCCTGAGCTAGTGGGATTGTCGCGTGAGCCCGTTTGCCGTAGGATCTAAAATCATCCCAACTGCTCTGAGAGTTATTGATTTTCCTCCTGTCCCGAATAGAAGTGTTTAAAAATTGGTTGTACCCTTAGATCCTTTGTATTTGGGAAGCAGAGGGCTGCTTTCATTAAATCACAGAACAGGACAAAGCCTCAGAAACCTCAAGGACCGGGGGTTCCCCGTGAACCCTGCTCTGGGCTCAAAGAAAGTTATGGGAGGGGGCTTCAAAAGTCTCCAGTTTGCATTAATGAAAACACTGTTTGGCTAAAACTCAGCGAGATTTTCGTTGCATTTAGCCCCGAAAATGAAATACTGAAATGACAGCTTTCCCGTGGTTTTGCTGCAGACGAGTGGCATGCTGAGCGCCGCATCCCGACGCCCAGGCTGCAGGTCTGGGCACGCATGCGCGCTGGTGTGCAAAGTGCAGTCTCACCATTTTTCTCCTTGTTAAACCCCCATCTAAGATCTGGCCCATTTCCTCCTGTGCTGGAAGGAAAATCATTTTTCTGGGCATTGCCGTGGCAAAATAAAATAATTCCAATTTTAGAAAGTCTGTGGATGGGTCCCTTCCTCTCAGCATTTTTTGCTGACTGCCTCGCTCCACTTTGCTTTTCCCTGGAGCCTATTTTTGTGGTTTGTATTTTTCTTCCTTGTGCTTACATCTTAGTTTTCTGCTTTTATTAGGAAAAATGGCAATGGAGGCAGGCAGACGTGATTTAAAAATGATGATCACACCACGTCCTGTGTACCTGGGATGAGACAGCGCCCGGAGACCTACTACCTGACCGTGGTCACTCACTTGCGTGGTCCTAACAGTCACACCACCACTAACAGCCCAGAACTAGAGGCAACTGGCTTCCGAAGTACGCACACAACCTGGACGCTTCCAGCAGAGGGGGGATTTCACATGATTTTATTATTTCCAGGGAAAGAAAAAATTTTTAAATCTGAGTAAACATGACTGAGATTTAATGGCTCTGAAAGACTTTCTGTATAAATCAGTTCACCCTTCAGAAAACGTCCCTTTCTTGGGCGTCCTCTTCAGGTTTGGGTTCTGCAGGAGTTCTCGGTGCCCTCTGGGTAACCTGAGTCCTCAAGCATCGCCGGGGGCTTCCATCTGCCCTCCTCCGTCCCCTGGGGGGCTTCGGCAGTGGGGGCGGGCAGAGCTGGGGGCCTGCAAGAGGAGGGGGTCTGTTCCTTCCCCGGCTCCGGCCTCCGTGGGTGGACAGCATCCCGTCCACTGCAGCTCCCCCTCTACGCCCGGCATCCCCACCTCCACAGAATGTGCTCTCCCTGTGGTGTGGCTTCCCCAGTCCTGGCCACACCTCGGTGAGGGCCTGTCACGCTGAAACTCTCCCCCAGCCCGTGGACAGTGCGGGCTTCCTGCTGACCCCCATCCGGGAAAACATGAGTATCAGGAAGGGACCCGACCCCGTCCGAATGGGTTTGAAATGTTCGCTGCTTACATGCCTGCATTCTCTCTGGCTGGGCAATGAATTCGGTGAAGAATATACCACAATTTTGTTAGACAAAGTGAAATGCATGTCACCTTCCAGTGTTTAGTATTGTGAGAGTTTCCTGGGAGCCAAAGAACAGACACAAACCCGTCCCCAGAGAAGGTGTGGAGTCGCTGCTGTTGCCGGGGACATAAAGCCAGAGGCAGGAGGCGGGGCCACTGGCTCATCTCCACAGCTCGAGAGACCGGACCGTAACCCGCAACCACTGTGAGGCCCGAGTACCCGCTGCTCCGGCGCAGGAGGGGAGAGCGGTGTGCTTGGGCCGGGCGGTGAGGCGGGAACAGAGCCTCCAGGGCCGTGGGTGGGACGCCTCATCATCCCTCCATCCCCTTATTAACCGCAAGCTCAGCACACACTCGCCCAGGCTGCTGGGTGTTGGCACCTTTCCTGGCAGGAGCAGCGCGGGTGGGACCTCTCCCGCACCGGTCCCCCATCGACAGGATTGGGGGGCAGGCTCCCTCACTCCGCACAGCTTGGTCCCTTTGGGAGAGACTTTTGTGGATTCTAAAGTGTTGCCAAGTGTCAGAAAGAGGGACAAAGCGAGGGGACCCTCCAGTTACCATGTGCAGAAGAGGACAACCCGGGTCCCACCCTGACCACGGAAGAGTCTCCCCATCACCCCTGCCAATCCCAGCGTGGCCGACAGGTACTGCAGCCTCCACAGATACCTATTTTAGCAGAAAATCATCAAGAATGGACAGGACAAGCTCTAACAGCTTAGAAGCATGGCAAGTGACCTTGACTTCTGATGTCTGCCATATGGCTCCATCCCAAATACTGGTTGAAAAATAGAAAGAAAATCCTAGAAACTAAGAATAAAGAGGGACAGAGGCTGACACACCCCATAAAGTAACAGCTATTAAAACAATGTGAAACTAGCTCAAGAATAAGCCCAGATGTATAAGCCAGGACTGTTATCCTAAAACAGACTTTATTACGTATAAAAATGCATGAGAGGGGAGGACCATCAGAAACAGGAAGGAAATGATTATTCATAAAGGTTTTTAGGATGACTGGTAAGCAAGCATAATCTTGCCTTTGGCTCACACCTCAAAATATATTACAGGTGGGTGGAATAAAATATCAAAATAGCAGAAGCAAACCGCAATGAATGTTTACTAAGCTTCTCGAGGTGGGGTGGAGAAGATCTTTCAAAGCAGAGAAGCAGAAGAATAAGTCAGACATTCAACAGATTGACTACAGAGAAATTAAAAATTTCTCTGTTTCAAAAACCTTTCATCATAATCAAATTAAAAAATGGAACAAAAGATGTATGCAGCCAATGACGATGGATTAGCAAACAAAATGATCATAAACATAACAACTCTGCTGATAAGAACTTACTACAAAAATGTCTCTCACATCTGGACTTAAGAAAAGCGTGTTATTTCTGATGAGTGGATAACCGGTATTTTTCCCTTTATGGAGCGCTGGCAACTACGTTTTCCCCTCTGCCTTGAACACCAAGCCGCTCTGCGCTTGGTCATTGCACCTATCTTTAGCTTGTTTTACTTGCTTCCTGGCACGTCCCTGCCCTTCTGGGAATTAGAGTATACATACAATCTAATGGTGTGGTTGAATTCCTGGCTGGTTAGATAGAACCGTCTTGTCTTTTCCTTCACCAATATGAATAATATCCTTTGGATGGATTCCCAGGGTGGAATCACGGCACAGATGTGCATGAACGTCTCTGAGATTATTGACCACGGGGCACCTCACCCTTGGTGGGTGCTGGGCCCATGCAGGCTCCCTCTCCGTCCCCTCCTCCCCCCCCTGCCCCCCGCCAAGAAGAACAGAGCAAGTGTCTGTTAATAAGTAAATGTTGTCGTTAACGCAGCAAAGTGTGGCTCCTGAAGTGTTTGGATTTTAAAAGAGAGAAGGCAGTGATCTGTCCAAGTAAATAAATCAGCCAGACTCAGGGGCTGGTGCCTGCATCTCTCCGATGACATCGCACAGGTGTCATTTTGGTTTGGGGTGAGGCCTTTCCCCGAGGCCAGTCTCGGAGCCCAGGCATGGACTGACCTTAGTGAAGGCAGAACGCCTTCGCTCGGGCCAAGAAGAATGACCAGACCAGGTACAGCTGACCGTTCTTAGTTGTCAAAACTATACCAGCTCAGTCACCGTCTGTGAAGGGGGTTTCACGGTGAGATATTTGGTCACTTTGTTGTTGACTTTGTAACTGTCCTTCTTCCAAATAAGATGAGGTCTGCTGACAGGCTGCTGGGTCCTGTACACTCATCCCTTTTTCCATGACGGGAGAAGATGACAGGTGAACTGCAAAGCAAGAGACAGATGAGAAACCGGTTCCCCGAGGGAGACACAGGGCACAGAAGGGCTGGCGTCCGTGTCCAGGACTTTAGGCACTGGGGTAATGCGTCGTGGACGGCAGGCAGTGTGCACATGGGCGCGGTGTTGCAGCCACGGGCGTACCGAGCTGCCTGAGACTGGACGCCGTGACAGCACAGGCTTATGGGACTAGTTCTTCAGTAGGAACGTATTTTACAGTTAAATGTTCCAGTGACCCTGAAAAATGTAAAATCCCATCCCCTAGACAACAGGCTTCATTTCGACTTCCATCTGTCAGACTGATGTGTCACATGGCTCTGTAGTTAAAAACCAACATGAATCATTTGGAACCGAAACCCATCCCCTGGCTCTTTACAGGTCTCCCCATGTGACTGTGACCACGTGGGGCTCTCGTTTCCCCGTCTGCAGGGTCCTAGTCATCCTTCCTTGGAGTCAGGGTCAGTCATGCAGCGGGCCAGCCCTGGTGTCTTCCTTATTTCAAAGGCCGCACCCCAGCCTGCAATGCTTGGAAAGTCCCACCATGAGTAAAGTCTCAGGCACCTGCCTTTCTCAGACACAGGGTAGGGCTACAATTTTAATACCTCCTTGTAAACAGAAATATCTCACTCCGTTCTCCGGAGAATTTCCCAGCCTCCAGGACCTTTGTCCAGGCTTGAGAACAGCACAGGCCGGGAAGCCCAGGGCTCCACATGAGAGGAAGCGGGCAGGGATGGTTCGCGGGCCAAGCTCCAGTCTGTGCACGACTGCATCCAACGTGTAGCTGTGGGAGTGGACGCCGGGCAGGGGAGGAGAGAGGGTCTGTGTCCCCCACAAAGTGAGACGAAGGCTCAAAGCAGAAACAGACTCTCCTGCTTTGTTTCTCTCTCTCCTCAGAGCAGCCCAAGCACTGGGCCCAAATGGATCCCTGGTGATGTTTCTAAGTAACTCGGTTCCAGAAGAAAGTGCAGCCCAGCATCCCTCAGTCTCTTTGATGAGATTCTTTGATGGGTGGGGAGAGGCGACGGGAGGAGATCATTAAGGATGGGCTGTAAACCTGGTCTCCTGAGTTTGGTGCTAAATCTCACTTTTTGCTAGTGGAAAGAACTCAAACCCATTTGATAAAAACTTTGGTGAACACTGTCTGTCTTGGAAACTATTTTTTTAAAATAAATTTATTTATTTTTATTTATTTACTTTTGGCTGTTTTGGGTCTTTGTTGCTGCGCACGGGCTTTCTCTAGTTGCATCGAGCGGGGGCTACTCTTCGTTGCGGTATGCAGGCTTCTCACTGAGATGGCTTCTCTTGTTGCAGAGCACGGGCTCTAGGCGCGCGGGCTTCAGTAGTTGTGGCACTCGGGCTCAGCAGTTGTGGCTCACGGGCTCTAGAGTGCAGGCTCAGTAGTTGTGGCGCACAGGCTTAGTTGCTCTGTGGCATGTGGGATCTTCCCGGCCCAGGGCTCAAACCGGTGTCCCCTGCATTGGCAGGCGGATTCTTAACCACTGAGCCACCAGGGAAGTCACTGTCTTGGAAACTATTTTGCCTTTTTCAAAAAACTCAGTGTAGGGTGGAAGAAAACGCCTGGGCTTCAGAGTGGCTGGACTTTTGTTTGAATTCAAATTCTGCTCTCGCTTTCTCTCTGTCTCTCTCTCGGTCTCTCTCTCTCTGTCTGCTTATGCTTTTTCTAATTCTTTAAACTATTGAGCATTTGAGTTGATTTCTTCATTGCTTCCTGCACAAATTTTTGGTTTAGGCAATATAATGATTATTCTAGTTAGTTTAGGGAGCTTCACCAAGTTGAGGAATGATGAGAAAAGAACAATGTTATTTATTAGGCTAATATTGAGGGAGGAAAAAGAAATGTTAAAGAAATAACAGGCAAGGAAATTTAACACATCTAGCCACTTGGGACCTTATAGTGAAGGAAAAATAAGAAACAGTCAAACAAATCATAACAGCCCTGAGAGCTTCACTCGATTGTAATAGAATATCATCTTCAAAGTCCAAAACGATGGAAGCTCTAGAAACAATATAATTGGTACACTCCCTTTAAGAAGAAAAGGCACTGCATTTATAATGATTCCTATCTAAATTACTTTTAAAAGTTTGGCATTTAAAAATATAATTTTCAATTATTTCAAAATTCAGTGTTGTAGAACTTTTCATTTTTTCAAAATGTTGATAAATACGATGGCATCAGTAGCACCAAGACTTGATTCAGCTTTCTTGACCATATTTGGCACAAAGAGAAAGAGTTCAGACTCTGCTAAACTCATAATAGTGTGAGAATCAAGAAAATACTATGTCTGTTTGGTCTGATGCTGGACAGTGTTTAAAAAGTAAATCAGGGCTTCAAAAAGTATTGAAGGTCAGTAAAGGACGGAAGCCCTTTTCCAGAGGTTACTTTGTCTTGTTAAGTGAATTAATACACTAATACATGTAGAAGAAGGCTTAGCACCTAGTGTGTGGTATATAAACATCAGTTAATATAGTCATCATCATCTTTATCACACCTCACAAATTCTCTAGGATATTTCGGATCTGTACATTGAAAATTATAAAATGTTAGTGAAAGAAACCAAGGAAGACCTAAATTAGTGGAAAGACATGCTGCTTATGGATTGGAAGACTCAAGCAGTGAAAGTGTTGATTCTCATGAAACCGACCTCTAGGTCAGTGTAATACCAGCAAACATGTTTGTAGAGGTACATAGCTTATTCTAAAATTTATATGGAAAGGCACACATACTAGAATAACTAACATATCCATTTTATAAAAAACAGAAGGAGGGGCTTCCTTGGTGGCACAGTGGTTAAGAATCCACCTGCCAATGCAGGGGACACGGGTTGGAGTCCTGGTCTGGGAAGATCCCACATGCCACGGAGCAACTAAGCCCATGTACTACAACTACTGAGCCTGTTCTCTAGAGCCTGCGAGCCACAACTACTGAGCCCACGTACCACAACTACTGAAGCCCGTGCGCCTAGAGCCCGTGCTCCGCAACAAGAGAAGCCACTGCAATGAGAAGCCCACGCACCACAACGAAGAGCATCCCCCATTCGCCGCAACTAGAGAAAGTCCCCACGCAGCAACGAAGACCCAGCACAGCCAAAAAAAAAAAAGAGTGGAAGGAATCACTACTCAATATTGAGGTTTTCTGGAAAGTGATAGTAATCAAGACTGTGTGGTATTGGTGAAAGGACAGATGCATAGATCAGTGGAACAGAATAGAGAGCCCAGAAGGAGACCCACACAAATGTGACCAACTGTTTTTTGACAAAGGTTCCAGAGCAATTCCGTGGAGGGAGAATTGCCTTTTCAACACAAGGTTCTTGAACAACTGGACCCCCATAAGCACTGCCCCTCCCCCCACCAGACCCCCAGACCCATCAATGTATATCTCACACCGTGGATAAAAACTGACTAAAAGTACATCATAGACTTAGATTTTTAGGAAAAACCTAGGAGAAAATTTGGGGGATCTACAGCAAGACAAAGAATTCTTAGACTTGACATCAAAAGCATTACCTGTAAAAGGAAAAACTGAAGGATTAGATTTCATCAAAATTGAAAGACTTTGCCCTGTGAAAGGCCCTCTTAGGAGAATGAAAGACAAGCCACGAACTGAGAGGAAATATTTGCAAATCGCAATCTGACAAAGAACTAGTACCTAGAGTATATGAAGGGCTCTCAAAACTCATCAGTTAAAACACACAGTTGAATTCGAAAATGGGCAGAAAACACTAGGAGATATTCTAGCGAAGAGGATACACAGATGGCAAATGAGCACACGATAAGATGTGCAACTTCTGGGAAATGCAAGTTAAAACCATGTGCGATACTATTTACCACACATCTAGCAGAGCGGCTAAAATAAGAAATAACACCACCACCAAATGCTGGTGAGGCAGTGGAGAAACCGGATCACCCGTACGCTGCTGGTGGGGATGCAGAATGGGGCAGCCACTCGGGGAAACAGTTTGGGATTTCTTTAAACTAAACACGTGGCTACCACCTGACCCAGCAATGACACTCCTGCGCACTTATCTCGATAAATACAAATTTATGTTCATACAAGAAACCCTGTGTGCTGATGCTTACAGTAGCTGTATTTGTAATCGCCCCAAACTGGAATCAACCCAGACGTCCTTCACTGGATGAAGGTTAAAGAAATTGCGGTCCATCCACACCGAGGAAGAGCAGTAAAAAGGATCTATTGATACAGCAACCTGCCTCAGTCTCTGAAGAACTAGTCTGAATGATAAAAACAATCCCAAATGCACACCACATGATTCCATTTATATAATGTTAATGACGTGATACAATTATAGAAACAAGGATGGGACTCGTGGTGGCCAGGATGAAGGTGAGGCGGGCGTGGCTCTAAAAGGGCAGCAAGAGGGATCTTCGTGCTGATGGATGTTCTGTGTCTTGACTGCAGCCTTGGGGACAAAACCCACACATGTGATAAAATCGCACAAACCAAACACACACAAATAAGTACAAGTGAACTGGGGAAACCTGAGCCAGACGGGTGGATCAAATCGGGGCCAACATCACGGTAGTTTTGCAAGGCGTCATCGTTGAGGGACGCCAGGGGAGGGGACCTGCAATCCCCCTGGACCATGTCCTATGAGGGCACGTGGTCTATGACTCAAAGTGGAGTTCACACACACACACAAGCACACACACACACGCACGTACTCTGGGCCTCATCCCATCTGAGTGTTTGGGGAGTGAAGCCAGGTGTGCGTCTGCTATGCAGGGATCCTGTGGAAGGACCCAGCCGGACACTGAGCCTCAGACCACCTGGGAGCCCAGCCGGCAGAGTCCTTCCAGCCTTGGGTCCATCCTGGTGCGTGAACCCCGAGGGCAGGGCAGTGACAATGCCCCACATAACATGACGACTTCACTGCCTCTTGGGAGGACCTCCGACCCATCACAAGCCCAGCATGTCGATCCTGCAGCCCACCTCCAAGTGCATTCTGTTCTCCTCCGAATTGTAAGCAGTTTGAGGGCTAATGTCATTACATCCAAGCAGGACCGCCTCTTAAAATGACTGCAAATCACTGGGGTAGAATTTGAAGTGATAACCTGAAGTTGAGTTTATTTAAATATTTCTCTCATTCAGGAGAACAAATAAGAAAAGTGTATTCCAGTAGCAGCACGGGACCCCGGGTCCACTTGCCTCACGGGCTCCACCTACATCCTCCACTGTGGCCACTAACCTGGCATCTTCCTCCAGAGGAAGCCTCTGACAACCCCACTTGGCTCTGTGCTGGGGACACCACTCAAATTTCCTTCTCCTTGTGGAAGGAGCACCAGGCCTTCCACGAGGCCGGTGGAGGGTGGAGTCTTCTAGAGCCTCAGGTAATGTGATTTCTGTAAGTTTAATTTACACTGTTTGCTTTGAAGACGTAGTTTACCAGTCAAATCTCTCCCAGAAAATTATCAGAACAGGAAAGGCAATAAAAAGTTAAAACAGTAGATATGCAAATGTTAAGAAATTCTAATCTTGGGGAATTGAATGCAAGTGAATTTGACTTCTTCCATTTGGTAAACTTACCCATTTGGTGTCTTGAATAAAATTAAAACTACAGAGAAGAATAAATCACTTCCTTGAGTTAAAAAGTACACTTTTAGGAGCTATTCAACATGAAAGGCTAAACAGATACCAATCCATAATTCATTAATTGTCACGACTGAAACAATGTTCTTGGTAGTTGCTTCAGTTTCCTCGCTCGAAAAATACCAAAGTTAACCAATAACCCAAGTGAACCCATGGAGGGGCAAAAATAGAATTATTCTTCTGTGACATTGGCAAAATGATGAGGGTGACCCATGATGAAGATACCCCATGTTCTAATTCCACCTCAGTCACTACTTTTCTACAACCTCTTTACTGTACTGTTCTGTACTCTGGATTCCACATGTGCAATTGAACTGTTCTCACGAAAGCAGGAGGAAGAACAGGGCAAGAAGAAACAGGAGAAAAACAAGAACCAAAGGAGACTTAATCCCCTCCTCCCGAAGAGCCTCTGTTGAGCCCACATTTACGCTAAGAAAGGTGACGGACGGTGGGCTGGCGAGGTGGGAGAGATAGCCCCCCTCCTGCCCGGAGGACACAGGCAGGAAGGCGGGTAGTGATGACGCACAGGACCAGAAAGGGATGCCGAGGGGGTCCTGGGGGAGATGGGGGTGTTTGCGGGCTGATGGGCAGGTGACAGGAGGCGGGTCGGGAGTTGGGAAGGAGTTCCGGGTGGGGACAGGACCTGCAGTGTCTGGGCATTGCGTCTGAGTCAGGGGGACACGGGGCTGGGCTCATTACCGTGCAAATTCATGGTCGGTCTAGTTCAGACGCCGCGCTTTGATTGCCGCCGGCCCGGCGTTCACAGGAGCCTTCGGCTTTGTGATGAGAGTAACAGGGAGAAACGGAAGGATTTTTGAGCAGGTGAGAAATGTAATCAGGGTGAGATCTAGAAGATTAGACCGGCAGCGTTTGGCGAAAGCAAGGACGCCCTGCAGTAACTGAGTCCGAGAACAGTGGGGACCCACACCCAGGTTCCCGGGGCCCCGGAAAAGTGGATGCCATGTTGCGGACATGGAGATAAGCCCTTGTGGCCACAAGTTTGCCCCTCATGGGGTGGGGTCGGGGACCCCAGGAGTCAGTGCGGGGCTTGATGGATGCCAGTAACCCTGATGAGGAAGGAGGGCTGCACACGGCTTCAACCTCAAAGAACGGTTCCAGGTTCTGATAGGGAATCAGCAGGCACCGACCCTTTGTGTCCTTTCAGTAGTTGGAGCTTCGTGAAAGCGAGGTCAGTGCTCCCAACGCTCTCTGTAAACAAACCAAGCAAGGCTGAGCTCTTCACTTCAAGACCAGCTAGTGTTTTTGTTGCTGTTGTTGGACAGTTCAAACCTTCTTATGTATTTCAACGATTACTGTGATCATCCTTTTTTGCAGATCTTCCTGGAGCAGGGCCTGGCTCCTCCTGGATTGTTCGTAACATGAGGGGAATGTCTTATCACCTTTCCCTGCATTGTCTGTGTCAAAATCACCCCACAGAGCTTTGCACATAAAACTCTTACTTCGCTTTGCTTATCAAGAAAGAGCGCCAGAGAAAGGGGGCTCCAGAAGTTTTCACTGTGCTAATTTATGACCCGTCAAGTTCAGACCTGTCACTCGGATTCAGTACAAAGTTCACACTCTCACGCTGCAGCCGGTGGCAGCTTTGTAGATAAAGGATTTAACAAAACGCCGCAATATTGCATTTCAACGTGACAGAGAGCCCTTGGCAGCTGCTGCATATTTTGTGCCTACTGCCAGTTGAGATGTAAAAATTGTCAGACTAAGTGGAAATCCAGGTGTTCACGATAATGAAAGTGTAAGTAAAATAATAAGAAAACCTCTGCTATTAAATCTGTTCCAGTGATTCTTAAGAGTTTAAAAAATTAAATCTATTAAAATGTATCATGTGTTCAAAATATTTCAGACTGGAAACAGAACGTCCTGACATTTTCCAGTGTGAGAGCCACTGTCGACTTGGTGAGGGAGGTGGCGGCTCCAGGCAGCAGGATTTTCTGCGAAGACCCCGCACACTGACCCAGCCTCTCCTTTGCCCATTCTCCACGCCACACCTGCCCTGTCCTTCTGGCCATGGTTCCTGACCCCCGAGCTCGCACCTGAACCCCTGCTCTGCACACTCGCTTGGAAGTGTGTGCCTCCCCCGCCCCCTGGCACTTCAGTGACTGCCCCCCTGAGCACTGCCTCTTTGCCCCCTTTGAGATCCACACATGGCAGCCTGGGGCAGAGAGCGTCCCAGCCACCTGCTGGCCCAGACTCTCGGTGTCATGGGCCAGCCCAGGCATGCGACAGAAGTGTTCCCAAGCATGGGGAGTTGGGCATGTCCAAGGTTCAGAAGACCCAGGATGGAGGCCTGTGACATGGGGTCTTAGAACTCATCAGGCTACTTCAAAGAAAATACCTTTTTCTTTTGTTTGCCCCAAACATATGTAGATATGACTGGAGTGTTTCCCAGGACTGAAGGGACATGATCGGTGTCTCTTCCCTGGAAGGGCACTTTTTTTTTTTTTAACAAAGAAACATCTTGCCTGAGTTAGAATTCAGGCTTCTTTTTTTTTTTTAAAGTTTAATTTTTATTTATTTATTTATTTATGGCTGTGTTAGGTCTTCGTTTCTGTGCGAGGGCTTTCTCTAGTTGTGGCAAGCGGGGGCCACTCTTCATCGCGGTACGTGGGCCTCTCATTATCGCGGCCTCTCTTGTTGCGGAGCACAGGCTCCAGACGCGCAGGCTCAGTAATTGTGGCTCACGGGCCTAGTTGCTCCGTGGCATGTGGGATCTTCCCAGACCAGGGCTCGAACCCGTGTTCCCTGCATTGGCAGGAAGATTCTCAACCACTGCGCCACCAGGAAAGCCCCTGGAAGGGCACTTTTTTACTTGGGGTATTTCCCTGGGGTAAAAGTAGGGAATGGTTGGATAATCGCTGAATCTTATCCCCATCCTTTTCTGTCCTGCAGCCAGGAGGGGCACGTAGGGTCTGTTCAGCCACACGCTCACTTGGTTTCCGCTCAGGCGCTGGACCAGAGGTTGGCAGAGTCTGAAGCGTGTGACTGGAGACGGCCTCCCTGGTGCGGGCTGATCACCATCACGGCCTTGAAGATGCCGTGTCTGAACCCAGTGATCTCCAAACTTTTTGACTGTATACGATTATGCCTGAAGTCGTTTTGAACATTCACTCCCCATATGAGTATTAATTCATTTACAGATGATATAAACCACTCTATTCATGTAGCTTGTACACAAATATGCAAATTAAAAAATAATGAGATACACTCCACAAATGGGGGACAGAAGGGAACTTCCTCAACCTGATAAGGAGCATCTACAAAAAGCCCACAGCTCATATCAGACCCATTTTTTTGTGGACACATCTTAAACTCAGCAAGAAAAAGACCCAAATAAAAACAGTTCAAGAATTTGAATAGATATTTCTCCAAAGAAGATATACACACGGCAAATGGCACATTGAAAGATGCTCGGTATCCTTAGTCATGAGGGAAATGCAAGTCAACACTACAGTGACATAACATTTCACACCAGCTAGGGTGGCTAAAATAAAGAAGACAAGGTTGTGGAGAAATCGGAGCCGTCAGACGCTTCTGGTGGGATTGCAAAACGATGCCGCCAATTTGAAGAGTTTGGAAGTTTCTCAAAATGTTAAATACATTTTGAAACAGCAATTCCACCGCTAGGTATCTACCCAAGAGAAATGAAAACATGTCCACACAAATAGGCGCACACAAATGTTCATAGTGTGTGTTATTTATAGCAGCCCCAAAGTGGAAACAACCTAAATGTTGAATGGACCAACTAACGCATGGATAAATAAAACCAGGTATATCCATAAAAGTGGACTATTATTTAGCATAAAAATGAATGAAATACTGATACATTCTACAACATGGATGGACCTTGAAAACATTAGGCTGAGTTAAAGAAGCTGGACAAAAAAGTCACGTATTGTATGATTCCATTTACACGAAACACCCAAGACAGGCAAATCGTAAGAGAAAGAAAGTAGGTAGATGGTGGCCGAGGCCTGGGGAGGGGGAAATGCTAATAGGTTTTAAGGGAGGATGAAAATGTTCTGAAATTAGATAATAGTGGTGGCTGCAGAACTCTGTGAATATACTAAAACCCACTTTAAAAGGAAGAATTTTATGGTATCTGATTTATATCACAAGAAAATTGTTATAAAATGATGAGATTAAAATGCGAAGTTCTAAAAGGTCTAGATTGTCTTCTCTCTTTTATCCAATGAATCATCTACACACTCCACACTTTGGGGACTTTAACACACTGTGCTAATCAATTATGGACCCATAGACCTATCCATTTGGAATTATTTACAAAGCTTTTAGGGGTTTTTCTGAAATCTCCTTTCCCAGAGACGTGGTGGTCGCCATTTGGGCTATTTGCTTTCAGAAAAGCTACCCTCTAAAGATGATACAAATAGATGGAGAGATATACCATGTTCTTGGATTGGAAGAATCAACATTGTGAAAATGACTCTGCTACCCAAAGCAATCTACAGATTCAATGCAATCCCTATCAAACTACCACTGGCATTTTTCACAGAACTAGAACAAAAAATTTCACAATTTGTATGGAGACACAAAAGACCCCGAATAGCCAAAGCAATCTTGAGAACGAAAAATGGAGCTGGAGGAATCAGGCTCCCTGACTTCAGACTATATTACAAAGCTACAGTAATCAAGACAGTTTGGTACTGGCACCAAAACAGAAATATAGATCAATGGAACAGGATAGAAAGCCCAGAGATAAGCCCACGCACATATGGTCACCTTATCTTTGATAAAGGAGGCAAGCATATACAGTGGAGAAAAGACAGCCTCTTCAATAAGTGGTGCTGGGAAAATTGGACAGGTACATGTAAAAGTATGAAATTAGAACACTCCCTGACACCATACACAAAAATAAACTCAAAATGGATTAAAGACCTAAGTGTAAGGCCAGACACTATCAAACTCTTAGAGGAAAACATAGGCAGAACACTCTATGACATAAATCACAGCAAGATCCTTTTTGACCCAGCTCCTAGAGAAATGGAAATAAAAACACAAATAAACAAATGGGACCTAATGAAACTTAAAAGCTTTTGCACAGCAAAGGAAACCATAAACAAGACCAAAAGACAACCCTCAGAATGGGAGAAAATATTTGCAAATGAAGCAACTGACAAAGGATTAATCTCCAAGATTTACAAGCAGCTCATGCAGCTCAATAACAAAAAAACAAACAACCCAATCCAAAAATGGGCAGAAGACCTAAATAGACATTTCTCCAAAGAAGATATACAGATTGCCAACAGACACATGAAAGAATGCTCAACATCATTAATCATTAGAGAAATGCAAATCAAAACTACAATGAGGTATCATCTCACACCGGTCAGAATGGCCATCATCAAAAAATCTAGAAACAATAAATGCTGGAGAGGGTGTGGAGAAAAGGGAACACTCTTGCACTGTTGGTGGGAATGTAAATTGATACAGCCACTATGGAGAACAGTATGGAGGTTCCTTAAAAAACTAAAACTAGAACTACCATACAACCCAGCAATCCCACTACTGGGCATATACCCTGAGAAAACCATAATTCAGAAAGAGTCATGTACCAAAATATTCATTGCAGCTCTGTTTACAATAGCCAGGACATGGAAGCAACCTAGGTGTCCATCATCGGATGAATGGATAAAGAAGATGTGGCACATATATACAATGGAATATTACTCAGCCATAAAAAGAAATGAAATGGAGGTGTTTGTAATGAGGTGGATGGAGTTAGAGTCTGTCATACAGAGTGAAGTAAGTCAGAAAGAGAAAAAGAAATACAGTATGCTAACACATATATATGGAATCTAAGGAAAAAAAAAAAGGTCATGAAGAACCTAGTGGCAAGATGGGAATAAAGACACAGACCTACTAGAGAATGGACTTGAGGATATGGGGAGGGGGAGGGGTGAGATGTGACAGGGTGAGAGAGTGTCATGGACATATATACACTACCAGATGTAAAATAGATAGCTAGTGGGAAGCAGCCGCATAGCACAGGGAGATCAGGTCGGTGCTTTGTGACCACCTAGAGGGGTGGGATAGGGAGGGTGGGAGGGAGGGAGATGCAAGAGGGAAGAGATATGGGAACATATGTATATGTATAACTGATTCACTTTGTTATAAAGCAGAAGCTAACACACCATTGTAAAGCAATTATACTTCAATAAAGATGTTTAAAAAAAAAAAAAGAAAAGCTACCCTCACCAACATCAGGAGGGTGCATAAGATGTGGTTTGATTAGACTCGAATGTCACTTACTGGTTTCTCTACTTAAACACATTTAAACATTAAGATTAGGGACCCTGAGACTTAAAATCCTAAATCTGCAAACAGGCAAGCCTGGAAATGCTTGTTAACCAGTGGCATTCTTCTTGGTGTCTAATAGATGTCAAATACCTTTTGCTGATTAATGAAAAAATACTCCAACCAAGAATGGTGTATTTTTGATAGTTTGACATGGAATTCAAAGGACTTTAAGGTGGCGCAGGTGTTTGCCCATTGAAGGCAGAGGATTCACTCAGTTAAGGACCAAAGCCTTCCACCCACCCTGCCCCCTCTTTTATACATTTTTGTGATTTTGGTTCTGTGATGGTATCTGTTCAATTCAGAAACAACTAACTGGTTACTTTAGTGAATTGAAACAGGACTAATGAATTTATTTGAGAAAGAATCCCAGACCTTCAAATGATTTGTTTGGCTAATTTACTGATTGAAAGTCATTGATCTGATTACATAGTTACTGTTTCCCTCTCCCTAGATTTTGGGTTTTCCACAGGCACTTTTGTTGGTGGCAGCAGGGGGCCCTCACCCCAGCAGCAAGTGAGCATCTCAGAGCTCAAGTTCAAGCTCATTAAGGAAAGTGCTGGCTCTGTCTCTCATCTCACTGCCAAGCTCATTAGACGTGCCCCGGGCTTAGCTGAGTTTACTCAATTTTTGCTATCCTTCTCCATGGTTTTGATGAACTTTGGTGCCATAATTGCTTAGTTTGGTGTTGCCCTTTTATACAACACTCCACCGACCAGCCTTGCGTTGCCACTCATGTCCCCGTGTGCACCAGGCACCTGGATTTATCCTCACCAAGCCCAGTGCCGTGGGAGCCCCTACTTTCCCTACCTCCCAGGGCAGCGGGAGTGGGCAAAGGGCCTACGGTCATGCAGACAGCATAACGGGCGGAGCAAGAGTCAGACCCAGAGGCCGGGCTCCTGGGTCCACGGTCTTGACCACCGTGCCAACCCCCGCACCCTGCACAGCAGACGAGCCCGGAATCATTGAGGGTGATTTTGGTCTCAGAAGGTGACTGTCCTCACATCTCTGTGCTTTTTCTCATCATGCCAGTAATACTTAATACTTTTGAACAAGTAGAGCACGTGTGTGTTTAACAGAGAAAAGTTCACAGGAAAACACAGACGTGTGCAGCGAAGGAGGCTGGGCCAGGGGAGGGATGCAGGCAGGTTACCGAGTGCAGAGGGTAAGACTCATCAGAGAGAGGGGGGCTGAGCTGTCTGCACAGGACGATGGAGATGGGGAGATGGCGGTCAGAGGCCAGCTGTCCCCTGTCTGTCCCCTCTGTCTGAACTGCCACTCCCTCACGCTCACCCCAAGCACTGCAGCGACTGCCCATTCGCAGGGGCATAAAGGCAGCCAAACCCCCAAAACCACCCCTCCTGCCTCTGCTACCCGACTGGGTGAAAGAGGAAAACGGACCCGCGCAGCCCAGCGGTCCTTTTACAAATGCAGATAAACCTCATAATGGACGTGTTTATCACTTGAATAAGTGGTAACAATTAGACGGAAGCATAACAGAAGTTATCTCTGCTCGGGGTTCGTCTCTCCGGCGTCAGCTGTGGAGTAGGAATATTTGGGGGAAGAGGGCCGTGATGCTACAGAGCAGTTGTTCAGTGGGTCTCCAGCAAGCAGGCTGCTTTTCTGTTTCTTACTGATGAGTAAATTGATGACATGTAGTATGAAAGAGAACAGGCCCTCTTTTGGGTCAGGCATTTGAAAATATTTTATCAAATGCCTTGATTGCTGAGACCGGCCTTGGGTGCTGTGAGCAGTAATGTAATGTCTGAAGCTGTCACATGAGCCTCAGGGACCAATCCCCAGGGCTTCTGAAAGAGAAATGGGCTTCAGGAAAGGAAGAATGTGTCCCTGCACCTGTGTATGCACACATATAAAATAACTTGTATCTTCCATATATGTTTATATACATAGTTATAGTTAGGATTCACATCTGCCAGTCTGGCTACTTCCATATGGGTTGTTAAGATTTGCAACCTTGGGACTTCCCTGGTGGTGCAGTGGTTAAGAACCCGCCTGCCAATGCAGGGCACATGGGTTCAAGCCCTTGTCCTGGAAGATCCCACACGCCACGGAGCAACTAAGCCCATGCACCACAACTACTGAGCCTGCGCTCTAGAGCCCGCGAGCCACAAATACTGAGCCCACGTACCACAACTACTGAAGCCTGTGCGCTCTAGGGCCCGTGCTCTGTGAAGAGAAGCCACCGCAATGAGAAGCCCAAGCACCACAATGAAGAGTAGCCCCCGCTCACTACAACTAGAGAAAGCCGAACGAAGACTGAATGCAGCCAAAAATAAAAATAAAAAAAATTTAAGATTTGCAACCTTAATAGACGAATCTTTAAGATCTCAAGGTGGATCATCTTCTGTGATTTGGAAGCTTTCCTTTTATAAGAAAGGTTTTTTTTTTTCACAAAGCCAAACACGTTTGTAAAGAGTTAGTTAGAATTAACTTCTTATGTTACCGTTTTGAGTTTTTACAGGGTGTGAGGACTTTCTTTGTGCAGCTCCTGTGTGTAGGATGCAAGCTGTGCTATCGCTAACAAAGGGTCTTTATTTCGGGGGATCCGAGTTAGCCCCCTTTCCTCAGCTTGTACAAAACTCTTAGCACATCTCCCCGGCAGCACGATAAAATGTAATTGTTCTCATTTAAACCCTTCCCTGAGTTTAATTCTGAAATTTTAGCAGGACTAAGAATCATTTGGAGTACTTGTTTAAAATGCAGCCTGAGATATTCTGATTTGGTAATTCTAGAGTAAGTGCCCAGGATCTGTTTTTAAACATGGTGCCCAGGCAAATCTTACTCAGAGAGTTATTGGGTCACAACTTGGAAAACCCATAGACTAGCTGTGAGTAATTCTCAAGGGCAAGGGCTTTATCTTATACACTTCTGTGTGTTCCTAGCACCTGGTACATTGCCTGGGGCAGAGTACTGCTCATTAAATATGTGTAAAATGATGGATGAATGGATGGGTGGATAGATAGATGGACGGACGGATGGATGGATGGACAGATGGATAGATAGATGCATACATGGAAACCAGTGTCTTTGCCAGTGGGCCTGCTGTTGGCAAGCCGTTGGTGGCACTATGAACAAATTTTGGCAGTCATTTATGCCTTTTCTAAACCTCAAGAAACATTTTGATATGTCCTAAATAAGAATAAATAAGTTCCTGCCTAAATAGGAAAAACTCTGTCACTTTTCTTGGATTTCAAAATCATCAAAGCAGAATTTGCAGATCCTGATTATCTCACTGTTTTTGCAACTAGCTCATTGCTTGGTTTATCCTATTTAGCATATGCAAGTCAGAGATGTGTTTGCATCACAAATAAACTGCCTTCCACGTGCCCCAACACTGAATTTGAATTTGAATAATGCTAAGTAGGTCTTCACATTTGGCTGTTATGGTTAATATGACCATTCATAGCATGTTTCCATATATCTTCATTACAAATGTAAACATAATTAGCTCTTATTCAAAAACAATTTGGTTGTAAAATCCAGTGATTTCTAAATGTGCCCCCCATTTTAAGAAACTCCAATATGCAGTCATTCAAATTCATGGAATGCATAAATTCAGCACCAGTTCATTTCAGAACTATTCTTTGCTTTACTATAGGATCCACTGAGGAGGCTTCCAAACAATGGGATTCGTAAAGCATTTAAAATGTTACTCCCTTTAATAATCAGACATAACCCCAGTGGAATGCTGTAGCACCTCCATTAAGGCAATTATCTCATTATTGTGACTATTTTCATGTCTGTCTCTCATGCTCACTGTGACTTAATGAATTTTATCATGTTTATCTTTGTTTATTCAGGTCTTAAATACTTGGTGCCTATTTAATGCTCTAAGCATTTAAAGGACATCATTGGATTCCTGCCCGTCACTGTATCCCTTCAGATTCCTAATTCATTGTGGGAACCCCCCAAAGTATTTACTAAATGAATGTCCTTGCTGTAGGAAGGCAGATAATTCTATATTATGATGTATGGGTACTGCATGGTTGTGGAAGGAAAATGAAGGGCTTGCAGGTTCCTCGGATATTTCTTCTTGTTATAAAATAAGAATGACCTTTGCAACTCCATTTAGGCTCAGCTGCTTATGAATTATGAGGTGTTCCTCGTGGAAAAGACATTTCCTACAGCCCACTCACCCTCTGAAGACCACAAAAGTTCTCTGTAGAAAAAAATTACACATTTTCAGTCCACGGAGGGTTACCCATGTCAAGTGGAGTTTTATTATTGTCCTTAGTGCTGGGAAGAATTACTTTCGGGAATTTTTAGCTCATTACTTCTGGTCTTCATCAGCTGTTCTCGGGGGTGGTGGCCTTTACCGAGCATGGCAGCCCCCCTCTCTGTCGGGTTCCCCCCCATTCCCCATGGAAACAGAGCAGGTAGCCTGACAGCAGAGCGAGACTCAGGACACCAGAGGCAGCAGACAGGAGACTGTGGAGCTGGGTGATTTCAGAAGGAATTCCAAGAGATTTATCTCCCTTTTTTATTTAAAGATCTGTTTTGTGAGTTTTATATATAACCAAGAATTGATTTTACAAAGTCAGTTAATTACTGGGAGAGAAAAGAAGTCGATTTATGTAGTACTTTTATGAGCACGTGGTATAGGGGAGTGTGTGTGTGTATGTGTGTGTGTCTGTGTACTCGTTTGCAAAATAAATCCCAATACTTGCTCAAATAATCAAGAATTGGGAAAGACAAAATACCCAGAGTGATTTTCACTCAGGACTCAGACTCTTAACTAAAAACTCTAAAGGCACAACTGTATCAACTCAACTGGGTGGGCTGGCTGAGCGTTGGGGGTCAGCAGAGGAGTCTGGGTTCTCTGAACTGCCCAGTTTAGGGGATGCCCTTGAACCCGTGTGCTTGCGGGCAGGAGTTTACTGCCCACTCCCTGTCCCAATCTCCTCAACATTATCCTGGACGGGGAGGGAAAGGGATAGAGTGAGATCTGACACCCACTCTTTTGTTTAAACCATCCCAATTATCCAGGCCATTTTACTATATTGATTTCATTGGTTTCAATTCCCATTTTCTAATAGCAGGAGAAGTGAAGGGAGTGAGTGAGAACCTTTCACGGTAACTGGCTGGCTATCAATGGGGCGCGCCCTACTCTCAAGGTTGCATGGCCGTGGAGTTTGCCTCCCAGGTCACCCTACAGTCTTCAGGCCAATCACACACGCGGTGAAGCTACACAGGCCCCACGTGGGCTGTGGCTGACGTGTGCTTTGCCTCCGCATTATTGCTTTTGGGCATCATTGTTATTTAATCTTGCTGTGGTACTTTGCGAGGTGAATCAGGCTCACTGGCATGCATCATCATGTCCCGAAACAAAAGCCTCTATTTTAAATGAAAGATACTCACTGGAGCCCACACAGAGGGGACAGAGGGGTTGGAGGGGATGGAGGGGAGGAATCATGGTTCTCAACTCCCTGGGCTTTTCCTTAAAAACAGGAAGCGCATTAAAATGTGACAGACATTTCTCTTCCCGCCATGCCAGCTGATAAGTACTTAACTGAACGCTCCTTCAGAAGTCCAGCCCTACGTATTTAAATTCATTCAGCCAGAAGCTCAGCTATCTTGGGCTGCAGAGTTTCAATTGACTGTTCCCAGTTCACTGCTTCTCGTTCCTAATAACTACATTGCAGATAAACTACATTTTTCTTTTTATCATTCTTTCCCCATTTCCAATTTCTGTTCTTCAGATCTCTGTCAAATAAAATGTGCAATTTTAGCCATTCCCTCCCGCCCCTCCCCCCTCCACCCCCCCAAAGCCCCGCATAGGGAAAATACTGAAACAAGAGAATCAGGTCCAACTTGTCATCCAAAGTCTTGTCTAGAATGACGTGGAATTTTTACGTTGTGTGAATTTCCCATTCAGGGTGGCCTCCCCGGGAGCTGGTGACGGTCCAAGCCTCTGGGATGTCTCCCTCACGTTTCCCGGAGTGGACAGTGCAGTGGAGCCAAGGGGTTTCGAGGCTGGAAGCAGACAACTCTGCCTTCCTCTCTTCTCCCCGCCAGCCACCCCGGGAGTGGCGGGTGGGCTGCAGGGCTTGGAGGCCGCGGGCCCGCCAGCTTCCCACCCCGATGGCCACGTCAGGCCTGACTCATGTCCAGTCACCGGCAGGCTCTGTGGCCCCATGTTCTGGATTTGAAGTGCTGTTCCCTCCGGAGACCCTTTCCGGTTTTTGGTTGGAAGGCTCATGGCTTTGCTGTCCATCAGGGTCTCTCTTCCCCGACAGCCCAATCCCACCCCTGCTGCCCTGGAGAAAAGTGGGCCAGATCCGAGTCTGCAGCAGAGTGGACACGCCCTCACGGCCACGCCTGCTGCTGAGCTGACCCAGGAGAGCAGGTGGAGGTTGTATCGTTGGGTCACGTTCTTCTGGGAGCCAATCAGAGCCTCTGTTCATTTGTTTCACAGTTTGTGAAGATGCCCACATGGCCCCCGGGCTGTAGTCTTGCTCACTTTCCTGCTTGCCTCCCATCTGCTTTGATTACAAAAGGGATTAAAAACAAACACCACCAAATGAAGCAAAAATACCAACCAGTCCAGGGTACAGTGGATTCATGCCAAACTTCGAAAATTCTCCAGGTCAACACTTCCGTTAAGAAAGAGGGCTTTCTATCGACACAGGGTGTCCTGGTCCTTTCTAAGAGGGATGGAGAGTCCATCTACGACAGGTGCCCGCCCTCCTGAGTGCACATGTGGCATTTAAAAAGTATTCCTAACCACAGAACAGCAAGGTTTGGAATGATCCGCTTCTGACATATATTGTGTTAGTTTCAGATGTGCTCTTGCAGCACCATGATTGCTGTCTTGCTCTAGGACAGAGTCCCCTGAGAAAGCAGGGATGTTGATGGCCAAGTAGAAAAGGAGCAGGTCATATGTGTGACTGTTGACCTTCACGTGTTCTGTGGCCCAAAACAGGCTGAGCACCAAATTGGTCTAGAATCCAATTAGCATCAACCAGAAGACTACCTGTCCTCAGCACTGGTTCTGGGGGTGACATGTCACTCTCTTGCAATCAATTATTTCCCTGTGACAACTTCGCCCTCTAACTGTTCCTCCTGCTGTCTGCATCCCAGGCTCCTTGATCAGGTGGTGCTTCATGCTTCTTTCAGCCAGATTTTGGCCTGGATTTAGCTGGAATTACATAGCCACGGACAACAGGAAGTGAGATTTGCCAAGGACGCCGCGCATCTGGGGGGCCCTCCCACGAGGACCCAGTTCTCTGTGCTCCGTTTCTCCTGCCGACTCTCAAGTATGGTTGTTAAAGAGAAAATATATAGTCAACATCTAACTTGTCATGAAGGCTCACCCTTTGCCAGGATGTCTCATTTATTCACTAAAACAGCCCTACGATGTGGCCCCTTTATCAACATCCCACTTCACAGGAAGGTAGGTATGTGTCCACTGACACCAATGGTCACTGGCAGGACCAGGACTGAAATTCTAAGATTTGACCTCAAAGGTGGTCACCACATCGCCTGTCGCTCTGCGATCTCCCCTCACGTTAAATGCTGTGGCATCCGAAGTCATTCGGGGCACGACTGTCCCCACTCCTGGACTGTTCCCTTCTCACGATGGGCTGCAGTGGGGCCACTGCCCACCTGTGTCCTCCACAACACCTCCTGGTGAAGGAATGATTCACCTGATCGGGGGTCCCGGGGCTGGTATCCCCTCGTTCTCTGGGATCCCAGACCTGAGAGGCCCATGCTCTCAGACGCTCTGGGGCTGGCGAGGCTGGAAGGGCGTCTGCAGGGTCCAGTTAGGAAGCCCGGCGTCGGGGCACCCAGGCCGCCCTCCCCATGTCCCCATCAGTAACCAGATGACGTCCCGATCCGTCCACCTGGCTCCTGTATCTCAGTGGATGGGAAGTTGGTGGGAAAAGAGGTATCTTGCCATTACTAATCCCCTTCTCTCCCACCATTTGTTATTCTGACTTTTCCATTAGCCTTTTTTTTTTTTTAAATTAAATTCTCTCTTTCTCAACAATAAGAGTCTTGGTTGTGTTCATGAAGGGAAGTGATCCCAATTCACAGAATCCACAGAGCCATCCACTGGAAAATGGGAGGAAAATATTAGAACTTTAATTTAAAAGCTTGTGTGATCAGAAAGATTTGTTTCTGTAGTTCTTGCAAACACAGGATTTCAGTTGGCTGTGTTCTCGACATGGGTCAGAATTTGGGTCTCAATTTTGTGGCTCTTGGGTTGGACAGAGAAGGTTGCCATGGGCATAGTCTGCACGGCATCCAAACACAGGGTTAGTTATGATCTGTTTGGAACCTAACAGCACAAAGGGTAAAACCGAGGGTAGAAGATACTCCAGGATTAAGAGAAATGGTGTCCACACAGAAGACATAAGTCAGCTGATGGCTCTTCTCACTGCACAGTCATCAAAAGCTTCCTCATAAAAACAAAGTTGGCAGGAGGACTCCTCCTGCTATGAGACGGGCACTGGGTCCCCTTCCTCCTGTCAACCCAGCCTCCTCAGGCAGGACTCGAGCTTCCAAGTGTTTGGTGACCATTTCTATAAAATAAGGGCAGGGTTAGCGCTTCTAAAATTCTGCAATCATCTGATTTACCGGCCAAACCAAAAGAACAACAGTGAGTAGATTCACCCTCAATCATGGGTGACCCCTGGATCCAGGGTGACCGTGGGGGTCAGATGAATGCCTCTGGACTTGGTCAGCCAGTGTCGGAGGGAGGCCGCAGTGGGGTGGTCTGTGCACCTCCACCTCCAGAGGAGAAAGGCCAGTAGATGGGTCTTCAGGACTTTCATGGGCCTTCTTCCCAGGGACATGGCAGAGAATGGAGGTCAGGAGACTCCGAATGCATTCTGTGCACCTCCAAATCACCCGTGCGGTCAAGGCCACCAGCCCTGCTTCACGAGAGGAAACGGGGTCCCGGACACTGGCCCTTGGTCGTGCTGGTGAGCGACAGGTTGGGACCCAGACAGAGGGCTGCCTGCCGCCCTCTCCACCCAGCCCCTATGTTCCCAACTCCCCCCTCATCCTTTCCAGGGTAAGAGAGCAAACAGATGGTGGGTTCCGTGGCACCGAGAAGGTGCACAGCTTGTCCACTCCCCGCTGTTCCTGGGAAGATGCAGGTGGACGTTGACCACAGTTGGGGGGAGGCCCCTCTTCACCCCAGACCCAAGGTCATAGCAAGATGAACTGAACTTTCATGGACGCCAGGTCACCTGCGTCTCACAATTTCATACCCTCAACGCCGGGGGAGCTCAAGGAAGTTCCTTCCATTGGGGAAGCCACCCACGTTGCAGACCAAAAACCAGAGGCTTGAGTGAGCTGCCCAAGGGCACCCAGCTGGAAAGGTGGGAGCTGAACTTAAATTCAAGGCCGCCGATCCTGACTTGGCTCTGGTGGCAGCAGGAAGCCCCACGTGCTTGTCCCATGTGTATCTCAAGTTTTCCCTGAAGCCGAATTCGTGATTTCTGGCCGCTCCCCACACATATCACGCCCTGGCATGGGCGCTGCAGGTGGGGAGGCTAGGGGGCAGCCTACAAACAGCTTGTATTTCAGGAACCACCCAAGCCTGCTGTTGGCTCCCTTCCAGCCGCAAACACGGCAAACTCGGGCTCCTTGGCTGCGACACAGTTGCCCCCTACTGTCCTCCTGCGGTTCCACACCCCTGCAGAGGCTCCCCCCCACCCCCCCACCCCGAGTTCCATCAGAATCCATCCACCCCGACTGGCTCTGCTTACGGCCCCATCACACCATCCTCACAGCCCAGCTGCTGCTGTCGCTGTGATGCCGAGTCTTCAACGGGCACCTGCTTCCTGGCCCCGGGGCTGTTCCTGGCTCTGGGACCTGGATCCCACGGCCTGGAGTGGCTAGGCCATTGGACACCTGACCGAGAGCTGGCAGGAAGAAAGTGCCTTTGCTGAGATCCGGGCGGGCTTGCCTTCCTGTCGTCTTCCTGTCTAGACGCCTGGGGCGAACTCTGTGCTGGCAGGAAGGCCACGCTGCCGAGCGCCTCTGCCTCCGCCTGCCTGTTCACTTCACGACCCTGTTGTGAACCCAAAATGACATTCCACGGATGCTGCAGGCCAACTCGTGTGCTTTACGGAGGCACATTCTCTCTGATTTCTCCATTTAGGTAACTGAATAAAACCTCTACCCAAGACCAGGCAACCCAGAGTCCTTTTTCTGAAATGGTCACAAATGAAACATGGTTAAGATGCGGAGAGACTGACGCCGCTGGCAGAAGATGACTTTTATCACTGATTCGCTGTAATCACGACCTTGGGGAAATAGCCCTGTATTAAAGAGAAGTTTCTCCTGCTTGGTGTTTGTAACTTTTGTCCTGTAGGCTTATAATTTTGAGAACTTGAGTGAACTCATAATTCCCCAGAGGGCATTAATGTAGAAAACGCATTTTTAAAATGTTTAATTGTTGAGCTATTGCTACAAATGATTGTTCCTCTTTTCTTGCACCATTTGGGCTCAAACATGCGGGGATGAGGGGTGATGAGACGGAGGGGGGAGGCGATGAGGTCTGGGGACGTGAGCGCATCTCTCTCCAAACGGAGAGAGCCTCTCTGCCTCCTGTGTCATGAAGGATGGTGATGTTTCGAACACAGGTCCCAATGCAGAGAACTGGGGAAGCCGCTGCATTTGCCTTAAAAACACGGCCGAGTGTAACAGGGTCCTACAGCACAGCACAGGGACCGATATTCAATATCTTGTAACAACCTACAATGGAAAAGAATCTGAAAACAAATTATATGCAAATATGTGTGTGTGTATAACTGAATCACTGTGCTGCACAACCTAAAGCCACCTGGGAAGAAGCGGGCGTTACAACTATGAGGCAGCAACAGCGGGGATCCAGGTCCTGAAGGGCAACTTTCAGACCCAGTTTGCGCTCCAGGCCACGTGTCAACCTTGTCAGAGTAGCCGCGTGGCGGGTCTACACTCGGCACCCATGGAGCCTCGTCATCCCGCGATCTGAGGGCCCTCAGCACAAAGAGCCACCCCGTGTGAGTCCTGGGGACCCCGGGGGAGCAGAGGGGGCCAGTGAGCCCAGCCCCAAAGGCCCTACAGGGCGAGGACAGCACAGCTGCCTGGCACAGCTGGGCGACGGAGCTGGATCTGTGTGGGGATGGGGTCTGCAGGGCTCCCTCCCACCGCCCACCCCTGGCATATCCGTCCCTCGGGCAGGCGCAGAGGCAAGCGGCCACGGGGAACCCGCCCTCCTTCTTCGTCCTGAGGCTCCCCCCACACCCCGCGGCTCCTTGGACTGGAGGCGTTTTCCCCCCGGGATGTTCCTCTTCGCCTCCTCTGCCTCTTTCTCCAAGTTGTCATCTCTTTTCTGCTGTCTCTCCTTTTCACTGTAACAATGTGTCCCCAAGGAAGAGGGGACCTGGCCATCCCGACAAAGCCTGTTGTCTACACGGCCAAGGGCAGCCTCTGCACTGACAAAGGCGGTCTTCCCAAGAGGGAGCTGGCGAGCTCCCCGCCGCCCTGCCACCTCAGTGCGGGTGCCCTTGCCCCAGGAGCCCCCTTTCCTCTGCCAGCCCTCCAAGTCGGCTGCTCCCTCCTGCTTCCTGCCCACACTGTGTCCCCTGTGTCGCTCCCATCACCGGGGGCCACGCGCTGCCCCGTTTCCTTGACAAAGCTGTAAAAGTGCCAGGGCCTACGGGGAGGGCAGCCTGGGGTTTGAGGGAGGGTCTCTGCCCCCCTTGGGACCATCCTCCCGGCTCCACCACTCACCAGCCAAACTTTGGCCGAAGGGCTGAGCTTTCCTGCCCCTCGGCATCCTTGTCTGTACAGGGAATGTGAGTGGTGCCACCTGCCAGGTTTCTGTGAGGCCCGGATGTGCTATTATACGTAAAGCGTGTAAAACAACACATGACACAGTAAGTGCCTGATAAATACCAGCTCCTAGTATCACCATGGATCATCACCGGCATCACCAGTGTTAGTCGTGGCTGTAGAATAATGAGGCAACTGGGGAAGCTTGGTTTACAGCCTCTGCTTAATTGATCAACAGTCGTGTTAACTAAGACACCAAACACAGTATTGGGAACATATAGGCTTAAATACATATTTAACTCTTCTAACTTAAATTGTACCAAACTTCTTTTAGTAGGAATTCAGATGGTGGGGGCTATTGTATAAATGTATATGGTACATTATATCCATCATGTTTAAGTGTACGTTTATAAGTGCGAGTTGTGTACGTTGAGTGTGCGTTGTACAAATTGTATCATATAAATTATACTGTGTAGACATTGTGTACACACTGTATAAATTGTAACGTATAAATTATATTATGTAGACATTGAGTGTACATTGTACAAATTGTATAAGTTGTGTATACATTGTGTACACATTGTACAAATTGTATTGCGTAAATTATATTATGTAGACATTGTGTGTACCTTTTATAAATTTCATCATATAAATTATATTGTGCAGACATTGTGTGTACATTATATAAACTGTATCATATAAATTGTACTGTGTATACATTGTGCACACATTATACAAATTGTATCGCATAAATTATATTGTGTGGACATTGTGTCAGTGCGTAAGTGTACTGCTAGCATCTACAGAGCCTTCCACACCCCTGCTGCAGAGGGATTTTTGGAGACTCCTCCGTGTGTGGCAGCCATGAGGAGACCCATCTCTCCCATTTGGCCGTCAGTGCCTCTACCGAGGAGATGACACGGGGAAGGTCAGGGCTGGCTGGACGGGCGGGTGGGTGTCTTCTTTCTGTAAAAGGCTGCTTTTGCCTCCTCGTGGACCACAAGAGGGTGTGTGTGGCCACAGAACGCAGACAGAGCTGAGGTGTTGAAAGGAAGGAGGCTGCCTGAATAATCACAGCCTCGCCTTGGGCAGAGGGCAGAGTGGCCATGGCCGAGCAGCAGAACAGTTACAGCGTGGCGGACAGGCTGCCGGGACCCTGGGCACCTGGGCACCTGGGCACCCCGGCATGAGAGATTTAGACCTGGGGCTGGAGTCCTGAGCCTTGCTGCAGGGGCGGGACACCCCAGGGCCTGCTGGTGGGAAGTAACAACTTCCCCTGGACCTACTGCACCCTGGGCACTGGGGTCCAGACCGGCTCAGCCTAGACAGGCCCTGCCAGCGTCTGCCCCAGGTACCTATCTGAGCCAGGAGGGCCCCCATGATGGGATCAGTGACCTTGTGATGGAGACCCCAGAGAGCTCCCGCCCTTTCCTCCAGGTGAGCACACAGCGAGAAGACGCGTCTGTGAACCAGGAAGCAGGCTCTCACCAGACACAGAATCTGCGGTCACTTTGACCGTGGGTGTCCAGCCTCCAGAACCATGAGGAATCAATGCCTGATGTTTATTAGCCACCCAGTCTGCGGAGTTCTGTTATAACAGCCTGACCGGACTAAGACAGAGATACACTTTTATAAAAATCCTGAATTGCTAAATTTCAACTTTGTGCACATTGAAAGTAAAACATGAATATTACAGTTTCTTTGTTTCCCCACAAATTCAGTAGAAATCCTCACAGGCAAGTGGCCACCCTCCACGCTGGCTCTCACCAACCACAACCTCTCCACGCTGCCTGCATGGATTTCTACCTGTTCTTTTTTTTTTAATTAATTAATTAATTTATTTATTTTTGGCTGTGTTGGGTCTTCGTTTCTGTGCGAGGGCTTTCTCTAGTTGCGGCAAGCGGGGGCCACTCTTCATCGCGGTGCGCGGGCCTCTCACTGTCGCGGCCTCTCTTGTTGCGGAGCACAAGCTCCAGACGCGCAGGCTCAGTAGTTGTGGCTCACGGGCCTAGTTGCTCCGCGGCATGTGGGATCTTCCCAGACCAGGGCTCGAACCCGTGTCCCCTGCATTGGCAGGCAGATTCTCAAGCACTGTGCCACCAGGGAAGCCCCTCTACCTGTTCTTTATAACCAGCGTCACCAAAATTAGCCTGGTGTTGAGATCACCTGTCCAGTGGTTTCCAAGGGAAGAGACACATTCGATTCCCTGACGCCCGGGCTTTTGGGGCAACGTGGTGGTGAGGGTGCACATTCAGGTGGAAAAGGGGGAGGACAGGGAAGGTAGGTGGGTTCTGTACACCACCCCACCCCCAGACCCCCGGCACCTTCTGCCAAAGCCTGCAGGGCTCAGGGAAGGTCTCCAGAGACCAGGTGTGTCGCTCTGTCTAGAGACGCACAGGAGCCCAGCTCCTCAGCTTGGGGTCTTTGTGGCCAGAGTCGCTCTAAGTCGGGGTCTGCTGTGCTGGTGGGTCTCAGGATGTGGTGGGGTCCCGTCCTAATCCCAACCCCCTAGGGAAACAAGGTAAACAGCCAAGAAAGCGTGGCCACGAGGAACGCCTTGCTGAGGCAGAAAGAAATCAGCCCTTTTCAGGAAAATAATTAGGACCCAGGACTATCCCTTTCTGCTTGTAGGACCGGTAAAGCTACAGCTGTCTTTCGGAGGTCATTCTGGAATTGCCGGGGCTGGACATGCGGCCAGAGCAGAGCCGACCCAAGCGTCTGGGAGAGTGAGGCCCCCGGGCTCGTGAGGGGGACCCCGCAGGCGTCTGCTGCAATTTCAGGGTGTCCTTGGGTAGAACATCTTGGACAGTGTTAAACCGTCTCAAAGCCAAGTAGGTGTGATTTCCACACTGTTTGTAATCCAAGCCCATTTAAAATCTGGGGACAGCTCCAACGCTAATTTGTGGCAGCAATATTAACAGTTCTGCGTTACAGCGGTTAAGGTGCTGCCTCTGTTGAAGGAGACAGACCGGCAGGACTGTGAAATTAGAAAAACAACCGGTGAAGTGTCCGGGGCGGCGGGGGTCACCCTGGCTTTTGGGAGAAGGACAGCAGGTCTGTTTGTGTCCCAAAGTGCAGCTGTTGAGAACGAGGTGACAGTCAGGCCCCTGGTCTAATTCTGCAGCTAATTCTGGGGGCAGATTCCATGAAATGGATTGCGTACGGGAGCTCTGATCCAAGTTTGCTATAAAATGCTGAACTCTGAAAGCACTGTTCATTTCCATTATGTTATATGTCCCCATGGTTCCCCCCTCCCAGCAGTGAGAGCTGCACCACCAGGGAACAGAGTAGGTGCGGGTTAAGTGTGCCGAGTGCCTGACAAATGGCCAGGACGGGCCTGGGGCATCCACTCCCTAGAAGGACCTGCAAAGGGCTTGAGAAGCAAGCAGGCTTCGTGGTTAGTTTTAAAGGCATCCCCCTCTTACTCTCGGGGAGAAAGTGTTTTAGTTGCTTTGACTAAATCTTTGAGACACCGTTAGTTCCACTGCAGCCTGACATGGAAATTAAAAAAACAAAAACAAACAAAAAAAGGGAATCACTGCGGGTGAAGAGAGACTCAGGAACAAGACAATAAACCTGGTAGTTTTCAAACGAGGGGCGATGTGTCACCACCTCTCCTGCTTCCTGCATCACCATAACTTTTAGTCACTTTCTGTCTTCTCTCATCACATGGGAGCTCTTCTGTTTCCACGGAGCCAAAATGCTGAGAGATAAGCCTTTCTGGTTGAATTTAACGCTGTTATTAATGAACTCTTTTCCTGCTAGGGGTGGGAAGTGAAGACCACAGAGATCTAGATTTTGTGATTTTACTTTTGTTTTTTTTTATAACAAGGATGTTCCAGGTAATGAGCATTTATATTCTGACATGGTCTCGTTATTGCTTCCAAGTTTCCCGTGAACCTAGAGGAAATCTGAGGGCTGGCTCTCCCGCCAACCCCTGGGCTCTGCTTTCACCCTGTCAGCTGGTGTTTGCAGAGCGTCCATTCGCTTGGGCCTGCGCCGTTAGAGAATTTAATAAAGTCGTGTTCTCATCACTCTGGCAAAGAGACCTGAAGTCAGATCTCATGAAATTGAAGGAACGAATCAGCCTGGTTCTGAGAAAACCCCCAGGTTGAGGAAATGGTGGAAATCTGATACCGCAGAAATTGACGCCTGTGATTTTAATCTTTATTGAGAATGTTATTCTTCAGAACTGTTTTAGAATGGAGGCTGAAACTTTACCTTTACCTCAGCCTGGCCGGGCAGACACCTCACTTGTCCACAGAAGGTGATGTCTGGGCGCCGAGGGTGGTGGTTTTTGGGGGTCTGACCCGAGGGACGTCTGGGGGGCTGTGTTGCTCAGAGCTGTCCTCACAACGGGGCGAGCGTCCGACCCACCGAGCTGGCCCTGCCGTGATCTGCTCTGTGGCTGAGGCTGAACAGCCCAGGGCCCCCGGCAGAGCAGGTCCTGACCCACCTGCATGGGGATCAACACGGCAGGAGCCTCGTCCTGGATTTCCGGCAGCCAGGCCCGGGGTGGCGTTTTACACACGCTCCCCACACGACCGACACCTTAGAAGTTTTTTGTTCATTTTTCATCACTTAAAAAGCGGAGCTCCCCCAGGGATGGTTCTGACACTTCACTCAGAGGAGACTGAGCCTGGTTCAAAGCCCTGAGCAGAGGCGCCATCTCTTCATTTGCTTCTGCAGCGGCAGGAGCCGGCGAGCGAGCCTTAGAAGCAGACCCCTGGTGTGTCCTGCACACCAAGCCCGCCCTGTGGGGCAGAACCCAGACTGCGGGCAGACAGCGTTAAATACTGAGCTTGAGACCCAAGGTCCAGAAGCTGTGTCGCTTCAGCGGTGACCGCTGCTGCCACTCCCCGCCTCTCCCCCCACCCCACCCGGACTTGGGCAGGGTCCCTCACAGCTCAGTGGTGGGAGCTGCCCTTCCTGGGGGTGTGAACGGCGGTTCTGGGGGCCCTGCCAGGGCTGGGGGGCCTGGCTTGTCTCCTGGCACAGGTGCTGATGGCGCAGTTACACAGGTAACAAAGGTCGTGCCTCTGGCCACCAGGACCTGTGTGAGCAGGAAGCATGAGGTGTAGATGGCGCTGGGCAGAGGAGGAAAGCAAAGCAGCATTTACAGGCACCCTTGGAATCTTTTTTTTGAAGCTCAGTCCCTGAATCCAGACCATGTCCAAGGTGGGATTCGAATTTAATAAAGCCGCAGAGGGCGCCTGGTCCTGAGCGCCCGGCATGCCGGCCCCACCACCCTTCTGCAGGGGCGAGGGGAGTAGGTAATGAGCCTCCAAGACGGGTCTGGTGTGATGGACGGGCTGCGGCCCTCCCGCTGCTCTGCTCTCTCCATCATCCAGTCTGGGTGTTAGCGGACTGTCAGGGAAAAATAATTTAGTGGCTGTGGCTTTAACTGATGTGCTGCATTCTGGGGTCAAATGACTGTTACAAAGTAGTGGTGCCGCCTGGTTCCTGCATCGTGAGAGCTCAGGGTTGACAACATGAAAGGAAAAGGCATCACGGCCGGAACTCACTGACATCATTCAACTCATGGGGGTTGGGGTGAGGGGGGGGCAGTGGGAGCCGGAGGAAGGACACTTCTTGCTAAACAGCATCGGGCAGAGGAGGAGGGGGCGCCCACAGCCCGCGGGGAGGGGGGCCTTCCAGGGACGGTGGCGGGAGGACACAGGCCAAGGGCAACCTGGGGTCATCCAGGCCGCGGGGGGCAAAGGGACTTCCTTGGGAGCTGCTGGTGGGTTTGAACTACAGACGGTGGTTGGTGGGTGGAGACGCCAGGCAGGAAGGAGGAGGAGAAGAAAAGAGGTGGAGTGGAGGAGTAGGTAAGGGACAGCAGGGCTGCAGTGTTTCTGGCGGGGACTCATGTCAATGCCACACACCCGCTTTTACCTGGATTGTGTATTATTTGAGGGTGGGTCAAAAGGCAAGATGCCTGGAGGTTATGGGCTATCCCCCTCCAACCCGCTCCTAGATGGTGCAGTAAATATTTGAAAATAAATGAATGAATTGGGGGCAGAGGTAGCAGGAGAAACAGCTGCCCCCACCATGGGGTTCCCTGTTCAATGGAACCTTCACGCGGCCAAGCTGTGGGGACCAGACAAATGTCTGCTGTGCCCATTTGTGCTCTGCACCTGCCAGAGTCAAATAAATGTTTGTTGGATGGATGAATGGATAGACAGGTGGATGGGTGGATGGATGGATGGATGGGTGGATGGATGGATGGAAAGATGGATGGACGGATGGGTGGATGGATGGACGGGTGGATGGAGGGGTGGATGGATGGATGGACGGATGGATAGACAGATGGATGGATGGAAGGATGGATGGATGGATGGATGGGTGGATGCTTGCTCCTGGTCGTGATTCAACATAGGGTTCTGTCCTAGTGCATTTGTTTGGTTCACTGTCCAGAACCCCTCCAGTTGCCTGAATCTGGGTGGTGCCCTGGTTTCTCTAGTGGACACGTGACCTCCTGAGGCAAATAGTGGATTCTACCTGAGGTGCTGTGAAGTAAAGTTGCCCTGATCTGAGCAATGACTTACAAGTGCCGAGTTCTGACTATGGATCCTGAGCTGGGCTAAGGGCCTTTAACTGTAAAATCTTTCTCTCCTCCATTGATGCCAAAAGTGAATGAGAATAACTTCCTGCAACTAATACATTAGAGATGTCCACAAATAGTTCTCAAAATGGTAAGAAAAAAGATAATTTGCATAAATAAGCAGTTACAAGAATAGGAAGAAAGAGCTTGCAAAGTGGTACAAGAATAGTTCCCGACACAAGGATGGTGCACGAAATACTTCCTGAGTGAGGGAGGTGAGCTCTGTGAGAAGCACGTGTGTTCTCTTGTGTGACGAGGCCCTGGAGGCGGCATGAGGCAAGGCCCAGCCCGGAGCTCCTCCCTCCGCCTGGCCCTCTGCTCAGGCAGCGTTCTCCAGCCTCCGGAGCCAGAAACTCAGCCCAAACCAGCACCGAACTCGCGTTCCCACCGCAGGCTCCCTCGGCCCAGCCACAGATAGTCACTGAGGGGCCTTCCTGCCCCTCAGTCCTCTCTGGGGTCAGGAACCCTGCCGCCCCAAACCCCTGCTGCCCCCACTGCCCCCGCACAGCCGGTGTCACCATCACCAAGGTGACCAGTGTCCAGCTCTCCCTTCCCTCTGCTAAGTTGGGACCAACAGTTTTTCCATTCATACGCTTCCAGGTTCTCTCTCCCCAGAGCCGGCACACAGCTCCGACACCGCAGCGGGAGAGGCAGCGCCTGGCTTGTCTGGGGGGGTGCAGGCGCCCCCCACTCACAGGGACAGAGCAGGGGGTCCTCCTGCTGCCCCATCCCCGCTCCCGGGCACCCCCGCACCCCGAGGACACCGCCCTCCAGCAGCTACTGGAGAGCTCTCACCTGAGGCAGGAGGTGACTTTTACTCCTGCTGGGGACGTGGCCGGGCAGCCGGATGTCGAAGAGGGCCTGCAGGGCGGCCTGGGCTGCCTGGCCCTTGGCCAGCTTCTTGCTGCGTCCCGAGCCTTCGAACGTTCTCCCGTCCACGCTCACGGCCATGACGAAGCTCTGGGCGCGCCTCTTCTCGGGCTCCGAGAGGCACACGTAGCGCAGGCCCGAGCGCAGCTCGTTCAGCAGCACCACTGGGTTCCTCGCACCTGGAGCCGCGGGGCCCCCCAGGTCCAGGTCCAGGTCCAGGTCCAGCGGGCGGCTCAGTAGCCGGCCCCGCCGGCAGGCCGTGGCCAGGCGCTCGGGGGCGGCAGGGCGGCGGCCCGGGAAGCCCTCGCTGGGGGCCGTGGGCTCGAACCGCTGGAACAGGGAGTCGGGGAAATCAGCCTGGTCGGAGGTGAAGTCTGGGGCTGTGCCGCCTGGGGCCGGGTGGGCCTGGCAGGCGTTGGGGAGCTGCACGAAGGACCTGAGGGCCAGCTCGGCCGCCCGCATCTTGGCCTTCTTCTTGGTGGGCCCGGTGCCCTCGAAGGTGAGCCCGTTCACATCCACGGCCACGGCGAAGACGGGCGCGTGCACCGGGCCAGTCTGCGACACCGTGCGGAACTGCAGGCCCGGCCGCAGCTCGTGCAGCTGCACCAGCGCGTTCTTGGGTGCCACGGACCACGAGAGCCTCCTCCACAGGAGCCGCAACTGGCACAGGTGGCCGCCGTTTCCCTCCTCCAGTGGCCGCTTCCTCTTCAGGCCGGGTTTGCCCCCTCGGGCCCTGTCCCCGGAGGGTGGCAGCCTGGCCTCCAGGTTGCTCACGTTGCGGTTTTCCTTCACGTCGGCGCTGCTGGTACCTGGAGGTGAGAACAGACAGCGTGACCCGGGGCTGTGGCCCGACCGAGGGCGTCGTTGCAGGTCACCCCCTGCAACACTTGGCCTCCGGACACCAGTCGGCCTGGCACCCTCTGGAGGCCATGGGGAGACCACATGGGCAGCACCTTGGATCACAGGCCCGCAGAACTGACCGCACCCCTGCAGGTGGGGGTTAGGGCCCAGAGGAGGGGACTCCGCCCCGTGAGGTGCCCGGAGTGCACTGAGTGAGGTGGACACACACGCGGGGAGCGTGTCCCCACTCGGGGCCGTTCCCAGCTGTCCTCTGAGTGCCGCCGGGTCCCTGCACAGGCCCCCAGACCCCCCAAACCAAAGGAACACGTGGCCTCTCTCTCCATCGGGTTTGGGTGACGCGGAGGTCAGGGAGGCTTTGCCCTCGGGGTGGAACGCAAGGGAATCGTGTGCTCACACCCTGAACGCTGGGTGGCACTTAGGCTTAGCGAACTATATCTAGATGCCTCTACGTAGATGAAGCTCTGAAATATAATGTTAGATGATAAAAGCAACTTGCAAAATAATACACAGAGGCTATGGTTAATAAGTTATAAGAACACAGAGGTTACACAGCATTCGTGCCTCCACACAGGTGGTAAAGCTCAGACACGTCCCAACTCCCTTGGGACACAGGGAGGAACACAGGCTCAGAGGGTGGCTTCGTTTGTATCTGTGAGGTTTTCTGTCTTTTGCACAAAAACGTATGAAGCAAATTTAGCAAAACCATCATTTGCTAACTGTATGAGAGGAAGGCAGATAATGACAATTTCGTTTTCTGGTCCGGCCCTCTTGGACCACCCTCCTCCAACACAGCTGTTCCATTTAGGGAACCTCAGCCGTGGGTCCCCACGTGGCCACAGATGTGCGTCCCGCGGCCCTGGCCGACGTGCTTCTAGAACGCCCGACCCTTGGGTTTCCCGAGAGGCTCTGAGGATGACAGTGCTGGGCTGTGGGTTACCCTTCCCTGACCTCACTCACACCTTCACTCTCGCCCCTCACTCCTAAAATGCACTCCGGGGTGGGTTATGGCCCTGTTTTCTAGGAGAGAAAACTGAGGCCCCACGCAGTGAAACAGCTGCCCAGGGACACACAGTTGGTTAATCGGGGGAGGTGTGACTGCATCCAGGAACGTCTGCTGTGGCTGGGAAGGCGATTTTAGGGCAACTCGGTCACTTTCTTGTCCGTTTCACAGACACGGAGCTGGCGAGAGGGGGATGCCGAGGGGAACTCTGCTGACAGCGTGGACGGACGCAGGAGGAAGCAGCCAGGCTCGGGGCCACACAGGACCTTGATGCCCGCAGATTTCTCCGTAGGAACTCATTCAGCAAATGGAAACCCGAGGGGGTTTTACCGCCATCCCACAGTGCATAGGCAGACTTTGAGCGTGTCTCCCTCACCCCAGCCCGAGAGCCGGCAGCGGGAAGACGCGCTGGGTCAGTGACCTGGTCCCGGCGGTGCAGCTGCTGGATGGTCACCACGAGAGAAGGACCGTCTCACAGGCACGCAGGACACGCTGAAGGCCGGCACCCTCGAGAGGCGTCCTGGCTCCAGCTCGGGGCCAGCCCTCCTCGACCACGTTGTCCCCAGCAGGTGTGCCCCGCGGAAAGCGTCAGGCTCCGACTTCAGAGCGCTGTTTGCTGCAACCTCAGCTGCTCTGAGTTGCGAGGTGGGCTATCAGCATTCCTCCAGCAGCTTGCTTCTGTAAAACAGTTGGTTTGCAGACGTCGTTTTGTTCAAAGGGGTGAACCTGAGCGTTTTATAAGTTAGAGGTGGGCAACATTTGTTTACAGTCTATTTCGGTAGAAATAATTACCTTCCAAGTATCCACACTGAGTCTCAGCCTCTTTTTTTGGTCACTGTGCATATTGGGTGCACACACAGCAAGGAGTTCTGCCATTTGGGGTATTTCGGGCCAAGGAGTGGTAGATGGGAATAACCGTGCAGTTTCCCAAACCGAAGGTAAAGATGGAAAAAAAATAACCCAATCCAAGGAGCCCACAGCAGATTGCCCAGAAACGCACTGGAAGCTCTCTAATTTCTTATTGATTTCCCACAACGTGGGGATTGAGTGTGGCTGTGAGTGTGATTAAAGTGGCTGGCGTGTCAGATGCCCTCTGAAACTTCTGAGGAGAAGGTTTATCTTGGGTGAACAGCCCGGCAGACCCAGGTTCCCCTCCACCTGCACTGAAACTGCTTCCACACTCTTCTCTTCGACATCCTAGGACTGTCATCCTTAAAGTCTAAAGTGAGCCATGGAGATCCGAGCGTGGGTGAAGACCCCTTCCTCGATAATCAGTAATTAATAAAAGTTGATGGGAGTGCAGACTTCTGGGCTCCATCCTGATATGCTCTCTGGGGGTGATGTCACACGCTGTTTTTTGCAAACGAACAGATTAGGGGTTCTGCTCCCCCAACACGGCCCAGATGCTCCGTTTAACTGGCCTCCTGAGTTTGCGCAAGGTCAGGGAAGCTGCAGGGTGGGCAGTGGTCACTCCACGGCTCTGGGGTCAAGCAGGTGAGAGGTCACAGTCTCCCCCGACCTTAGTGTGTATGACCTTGGGCAGTCCCTCCACCTGCCTGAACTCCATTTTCTTAAGAGGATAAATGTGGGTTTTGGTAGCACTTGCCTTAGGGCTTATTATGAGGTTGAGCTAGAGGACACCCGTAAAGGACTTAGCAAAACCCCTAACACTGAGGAGAGTCAACTGCATTTTTGAAAAGAGTGGGAAAAAGGGAGGCAGACACTTCTAAGCTGCATCTTCTTGTCAAGGCCCAATTTCCCTGCTTATTTCATGAGTTGGGCTTCCAGGACCCCCAGAAAGAAGGGGTGGAGACACACGGGCTCTCGTGATGCAGTCTCGGGCCGAGGAGGGGTGGTGAGGGGGGACCCTGCCCTGCTGGTCTGGTGCCGCTGAGGTTTGCCAGCCTGGCTCTGCTGGACCCCACGCCCCTTCGCCAGGCCCCTGCCAGGTCCATGCGATCCTCTTACAGAACTGTAGCTCTGATCCCACAAGTTCACGTTTCCTTCTTCTGCAGCCCCCTCCCCGACCCAGGAAATGATTCTCATTTTCTCCTCCACTGAGTCGATAGGTTTCACACACCCGGCGTCAGAGAGAATAACCCAGAGATGGACAGTCTAGAGGCTGAGAAGGCTCGCTCCTGGCAGACTGGGGAAGCTGCCCCCCACCTGCTTCCTCAGGTCCGGGCATTGCAGGACCCACGCATCTCCCCAGCCCAGGGCTCTGCTCCTCAGCCCATGGCCGAATGCCGGGGTCACCCTGAGGTGGGGACAGGGCAGGGCCTAGTCTCTGCCCGCCCTCCTGGCCTGGCTGCTCCCTGGGCCCCCCTGGGGCAGGTTGCCGACTTTAACCCTTTATCTGGGTACGCCGGGGGCACCCTGGGCCGATCTGGTGTCTGCTCAGGACATGCAAAAGGGAACTGGACGCAGCCTCACACGGCGGCCAGCACGACAGATCGCCCTTCTCATGCACTTGTGGGCAAAGGTCATGCTGATCCCGCGTCGTTGGGAGCCCGTTCTCGCAGGGGACGCTTTTCCCCAGCTCTCCAGGGGTGGGTTTTGTCCTGTCACCTGCGGAGGCCCCGCCGACTCCAGAAGGTGTTTGCACCGGGTGGTCCATCCCTAGAGGTGGGAGGGAAAAGTGTGGGCAGGACTCCGGGTGCTGGCGGCTGAGCGGTGCACAGACAGAACCGGCCACACGGGACTTTTCCAGGATCAGTGGAGACAATGAACAAAAACTTTCAGCGCAATCTGTGAACGTCGCAGGCTCCAGACCGAGTGCTTTGTGTTACGGTGACTGATCATGACCACTGAAGAGGGAACAGCTGCCGTTGCCTTTTTAAGTCCTAGGGAAGAGTGGCGGCCCCGCTGCTAGGATGCTCCCAGGGTTCTGGGTGCAGGAGTTGGTCAGAGAATGTTTATTGTATGATAAAAGCAATCTGATTCTGAAAATGTGTGCGTTGTACACTGGAAGCAGTTCCAGTGGACAGTTTATACGAGGATATAAGAATTAGTGGGTCCTTTAATCCCACTCTGGAATTCATTCCCCAAATAACTGTTATTTTCACCAGTCGTAGCTCAGAGGCTCATACATGTCAGAGTCGGGAGTAGCTCTGCAGGAGACCCACCTCCCACTGTGTGTGCGGGGCCGGCCTGGGGAAGGCACATATTAAAAGTCAGCAGTGCACTGAGGTCCCCTTAATGGCTCACCTGGCCCCCCCCACCCGCCCCCTCTGTTTCTGTCTGTCTCTGTCCATCTGTCTCTCTGTACAAGCACAGGGCGGGGCCTCAGCCCTGCAGGAGGCGAGCAGGGGGTGTGAGGGGTCCGGGGCCCACTGTGCCCCACCTGGGGCTCACACCACAGTTCCTGCAGAAAACGTCTGACTTGAATGCCAAGTGCCTTCCCTCAAGGCAGCCTCGGAGGCCACGTGTCCTGTGTGCCCCCGCGGGCGGTTGCGGCCTCGACCCTGGGAACTCTCCTGTCCTCGCCGAACCCGACAAGACATCCATGACCACACGTGTCAAAGGTCCGTGTGGGCAGCCTCAGATTTCCAGACAGTCACACGTGTCCTTCTGTTGTGGATCTCAGGAAAAAAAGAGGCAAATAACCTCAAACGACATGAGATAAATACCACCCGCGGCAGTAATAGAACCATCGCTGGCAAAGTGAAGACCGCCAGGCACAGAGGGGAACGTCTGAGTCAGAGACACGGGAGGAAAACGTGAAACGGAATTATTTCCCTCTGCTTCTGTCACCCCAACCCTCTCCTGAGCTCCGGGAGCACCCACCCTGCTTGACAGAAAGCGTCAGCACAGGCAGTGCTACAGTCAAAGGTCCAACGCATACAAGAACTGCATTTTGTGGGGAAAGAGCAGACTTTTATATTGGCCTGGCTGTGGCTGGGCTTTCACTTTCCAGGTGAGAGACGTTCTTCCAAGTCAAGGTGGGCTTCCCGCTGCCATTGCTTGGACGTGGACGGGCCACGCGGGGGCCAGTCCTTGGCTGTCACCTCCAGGTGGCCAGGCCCCGGGTGAGTGCAGGTGCCTGTGTGTCACCAGCTGCGTCTCCTTCCTCGACGCCCCCTCAGGGACAGCATCTGTCTGGTCATCACGCTGCCAGACTTCCCGGCACCACGTCTGCAGGTAGGAGATACAGAGAACTGGCCATCGGATCCGCCACGTTCAGATCGGATGGGCCGGGCCGGCGGGATCGAGCCCAGGGCCTGGAGTCTCCACTGGCTCAGGAAGGAGGGTCCGAGGTGGTGCTCAGGGGATGGCTGTGGCAGCTGCGGCCATGCGGGCTTTGGGACACCTGGTCCTGGCGTTGTGGTCGGGCGCAGGCCTGACCCTGACAGCTCCTGGGTCAGGCTCGGCAGCAGACAGGAGACGGCCTCTCTCCCAGGTGGGCCCCACGCGTCCTGGAAGGACCAGGCCAGTGGGGCAGGCGGGTCTCCCTCCCTCCCTCCAGACCCCAGTGCTGTTCTGCGGGCCTGATAGGGAGTAGGCTTCTCGGCCCCTCCTCATGTGACCCAGTCAATCACGCCCTTGGGTCAGTGGTGGGCACGGAGGGGATGGGCTGGGGCAGTGATTGGCTCCTTCTCAGCATTCAAGGAAGATCGCATTCAGAGTTGCCCTCCTGGACAAGAAGAATGAAAAACCTGCATCTTCCCGTAGACTCAGCCGAAACCCACCCTGAGGATGGCTGGTCCGCAGGTGGGCTCGCAGGCACCATCCTCTTGCAGGCCGAGCCTCTGACGGCCCGACCCCGACCTAGCTCCACCCTTCACACTGGGGCTCAAGCTCCAGCGCCATGCAGAGATGAATGCGGACCAAGGACGTGAGGCTGCAGGGGGCGAACCCGGTGGTCCTGAGGGGTGAGGCCGCATGGGGAGGGGCAGGGCCTTCACTTCAACCAAACACAGGCACCCACCCTCAGGGTCTGAAGATAAAACAGGAGACTTCCAGGAGAAATCACCCTGCCTTCTGTCACCTCCCTTCCTCCCTGATGTGTACACACACCACACACGCACACACACACACACACACCACACACACACCCCTTCCCCGACGTCCACGGCATCTGGATGCACATTAATAGCACTGTATTGGCAACACTCATGAGAGGTATTACGACAAGTGCATTAATTTGGAGGTTTATCTTTGAATAATGTATGAAAACAGGGTCTTCAATAACAGCACATATTACAAAGGGGGATGACTAATCCACTGATAGAAAATAAGATTTTCCAAGCGTTTCAAAGGCACTTTAACATGTAATAAACAATTAAAAATCATTCTCATCTCTAAGTTTCCACCTCTCAGCCGTGAGCTGAGTTAGGGTAAGTGCCTTAATTACTAGCGTCAGCCAACCTGATCCACGTTTCCTGTTTCTCCAGGTCTTTGCCTAAAACGTCCTCGTGCATCATCTCCCTACTTGATTCCATCCTCAACTCTACCACCAGGCCACCCTCCCCGCCCCTCACACGGGCATTGATGCCCTGAAGGATGGATTCACTGCCCAAGGCTGTGAAGCTGGAGCTTGGGGTCACAGCCCTCAGGCTGCCCTGCCCTTGGATGGGGAGAGAGGGCTCCTACAGGGAGACTAGACTCAGCCAGGGTCCCAGCAGCTCGAGCAGGAAAGGGGATGAAACAGAGTAAGATTTTCTTCCTCAAGGCGTCTATTCCACGTGCTTATCAAATAGCTTTGTCCACATGTCCAGGTCAGCTTGGGGGCGCATGTGTATTTTTATATGTATAAGTAAATATGTGTGTGTGTGTGTGTGTGTGTGTACACATGGCACACCTCAGAGATATGGTGGGTTCAGTTCCAGGCCACTGTAATAAAGCGAATGACATGGATTTCCGGTTTCCCAGTGCATAAACGTTATGTTTACACTCAACTGCAGCCTATTAAGTGTGCAGTGGCATTACTTCTGACAGAACTACGTGCCGATAGACTTGCTCGATGCGGGGCGGCCCCAGACCTTCAATTTGTAAGAAGCATAGTATCCGTGAAGCAGAGTAAATAGAAGGGTGGTAAGACAAGGTGTGCATGTGTGTTCCACATTACTGAAGTAGTTACCAGTAAGTTAACTAAGTTAACTAGTAGTTACCAGTAAGTTAACTAAGTCCTAGAAACTTTCCAATTTTGGTCAGGAGAGAACAGAACCAGCCGTTGGAGCTTCACGGGACCTGCGAGGTCGGGCCTGTGGGCAGTGGGGAGGCCGCGCTCTGACCCACTGGCACCCTGTCTACACCCTCCATACTCGCCTCCATCTAGGAAACAAGGGCTCAAACCACAGGGTCACTGAGGTTGCTCAGTTCTGTGACTTTGCTTTTGTGGAACAGTCAGGGTGACAGCCTCAGCTTCCCATCTTGTTGGTGGTTGTGTTTTGTGGGAAGGGGATATTCATGAGAGCTTGTCGTGTTTCTTAAAATCTGAGGCTCAGTGGACAACGTTCCAAGGCCAGTCCCTCCTGCCGTGGCTTCCTGGACCCACCAAAAACCAGTGACCGGCAGCTAGCCTCCCGCTCCCCACAAGCACAGGCCTGACTCCAGCTGCAAAGGTAACCACCTGTCAGGTAATTTTGAAATGCAAGAGGTGTTCCTGTCATTTGGACTGTTTCATCCCTCATGCATTCCTTCTACAAGCAAGAGGGGGGTGCACCACCCGACAGACACGCCTGCACTTTCCCTCACCGGCACACATGCTCTGTCTGTTCTGGGGTCTCCTCCACCCTCCCAGCAGATCCACCCCCAACCGGCTTTTCAGTCCCCACCCCACACGGCTTTGTTGTCTCTCCGGTTTCATGAGCCAAAACATTGTTTCAACTGCAGGCACCTGTCCAGCTCTTTCCTTGTTAAATAATTGTACAAACTGTTCAAACAGGCTGTGTTCATTTTTCTTTTTCTTTTCTTTTTTTCCCCTTTTTTGGTTTGGAGGGGAAAAAATAAAGGAAAGAGAGAAGGGATGGTCCCAGAGAACTGGGTTTTTTTCTTGAGAACTCCAGTGTGACTGTGTGACTTCTCAATCACACAGTCACTGCTAATATTTCCTACCACCCAGGTGGGGATGGGATCCTGGGGGTGGGGAACGGGATTCCAGGGAGGATGGGATCCGGGGGATGGGATTCCAGGTGGGGATGGGATTCCAGGTGGGGAAAGGATCCCGGGTAGGGACAGGATTCTAGCGGGGAATGGGATGCCAGGAGGGGATGGGATTCCATGGGGGATGAGATCTTGCGGGGGGGATGGGATTCCAGGTGGGGATGGGATTCCAGGTGGGGATGGGATCCTGGGGGGGGGGATGGGATTCCAGGGGGGAATGGGATTCAATGGGGGATGGGATTCCAAGGGGGATTGGATACAAGGGGGGATGGGATCCTAGGCGGGGATGGGATCCTGGGGAGGGGGGAACGGGATTCCAGGCGGGGAAGGGATCCCATGGGGGTGGGAGCAGGTCCTCCTTCTCTGGGAAGCCCAGGTGGTGCCCCCCACCACCCCAAGGGTCTCAGCCTTTGGGGTCCCCCTCTGCACGTGGGGCTGGGACCCTGGCTTTCGGGGAAGGGGCTCTGCTTACTGAGGTTGTCCTCATCCTCCGTGTGCGCGGCCCCGGGGCTCACGTGCTTGAAGGAAGCGATGAAGGCGGACAGCATGCTCACTTTGTCTGGAAAGAAAAGAAGGACAGGAAATGCACTTTTGACATCGAGTTTCAGAAAAACTCAGTGCTGCTTTCATATGTTCTTATTACTGAGGGTTTGGACATGGGAGGTTGAAAGGTCATTTTTGGTTTTAGCCACTTCATTCTGGTTCAGTCTTTTATTGAATTTCTGACAGCATTTTATCAAATTCCCCTCTCCATTCAGTTTTAAACTTTATGATTTCCATCTTTCTTCTTTTCTTATTTTTGGCATCTCCATGTCCCTCAAAACTGGAAGTCACCATCTGCAGGGCAGCCCCCTAGCCTGAGCCTGCACGGAGCTGGGTGGGCAGGGCCTGCAGACAAAGGACGTTTCACAGAGAGGAGCTAAGGCCAGTGAAGAAATGCCTCAATGAAACGAGAGTCCTGCAGAGACAGCCAAGACTATTTCTCCCCAGTAGTGGAGAACCTGTTTGTGGGCTTGAGAAAATGGAAAAAAAAGGACTTATGAAACCTGTAAAATATAGTTACTGTTTGTTTGAGCAAAAGTAGACGGAACAGGAGGGGGGAACGGACAGGGGCCCTAGAGGTTCCCCTGAAGTGGGGGCGGTAACTGAAGTGGGAGAGGAGCCCAGGGACCCCTGCCTGCAACCCCGGGAGTGGTCCCGGGTGCAGACCTCCTGAGCACAGTGCAGAGGGGAACTCGGACCCGAGAGGAGGTGGCGCTTGGGACCAACGGGCTCAGCTATTTCCCTCTGAACAGAGACGAAGGACAGGTGGGTTGAAGCCCAATTGGGAGAAATGAAAGAATGACTACTGAAGGGACCAGAAGGAAAGCTCCTTATATCAGAGCCCTAAACCTAACCCTAACCCTAACCCTAACCCTAACAATAACCCCTAACCCTAACTCCTAACCCCTAACCCTAACCATAACCCCTAACCCTAACCATAACCCCTAACCCTAACCTCTAACCCAAATCCCTAACCCAACCCTAATCCCTAACCCCTAACCCTAACCATAACCCCTAACCCCTAACCCTAACCTTAACCCCTAACCCCTAACCCTAACCTTAACCCCAACCAGAAGTGAGTCCACAGGAGAACTCAGCCCTGACACCCCCAGAGCCGCTGTGCTCAGGCCCCTGCCCCTCACGGCTCTGTCCCCTCGAGGCTGCAGCATTCGTGACTTTCCATGTGAACCTTGACTATGTTTAGAAAACCGCAGAAGGCAGAACCCTTGTTGCTCATCCAGTGTGTCACAGGGTCGCCATGGGGTTGCCCTTGCCCTGCCTTTGGCTGGGTTGTCCAGGGTCCCTCGTCAGGGACACTTTAACATGCTCCGTGCATCATGCTGCCTTTGTCTGCTTCTGTCGTAGGAAAGGAGCTCCGGTTTCGGGCTCATCTAAGTGTGATCTCTCCTGGAAACGTCAACTGGCGGTTTATTATGCAGTCAGCCTCCAGGTGTCCAGACCCAGGCCTGAAACTTACTCTTTTTCTTTCAATTCTGAGCCTGTTTTCTCTTTAGCGGAGCTTTCCAGAGGCCAAGGGAGTTCACACTGAAATTCATTCAGGAGCCTGTTAACAGCTGTTGTTTCCATTAGGGACGAGCAACAATACAATGTTCACTCGGAGAACAATAAATAACTCAAATACAGAAGGCCTGCTACCTCTTCATTCTGCCGAACACGAAGAATAAGCCAGGGAAGGCCCAGTTCCCCAAACCCTCATGGCCGAGCTAATTTCCTACACGAGAATGAAATCTCTTGCTTGAGTTATAATTTCATTAAGGGAGCCCAATAATGTTCCAGAAAGAGTGTGAAGCTCAAATGATTTAGTCTCGAGCATCTCAAAATGAAATTACAATTTTCTAATAAAGCAGGGCTACCAGCCAGACACCCACAAAAACACACTAAAACAATTCAGAGCTCACCTTAGCCAAACTGTGAAATACTTAAAGACTGTTTTCCATCCATCAGAGTTCTGGATTTCAGGGTGGCCAGATTTGTCAAATAAAAATTCAAGACACCTGGTTAAGATTGAGTTTTGAATACACAACAGATACTTTTCTGTGTATATACATCTCTAATATCATGTGGGACATACATACACTAAAAGATTATTCATTGTTTATCTGAAATTCAAATTTAAGGCAAAGGACTTGAATAAGCATTTCTACAAAGAAGATATACAAATGGCCAATTAGCACATGAAAAGATATTCAGCATCATTAATCATTAGGGAAATGCAAATCAAAACTATAGTGAGACACCATCTCACACACATTAGGATGGCTGCTATCAAAAAAAACCTAGAAAGTAACAAGTGTTGGTGAGAATGTGGAGAAATTGGAACCCTTGTGCGCTGTTGGTGGGAATGTAAAATGGTTCAACCACTGTGAAACCCACAACTCCGCTCTGGGTATAGACCCAAAAAGAACTGAAAGTAGGGACTCAAAGAGTTATTTGTACACCCACATTCACAGTAGCATGATTCTCAATAGCCAAATGTGGAAGCAACCCAAGTGTCCACGGATGGATGGATGGATGGATGGATGGATAAAGAAATATGGTCTGTACATGCTAGAGAATATTATTTGTCCTTAAAAAGTAAGGGAATTCTGACACAGGCTACAATATGGATGAACCTTGAAGACATTATACTAAACTCAATAAGCCAGTCACAAAAAGACAAATGCTGTATGATCCACGTAGATGAGGTCCCTAGAGAAGTAGAAATTATAGACACAGAAAGGAGGCTGGTGGTTCCCAGGGGCTGGAGAGGGGGAGAGTTGTTTAGTGAAGACAGAGTTTCAGTTTGAGGAAATAAGAAAGTTCTGGACACAGATGTGGTGATGGTTGTACAACAATACAAATGTACTTAATGTCACTGAACTACATGCTTAAAAATGGTGAATATGGCACATTTCATGTTATGTATGTTTTACTACAATTTAAAAAATAAAAAGTAATTCAAATTTGACTGGACATCCTGTGGTTTTTCCGTGAACCCTATCCCTTCTTGCCCCATCCACTCCTCGGTGGATTTTGGATTTCGCGGGCCGGCTTAAACCCAGCAGACAAACCAGGCAGGAAGCACCAAAGCTGCTGAGTCAGCCCACCTGAAACTCCAACTACCATCTCCTGCCACGATACTTCATGAAAGAGAAATATTTAAACCTGAAGGCACATACCCTCTGACTGAGAAACAATTGTTCTTAAGAAAGGACAGACCGAGTCTTTATTTATTTATAAATTTTTGGCCGCAGCGCACGGTTTGTGAGATCTTCGTTCCCCGACCAGGGATCAAACCCGCACCTTTGGCAGCGAAAGTGCGGAGTCCTAACCACTGGACCTCCAGGGAATTCCCCAGACTGAGTCTTTAGAAGGTCATTAGGGAAAAGGGTGAGGAATTACATTTTCTATTTAGAAAAATTCTAAAAATATTATTTGCTGTCAATGACTTTTTCGGTAGTTGTTTCCTTGACATGTGCCTGTCAGTTTGGTATCTACGTCTACTGGCTCCAGGTGAGCAGAGCCCCAGTAGCCAACTGGTTCTGGTCTTTGTGTTTCTCACGGTCACCTTAGAAAACCTGGTTTCATGCCGGTTACTTACTGATGGAAAATAGAGGCCCGGCTTTTCTTTCTTGCAATTCTGGTTTGGGTCCGCTGAAAGCAGCTGGTTAACAGGACTCCCAGCCTCTCACTGGAGAATCAGAAGAAGGAGAGGGTTTTCCTCCAGGGAAAGCGGCTGGAAGGGCTGGGTGCTCCCTGCCCCGCAGCTGTGTCTGTGGCTCTCAGCTCGGGGCCAGGGGCCCTGCAAACCAGCTGGATGTTGGCCTGAGTGAGATGCACTGACCTGGACTGGCCCCTGTGAGGAAAGCACCTGGGGTGGTCTCCAATCAGGGGTTGTTTCTAGGGAAGTTCTGGTCACCACCCATCATATTAATGGTGTTTTTAATGAATTACTTGGAATGATCCAGGGCATTTGTGTTATAAACCTTATTGCTCACTGCAAAATAAGTGGCTCTGGCCCAAGCTGATATGATTTCATATATTTCTGGAGTACGTGGGGAAGCATTTTCAGGGGCAGAAGCTGTTTCCTGGAAACGGATGAGATCCCATTGGTTGACAATATTGATAATAAAGAACAAACACAATTTGGTAACGACATAAAGATAGAAAAATGGAACAAAAAGGCGGGTTCAGAAATGGAATCATACCTGTGTGATCAACCAATTTTCAACAAAGATCTCAAAGTCATACACTGAGGTGAAAGAAAGTCTTTTTAACAAACAGTGCTGAAAACCTGTACATTATCTTGGAAAAAAGTGAATTCTGAGCTCTATCTTGTATCGTAATGAAAATGTTCACTAAATGGATCATAAAATCTAATACTATAAAACTCCTAGAAGAAAATATAGGAGATTACTTTCATGGTCTCCTTGTTGGCAGATTTGTTAGACATAGAAAGCACCAATCATAAAAGAAAATATAATTTTCATCAAAATTAAAAATTTCAGCTCAATGAAATACACTGTTAAGAAAACTAAAAGCAAGCCACAGATTGGGATAATATATTTACAATCAGGACAACTGATTTTTATCCAGAATAAAAGAAGAACTCTTGGGGCTTCCCTGGTGGCGCAGTGGTTGAGAATCTGCCTGCTAATGCAGGGGACACGGGTTCGAGTCCTGGTCTGGGAAGATCCCACATGCCGCGGAGCAACTAGGCCCGTGAGCCACAACTACTGAGCCTGCGCGTCTGGAGCCTGTGCTCCGCAACAAGAGAGGCCGCGACAGTGAGAGGCCCGCGCACCGCGATGAAGAGTGGCCCCCGCTTGCCGCAACTAGAGAAAGCCCTCGCACAGAAACGAAGACCCAACACAGCCAAAAATAAATAAATTAATTAATTAATAAAAAAAAAGAACTCTTATAATGTAATAAGAAAGGACAAAAAATTCCAATTAAAAAAATGGGCAAAATACTTGAACAGAAACTTGACAAAGGAAAATATTCACATAGCACTCATTCACATTCACATTCACATTCACATAAACACATCCCCAAGCACTCAACAGTGCTACACGTTAAGGAAATGCAAACTAAAACCATAGAGAGATATCAACACACACCCTTGAACGGCTGAGATTAAAAAGACTGACACAGGAAAATCAGAACACTCGTCCACTGGGATGATAACTCTGGAAAATGTTTTGGCTGCTAAGGGCACACCTATCCTATGATCCCCAAGTCCACCCTAGACATCTACCCAAGACAAAGGAAATATATATGTTCAAGAAAAAACCTGAGCCGGAATGTTTAGAGAAATTTTATTCGTGACAGCTCAAAATTAGAAGCATCCCAAATGCCCATTAACAGAAGAATATGTACATGAATTGTTTAAAATTTATACACTGGGAGGCTACCAGAAATAAAAATGAGATGGATGACTCTCTAGAACATTATGTTGAGCAAAAAAATTTAGGCAGAAAAGAGAACATGCCATGTAATTCCAGAAGAGGCAAAACTACCCTCTGGTGACAGATCAGACAGTGGCTGCCCCTAAGGGTCAGTGCAGGTTGGCTGCAAGGGGCGGGAGGGGTCTTTCTGGTAGGACGAAACCTTCTATATTAGACCGATATGCGTGGTACACGTGTGTGTGCATTTGTCACTGGACTGTAAGAGTACACTTTGTACTTTTCTCCGTATGTAAATTATACCTCAATTATTTAAAAATATTAAAAGATAAAAAAAGTGACTGGACAAGAAAAGAAATGATGTGAAGCCAGCGTCAGAGCATTATTTACTCCAGAAAGGAGAAAAGTGAGGACAACAGATAGTAAAGGTAAACTGTAGGTGCAGTCAGGCCCCCTTATCGGGACCTGGGTTTGTCTTTTTCTTTTTTCTTTTTTGCTTACTTTATAGATTTGGAAGCTCAAATGTATTTAAAAGGCTTTAAGAAGACTCTCAAAGATAAGGCTCTTTGGAGCGGTCCTCGGACTCACGTCCAGACAGCTGTACGTATGGAAACAGAGGGAGCGAGAACCCATGTGAGCGGGATGGGGGCCACGGAAGGTTGCAAGCATCAGGCCCCGCCACACGCTCCGCAGCTGCGGAGACTCAGTTTACCCACGAGGAGCTGGAAAATGTCGACGTTTTGGAGCCTGCTTTTGTGAAAGCCATGTTTGCTTTCACAGACTGTTGTTTATCAACAATTTATGAAACAATTTTTACCAAGTAAGATGAAAATTTAAAAAATGCCTTGCGGCACGAACCCATGTCAGTTACCCGGAAAATCCGTCCATGGGAAATAACATGTTTGCTGGAAATTTTAATAAAAACTGTAATTGCTAAAATACCTAAGGATTTGATCTTCTACTGCAAAGCACTAAATAGTTCACAGGTTATTTTTAAAAAATTAGATCAGTCACGCACTTGGGTTCTGCCCTATTTCAACCGTTTGGAGTGAGCTTTTGTGCTCGTGTCCTCTGCGTCTGTGGGCCAGGCGCTGCCCCGTCCAGCGCAGCTCAGCCGCGAAACAGAAAGAAGGTGACAGTTGGAAGCCGCCGAGCGCAGTCGGTACCTTTGGGCTACAAACCCCAGCCTCCTTTACACGTTCCCTTCTTATGTTTTCCTTTTGCCAAAACGCACTCTGACAGATGGCCCCCCTCAGGCTTGACCCACTTTCCTTCCTGACTGTGTCTTCTCCCCCAACACAGGTATGTCTTGAACGGATGCTGCTTCTAGCCAAACACAAACGCAAATCAGCCTGAACAGGTGGGTGACCTCGGGAAGTAAGAAAATAATTAACCTCCATGCAGGCAGGAGAAAGGAATAATGTTTTGGAGGACAGGCAAAGATATTTTCTTGCAGATTTTCAGGAATGTGTGTTTTAAGAGGCCATTTTCAGGCTGCCATCTATGAACAAGGGAATTCAGGCGAAGAAAGACTCTGGGTCTGCACTGAGTTCTGTAACACGAGAGGGTCTGCTTCTCACAAGGAGTGAGGCTCTTCTGGTAACTTCCAGGTGCATAAAACTCATGATTTTGGTCTTGAAACAGGCAGCCAGCCTGTGTCTGTTCCTCATTCTTTGTATGGGCTGAACTGTGTCCTCCCCCAAAATTCACGTTAAGTCCGACCCTCAGGACCTCAGAATGTGACTGCATTTGGAGGTGGGTCTTTAAAGAGGTGATTAAGGTTAAATGATGCCTTCAGGGTAGATCGTAATCCCATGTGACTTCAAAGAAGAGGTGAGGACCCAGACACTCATGGAGGGACCACCACGTGAGGACACAGGGAGAAGGCGGCGTCCACACTCAGGGGAGAGGCCTCAGAGGAACCGGCCCTGCCCACACCTGGATCTCAGACTCCCAGCCTCCAGAACTATGAGAAATAAATGTCTGTTGTTTAAACCCGTGTCTGTGGTCCTTTGTCACGGCAGCCCGAGCAGACTAATATATTCACTCAACAAATCTTTATCGAATGCAAATTAGTTGTACCCCTAACCAATAATTTCACACTCTAATGCTAGGAAGGAACAGTGCTGAGGGACTTGGCCTGTCCAGGGGCACCCGGGAGGTCAGTGGGGGGTATCTTGCAGGAGGTGACCTGATAGCTAATAATACTGTCCACCCCTTACTACGCACAGGAGGTCTGGCTCCAGAGCCAAGCGTACTTCTACTGAAAGGTGAGTCTGGGATGACCCAAGTTAGGGGAGGGGAAAGCCAGGCCGGCAGAGGGGCCACCTGTGCAGCTCTGACTGGGTGCATCCTCATCACCATGGGCCTGGAGTCTTGATTCTGAACAGGGAGCCCCAGGGGGCTGGAGGGCAGCAAACATAAACCTGGATTGTGAGGGGTGAGAGGGAGGGAGAGTGGGGGAGAGGGAGAGAGAGAAAGGGAGGGAGGGAAGAAGAAGGAGGGGGAGAGAAAACTCTCATCCAAGATGGGTCTGAGGCCCAGACATGGTCCCCAGCATCACCCTGCACTTGTCCCCGGGAGACCCGACATTTGGAAACTGTTGCTGAGGGGACACGGGGGCCAGTTAAAATATCCAGTGGATACACCTCGACTTTGGTCAATTAAACAGAGATGTTTCCCCTTCCGTCTCCCTGGATGGGCTCAGACTCGGTTATGAGATGGTCAACTTCCATCTGGGCTGAGTTTCACAGATTGGAAATAACTAGAAAGTTACGGGCCTGCTTGAGACTCACTGAGGGACAAAGAGGAGGAGGGGACAGAGGAGGTTAAAAGAAGAAAAGCAGAAAAAAGCACAATAACCGTCCATGTTTATGCTCCAAGGGGCTGAAACTTCCAAATGAGCCGGTGAGGACTCTGCAGCCGACACCCTGGCCCGGGTGTGAGGCTGGGGTCTCTGGGCTTACCCGGGAGACACTTTATGCAGGGCTGGGATGGGGGGGTGAAGAGGAGGAGACTTTTTCATCCATTACAGACTCAAAGGAAGTCAGGAATATCCAACGCCTGAATTCCTCTTCAAAGCTCCCAAATTTCATAGGAAGAGATCCCCTAAGTGAGAGTTGCAGTAGCTCCTGCCGCTGGGAGGACGGCTAATAAATATGCGTATAAAATAGGACCTCCAGTGCATGGGAATTAGAAGCATGGCTCTCAAGGAGTTGTTGGAGCAATAAGAGGTCTCTTACGGAATCCACCATTTCCTCATGGTTTAACTTCTCGGGCACATTTTTCTCCTCCTGGGAAGCTTCTCCTCAAAGTCATCAGCTAAGACCTCCCCATGCCAGCGTGGGCCACCTGACCAGGCCACGGTCCCGGTGCTGCGAGCAGCCTTGAGGACCACACAGACATTCCAGCTACACCTGGATTATTTTGGGAAGCGGGGGTGGGAGCCTAAAAACAAACCAGCTCACACCAGATCATTCTACGTGAACAGCAGGCAAAGACACAGATGGCTGACAAGTGACTGACGGGATGGGACTCTTTGCCAGAAAGTGCATTTAAACAACAGAAAATCTGCATCTAAAGGTGTGTGTTCACACTTTGCCAGGGCGCTCAGGGCCTTTGGGAAGCCCTGCGCTCCCCTCTGATGCTCCATAGGGAGTGGTGCACGTGCCAGTGTAGACATCTCTCTAGATTCCTTTCGGGTCCCCCACGAACCTCGGGGTGCAAGGGCTACTTTGGGCTCCATCCCTCACACTGAGGACAGTGGTCCTGCTGGACAGTGCGTGGTGTCAGACCCGACGGCCCTGCGGCCAGACACGCTGTGCGCCACCTTCTCCATCACGCAGGGAGAGGCCAACCTGGGGACGGGTGGCGGATGGCCTGGGAGGTGGGAAGCTGAGCTCCGCGCGACGCTGTCCAAGGCCCTTCCAGGCTCCGAGACCCGCCGGGAAAGCCGGGGTTGCTTCCAGGACATCTTCCTGATCCTCCTTCTGGCCAGTGTGGTCGAGGCCCACCAGCCACTCCTTCAGCAAACGCCCCTTGTCTGTCCAGGTGCCGAGTGCCTGGCCTGCAGCACCCTGGTTGGTAGCAACTGCCTAGTAGACTTTTCTGGGCAAAGTTTTTACCCAGATTGAAATGTGTTTCTCCAATTAGGAAAACAGATGTGTTCTCGCTTCATGTCACTCACACAGGTATCTGCCGTGGGAAGCCCCCTGGGTCTGGGACCGTCTCCTCTGGTTCCAGGGCTGCTGGCGCTCGCGGTTGTCGGGGGGGGTGTTGATGTCAGCTCCAACGTCCAAGGCGAGAGGAACAACCTGTTGTCTTGCGACTTCCTGTGTTCATCTGTGACACCGTGAGTCGTGCGTCCACCGAGGGGTCCCTGGTAGGGGCGGAGGGTGCTCCTGGTCACCTGCTCAGAGAGGGCAGGTGACCAAGGGCTCCAGGGGGAGGTTGAACTGCAGGGAGTTTGGGGCTGAAATCAGGAGCCTCCACTGCTCACCGGCTCTGAGGACCCGTGAGGCCTCGAGGGAAGGTCCTGTGATTCGGGTCAGGAATTGAAGCAGGAGATTCTCAGGAGGTAAGAATTTGACCCTAAAGACCCACGCAAGTCCTCCAAGAACTGTTGTCAGTGACCTGCGGGTACGGTGACAGGTACAACCCTCTGCGCGAGGGGCGAGTCCTGCACAGGCTCTGCGATTCATGTCCCCAAAGTCCTCCTTCCACGTTGCTGGCTCTTCACACGTCTGGCGCTTCCTCTGTTGGCATCCTCTGGCCTCCCTGCCCTCTTCTTTTTGGAGACATGCTAACCACAAGTCCCTCTATTTTATAGTTTTCCTTCTATTTCCATTTTGTAAAAAGGTTTCTCTGCCCCTTAATACCATCCAGCACGTCACAGGACACAATCATTCTCTGCAACTTTCTAGGCTTTGAGTGGATGCTGTCGCCTCTTACATTCCCAAAGGCAACTGGATCCAGTATTATTTTTATTTTATTTTCTAATATTACTTTAATTACTTAAGTACTGAGTTGAGCACATTTGGAAACTAGAAACAAGACATGACAGAACCTCCCCGCAGGTCGCCCTGTCCTCCTGAAGGCTTTGTTTAGACTGGTTGTCAACATCATTTTCTTCTTCGGTGCTGTTTTAATGTGGCTAATTTCTTACCTCTTACAAGAATTAGATACTCCAATAACCAAAAATAGAACAACTGATCACATAAGTAATTGTTTAGAGAGCAGGTCAAAGTGTTAGTATCTGAATTTGCAAGTTTAATTATTTCTCTTTAGAGTGGAGCTCCTGGCTAATGTATGAAATGATCTTTATTAATTTGAAGCTCCCTAATGGACTGGTCTCTTCATGCAGACCGTCTCAGGACAAGTGAGGGCTGCTAATCACCCTTCCAGAGCTGACCCCAGCAGCCCTCCACCGTTCTGACGTGTGTAATGATCCACAATGCTCCTCATTACCCCACGTAATGGGGTCACACGTATTGACAAACATCAGTCCTACAGAGTGCTGAGAAGACCCCTCACTCCCGGCCCCCGATCACGCCTGCCCCTGTGTCTCTATGTCCTTCACATCAAGTACTGTCCCCAGTCAGTCTGGCTACTTGAACCCAGGGAGGAAACAGTTGGTCGTTCATTCCATCATCTGTTTATTCAGTGAAGATTGATGGAGCACTTACTATGCCCCAGGATCTAGAATGTTCAAGAACAGCCTAGAACAGCCTAGAACTCCCTCTTCCTGCTGTATTTTCTGCACAGCCTTTATCAGCATCTTCAACACTACGTGTCACACTTGCTTGACTGCCCACCTCTCCCGACTAGAATGTGGACTTCATGCGGGTGAGGATTCCCTTCTGTTTTCATGATAAGATCCTGCGATCTGCAGATGGGACCATTTCATGGGACGCGTGGGCGCTAGTCAGATGGGACTGAACAGAATTTTGGTCAACAGGGTCCTTTTCCTTTGCTCCTGGATTTCACCACAGTGCCGCTTTTCCCTCCTTTCTGAGTGAACTCTGGTCGGTTGGCAGGGTTGTCCACGTCTGTGGCTCGGGCCCCCGCCTCTCAGCCTCCTAGTTAAGTTGCTAACGAATGCTCAGGCATCCAGGAGGGGCTGCAGGCAGCCTGCAGGAGTCATGGTGGTGCGGTGTGGATAATCGTGCCCTAAGACTGCCTTGTAAATAAATGTCAGTATTCACCTGCTCAGGGGTTTTGTGGTATCGTTTTGGAGATGCTCCAGTCTTAACAGTTGCTGTTGAGGAAACTGGGGAAGTGACTAAGCAGAGAAGAGTCCCTGTGTCCTGTGACCAGGACTATAAGGGATGCTTTAATAGAGAGAGAACTAGGCAGGGGCCTGCCCAGGAAGCAGGGGTCAGGAAGCCCTCCAGGAGGGGCAGAGGTCGTCCAATGATATGACGATGCCCATTCTGTGTCACAGCCCAACGCTGCCTGTGTTTGGAGGCAGGTGTGAGGAAGAGGAAGAGGAGAAAATGAGCAGAAAAGGGAGTGTGTGCCGGACGAGGACGGGGTGAGGCCGGTGAGCACAGGCTGGCTGGGCACTCCGGGTGCCGGACGGGGCGGCCCCTGCGCTGGGCTCCCCGACAGGCCGCTCCCGGCTCCTTCAGAGCCAGAGGCCGTTTACAGAATGAGACACACTGCCTTGTGAAATATTAGTTTCTTATTACTTCTAGCGAGCAGTGGAGTAGAAAGCAGCGTGGTAGGTGGATTTTCTATAAGAGGCAACGTGTGTGTTCTCCATTAGATTCCACGAAAATCAATTTGCAACCCAGTTCAGCCTGGTAAAATTAGATCTAAAACTATTTAATTTTGTTTCAAGAGTGTTTTTCCCATCTGATGCCTGGCCTGCGGACATACAGTGATAAAATACCTTGAGTTATTGCGGGCTCTGTGCGGGTCTGTTGGAGGAGACGCACCCGGTGTTACGCATCTTCCCAGCGGCCGATGCCCAGGATACAACGCGAGTCTCCCCCATCACCGCGAGGCTCATTTTTAATGCTCTTATTTTGCGTTCCACATGGTTTGGTAATAAGATGTGGCACATGGATGTGTTTAATTTGCCTGAGGACGTGTTTTTGTGTTTTCGGAGTCAGGCCCTGTGCTAGAGAGGAACTGTTTGGGGCAGCGGTGCCGGGGGTGGGCATGCTGGGCTGAGTCTGGTCGGGTGGGGCTGACACTTAAACACAGGAGTGGGTGGAGGTTGGAATTGTTGCTTCTTCAACTGAAAGTGTCTCCGTTTTGGGCTCTGACAAGACCTGAAAAGTCGGAGGGTTCCAAGAATGCCTTGTCAGGCACTAACTCTGTCAGCTCCTGCTGACAGGAGAATCCACGTTACTCTTTGCTGGGACCCCAGGCCCTGCCAGGCTCCGAGTGTCACCGGTGCTGACCGTCAGGCTTACAGGGCTGCACGGTGTTGGGTGAGGCAGCACCCGGCTGGGCCCGGACCTCAGTTTTCTACTTTCCCACGAGTTGCAGTGAAAATGGTGCCGAGCCCGTGGGAGCAGGAGGGATGTGGCCTCAGCTTTCAGGGAGGATGGGGGGAGGCCAGACCTTGCCCTCTGCGTGGCAGCGGGACAGGCGTTGTTTCCCAGGGTCCTGGTGGACGGACACGGTTGGTGAAACATCATGCTCGGCACCTGCGGCATTGTCACCACGTCCTGCTTCGCAGCCCCGTCCACCTCCCATGTCCACCGCTCCCCCTCCCCCCCCGTCCACATCAGAGAGGAAAGTCGCGTGGGGAGAAGTGACGTGACTCTCGGCAGCACAGTTACCACGCGGGTACCATGGTTCACGGGCGATGGTGCCGCGTGGGCCGCACACGAGTCGCCTCAGCTCCCCTTCCAGCCTCAGCATCCTCCCCGATCAGCACACGGGCTCACACAGCCCCCACCAGGCAGCTGAGCTCGCACCCTACGACCACACTGAATTGTAAATGCCTCTGGGAAACGGACTGTACACTATTCAGCGTTGTGTCCCCAATTTATCCCTGAGAGTTGAAGTTTCATCACGATTTGCTGGACCCGCCTGCCGGCCAGGATGTCACCCACCTGCCCTTCACTTTTTTTTTTTTTAATTATTTATTTATTTTTATTTCATTTTTATTTATGGCTGTGTTGGGTCTTCGTTTCTGTGCGAGGGCTTTCTCTAGTTTTGGCAAGTGGGGGCCACTCTTCATTGCGGTGCGCGGTCCTCTCATTATCACGGCCTCTCTTGTTGCGGAGCACAGGCTCCAGACGCGCAGGCTCAGTAATTGTGGCTCACGGGCCTAGTTGCTCCGCAGCACGTGGGATCTTCCCAGGCCAGGGCTCGAACCCGTGTCCCCTGCATTGGCAGGCAGATTCTCAACCACTGCGCCACCAGGGAAGCCCTGCCCTTCACTTTTCTGCACGTGGCCCGCCCTTTCTCCGAGCAAAGTCAGCATACGGTTGCGTCTGGTTTTCTTGTTTGTCTTTAGAGAATTGCAGTAAGACCTGGGGCAGCAGTTCTGCCAAACAAAGACAGGTATTATTACCCCAAAATATTTCCATGAGCAAATACACTAGTGGAATCTAAGTTCTGTCAAGTGAAGCAGATTTCTTTACTGGAGGGCTTCAGAGGACTTCGAAGGCCACGTGCTAAGGTCACTAGGAAATCTCGGCCACGAGCGCACAGCTGCTCCCCAGCCGTGGAGCCCGTTTTCCCCAGCATCACAGGGACTTCTTTCCAGGAGACAGAACCTGAGACGAGCTGACAGATGGGGCCGCAGAGCCTCACCACGTCCTTGGGACAGCCCTATGGGCATTTCCTAAGTGACGGCTGGGAACCTCTGAGCCTGGGGGAGGGGGAGGGAACAGGAACCTAAATAATTCTGTATTTGGTACAAAAGTGGGTGTAAATGAGTAAAGATGTGGTCTAGTCAGAGAAGATCTTGTCATGTTATTTCTGAAGTTCTGTTCATCAATAGCCATTCTACGTATGCCTGTTGAGCACTGGTCTGTGGGAGAGTCAAGGACAGAGAATGTTCCTTCTCTCTGAACTTACACTCCAGTCTGTTTAAGCTCCAGACATTTCCCTTGTCAACCAAGCAATGCAGATTTTGGTCCAAAGGTTAATATCCACACACACCTGAGAAATGATTGTAATAGTGTGTCTTTTACATGTAACCATTAAGTATAAACTATATTAATCGTTCACAGACATCTGCTGAAAGATGAGCTGGCATCTACGAGCCAGATAAAGGCCCCCCACTTTAGTAGGGTGCATTGTCACTCAGCACTTATTTTCCTTCCCCCACTTCCTTGGGAGGTGCCCATTCCTGACTCCTGGCCTAAGGGTTGGGTAAGGCTGACCCCGCTCTCAGCTCCAAGGGGGGGCTCTCATTACCTGATCAGCAGAACCCCCCTCCTGGCCAGAATGGACCATGGGATCCGCTGGGCCCAGTGCAAAATGGAAACGTGGGTCCTTGTTCAGGGATCATTAGGATTTCCAGATGGAGATAGCAGAGGGTTAAGCCAAGGGCGGGCCTTTCAAGTGGGGCTGCATGACCAGGAAGGGTCGGGCCAGGACCCCCGTTTCTCTGATGGGCAAGAGCAGCCCCCTGCCCTCTGAGCCTGGAGCTGATCCCCTGCAGCTGTAGGAGAGCCCGGCCTCAGGCCACCGTGCATGACTCACAGGGGAAGAAAGCGCTGGGGGCAGGGGGAGCGGTCACCACGCTGCCGGGGGACTCGGAGGCCAGCTGGGCCGGGCCAGCCTGACCACCCCACTACTCAGGCCCACAGGCTACTGCTGGGTGTCTGACCCCTGCAACCAGACATGTCCTAACTTACAAACCCACTCACCCCCTGCCTATTTACACGTTTTCTGTTGGCTCATTTCCCTGTGAGATGGACCCACACTATATCTCTGGGCCACTGTTCATCCCAGGACCCACGCATGTGAGAGGCTCCACGGGGGGTCCATTGGTCAGAAATGTCCGTGTCCCGATGATCGTCACCAGGGGCATCTGTCGGCTTCCATGTGTCCGTGTGAGAAGGACCCTGGCTGGTTGTCACCCCCAGCTGTTGTGGACGAGGCTAGAACCGCAGATTGAGATGCAGGGAGAGTCGCAAGCCCGGCTACTCTCCTTGAAATTGGGATGTGTTTTTTTTAAAGAACTTTGTGCTACTACAGTCAGGAGGGGCCACCTCCACTTGGGGCTTGTTCTTGGCACAGTGAACAGACTCAGGTGGCTTCTGGGGGAAGCGGCCGCCCGGCCCGTCAGGGGACCTGGAGAGGTCAGGTGTGGTCACAGCGGCAGGCGGGGATTCACTTGGACTGGCACATTTCCTCTCTGACACCCACAGCCTGTTCATTTTGCGGGGTATCTGGGGGTGCGTCCTTCCCCCAGGCTCCTGCAGCGCCTCGACGCCCTTCCGCTGCGGGGCTGCCCGTTGTCTGTGTCCTCCAGGTGGCCCGGGTCCCTCGGCTCCTATGCTCCAGGTGTGTCCTCAGGTGGGTCATCAGGTGTGTTGTCAGGTGTGTCCTCAGGTGTGTTGTCAGGTGTGTCGTCGGGTGTGTCTGTGGAGCTCCCGTCCCAGCAGAGCTGGTCAAAGACGAGCTAGGGGAGCAGTGTCACAGCACCAGCTGCCTGTGAGCTTGGGGTGCGGCTACCCTCAGGGCTCAGAGAGAATTCGGGTCATGACCCTCCTTTCCAGAGCTTGGAGGCTGAGGCTGACCAGGACGGAGGTACCTTCGCGCTGATGGGCTCTCTCTCCGTTCGTGTCTTCCTGATGACAAGCTCCAGAGTGCCCTATGTCTTATTTAATTAAAACATAAGTGTTTTCGTCCAAAAGGAGGAGGAACAGGAGGCAAATCCTTTCTTTGATCTAAGCAAGTGTTGCCGGGAACAGCCTGTGAACACGGCCGCGCAGAAAGCCGCAGCTTGCGGATGCTGTATTTGAGATGTGAGAGGTTTGCGTGCAGAGGGCTCAGCCGAGGAGCTTCCTCGGGGCCCATCAAGCTTCTGGGGACACATCTCCGAGACTCTCGCAGGCCCTGCCTCTCTGCAAGGTGCATCAGGAGTGATGATGGGGACTGCATCCTGGTCCCCGGGCGGCGAGCTGACAGCCTGCCCTTGAGTCTCGAGACAGACGATAACTCTGCAAAGACAGAGCCACTCATCCGCGGGGCTGTCACTGCTCTGCTGGTGTGTGTCAGAGTGGGCCCGGCAAGGTCAGCGCCACGCCCGGGGGCTTGGGACGCACGGACTCCACTCCGGTCGCCTGTGCACCTGGTGAAAACACGTCATTGCAGGATTCAGCCATCTCCTCTCCTGGCGCCCAGCAGCATCATGGGCTGTGAGCTGCAGCATCATGGGCTGTGAGCTGCCTGGGATCCAGCGTCCAGCTCCACCCCCCAAGAGAGACTTGCATTGCTTCAGAGAAATCCATGGATCCAAAGGGATGCTGACCAGACTCCCAAAGGCTAAGTGATGGACAGTCTTTTTGAGATCCCTCAAATTTGAGCTGGAATGAAATATATTAGGACCATCTCTCTCATCCCTGAGGAAGCAGTGGGTTAAGCGCCAGAGCACATATTTTCTACTATTTCTTCTCATTAAAATTGTTCAAGAACTCGTACTTTGAGGAACCCTACTTCCCTTTTGGCCCAAATTAAACTAAATTAAATTTCAGTTAGAAGCTTCCTACATACAATTCCTGGTGTTAGAGCTGAGTGGGGATGCGGATCCGCCCTCCTGCCTCCTCCATCCCCAGGGAGCCTTCCACCTGCTCCCAGCAGGTCCTCAGAGCCCCTGGGGTGACCTGGGGTACAGCTGCCAGCCGACGAGAGGACAGCCCGGCACATCCTCCCTGTGCCCAGTGCCTGTAATCAGCTCGGTGCTGGTAATCCGAGTGTTTATTGCTTATTGACTACGCCTCAAGAAAAAGGTATAAAGCATCAATTTGGTGTATTACCTCAACTGATGCTCACGGCAATCTTATGAGTTAGCTGCTATTATTATCCTCCTTCTTATCAATAAGAAAACTGAGGCGTGGAAGGATTAAGCGATTTCCTCAAACTCAGGTTCTCTGACTCCCGGCTTCCACAGAAAAACCACCTCCATTGAGACCTCCCTCCATTCATCGGGGTCCCAAGAGTCAGTGTGCTCTGGGGAAATGTACCGTCACACACCCAAACTTCACGATGCCTCAAACGAACCTGTTTATTAAACCCTCTGCCTATAGACTCTGATTACAATTTGCTCTTTTCAAAGTCGCCAGCCTTGATACAGGCATAGATTTTTATCCTGCTGAATGGACTGAATGTGTGGTCCGGATCCTGGTGCCGTATCCTGGTGGCTCCCACTCAGGGCTAACCAGCCGACGTGTGTCACTGTCTTCCAGGCCTGAGACCCCCTTCAGCTGCTCAGACATGGGCTGCCAGACACCTCTGGACCCATGGTCACACCTGCTTTCAACTCAGTCCTGCAACCGTGAGCACAAGCTCCTGGGACACAGGGAACGGACGAGGGGGGCTTCTCGGCAGGTGAGGGGAAGGTGACTGAAATCCACTCAGGCTCGTCATCCTACAGGTCCCCTTCTCGTTCATCTCTGCAACCTCCGTCCACTGACACTGACCCTGGGGGTTCCCAGAAATAAACGTGGCCTTGACTCCCCACCCCCATGGATTGGTGGGTCTCTCAAACTTCAGAGAAACTCTCAGATAATCTGAGCTTGTAGGCCACTTTGACGTAGGGCAGACCAAGCCGGGTGTTGGGAAGTAGAATGAGAACAGGGAATGCGGATAGAGCACTGGCTCAGTTCTCTTGGGTTGTCTGAAATGAGGACGCTTCGGGCCGGACAGAGAGCGAACACCCTCTGTGACTGGTTCAAGGACTGCGCTCAGTCCAGGGCCCTCAGGGGACCAGACCAAGCCTCCTGCCATTTCTGTCGCCCCGTCAGCCCCATCCGTCCCTGCAGCCCGGGGCCTGTCCTGCCACCTCGTGGGCTGGACCATGGGTTTCTGGCTCTCCCATTTGAGTAGACAATGGATGGAAGAGGGACAAAGAGGGTGTTTGGGAAGCTGTGCAAAACAGGGGGCGAGCCCAGAGCCCCCAAAAGAAACCCCCACAGAAGGCTGGGAGGACACACAGGGACCCGTCCACAAAGCCCACCCGTGTCTGTGACCCTGCCTTGAATTAATGTGTCATTTCACACAGGCACTTACCAAGCCCACTGAACACCTACTAACAGGCCCGTCAGTCCCTGCTGGGGTAGTGGGGAGGCCTCATCAAACAAAGACGTACTGCTCCCATAACGGTGCTGGCTGGCCCAGCGGGAAAGCCTCTGAGACTGAACTGTCCCCTTTTTCACGGTCCCCCAGGGAGCCGGGGTGATGGCCTGTAGTGTCCCCTCTCTTCTGCAGGCGACACTGGAAGGGGCGCCCGGGTCCCTCATCCCAGCACCTCCGGGGGGAGGTTTCACTGCCTTTCACGAGGATGCTGTGTGTGTCTGGCTAGGAGGGCGCTGGATCAACCCTGAATGGGCCTGGACGGCCAGGAACACCAGCTGCCCTTCCTTGACCTCCAGGCCGGATGGGCAGGTGGGAGGGTGTCTGGAAGAATCAGTACTTCCTGGTGCAATATTTTCCTAAATCCTACCTGACTTATACTAGGACTCTCGATTTTTTAACCTGAAGCCAAGAATTTGATGCTTTTCCCCCTCCAGTAACTGTCTTCAGGTACCGAGGGTCCAGTCCTGGGCTGGGGGATGGGATAGGTGGGAATGGGGACCCAAGGTCAATGCAGCCTGGACAGACCGGGGGCGTCGTGGACGGTGCTGCATGGGGCAGCCCCCCCGCCCCCCCCCCGCCACCCCCGCCCCCGGTCTCAGCTGGGCCTGGGCGTGGGTCCCGTGTCGCTCATGCTACTTACAGGCTGCTGTGTGCAGGGAGGCTGCTTACAGGGTGAGAAAGTGCCCGCATACAGTAAGTGCCACCTACGTGCTCAACAAAATCCATTCTGCAGCAGAAGCTATTCTGTTTTTCTGCTTTTTCTACTGAAGTTTGGAAGCTGTCGCCTCATCTCTGTCAGTATCATTTCTCTACGTAAATACTCTAAAACTTCTGTTTAAAACAACTTTTACCTGGAATTGACTTAAAAACACGACAGCAATGGAGACTCCAGTAGGGCTGATACCTTAATTTCTGCTTTGCTCTGGCCAAGTAACCAGGAATTTTGAGGAGAGCACTTGTTTTTTGAGAAACTGTCAAGGACTGCACGGCAGGCTTTTGGGGCAAAGGCAACAATTGAGATGAGGGTGCCTGGTCGAGGGCCATCCTGTCCTTGAGCCCAGCACCTCCCGCGAGCTTGGAGACTGGGGCGGGGGGGGGGGGGCTCACCCGAGGGGGTCAAACCCGGGCAGCTCTAGGATCTTTAAAGAAAGTTGCAAAACATTCTCAAGAGCTGAGCTTCTCTGTTGTTTCCTGTACCACCTGAAGCGTGTATTGAAAAGGGAGTCCAGGAATGTTTGCTAAAAGGAGAGTTTGCAGAACAAAGGAGCTTTAAAAATCTCTGCATGCAAATCTCAATTAAACTTGAGCTTTAGCTCTGTGGGTTTGTGACTTTGCTCCTGCTTTAAAAATGCTCTCCGCTTTTCTTTAGAGCTATTATATAAATTCAAAGAAGTCCAAAACAGCAGAAAGTATTTCTTCTGAGCCCATGATGAAGCCCCCAGTAATCCCGCTCTCTGAGAGAATGTGGCCAGACAGAACTTCAGGGATCCACTCGTGAGCGCTGGAAGGATGTGAAGAGTCTTGGGCGTGGAATCTGGCCGAGGAGTGGGTGCTGGGTGCGCCCGGCTCCAGGGTCTGGCGGGTCCGCTGGTCCCCATGAGATGCGGGCGCAGCTCTCGGTCCCACTGTGGAGCTGTGTCCCCCCTAGACCACTCAGTCCTGGCAAGCCAGTCGCCCTCTGAACCCAGTCACCCTCTGAACCCCGGTTTTCTCCCTTTTTACAGAAGGAGAAGCTACTCATGCATTGTCATGAGCATCAAATACGGCAACACCGTCCAGTGTGCAGGCGAGATTTGGGGACACGGACTGTTCCTCTTCCCCTGAGCCCGTCACCGTCCTCCCCACTTGAGACCACCCTGCAGAAAGCGGGACCTGCTCACTGTCTTGTGACCGACAAGAGGGTGGATGGACCCTGGGGCCGCAGACCCTGGATTCTCAGCAGATGAGGCCGCAGGCAGCTTGGCCGAGATCCCACTGCTGAATAGTCTGGAGGCATCGGAGACTGCCCTGCTCCTCCCGAGGGGCCACAGTCAGGAGGGGGTGTCAGAGTGAACCTGGGGGACCAAGCAGGGCCCTGTGCAATTTGGAGGGTTGCTGGGCATACGGACTCGGGACGAGGTAGGACGGTGGGCTTCCTGGTGAAAACACGCATGAAGGGTCAGCAGGGGAGCAGGGGTTCCACCCCACACCTCATCCTCCATCCCCTGTCCTTCTGTCCATCTCCTCTGTCAGCTGAGTGATGGATGGGTGGGGGTGTGGATAGATGGGTGGATGGATGTTTGGGTGGGTGAACAGATGGGTGGATAATAGATGGGTGGGTACACGGAGGGGTATGGGGATGACAGACACACAGACACTACACCTCGACGGAGCGGAAGGATATATTTGGGAATATGGAGGCTTTCCAATTAAGAATTAAATCACTCTTTTTGTGTGTGTTGCTTATATGTCACAAAATGATCGTTTGATTGGATTTTCCTTCACCATTTCATCGAGTTGGTTTTGTGCAAATAAGCTACTTCAATTGAGTGGATTAGCTGTTTATTAAAATTAAAAACAATAATTCAATTCCTGGTAAGGATAAAACTAGACTAGGAAAAGTTATTTGCTTGATTCAGTTGATGAAAGGGTAAAAAGAAAATAATTGTCAGTTAATGTGAGAAGTTATGGCTTCCTTAAATGCCATCTCTTCCAGGCAGCCTTCCTGATTAACTCTAAAATAGTAGTGTCCCTGGTCTCTGGACGTTGATAGAACTCCAATGGCACTTATGTTATGGGGCCTCGTGTGGGCGATTCTGGTGTTGAAAGCCTGGATATCAGGCCTGGTTTCATCACTTACCAGGTGTGTGATCATAACCTGCTCAATGAGTGTCTCCAGACCTCAGTTTCCTGCTCTATAAGACGGGAAATAACAGGATCAAACTCAAGAGCGGCTGAGGGGCTTTAAGGGTAGCCCATGTCACAGCCCCTTGCAACCTGGAAGGATCTAGGTAAGCGCTACGTGTCACTGCTGCAGGTCTCTTTTCCGTATCATGTGCCACATGGACGCTGGACTCAGCCCTGTGTGTGACAAGAGCAGTTTGGGATAGTACCGCTGATCCAAATTACTTCCTACTCGGTGCCCTAGCTAGTTTTAGGTTGAACAACATGGATAAAATAGTTAAAAATAAAAAAGCACAATAAGCATTCCACATTTCTGTAAATATATCAAGTCTTCCAAAGTTTCTCAAAACATTCAGAAAAACCCAACAGGATGCTGGCATTGTCAGTTGTTTATTTTCTAGTATCATTCAGATACTCTGAGGGGAAAATATCCACATCTCATTTTCGTTAATATTTTTTGGAAAAGTTCCCTTTTCTCTTGCATGTCCTTTATGCCACACACCAGGCATGTATGTCCTACACTCCTTTTGTAAGTGTAACTACATAGCCAGGGAAGAAAAAGATTCACCTTGAACACTGGCTTTTGGGCAAATAATGAGGTTAAGGAGATGGGCATGTAGACATACTTGGTTTTAAGAAGAATAAGACCAAAGCAGGGGTTTATATACACACGAAAATGCAAGGTAACACCATTTGGCTACTGATCATTTCACCTTTTTGGCGTCTGGGAATCTACTCTTGATATACTATATAATTTAAATTTAGAATCTAGTGTATGGAGAATGGACCTTCACTATAATACACTTAAAAAAATCAAGACGGAATCAGTATAAGAGGTTTATCTGGGCTCTCACCCAAGTGGGCTAAGTTCTAGGGAAACCAAGAGCCGCTCTTTGGAGGGAAGAGTGAGTCCAGAAGGTTGGTGGAGCACCCACCGCAGTAAATTACGGGGGATGCAGGGATACTGTTGGCACAGCAGTTTTGTTAACTTCTCATTACAGCTCCTTCCAAGCAGCTCTGGTTAGATAACCGGTGAATTACACTGTCCAAGGTTACCGCTCAGACAGCCTGCTGAAGCGGGCATTTTCCTCTTTCATCACTAGATCTACATGTTGGGTACATGCTCGTTAGCTTTCACACGACGCTGGAGGGATTCATCAGCTCCTCCGTCTCTGGTACTCGCTTTAAGACTCTTTAGATTAAAGATGAATCAAAGTGATTCAGTTCTGTAAGTTGTGGACTAGAAATCAGTGTCTCTCTGGACATCATCCAAGTGTAAAATGTAACACAAATTGCCTTTAAAAATTAATAATTCACAAAAATCTATGGGCTAAGCCCAGTCTGGCTTGAGAAGATAAGTAAAATAAATATTGTAAAGTCAATTTTTAATAATCTGTGGCGTGGAATTTAAGCACAAGAGAAAACACTTAGCAATTAGGCAGGAGCATTCGGTGCATGATTAAATGTGAATAATCATGTTTAAAGGCCCCGTACCTCACTCGCTAGCAGGAAACATCGTCTGTAGTTCTAACCTAGCACACACAGCTCACGCCATTTCTCTGTTTAATGAGGTCCTGCCTGGAGATGTTCGTGTTTGAGCAGTTACTTTTATAAGTATTTTTACATCGACAGCTCTGTGTAAGGCTGACAAGAAGTGGCAGAGACAGATGTTTGATGAGGGAGTGTCAGACCAGTGCAGTCATGGGAAATAATATAATTAGATCCATCACTAGGCTGGTAACCAGTGCTCGGTGTATTTATCTAATTATTGAGACTGCACATTTACATCTGAGGGGATTTCATTATAAGAGGTTTATAAGATTTGGAGTTTAGGCTGATCTCCTGACTCTATCTACCAAAGAGAAGCTGGCCTCTGGGCTACGGTTTTTCTCCATGAAGAATAAAATCCCTGATGGCTGATGGCAGGTCTTCATTGTCCAGAAAGAGGCATCATCAGAAAAAGCAGAGGAAGTGAAATAGTGAGAGGGGTGGGGTGTTCTCAGACGTGGGGGCCGCCTGCTGCAGAGGAAGGAGACCAGGGCCAGACGGCGATCCTGGAGGACCGTGTCCAGAACCACGGCCCCACGCCCAAGACAAACCAGAATACAGTCCTGAAGGACCGGTACTGAAGTTTCCTCTCTATAAGTTATGACGTCCCGGGAGCTTGCGTTACGCGTCTACCCTGAGTGAGTCTGCAGAGGAGATGGGGATGGGAGTCTGGTCATCCCTGAACCACCCAGGGCCTTCCTCTCTGCTCTGCTGTGCTCCGCGCCCCCTGCTCTCCACCCACTGCGCCAGGGAAGCCACCCAGAGCCCCACACCCTCCACCTATGGTCAAAGCGCTGGTAAGAGTCAAGGCCAACGACACAGGCACATGAAAAATGCTCCACATCGCTAATTATTAGAACAAGGCAAATCAAAACTACAGTGAGGTGCCACCTCACACCATTCAGAATGGCCATCATCAAAACATCTACAAATAATAAATGCTGGAGAGGGTGTGGAGAAAAGGGAACCCTCTTGCACTGTTGGTGGGAATGTAAGTTGGTGCAGCCACTATGGAGAACAGTATAAAGGTTCCTTAAAAAACGAAATATAGAGTTACCGTATCACCCAGCAATTCCAATCCTGGGCATATAACTGGACAAAACTATAATTCAAAAAGATACATGCACCCCAGTGTTCATTGCAGCACTGTTTACAATAGCCAAGACATGGAAACAACCCAAATGTGCATTGACAGATAAAGAAGATGTGGTGTATATATATATACAATGGATTGTCACTCAGCCATAAAAAAGAATTAAATAACTCCATTTGCAGTAACATGGATGGACCTAGAGATTGTCATACTTAGTGAAGTAAGTCAGAGAGAGAAAGACAAATATCATATGATATCACTTATATGTGGAATCTAAAATATGACACAAATGTACTTATTTATGAAACAGACACAGACTCACAGACACAGAAAACATACTTGTGGTTGCCACAGGGGTGGGGTGGGGGAGGGAAGGAGTGGGAGTTTGGGGTTAGCAGATGCAAGCTATTATATATAGAATGAATAAACAACAAGGTTCTACTGTACAGCACAGGGAACTATATTCAATATCATGTGATAAACCATAATGGAAAAGACTATGAAAAAGAGTATATACATGTATAATTGAATCACTTTGCTGTATAGCAGAAACTAACACAACATTGTAAATCCACTATGCTTCAATAAAAAAAAAGAGTCTAGGCCAACGATGGTGGCCAGGTCACTAGGGTGGGACACTGGGTGGAGAAAGAATGGGCTTGGACACCACCTTGGACCTGCCTTGATCTAATCCAGACAAAAGGAACCTTCCGCATGGAGGTGAGAGTCAAAGCTTCGGCCATGGACTGAGTGTTTGTGTCCTCCAAAAATTCATATGCTGAAACCTAACCCTCAGTATGATGGTGTCAGGAGGTGGGGGCTTTGGGAGGTGATGCGGTCATGGGGGTGGAGCCTCCATGATGGGATCAGTGCCCTTATAAAGAGACCCCAGAGAGCCCCCTGTCCCTTCCTCCAGGTGAGGACACAGCAAGAAGACCCCTTCTGTGAACCAGGAAGCGGGTCCTCACCAGACACCGAATCTGCCAGTACTTTGACCTTTGATTCCCTGCCTCCAGAGCTGTGAGGAAGGATTCCTGTTGTTTAAGCTCCTGTCTGTGGTGCTTTGTTACAGCAGCTTAAACAGACTAAGACAGCCTTATGGTCAAGAGCAGCACACGTCTGCGCCCGTGTGTTCCGCAGTCTTTGCCTCCTGTGCAGATCTGCATGGGATACTGGTTTCCAGGCCGGGAGGCTTGTTAGGATTTGGGGATCTGAACTCCAGCTACGCTCAACATAACTAAAATAATGGTGCTCAAGTGACCCTGGTTTTAATTTCAAGGTTGCTACCCAGTGATGTCACAGAAACCACTGAATATTTCTGGGTAACAACTGGCCAATTTCTAAAAGCCGTGGGAGTGTGGGGGTCATGGGGGGTTGGAACATAGTCTTCTCTAGGGTCTCTTTGATTACAGAATTTTATTCACGTATTGAAAAATATTTATTGACATCTCCGGGCCAGACACTATTCCAGGCCCTGGGGATATGGCAGTGAAATCACTTACCCAGCGATGGGTCCCGTGAGGAGTGAAGACGTGTGGCCCTTGGAACATGAAAACAACACCCACTTTTCTGGTATCTACAGCTGACAAGACCCTCAGCTAAACAATCCCGAGCCGCGGGCAGAATGTGGGTGTCTCCCCGTTTTACAGAGCCCCAGAGAGGTGCCCTGACTTCCACAGCCCGTCCTGGAGCCTCTAGCCAGCGCCGGGGATGCCGGGACGAGTCCTCTCTCTGTTCAGCATCCTGCGCCTCCAGGGGCAGGTCCCCACCTCTGTCTCTGGCTGCCTCTCCAGCCATGCCCCCGCTGCATCCCCCTAAGTTAGAGGCCCCAGCGCACACACGTACCCCCGGCTTCAAGCCACTGCTCACATCGCTCATCGCCTCCCCTCCTACAGTTACTGCCACTTTCTCTTCCCCGCTCACCCGGATCCCACTCCGTCCTTAAGACCTAGTCTGATCCCTGTGTCCTCTCTGAGGACCTGCACGAGCTTGTAACCACCTCTCCATCCTCCTCACTCCTGAAACACTTGTGGTCTCCAGCCTCCAGCCAGCCTTGTCAGAGGACGTTTTGCACCAGCAGGGCTTTCTCACGGTGTTCACCATCCTCAAGGTGATGCTCAGCTTTTCCAGGGAGGGGGGACCACTCGACTTATCTTTTACACACTTCTTCATACCTAGTGGGGTTCTGAGTATACAGTAGGTTCTCAAAGACTCTGTTGACTGATCTTAACTGAGAAACATAGGAGAATATTAAAATGTTTTCACGTGACTTGGGAGTAAGAGGAGTCCAGGGTTATTCCCCTAACTACCTACGAGTCTAGTGGACGCTTTGTCTGTCTGTCTGGGGACAAGAAGACATGCTGTGTGTCCCAAGTGGGGTCTACATTTAGAGCCGTGGTTCCAAACCTCACGAGAGGCCGAGCACTCTGCAGACTCTTCCTGGTGTTTACGGACTTGTGATAAAGCTTCATGTTCTAGTGGGGTGTTTACAAATAACTTTCATATGCCCCTGGAGAGCTCAATCACTGGCTGGTCTAATTTTCTTGGATCATCTCCTAGGAAAGTTTCAGATGTGGCAGTGAGGCCAGCTTCTCAATGTGTTCTTTTAGTGCACATGTAAACTCAGCACTTTGTGTCTCATAGTGCACCAGGAGATAGAAAAAAGAAAGAGAGAGAGAGAGAGATAAATGAAAAATAAAAGGCACAGATGGGGCCTGGACAGTTTCTCATTGCTTGTTCCATATGATAGAACTCAACACATCTGGTCTGCTACGAAAAGCATCTTTGCACTAATTTGTTTGTCAGTATCCATTGAGAGGACGATCTGTCATCCTGTCGTATTTCGGTTGCCCCGAGATGTTTGAAGACAAGGCTAGCCACAAATTGGAACCGTGGACACCAGGGAGTGGTAGAAACCACCAGCTGTTCTAAGTAACATCAACTGTGATATTTTTGAAGCAGAAATTTCAACCATATCTCTCCAAAGGCATTTAGCAGCTGCAAGAAAAAAGCTCATCACTGTAACAGGGGAATGAGTCTATTTCTCTTCATGTTCCAGTGTGTGTGCGTGTGTGTGCGTGTGTGTACACGCACTAACCCTTATTACTGGCTGGAAAAACAATATAATGGGATGGTCAGAATTCAAAGAGAATGGGACCTCTGTCTTGCTCGTTGGTATTTTAAGGCTTTCTGGTCAGAGGAAACATAGCATCATTCCATAATTTGTCTTGATTTGCAGGAACCAGAATTGAGATTTCATTGTGTTGCTTCGTTTGATTTCACAATGGTATAATCTCGTCATGGCTCCCCGTCCTCTGACTCCACTGCACCTCGCCACCACCTGCTCTTCAGGACATATTATGCTAAATGGCATTCATTTGTTTAAATTTCTGTCTCCCGTAGTTAGTTCTAATCTTCCCAGAGCACAGAGACTATGTTTTGTCCTGGAACACAGGGGATGCTCAACAAATGTTATTTGGATTGAATTAATTTAAATTTCTATCTTTCAACAAGGTAGAAAGTGTGCCAATCTGTTTATACCTGACGGGCTGCCCATCAACGTTCCAAAGATTCCTTTGCGTCCTCCTGTCCTGTCACCGCTCAGCAGGCCCCTGTGGAGAACCGCAGTGCGGTAGGTACTACGTTCGTTCTCCTTTGTGTCTTGTAGAGGACAGTTGGGGTCTCTAAGAAGGAGAGGCTTCCTTTGCCAGTCTTCTGAGGTCTCCTACGGTTCCCACCCCCGACAGCTAGCTTTGTTCTTGACTTGGTAACCCTTCAGTTCCTGCCTTTCTCATCCTTCTCCATTTGTCAGCAGGTCAACGTGCAACCTGATTTTCATGATGCTCATGGTGTGTAGCGCACATGCTGGAACAGACTAGCAAACACCAGCTCCCGCCAACGTCAAAGCCTTCCAATGGCAAGTCTGTTGCCAGAGAAAGTTGTGCAAAGAAGGAGGAGAGGACGGCTGGACGTGGGCCGAGTGGGGTGGGCAAGCTCCACAGAGCAGCGCTGCTCAGCAAGGCCGGACTGCCATATCGTTTCCTCCCTCTGTCCAGGCAGGTCCTGTGAGCTGTGCTACGTTTGTCAGGAGGCTGTGTTTATGTTCTATATTTGATATGAAATGACAAAACAAACTAGTACAGAGAATGGGAGTCAAGATCTGACGTGTAGAAGAGCCTGTGGTTTAACAGAAGGTGGTATTTGTGTTCCCGGGTCAGAAGCAATGTGGCAGACAGGTCAGTACCTCAGGACAACAAATTTCCAGGTGCCGGAGACACTAAGTGAGGGCTGCACGATTCTTCAAGACGTACCAATTCTGTCATCTTTGAATGAATCCGGTATTTCACAGTAGAAAAACAAACAAGGAAAAGTCTACCCCACTTCTGGGCATCAACATTTGTAAATGTGTCTCCTTTCCGTTTTTATTTTATTTTATTTTACTTTGCTGTTGCTTCTGTGAAATGGAAGAGCTCTCCTGCACGGTGACTGGGTGAGCTACGCGCTCGGCCTGCACACACATTCACTTCCGCAGGTGGGATGAAGGTGGAAGTCCTTTCCTGTCCTCCCCCCATCCCTGCAAGCCCTCCGGTTCTGTCTTGCTCTCCCACTTCGCCCCCAAAGCTCACTGTGTGGGGGGGGGAGGAAGAGGAGCTCAGCTCCGAGCCTGCACCCCGAGGAGAGGGGCTGAGTTTATTGCATTTAATACTGTGGGGGAGGTGGGGCACAAGGAGCCGAGGTCTGAGACGGGTGGAGGGGCACACGGGGTCAGGGAGGTGGGAGCTGAAGAGAAGGATCGGAGGTCTGGCCGGGAGAAGCAGCATGGCTGGTGTGCAGGCAGACTGTGCTGCTTGACTGCCCACACCATCTGTCCCTTTAATACCCTCTGCACCCACCCCCCCCCACCAGACCCGGGGCAGAGTCTTAAATAGGTGGTTTTGTGTTGGACAAAATACAGAGGTGGCCAGCAAACAAAGGTGGTAAAGAAAGAGCTGGAGCCCTGGTCAGTCCCCAGGAACTCCTGTCCTGAGTCCTGCCTGGTAACAAGAGGCCCCTCGTGGGGCTCCCAGCTCTGCTCTCCTGGCCCCTGTGGCCAGCCGTCCACTCTCCAGGCTCCAGGAGCCCTGAGCACGCCCTCTCCTGCTGCCCACGTAACAGTAAGAGTTACCAGTAACAGGGTAACTGCTACAGGCTGAATCCTCCCGCCAACCCTGTGAGGAAGGTATTATCCCCGTTTTACAGATGAGAAAACAGACCTAGAGAGTCATTTGTTGAGTGTCACCAGCTAATAAGTGATTGAGTTGGGAGAAGACCCAGGTCACTTGAATCCAAAGCCTGCTCTTTTTCCATTCAGCCCCACTCCCTCTAACACAAAGGGTGTTCTGTATCCTTACGTGAATTTTCTTCTAGGAAGGAAGCTCTGTCTCATGTGTGGAGCTCACGATTTCTGCCTTGTTCTTCAGCAGCAATCAGATGCTTGACGTTTGTCAAGGAAGCCAGAGCTCTATCCCACGGTATCGGTGTGTCTCTGTGTGTGGAGTTCGGTTTTGCTGTTTTTTTGTTGATGATTTGCTTATGGCCTCACTTCACTGCACTAAACTATAGCTATTTGCTCACCCTGTTGTATTCCTTTCTTTATAGATGTACAACCCAGGTCAATTATAATGGAATTATAATAAAATGGCAGACTTAAGCCCCAACATATAAATAATTACCTTAAGTATAAATGATCTAAAACACACTCAAACAGACGGAGATTAGCAAAGTGGATTAAAACAACAAAATGCCATGATCCAACAATATGCTGTTTACTTGAATTCATTCTAATTACTATGGCATAGAAGGTTAAAAGTAAAAGGATGGGAAAGGATATGTCATGTGACTATGATAAAAAAAAAAGTCAGGAGTGGCTATATTAAGATGGGATAAAGTAGACTCCATAGCATAGAAAATTACTATAAACAAAGAGGGAAATTACATAATAATAATAGGATCAATCTACTGGGAAGACAAAACTATCCCAAATGTATATGTACCAAACAGCAAAACATTGACATAAATGAAGCAAAAACTGACAGATCTGAAATGAGAAAAACAAATCCAAAGTTGTTCTTGGTAACATCAACACCCCATTCTCAGCAACTGATAGAACTACAAGATTGAAAATCAACAAGGATGTAGAAGAACAGAACCACACCATTGACCAACAGGAGCTAACTGACATTTATAGAATATTTCAGCCAACACCACAGAACACATATTTTTCAAGTGCCCACAGTCACCAAGAGAGACCATATACTGGGCCATAAAACAAATCTCAACAAATTTCAAGGAATTGAAATCATACGGAGTGTGTTCTCTGAACATAATGGAATTGAACTAGAAATTAATAACTTAAAAAGACAACAAGAAGGTCTCTAAACACTTGGCAATTAAGCAACACAGTTCTAAATAATCAATGCATCAAGGACAAAGTATCAAAGAAAATAAAATACACTGAATTAAATAAAAACGAAAATACAACATCTCAAAATATGTAGGATGTGGCTAAAGCCATGCTAAGAGGGAACTTTATAGCCCTAAATGGTTACATTAGAAATGAAGAAAGGTCTCAAATCAATAATAACTTCCTATTGTAAGAAACTAGAAAAAGAAGAAAAAACCCAAACAAAAGGAACAGAATAATAAAGAGAAGAGAAGAAATCAATGCAATTAAAAACAGGAAAACAGAGATAATCAATGCAACCAAACTTCAGAAAAATCTGTATAGCTGATAAACATTTTGCAAGACTGAGAAAGATAAAAAGAGAGAAAACATAAGTCACCAGTCTCAGGAATGAAATTGGGGCATCACGACAGATCCTGCAGCCATTAAAAGTCATTAAAAGGATTATAAGGGAATATTATGAACAACTTTATGTCCATAAATTCAACAACTTGGAAGAAATGGTTTCTAGAAAAATACAAACTACAGAAACTCAACCAAGACGGAATAGCATTAAAGGAAATGAATTTATAATTTAAAATCCCCCATAAAATAAGTATTTAGGCACCACCCTCCACAATACCTCAGATTCAGTCAGGTGCCTTTACTTTACGCCCTCATAGCTGCTGCTATTTTTCCTGTATAGCGCTTATCACAATTTACAATACTATATTTATTGATATGATTATTTTATTGAAGTTTCTTTCTCAAAACCTGTAGATTCCATGACTATGTTACTTTGTTTCTATGTGTCCCCAGCATAATGCCTGATACCTCATGGGAGATGCTTAGCTATTAACTGAATGAATGAATGAAATCTTTGGATGGTAGAAACATAACTGTTAGAATGACTTATTTACATTATGACATTACATTACATTACTCAGAAATGACATTAATTACTCAGAAATTGCTTGAGAACATAAAAACTGACTTTGTTTAACTTGCATGTCTTTGTCATTGACAAACGTTAGCTACCAAGAACAATCAGCCCCTCCAGCTACTCAAAGCAAAAGTCAATAGAGGTAAGAACAAAGCATATGCTCCCTAATTCTCCAAATTTTTACAAAATACTGAGTCTGTCTTATTTATCATGAAGTCTTAGCTAATGACTGTGATTTTTACATTTGTACTTTTTCTAGGAATATTTTTTCCTTAGTATAATTTGATCTAGGGTGCTCACTTACTTTTCCAAATGAAAAGTCCTAAAACACGGAGTTCCAAATCTCTCTAACGAAGGTCAAGATCACAGTCTATTTCCTTTGTCTGACAGAACCCTGCTGTCTGGCTCATAGTATAGGTTTAAGAAATATTTACTCAGAAGTGAATGAATTTTGTGACCACCTAGAGGGATGGGATAGGGAGGGTGGGAGGGAGATGCAAGAGGGAAGGGATATGGGGATATATGTATACGTATAGCTGATTCACTTTGTTATACAGCAGAAACTAACACAACATTGTAAAGCAATTATACTCCAATAAAGATGTTAAAAAAAAAAAAAGAAGTGAATGAAAAGATCCCAAGGATTCCATCTTCTCCTTTGTCTTCCTTTGTTATTGATTATTGTCCTCACTGAGTCAGTTGTCCTGGGGCAAGAAAGGCTGGGCTGACCATGAGGAGCCCCAAGGGCAAGGACGGGTCTCATGCTCACCTTTGTGCACAGCAAGTGGCTCTCCATAAAAATTCTTGAAAAAATGAATAAATGGCTGAGCAAACAATCCATTTTAAAGGTAGTCCTAGGTAGGGATGAAGCTGGCTGATAGACATACATAAAAAGGAAAAGCAAAGAAACAAGCAAATAAACCAAAAAAGCCCCTTGCTTTCTAACTCAGCCCAAGTTTAAAAACATATTCTTTTATTTTCCATCTGGTCCATAACGAATTCAAGTCGACATTTCAACCCTGATGTAAGCTTTGAGAAAGGCAATTATCATAATCAAAGAGGGAGTAAAGTTAACAGAGAATAAAGGAAGAACCTGTGCAAGAGAAAGGGGAGCATCAGGAAAGAGAAACAAGGTCACCACGATCACAGCATTCTCTGAATTGTGGCAGTTTGAGTCAAATCAAGATTGATGTACCTTATGTGTCCCCCAGAATGTTTTGCATAGAGGGTAATGCAGGGTTTTAAAATGTCCTATTCTTATTGCTTAATGAGCCCCATTGGAGACCATATGTGTGATGGATTTTTAAGTGATTTGAGGAGAAAAAGAGGGAAAGGCAGCAAACGGTGCAACCAGGGAAATGGATTAAATACACAGATAACTGGCTGCATCCAGGTCGTGTCATTCTTACAACCACCCCGTGCAGAAAGTCCTTTCTCCTGTTTCACAGATGTGGAACCCAAGTCCTTTGACCAAGTTCACCAGGAGAGAGAACGGGTGGGCAAATGTCCTGACCCAACTCTGCCTGGCTCTCCCTCTCAACATCTTCCCCCAGGACTGTGAGTTGGCATCAGAGCAGCTGCCCCATAACACTGATGGGCAAGTTCCCAGAAGGAGAAGAAGACAGAAGTTTGAAATACAACATAGAGATAAACTACAGGATGGGTAGTGGGCTATTCTATTGATGTGCACAGAATGTCTGACAAATTTAAAGGATTCCTTGAGAACCTTAGTAATTCTATAGAAATAAGTCTAAAGGAAATTTGGAAAATGAAAAAAATTTCCACTCAGATAAGCCTCAGTCTACCTTACATTACAGCGTGACTGTTATTCTGTTAACTATTATCCTGGTTGAATGTGCAATTGTTCACTCACTTGACTAGTCAGTGCACACTGGACAGATACAACATGGCTATGGTAATATTTAGGTACTGATTTTTTTGTCATCAGAGAGAAAACATTAATATTATTAAGAAGATGTTTTGGATTAAGCTGCTGGATTGTAAGTTGGTTGTGAAAGTAGATTTAAGATGACATAAACAGGTGATATTAACAGAGGTGGGTATTAGGAATTCCCATTTAAATGCAATTTGGAAATGTTTTACTTTTCACTGTTTTTATCTTTTTTAAATGAATATATTCAGCAAACGTTCATGAGGGCTTGCTCTGTGCCAGGGTCCAGCCCCTGCCGGTGATTCAGAGGTGACCCAGACCTTGCTCTGCGTGCCTGGGTCCAAGGCTTAATCGGGGGCGAGAGTCAGACCCACGGGAAGTTAAATCACGACCTCAACACTCCCGAGCTCCCCCGGAGGCCTCGGTGGTACAGGGGAGGGGCTCGCAGCCCACCCCGGGCCAGACCAGGGGTGCCTCTGGCGAGGGGCAGGGTGGGCCAGTGAGATGGCAGGCAGAAGTCCTTGAGGGGCAGCAGGGCCTGGGCCCATGGCCGGTGATGGTGGCATCTGAGTCACTGCCTTTGGGTGAAACTAACTTGAGCAAACTTTTTGAAGCTTTAATCCTCTCAGGTTATTTCAGGGGTAGAAAGCTTGTTCAAGACCACAATCTCTGCTGCCATGAAGACCAGGGCCAGGGCACTTCTGCAGAGTCCCCTTCCCTCCTGCTCCCTGGGCCAGTGTGTGGTCACCGTCCCCTCACGGTCGGATGGGGACGGGGACGGGCTGCAGAGAAGGTCCCCGTTCACATCATTCATACTAGGAGATTCAGTAAAATGTGTAATCATGCTTTAATTTCACAGGACGCCTTTATAACAAAGCCACTTGTGTTGGGACATGCCGCTAAGGACCACCAGTGCCCCCTCGATAATGTTTGTCTTATTAACAAACAAATGTCAGCCGAGGCGAACTGGGTGACCTGCAAACTTCAGACATCGGGAGATATTTCAGGGTCAGACCCCAGCCAGCGCCTCCTGTAATGTAACTTCATTTTATAAGAGAAACCACTTTGACAAGGTTCTCACTGCCTGTGTGTGTGTGCGTGTGTATGTGTGTGTGTGCGTGTGTGTGTGTATATGGAATAAATAACCTTATTCATACGTAGCAGCTCCTCAGAAATCACTCACCGTTACCAACCATCTATTCATTTTCTAGAATTTTGCAATATGGAGAATCTTCACAAGGGAAGCCTATAATTTCCTAACAGCTATTACTTTTTTATTCCTCTTGTAATTAGCCCAGATCACTTTTTGTTTTAAAGAAGCTCTTTACTGATTTTTAGTGAACACATTTATTTCTTGTGCTTAAAAGCTGGTAATATCAGTGGTTTAAAAGGCAATTATGCCTGGCTTTTCATTCAAAAGCTTCTTTGATATTACAAAATAATGACATGTGACAGTGTTAAGATTGGGATTGGGTTATTCTTCATGTAATGCTTTGCAGTATTGTAAACACTTTCATAATAATAAAAAAAGCATTTACATCCTGAACACTTAATTTTTGTTTTCTAAAAATTTCCACCTTCTGAAGCTTTTAGGGAATAGCGTGTTAAAAGATGTTAATGCACACAGATGCATCTGAATTTCCCTTGGAGAGAAGCTACCTTAACTGCCATTTCAAGTTTTACATTTCTGCTAAACAAATGATTTCATTAAAATAAAAAGGTCTCATTTTCTATGATGAAAATTCATCTGTTTCATGTAACTCTGAAGCATTTTGATTTAGTACTGACTATATTCTCTTTCAAGGAGAATATTCTTCTAAAGACATCGTGCAAGAATGCTTATATTTTGGGCTTCCCTGGTGGCGCAGTGGTTAAGAATCCACCTGCCAGTGCAGGGGACACAGGTTCAAGCCCTGGTCCGGGAAGATCCCACATGCCGCAGAGCAACTAAGCCCGTGCGCCACAACTACTGAGACTGCGCTCTAGAGCCCGTGAGCCACAACTGCTGAGCCTGTGTGCCACAACTACTGAAGCCCACGTGCCTAGAGCCCGAGCTCCGCAACAAGAGAAGCCCCTACAATGAGAAGCCTGCGCACCACAACGAAGAGTAGCCCCCACTTGCCGCAACAACAAATTCTTTTTCAATCTTCTAGAAAAAAATGCATAAAGTCTGTTAAATTCTTAGAAATTGTTTCTGTAAAAGATGTAAATAAGGAAACATTTTTCTACAAATTCGTAGGGGTATATACATGGGTATATGTATATGCAGTTGTAATTTATACGTATACACATTGTTTTAGTTTATATGCAGTAAGAGTTCGTATACATTTATAGTATGTATCTGTGTGGTTATAGCTCATATATACATTTGGAGTGTGGATACTGTACGTAAGAAGCCCCCCTCCAGCAATGAGCAATAGGAGTCGAGCCGCCTTTCTGTGCAGCATTTGCGTGCTCAGCACTGAGCTGATCCAAGAGATGTTCATCTTGAAGATGTGTTGAAATAATTTCTAGGCCCGAGGTGGAGCTGCTTCTGCCCGGTGCTACATCAGCAAACGGAAACTTTGGTGAACTTTGTGTCCCTGTGAATGTCCTGCTCGACCAGAAACGCAGGGCAGTCGGCCAGGCCCTACCGGCCCAGTGGCTCTGAGTCTTCCCACCGTCCAGGGTTCACTGATGACCCTAGCCAGTCAGATATTGTCAAGTGTCTCTTCCTGGTTCTTTTCTTTGTCCTGTAAAATCTTCCTACTTCCCACCCCACTGTACGGTTCTCCGAGAACAGACCATCTGCCTCCTGAAGTATGTTTGCGTCACCTAAATTTTCTTCTTTGATCATTTTTAACACGCTTATATGAAATATCTCCTGTCTTTAAGAAATTTGAACTTCCGAGCGCTGGGAAAGACCTTACCGTGGAAACATGATTTTGACAGGCCCGGGGGGAAGCAGGGGGTTTGGGACAATGACGCGTGTCCTGTGAGCAGGCGAGCGTTTCAGGCTGGAGCAGCAACAAGAGCAGAGACTTGGAGGTGAAATGGACATGGAATGTGCAGGAAAACGGCAAAAGATTAAAATGAGCCAAAGATAAGATGCATGTTATACTTTAAGTAAATAAGAACCTAAATAACTCCATTTATTTTGAACAAAATTTCTATCTTTCTTTATTTTTGATGTGAGATTCCTGACCTGAGCTCTGATTTTTTACACACTCACATGCCAACAGCCTGGGTGGGTCCAGTCAACGCAGGAGAACTGAGATTTCTGAGGCAGCCCTGCCGTTCACTCTCTCCCCTAAGACTGAGACCCTCTTCCCTCCTTTCTGGGGAAGGCAGGGCAGTGCGATGCCAGAGGTGCACATGGAGACCCAGATGAATATCTACTCTGGATCTGGGGCATAGAATGTCTTCACCGTTTTTTTTTTTTTTTTTTTTTGATGGATTGAGGCAATCATCCACTTTTTGATTCCTCTAGTCTTCACTGCACATTTACATCACTGATGAGCATTAGAGTTTGCAACCACTAACGAACCACATAAAACTAAATAAAAAAGACAGACTGAATTCCAAACTGGACTTGGGCATTTGTATGCTGAATGACCTTGGGTCAGTCATTCTGATCCTCGTGGTTTTCATCATATCTACTCTATATGTAATATTCTATCTCATATCTCTAATATTCCATAATATTTTCTCCAATGCTTGAGTTATTTCCATTACTCTTTCTTCCCTTTTTTTTCCTTTTTTTGGTGCATATATTACATATCTTTAAAATATGTAGCTCCTGGCTTCACAGATTGCTCTTTGGAGCTCATCATCTCGCAAACATTTCCCCAAACTATGGCACAGTTTCAGTGTCATGATGATGAATGACAGCTATGGATTTTACTTTCAATTTTAATTTTTAGTTTCCCAGAGCCTAATTTATTTGTAGCCCATCCTAGAAGCTGCTCTGTACTAATTTCCTAAGAAATGGCTACTGACAAATGTAAATCAATCAAAAGTGTGCCACACTCCAGGCCAAGGTAACAAACCATGAACCAAATATTAATTGTGAAATACTAACTGTTGTATTTTCCAGAGTCCAGTGGAAGAAATAAGTGGGATACCAGGAATGGGATTCTGTTTTAAATCAAGAAATGGGGTCTTCAGGAGAACATGATCTATGAGAATTAGGTAAGTTTCACACTATTTTTTGTGCTTCAGCCGAGGCTGTGAAAGACGCAGCAACGAAAACTCATGTGCATACACTGCCCATCAGTCATTGCCGTAACTAAGGGAATGAATAGCTTGCAAACTGCAGAAATATTTTGTGATTATACTTTCTTCTTAGGTTCAATGTCAGACCATTTTTTCAGTTCACTTGATAGTATCAGCTGAATCATATTCCTAAGTACAGCTGTCAGGTAGACCAGATGTCAGCTCTTGGACACAGGCATTAGGTGCCTAGTTTCATTTGCTGTTGGGTAGTTAATAACTTCTGCTTCCTGAATTGTCTTTTATCATCCAGTCAGAGGGGAATAGTTTAGATTCGTAGGGGGAAAAACAATAGGAAAAGAAATACTTCTAGAAAATATTTTTTTCTCCAACAAGGTAAATTGCCTGAAAAAAATTGTTTTCTGGGAAAGCAATATTCCTGTCTACTGTGTTCATTATTTTTTTTCATATGCACTGCTTTTAACATATGCTTTCTAGCATCTGAAAGGAAGAAGCATTTGTGTGATTAATCTTTCAGAATAAAGAAGCAACTTCTCTAAGAAAAGTTGTTACAGAAAATTGTTTTCATAGTTCTTAATTTTTGAGGCCAATTTTAATAATAATGGTAATAATAGCTAACATTACTTTCCTAAGCTCCTTATACATACCACCTCAGTGAACTCTCACATCCAATTATTATTAGGTTGGTATTACTCTTCACATATGCAAAATTACACAGGAAGTAAAGCCAATCATTTGTATTTATTTCCAAGAAAATTTAAGTTGTACTTTTTTCCCCCTGTGGCAATTTATTAATGTTGTAATAATCAAAAGGGGTTTTAACATTTGTTGGAGTGCTAAGTGATTTGTACAGATGGTCTCCTTTAATTTTCAAATTTGACATTGACAACAGCATTTTACTCTCTGTACTTTACACAGATGAAGGGACTGAGCTCAGAGAAATTTAGTAACTTGTGCTAATTCTTTTATTCTGTATTCTCTTTTTATATTGTGGAAATGACAAGAAATTATTCATTTTATTTTACATTGCAAGTCAATTCATAAGTGAATGGTGTGGATACTCAACACACCAGCCCCATTAACATTGAAAAAATGAAACAAAATTCAAATAAGTGGCAGGTTCAAGTTTAAGCAATGCATACTAAAAAAATTCTTGAAATAGGATCTTTCCATAGCTTTCTCATAACTGTGAAGTTAAATACTATATGGGGATATTATATTAAGCAACTGAAATTTAAATCATATCATTATACATCTCCTTACTGCCCTGCCTGGCAGGTACCCTGCTGTGTTCCACAAAGCCTTCTCAGGTGATCATAAGAGTTGAGGGCTTCTCTCTGGGGTCGCAAGTTTGCTGACGTCCTCTTGTCATTTCATCCCAGTTGTGTCTTGTCTGTGCCTTCACAACTAAATATGTGCTGATTTCATGTTTTGATCTAAGTTTCAAATTTCCTCTGTTTTACTGTTTGTTAGTGTTTCCTGTTTTAGACGCTAAGCTCCTACTGCAGGCTTGGTAGGGAGGGCCATGCAGTGCTTGAGCTGAACTGAAAAAAAGCAAACATTTTCATCTAATAGCAACTGTTCAAATGATGACAGTGTTATTCTAGGCTCATGCCTTTGCTGGCCGACCAACAACGAATATTTCCATAAAATGAAAGAACCAGTAGCTGCCCTCTTGAGAATGAGACACTCAGCCCTTATGAAATTAACCGAAAAGATCAGTGCGAGACCAGTCAAACATTATATTGTACGTGATAAAAACAGAAAATAGAAAAGTTCAGTTTAATGCTTTGTCTCTTTTGTTTTTGTTCCTTACAAAACTTGGGAGGATAACAAAGAGAATTCTGATCTCTTGTGAAATGGAAATGGACTGAGAGATGCTCAAGGAAAAAATGTCCACGTGAACTGAAACGGACAACCAGGAAAATGAGCAACTACACCCAGCCCAGCTGGAGAGTAAGTGGACCAGGCCGATGGAGGACAGCAGTGCAGATGAGGCAAAAATACAGCAAAGTGGGTGAAGACACTTCACGTGGAAATAATCCCCATGATGGGAAGGCCTGGTGAGAAGCGTGTGGAAGAGGAAAACCCAACTTCCCAAGGTGAGGCCAAGTGCAAACTAAGTAAAAATTTTCCTCCAAGTAGTCAGAGACCCGGGGAAAAGAACTCCCCCAAACCAAAGCCAATCTCTCTGCCCTCTGCCTGGGACCCATTTCCTCTTACGAGTGCCCTCCTCTGACTCACGTGGGAGGCTTGACGGAGTCCAGAACCCAAAACTCACTCACGCTCTAGGGCTTCCTTTGCCATTTACTCCCCCTCATACATTCTGTGTCCTGGGTTTCCTTCCCTATCGTACAAGCTAATTGATTCTTACATGTTAATAACACATCCCATTTGTGAAATGCTATATGATTTAGGGTCTGTCATATATAACAACAACTTTGGTTCTCCCAACAAACCAAACCAACAGTCACGTTTAACCGTGCCCTTCAATTTTCAATCGGTTCTCTATCAGAGGAATTGTTTGTGTGTGGGATCAGAGAGGGATGGAAAATTCCAACACTTTTCAAGTCACAGTGGTACGTTTTAAAACTACTGCAAATAGTAAGAAACTTTCTTATCATTTTCCAGATATCAGTATGAGTTGAGCTGATTTCACAGCTTAGATTTAATTGGATTCAAAGGGGGAAGAGTAAAACTCCAATAAATGAGACTTATCTAAGAATACTAAGGAAGTCAATTGATGATAAAAACTCAAAATCAGTAGGTTACTTTTTCTTGGAGAATATTAGAAAAAATGGAGAAGTGGAAAAAGTTTTCCTAATTAGCAAGGGGGAATACAGATCTGCCAGTATAACTGCAGGTTAATGCAAGTGCTATTCATCCATCCGTCCACCCACCTCCCATCCATCATTTACACACTGGGTATGCTCGCTAGTCAGTCACACACTGTGAGGAAATCAGATCCATGCCCTTAAAGAGTTTTTTCTTTAGTTGAGAAAATTAAATTACCAATAATGGAAGAGACTATCCTTTGAGTGGTATGAATTCCCAGAATAGTGATGGTCAGAGAAAAGACAGCTAAAAGGTGACTTCAGAGCTTAGGGAAAGAGCTTGTGGACCAATAAGCTGACCAGTCTGATGGAAGGAAGTTTGTTAAGAGGGAGAAGTAAGGTTGACTGTTTAGACAGGACACTTCAGAAACATAATTGACAAAACCTGAGGGGAAAGATAAAACTGGCAAAACCCCACGAACATTTTCTGGACATTATAGTCCAACATTATTCTGCATGAACTCTCATCACCCGAAGCCTGTGCTCCCTGAAGTGAGATTGCATCTTTCGATGGACATTCTCCACGACACGTGTGAAGACGGATCTCAATGAGGCACCACGCTGCTCCCTGAGACAGTGCTGTCAGGTGGGGGAGGGAGGGAGGGAGGAAAATGTGAAATGACCAGACCAATGCTCTGTGTGTCATGGAACAGGACATGGAGTCTGAGACAGCTAGGTTGTGCCCGGCTCTTCTACTTTCTGCACAAAAAGGCCCCTTTGAGCCTGTGTTTCTCCACTGAGTGTTGTGAGAATAGGAGAGGACTTTTCAAACTATCCAGACAGCACACAAAATACAGTGATGGTGCAGGAAGAATAATAATGGCCAGTCTTTATCTGGCACCTACAACATGTGGGCTATTGTTCCAAGGACTCCGCGTGTGTTTATTTAATCATTACAACAGCTCTATGCAGTAGATACTACTACAACTATGATGATGATGATGATGATTATCTCTGAGCGGATGAGAAACCGAGGAGGATCTGCTGAACGGCGCCCTCAGGGCTGCACAGCTGGGATGGGAGTGTGGGGGTCCCGGCCTGGGGGCTGGGCTGCGGGGGCAGCTCTGGGCCTGGAGGCAGAGGACTGGCTCCCTGCACTGCTCTGTCAGCTGGATGCTGTGCTACTTAGGGGGAGTCACTTGAACTCTCTCAGCTCCGGTTCGTCCTTTTGCTTAAAAAACAAAAGTGAGGATTTCTATCTTACAGTGTTCATGTGAGGGTTTAATGTTAATATGTGTGGGTTCACCTATTACACTGCTGGGTTCGTGGTGGATTTTGATAAATGCTGCTTTCTCGTGTATTTATGCAATCTTTTTTTCACTCCCTAATACTCCTTTCAAAGTGCTTGACTTCTACTCAGGGAAGGATGTTTGTCTCAGAAGGTTTCAACCTATGTGGTTGTCAGACGTTCTATTTCATTCTTTGCCTTAATTACAGCACTTGGTTTCTTGAAACTCATGGCTTCATCAAGAAAATATTTGAAAACTGACTGTTTAATCACTTAATTGTAAAACATGAATGAGACTTCTTAGTTAACTAAAACTGGTGGGTAATTTTGTGTGCCAGGTTTACCCATGTGTCTTAATGGTGGATTGAATCCAGAATCTCTGGGTGAGCAGGTCAGTAGGAGCCTACTTGGAGCATGAAGAGGACAGTCTAGAGGGGAAGGCTGCAGGTTAGATGCTGGGAGAGGGGACACTTTTTCTGCCTCTATGGGTATCTGAGATTATGCTGGAGAAAAAGTTACTTAACCTCTTTGGGTTTCAGTTTTCTCTTCTGTAAGATGGGATTTTTATACCTTTTTCCAGAAGGTAACGTGAGGATCAAATGATTTTCTCTCATGGTCCTTGGGAGTCAACAACCTACCTGCCCTCAGGCTGGATGAGAAAGGATGTGGCTGCAGAGGACGTGCCGTGGATTGAATGTTGTGTCCCCCGAAATCATCCCCCAAGGGGATGGTGTCGGGAGGTGGGGCCTCTGAGGGTTGATGAGGTCATGAGGGTGGAGCCCCCATGATGGGATTAGTGTCCTTCTAAAAGAGACCCCAGAGAGCTCCCTCACTCCTTCCTCCACATGAGGACACTCCACGTGTGAAGACTGCCATCTATGAACCAGGAAGCGGGTCCTCACCAGACACTGGATCTGCTGGTACCTTGATCTTGGACGTCCAGCCTCCAGAACTGTGAGAAATCAACGCCTTGTTTATAAGCAGCCCGGTTTGTAGCGTTCTGTTATAGCAGCCTGGATGGACTAAGACAATTGCCTCAAACAAACCTAATATGAACACACAAATAGGTTCAAAATAAAAGGACAGGAAAAGCTATACCGTGCGAACACTAAGCAGAAGAAAGCTGGAATCTCTACATTAGTATCAGACGAAGTGGATTTCAGAGCAAAAAATATTACCAGGGATAAAGAAAGTCATTTCCTATTGATGAAAATGTCAATTCATTATGAGGACATAATTCTGAAAGTTTATGCAGCAAACAGAGCTGTGAACTAACAGCACTGCCAGGAGAAATAGACAAATCTGATGTAGCTGAGATTTCAACACCCATCTCTCAAAAATTCGTAGAACAGCTGGAAACAAACTTTGATCCAACCTTTGACTCAACCTTTGACTCTTCCCCGTGTGCTGGACGTGGACCAAGGCCACACGGCCAGTCACAGGGTGTTGACGAGGACTCAAGGCAAGCCAAGCAGGTTCTCTCGCTGCGATGGAGCAGCACGAGGATCAGCAACAGGAGGAAAAAAAGCCCAGACGTTTGCAGATGGAACAGCGTGCTTCCCAGTAACCCACGGAGCAAAGGAAAAAGCGAAAGGCGAACTGGAAGTGTTTTGGATGGGGTGAAAGGAGAGAAGAATTCAAGAGGCTCAAGGAAACTCCTGGGGCTGCTGGTTGTGTCATCTTGGTCACAGTGATAGTTTTGTGTGTGAATTCAGCGTCCATCAACATTTACTAAGTCATGCACTTAAAGACGTGCTGCTGATTGTGTATCAGTTATACCTCAGCTAACCCGTGGAATCCACAGTCATACACATTATGCAATGAGAAATCGCAGCAAACTCACAGGAGCAGACAGAAAATTAAAGCGTTGACATGGAGAGAGGCAGTGGGCATCTTCCATGCTGACCGGGCTGTAGATGATACAACCACTTTGGAAGAGCGTGTTGCCATCTGCCGTCAGCAATGCTGCTCCAGGGTCACACCCCACAGCCTCTTTTAATCGTGTGGAGGGATATTCCGAATAGCATTGCTGATATTAACACAAAACTGGAAACAACATAAATATCCACGAACTCTAGAAGGGATAAACAAGCTTCTACATAAACTGGATCCTCTGTCATCTACCATTGGTATAAAATAATTCCGTGCATATGAAGGTCAAAGATATGTGAAACTAAAGATATCCTTCAGGGCGTTGTGCTCAAAAAGTAGCCTGCTTAGAACCCGGAAGGCGTGTCAACACTCAGATCACGGGGCCCAGAGTCTCTGAGTCAGTAGGTCACGGTGAGGACCCAGGAAATGCATGTGTTAAGTTACCAGGTGACGCTGATGCCGCAGGTCAGTGGGCCACACTCTGATGCATAAAATAAAGCAACAGAGATAGTAGCAAAAATTCAAGATGGTGCTTATCTCTGGGGAGAAGGGAAATCATGCAGTCAGGGCCAGCATGTGCGGCTTCAAGTGCACGGCTATGTTCTGTTTCTCAACCTGGCGGCACATTTTCACTTTATTAATTTTTCAGGAAAAACATTCTTTAGTAAACTTGTTTGCACCAATATTATACTTCACAATAAAAAAATTAAAAATGGACTAAGTAAGCATTGCAAAAGATGGGAAAATTAGTAGTACAGAAGATAGAAAGAAGCAGGGCCAGAAAACACTCACGATATACCCGCGAGAGACAGAGTACTGGAAATGAAATGAGAAAAATAGTAGCATAAGAAGAAATTAATTATAAAAGATTTGGAAGTTATTAGGAAGTAAGATGGGCTGATCAAGTAGCTTCTGATGCCAATAATTTCCTTTGTCTTATTTACCTATGATTTCTTCCGGTGGGATATGTGCTTTCATAGATGGAAATCCGTTTTCAGTACCTAGGATGACTAGTAACATTTAATCAGAAGGTAACACAAGTACATCCCTTTGAGGGAAAAAAGATCTAGATATGACCCAAGTGAAATGATTTATTAGGTAACGTTTCGGTTTTCAATTTTAAGGAAGAGAAAATACAACATTTGTGTTAACAACCATCACATTTAACTTGGCTATGTTAACAGTCTGGTGGGAAATGGCTATCTTGTTAAATGAAATATTTTGAAGACAGAAAAGAGCAACTGACAGTGTCGGAGAAACTGATAAAAATGAACATCTAGGGTCATGACCCAAGAGGAAAGGCAGCCGATATTTTAACAGAAGCTGTTCAAGAAGGTCTGCGCTTACAGAGAAGAAAGTGGTGAGTGGGGATATTCCAAAAATAATTAAGGGGAATGAATAATAAAAAGGGGGTAGTAAGGCAGTATTAGAATGTGACAAGGAGTCTTTAGTCTCAGATAGAGAACTGTAAGAAACGAGACCCCCAACCCTAATCCCCTCCTGGTCTTGAGGTTCTTGCAGGCTGCACAGGAGAAGCAGCTGGGCTCGCGGCCCGGGACAGCGCTGTTGCCACACCTGCCTGGGGAGCGCGTGTGCACAACCTGCACCAAGTCCAGGTTTGTTTTTCTATTTTGAAAAACCTCCCCGAATGACTCCCACATGCACCCTATGGGAGCTACTGCTCATGCTTCCAGCACACGGCTGTCAGAGTTGCTGGGCTGACTTGGCCAGTAGGACCTGAGCGGCCGGCCACTGCTTTTCTCCAGAAGGGTCATCATTCCTATACATAAACAGTAATTTGTTATTCCCTTCCCTTGGCCTCTTCTCACTATTATTACTATTATTATTATTTTTATTATTATTATCATTTCCACCCAACATGGATGCCGTCTGTGGCTGGGATGCAGGCACCCCGAGCCGTGTAGGATCCTGCCCTTCCCTTGAGAAATTCGATGAACATTCCTGAGACTCAGTCTTCCCATCTATGAGGTGGGGGTGATGACAGTCAGACCCTCAGAGGTGGTGCTGAGCTGACACCTGCGATGAGCATGAAGGACCAAGCACAGCGCCAGGCGTTTGCAACTTGGGTGGAAGTAACAGCTGCTCGGTCGATAGTGATTTCAGTATCAACAGCAATAACAGCTTTGCTGCAGAGTTAGTCTTCTTCAGGACACAACACTGGGAAGAGCTAGGAGCAGAGCCAGTTTAAAATGCCAGGATTCAACTCGGAAGGGTGGTGTGGCTGGTCCCAGCTCACAGAGCTAGAACAAGGCAGGGTGGAGAGACAGCCAAGAACACTGCGGAGGGTCTCACGGAAGGGTGGCGAGGCATCGCAGTGGGGCACATGCATGTGTAAATGGGTCAGAGAACTTGTCAAAAGAGTGGAATATGGAATAACAAGAGAACGATGAAGTTGATAAAAGGAACATAGTTCAGAGCACTGGGTGTAAGAGAAAATGAGATGCAAAATGTTACTTTGGATAAAATGTGTATGTTTGAATATGTGTGACCTGTAACTGCCTTTTTGTGACAAAGCGTATGAGAACCAGATGAGAAGACAAGTGTAAATAAAGATATTATCACAGACTTGGAAGGGTCTGGATGGAAGAAGGAAGGAAGGAAGAAGGAAGGAAGGAAGGAAGGAAGGAAGGAAGCCCCTCTGGGGCTGCTCCACCTGAAGCTGCCCTGGTGTCGACCACCCTCCTCCCTGGGGCGCGGGGCCAGGGGACCCAGGAGACATTCAAACTTCCTCCTGGAGGGCAAATTCCATCCAAGTCTTTGGAAGGTACGTTTTAAGTAATTTAAGTATCATGGAATTTAAATCCCTACCTTAATAGTAAAATTAACATGGAAATAACATGGAGTGGAATGAAAAGGTCACACGGATTTTTAGGAGGCAGCAGATCTCAAAGAGACTTTACATTTGCAGCCAACTGGCTTTGGACCTGCGCCCAGACAAGGAGGGTCTGAGCTCATTTTCCTCTGCTGTTCAGAGTCCTTCCCGGAAGGTCCCCATGGGCGGTGGGACCCCCGCCCTGCACAAGCCGTGACCTCTGGGAGCATCTCAGTTCCATGGAGCACCTGTCTGGTGGGGTGAAACAGAGTCACCTTCCAACGGTCTCCCTGGTGGCATCAGGCTTGAGGATGTGGTCAGCAGGTGGTGACATATCTTCCTGAGATGTGGGACCAGAGATCGAAGTGGCCCGACCTCAGAGACTACCGAGAATGGGAAGCTTATGGTTGTACCTCTCGCTTCAGATCAGAAAGATACACGGATGTCTACACTATTAAGGAATCTAGAGGCCCAATTTTTAATCCCAGTTGATGACAACAATTGTTTTTGGAGTGAGGAAGATGGCCAAGAGTAGAAACCAGGAGCCAAACTGTTCAGTTTACTGAACGACTTTTCACTTCATTTTCCTGTTTCAAGCATCCAGCCCCCACCCCAGAGCTGTGATGCAGAAATACAACTGGTCTGACCACACACCAAGGGCTCCGTGTGTCCTTGTGAGTCAGGCTTCCTCTCCAGGTGACCCCCACGTGCCACCAGACACAGCACAGGCATTCCTCCTGGGGAAGCTACATGCTTCAGTTAAAAAACCAAAAGAACAGCAGAAAGAAACCATAAAAAACAAACGGGAACTAAGGGTGGTATCTCCACTGTGCAAGTACGTTGCATCCCAGAAACCATGTAATCCCCATTATCCAGGGATACATCCTAAGGCAGCAATGCCGTGCTCTTTCAGCTCCCCAAATCCTGACCACCCAGAAGCCCCCTACTCGGCTCACCAGCGGCCCCAGCCTGGCCCTGGCTGTCCCCTCCCTGACCGACACCTGTGACTGCGACATCATGTGACCCACCGCCGCACCGCCCAGTCTGTCCCACAGCACTCCATCACTTGTCCACGCTCACCCGATGCTTGGCCCTTAGCCATCGCTTCCTTTCATCCCTCATTTTTCATACTTGGACCCTGTGCTCCTTCAGATACTGACATCCATCCTTCATCATCTATATGTTCAGCTACTCTTTTATCCCCAAGTAAAATATTTGGAAAAGTCACTTATCCACCATCTTACCCATTTCCTCCCCTTCTATCCCAAACCCCTTCTGTGACCTCTGTTTCTTCTCACTTAACTCCTCCCATGACCCTCCACACCAGCAAATCCACAGCTAAGGATTCTTAGAGCAGAAATCAGATTCCTAGTGAAAGAGAATTCCCAAAGGAGAAGCCTCACGGAGATACATAAAATTAGGTCTTTGTTAGCAGAAACAAAAGGTATTGTATAGAAAGAGTGACCCAGCCTTCTTAGGGACCCAGCCCTGGGTGCTTCGTGCAAAGTAGTTCCCCTGAAATTGAAATACGGTCAGAATCTCGGGTCCAATTTCATTTCTATTAGGTGCTCAGTGGCTAAATTAAGAACTTTACAGATCCCTCATTTAGATAAACCCCTAACTATTAACCTCTAATAATGTCATCGTTTCACTGAGCAGAAAAGAAAACATCTGGGTGAGTTCAATTAGCCAAGGGTGTGGACACGGAGGCCTCTGCATTCTAATTGCGTCTTGCTGACCTTGACGGAGGACTTGAGCCAGGAGAGAGGGCGCGTGGTGGTGATGAGCACCCGCTGTGGACCACCTGCTGTGGAAGGGGACGGGGCTCCGGGCTTTCACGGAACCTCTGTGCCAGGCACGTGGGTGAGGCGAGCAGAGGCGAGCCCTTCTCTTCATCGTGAGGGGGGAGCTCCGTATGCAGAGCTCCATCCTCAGTTTTGAGCCCATTTTTTCCTGCTCTTAAAAGTTAGTGACAATTCATCTTCTTTTATCTAATTATTGTCCCCCATTTAAAAGATTTTCACAATCCTGGGAAAATTATTACTAAGGTCTCTGCCCACCTTGCTTTCCACTGCCTAAATGAAGCCTTTTCTTTAGTAGCTGTGGTTGTGTGTTGTTTGCGCTGCAGGAGGCTTGTACATGCAGGCGGGGCGCCTCTGCCCCAACGGCCACACCTTTAGTAGCTATTCGAGGCTGGTGGGCTCCTGGCTGCCCCATGTGTGTCCTCTGACCCATGATTCCGACCCTGCCTTTATTGGGAGTTTCTGGTTCTTCTCTATTTGAATTTGATCACAAAGGGGACTGAACAGGAATCCATTGTCTTAAATATTTTTCCCCAACAGCGAATTTTGAGTCGAGGATCTGAGCACAGGTAGATTTATTCTGCAGGGGCTCCCAGGAGACCTGGTGGGGGGATGGGGAAGGCCCTGGGGCTCAGCCCCCCGGATCCCTGGGAGACAGCATGGAACCTTCCCCATCGTCCCACTGGAGAGACAGGAAGTGGGGTGGTCATCTTCTGCCCCAGCCACCAACGGGCAAGGGTGGCTAGCGGGTAGGGGTGCCAACCACCTGAGCCTCTAGTTGGCTGTTCCCAGATAAAATTCACACAGAGTCAGACATTCCCACAGAAGAGGTTACTGAGTGCTGAGGGAAAGAGGGGGAGCTGATAGTGTCTGCAGTGTGTTCTCATGAGACTGTTCTAGAAAAACAAACAAACAAAAAAAGATTTGTATTCAAATGAAATTTGGAAAATGATTATATTCTCACCTCTTGGAGAGTCTCAACATTTTCTTAATAAAGGCTTTGTGAACTCCTGCAGTGAAAAGAAACACTAACCTGTGTAACTTTATTTAACTACCATTTTCTGCAAAGAGTTCATGATAGACACTTTTTTCAGGTAACACTTGGTGAGATTACATAAGACGCTTCATGAAATGAGGTAGGTGAATGCATTTTGTGTGAAGGATGGTAACACACATAAAACCTGGGATGCTTGAGAACAGTCATCCTCTAGGGATGGAGAAAAACAACTGAGGGTCATACTGGCCTTCTCAGTAGTGACATGGACCCTCATGTCACAAGGACCCTTAGCGCTCACAAGGCCATGGGAGGTTCACAGTCTGAGTGGAAACAGAGTGGCTTCCTAGGTCCACACGTGGGCTGGGAGCCACGACTGTGCCAGGAGGGGATGTGCCTGACAAGGGGGGGGACACACGTGCACAAGGAGGCAACACACGTGCACAAGGAGGGTGCAGCAGATGTGGATGGATAGCCCAGCAGGACGTGTAGTCACTACACGAGGACACGCGGCAGAATCAGCCCTCTTCTTGTTCACAGGTGAGAGGGATGGGAGATTTAGGCCCTTTGCTTACAGTCTTATGGAGAAGAATGAGTCTGCATTTTTATTTTTCAGAGAGAGGTCACAGATGATCTCAGCTGTTCGTTAAAGGACAGATGAATGAAAAAGAGGATGAAACAAGAAACCTGGATTCACAGACAATGGGAGAGAGCCGAGGCCCAGGCTCCCTGCCGAGGGCTGTTCCCTGGCTGCAGAGGCAGGTGCCTGGCCTGCAGGCAGACAAGAGGCTGCTTCAAAGGCAGGATCTCTGCCTCTGTCAGACAACAAAGTTTGCTTTAATGTGTGCTGATAACTTTTCAGCTGCAGAAATCTGGTGGCATGATGACTTAGCAAATCTGGGGAGATAATAGATGTGAAAGCACTGATCCATTGTGACACCTACTATAAATCTAAGTCTGTGGTTCCATAGAAATCACGTCTGTGTCCTGTGTTTGAATAATTGAGGGGAAGAATTCTGCTTTCTCTCTCTCCGTACCTGTCTAGTTCTTTTTCTCAGCCTAAAGAATTTCTAAGAAACGGAAGTTGATGGCAGTGGCTCTCAAACGTTAGCCCTGAGCATCTGACTTAGTAGGGCTGGTGGGGGGATCTAAGAACCTTCATTTCTGGAAGTCCAGGTGTTGTTGGCATTGCTGGTCAGGGCCCCACTTTGAGAACTACTGTCTGTACTATCTTGGCCTTTACCTTGGAGGAGTAACGTCAGCAAGACAGGGGACCACAAAGTTCTGAGCCCTTGTCGTTTTCCCTCAGAAACACCAACTTAGCAACAACAGATCGACTGAAATAGCTCTGTGGGAGCTGCAAAAACCAGGCATGGGCCACAGCAACCAAGCAAAAGCTCAATCAAGGAAGAGTCATGCTCACAGCAGTAGGAAATTTTATGGTGTTTTTGTTCACTTGTGTCTCATCCTTCCCCATGTAGCACAGTGTGGAGGGGAAGAAGCCATCCAATTCCAGGTTCCTCTTTCAGACAGAAGGAAAAGAGTGGAACTTGTTTGTGACACTCTGGCTTGTCTGGAAATGGCTGATTTCTGTCTCACCTGAACCAGGACAACTGCCAACCAATAATTCTATATCCAGCAAAACTGTACTTCAAAAATGAGGGAGAAATTAAGACATTCCCAGAAAAATAATAGTTGAGAAAGTACTTTACTGGTAGACCGACCTTGCAAGAAATGCTAAAAGGAGTACTTCAGGATGAAATAAAAGATGCTAGGCAGTAACTCAAAACCTTGTGAAAATATAAAGTCCTCCAGTAAACATAAGTACATGGACAAATGTAAATCTCACTAGTATATAAGTTTGGTTTGTTATCTCCACTTTTCATTCTTTTACAGGATTCAATCTACCTTAATGAGTACACAATAAATAAAGATGTAATTTGTGACATCAATAACAAAGTGTGGAGGCAAAGTGATGTAAGGGTAGAGTTTTCGTATGCCATTGGAGTTAAGTTGTTAGTTTAAAATAGACTGTTATGACTTTAGGATGTTTTATGTAATTCCCATGGTAACCACAAAGTGCTTATAAAATATACACCAAAGGAAGTGAGAAGGGAATAAAAACTTGTCACTCTGAAAAATCAACTAAACACAAAGGAATGCAGTAACGTAGAAAATGAGGGGAAAAAAACCCAATAAGAAATACAGAAAGCAAATAGCAAAATGACAGAAATAAGTCTTTCCCTGTCAATTCTTACTTTAAATGTAAATGGATTAAACCCCCCAAAGACTTAGAGTGCCAGAATGGATAAAAAAACAGGATCCAACTAAATGTTGTCTATAAGGGACTCACTTTAGATGTAAGGACAAAAATGAACTGAAAGTGAAAGGATTGAAAAGGATATTCCATGTCAGTTGTAACCAAAAGAGATCAGGGGTGGCTATATGAACCCTCAGTTGTAACCAAAAGAGATTAGGGGTGGCTATACTAACCCCAGACAAAATACACCTTAAGTCAAAAAATGTTATGAGGCAAAGAAGGACACTATATAATGATAAAAAGTTCAATTCACCAAGAAGATATAATAATTATAAACATATATGCACTAAACCTCAGAGCTCCTAAATACAGGAAGCAAACATTGACAGAATTGAAGGGAGGAATAGACAGCTCTACGATAACAGTGGGAGACCTTGACACTCCATTTTCAATAATGGATAGACAACTAAACAGAAGATTAATAAGGAAATAGAGGCCCAGAACAACACTACAGACCAACTGGACCTAACACACATTACAGAACACCCTACCCAACAACAGCAAAGCACACATTTTTCTCAAGTACACATGGAACAGTCTCCCAAAATGACCACAGAACAAATATTATTAAATTTAAGAAGACTGAAATCATGCAAAATATCGTTTTTGATCACAATAGAATGAAACTAGAAGCCAATAGTAGATGGAAACTATAAAATCCCATAAATACGTAAAAATTAAACAACATACTCTAAAACAACCAATAGATGAAAGAAAAAATCACAAGGGAAATTAGAAATTTTTCTGAGATACATGAAAATAAAAACATAACATACTAAAATGTATGGGATGCTGAGAAAGCAGTGCTAAGAGGGAAATTTACAACTGTAAACAAGTACATTAAAAAAAGAGAAAGATCTCAAATCAACAATCTAACTTTACACCTTAAGGACCAGAGAAAGGAGAATAAACTAAACCTAAAGCTAGTAGAAGGAAAGAAATAATATAAACTTGAGCAGAGGTAAAATAGAGAATGTAAAATTTATAGAGAAAATCAATAAAACCAAGAGTTGGTTTTTCTAAAAGATCAACAAAATTGACAAATTTTTAGCTAGACTAAGAAAAAAGAGAAGATTGAAATAATTAAAATCAGAAATAAAAGGGAATATTATTACTCATCTTACAGAAATAAAGGGATTATAAACAAAAAGCTAAGAACAATTATACACAAACAATTTGGATAATCTATATGAAATAGAAAAATTCCTAGAAACACTTAACTAACACAATGAAGAAACAGAAAATCTGAGCAGACCTATAGTTAGTAAGGAGATTAGTAAATCATTAGTCAAAAAACTCATAACAAAGAAAAGCCCAGGACTTTTGAATGGTGAATTCTACCAAACATTTAGAAAAGAAACAATATCAATCCTTCTCAAACTCTTCCAAAAAATTGAAAAGGAGGGGGTATTTTTTAACTTATATGAAGCCACTATTATCCTGATACCAAAGCCAGATAAAGACTACAAGAGAAGAAAACCATAGACTAATATCCCTCATGATATTGATGCAAAAATTCTCAACAAAATACTGGAGAACATCATTCAATAACACATTAAAAGGATAATACGTCATGACCAAATGGCATTTTAACTGGAATGTAGGGATGAATCAACATTGAAAATCAATTGGTGAAATACACCCCATCAATAAAATAAAGGTATAAAAACCCAACATGTTTTTCAATTGATGCAGAATAATTATTTAACAAAATTCAAAACCTTTTCATGATAAAAACACTCAACAAACTAGGAATAAGAGGAAAGTACAACAACTAATAAAGGTCATTTGTGAAAAGCTCATAGCTAACATCATGCTCAATGGTGAAACACAGAATGCCTTTCTATAAAGTAACAATGAACAATCCAAAAGGATATTGAGAAAACAATTCAATTTACAATAGCAGCAAACAGAATAAAACACATAGGAATAAACTTAACCAAGGAGGCAAAGACTTGTACACTGAAAACTACAAAACACTGTAGAAAGAAATTAAAGAAGTTGCAATAAATGGAAAGACATCCCATGTTTGTGGATTGGAAGACTTAATATTGTTAAGATGTTAATACTAACCAAAGTGATTGAAAGATTCAATGCAATCCCCATCAAAATCTCAATGACACTTTTTCACATAAGTGGAATAATCGATCCTAAAATTCATATGGAAACTCAGAGAACTCTGTATTCAAAACAATCTTGAAAAAGAACAAAGGTGGAAGTCTCACACTTACTGATTTCAAAACTTACTACAAAGCTACAATAATCAAAACAGTGCAGTACTGTCCTAAAGACAGACATATAGACAATGGGATGGAATAGAGATCCCAGAAATAAACCATCACATATATGGTCAAATTATTTTTGAAAAGGGTGTCAAGACTATTCAATGGGGGAAATGACTGTCTATTCAACAAGTGGTGCTGGGAAAACTGGATATTGACATGTCAAAAAGGGAGCTGGATCCTTACCTAACACCATATATGAAAATTAACTCAAAATGGACTAATGACCTAAATGTAAGAGCTAGAACTATTATACTCTTGGAAGAAAACATTGGGGAAAAAACTTCAAGACATTGGACTTGGCAATGATTTCTTAGATATGACTCTAAAAGCATAGGAAAAGAAAAGAAAAAAATAGATAAACTAAATCTAACCAAAATGAAAATTTTTGTGCATCAAAAGACACAATCAAGGGAGTGAAAAGACAATCCACAGAATGGGAGAAAATATCTGAAAATCATATATGTGATAAGGGGTTCATATCCAGAATATATAAAGAACTCCTATTGCTGAACACCAAAAAAAAAAAAACCAAAAAAACAAAACCCTAAAACAAAGAACTTTTGTCTAAAGGACTTGAATAGACGTTTCTCCAAATAAGATATAACTCAATAGATTGCGAGCAAGGACTCCATGAAATATTTGTACAATCATGTTCATAGCAGCATTATTCACAACAGCCAGAAGCTGGAGGCAACCCTAGTGCCCATGAAAGGATGAATGGATAAACAAAATGCTGTATATTCATACAGTGGAATATAATTCCTTAAAAAGGAAATTCTGACACCTGCTACAACATGGGTGATCCTTGAAAACATTTTTCTAAGTGAAGTAAGCCAGCCACAATAGGAAAAAATACTGCACAGTTACACTTATATGAGATACTTGTAATAGTCAAAATCACAGAGACAAAGAATGATGGTTGCCAAGTGCTGAAGGGGAGTGTATGTGATGGGGACAGTCTCAGTTTGGGAAGATGAAAGAGTTCTGTGGGCAGATGGTAGTGATGGATGCACAGCAGCGAACGCACTTAATGCTACAGCGTGTAAATGGTTAAGACGGGAAATTTTATGTTATGTGTATTTTATCACAATTTTTTTAAAAGAAAAGAGATGAGAACCTTGTAAGGCCAAGATTCAAGAGCAATTCCTTCCTGTCTCCTAAAATTCTGCAGGAATTCAGACTGTTCCATGTTGCCATTTTCATATCGACCGGCGACAGAGGAAGTTCTAAATGAGTTCAATCACATCAGAACCTTGCTGACAAAACCCAGCAAGGGAATCAAATTTTCAAGGGTTTTTTTTTTCCTCCGTGGAAAGAGTGACTCCATTGTCCCAGAACTACGTGATTTTCACAGGTACAATTTATTTACAAGCAAACTTTACGTGCTGCTTCCATGGACAGCAGCTGACAGATGCTTGTGAGGAGGGACTGCAGGTGAGAACAAGGCAACTTGCTAAGGACCAGATGCTTCCCTGATTTCTGCCAGATGCAAATCAAGCGCCACCTGGAAGAAGTTTAATCGTTTGATACGTATTTTAAAATAGTTACTATCTGAATTTAAAATGTTAATTTATAATGATTATGATGAGCAAAATAATTAGGAAATAGAGATTTACTAACTTAGGTTGCTGGCTAATTCAGACTTTGAGAATACTGAATGACTTGTGTGTCTGTGGACTAACCAGCTAAGTGGACAAAAACAAAAACAAAAACTTTTAAAAAAGGAAACAGAAGCAGTGATTGAACAATAATGCATAGACAAAAACTATTTGACTTTTTTAAATGGAAAGTTAAGCTCTGGTCAGAGCTAACACTATGTTTGGGGTTTGCCTTTTTATTCCCTGAAAAAGATTAATGTGTTGGATCCAATTTTTTCATAGCATCAGAAAAGTTTTTCTATTGGGATTGTTAATGCTTTGAAAATTAATATTCTTACTACTATTTTTTTAGGGAATCGAGTTGTTTATGATTGTCAATTTCTGAATTTCTTAATGGATACAAATCTATTTCTAGTTCATCCAATTACAGAATTTACCAAAAGAAAGTAATATTTGTTTATGGAAACTATTCCCCTTCTCAACCACCACCACACAAACATGTGTTACGTGAATGCAAACAAAATAACACATAATCTTACACTAAAAGAATTCTTTTTTCTTTAATACACATCACTTAGAGGATTGCACCGGTTCATAAGTTGACCAGCTCATTCATAAAAGAGTGGCTGCAAATTTTCATTCATAATAGGACATTCAGAATAAATAACTTTGTTGTAATTATTTGTATACCTTTTCCTGGCAAAGTAACAAGAGCCAAAGTAGTTGTATAATTTCATGCACAACCAAATATTCAAAGCAGTGAAATGTACCCTTTATTTAATTTCCCCAGGGACCTGTTTGTAGAGAAAGCTTGGAGGACTTCTCAGGTTGCATCCACCAGTGAGAACAGAAGCCCTTCTCATTCCTGACATACTTGAAAAAATGCTGGGACCAAGCTGGGCCAGGCTTGCTGTTTCTCCAGGGAACACCCAACCCCGGAGCCAACTAAACAGCTGACTCATCAATTCCAGCAGCTTCTCATCAAGATCGTTTCCAAACCATCACCTCAAGGTGCCCACCAGCGTGAAGCTGTGTCCTGGGCTCTGCCTTCTCCCCGCCCATTCTCTGCTTGCAAATCTGCTTTAATGTTGCCCATCCCAGGTCCAAACCCTATAATATCCTGCCCTAATTTCCCACGGGGACAGGATGAGGTTTCCCCCTCACCCCCTACTGCAGTGAGTCTAACAAGCAGCATCTTCCGGGAGGTTCTTTTGGGGAGGTGACACCTGATACAGTGAATCATCAATGTGAACTCAGGACACAGCAGGAGGTAAAAAGACCCCCCCCCCAGGAGCCCTTTCTTGCCTCCCCCCAACATGTACCTATTTAACCTTTTACTTTGGGTAAAATGAAAGCTTGTGACTTCTTTAGGAAAAATAGGATCTTTTCAGTGCCTGAGAAGGCTCAATTCCTTTTCTTAAGAAGAGATGGCATCTCGTGATTTCCCAGGAGATCTCAGGTTTTTACCCTAAACAACACATTTTGCCGGAATGAAATAAAGCCAATGAAAACTACAGAAAAGAGAATAATTGTCTGGCAACCAAAATAAAAATGAATTTAGAGAGACAAGGATTCAGATTTGCTGCAGAAAATGAATAACCAGGAGGACTTAGAGTTGTGGAAATCAATGATCAGTATGAGTGTGGCCCTTATAAACCCAAATCTAGAGAGATCTTGACAACTTTAGTTAGGACGGGCTCTCCCAGCTTCAAGCTGACTTCTCAGGCCAGAGTCTCTTTTCTGATGCTGCCACCACAAGGCTCCTTCCACCAGGGATAGGAGATACCTGGCATTAGCCACATGCAGAAAGGCACCATGCTGCTTCCTGGGTCTCTGCTCTGCCTCTGATGTGTATATATTCATATATCTATTTATACATCTAGCTGTGTGAATCTCTGCAAGTCTCTGTAGAAGAACAGCGTATGTCTACATTCAAATTTCCTGCAAACATGTCCCATCTGCAAAGCACACTGCAGTTGCCATGAATCTTCTGGCCGCAGTGAACTGATGGTAAGTGAGTAAAAGTCCCTGGAGGTGAGCTTCTGGGGTCTCACACAGACCACGTCTTCACTGATTTAAAGGGGAATCTGTGAAATTAGCTTCTTTGCTTTTCAGTATTAACTGAGCAGACGTTGTTATTGATTATGGAAGCAGTGCAGGAAAGGGAGCCCTGCTGAGGACCATGGGGGCTCTTCTTCCCCAGGGTCCCCATGAGAAACTCCTGTCTTGGGGCTGAAGGCCCACCCCCCATGATGGACTCTTGTGTTTCTTTGTGTGGACATTCTGAACCCGGTGCCTCCATCCTGGGAGGCCCCCCAACCCCGCCAGCACTGCCTCTGTCACCACGTCTGCTGTGTCTCCTCTCCAGGCTCAGCCCTTCCGCTCCACATGTTTCCTCTCGGGCCTGGTTCTACTCCATGTTATGTGATGAAGTGTCTCGACCCAGATCCACAGGTTGAAGGCCTAATCCCCGGGACCCCAGAACCTATGTGGAGATGGGTCTTTAAGGGTGAGATGAAGGTAAAATGAGGCCATGTGTGTGGGCCCTGATCCCATAGGGCTGGGGTCCTTATAAGAGGAGATGAGGACACAGACACCCACAGAGGGACCACCACGTGAGGATGCAAGGAGGAGACGGCATCTACACACCCAGGGGAGAGGCCTCAGGAGGACCAGCTCTGTCAACTTCCTGATCTCAAACTGCAGCCTCCAGGACTGGAGACCGTGACCGTCGGCTGTTTGAGCCCATCTGGGGCACTTGTTACCGTGCCTGAGCTGACCCCGCCCTCCAGGAGGGCTCTCTGAGTGCATTGCCCCCAACACTGGCTGCTCTGCCAACAGTCGGCCCTCCAGGAGTGATTCTGCCCTGTGCAGTACCCGGAGGGGCTGCCTCTGTGCTCAGGGCTCCTGCCGTCGCAAGGGCCTCATCTCCTGCCTTCCCGAAAAGTCCGGCGTCCTCTCTGCTCAGCCTTACACTGTAGCCTTGGCCCTGCCTCTGTGCTCACGGCCAGGCGTCCTTGCCACCCATTTCCTGCCTTCCCCTCACTCTGCAGATAATCATCTATAAACGCTTAAATGATGGGAGACCCCACATCCCATCAGCCTCGTGGAGAAAGCTTTGTGCAATGGAGAGCTGTCCAGCAACACACGTAATCTCTCCTTAATGTATAGTTTTTAAAATTTAACATCAGATTTGCTTAAAGTGGGACAGACCCCAATATTCAGTGGACCGAATGTGAAAAAGGCAATTTTGTGTACAATATGCTGACAGGTTTTATGGCCATATTAAAACACTAATTTGAACATTATATACTGTGTTGCTTTGACTATCTTTACTGAGACAGAGAAAACTGGTTATTTTTGACTCAACTGCATTGGCTCCTTTAAAATCAGAATCTGCTACGTGTCATGGGTGGGGCTATGAGGAAATCACTTCAGCAACAATTTTACATTTCAAACCTTGACAACAAAATGCTAATATATCGATGACATCATGAAGAAGGCCTCAAAACAAAATTATTTCTGTGTCGGAGCTGCTCAGTACAGCCCTAGTGCTCGTGGGCCATTTTCCATTTCAAATATCTCATCCCATTGTCTTTATAAATACACGTGTACTTGTCAGGTCAGCTGTCCTGATGTTTGGTTCAGAAAATATGGTCCCTATAATTATAGCCCTTCCCAGGGTGAGGAAATGAGAATTCACTCATAATCCCTTTATCATGGGGTTGGAGGATTTATCTCTCGCCAAATGAGAATGGAGAAATTTCAAGGGCAATTTATCTAATTCTCTCCCTGCATATAATTGTTAAAAGATATTTGCCCTGATGAGGGAAAGTATGTTTTTAAGAGGGGTTCTTTAAAGATATGGATCTCTCGTGCATTCCCTGGCCTCTGGTCGACTTTAAATAATTGTCCCAATTAAGCACCAAGGTGAGTTTCTAAATCTTTTTTCCCTTGAAGGAGCACAGATGATTTTGAAATTATTTTAATAGTTATTTTGCCTTTGGGATTCTATTTTCCAAAGCAAAACTATTCAGGTTTTCTTTCAGCTTTTCAGACCTATGGGCCTTTCTCCTCCATCTGCTCCTGTCCCCTCCAGGCCCTTCTCCCCACCCTCAGCAGCCTCCGGGCTGCCCTTTGGGCTCTGCTGGCGCCTCTGTCAGTGTGCTCGTGTTAAGTGTGGTGGCTCCCATTGGCTAAACGTCCCCAGAAAACCTCCTGGTAAACGGGAGGTGTAAGGGAGTGTCTGCGTCCCCCAAATCCATGTGTTGAGTCCTCACCCCCAATGTGATGGGAATAGGAGGTGGGGCCTCTGGGAGGTCATGAGGGTGGAGCCCCCAGGATGGGATTAGTGCCCTAATAAAACAGACCCCACAGAGGCCCCCACCCCTTCCTCCAGGTGAGGATGCAGAACCTGCCGGTGCCCTATCTTGGTCGCCAGCCTCCGGACCGCGAACAGTCAGTGTCTGTTGTTGATGAGCTGCCAGGCCTGCGGTGTTTTGTTAGAGCTGCATGGGTGGACACGGACAGTAGCGCTGCACAAATGATCACGGCTTCCAGCAGGAGCCAGGATGACCGTGTAAACTCAGCCTCTGTCAACCCCTTGGGCCACAGCCTGACCAGAGACTGGTGGTGATGATGGTGATTTGCAGCCTGGGATGCAGGTCTGTGGCAGCAAGAGTGACCCCGCATGTGTGCGTGTGTGTGTAAATGTAGCTACTCATATACAGGCCGAGTGAAGTAACTTATAAGCATGAACACCATTTACAATGAGAAATGGAACACCGCCCGCCCTGCAGATGTTTGAGCGTCTGTAACGAGCAGGTCACAGCAACGCCGTGCAGCCCTGCTTCCTGACGCCCCTCAGGGCACCGAACTGTCAGTGCTGGAGAGACCATCTGGGAGCAGTGTGTGTGGGGAACGGGGTGAGGGCCGGGCTGGGCGGGAGGCAGGGCACTTGGGTAGGGCCTATACTGGGGTGCATGCGGTGGGGTCAGGGTGGCTTGTGAGCCATCGAGACGGACTTGATGTGGCGGTGAGTGGGGTTGGGGTGCTGGGGACAGCTGACACCGCCCCCGCCCTGAGGGAACGGGTGTGTGATGGTGCTGGGTGGGTCTTTAAGGCGAGATGGGCAGATCGGGGACACGGTCACATTTTAGAGATGGCTTCCTTCAAGCACTTGTCACACAGCCTCCATGTGTGTCCTCATGAGGGCCTGGACCTGCCCCAGCTCTGGGCCCGGCACAGAGACGGCACTCAGAAATGCTCGGTGTGTGAATTAGCAAGTGGGAAACAGTGGGAGGTGCTCCCCTGGTTAGGGACCTTGGTCCTGGTTAGGGACCCTCCTCCTGGTTAGAGACCTTTGTCCCCCTTAAGGACCCTTGTCCTTAGGGACACAAGTGACAGTCCTAACAGGTTTATGTCATTTCTCTCCCACTGAAGGTAGTTAATGGGGCTCCATAAACGTGCATACTCATATCAGTAATGAGTCATTTTACATCTGATTAATGAAATGCCTTCATTCTTTTCTGGCATAGATAATAAACAAATGTTCTGCTTTATTTTTTATAATTGACCAAAATGATTCTGTCTGAACTTGAGTGCCTGGAAGAGCTTTCCGCACAGACCCACCTTAAAATGTGACTTCATCCCAATTAACAACTTGTGCTTTCGAGGTGCACTTTTAAGAGAATGAAAAGACAAGTCACAGAAGGAGAAAGTATTTGCAGGTCACACAACCGGCACAGGACCAGCGTCCAGAATATACAAAGTGCTCTCAGTGCAACAGTAAGAAAATGAATAGGGACTTCTCTGGTGGTGTAGTGGATAACACTCCGTGCTCCCAATGCAGGGGGCCCGGGTTCGAACCCTGGTCAGGGAACTAGATCCCAAACGCAGGCCACAACTAAGAGTTTGCATGCCACAACTAAGGAGCCGGTGAGCCGCAACTAAGACCCGGTGCAACCAAATAAATAAATACATATTAAAAAAAAAAGAAAATGAATAACGTGATAAAAACCGGAGAAAGGGTTTGAACAGACACTTCGCTAAAGAAGAGACTGGAGGGCAAACCAATACAGGTGAGGATAATCAGTGAACATCAGGAGTTGTCTGGAAATGAAAATTAAAGCCACTATGAGGAGCCTCTACGTCTATTAGAACAGCTAACGATATACAAAACTGACAGTACCAAGTGCTGACGAGGAAGCAGAAGACTGGAGCTCTCCTATGGCACCCGTGTGAGTCCAAAACGACATGGCACGTTGGCGGAGAGTTGGTCACTTTTTTATAAAGTTAAACAGACCAAGTTCCTGTGACCCAGCAATGCCGTGTCTCAGAAATTACCCAGAGGACGTGAAAACATTCCTTCACACAAAAACCTGTGCGTGACTGTTTCAGCCACTTTACTCATAATCGCCCCAAACTGGACACAGTTCAAAGGATTTCTAGTCGGTGAGAAAGGATAAATAAGCGACAGCGCATCACGTAACGGAGAAAAACCAGCAGCAAAAAGGAGAGAACTGATTCTGACTCCAGGGCTCTGTGCTCAGCGAGAGGGGCAGCCTCGGGGTGAGGCGGAGCGTCTTTCTGCCACGTTCTCCGTCAGGGTGGGGCTGGGGGAGTGTTTCTGGGTATTTTATAGGAGATGGTGCTTTGCAGACCGTCTGTGCTCATCACAACTCTGAGGCGTGTGCACTAAGAAGAGTGGGTTTCCTGTGTGTTAGTTACACCTCGACTGACCTGGTTTTTAAAAACTTTGCGCGGGCCCAAGGAAGCAGCATGACTTCTTTTAGTTTGAAAACTTCAAAAAAGTGCGTGAAGTGCCCGCCTCCCTGGGGGTGTGAGAGTGCTTCAGGGCAGGGGGCCCGGAAGCTCCGGCTGCCGTGGTAACGGTCTGGTTTGCTGTTGGCTGGACAATCCCCGTCTCCGCCCTCACAGGACCCTCAGGAGAACCGTGTCCTCTGGGCGGGGGGCGGGGGGGAACCCGCAAAAAGATAGTTCTGGACACAGATGGAGAAGAGAGAGTGACAAGACACCTTCTTCACGTTCCCTGTTAATCTTTAGTGATGAGAGCGGGATACCCGGGATGAACCACGACACGTTCTGCTCAGTGAGACAAGCCAGATGCAAGAGGACAAATCCTGTGGGACCGCCTTCTATGAGGGGCCTGAAGAGTGGGGGGGCGTGTGCTGGGGCTGGGGGCAAGTTTGGGGGTCAGTGTCCTCCAAGGTGAAATCTGAGAGTCCTTTGCCAGGTGGTGCCCAGGGCCGGTAGTGCCCGGAGCTGAGGATGGTGAGGAGGGGGACGGGACGGGGCGGGGCGGGGTGGGGGGCGCCACACTCAGGCTGCGGGGAGGGCGTCTGTCTCCGGTTTCCCTTCTCCCCCCGCAGAGCCCGTCTCCAGCCAGAGCCCCCAGCTCCAGGAGCCACAGCCCGCCCTCCCCCCCCACACCATGAAGTCTGACTGACGCCTGCCAGGGATGTGGCAGGAGGGGGTGGTGCTGTCCCCGTCCCTGGAAAGCACTTGGCATAACTTGGGGTCGGTGTGTCAGGTACCCAGGGACACTGGGCACCAGGGAAACACAGGTGGTCCAGGTCTGGAGTGGGGGAGGGGCCGGCCGCCCTCCAGGACCCCTCACCCACCCAGGAGGGTCCTGCATCGACCGCAGCATCCGATCCCGGCGAGGAGCCTGCTGGACCCTCGGGCCGTGGTTGCCTCGTGGCTGCTCCGCCAGCTCCCGCCCGAGTCCCATTCACTCCCGAGGTCGTGGCCAGAGTTCCGACTGAAAGGTCATTCATTTTCTCCTTTATAATTTTTCATCTGTCTTTTGTGCTAATTCCCAGGCCTGAGCTCAGGCCTCTTCCTCAGGGTGGGATCAGATAGAAAACCTAGGAAGTGTGTGGATCCGGTGAGAACTCGCCCGCCAGCTCTGCGGGCCGAGGAGCGGCACATCATTGACAGCATGGGGGCGGTGCCGACAAGTCCGCATCCCCTTAACGCCCACCTCAGGTGAGCACGTCCGTGCCCTCTGAGCTCCTGGGGAGGGGTCCTCACAGGGGTCACTCACCGGCTCTGACTCTGTGAGATGTCTCATGCCTGTGTCATCCTGGCATCTCGTGGATTCCGGGAGGCAGGTCCCGCTGACGGCTCTGGATGGAGAGAAGGAATTCCAGACACCCCTCCTCCCCCCAGGTGTGGATTGGGCACATCTGCGAGGCCCAGAGAGACGTCATCCTAAAAAATTGCACACTGTTTCCGTCCAAGTGTTTACAGGTGTGTAAGTTCTTCCTGAACAGGTCTAGATCCTTTGAAAATGCCACGCATGCAGGTGAATAAGACAACATCCATCTGCTTCTCTTGGGATCCTCATGGTTAAGTTGATGTATCCGAGGTCACGCACTGCGGATAGATCCAGGCCATCCCCATTCTCCACAGAGGAGCCACTCCGAGAACATTTTCCATGAGGCTGTGTTGTAGGGACCACAATTCCCACCCTTTGAATTCATCAGACTTTTCCAGACTCGTGTCCCTGGAGGTGGACGGCCTGTGGTCCATCAGCACAGTTGTCCAAGCCCTGGGCTTTGGTGCAGATTCAACTTTAATGTGAATTGGGACCGAGGAAGGACAAATTCAGGCCCAGGCCTTGCGGGTTGAGAACAGAATGGAGGGGGTTCTAAGAAGAGGAAGAAAAGTGAGGATGCTAAGGCAGGTGTCAGTCCAGTTCTGAAGGCTCGGCCTCGACTTGCCATCTTGGCTGTAAATCTATTTACTGCCTTTCTTTCTCCCTCTGTCTCTTTCTCTCCCTTTCCCATGATCCATTCTCAGAAACCAGGAGAGCCACTTCTGGGATTATATCTACCATATAAAAGTTATAATACTTTTTGTCTGTATCTAACAGTTCAAGTGTTTATCAATTTAGCTCTTCGCTACCAACCGGAGAGACTCAGGACTCAGGAAGAGCATTTGTGTAAAAAGGCATCACTGGTTTTCAAGCTCCTGTCAGTTCTTCAAAGCAAGCATCTTTCTGAGTGAACCAAAAAAAAGATGCTTGGTTAGGTTTTCAAGAACTAATTAAGGCCTGTGCAGCTTTGTGAGAAATAACTTTCTCCTTCTCAGGCCTTGAGAATTAGACTGAGCTTGGAAGGCACATCGGGAGCTGTTCCAACCGTTTCTGTTCGGGCCGCGTCGACTTTAAAGCCACGGAGCTTCCACTGCTGGCGCCTGAGGGAGACGCAGGATTAGAGGGTGACATGACACCTCGTGTGGGCACTGAACCCACGCTGAAACAGTGCCCATGAAACCAACACACACTGGCTGTTAACTGGTCAGCTTTGTTCCCCGGGGATGGCAAGCGAAACTCAAAATGAATAATGTCAGCGTTCCTGACACAGTTCCGGCACTCCGTGCTTTGGGAAAATAAAAATAAATGTTTGTGCTGGCGGATGGCAAAGTCTCCTTCTACTTCCTTTATTCCATCTTGAGCTTTTTATTTAAAAGCACATTAAGCTCACTGGGTAGCTGGCTCTGACACAGCGCTGGGCCCCTCTTCATGTAATGAAAGCCGTCTGTCTGCCTGGGACACGGAGGCCCAGTAATTTACTCCCTCTGCTGTCATTTTAAGTGTTCCCCGCTGCGGGAATGGCAGCCTTCTTTCTATAATTATAGTGGAATCGGAAGTCTAACACTGACGTGCTGCACACCAGGCCAGCTATTTACAACAGTCGTTGCTCAGCGGATATGTTTTTAATATGTCATCCAAGCAAGGTTGTCGGGATCAATCCCATCCTTTTTTTCTGAGATTTTCCCTCTAAAATAACAGTATCACTTGAAAATTCAAGTATTCGTGAAATTGAAAAGTAAAGGAAAAACAGCACCAAGCAAAATAAAGTCAGGCCCAGTTGCCTATTTAGTCCGTTGTAGGAAACGCTTTCAGACGGAGGCCCGAGCTGGTCCGGCAGTGACCCCTGGGGAGTGAAGGCGAGTCTGCTCGGCACTCGGGCCTATCGCTCCAGGTCTGTGGTGGGAGCTGCCATCTCCTCTGGGCAAAACTGTTCCCTGGTGCTGTGGGTTGACTGGGGCTCAGCGCCTGCTGTCCACACCTGACGAAGCATGCCCAGCTCACGTACGCCCGCCCATCTGGGTGGGTCCGCTTCTAGATGATCTCATGGCACACGGTACTACTCCAGCGTCCAGATGCTTTAGGACGGAGAGGCAGCCAGCAGCTTGTGGGGGAAATACCAGCCACATCTAAGGAGCCGGAAGAGGATCTGGGTCATGGAGGCCAGCAGACCCTTCAGCCCCAGCAAAGCGGCAGCCCCGGCGGCCCGTTCTCATCACAGGACGAAAGGGACCTGGCTTCTCTGAACCAGAACTTCAGTGAGTTTCCTTTTCACAAGCAGAAGTAGCCATCGTGTAAAGCTGACACCCCAAACGAGCTGGGACGATCACAGGAGACCCACATCCATGTCATAGCGAAACACCTTTAGGCTTGCCTGAGTTACTGAGTATGAAATCCAGGAGAGCGACTCCTGAAATTGTGTTATTTCGCAGACGAGAGGACGGTGCTCGGAAAGATGAAGCTGTTGCCCAAGCCCCCAGCTGGGCCAACCTGTGGCTGAATCGCCAACCGCCATGCTCCTCTGCCGCAGCAGCGCTGCCCTGCCACCCAGCCTGTCCTGATGGCCCTCTAGGAGCAGGCGGTGGCTTCAGCTGCATCCGGCTCCTCTCTTCCCTCTGCAGCTGAAGGCAGACACTGAAAGACGCATTTCTATGAAAGCCAGGACCGCAGGCTGAGGCTGGGTTTACCTTGGGCGCTTCCATGGCAGAAGGTACAGATGAGGGCCCCTCGCTGCTCCTCGTGTCTAGAACGTGCTGTTAATTGCACGAGGCCACTGAATGTCATGACCTTCCTTTTGTTGGCAAAATGCAAGGTTTTCGGATAACATTTAGCAGTCACATCTGGACTTACGCCATCTTTAGTCCCTTGCTTGGTTTGGAATTATTATTATTATTATTATTTAGTATTCTGATCTTAGAATTTGTCTTTAAAAAGTGCAAAAAGTTTTGAAAACCATTAGATACTCCAAGTTTCACTTAATGGATGGTTACCAATTTTTAATACCACATTTTTATGCTGTTATAAAAGTTAAATTTGGGGGCTTACTGAGAAGTCCCAAAGAATGAAGACCTCTAGAATAGATTCATGGAACAAGAAAAGGGTGATCAAGTGAGGTAATAATTAGCTCGAGAATCCTGATGTAACTTATCAAATTGATTGGTTTGATAGTACTTAATTGATAATTTATTCATTCCTATATGTGTCATATTTTTAAAACAGCTTTATTGGGTTATAACTGATATAGAAAAATCTGGACATATTTAATGCACACAATTTTTTTAAACATCTTTATTGGAGTATAATTGCTTTATAATGGTGTGTTAGTTTCTGCTTTATAACAAAGTGAATCAGTTATACATATACATATGTCCCCATATCTCTTCCCTCTTGCGTCTCCCTCCCTCCAACCCTCCCTATCCCACTCCTCTAGGTGGTCACAAAGCACCGAGCTGATCTCCCTGTGCTGTGCGGCTGCTTCCCACTAGCTATCTATTTTACGTTTGGTAGTGTATATATGTCCATGCCACTCTCTCACTTTGTCACAGCTTACCCTTCCCCCTCCCCATATCCTCAAGTCCATTCTCTAGTAGGTCTGTGTCTTTATTCCCGTCTTGCCCCTAGGTTCTTCATGACCTTTTTTTTTTTCTTAGATTCCATATATATGTATTAGCATACGGTATTTGTTTTTCTCTTTCTGACTTACTTCACTCTGTATGACAAACTCTAGGTCCATCCACCTCACTACAAATAACTCAATTTCGTTTATTTTTATGGCTGAGTAATAGTCCATTGTATATATGTGCCACATCTTCTTTATCCATTCATCTGTCGATGGACACTTAGATTGCTTCCATGCCCTGGCTATTGTAAATAGAGCTGCAATGAACATTTTGGTACATGTCTCTTTTTGAATTATGGTTTTCTCAGGGTATATGCCCAGTAGTGGGATTGCTGGGTCGTATGGTAGTTCTAGTTTTAGTTTTTAAAGGAACCTCCATACTGTTCTCCATAGTGGCTGTATCAATTTACATTCCCACCAACAGTGCAGAGGGTTCCCTTTTCTCCATACCCTCTCTAGCATTTATTGTTTGTAGATTTTTTGATGATGGCCATTCTGACCGGTGTGAGATGATATCTCATTGTAGTTTTGATTTGCATTTCTCTAATGATTAATGATGTTGAGCATTCTTTCATGTGTTTGTTGGCAATCTGAATATCTTCTTTGGAGAAATGTCTATTTAGGTCTTCTGCCCATTTTTGGATTGGGTTGTTTGTTTTTTTGATATTGAGCTGCATGAGCTGCTTGTATATTTTGGAGATTAATCCTTTGTCAGTTGCTTCATTTGCAAATATTTTCTCCCATTCTGAGGGTTGTCTTTTCGTCTTGTTTATGGTTTCCTTCGCTGAATGCACACAATTTGATGAGTTTGGAGATACGTATATACCCATGAAACCATCACCACATCAAAATAATGAACATACTTCACCTTCAAGTTTCCCTCCTCCCCTCCTATTTTTGGTGATAAGAACACCTAACATGAGATCTACCACCTTAATCAATTTTTCAGTGCACAATACAATACTGTAACTACACACACTATGCTATACAGCAGATCTGTAGAACTAAGTCATCTTTCCTAACTGAAATTTTATACCTTTTGAATAAAAACTACCCCCAGCCCCTGGAAACCACCATTTTACTCTCTGCTTTAAGAGTTTGATGATCTCACACAATGGGATCATGCAGTATTTGTCCTTCTGTGACTAGCTTATTTCACTCAGCATAATGTCTTCAAAATCCATCTATGTTGTTGCATATGGCAGGATTTCCTTCTTTTTAAAGGCTGAATAAGATTCTATTGTATGTATATGCACATTTTCTTTATCCATTCACCCATCGGTGGACATCTAGATTGTTTCCATATCTTGGCTATTGTGAATAATGCTTCAGTAAACATCTTAAACTCTTCCAAAAAAACTGATGAAGAAGGAATACTTCTCCAAGCAAATCTTATGAGGCCAACATCACCCTAATGCCAAAGCCAGACAAAGACACTGCAAGAAAAGAAAACTATAGTCCAATATCCCTGATGAATATAGATGTAAAAATTCTTAATAAAATGCTAGCAAACTGAATAAGAAAGCACATTAAAAGGATGTACACCATGATCAAGTGGGATTTATCCCTGGGATGCAAGGATGGTTCAATATATGCAAATCAATAACAGTGATACACCACATTAACAGAATGAAGGATAAAAATCATATGATCATCTCAATAGACGCAGAAAAAAGTATATGACAAAATTCAACATCTCTTCATGATAAAAGCTCAACAAACTAGGTTTAGAAGAGATTTACCTCAACATAATAAAGGTCATATATGACAAGAGCACAGCTAACATCAAATTCAATGGTGAAAAGTTGAAAGCTTTTCCTCTAACATCAGGAATAAGGCAAGGATGCCCACTCTTGCCACTTCTATTCAACATAGTATTGGAAGTCCTAGCCAGAGCAATAGACAAGAAAAAGAAATAAAAGGTATCCAAATTGGAAGAGAAGCAGTAAAATTTTCTCTGTTTGGAGATAACATGATCTTATATGTAGAAAATCCTGAAGACTCCATGAAAAAACTTAGAAACAATAAACAAATTCAGTAAAGTTGCAGGATACAAAATCAGCATACAGATATCTATTGTGTTTCTGTACACAAAGAATGAACTAACCGAAAAGGAAATTAAAAAACCAAGGCCATTTATGTCAAAAAGAATAAAATACTTAAGAATAAACTTAACCAAGTATGTAAAAGACTTGTACACTGAAAACTGCAAATCACTGATGAAAGAAATTGAAGACACAAATAAATGGAAAGATATCCCATGTTCACGGATTGAAAGACAATATTGTTAAAATACCCATACTAGCCAAAGTAATCTACAGAGTCAATGCAATCCTTATCAAAATCCAAATGGCATTTTTACAGAAAATTTTTTAAAAATCCTAAAATTCATATGGAACCACAAAAAACTCAAATAGCCAAAGCATTTTTCTTTTCTTGAGAAAGAAGAACAAACATGGAAGCATTACACTTTGATTTCAAAATATATCACAAAGCTGCAGAAGTTAAAACAGTATCATATGGCACTTGGAGACAAGAATGGACGGGACTTGCATGGGGAATGATGAGCAGTTTAGTTTGGATGAAGCAAATGTACTTCACATGGACGTGAGGTGGGAACTTGCATGTGAGTCTGAGTAGTCTGGACGTTGGCAAGGCAGCCAGAGAGCTGGGACACTTAGCATTGGAAGGTCCCTTCAAGGTTATGTAGCCAACTCTCTCCCTGATGCACAAACCCTGTCTCAGACTTTCTCAGCCACAGTCCATTTAGCAGGGCAGGTACCCTGAGCCACCTCCCAAATCCATTTCTGTTTGTCTGCAGCAAAATAACTCAGATATAACCACAATTGTTTCCAATACAAGCATATTTGAAGGGCATTATGTGCTTATCTACTTTATCAAAAGGGGTATTGATTACTGAAAACTGAAATGCAATACATATATCTTTCCAACTCCAGTGATTGGAAATTATAAGCCAAAATATTGTTGATGCAAATATGTATTGCCATACACTATAGGCACTGTAGGGTTAACAAATGACACGTAACAAAGATAACTGAAAATGTTAAAGCTGAATGAACAGAACTTTATACTTAGAATGAAAAGCAGCAACTTAAAATCATGACTAGCTCAAAATAGCATTAAAGATATATTCCTTTCACAAACCGCAGGAATCCCACTTATCTGTGTGTGCATATATTTAATGGAGCTTTGTAATAGCCAGGATTTATCACAAACACATAATTTCAGTCTTTATTAACTCCGGAACACCAATTTTTTATAAATTTTATGTCATATGGCAGATTATGTGTAAGTGATCTTCAGATGTAAATATAGATACAATCTATTGTGTAAATTGCTTCTAAGAGCCAAAGAAAGGAGAACCCATAAAGACACCCTCACATTTCTTAGCAGACTCGCACCCTAAGGCAGAAAGATCCCAAAGGAGTAGTTTTCAGCCTCCAAAGAATGTGAACTCACTTTTCCACAAAATATTTCATTCCACAGTCAGAGCTCTCCAGAAAGGTTTTCTTACATTATTATAATCTACATCCTTGTAAAATATACCCACTGTCCTCCTTCTGAAACCCCACAGGGCTAGAGAATTCTATTTCTATATGTCTTCAATTATCAGGAGAAAACTAATTGTTCTTATTCTGGTTTTCATTTTGGGGGGGTGTGTGAAACTAAGATATGTTTTCTTTTTAAACTTTCAATTGCTTAATTTCCTCCAGTTCTAACATCCACTACACTACCCATGCTTCCAGGTCTGTGTGCCTTCAGAAATTTATGATCTATTTCCACATCTAAAAATACTGAATAGGGGCTTCCCTGGTGGCGCAGTGGTTGAGAATCTGCCTGCCAATGCAGGGGACACGGGTTCAAGCCCTGGTCTGGGAAGATCCCACATGCCACGGAGCAACTGGGCCCGTGAGCCACAACTACTGAGCCTGCGCGTCTGTAGCCTGTGCTCTGCAACAAGAGAGGCCGCGATAGTGAGAGGTCCGCGCACCGCGATGAAGAGTGGCCCCCGCTCGCCGCAACTACAGAAAGCCCTCGCACAGAAACTAAGACCCAACACAGCCAAAAATAAATAAATAAATAAATAAATAAATAAATAAATAAATAAATAAATAACTTTAAAAAAAAAATAAAAATAAAAATACTGAATAAGGCAGGACCAAGGACAGCGTCCGCACCTCCCCATTAGACATCATTCTTCCCTGAACAGTAGCCTCTGCGTACTACCATTTGAACAAAGCAGTCGTCTTTGCCTGTGGTCATTTAGATGATTACAAATCAAGTTTATTTATGTTATAATTCAATACACCCTTCATCATCTTGCCCTCAACGAAAACAATTCAGTCTAAGATTTCAACAAACATATTGGGCATCTCCTGTGTGCCAGATAATGAGACCACTGAGATGAACAAGATATAATGTCTACACTTGAGAAAGTGGGTCCAAACATTACAGTAAGTGCAATGGCAGAAGAATGCATGGGGTGACAGGGTGGGCGAGAAGGTGGCCATGATGGTGGCCTCGTTCATGGAACCTTTCCTAAAGGATCAGTAAGAGTTACCCAAACACAAGGGAGAAGCGCCATCCAGATAAGGGAATGGGATGAGGGGCCTGGAGATCCGTGTTGCTGGGGGGTCATGTGTGGGCTGTGTGTGTGTGACCCTGTGGGCCTCAGATCAGAGAGAGCCTTGTTTGTGGGGAGGGAAGGGAGTCGAGATATATTAGGACATAAATTTACAGGACCTGTCGACTTGAAATATGGGATAAGGGGAGAGAGAGGTTTGGGGTCAGACAATTTGAGTGGATTCTGGTGGTTTTCACCAGGACAAAAAATGGAAAAACAGAAGCAAATCTGTGGAGCGGGGAACAACGGGGAGCTCAGTGTTGGAGCTTTGAAGTGCCTGTGGGTCACCCAGGTGGAAACACAAAACAGGTAGTGGGATGATTTACGGGAGTCAGGGAAACCGGGTGACACAAGGCGCAGCCTTCCAATGCTGAATCCTTGTGTCGAGTCCACTGACGTCTGCTGTTCTGCGGGCCTCGTGTTTACATTTTGTATTAACACCTCAGCCTGTGTCTCATCACACCAGCCTTTCCTCCGGCGGATTAATGCCTTCTCCTCCTTTTGTGTATTTGTGTACAAAACACATTTTGCTCTCACACCTTGAACTCTGGGCACCACTGTGCAAATTCCAGGGAATCATGGGGTGTAAAACTCGGCTCCTGTCCCCGGGGGGTGACAGTCTAGGGAGGTGACATTGGCGCTAACTGGCAAAACCTGCAACCCAGGGACCGGTTCTGTGGTGGAAGCGTGTGTGGGACACAACAAAGAGGGGGTCGGGAGGTCTGCAGAGACTGGGGGCCAGACGTGGGGAGGGAGAGGATGGCAGGGGAAAGGGTCTGAATCACTCTGCAGGAGGCCACGGGGGTGGGGGCACGACTGAAGGAAATCAAGGACACCTGGTGGGCGCGTGCCCGTGACCACACAGGCTGGGGAGACACTGCTGACCTGTGACCCCAGGTGCGGCGGGAGGTGAGGGACAGACGTCCCCACCCTGGTGGGTGGGTGGAGGTAAACACCTTCCAGGAGCGTAAGACTTGTCTGTTCAGAAAGCTGGATTCACCCTGTGTGTCCAGAGGTGCTGAGCTGGGGAGCCAGGGAGGGAGAGCCTCAGAGAGAAGAATGACCAGTCCTGTGCATCCCAGAGGGAGGATCCTGCACATTTACTCTGCAGTTTACTGTGTATTTGTCACCGTCCCTGCCCTCCTCGATAGTAACTGCTCCCACAGGCGGGCACACCCATCTGCTTGCTACCCAGATTACAGCCTTGGTCTGCACTTGTGGGATAAATGGATGGATACGTGCACTTTAAAGAACAGTGAGAAGGAATCAGTCCCCCCAGGGAGGCTAGGGTGACATGATTAGGACCCGGGGACCCCATCTCCTCCCCAAAGGGCCCAGGCAGTCACTGCTCCTCTGTCCTCAGGGGCCTGTGGGTTTAAAATAACCAATGGGGAGAAATGAAAACCATGTCCACAGGCAGGTTCACAGGTTTTCTGAGCAGTTTTCTTCCTTGGGGTTCATTGATTTATTCTCTTACATAGTTACTTAAAGCAATGTGATGGAAGGCATGAGACTTGAGTTCTAATCTCCTGCTTTTTCTCCCCAAACTACCAGTTGCTCATCTCTAGGCCTCAGCTGCCTTATCTGTGAAAAGGGAGAATAATATTTCACCTGCCTCACTGTCAGGAATCAAGTATGTATCAGGAATCTCCTAGGCTTTGAAATTTCCCTTGGAATTGTCCCATGGCCTGAGCAATTCTGAAGGGAGAAGGAGACACGTTAGAAACAGAAACAGAAGCCTGTTTATTTCGCCTGGTGTTGCTCCTGTGTATTTATGTCCCGGTTGTGTGAGAGAGACAATCACAGGGAGATTCTGTGAATGTTTCATGCTCGATGGATATTTTGCATGAATCTGGAGCTGAAGTTAGGGCTGACCAATGGGAAGGAAAATGGTAAATCAATTAACCTTTGTGTTTGTGCTTCATCTCAAGACGTAAAGGCCACTGGGAGTGAGTCTCAGGAACGCCTCCCAGGCAGCCGAGGAGGTCATTGCATGAATTTTCAGGCAAAAGAGAACGGTGTCTGTTCCGTCTAAACACAAATTTTTGTTTCCTCCCAAATCTAGGTGAAAAATCATTTGTCTTGGAGACAGTTAAACACACCCAAGAGAGCATTCTAGCTGCTTTGAGAACAGTGGGAGCACGATGTGTCTCCAACAGAAGAGATGCATTTGAAGGTGAGAAACTGTCACCTGTGATTCAAGGGAAACTTCTGCAGGAGGAAAGCAGCCTGGGGGGGAGGGGAGGGGGGTCAGAGCAGAGGCTCGAGCAGAGCTCTGGGTGGGTGAGGATGGGCTAAGCTCTACGGTCAGCACGAGAGAGACCAGCAATGTGGGCAGGGGGCCTCGAGGGGTCGGCCTCACAGAAGCGGCTGGGGGCCGGGGGCTGGGGGTGGGGGAGCATGGGGGGGCAGGTCACCCCAGGGAGCCTGGCCACCCTCCTGCTGGGCTGCACCCACTCGGAGCAGGACCCTCCAGGAAGGAGCCTCAGGCCCTGTGGTGTCACAGAGGGAGAGCTCCACGCCCAGGCCTGGGTGGTTTGGGGGTCCCGCGTTGTGAAGGCCCCATAAAACTTGCGGTCTGACAGCTCCTGAGAGGAGGCCTGAAGCTGACTGACAGTCCGGGAGGCTGAGGCTGGGATGGCTCCTGGCAAGTGGATCTGCTCCTGCTTCCATGGAAACGCACACGATTGGGAGACAAGGTGCAGGTTTTAATGACAGCCTTCTTTTTATAACTTCCCTACCTTATCCTCTTCCATCTGACCGCCGTTCCCATGGCTACCGGATCAGACAGGCCATTGGCAGCCAGAGCTCCTATCTGCCCAGGGGATTTCGCAGAGTGTTGAGGAGGGCCCGGCTTCCTGGGGCGGCCGGGGCGGCGGCCACAGCACACACCCCTGCTTGCGTCCGCTGGGTGGAACCCCTGGAAGGGTCCTGGATACTCGGCCCCTGTTGTGTGGATGGAACGGCAAAGGCTGCGTCCACGGGGCCCAGGCGTGGCTGGCCGTGTTCCAGTCACACGTTGTGGACGACTTACAGCGGTTTCCTCTCTTAACAATTAGAGAGAGATCAATATTGGGCTGCCTAGGTGTGGAAGAGTAGTAATCTTGGGCAAATCATAGTAATTCTCCCAAGAATGCTTCCCCAGCACACGGGTCAGGAGCCCAAGGCACATTTTATTGCCAGTTGAGAAAACACTGCCCCTCGGGATGGTGCTGCCTCTGTATCCACCCACTGCAGGCACTGGGGCAGCCTGGTCTCCTCCTCTGATAGGAGGGGCTTACAGTCCTTTATTGGAAGAACCGTTACCTTGACCATGTGATGATGGTCCCAAGAACAAGGAGAAGCAGCAGGTAAATACCTGGGGTTGTCGACTTTGAAATGAACACACGGAGGCCAGAATAAAGCGTCACCCTGTGCATCTCCTTTCAGATGAGAATACGATGTTTAATTTTCAGGGAACTCCTTCTTTGCTGCTATTGTCCTTAGACTTAAATGTAGACAATTTCTCTCCTATTTTCTTATTTCTAAAAACCTTATAAGATTTAAAGTATAGATTCAAATGATGCTAAGAGCAAAACTGAGAAAAATAATAAATTTCAAAATGGCATTTTCAACACTCCTGCTCCAAACAACATAGTTACTTTGTCAGTTATTTTTCTGGACACTGTTAGCCATAGGTCTTTGGGATCTAAATATCCCCATCACTGAAACAACAGGATTCTAGTGGTATAATAAGTTGCGGCAACCTGAGTGACAACTTATAATTCGGCAGTAATTCCAAGAAAAATTATTTTGTCCTAGCTACGCAAATATTTGCAGAAAACAATACTTAGTTCTCTAGTGAGCAAGTAATTTTCAACAGCGTTTTGCTTGAGAAGAAACAAAGGTCTGTCTGGAAAACTCAGAGATCCTTTTGTCCTTCCCATCCTAAGACATAGCTTTTCTGATCTCTCAGTGGTGTGCTTTACATAATAAGAAAGTCATTTTGACTGTTACGTGATAACCAACAAATTTTTAAAAAATGACCTGCCTTCTTCCATCTCCAGTGTGGAGAAACTAATGAAAAAACAAAACAAATGAGAACAACACAGCCCACTGAGGGCTGCCGATGTCATTGTGACCTGCGGTGACCCGAAGATGCCTCTGTTGTCGTCACTGTCCCGGACCTGGGGTCGTCCTCTGTTGCTGCCTTTCCTTGAGGCACTTTCTCATGTGTGCGTTTGAGAAGGTGGTAAATACACAGACGGCTGTGATATGGTGTCATCTAATCAGGGCAGAACTAAGTTTGTCCGAACGGGTTCAGCTCCCACCGCGTTTACAAATCGCCGCTATGGGAACTGCTGACCCTCCAGTCTCAGCCACGACGCGGAAGCAACGTGATGAAAACATCTCTTCTTCTTCCGCTGGGTGTCGGGGGATTTGCCTTTTCCTGAGTGAGAGGCAGCCTCTCATCTATTGACGACGCAGATACACATCACAACTGCTCCAGGTCTTTCTCTCCCCATTTATTTTGCCTTCCTATTTCTACTCCTGATATTTCTTGTTTAACAAATTGTTCTTGATGTGACGTGTTCACAATAAGCCCATAAGCACAGCTGAAACACAATTTCCTGCTCGCTGCAGTCAAAATACATTAATCCTCTGGATATTTCCCCAGGACAATACTATCTCTCATGTGCAGACTTTATTTCTCTTACTCAGCTGCAAAGGAAACAAATCCTTGAAAATTGGTTTGAAAAGTGACACACAGAAAAGTCGGGGCTAGAATTCCTGGTGTGCAGAGTTCTCCTTAAACGCTCGTGTTTGCAAGAAGCACCGTCTGTCAACCCTCATGTGTGAGAGAAATTAAGAAGAGTCACTCCACAGCTGAGTCGAGGGGGTCCTCCAGTGTCCCCTCACGTCCCCAAACTCAGGGTGGGAGCCGTGTCAGTCCCCCCCGCCCCGTCCCCTGTGAAGTCCTGCTCTGTCCCAGTTGCAGCTCCAGGGAGACCCGGCACCACCTCAAGGGACACAAGCTGTGCAATTTTCAAGTAAACTTGGGCATCTAGGTGGCTTATTCTCCTGACAGTTCAGTTGGTGGGGACTCAGGTGAACACACCCTGCTTAGCTCGAAACCTGGAAGCTTTCTACGTAATCAGGTAGGTAGGTGTGCACACCTGCACCTGCACATGTATTTTATGTGTCAAGGTGCATGTTTAGGTAGGCATGTAGGTAGGTATGTATGGAATATATGTAAGTACATATGTATATATGTGTGAAGTATGTAGGTGCATATGTAAACAACTATGTAAATAGACACGTAGGTAGGTACGTATATATGTAGGTACACAAGCATGTATGTACATATGTATATGTGAAGGTAAGTATGCAGGTACATATGTGGATAGATAGTAGGTATGTAGGTATGTACACATGTAGGTACCTGTGTAGATAAGTATCTGGATAGATATGTAAGTATGTATGTAGGCACAGGTGCAGGCGGGTTTGCACCCATGTAGGCACAGCTGCAGGCAGGGATCATTGACTCCTACTCGCCAGCCTCTCATGCCACCTTCTGGCAATGGGGACGGGGCAGCACCAGGTCCTCTGGCCCATGCAGTGGGATGCTGCCTTCCTGGCTGCACTGAGGCTGCATCTCACAGGGAAGATTTCACACACGGCTGATGTGAGAACCCAGGTGGCCACAGGCCCCGTGTCCACCCAACGGCCCTGCCCTCCTTGTTCTGGGACAGCATGTATGCTGGGACCACAGCCTGTTCACGTCCAACTCCAGCAGGACACAGGGCCCCAAGCGCTCAGGTTTCTCCTGATGAGAAACAAAATGTGTGACTTCCCCCTCTTCTGGCTGCATCATCAGATTTCAGCAGGTGAGTGTCTGAGAAGCCTGGCCAGGAATTAAAATCTACTTCAGCTCCAAGGTGCTGTGTTTCTGGTACCTCTGACGCCTTATTTATTCAAGCGAGGAAAGGCACAATTCCTGGAGGTGCCATGTCAGCTGGTCATTCACCCGACATTTGTCCCTGGGCCTGTTGCCCCAGAGAACGTGCGTGTGCGTGTGTGTGCGTGTGTTTACTGAGCACCAGTACACATGTGATGGTCGCTTTCTAGATGGTAACTCTGACAGAGATCTTTTCTGGCATTTGGGAGGTGACAGGCAGAATTCTGAAATACCACGATATTCTCCCACAATTCCAAAGCGTTATATTCCGAATAGATAAGTCTAGATGGACAGTTGAGTAAATCATCTGATGAACTGAGTAGACAAAACGTCTGAAAACTTTAGGTCAAGGGATTAAAAACACAAATGTCTGTAGGTATCTGGGTCTAAAATTTAGATTTGCTTTGGTTGCCTACAAACAATCAGGACCGCTCGTCTGCAATGATGTTCTACTGTATTCTTCTTGGTCTTGTGTTCTGTTCTATTATTTTGAGAGCGATATGTGTATACAGGAGTCATTATCTACCTCACTAAAGTACCAGCGCAGAAGTAATGACAGACAGTTCACACGGAGGGGTAACAAGGGTCAGCGAGGCCGCCTATCACCACAAGGGTGTGGCCAGAACCGCCAGATATTTCAAGAGAAACCAGAAATCCAGACGTATGGGTGGGATTCTCAGATGTAAAATGCCAACAAAGTAGCTGGGATTTAGATCTATAAACATGGGTGTGTTGGTTTGGGACCGGAAGAGGAAGGAAGAGAGAAAACGTAGAACTGTTCCCTCAGTTTTCAACTTAGACCTTGCTCGCTGGCACTTCTGTGGCTCCCAACCCTCACTGTGTATCCGAATCCCCGAGGGTGCGGCGGGGTGGGGGGAGGGGGCGCTGTGGAGACTGCCAGAGCCCTTGGGTGGTGCTGTCTGAGCCCCAGGAGGGGGTCGGGGTGTGCTGGATTTCAGCTCCCGCTCCCTTAGCTGGGGCCTTGGGTAGCAAACCTTGAAAATCAAACAGGATAACTGGGCAGGGCTCAGGGGGAAGGTCCTCAAAGTCCTAGGTTGATCCTGATGCAAAGTAAGAGGTTGAGAAAAGACTCAACACTTAAAATGCTTGAGCTCTGTGGCTGCAAATGATTTAAATCAGCAAAAAAAAAAAAAAAAAAACCCCACCCACCTCACTAAATAAACATTACACACACACACACACACACACACACACTCACCCTGGGGTGCAAATGCTTGCTGGTGCAAATCCACGGGAACAAGGGGAGAGTCCAGCTCAGGAGCGGGATTATTTGCAGCTACCAAGAGGAAGGAGGCAGAGGGGTCACCGGAAGCCTGGGCTTGGACCACCTGCCCTGCCGCCCCACTCCCCAGGCTCTATAACTTCACCAGTTGGAGGTCATAGGACCCTGTTGTGACATATGACATACTGCTAAGACATAGTCAGACCTAAAAAAAAAAAGCATGTATATATACTGCAACAGGCAAGCTTTAGGAAATCCATGTGAAGAATATAAAATGTACAAAAAAGATGTTTGTTGTTCAATTCACGTGTTCAGGCTTGTGCTAAACAGGTACAGATTCACGTCTCTGCAGAGTCAAGAAGGGTCAGAGAAATAAAAGCAGGGGCAATGGTTCTCCACCTATGGTGAAAAGGATTGCCCTTAGCTTGAGTGGAGACTGCTATGAGTTCAGAGGAGGAAGGGAATTAATTGAATCTACAGCAGATTGGAATCCTTCCATTGTACTAATATAAATATTAATATGTCATCTCATTTTTCAAAAATTACATAAATTACAAGAGGCAGTCATATTTTTATTTCTTGATTTGCTTCATGAAAGCATTTAATATGAAGTATCCATTCTATCCATTCTAAGTACTAATATAAATATTAATATGTCATCTCATTTTTCAAAAATTACATAAATTACAAGAGGGAGTCATATTTTTATTTCTTGATTTGCTTCATGAAAGCATTTAATATGAAGTATCCATTCTATTTTTTGTCTATATAAAACATCTCTCTTAAACGTAGGATTATTCCATAATTTATAAGAGATTATAGACTTTTGAGGCAAGTAGTTTCTTTTAAAAGACACAGACATTATCTCAGATTTGGTGAGAAAAATGGACGTTCAAAAATTCTATGGTGGGTGCTGCCTTTTAAATCCTATTCAAAAACGATCCTCAGCAAAATGAAAATGGCAATATTTGTTCACACCTCATGAGCAGGCCTGAGTAGCAACGATCTGCGGCTGGGCTGCTGTCACGTGATGTATTGCGGGTCCTACACTTTGCCCCAGGCAGCAATCTTAATTAAGGCCTTTCCTAAAGAGTGCTCCAGGGGTGCATTACCAAACTGGTGCAAAAATAGATGAATGCCCAACTGCCACCAGTGTGGGACGCCACTGAATACACATTTCCCTTCAGAGATCGTGTTGTCATCAATGGGGTCAGCCTGCAGGACCCTTCAGTTAGCCTTGACCTGCAGGGAGGAAGATGTTAAAACTGGGCGGGGGGGAGTTGAAAATATCACTGTCTTACGCGTGCACCCTTGTCTGTGGGTTCACAGCCCTAACGGGGTTCTGACTGTGAGAACCACGGTTCCTGATCCTCCTCTTGTCCTGACCGGGATGCATTTGTCTGCTTTCCACCAGGTGGGAGAGACTGCAATATTTCTGGGGTCTTGAGGATGCTGCCTGACAGGCCTGTATTTCCGAGCATACTCTGGGTCTGGTCACACGATAGATGTTTGCACCCCCTTTTGAGGAGCACGGGGAGGTACCCTCTGCCTGTTCACAGATGGGTCGCTCTGCTTACGGCACACAGACCCCGGCAGCGAGCCTGCCGGTACAAGAACGCGGCTCAAATCAGCAGTTTGCTTTCTTCCAGATTTCTCTGGGCTGTGTGAGCTATTGTGGCCAAATGTTTCCCAATCTGCTCATTCCTCAGCCAAAACTATTCCCTGATATTTTAACTCTGAGACACCTGACTAGCATCTCATTTACTTAAGGAGCCCCACAGATTCATCCAACCTTGCATCTCTTGGCGGGATGTGACCATGTAATCCTGGAAGCTTCTGTCCATCAGGGCACTAGCTCTGCTTCATCATCTGGTGGCATTTGTACATTAATCCACCTTTCACATTTCTCAGCTTCCTCTAATGGGGCATTTTTTTCTGTGATTCCAGAGGAACAAATATCTTCATAGTCCCAACGTAATGTGTTTGCCCAGGAATAGTAAATCTACAAATTTAGATTTTCCTGTTTGCATTAGCAAAAGGAAGACAGCATCAATCTCAGCCTTTTTTAACCATGAGGAAAACATAAATATGGAGAATGTTTCTGAATAATAATTCTTGGGTAAAAACCACCACATCTATTTCAACCTGACCAGTCCTTAAATGAGATGAACTCTAAATTTCCCAAAGTAGCACCTTTAAAAGCCCAGAATAAAGATATTTAGGGAAGGAGACACTATAGCACAATGTCTGTATGGAAGAAACACTGGGTGATTTCAGCATATCAGGATAGAGGCACTGAGGGAGTGACAGACATGCTGTCTCCTGGCGTTTCTTTCTTGAGTGTGATACCTTGTGAGACTAAATGAGACAGAGAGAAAATACTAGAGGATATTTATATATATATATATATCACATTCATATGATGAGGTCCATCTATACAAGCCGCTGCTATGGACGCGAAGATGGCTAGGACACCCCTTCTTTAGCCCCCCAGCTATCTGACGCAGGGAGATGGGGGCAAGTCTGTCAACGGCAGCAGCATCAAAGTGCCAGCGAGCAGAGACCTGCTCTACAGGGACTGGGGGAAGGCTGCACTGGACTTGCGACGGGACCCAGCCCAGGAGGAGGAGAAGCAGTGACCAGACGGTAATAGCGGGCAGCAGTGCGCTACTGATTATAGGGAGAAAATTATAAAGAACTGGTAGTTAAAAGCTAAGATAACCTTACATCTGTAAGCACGTCATTGTTTACAAGACACGTCCAAATCCATCAATTCAAATGATCTATATAAAAATCCCGAGAGGTGTTTATCATTCCTTTTTTATAGCCAGTCAGATGGCTCACCGAAGGTTACGTACAAATTGGAATCAGATAACCCAGAGCTTAAGTTGGTTCTTCTGCTTCCAAAGCCGATACGCCTCCTACCCTGTGAAGTGGGTTCACAGGAAGCCAGGGGTGGGAGGCCAAGCTTAAAACGTAAACATCTGCAAGAATTCAGGGATGGGTGCTAGAAAGCTCCCCCACGGCAGGATGTTGAATATCTGTGAGGAAGAATTGCCTTCTGTTGTCCCGTCAGTTTTGCAACTTCTTTTTAGGACTATTTTGTATCCTTAAAAAAAAAAATGAGATGTAACTGATATGTAACATTGTATGAATTTAAGGTGTAGGACATGCTGATTTGATACATTTGTATCTTGCAATATGATTGCCTTTGTAGTGGTAACTAACACCCTATTATATCACAACCCGATTAAAAAATGGGCAAAGGAACTAAATAGACATTAGAGAAGACATACAGATGGCCGGCCAACAGGTACATGAAAAGGTGCTCGACGTCCTTAATCATCAGGGAAATGCAAATCAAAACCACAATGAGATATCACCTCGCACCTGTTAGGATGCCCTTATCCAAAAGAAAAAAAAGCAAAACCACAGAAAATAACAAGTGTTGGTGAGGATGTGGAGCAAAGGGAATCCTCGTGCACTGTGGTGGGAATATAAATTGGTGCAGCCACTATGGAGAACAGAAAGGAGATTCCTCAAAAATTAAAAATAGAATTACCATACCACCCAGCAACCCTACTTCTGGGTATTCAGCCAGAGGAAATGCATCCTTTGGGTTTAACCAGTTTTATGATCTCCTAGACACCCACCATTCGTGTCGTGTGCTGCCCCTCGAATTGTTAAGTAAGTACTGATAACGAGAAAAAAAGGGCAGCCTTCGTGGTGTGTTCCCCCAGGAAGCACACCCCTTTGGTCCAACTTCTTATTCCCTCAACTGTCATTCTGCCTGACGGTGAACAGGGCCAACTAGTAAAACTTCCCAACGGAGATGCGGTTTTCATAGAGAATGAAATGGAATGAACAGGCTCAGACTGAATGGGCAGCACAGCCCTGAAGACACCTGCTCAGACCTCCTTGGACATGGGGCCCGTGGTCCACACTCATCTTTTCACATAAACACATGGCCCTCCACAAGGCGAGGAGCTGGTTTGAAGTCATCATTCAGGAAGGGAGAAAAGAGAAGAAAAGCAGAGCCCAGGACATCCTCATGCCTGTGCTGTTAGCAGCTGAGCCTTCGCCTCCCTGAGTCTCCGCTTTCCATGTTAATAACTGGACCACACGCCCCCTGCTCGGGTCACTGGACTGTTGTAAAAAATCACAGGACGTGAGAAAGCTATTTTTAATCTGTAAAATGCTGCAATATGAGGGTTATTGTTATTTCTCTGTATATTGTCAAGATGCCACTGGCCCTTCATGTCATTGATAGTTTATTTTGTGATATAAATATATACTCATTCTGTAACTGTTTATTGAGTGTCGTCTTCTCGATTTTGGGAACTGAGCGGAGAATAGGACAGAAAAGGTTCTCTCTCACTTGGCCCTTATAGTTTAGTGGCTCGAGACAGAGAGTAAACTGAGCAGGGAACGAGCAGGACTTAGCAGGTGGCAGTGAAGCAGGGCCGTCGATGAGAATGACTGGGTCCTTTAGGGAAGTAGTTATTATAGGTGGAGTCGTGTCCCCCAAAAGGATACATGGAGGTCCCACCCCCAGGGGCTCAGACGTGACCTTCTGTGGAAAGAGGGTCATTGCAAGTGAAATCAGTGAGGGTGAATGAGACCACAGTGGGGTAAGGTGGAACCTGAGCCAACCTGACTGCTGTCCTTTTAAGAAGACAGAGACTCAGAGACCACCCTGCCCGGCCTGCAGGAAGGACCCTCCCCTGGGGCTTCGGAGGGAGCATGGCCCTGCTGACACCCTGGTTTTGGATCCCGGCCTCCAGAACTGGGAGCAGCTAGACGTGAGTCACGGTGACGGTGGGTCATCTGAGGCTAGATGGGGCTGGCGGGTGTGGTTAGTCTGTGAACCAGGAACAACTGTCCCCGTGGCCCATGGGAGGGGACTTCAGAAAGGGACCAGGACTGAAGTAGGATGGGATGAGTGTTTAAGCTTCGTGCACGGGCCACAGCGAGGGCTGTGAGCCTGGTTTTTATGACACTGAGCTCAGACCCGACGGAGACGCTCGGGCCCGTGTGGGCAAACCAGTCCACCTGACACACCCTGAAATGTGCTGAGGCTGTGAAACACAGACTCGGACAGGCCACAAGCTGTGCGACACAACACAGATTTAAAAACGCTTCATCAGGGCTTCCCTGGTGGCACAGCGGTTGAGAATCTGCCTGCCAATCTGCAGGGGACACGGGTTCAAGCCCTGGTCTGGGAAGATCCCACATGCCGCGGAGCAACTGGGCCCGTGAGCCACAACTACTGAGCCTGCGCGTCTGGAGCCTGTGCTCCGCAACAAGAGAGGCCGCGATAGTGAGAGGCCCGCGCACTGCGATGAAGAGTGGCCCCCGCTCGCCGCAACTAGAGAAAGCCCTCGCACAGAAACGAAGATCCAACACAGCCAAAAATAAATAAATTAATTAATAAATTAATTAATTAAAAAAAACCAAAAAAACAAAAAAAACGCTTCATCAGAACTTTACACCAGGCCACAGTGACCACCGAATGCGCATTTTGGCCAAGTAAGTAATAAAATTGGCCCCAGACTAAAAACTCAGGATTCACATTTTTGGCAACACAGTGTCAGTCATAGTATTTTATTTTTGCTATTTGATAATGGGAGTGTTCACGCTATTTATGAGGTATTAAGTGGTGCACATTAAAGAAAAAAATTGAATTCCTTATTTTTAGCTAATTCCTGGACGGTAGGTTTATTCCATCTTTTGTTTCTTTCTTTGGGTATATTTTTGCAGTAAGTCCACATGCTCTAGTTTTAGACCGTGATAGAGTCAGGTCAGGATAATGAACACATAGGGGTGCGGGGCATCGGTAGGGGGTGGGGGATAAAGCCAGAATGTTCTGTGTCTCTGCGAGTCACAAAGAAAGTCGTAAAGGAAGGAAGAGGGACCTTCATTCACGCTCATAGCGCTTTCTGGTGATCTGCCTGTGGTCCTCTCAGTGACCTGCCGGGACCTATATCATCATGAATTGATTAATTTGTTCATCCATTTACCAAGTATTTACGAGGTGCTGGGTACGGGGAAGACAATGCAGTAACAGAGGTGTGGTCCTGCCCTTGGTCTGCATTTTACTTCATTTTAAATTCTCCTCTAAACAGACTTTAAAAGCTTGATGGAATAAGCACACCTTTTTAGCCAGTAGCCATGTCTCCTGAAAATCAGCTTTGCGTGTGAGGTTAATGAGTTGCCTTTGATTGAAATAGTGTCCTGTCTGGATTCCTGCTTCTTGTTTACCTTTAAATACGGACATATTTGTGTGTGTGGTAAACTGAAATCCTGCACTTGCTAGAGAACCTCTGCCCCGTGACTAACACTGCAGTAATAACACTGCCAGCTATGAACGCTAAGGGAAAATAACCCTTTGTTCTAATTTTTAAATCTGTGGACTAAAACAGCACTCATGGGGCGGATAGCCCAGGCAGTAGATTAAAAGCCTGTTAAATGCTATTTTCAGCTTGGCAGGACACCAACTGCTGGCAGCTCCACTCCTTCAGCTCCACTTCTTTTGAAATACGGCAACCTAACTGTAGCCAGGTGACCACATTAAAGTGTCGTTTTAGAATGATTAAATAACCATACACACAAACGGAATTAGGTTTACTCTCTAACTCCTAACTATAGAATGCAGGCTGAGCCATGGGGTGGGAGGGGGCCTTTGACCTCCCAAATGCCCACCGCATGCCCCAAACCACCCTAAATAAATTTATAATCTAGTAAAAAGTATGCCTGGTGGGTTAGTCCAGCTTCAAGAGAAGCCACTTCCTTTACTACCCACCCCCCAACTATAAACCCTCCTATATTGATATTCTTGAGTAATCTTTGGTTAAAACCCCAAACTTGTGCTGATTTAGTGATTTTCTAGGCTTTCTCTCTTTTATTATTTTAAATTATCAACCAAACTACAGGTATAACTTGTATATTTCTGTGCAGGAAGGCTTGGACCACCCACTAATTTTAAATAGTTTGATTTTGGTTAAAATAGTTTTTAGACCACAGTTTGCATGATATGGCTGATTTGAAAATTGCTTTTTGGCATAAGTAGTAGAAATTGGCAATCTGAATTGTTTTAAGTCTTGCTACAAGACCAATCTTGCAAGAATAGTTCCTCAGTTACAGCACGTGGCTTTAAGAGAATTATCAGTAAAAAGCAACCAGTTGGAAGCTCCATGCTGGAGGCAATATCCAAGTTGTATGTCAAATATGTAAAGTTCATATCAAGAAGGTCACTTTTACGTTCATTTATAAAACCCCCCAGAGGATTTCTACCTTGCTGAAGACAAAAGGAGAGCTCATGGTTTCCAAATTCAATGGAAAATGTCTCAGAGGTTATGGTGCCAAGTAAAAATAAATCCAATCCAGGGCCACTATGCAATGGTGAACATGCACACCTAAACTGAGGAAGAGAATTCCAGCCCCAGTGCTACATTTGGGTACAAGATAGTCTTACAAAAGATTTGGAGCAGGCTTCAGGCATTAAGATGTGTGAGCTTTAGACATTTTCCATGTCACTGAATCAGAAATAGAGACTAGAACCCCATTATCCTGTTTGGGTCTGAAGAAAATTACAAACCTTTCTAGTCATCATGATTGTCATCACCATCACCACCATCATCACCATCAACATCACCACCAGCATTACCACCATCACCATCATCACCATCACCGACATCATCACCACCACCATCATCACCACCATCATCACCATTATTAATCACCACCACCATCATCACCATCACCACCATCACCGTCATCACCACCATCACCATCACCATAATCACCATCATCACCATCACCACCATCACCACCATCACCATCATCACCACCATCACCATCACCATCATCACCATCATCACTACCACCAGCATCATCACTGTTATTATGAATGTCACCACCACCATCATGTAACTGCATTTCATCCTATGAAGAGCAATGCACACTGGGCTATGAGCAATGGGTGCATTATTGTGTACTTTGGCTTGTTGGACTGAGACATGTAGTAGAAACAATCAAATATTAAGGAGCTTTAGAATAGTATTAATAGTATTTAGTATTTATAACGCGATGATCTGGTGGTAAAGACTTGGAGCACAGACTCAGAGAACCTCAGACCTAGTCCTACCCTGGCAGTCACTAGCTTTTGATCTAAGACATGCCCCTTAAACTCCATAAACCTAATTTGTCTCATGCACGAAATGTGGTAATAATAATAATACTTGCTTCAGAAGTTGTTGAGAATTTCACACAATATCAAAATGCCCATTTTGCAAGGAGAAAACCAAGCTCATTAAGGTTAAGGAACTTACACAAGGAATCACAACTATCAATTAATGCGCTCTGAGTATGGATTGGGGTCTTTCTGTTTAGAGAATTCATGTACCTAACCAATTGCCTATATTGGCTCCATCATTTGGAATACTGCACATTTACTGATGATCTGCACTTTAAAGACTAGCAAGAAACTTCTAGGTAAGTTTGCTGAAATAATGCAGAAAATTTACTCTTTTATTTGAGATGGATTTTAGAACAGGCTCATTTAAAATGAAGGTCCATTTATAAGCTGTTTTCTTATCCATCCACTGAGTTCCTTTCAGTCCTATTACACAGTTAATTTTCCTCTTTCTCATATAAATAATTGATAGAAAACTACTCATAAATTATATATACATATTATATTTAATTATGTAACATAATTACAGATACATATATAAACACACACCCATAATCACTAATTATGCTCTTTCAGACACTATTCCTTATTCTCTCTTCAACCTGGAATCATCTTTCAAAAGTACCTTGTTCAGTGTGAAATAAAAAATTATATATAAATATCACTTTTGTCTTTCAACAGCTTATAAGTTAATTGAGGAGATCCCACATACACACTTAAAATATCTGGTTAGAAAATCCAAGTCTGTACAATTTGGCTAAATAAAGAAGTAATTGTTTCAGAGTATAAATTCCATAGAAGTTGAAGGAGGGGTTACTGTTGGCTGATGAGGTGGAGAAGGCTCCCTGCAGGACATGGAGTTTGGCGTGGGCGACAGTGAGCCTGGTGAGGATGTTTTCAGACATAGGGAAACAGTAACATGACCTGATTGGCAAAATGGAAATGTCTCATGAGATGAGATATGTGTGTATATGTTTGTTCATTGCTGTGGTGGTAGAAATCAGTAGATACTTTGGAAAACTCTTTGACATTGTCTAATAAACCTGAAATTACACACATCCTATGACTAATAATTTCATTGGTAAATGTATGGACAGGAGGAGCTCCGAGATACATTATCACTATTGTTTGTCAAAACTTTCCTTAATTTCATCTCCTCCTCAGTAACCCTCCCCCTAACACGCACAGACACACAGACAGGCACACACACAATTGTATATCCAAAATGCCTTTACGTAGGTTCTTACAAACCTAGTTTTATGTCTATGCAAATGGCTTACATCTTTAATCAAATTTTCTGGCAAACACACCCTTTCCCACTAGCCTGGAGTTAGCAGTCTTCTCATCACTCCTGTTTGTTCAGTAACTACTGGAGGAGTGGAGATGCTGTATGTGGCCAAAGTGCCTAAACTTTGGATGCCATCTCCCTGCTTCTCACCTCCTGTAAGAAAATCCTATAATTAACCATGCGTTTTTAGATATGTTATTAAAATTCATCAATGGCTTCTTCTTTGGGAAGAGACCTCTTGGGTCCCCAGCACACAGTGACAACAGCAAATCTCCGTGAACCGTAACCAAAGTCAACTTCTAAGCAGGTGTAACACTATCTCCCCATATCAGCTTTTAATAAAGCTCAACTCTTAGCTACCAATACACATTTAAAGCTTTCATAATAAAAGTGTAAGATTTATAGAATGGAGCCAGAAAAAAAATCAGATTTAAACTTTTCAATGTGTATAAATGTCATTAGAAAAAGTCCTCGAGAAAAAAATATGGAACTCCCTAGTCCTGATTTCAAAACGAAAATGCAAACGGAAGAAAATAAATCCTAGAGACTATTTTGTAATAATGAGAAAATCGAGTTCTTCTTGGTAGTTCTCAAGACATCTTTAACAAAGTGTTTCTCAGAACACGCACAGTCACAGTAAAAACCAACGAATAGCTCCTGTGTGATTCCTCCAGAATTTACCTAACAAGTAAGTGTGATTATTTAGATTTGGACTGTATGTATAATCACAGGGTCAAGACCCCATCCAAACCAAAATAAACACTTTAGGGTAACATTAATTCAGGAAATCATGTAACACCTGTATTTTAAAATCCAAAAGAATAAATTACTGTGACTCACTGTGGACCATGGCTCCACTAGCTCCTCAGTCATCACCACCTAGCATCTCCATCCCAGGCCCTCACCCCTCACCCCTCACTCCTCGTTCTCCTCTCCTGCCTCCTGTCTCTCATCTCTGATCTCTCATCACTCACTCATGCCTCTCTGTCTACACTAAGAAGTGACTTCTAGAATCGTTTAACCCTTATTCAGCAGGTATTTAAAATGACAACCCACACTCGTGACACATCTTATGCTATTTTTGGATAGTTCTACCTAAAAAAGCTAGGTTTTTGACTTTTTAGAAAAACTGTGGTTATTTATGATTCCCAGTTCCCTACTTCTTAACAGTGACTCCTCCCAGGTCTGGTCCCCTGGGTCCCCACCCCGCCCCATATTCACACCCCCACCACCTCCCCTCATGTCTAATTGTCCGCCTGGTGCCTCTTGTTATTTTCGTTTTCTTCCTGTGCTCTACAGAGTTTTTAACCTAATTACAGGTTACGTAAACCAAAGTGCTGATGCGTTTCTGTCTTTTTTGAAAGTTATAGGTAGTAGAACTGGCACTGCTGGGAGGTAATGATTCCAGTTGAAATTCCATTTCCATAGCTGTCAAAAAGGGCTCCATGGCACAAACAGTGGAAATTTCCAAACCAAGTCTTGATACCTCTATGCTGGTTTTAACTATTAATGTATTTGCTAATTCAAAATAATAAATTTAACTAATCATATCTAATTATATTCATAAATACTTTCAACACAGAGGATAAAAACAAATTTTGGGTGCGTAGTAGCAAGGAAAAATTTGATCAGGCCAATAAAATAGGAGTCAAAATAGGCACACTGCAATAATCTTAAAATCCTGTCCCTCCGTTAGAGGTGGGTGCACAGTTAGCTAAGAGCTTCCTTGTCATCAGTGCAAAGAAATTATGATCTCTGACAAGATTCACAATAATCATAAAATAAAAACGAACTGCTTGTTCTGGAAAAGCACTGGTCTTGCTGAGTCTGAAACCTGGAGATGGATTTCTAGCCTGTCCTGTAGGTCAGCTTAAACACGTATGCAACAAAAAGTTTTTAGTTTGGTATCCATGGAGATCCTCTTGATTCTCCTGGAACTGGGCACAGAATTTGGTGTGTGTATGTACTAATTTTTGTAGCATTACGTGTCCAGAGCTTCCTCCAGGTTCTCAAAAGCAATCTTTTTCTAAATGTGTCCCTCAGACCACTTGTGCCAGAGTCACCGTGGTGACCTGATAAACTTGGGGTCCTGGGCTCTGCCCCCAAAAGAATGACCGAAGGGGGACCAAGAACCTGCATTTTAATAAACGACCCACATGAATCCTCTCCCGACATCACGACTTTTTCTTCACACGCACGTGAGTACCCAAACTCACTCATTATCTGTTTCTGGAAACTATCCTTAATTCAATTAAAAACAAAAAATAGTGAAGAACAGATTACAAAGAAGCAATTCCACAGAGGCCCCGATCAAGACAGCGCAGATATATCGCTCTCCTGCAGCCTGTTTGGATCCAAGGGTAAATGTAAACTAGCCAGGGGAATTTATGGACTTCATGTCCTTCAGACAATCCTCCATAAATATCACTTCTCCCCACTGGGCATTTCAGGAGGATTAGAAAACAGAATTCAAGGTTTTCTTTACTGACAAGAGCCTGGAGGCCAGAAATTCAGTGTCTCAACTAAGGACAAAGGCATTTGATTTGTTAATCAGCCGGCCGAGGGCAGGATTAAGATTTTATTCTCTTCTTTCTAAGAACTCTGCGCACTGAATAGTCATTACCCCGCCCTGATACCTGAGGTGGCCAATGATACACGCCACACTCGGGGAACAGCCTAGTGAGATGGGAAATTAAACCCGCAATCGCAATCGTGAGGCAATTCTGGAGCTGAGGCGGCCACTGGCAGCCAGGGTGGTCGGCAGGAGAGGATGCGGCTGGCACCTCCTTGGGAGTGTCTGAGAACTGACCCCGTTTCCACCGTTTTCACAAAGGAAGACTTCGGCTCATGCGCCAGCCCCCAGTGGGGGTTCCCAGGGGTCCCCTGATGCTGCACCACCTACACCCGCGACAGCACTTGCATGACCCCTGAGATGTTTCACACTGCATTTAACAATTTTCTATTTCATGCAAACACACCAAGAAAGAGGATTGAATTCTGTACTCTGGGGAAACGTGTGTATACACACTCACACACACACGCATCCTCATTCTCTCAAGAGGAAGAAAATGTGGTTTTGTGCACCGCGTGCCTCCTTCAAGATGCGAAGTTCTCCCTGAGGCTTCCTGTCGCCCCTTCCCAACTCTGAGACTCAGACGCAGCAACCCTGGAAGAAGTAAATCTACTAAATCTGTCTCTGTGAAGGAGTTAGGCTGCAGCACACCCACCCCAAACCTCAAGCCCCGTGCTGCTCGCTGGGGCCACCTGCCTACTTCCCGCGGGCTCCATCACGCCATAGATGCACTAGTCTGAAGCCACCTCACTTCCACGAGCGCTACCCGGGGATGTGGGGACAGGCCTGGTGGCTGAAATCATCCACTTCCCAACCTGTATAAATGCAACATTTATTTTGATAGGGGTCCTCACAACCCCTGTAAAATAGGAAAAAAAAATGGGATCACGGTGTCTGATTATTGCATGAAAATAATCTTTATGCAAGCAAGAAGGAATGATTTTTCAATAAATCTTGCTAAGATGTCTGTGTTTTGGGTAGATCTGGGTAATAACATAACCATATGGTGCCATTCTTTTTCTCTCACCATTCTACTCATTTCCTATTTTTTTCTGCTGCAATCGAGCATATTATCTTAATTCTGTTTTAAATAGCTTTTGGAAAAACGTTAGAAAACAGCAGTAAGGTTAAGCCTAAATGCATACATAACATGCACATTCTACAATAAAACTTACAAGAAAAAACTAAAAGAATGCCTTATCTCCACTATCATTAATTAAATTACACCACTTCTCCCAGCAATTCAGGCCCCTTCATTTCTCCAAAACTCTGCTCACGTCTTACTTCTCTCCCTGCTTGATGGGAAACAGCCCATCTGGCTCTGAAACTTCTGGCACTATCTTGGTGCTTATCTCTTTGCAAACATGTGCAGTTGTGTATGTTTTATAGAGCTACATTTTTTCAATATCTAAAAAGGTCTTTAAGGTATTTTTACTGTTTATTTTTGCTACTCAGAAGATACTATTGTGTCACAGTCTCAAGTCTCACCCAACATTAAAAAATATTGTCCTGGACTGTGCAATTCTCAAACCTGGGAGCCTCGTTCTACAAAACACACACACGACACACCACGAATAAATTCACTCCCTGCAGGGCTTTGCCCACCTAGTTCCACCTGCACCCGTGTTCTGCACAATCAGGAGGTCTGTGAACGATGATGAAGCTGAGAAGGACCACGGTCGTGAAGGCAAGGCTGATGCGAGTATATGAAAGCAGGTCTTTTTTTCTTTGGGGGCAGTAACAAATGACTCACATGCCACTTTCCTTTCCGGGGAAGTTCATGGTTGGGTAGCTGAATCGCAGGGAGGTTAAGTGAGCTCCCTGTGGCTTCTCTGGCACATACACCTTCCCGCTGAAAAGCTCGTTCTGCTTGAATTAGAACCCAAGCACCTTCTAGCCCTGAGTCATTTGCTCTGACTACTAACCCAGGGAGCCCGCTGGCTGGGGCCCGCCGCACAGCACCCCACAGCTCTGTGCTCTCCTTCCTCACCATCTGTTCATCAACAGACATCTTCTTTTATTAAGTAGACCCCAAACTCTCTCCTTTATCTCTTTCTGTACATGTGTGGCACGTTAAAAAAAAAAAGGTAATAAATAATTTTTCAATTTTATCCTTTTTTATGGCTTTTCTCATCCTTGATATCAAAATCAGGACACATTCTGATAATTATCTGTTACCAGTTATTTCTTTTACTGTCTGATAATATACATTAACGCTTGATCTGATCATCTATATTACTGCATCTTTGGGTAAAATAAAATTAGGTGTGCTCATTGCTGTGAGGATCCTCTGAATATTTTTCACATAAAGATGAATAATATGGTGCTATTGGTCAAGAAGAAATTTAATGACACATGAATTTGTTCATAAAAGTTTGAATTTGGTCATGTGGCTCATTTCCAGTTCACCTCCAGCAACCCTTCTGAAATAGAGAAATTCTGTCTACAGTGTTTATGGTTTCTGGGGGGAAAGGCTAGAATGCCTGAGGAATGTCCCAAATGATCGAGTCTCAGGCCTACAGATGCCGAGAGGTCACCTCGTCCAGCCCCTCTGAGCTGAGGGGCAAACCCTAGCTGGGGTGTCTCCGCATCTGAGACCAGACCTCATCGCTAACTGAGAGCGATGGAATCCTAGCGCATTTACTGTGCACCCCTGGGTCCCCCACCCCTGCCCTGGGCTTGGAGCTCATCACTGTGTCCATTTTATACAAGAGGAGCACGGAACTTAGGAGCAAGGAAACTGCTGGGAAGCACCTGAGGCTGGAATGTTCTGACCCCTTCCCTCTCCCGGGCTTAAGCACTTACTCGCCCTTATGGAGGGACTTCCTGATATTAGGGGCAGGAGACAACAGTGCAAAGTAGCCATGACAACTAAATCTGTGTGTGGGATGGTGGAAGGGGCCTCGTGCTGGTGAGCGTGGGTCCAGGGTGCTGGGAGGGGAGGAGAGAGGACGAAAGGACGGGGCTGAGGCCGGAGTCAGCAGGAGGAAGGCTGGACCCGCTGGGAGACCCACACACACACAGCCCAGGAGGGGGGAGTGGTGACCCCTCCTAGGGTTTCCTCTGGGCAGAGGGTTGGTTCCCTTCTTCCCCTGGGTCCTTCCCTCCAGATCATGGATCGACACCTGCTCCCGGCGCCTTGGCTCCTGATGCTAATCTGACAACCACGTTCCCTGGAGTTTGAGTGTCTCCCAGCAATGTTCACACTTGATCAGGGTGACAGTTTTCAACAGGGATTAACCTATAAGTGCAGCTTACACCTCAGCATCAGCTCGTGCAGGGAAGGGACACATCTCCCCCGCCCGCCCCGTGAGCTGGCTCGGGAGACAGGTGAGGAGACAGGACCGTCTCTGGGGGCTGGAGGGGGGGGTTCTCCTGGGGGTGAGTCATCTGGGCCAGACAGGCAGCCGGCAGAGACCCGGGGAGCGGGGGTGCAGATGGCCATTAGCAGGGAAGTGCGGAGACCACCGGGGAGAGGGGCTGGACCCAGTATCCTCCTGCCTGGAGGCTGGGCAGGCGGAGACGACCTGGTTCCCATCAGCTCTTGGCACCGTGGTTGGAGCTTTCCTCGGATCTTAGGCATTTGATCAGGGCCCCGCGATTCAGTAAAGTGTGAGCCCAGGAGAGACGAGGAGTCGCCATACGGGGATCTAAACGGCACAACGGAGAGAAGTACGAATACCCATGCCACATGGTCTTCAAGGTCAGGAGAGGTCATTTGTACATGCATGAACCACCCGGACCAGCACAACCAGGAGCCCTGGAGGATGTCGCTGACTCTAGATTCACTAGAAAAGTCACAGGAGCCCTAGAGGACGGAGGGCCGAGCAGGGGCTGAGACTCCCTCCAGCTCTGGGACCTACAGAGCCTCAGCCAGAGTCCCCCGGAGGATGGAGCTGTGGGCGGGGTTGGAGGCTGGCTGATCCTAGCCTGGATCTGTCCCTGGGAACACCCAGCCTCAGTGTCCTCACCTCCGAGGTGAGGAAAGTACAGCCCACCTCCCTGGCACATTGGTCTCTGCGTGCCCTGCAGGTGGTGTGGATGCAGCGCTGGGTCAGGTTGGTCTCTGGGGCAGCAGCGCGTGTGAGCTCTGTCCTGCCTTTAGCGACATCAGGATCTGCAGGGCTCCCAGAAGTCCCCTGTGAACCCAGGCTCCGCTGAGGGCCGTGCCCTGTTCTGCCTTCAGGGGAGGACGCCCCGTGAGCCGGCGGTGCAGAGACTGGAAGGAAGAGCCGCTATAAACAGGCCTCGTTTCAGTGCGTGCCGTGAGGAGCCAGGTCTATACAGACCCCATAATTGTTCTTGTTTCCTGCTTTTATTGCATGCCATGCATTAGATGATTAGTGTGGTTTTCGGGCTCACGGCAACAGCATGTTGAACTAAAATGCCGTTCCTGGATAAAATGATCAATCTTGTTGACCTTCCCCGTAAACATATCCCATCGGGGGGTCGCTGATATGCTTTTATGGTCTCCCTGTCAGAGAGGTACCATCACCACGCTTGATAAACTATTCTTTGGGGGCTTCCTTTTAATTTTATTTTTTATGCAATCATGGGAGACCATAACCAATAAATTTAACCTGATGCTTTCTCACTATTAACTAATCCTGAAGAAGCCCTCTGGGGTCCATCCGGCACAAACCCTTCACAGAATTTGTGCAGGATATTGGAAATGATATCCACCCTGGGACGGCGGTTTAAGGACTGAGCCGCTACTGCTTTCTCTGCCATTAGAGTTACAACTTGGCTAAATGTCATTTAGTCAAAATGCTGGATTCTGCAGGATTTGCAGGAGGGACTGACTATTTGCCTTTAATAAATTCATTGACTCGAGGAAGAGGTATTAGATTATTTGTCTGAGGAAAGGATGTGTAAGTGGCACCAGACTGCTGACGCCCAGCTTCTCATTAGGTCCTCATGGGCTTGAAAGTGCTCAAATCCAAATTAAGCTCCAGAGTCTTTTTGGAAAACTTTGTAACAGCTGTGAAATGGGAAAGGGAATTTAATGAGGCTCCTGACCAGGGATGCAAAGGGGTGTTGGCCGGAGCCCTTTCCAGGATGAAGCACCACGGGCGCGGCTCTTTTATTCTTTCCCCGAGTCGAGGCTGGGCCTTTTAAATTGTGCTTCAACCTCGAATTGCTTCTGAGCCCCGCCATCTCTACCCCTCACTCGCGGAAGCGGTTTCTATTGTTTCAACCACGGCAGATGATCATTTTCAAACTAAGACTCACATTTAAGAGACGTCTTGTGCTAACTGTGGGAACAGTTTCTCTTTAGAATTTCCTATTAATAAACCTATCTGGAGATCTTGGGAGATGCAGGGTAGAATCGATGCCACCATAAGGCCCCTTATGATGCTGTAATAATTATTCTCATCCTGGATCGATAATAGCAGTCACTTCTTCATTAGAGTCTGACCTAAATCTGCACTAGACATTAAAACCATTTGCCATAAAATCAGTGATAATCAAATATCATTATAGAAGGAACTCTCAATTCCCAGGTCTTTTTTCTTTTGCTTGTTTTGTTCTATTTGCTTGTGTGTGTTGCCTGGGGGTTGGGTGGGGTGTCCTCGAGGTGCACTTAAGAGGTTGGTGAACATGAGCGTTAATTTGAGCAGCTGATTTCAGGAGAGAGATGATTTGCGGGAGTGACTCTCATTAATTCACCAAATGTTTCCTGAGCGCCTCCCCTTGGGTGGGGTCTTGTGCTCACACGCAGAAGGAACAGGGAGCAGAACAGTCAGAATCTCTTTCCTCACGTAGCTCGAATTCCAGCTGGAGGAGGCAGATTGTGTGTGTGTGTGCGCGCCCGTGTGCGTGTGCCCATGTGCGTGTGCGTGCAGCAAGTCCTCTGGAGGACACAGCAAAACCGACAGGACAGGAGGGCTGGGGCTCGGGTAAGGCCTTTGAGCCTGGAGGGAACGGACAGATGGCACAGGTGGTCCCCACATGAGGCTCCAGACCAGGTAGCCTTGTGGCTGTCAGATCCTCAGCTTGGCCGAATAGAGCTGGCGTCACCGTGTCCATTTCATAGACGAGAAATCTCAAGTCTAAAGAATGGACGCTCTTTCTGAAGAAATCAAGATCGTGCGTTGTTAAGCAGAGGGTTAGGGTTGCAGCCTCTAGACTGCAAGGCTCAGAAGCCCTGGGTTTGCCTCCACGCTTCCCCCCTCACTGGCTGGTGACACCTTCTCTCAGGCTGGACCTCCTGCCACAGACTAGAGACGAGCAACGCTGGAAGAGCCCCCCCCCCATCATGCTGGGAAGACATTGCTGGTCCGTGGGGTGCTCACCGTGTGTCCATCGCAGAGCCTTTTGCACAGTGGACATTCAACAAGGACTTGCTGAACAGAAGGGAAGCTGCCCCATCGATTCCTGTAAAATTCACTTGACAGCTCACCTGGGCGTTTACCAGTTCTGAGGACCTGTTTCATCCTGAGCTGCAGCACACCCACTGATAATGACTCAGGCAACTAAACACGCTCCACCAGTGTGCTCCGCGGGGGAGGGGGGCTTGCTGTTACGTCACTTTGCATGGGTCCTGGATGAAAACCAAGGCTGCTTCCTGAAGCAGCCCCTCCGTGCAGGTCGCCCTGGTTCAAGGGTATGGCAAGGTGGCTTTTCTTCTCCCTCTCAGCTCGGGAACTCTTTTTTGCCTGTGTGAGTTTGGGACTTTGGTTGGTTCTGGGTGTTCCAGGTGTGGTTTGTAAGTAAGTGGAGAGTCTTTCACTACAAAGTGTGTACCCAGGATGCCCTGGCAAGAGGAACACTATGAGTTTATAGCATCGTGCTCAACATGACTAGTTGAGACACAGTGGCAAGAGCGATGGTTGGATTCGCTTGGTGAGGAGGAGCCGTGGGACGGAACCGTTTTGTCACGTCGACGCTGATCAAACGTCTCCCTCTGCATTGGTAGCTGAGAAGCTTTCTATTCGTGATCAAAACCCTTAACTCCTGAGCATACTTCTGTGTCCTGCCCGCTCTCTCTGGCTCCCTCGTACTCTTCTACCTCAACTACCTGCCCCGTTCTTATCCTCTTGCGTCTATGACTTAGCCACTCAAATATTTTTTGAATGAGATGGTGTGTAAACAAACTAACCAAAATACACAAATGTATAAAAATATATCTGCTATTGCTGATACAGAGCGCTCCTGAGTGCTCAGAAGGAGGGACTTAACGTTTGGGAACAAAAGTCAAGGAGTTAGTCTCCGGCACATTTGTACAGCTCTCTATTTCAGTGGAACAACCATTAACTCCCAACTGCTTTTCAATTATTTGAATGTGAAATGAATTTGGGATTTTAATGTCTTTCAATGACCATGTGATACTGAATATGTTTTTTTAATGTCTATTATCTGGAAAATATCTTCCATCTAATGTTCATCCTTCAGTAGCATAATATTCCGTCTGGACCAGGGCTCCGATCAGAACTTTCTGCAGTAACGGAAATGTTCTGGGTCTGGATTGTCCAACACAGCAGCCACCAGCCACACGTTGGTACTGAACACTTGAAATGTGGTTGGTGAGACTGAGAAACTGAATTTTGAATGTTGTTCTTTAACTGTTAACTAAATTTGAGTAGCCGCATGAGGCTATTAGCTCCTGCATCAGCTCAGGACTTAAGAGAGATGTCTAAGACGCCACCGAGAAGCTCACGAGTCCAGTCACTCACGCATCTGATGGGTCTGATGTAGTTAGAGTAAGACATCCTGTCTGCAGACGTACTGACACCTTGCCAAGCACATGGAAAATTATTCATTTCGACCATGTTGCAGGCAAAGGTGGAACCCGCCATGCTCATGGCGAGGCCAGAGGGAGAGTGTGGGCTTTAGCACTGATCTTGGGAACTTGGGAAAGTCACACCTCGAGGCGGGAGATGACTGTCCTGGACACCGTAGAAAAAGAAAACAGAGAATGAGGGGAAAGAATAAAATGGAAAGGTCATAGTGTGATCAAGGGCTGATCACTGACAAGAATTCAACACCTTTGCTTTATAAAGGCTGAAAAACAACTCTACGTTCAAACTAAACTTTAGCTGGAGGCTGTAGCAGTGACAGTGCAGGACCAGGAAAAAGAGGGGAATGGGAGCAGGACAGCGGGATTCATCAGAGCTGTGGCCTCGGTCAGCGAGAAGGGGGTCTGGATGCCCCTGCAGCCTTGCCCTGGGGCCCACCAGATCCTCATGGTTCTTTGATGGGGTCCTGGGCTCCGGCCACTGAGCACCGGCCAGGGGAGCACGGAGCCAGTTGGTTTCATGGGGAATCCCGTGTGTCCGGCTGTCACTGGGACCTGTTCTATCCCAGTTCACACCTGGGGAAATATCTGTCACTGGACAGTAAGGACGTCCTTCCAAGGCTACCATGCGGCCGACACAAACGTTTATGGCGACCCTGCTCCCTGGAGAGCTGGAAGAAGGGAGGAGGCTTCTACCTGGACACCCCCCAAGCCCTGGCTGGACCCCGCTTTCCCTCCACTCTCTGCCCGTCTCCACGGTGGAAGGACAGACCCTCCTAACTGCGGAGGCCCCGCCCACCCCTACAGCCAGAGTCCCCTCAGGGCCCAGGAAGAAGTGACTTGAGATGCAAACCACTTTATCCAAGTCCTAGGAAAGTCAGGGGGCCGCCGGGTCCTGATGGTTCTCACTCAGCACTTGGTGAGAACGTCTCTCCTTCCTGAGATTTCGGGAAAGCTTGTGCTATATTGCCCTTGCTTTTGTCCTTAGCCATAAACACTGCATGTACAACCCCGAGACTCTTCCAAGCCCGAGCCCTGTTCCCACAGTTGTGGGTCCGGAACCTGAGCCAGCCTCAGATCGGGGGGGGCAAAACCCCATCACGCTCACGCCAGGCATCCCTCTTGTGGGCATGCTGCAGGGACACTGTGGGGCTCTGACTCAGCCGCTCGCCTTTCCTGGTTCCCTGGGAAAGTGAACTCCCACCCGCACTGACACGTCTGCCTGGGGTTTTCTCCCGGGCAGGAGCCCTGGAGGCGCTGGGCCGGGAGTGGCTGGTGCGTGAACAGTCAGGGGCGGGGTTCTGAGGCTTCTGAATTGACATGGAACCAACCGTCGGTTTCCCCAGAAGGATGAACTCCAGCTGTGCACTAACCACCACCACCCCCCCCCCACCCCGGCTCTCTGGCTTGAGGATGAGCCCCGAAAGTCTGACCCTCCTTCCTTGTCTGACCCACACCCCCAGTCTGGCCTGTGTGTCCTGCCAGCTGACCCCAGCCCCGGCCTGAGAATCTGCTCCCACCTGCGGAAGCGGAGGCGGCCACAGGGTCCTCTGATGGATGCTGCAGCTAACGGCCCCCGATTCAGCAGGGGCGACCTCCTCCTTCTTCCTTTCCCTTCTCCCTTTTCACGAGGTGGATGGAGCCCTGATTCAGATGCCCCCGGCCAGCCCATCGCTCCAGCCCACGTTCTTGACACCCGCGCCTCGTTCTGGACACGTGCTTATTTACCTCTGTTGATGGATCTACGCTTTGGAACAGGAAGGTTGGCACCGGCCCCTATGCTGACATCAGCCTGTTTCAGGCCGTGATAAGGGCGAGGAAAGGAACACTTATTTAATGGGCTGCACACTGGCCTCGCCTGGGCGCCCTTCACGAGAGCCCCGCTGCACACTTCCAAGCGTGACGTGATGGAAATGAGGAGACGTGAATTCACGTTCGAGAATAATTGACGGGATGATGACAAAAGGGTTGCAAGTGGCCTCACTGGAGGCATTTGGATTTTAAAGGTCTCAGTGAATGGGAGATCCGCCAGGCGGTGTATTTTACACCCATTTGTTTGTGACTCAGCCTGACATGTGCGCGGTGTAAGGAGTCATTATTCATCTCAAGGAGCAGGAGAGATGGGGCGTCACCCCTCACACTGGTCAGTGCTCCCTGTTTTCATCCGAGCGAGCGCTCGCTCTGAGGAGCCATGTTTGATCCCAGCGATTCCGGCTGCCAGGCTCCCTGCCCACTGGAGGGAGGATTTCCATTAGGAAATTTCAAAGTTTGAGGCAGGTGTGCTGAGCAAGACAGAGATAACGTCACTCAGATGCTGCCCCTGCAAGGAACTCTTGCTTTCCGCCATCCTTTACTGGAAAATGGCAGTATTTGCTTAAATGGTGATTTGGACAGGAAATGATTCTAATTCATTTTCCTCCTTCAGATCATTTAAGCAAATTAATATCAAAAAGCAAATTTTACTTGTCCTTTATACTCTCACTGAAAGCAAAGTGAGGTAAAGGAATCCTGGAATGCTATACTCTTCTCTGGGGAAAAGCAATTATTGTCAGTAGAAAGTGCCACTGGGTGTTAGGGGTCTGAATCCAGCTGCTGGTTTGGTAAATCAGCTCTCGATATGACCAGGAAAGGAGAGGGACATGCTGGCCTTTTTCATATACTGGGATCTAAGTTTTTATGTTTAGTATTTCCTTTTCCATTTTCCCGACCTGCATTCTACCTGCATTCACCTACTGAATTTGCTGACACCGTAAGCTGCCTGGGTGCCTAATGAGCAACTGTGCTGGGATGCACACAGCCTTCCCAGCTGCTTGCCCAGGATGGCGTGGGTCCCGGGAGCCCAGCCCATGGTGACAGAGAATTGTGACAAGAACACTCAAGAGAATCATGAGATTGGTCCCAGCTCTGCTGCTAGCCAGCTGGGAAATTATTTAATTTCATTAGGTTTCTGTTTCCCCATCTGAATCACCAGACTATAAGCTCCATGAGGATGTAGTTTTCCCCACAATTGCAGCTTCAGTGTGGAGGATGGAGCCTGCGACATCGTAGGTGCTTATTCAGTATTTCTTGAGTGATTGAGGATGGCGTGATTCACATTCCTTTCAGTCCTAAGTCACCAAGAAACAGACCTTCTTAGTGAGAAGGTAAAGTCAATTCAAGGACAAAACTGTAGGTGAAACAGAGCAGGTGATATTGAGTTTGTGTGTAAAGGACTAGCCCATTAAAAAAAAATCACTCTGGCAATGAAAGTTATGGATACAGGATCCTTCCAATCAAATCAGAAAATGTCATGTTGACTAACTTTGGAAACTTAGCTCCTCTGAAGCAGAAGCAATAGTTCAAAAAGATGAACTCACATTTATTATTTATCCACTACTTAATTTTACCACCATTCTTACTTCAAAAAAACAAAACAAAATAAAAACCAAAACAACACTAGATGATTTAATTCCAAGACAAGTGATGACTTTTCAAGTTATTTAATGATTGTTCTAAATTTTATTTTGAAATTTGTATCCATTGGTATGTCCTACACCATGGAACCCCTACAGCATCTCTGAAAGCATGTTTGTTTAATGTTTCAACAAGGATTCTGTTTAAACTCTATTCTGTACATCAAGTCTTCTGGAGAGAAATTCTTATTCCTGAGTCTCTCCTAAGAAGTACTGGGTAGAATCTTTGGGTGTAAGACCTGCACATCTCTATATGTGTCTGAAAAGCCCTGTGGAGGAGCCATCCTGAAGCTGAGTCAGAAGAGAAGCACCATTTCTCCAGGGTCCTGCTACGACCTGAGTGACCTCAGATGGCATCACCGACCCCTCCACCAGCCCATGTTCTTCTCCTTTGGTCTCCACTGACTCCTCTGTTGATCTATGTTCATTTTATTATTAGCCCATGAAAAGGTCACGTCATTTGGGACTTGGGTCTTTTTGTAGTGTGTTTCCATCTTACATATATTTTGTAACTTTTTTCTCCTTTTGGTCTCTTGAAAAAGAAATTTTAGAATATTCAAAATAATTGCTATGCAGGCTACATTCTGTCAACTCTGGTGCTTAAATGCCCTGGACAGATTACGCTCTTTGGTATCAGGGCCCATGCTGTCTTTGACCCCAGAATTCACTCTGGAATTTATCCTAAGAAAGTAATTGGATAAGTTCACATTGGCAAATATGCGTGAATTTTCAAGCCAGTGTTTCTCATAAGATCAAAAAAATATCAGCACTATAAATATTCAACAGAAACTAAATTAGGTTGTATCCATACAAAGGAGTATATGCAACATTTTACCTTGATAACATATTTTACTTAGGAATTTCTATAACTTTTGTCAGGTTAAAAATTCACTTATTGAACAACACCATTGTATGATCCTATTTTTGTAATAACTTTGTATATATGTGTATGCATAAAAATATATCCAGAAGGACATAAACCAAAATGATAAAACCACTTAAATCTGTGTGGTGGGATTGTGGGTGATTTTTCACTTTCATTTTTAATATCTGTATGAATTGTCTGGATTTTTACTGTGGGCACACATTATATTTTTAAAAACCAGACAAAGTACTAAATGTAAGGAAGAAAGACCAGTGGGTCTTACACTCCTTTCCAACACACGATAACAAGTAATGGATCCAGGCTGAATGGGTGCAGAGAGCTTTCCCCAGTTACCACGCGGGCCTCTACTTGGTGATGTTCCAGCACAGAGAGGGAAGAACTACCTTGTCTGGCCTGAAAGCACCTGAGTTAATGTAACCTACATTCATCTTTGCTGGATATAGATCACGTCCTACAGAAAGAAAGTTAAGGGAAGATTACATCACACATTTCTGGGTGATGGATTGTCGGGGATTTCTTAGGAAAGGACACCATTTCCTACATGATGAGGATATCAAGTCATATTTCAGTATTTACTACGTATACGACACCAAGATGCAAGCTTTTCAGATGGTTCTTTGACCTTTTCCATTCCTGAGAATTAGGCAACACCACGATCCAAACCAAAATGTTTAGTTTGTCAGCACACACTCCAGAATTTTCAAGCTCCAAGCCCCTTCTCTTCCCACGACTCGTGTAAATTCCCAGTTTTAAAAAATATTTATTTTATATAATTAATTAATTAATTTTCTTTTCTTCTTTTGGCTGCGTCAGGTCTTAGTTGTGGCATGTGGGATCTTTGTTGTGGCGCGCCGGCTCCAGAGCGTGTGGGCTCTGTAGTTTGCAGCACTCGGGCTGTCTCGTTGAGGCTCGCGAGCTCAGTAGTTGTGGTGCACGGGCTTAATTGCCCCGTGGCATGCGGGATCTTAGTTCCCCGACCAGGGATCGAACCGGCGTCCCCTGCATTGGAAGGCGGATTCTTTACCTCTGGACCACCAGGGAAGTCCCAGTTCCCTGTTTTTGAACCTCGTTTGCTCCTTTCTCTTCCTCTATGTGTGTTTCCTTGCAAAACAGGATTCTTACCTCCTGGTGAAGGCCTACAACAATTTCCCTTCTTCGGCAATCATGTTTTTCTCCTTCCTTCAAACTGCCATGATTCGTTACTAAATGAGTGTGTCTGAGCCTGGCTTTCTGTAGCCCGGTGGAACGTCCCAGTTCTGCTGTTCAGAGCATTTACATGGTGCACTTGGGGGCAGCGTGCGCCTGAGACACAGGCAGGGCTCCTCCCGGCAGCCCTGCCTCCGTCACCTGCTCTTAACTAGATGCCTCGTTTGTGCCGATTTTTCCCCACAGTGTGAACTACTTCTCGTTCTTTAAGAGTGAGGATTCCATGGTTATTGGTTACAGAGCCCTTACGCTCTCTTTTCAGGTATGTTTCCAACCTTGATCTTCCTTCACCACAGGGCCCTGCCAGCGCCGGGCTGAGATGGACAAAGTGCGGCTTCCCCTCCATGGCATCCAACCTCCCTCATTCACAGGAGCCCTGTTTAACACGCCTGTTGGCAAACCGATAGGCTAAGGGACAAATGTGAAGTCAGCCGGGGTATCAGTCGGCTTTAGATCTGTGCTTTCTTCACAGGGGCAAAGTACGGCAGTTATATATGAATGTATTTAATCAGGTGGCCAATTAGTTAACAATAATAACAAATTATCCAGTTAGATAAGCTGAATAATATTTTATAATTTTAAATCAAAGTCATAAATTTCAAGTATGTAAGCAAAAAGATGACGTAGTCTTAATGTCTGATGTTACAGATTTGAGAGCGGACACCAGCGCGTGAAGTGAGGGTGATGGCGGGGCCACACAGCTTCCAGCAGGTAAAGGAGGATGCGGTCTCTGCACTTTCTGACCTGTCTCCCTCCTCACTGGGTCTGTGTCGGGGCTTCGGCAGAGTTGGCTGGTTCCTCGCATCGATCCTCCCGTCTCTACTAGTACAAGTCTGGCATTTCGACCGTAATCCAGGTCCAACAGACCAGAGATGCTTTAGATCCCCCGCCTCCCTGAATGTGGTAGCTTTATTCCAGCTTTGTATTTCTCAAAGTACTGGTGGCTCTTTCCTTCTTGAACACACCAGTGACGCCAGTGACCACAGCAATAAGGTGCTTTGCTCTGGGCTTAATCCCCTCCCCTCTACAACCGCCTTAGATGCACCATATCCCGGTCTCATCACCACATCATCCCAGATCCTCAGTATTTCCACATCTAGTCTGTTCTCTGGTTAATCTCCTCTCTGTAAGCACCCGTCCTGTGTATTATATGCATGTGCTGAGTGGCTGCTGTGCTGTCCCAATCGTTTTGGTTTATTTGTTTACTCGTCATCCATCCGTTCACTTATTCCTTAATTTCTATTAAGCTTTTCATTCATTTATTCCATACTTACTAAGTTCCAGACAACGTTTGAGGAATATGGAGATGATAGATAGATAGATAGATAGACAGATAGATAGATGATAACTACATAGACAGATGATAGGTAAAAAGATAGGTAGATACCAGTATCTTTACGGTTCACAGAATTCTGCGGGAGCGTCTAAGATGGAACAAATTCTCGAGTACGACGGATGTATTAGGTGCAATTGAGCAAAAACAAGGTCTGGGTTTTTGATTCCTATGCACTCAAGCCTAGCAGATCTTTTCATGCTTATAGAATCACTAACTACAAGCTTCACGGAGGTAACAGCCATTCATTCCTAAAATTCAGCAGCAAAGATATAAAATTAAATCTAAATTATCAGGGTTCCTTAATCATCACTTTTTTCCACCACGAACATACATCCATTTCCTTGATCTTTTTGGCAATTTTTCAAACCCACTGGCATCACAATTCTGAGTTTTTGCCAAGTTCCCCGAACTAGACTGGATTATGGGTCAGCAAGAAAGCAGTGTTCCTGAGCCCGCAGCCTAAGAGCTTTGGAGCAGTGGAGCTAATGAAAAATTTAGTATCTCCCACTTCCCCTTTCTATTGCCTTTTTGGTTTTCACGGGAATCTATTTCTGTGAGTGTTTGCTGCAGTCAGGCGCTTCCTTGCTCTTGGCCTTTGATTAAGAGAACAGTGCAGCCGGGTGACCACCTGGAGGGAGGTGGTGGAAGGGGTCAGGGCGAGGGCACATGTGCTTGTGTGCTCACACATGCATGTGTCCACGTGTGATGTGTGCGTGCACGGTGGGGCTCCGGGAACCACCGGCTGTGGATGACAGAGGCAACGTGAAGGTTGGTAACTCTATGCTTAATATTTCCAGTCTCAGAAATTGCAATCTGGCTGATATGAAATACACAGAGAATAGAAGAGTCAGATCTATGTTTGAGCCTCAAGATTTAAAGGTAATTTATATCCACAAATACATGGTGCCATCTCTTTGTACCCTTCCATCTTCACAGCTAACTGCCAATTGAAGTAAGCATCCCTGCCTTAGAGTTGGGCTTTAGTAATAAAATAATGATAACTTCACAATAAGGACTAGATTTTATAAATCCTGACTTTCACATCAGGGGATCACCTCAGGAAACACTTTATGTGCTAATAGCTGTGAAAAAGGCAGCACCCTGGCTTGAATAATTTCTTTCCTTTGGAGACTTTTGGGGGAGGAGGAATTCCAGGTTCTACTTATAATGTGTACAAGTCACGATACAAATGGATTCATCCTTACAGAACTCATTATCCTGAAAATTTAAAATAATCATAATTAATGCTGCAGAGTAAAATGATCAAATATTGCCATTATCCTTTTCTTCAGAAATCTCATAATTCCGTCTGGAAGAAGACCTCAAATCTGAAAACGTTTATTTCACTTACTACAATTCTTTTTACTCTAAAACCTTCTTCCAATTTTTCTTCTACTTTTCTGAAACACTTTTAATCTCTGTTTTGCATAGTTTACCTTAAAGGTGCAATTCCACAGAGGGCCTTTCAATTCAAAGTATTTTAAACACACAAACAAAAACCACCGCCAACAATAACAACAACAGAACAAAGTATTTCAAACAGCCTGATGCGACTGTCCCCCAGTTCAGCCCGTAGCCCTTTCCCCTGCTGTGGGGTGAGTGCTGGTGAGGGAAGGGGCTCAGCCGCTGGGCTGGCTCAGAGACACCTGTCAGCAGCAGAGGCAGCTGGAGGTGAGGCAACTGGAGGTGAGGCAGCTGGAGGTGGGGCAGCCCTGGGCTGCACCCAGAGAGGGTGCTCTGAGCTGCGGGAAGGATGCAGAGGAGAGGGGAGGCCCGGCCTACGGTGAGCAGGACGGTGGCCCTCTGTCCCCTGCCGTGGCCTCCTGGGTGGCGCACGGCCAGTGAAGCAGTTGCTTTGGGATTTCCCATGGTCCACGTGGAGCAGAGGGGAGCTGACAAGCCCGTCCCAGCTCCCACCATCCCCAACAGCGAGTCCCAGATAGAAGCTCCCAGAGCGTTTGGATCTGCGTTTGTTAATAATTATATGAGATACAGAAAACGGGTCATTGGCACAGAGCTGTCATTTCCAAAGCAAACCCTACCCAGGTTTTGGAACCTTCAACGTTTAGGGGTGATAACAACCCCGTGACCACAGAAAGAGAGGGTCACCGGCCAACTATCGAATCCAGGAACCTAGCCAGAGGGGCTCAGTTATCATCAATTATGATTGTGTGGTTGATTTAAAATGAAAATCCATGATGAACAGGTTTTGAATATCCCAAACGTTTATTAAGCTACTATAAGCAAACTCATAAAATCATCAAAGTATAATGTTAGGCAGCACTTGCTTCATCCTTGAGAGAAAGGGCATCGCAGACACTGATGCACATTGTAGGGACAGAGCACTCCTACGAGGACAGGACATGTTTACTATACTGACAGAATCATAAAATAAACAAGGATGCCAAGAGTACAGGAAGCAGCAACGTAACCGTTTCAGGGTATTTAAAAACTTCTTCATCACTGATTTTCATTTTAAATCAATCACACAAGTGAAATAATCAACAAAAACTAAACCTTTCACACAGCTGGCAGGAAGGACTCTATTCTGGGGTAAAGATCAGTGGTAATAAAGCCCATCAATATACATATGGGATGATTACAAATTAAAAATGTAATGTGTGATGCTATTCGGTTTGGTGAAATGGGAGTGTGATATTATATTAGAATAATTTCCCTTCTGGTTGATTGCGTATTTTACTAAAGGAGCAGGAAAGCCTCCCAGCTGAGACATTTCAACTTGTATTGGTGAGAACATCAGATGGATGACGGACCAGAGCGGGTGATCCCGCAGCAGCAGGGGGAAGTGGATGAGTGATGGGTCTTCGCTGTCGCTAACATTCAAAAATCTATCATTCTGGATGCACAAATTAAAATTACTCACTAAGCAAGCAAGCCATTGAACTGTACCTTATAAAACTCCTGGAGTAAGTGAAAAGTGCCAGGCTGATATATCTGTGCAGTAAGAGACATATAATCACACCACCATCAATAACAGCCCCGCACTTTATGGGCCCTTCTCTTCTCGAGGTGTCTGTGAATAACCTAGGTGCACGCGCAGCCTCCTGTCAGACCCGCAGGGTGGGCTGTATCCCGCCTGCACCACCTTCGGCCTCCGTCTGAGCAAGTCCACAGCCGCTCACTCCTACAACCGCTGGCCTGCCCAGGTTTTTCAACCGATAGCGAATGACGCACCTCCATTTAGGGTCCCTGCGGGCCACGCTGCAGTCTCTTTTTCACAGTGCCTGGCCTCATTTCACTCTTCTTTACATACAGTATCCAACCTGTGAGCAATTATCTGTTGAGTCCTTTCCACACCTCAGGCACTCAGTTAAGAGTTACATGTATGCCAGAGTGAAGTAAGTCAGAAAGAGAAAAACAAATATCATATATTAACGCATATATGTGGAACCTAGAAAAATGGTACAGATGAACCGGTTTGCAGGGCCGAAATAGAGACACAGATGTACAGAACAAACATATGGACACCAAGGGGGGGAAAGGGGTGGTGGGGTGGTGGTGGTGTGATGAATTGGGAGATTGGGATTGACATATATACACTAATATGTGTAAAATGGATAACTGATAAGAACCTGCTGTATAAAAAATAAATAAAGTAAAATTCAAAAATTCAAAAAAAAAAAGAGTTACACATATGCTAAATTATTTCATGGATGGCGCACAACAATTCTAGGAGGTTCACGTTTTATCCCCATTTCGTGGGTTAGTAAACGGTGGCACAGACTTAGCAAGTTCTCTGTCTGGGCCTGTAGGGAGGCCACAGGGCCTGGCTCTGCACCATTCCACCTCCCCAGGGTTTTCTGTTTACAAACACTAACACGGCTCCCCCATCAGTGCCCTTAGGGTGAGGAAAGTCCTTCCATGGCCCGGGGATGCTCTCCCTCTGTAGTCAAAATATATAGATGCTGCCCCATTTGGTGAAACGCTGAGTAACAGAAGGTGGAATGAGGCCCTAACAGCCCAAGAGGGAAATGGTTCCCTTAATGTTTCAAAGATCCATGGAGCCCGGATTTGGAAAGCGCGTTTCCCATGGTGCGGCTCACGTGGACTCTTCCTTCCTTGTGTAGCATGTGAGCTGCAGGGGCCGGCCCTGCCCTGGGCCCTCACATCTCAGCATCCGTGGCCCAGATCTCCGCTTCACGCTGGTTCAGGTCAGCCTGTCACTCTGGGGACGTGTGTGATGCAGGGAGCTGAGTGACCTCCGCGCTCTCCTCCCCGCGTCGCCTGGTGAGCTCTCCGCCACAGCAAACTCCCATTACGCCTTCCCGCTGAGCACGTGGTGACAGTGTCGTGTCCACTGCTCTTGCCAAGTTTCACCCTCGGATGGAGGCGGAAGGTGAGAGTCTGCAGAGCCCTGTGCTCCCCCCATCACCTGCCCATACCTGCCCATACCTGTCCGTACCTGCCCATACCTGCCCGTACCTGCCCGTACCTGTCCGTACCTGCCCGTACCTGCCCATACCTGCCCATACCTGCCCGTACCTGCCCGTACCTGCCCATACCTGTCCATACTTGTCCATACTTGCCCATACCAGCCCACACCTGTCCATACGTGCCCCACGCCTGCCCCATCTCTCTGTGGATAGCCAGCCTGCCCACCTGCTCTGTGAATCTCCAGCCCCCCTCCAGTGGGATACTCCTCTCTTCCCCTCTTCATGTTCGTCCCTCAACTGCATCTTTACCACCGGATTGTAAACATTTTCAAGTCTTTTATTTGACCCTCATCTTCCTCTAACTCAGCAGTTTCAATGAGAGGCGGGGGGATTCCCCCAGGGGACATCTGACTGCGTCTGGAGACAGGCGTGGCTGTCAAAGTTCGTGGGGGCTCCCAGGGTAGAGGTCAGGGAGGCCGTTAAACATCCCACAATGCACAGGACGGCCCCAATGGCAAACGATGATCTGGCCCCAAATGCCAATGGTACAAGGTTGGGGAGCTGTTCTAAGTGCCCACCTGCGCCCACCATCTCCTGCTCACCTGTCGACCTCCTGCCCCATCACCCACTGAAGCATCGGCCTCCAAGGCCACTGACGGCCCCTTCTCAACCCCAGTCAGGTCTCGCCTTGCTCGGCCTCTACAGCGAAGGCATCGCACTGCACGGCCTTTCCCTCCTTCTTGAAACACTGTCTTCCTTGTTCTTTTTCACCTGGTTTTGGAAGCCAAAGTCTAGTCATAATCACTTATGCATCCTTTTCCCTCCAATCTCCCCGGTGAAGTGAAGCCACTTCACCCCCTGTCCCTCCATCACCTGCTCAGTGCCGGCTCACCTGGTCAGCCCATCAGCTCCTGGCTGGCCCATGATGTCACGTGAACTGCCCTCCGACCCGCCCTTCATGCCGCAGCCAGAGCGCTCTCCCCCTTCACAAACCAGGGGCCAGCGGCCCCCACTCCTGGTCCTGCAGTGCCTGCCATCCTCTCCCGCAGGTCTCCTGATGAGAGCTGCACGGTCCCTGCAGTCTGGAGGCTCCCAGCCTCTCCGGGACCTCTTTTTTCACTTCTCGTGCTCACGACACGTTCCTCCCCACCTGCCTATACCTGCTTGTCTGTCACTTTCTCAGAGAGGCCTCCTGACCACCTTGACCTGCCCGAAAGATGGAGGTCAGATCCCGAATTACAAGCTTTCCTAGTGGCCTTCCCATCGTAAGCAGACTCAAGGCCGGGCTGAAGCCGGCACTGCGCTCCACATGGGCAGGGCGCAGGCAGTGACCATTGGACGAAGGAATAAACCAACAGGCCTTTTCTTCTTGAGAGACCAGGGGTCATTTTACAAATCTAACCTTACAGGACAAAAATAACAAGGATCTGTGTGTGTCTCACACTCTTCTTCCCAGAGATCCTCCCGTGCACGGTGTAAGCGACCCTGCAGAACACAGCTGAGCGCTTCCTGGCCTCTGGCTGTTCACGGTTCCTAGACTGAAAGTCCCCTGTCCAGCCCCAAATGGACCACAGATTTCCAGTATCCCACACTGACTGCAGCTCAAGTGAGCATTTTATTCGCTGAGGTGGTAGCTTTACCAACTGATTTTTGTTCTAGCCAAGCAGTAATAGCACTTTTTAAATCCAAGTTTTCTTTCTAAAAAAAGGAATGAAAGAATTCCATGTCTGATTTCCAATATTGCTTCAACTTCCTGCCAGCACTCTGTATTTTCTGCTTTTTTCAAAAACCATCACAGGCATCTCAGGCTGCAAACTTACTTCAAACACTTTTATGCCTGCAATTTGAATTAGAGCAAAATATCCCTGGGCACTGTCCCCAAAGAGTTAATTATTACTGTTCGCACCATCTACTTTCCACAGGCATTTTCTTATATCAGCAGCACATCTTACCCTGAAGACAAATCATCCTTTGAGCGTGATGTGGATGCTCTGTTTTTTCCTCCAAAATACTATGTCAATCTCTGATTCCCTGTACTATTATTTTTTTTCCTTTAGGAAACCAACAAAACCAATATCAGAGAGTAGCTCTTCATCCTTATTGTCCCATCTGAATCTGCCTCTGAAGGCAGGAGGAGATGGATGCCCCAGCTCAAAGACAGTTGGTCTGAGAAAAGAGCTCTCTCTTGCTCTGCCTTTTGTTCTAGTCAAGCCTTCACCTGATTGGACGAGGCCCACCACACTTGGGAGGGCAATCTGCTGTACTCAAAATACTAATCTCGCAGGAAACAACCTCACAGACACTTCCAGAAATAATGTTCTACCAGATGCCTGTGCATCCTGTGGCCCAGTGTAGATGACATCACACATCTACAGGTCCAGCAGCAGGACACGACGGGTCCAGCCCTCTTCGAGCCCTTGGGGGCCCTATGAGCCTCTCTACCCCCTCCAGCGTCTTTCTTACTTGGGCATTCGATTGTAAAGCCCTTGATGTTGCAGCCTAGTGGTTCAGCCACGGGTGCCCTCACACAGGCTGTGGGGCAAGTCCTCTGGTCCCTTCAGCTCAGTGGGTGGACTCAGGCAGGTCCCTGGGCCCCCTGAGCCCTCTGCCATGGACAGAAATGTGGGGTTGGACCACGTTTGGGGTGTGTGTCAGGGAAGTTGGCATATGTTCTGAGACCCAGCCTCCCTGAGGATCCTGGTTCTTCGGGCGGGTGGGGCATCTCCCTGGAGAGGTAGTGAGGACCACTGGGCAGCCCAGCCCTCCTGTCTTTGGCGTCTGGGCTCCTGGTGGAGAACCCGGGCTGCCCCATGCGATACCCACGGAGCTGCAGGTAAATGCACGGAGATGCGGCCCACGTCTCTTTCCACAATCCCCAAGGCTAGAAGCTGTCACCTTACGCATGTCCTCAAGCAGAAGGCAGCATGAATGTCGTCCTCCAACTATGACAAGGGACGGGTACCATGGGTCTGTGTCTGGTCTGGGTCTCAGCCCCTCCGCACCGTGCGAACTTGTTACACGCTATTAACTCTTGGAAAGCAAACTACTCTTGGAATTCTCTCTGCATATTCTCTAAATTCCCCTCTGACCAAACAGCACACTGCAGCTTTGACAATGAGCTTGGGGAAATACCAGTTGAAAGCTGGATCAGGGGCTTTTGAGACGATGCTGTGATTATTTCTGCATTTTCCTTTTTCACGTGGGGCAGGGGCCTCTAGACACGTCTGGGGCTGGCTGATACGCTTGCTGGTTTTGACCTCCAATTAGCTGTCACCTGCTCTGAACCAGAAGTGAGGAATGGGCTGCTCTTGTTCCTGAAGCCCAAAGAGGCCCCAGTGGGCAGGATGCTGGAGCCGGGCTGTCAGTGGTCTCTTCTCGGGGTGGACACACAGAGGCTGGGGCTCGGCGTCTCCAGGGCAGCGCGTCATGCCTCTGTCCCTGATCACTCACATGGGACCACGGTCACTGACGTGTCCTGAGCTGCAATTTTTCCAAAGCGCAAATATGAACCAAGGTTCCTACAAGGTTGGTGAGAAAGAGTCCATATACTGAATGGTTTTCTGTGAAATCTTAAACTACATGGTGCCTGCTCTCCGATGGGCCCCGTCCTGGATGTTTCACAAACACCCACAAGCTAATCATCCTGTGATTTTTGTTCTCATGTTAGAGAAGAGGATCAGCCTCCCCTCCGCGGCTCGGAACACGGGAATGTAAAGCCTGCGGAATATCTTTTCTGAGAAACAAAGGAAAATATTAAATGTTGCCCATTATTTCCAAACAAAAGATGAGGTCACATGGTCTGTCAACGAAAGGAACAAACGAGAAAACAGAACGGGAGTGGGCTGGAGTTCTCTGTGGAGTTGCCATGAAATCAAAGCGGCCACGAGACGTACATGGATTAATTGTGCGAAACAGCAGACAGGCTGGATCTCACTCTGGTTCGTCTGAGCGGACCTCACAGAAAGCGCTCCAGCCCTGGCAGGGAGGGAAAGCCTGGGGCAGAGAGTATAGAGACAGGTGCACAAATGCGTGTGTGCTGCCCCCAGCACCTCGCCTGCCTGTGGACATGGGCTGGGAGAAAGCTCCTCTCCCTCAGCAGCGCCAAGAGGGAACAGAGCAAGGAGCCCTCAGACCAGAGGAGGACAGTGGCCTGTCAGGCCTGGGCTGCCCTGAGAGGCAGTTTGGGGCTGTCAGGCTGTTGGGGGCAGGCCTGGGCCTGGCGGAAGTGTGGTCTGACACCTGGGCCAGGGTGGGAGGATGCAGTTCCAGGGACCCGACACCCTCATCCGCAGCGGCCCATCCCCTCGCAGTGCCTCTTGGACCTCAGGTTCATCCCAGTGCAAGGGGCCTGGGTCCCTGGGGTGCCGAGGGGTGTGGAACAGGGGCCGGCTGACAGCTCTGCACCCACACCCCACCCCCTGGGACCCCACAGACACGAGGATGGGTAAGTGCATCTAGGTCTGTCTGTGTCCCTATATCTATACGTGACATACACATAATACACATTTATAACCCGGGGGTTCTGTTCACTGGAGGACCTTGAGCACTCCACAAACATCACTAGAAGATGTCTTTCCCTGAAAGACCAAAATTCTCTTCTCTTTCCTGTTGAATGTCCCTCATCAGCTGCCCCTGTCCTTTCTGTGTCATCATCCAGTGCTGGCTGCTTGGGTGTCAGTTTGGAGGGACTGAGGTGCAGACGTGAATAAGCGGATGGGGTCCCAGGCACCAGCAAGTCTGTTCCAGGGGACAATTAAGCAGGTCACTTCGAGGCGGCGTGTGCTCTGATAGAGAGTCTGAGAGGTCCTCCAACCCTGTGTCCTGGAAACACGGAGCACGGAGCCCACCAGCCCGCAGGGCCGTCATCAGGCGGCCAGAGGGAGATGGCGGCTCCGCTGAGGCTCAGACACAACAGTATGGGCTCCCTGATCAGGAGAGGGATGGGGCTTCTAGGCCCATGAGACACGGTGATGCCCAGGGGTGTGTGACGCACAGGGTGCCTGCGAGAAGCCCAGGATGAGCCGGGTCTCAGCACACGCGATGATGCCACAGGGGACAGTGGGTCAGATTACAGGGCACAGGGCTCATGGAGGGGATTTTAAGCAGGTAAGTGGTGGTCAGATAAACACTGGGTTAGATTTCTCTGGGTTACAGTTAGGGTCAGCACAAAGGATTTGAGGGAAAAGACCAGAGACCGTCTAAGAGGATCTTAGGAGATATCACCCGAGGGGTCTAGAAGTTAAGTACACGGTGCTCAAGATTCGACATTCAGTAAGTGATGGAATCAGAATCCAGCCCAGGCCTCCCAACCCGAGTCCATGCTCTTAACTGACCTGTTATTTTGTCATATTCGCTGACAGGCACGTGGAGTTCAAAGGGTCTGTGGGCGGCAGGGTAAACTGGGCGGACAAGTCCCAAGTCCAGGGAGGCGGCCAGCCCTGGAGATACCATCAGACCAGCCCGGGTGGACGGGGTCAACACACATGTCAGAGCAAGTGTCTAAAAGCCAGGAAGCTCGAAGCTCACACGACGGTGCCCAGGGGTCTGCTGCACGCGGCTCCCAAGGTCGGAGTTACTCACAGCAAGAGAGGCCACGGGGAGGTCGGGGCAGTGCCCAGGGCTGTGTCCAGGCTGGAATAGGGGCCAGGCTCTCAGTTACAGGTGACGACCTCGGGGGACAGTCAGCTTGACCTTCTGGGTGGGGCCCCGAGACACGGCCTCAGCCTCCGTGTAGCCAACATGGAGCGAGCATGGGCCTTGTGGTTCTGGAAGGTTGCGGCCTGCAGCCCGCATGGAGGCCTCCGGGACCCCGGGCTCAAGAGCCACTAGCCTAGAGCTGACAGTGAAACCCCAACAGAGCCGAGCAGACCTGGAGGGAGGGTGTGGGGGGGGTGGACGCGGCCCTTGGGGAAAAGGACTCGCAGAACCAAAGGCCCTGGGCTTTCAGCGCTGACCCTTGGTAGTCTCCGGACCTGACCTGACCTGACCCTTAGCTTTGGGAAAGGGGTCGAGGAGGCCTTGCCAGCATCAGGTCTGGGCTCTGGGTGGGGTGGGAGCCGATCTCTGCATCTGAAGGGCTGTTGGGATGGAGGACCTGCAGATTCTATCCTGGTCTCCTAAGAACCATGTCGAGGCAGGAAGAGCTGGTGACCGGGGAGAGTGGGAACCGTCAGGGGGAGGTTTGACTGAGGGGCAATTTCAGGTGGAGGGGACCGCCCGCGGGGGATGGATATGCTGGGGAGACGCAGGGTGATCACGGGGTGAAGTCGTGAAGGCGTCCCGGGCTCCCGCTCCCCATAGCTTGCCTCCGCAGGGTCAAGTTCGTGGGGAGGAAGGGCAGGGGGTGCAGAGGCCTGGCCTTGGCCTCAGGGAAGGAAGCCTCCCGGGTGTGCCCCTCCTGCGCTTTGTGCCACCCAGCTCCTTCCCCCTAAAAGCCACTCATGCTCATGCTGACCACTCACCCGGCTTTTTCAAAAACTGCCATTATGGACCCAGCAGTGCACTGGACACAAAGGAAAATCTCAAACATGACAGATACACGGCTGGTCCCTATGGAGTTCACAGCCCAGCAGGGGAGCAGACAAACGTGTGGATGTCAGCAGGTAAAGAGCGTGTGGTGGTGAGACTGGCAACAGGGCAGCTGTGCTGTTGGTGTGCGCAGGATTCGGAGGGTCCGGAGCTGAGACGGGCTGAACAGACGCTCGTCCAGAGGGCTGGCCTCTCTCTACTCCCCGTCACCCTGTGCCGTAGAGGGTGGGCCCAGGCCGTGAGCACGCACAGCAACTGCAGGGTCTCTGCTGTGCAGGTGCCTGGAGTGGGGGGCCCAGCTTGTGGAGGAAGGATGCCAGGAGCCCCGACGCCACCACCTCCTGAGCCCTCCTCTCCTTCTGGCCTGTGTGAAGATCTTGGGTCAAAGTGACCTCAACCTGCAACCTGACTTCCCAAGGGAAGTTTTTCAAAAGGCAAGCATCTTAAGAAAAGACTCACTGGGGGCTTCCCTGGTGGCGCAGTGGTTAAGAATCCGCCTGCCAATGCAGGGGACACGGGTTTGAGCCCTGGTCCGGGAAGACCCCACATGCCACGGAGCAACTAAGCCCGTGCAAGACAACTACTGAGCCTGCGCTCTAGAGCCCGCGAGCCACAACTACTGAGCCCATGTGCTACAACTACTGAAGCCCGCACACCTAGAGCCCGTGCTCCGCAACAAGAGAAACCACCGCAATGAGAAGGCTGTGCACTGCAACGAAGGGTAGACCCCGCTCGCCGCAACTAGAGAAAGCCCACGTGCAGCAATGAAGACCCAACACTGCCAAAAAAAAAAAAAAATTAATTAATTAATTAATTAAAAAAAAAAAGACTCACTGGCCTTAGTTAACCAAATAGTAAATGTCTCCAGTGATGGGGGGTTTCTTGGGACTGCACTGGCAGCTTGGTCCCTGGAGGGAGCCCAGGAGGAGCGGCTGGGTCCTCCTGCAGTCACTGGTGTCAGTGTCCTTCCCACACCGTGGTCGACATCACAACCACCCGTGGGGAGGGGGACTCCCAGGGATGTGACTGGTGTGATGTTGGGTGTAAGTGCGGTTTCCCATCACCCTACAAGCCTCGCTAGCCGTCCACAGGCATTTGGAGACAACGCCATGCCCTCTGTAGAGGCACCGATGGGACACCAGGCAGCAGAAGGTCACACAGAGATCACGGGGGGCCTGTGCCCTGTGGGAGCAGGTTCTTGTGTTTGGTGTTTCCTACAACCAACCAACGGGGGTCCTGACTTGGGTCCAACTATTCCTAACAGACAGGGTCCTTCTGCCCCTGGGAAATGGAAACTTTGAAATCTCTTTGGCTGGTAAATTGTAGGTAATTAGCATCAAACAAACATTTATCAGAACCCTACTATCATGTCCCTTTGCCTCCCCTGCCCCCATAAAGCAGGTGTCTTGAAAGGCACATGTGTCTGTGACAGCAGATCAACTGGGACATGGGAGAAAATCTTAGGATGTCTGTTTGTACATTTATGCATCTCATTTTTGTGTGTATATGTTTATTACCTACACCATATATATACATTTAAAATAGTACATGTCGGTAACAGAAATACATAAATACACAAAAATATAAAGTGCTTGCTAAAAAAAAGTATTTTCTAATGGGGTGTGTGATCGTATGTCTGGAGAGAAAAACAGGCAAAACTCATCTATGTGGCTGGGAGTCAGGCTAGTGGTCATCCAGGGGGCTCAGGACTGGAAGGGGTTCGTGGGGTGCTGGCACGCCAGGAGGTTCAATCTGTGGACATCTGTGAAACTACACTGATTTTTGTCCTTTTTCAAATCTTACGCTTCAATAAAAAGCTTTAGAAAGTTTGGCGATGGCTGCTGTAGAGATCCCTGACTGATGACCAGTTGGTTAAGCTGAGTCTCTCCTGGTTCCTCCGGTTTGCTCTGGAGCTGAGAACCCCAGGGTCCTTAGAGACACCGAGGGTATTGCAGGTTTCATGAGATCTCGGGGTTCCCCCATGGATGGTTTGAAGCCCAAAGGTAGGTGTCAGGCCTGCTGCCGTTTCGTGTCCGGGACTGGCTGAGAGCCACCCGAAAGGCACGAGCTCTTGGGGAAAAGCCCACAGGTGTTACTAGGATCTCGAAAGCTGTTCTGAGGTGTTGTGGTCCCTCCAGGCACAGACCCTGCTGAACCCCCAGGATCATCCATCCCACGACCCACAGGAGGATAGGAGACGCCCACTACTCCTCAGGCTCCTTGATCTCAGGAGGCTCTGAGTTACACCTGCCGTTTTCTACCTTCATAGCTGCTCTGACCTTGCACTGCACACTCCTGGTTTGGGGGAGGGTGGCAAGAATTGTTTTCTCCGTTTGTAATGACATCACCTGTCTTTTGAGAGCCAGCAGACGCTTGCATGGCTATTCCTTCTGGGCCCGTCTGGTAGCACCGCGGAGAGGCTGGGGCGGGCAGGGTTCAGGCGGCAGGGACAGGAGGTGAATCCTGACACTGGCGGTGGGAACACTGGGTTTCCGGTCCTGGGAGGAGCTTCGTTTCATCCTCCCTTCGTTCTTCTGTGCTTCTGAACCACCTCCAGGGCAGACACACCCTCTCGGCTCGCTCCTCACCCAGAGGTCCCACCCCTGTCCTCTGGCGCGCGGCCCCGTGACTCAGAGGAAGTGAGGTGGCTGCTAGTCATTGGCAGTCCCCATCCCCCGGGACGGCACACTTGGGGGATTCGCTCCTCTTCCCTCCTCAGTCTGTCCTGGCTCCAGAGGCCCCGTGACATCGTTGTCCCGGGGGACGTGGAAGACAGAGAGAAGCCCCGCTTTTCCGTCCCGTCCTGAGCAAGTGTGGGGTGCCCAGGAGCCTCCCTCCGGGAGCGGCGAACCTCTCCTGATGCGGGTGAGAGAAACCCTCAGCATCAGTGCATCCGAGCTCTTGGTAAACACAATAGACAGAGCTGATGCCACACTGTTTCCTCAGATTAAATGTATCTCGTCCCCAGATTTATATGGCACTTTATGGCTTCTGCAAATGACTGCCTCAGCCCTGCAAAGTAATTCCACCCTGTCATATTTGTCTTTGGAAATTGTAACAAATTACGGTGATTTATAACATCAAACTCAACTCTCTCTTTTCTCCCCAGACGGCGGTGGCAGGCTGCTTGGCTGTCCATTTGTTCTGTGCGGAGGTGACAGGAAAGCATGTTTCATCTCCCGTGTGACACTTGCTCCCCTTTGAGGGGAGCCTGTCAGCATAAGTCAAGCTGTCGCCACATTTTCCAGGGTTCTGAGCAGGCCCAGGCCCTGCTCACCTGTGGCCTCCTAATGAAGTGTGACTTCCCCTCAGGTTGGATGGATGGCACCTTCTGGAATCTCCGTGTCTCGGACCCTGGCCCCCACCAGTCCCGATCTGTCCTGGGGGGAGGACGGCGTGGAACCTGGGTCACAGGACCCAGCCACCTGCTGTGGACACACCCCTCCTGCCATGGCCTCTGGTCTCCTTAATCCCAGTGGAAGCAAGTGCCACTCTGCTCTCGCGGTTTCCAGGACGACTCAGAATCCTGGCCTTGAAGAGTAGAAAGAAAATGGAGCAATGTGGGCCCTGAGGCCCAGGACTTGTGGGAGAATGCACAGACTGCAGTGGCCCCAAATCCAAGTGTAGACGCCCAAGCCCAAATGGTGGTGTCAGGAGGTGGGGCCTCTGGGAGGTGATGAGGTCGTGAGGGTGGAGCCCCCATGATGGGATCAGTGTCCTTATAAAAGAGACCCCGGAGAGCCCCCTCACCCCTTCTTCCAGGTGAGGACACAGAGAGAAGACGCGCCTGTGAATCAGAAGAGAGCCATCACCAGGACCCACATGTGGCACCTTGACCATGGACGTCCAGCCTCCAGGACCGTGAGAAACAAGGTCTGTTGTTAACCCCCCACCTGTGCTATTCTGTCCCAGCAGTGGCTGCTCTCAGCTCAGCGTCCTGCGGACCTCAGGCCGCCCCTGCCTTTGCTCCAGCGGCAGAGCCCCTGGAAACACCTGTCCCCCGGCACCTCCCTCCCATCTCACGGACGGCACTGCCTTTGGATTATTCACAACAGTAACATCTACATCATGCATTTATTCGTAAGGAACTCTGACCTTAAACACCAGGTAATAAAACTTTTTTCCTCTTAAATTATATTGAGCAAATGAGGAGATTAAAACTTTTTAAAATTGGAAGCGGCTTCAGAACTGCCAACTGTAGCTGCCAGGGGGGCAAGTGAGATGCAGTCGTGTGTGATCCTTGCTCTGACCCCGCGACAGGGCACCAGTATGTCACAGGAGCAACAGAACTCCTCCCCCCCCACCCCGTACCCACCCCCACCCGCCCTGGGAAACTGGAGGCTAAACTGACAGGGTGAGATGCCGAGGACGTGGCCTCTGCGCTGGATCCAGCCCCTGGGGGTCTTTCTCCCTCTCTGTGTTTGTAGCTGTCAGTGCAGGGGTGACGGGCACCTCAGAAGGCGGGGACCCCGGCGGGACCCCGGCACGCCCGGCTCTGTGCCCACGCAGGAGGCTCAGAAACAAAGGACAAACGCTCGAGGGCCTGGGGAGGAGAGAGCTGGGCATTGGCAGTGAGGACGTTGGTGTGAGTTTTATCCTGGAAACGCAGGCGCCGCCAGGAGGGCCTCGGGACGTGCTCCTGACCAGGCTGTGGACGTAAGACCTGGGAGCCCGAGCCCCACGGAAACTGCAGGAGTAAGTGTGCACGTCAGAACTTTCGGGCATGGGTCACGTAGAGCAGGGGCACCGCCCTGCCTGGAGGGACTGCCCTGCCATGTGGCAGTGAGGCCAAGGCCAGACGGCCTCTTTGCCTCCTGAGGCCAGTTTCCTCCAGAGAGCCACAGCAAAGGGGTAACAACATCAGAGGATGGAATTGGGGGTGGAGGGGGGGATGCGGGCACAGAGTCTGGCTTCTGGAGAAGCTGCTCCGTGACCCCAGCATGTGACTTCAAGTTCCTGACCTCAACCTTTTAAAAACTGCTCTTTTGTTCCCTGTCGCTTCGCACGTGCTCTATGGAAAAGCTGACCCTGGGGTGAGGCCCCGCCAGCACACGCACTGCCCACCCCCACTGCCGGACGTGCTCACTGGCCAGCAGCCATGTGCCCCTCGCCCCGTCGGGCCTGGTGCAGACACATCCCCGCTCCCCTGGCCTCCACCTCGCGGGATGTCAGGCCTGGCCGCTGTGAGGCCAGGATGTGAGTCACCAGAACAACCCTAACGGAACTGGCCCCGTTTCTCTCAAACCGAGGGAAGGACACACAACTGAAAGGGGAAAGCGCTGGACGTGGGGAGGCCGCGGATTGTGGGTCCTGCAGAGACACGTCCCCCACCGCTGGGAGCCGGCTCTGGCCTCACCTCGCCAAGAGGTGTGAAGCCGCCCAGCCCTGGCGATAATTCTGCTCTTATTTACAGGGCCTGGATCAAATGTATATTTTACGTGATGAGTGGGGAGTGTCAGAATGAGCCACATACAAAGTGGTGACAAAAGAAATCATTTCAATAAAATTACATAATGTACAACAAATCACTGAGACAGCCACATTAAACACGATCTGCAGACAACATAGCATTATACAATTTTTGACGTTCTGCAGAGAGGTATTAGGTCTGAAGTAACTACGTTGAGAAAGCAATTTGCAGAATTTCTGTTCTTCTAGCTGGTTTGAAAGGAGTGATAATTTTTTTTTTTTTAATGTGGCTGACAAGTGAACAAAAAACCAGTAATTGAATAGTACCATTTCATCCAGAAGGCAGGCTGATAATTAGAGGTGTAGCAGCCAGTTTGGATTTTATCTGAACAGTGGCAGCTCTGACTTTTTTTTTAAAGCTGAGAACCAAATCAAGGCCCCTGTTTTCAACAAAAATGAGAAGAGTGCCTGTTCCATCCCTCATTCCTGGCTGGGCCCTGTTTTCTTGTCCTGAGGGCAGGTCTGTGGGCCCTGATTTGGGAGGGAGCATCCCCGGATATCCCTGGAGACAGAAGAGATCTCAGGAGCCAATGTGGACAGCAATGTATCGTCAATAAAATTGGTTTATGCCACTGGGAGCCTCCTTGTGAAACACTCTATTGGACGGGATTCTCCCCTGTGAGTCTTAGGAGGAAGGGCCTGACCCAGACATGGTTTAGATCTGGCATCCTGGCCCTCGGGTTTCCAAGCCTGGCATTTGGTCCTGGGCTGTTGTGGCCGTGGAGACGAGGCTAGGCAGGGGCTGTGAGGAGTCCCATCCCATTTGGACGATGGGGCAGGTGGGTTCACACGTACAAATGCTCCCTGCAGCCCCATCACATTCTTAGCCTGAGAAACGTGAGTCAGGTATGGACCCTGCGAAGCTGACGCTCAGGGTCCTCTACCCTCCTTTCCAGCCCTCCCAGCTCCCACCAGCCGCGCCAGGTCCTTCAAGCCCTGGAAGAACGGCCCATTAGAGGGTGTCCTCGAGGCATCTCTGCAGACGGAACCCAGGGCTGGGTGCAATCAGAGTGCTGGGAGCACAGTTTAAAATCCCTCCCTCCTCCTTTGAGCAGCTCTCAGACAAAAAGCCTGTTATTTAGATTCCATTTTTGATAGCTCATTGTATCTAAAAAGAGATCAATTAAAGCTCTCACAAACCTCTCATACTTAATGGGAGGACAATTTAGACATCACAGCAGCGTGGACGATGCGTGTGCGAGTTGCATTTATTGTTTTGGAACTATTTGCGTCTCCTGCAAACCCTCTGAGGATGAGCAGATTCACACAGGAAAAGAAACATTCGCATCAGAAGGAAGATAAATTGTCACCAACTTCATTCGTCAACGGATGAAGGGAGCCTCTGAAGTACAAAGTACCTCTGACAAATGGTGTGGTGGAAACATTCGTGCCTGTATTGCTCTGAATGACCCGGAGCTTGTGTTCACCATCCAGCCTGCGGGAAGAGGGGCCCGAGTTACTTATGAGAGCAAACCGTGGAGAAGTGTATTTACAGCTTCTCTGCAGAGGCGGGGCCCCGGGTCACAAAGCTCAAGTTGGTCCCATCCAAGTGGACTTTGTCTTTACTTCAGGAACGTCTCTCTTGCAAAACAGGCCTTCTCGGTGTTTCTGAGGAGCCCACAAATAGCTCCTGTTGAAAGCAAGACTTGAAAAGGCACAGAGTTGATGCTGAGGGGATGGTTTCCATGAGGAAAGCAGAGTGGTCTTGGGTGGGGGGGTCGGATTGGGGGCCGGTCCTGCTGTCCCAGCTCAGTGCACTCCAGGGGCTCCCCCTCCAGGTGCGCTGGGCTGTGAAGGACCATCAGAGAGAGGCTGGGTGGTCAGGGCCAGGGGCCAGTGGCACGTAGGCCCAGGGGTGATGCAGGGTGTTTGGGGCTCTTCGGATGGGGCAGTATCGCCCGCGGATGCCCACAATGGGTCCAGGTGTCTCACAGCAGCATCCGGGGAGACTCGTCCACGGCCTGTACATTCAACACCACCACCAGCCACGGGGAGGACGGGCAGTGTGACCAGCTGCTCGGCCGCAGGGACAGCACCTCTGGCTTCCCTGGACCCCACCCGGGGCCCTCGGGACAGGAAAGGGCGGAGGTCAGCAGGGGGGTGTGGACAAGACTGTGTGGGTGCTGGTGCTGCATCCACGGTGGGGAGGGTGATGCCAGGGCCTGGAGGTCCGTGTGCACAGGCACGTGCCACACTTAAGGGTGCGTGTCAAGGAAAGTCTGTGTGACGTGTAGGGTCTGCATAGCTCATAGATTCTGGATGACGTGTAGCATCTATATGACATGTGGCATCTGTGTAACATGTAGTGGTTACAGAACATGTAGAGTTTATAAAACATAGAAAGTCTACATAACATGCAGAGTCTATATTATTCTATATTATATATGTATAAATATATGTAAGTCAATATATGTGTATATATATATAAAGTAAACATATATATACATACATATTGATATATATATATTTTTAGAGTAGGAATCTGAGTGGTCCCTAGGAAGTCCGGGAGGCTTGGTGTATCAACTTCTAATGAGCCCTCAATCACGGAATTGGAAAATCGGTCCTTGCCTGTCCCACTGCTCTCAGCTCTGTGCCCTCCAGACTCCGTACACCTGCATTCTGGGGTGTCTGGTCCACTTGGAAGAGTGTGTACGATGGCGTGTACTCAGTGATGCTACAGGGACACTTCCTGAACCAGACCTGGTCACCGTGATTAACCACTCCTTCTGGAAGGCTGTGTGTGCTGCAGCTCACTTCCATTTTCTGTCACTCATACATTTAAAGATATTTCAAAATGATTGAAATCAACTAGCTTTGGGCATTTGGGGTATATATTCAACTCCCCTGAGATAAACAGTAGATAGATATTCTGGGTGTAACATAAAGACAAGCAAACTAAGATCACAGAGAACAGAGAAGGAGGACGGATCTCCTTCTACACCAAGAAGTTTCTGTGAGTTACAGTGGAGAGCAAAGCGGATGTTCTTGTGTGAATTTTCCCTCCTTCAGGCTGACGCTTTTCTCTCTCCTGCTCCCCTCCTTCCCCTTAATGAGGACACTGCTCTTAGCCAGGACGCATTGCTCCATCCATGGAAATCCTGTTGCCATAGCAGCCTGAAGTTACACCTCCTGCGGGGGGGGGGGGGCGGCATTTGGAGGGGCTGGAGGAGCTAATGCCAACCACGCTGCCCTTTATAAAGGCAAAACAGGAACCCTGGCATCCCCCGAAGCTCGGATCCCCCAGCCTGAGCTCCACACGGTTCCCGTGATGTCCTCAAGTTATGGCCCGTCTGGACAGACTTGAGGGCATCCAGTCGGCTCCTGGAAGCACTTGTGTGCTTGGAACATTAAGCCACGTACAGCCGGCTACTGTGCAGGGCCCAGATCCGGATCCTGCGTTTGTACCCCAGCCCCACTGAGTGGAGATGTCCCCGAGCCTTGAGCTCAACCTGCACTCAAACCCCAGACCCATTCTGACCTCGGCCCCTCCCTCCTTCCTCCCCCTTCCGATCCCAGGCAGAGGGGGCAGGTGGTAGTAGGGGATTCCCAAACTGGGGAAAGGGGTCAGTTCCCTCTCCAGCTCCAGAATTGCCACTTGCCGCTCACAGTCTGAAAACTTGTGTGTCTGCGTCCTGCTCTTTGGCAGAGGAGAGGTGGGGAGCAGGCCCCCAGTCCTCTCTACCTCAAGTCACCAGTCCCAGGCATCGTACCTCAAAGACAAGAGTGCAATGTCTTAAAGGCCTCTCTCTGCCATGACGGTGGATGCTAAAATCCCTGTGGAGAGGATTCCTTCCAGCCAGAGGAGGAAATGGTTGAGGAGACTGCACAGGCTCAGGGTGGGGACAATGCTGGGAGGTCAAAAGAGTCCAGAGCCTGTTACGGACCTGCTGAGAGCCAGGCCGACGGCAGGGCCCTGACAAGTTGCTCCCACAAAGCTGGATAAGCCCTGGCTGTTCCTCACGGCAATGCTGTGCTCCCAGAGGGGCCGACGTGGTCAGCAACGCGAGGCGGGTGTGGGCAGAGTGCTGGAGAGGACCTCACAGAGTCGGGACACAAGAGGCAACAGCCCTCGCCAGGTGGAGTCAGCAGAGGCCGCGAGTCAAGGGTAGGGCCTGGGTCAAGGGCCAGGCTCCAAAGAGCAGGACGTGGAGCCAAGATGTGGGCCACGTGGGCCATGCCAGCCACATCGCCAGCGAGAGTACAGAACGCCGGCAGAGTGCACTCCTGCGTCTAAGGAAGCTGAGAGCCAGGATCCTGGACGGCACGCCCTGCTGCCGGGGCAAGCGAGGGGGTGCTGCCCAAGGTTGCGTGGCTGCCCTTGGACTTGGGTGTGCCCGTCCCCTCCTCCGTGTGCCACACCCTCACCACCTCTTCCTGTGAGCTCGGCTGCACTCGGTGAACACACACAACAGCACTGGATTTGTTCTCCTCTCTCCCACTTCTGACCAAGTTTCCAAGCCCTTCTCTTCATTGCTTTGTTCTCCCTGAATTTCCTGGAAGTGCTGACCTCAAAGTACCCCCGAGATGCCTTCTTTACTGTCCCTCTGACCTGCCCACGGAGAGCGCCAGCTATTTTCCAAGAAAGATCATTCTTTCAAGGGTTTCAATGCTGTTGTACTAATTTCTCAGGCTCCGGAAACCTCGGCAGCACCACAGGTCTTTGAAAACCAAGAAAAATGCGGCAAGACATTTTTGCAGCTAAAGACTTTGTGGAAGGGGCATCAGCTCTCTGGCTGATTAAAGCCAAGTGGCTCAAATGGGCAACACACCACTGTTCCCCGGAGATTTGGATACACGGGTCTGTCCCCTTGGGTGTGTCTCCTCACACAACCTCCATGGGACGCACCTGCGGTGATCGTGTGGCTTCAGGGTTAAATGACTTGACTGCATAATGTGGTTACAGAGTCCACAGAAGTGGTGGAGACTTCGGGGAACATCTGGTAGTTACCCGAACTCTACAGATGGGAAAGCCAAGACCCCAGGGGACCCTCATTTGGAAAGAACGAGGCTAGAAGACTGAAGAGCTAAGACCTCCACCACAATCTTCCAATTGGAAGTCATGTGCTCTTTCCACGTGGGGCGGGGCAGCCGCTTTGGTCACAACCGGGTGAAGTGGTGCAGAATTCAGAGACTTCAACGTATCGTGCTTTTAAAATATGAAAACAGTAGAAATGTGCTGTGCTGTGGTCTGAGTTGTGTCCCCACACAATTCACATTGGATGTGCTAACCCCCAGGACTCAGAAGGAGACTGTGTTTAGAGATGGGTCTTCAAAGAGGTGATGAAGGTAAAATGGGGTCCCTAGAGTGGGCCCTGATCCCATAGGACTGGTGTCCTTATAAGAGGAGGAGATCAGGACACAGACGTGCAGAGACGGATGACCACGTGAGGACACAGGGAGGAGACACGTCTACATGCCCAGGAGAGAGGCCTCAGGCGGAACAAGCCCTGCAGACATCTCGACCTTGGACTTCCAGCCTCCAGGACTGGGAGACAATGAACATCTTCTGCTTAAACCCCCAGGCTGTGCCGTGTGTCACCGCCATCTGAGCAGACTGATCCAGGGTCCACAAAACACGCTCCATTTGCTTTGAGAAAGGAAAGCACATCACTCAGGATAGGTCCTGGGGTGGAATCCTTCCGACCAGACTACTTCTCAATGACCTAAGAGATGCCAAGGCAGGCGGATACAGTCAGGAAAACTGCACAGCAATCAACGTGCTTTTCACTCTTCCTTTCTCGACGGCACCGCTCTCTGTCCCCCACTAACTGTCTTTCTGTCCCTGGCTGGTTTTTGAAAAACAGAAAGGGAAGGTTTGTGTATCCAGAACAATCTTCGTCCTACCCATTGAGACAGCAGAATGAGTGCCTCTCGTGCTTCCAAAAGGACAAACTACCGAGTGCTTTTGGAAGATGCCACCCTGTTTGCCGAAGGCCGTTAGGGCCAGTTATTCATCAACCGTGTTAGATAACCTCTTCAACCCAGAGAATCACAGGACCTCAGACGTGGAGGAATCTCAGGGCCAAACCCAAGCCTCCCGTCCACTGATGACTGACCTGGGTCCTCAGGGCCCAGCTCCCTATCAGTGCTGATGCAGCCTCTCTGCCGGTCAGGGGACACTCGGACACCCTGGATGCATGGTGACAAGTGCCAGATCCACACACCTCAGCTCTGGGAACCGTCAGCTTCAGAGACCTGGTCTTTCCACGGACTGCACTGCGAGAGGGTTAGAACTGATGCTGTCTGACCATGAACGAGAGCAGAAATGAATGGATTTCCCTCTTCTGTGCATTTCTAAGGAAGGGACACCTCGCTTAAGCCAGCATCTCCCTCCCCCTGCACCAGAGCTGGGGGTGTTAGTAGCCGTTGGTCATGCTTTTTCTATGAAGTTCAGCCTCGTGTGTATCACAGACATTTTCTCTTTGGTGATGGACTTAAAAAAGGCTGAGTGTCCTATTTAAAAAAAAACAAAAAACTGAAATAATTCCTCACTGCTTGTCACAGAAGAACGGTCAGAGTCAGGGGAGCAGGGGCCGAGGCCCGTCCCCCATCCTCCTGGCTGGGCCCTGCCCTTCTCTGTTTTGGACCCAGTGATGGGCCCGCCTGGCTGTGTCCTCCCGGGACCCCGGCTGCTCGGCCCTTCCCAGTCCTCATGCCTTTGGGCCTACATTCTCCACTAGGGGCGGATTCTGGAGCTTCTTAAACTTTTATCATCATTTTTAAAGCAAGAAGTCTGTTTTCCAATGAACAGGATGAAAAAATAAAGCAGGAGCCCCTGGGACACACCGAGGCTCCCCAGGGCCCAGGAGCCTGCACTTGCAAACCTCCTTCAGGTCGGGGGTGGACGAGGCCTGGAAGAAGCAGAGCCGGGGAGTGGGCTAAATCGATCACGGGGCTGCCGGTGGTTAGAGGGAATCAGGCCCCGAATAGACAGGAAACTAGCGCTGACCTGGGTCGGTGGACGTGGTGTGAAAGCATCACTGCAAAGCAGAGAGTGGACAGGGGAGCAGACCCCGGCCTCAGGCCAGGAGGCTTGAGCAGACAGCGTCAGACACCCCGAGGGAGGACAAGTTTGGTGGGCTTCTTCCCTGGCCCTCGATGTGGCCTCTCATCGGACCCTGGGGAAACTCGTGAGCAAGTGACCAGGATGCTTCCCTCAGGCTGACCATGTGAGAAGTCAGGGTAACTCCTGATGGGGGTGCGCAGCCTGGTCCCCCTCCCCACATTCGCCCTCCTCTGAGCAGTGGGGGTCATCGCTGTGGACATGCCAGCACATCCACAGACGCCCTCTGAGAGCGGGGGAGGGGGCAGACCCCAAATGTCACCTGTGCACCCCATGCGGACCTCCCTGGCTTGGGGGGGCGCTCCCAGCTGGTGCAGAGAGCAGTGGGTGGTCTGCTCTGCACTTGTTCAGGGGTCCCAGAGGTAAGGGTCAAAGGACATCTTTCTTACATCAATGACTAAATCTACAAAGAAGGAGGAGGACAGACTTTCAGACTCCCTGGGGCGCCAGCTTGGGACCTCAGCCAGGCCTGGCGCAGCGAAACGGGAGGGACCCCGCGGTCTCTGCGGGTACTGCTGCTGGTCTACATTTTCTGTTTGCTTGGTTTTTGCTTCCCATGGAATCGAACCATTAACTAATTCATTGATGTAGTCACAAATTCAGCAAATATCTGTAAGGAGTTTTGAGGCAGAAACTGTACACAGGCCTCACAGGCTGTGCCCGTCCTGCCTGGAATGTTCTGGGTAGAGATGGTGCAGCCAGCCCGGAGCACTGAGGTTCCAGGTTGGGACACTCCTGCCACTGCAGGGAGCACAGCCCGGCTGGCGAGTGCTTCTCTAACTGCCACCAGACACCAGGTGGCTGGTAACGTTGGGAAATTACTGTTTTAATCATTAATTACCAAATAAATGTCACTTTGCTGGTACAATATATGCAGTGATTTCTGTCATAACTTGACATCTGTAAGTCATAAATTGCTTAGTTTTAGCTGCTTTTAATTGCTGCATTTTCCCAAGCTGCACGGCACATGCATTTTGGACTTGGTTCAAACTCCACTGGCACTGACACCTCTGAGAACTGGCCCTGGATCATGCAAACACTGGATTCCGAGGGGTCAGCGGAGCAAGAGGAACTGGCCCCTCACAGGAGCCTCTGGCCTGATCCAGGAGGGAGGGTTCAGGAAGCAGGAAGAGCACCTTTAATCAGAGAGGTGATTTCAGCCTTAAAGGAAGTGCAGTTCCTGTGTGGAAAATGGAAATCAAAAGAAAGGATGCTCTAATGGGCTCGAGGCGTCTGCACTGCTCAGAAACATCTCCGTTCCTTCTGTTTGATTTCAAACAGGCTATTCCTGGAGGAATCCACAGTCCTTTCTACCCAGAGGCCTAAAAATATACACGTTTGAGAGGGAGGCGTAGTGGGGTAGGGAGAAAGGAGGCATTTGGAGCCCGGCTGAAAAGCTCACATGTTTCTCCTTTCTCCTTCTCTGCACGAGGCGATCAGAGGCATGAGCGCCCAGTCCCCACACTCGTGTGCCCGGGAAGCCGAGCTCCACTGCCAAGCCTATCTGCAGACGAGGTCCATTTTCCCCTGTGCACCAGGAGAACTTTGAAATTACAGAAATGAAGGCACAGGTGGCCGCGTCACGCCTGCCAGCAGCCCATGACCGGAGAGGGAGGGGAAGGGGGCGCTGGCTGGGACGCGGTTGGGGGTGGGGACGGCTCTGCGGGCTCAGAAGGGAGGGGCCTGGTGCGCCTGGCAGGTCTGGCCCCTCCCTGGGTGCCCAGCGGGGCCTGCCTCTGCCCTCCCTTCCTCTCTCTGTCTTGCAGGATAGGACCTGGTCGGGCGCCGCGGGGTGGCCGGGCTGTGGGACCCTACCTGCTCCCCTCTGTCCCCAGCTCAGGCCCCTCTGACTTCCGGCTGTGCCCAGTTTTCTCGTGGCTTCTCAGCCCTCTCCTTGCCCGCAGAACTAACTCCTGCGCTCATTCCCCCTGTTTGAATCCTTGGAGGGGGCTTTGCTCTCTGGTCGGGACCCTGACAAGACCCACCAATGCCCCCTCTTCCCCAGTCGGTACTAGAGACGAAGCTTTCGCTTAAGGGCAGGACCCAGACGTCCGCCCGCTCGGGCCGCCCTCTGCCCCGCGGCCCAGCCTCCCCACTGGGACCTGCACACCTTCCCTCCTCCCCCTGCATATACCAGAGTGCCTCTGACTCCGGACCCCATGGGACCCCGGCCCCTGGCCCAGGAGGAAGCGCCTCCTTGGAGCCCGATGGCCGTGTCCCCCCAATGTCTCTCAGCACATGTCCTGTGTCTGTCTTGCTTCTCACTCCTGAGTTGACTTCAACCACACAGCTAAAAAGGTGCAAGTTGTAGACATGGTTTGCTGCCCAGTCGTCCTTCTTAAGTGGCGCAAATAATGTTTGGGAGACGTTTGGCTCAAGGAACCATGCGTGTGCTTTTGGTAAAAATGCAGGGTGGTCTGACTGTCCTGGGACAAAAGGAGGGTTTCAGTCTTGGCCTTGGAGGGCTCATCATCTTAAACAGGCTTCTCCACGGCTGGGGTGCGTTAACTCTCGTGACGGCCCTAAGACTCTACGACCCCAACTCCTGCATCTCCATCTCTGCTCAACTGTTCTAAGGGATAAAGCCAGGATTTCAGCCTCCTTGCACAGGTTGGTCCAAGAATGACGGAGTTAAAGAACCTCAATACTTTTGTGATGGTTATTTCTCCTCTTGGTTGAGATTAGTCCGGTAAAAGCCAAGAACGGCCCTGTGCACGTGTGTGTAGGTCACTGGAAATGTTCACTGTTTATGTGTAAGGTCGGTTTCCTTCACACTGAGCTCTCACTCTTGGTCCCTGTGTGTAGGGGGACTGGCTGTCTGGTTCCCTAGGGACTGGCCACGTCTATATCCCTGGTGCCTGTGTAATTTGCTTGTTTTGGCGACCCTGATTTCTTTCCTCAGTTGCTACTCTAAAGACCAGGTCCCATGAAGTCCCGACTGCTCCCCTCAGTAGCCGTGCCCGTGAGAAAGAACAGATAATGGGGAATATAGTGGAGACGTCCTTCGGGCAGAGAAAAGCACATCCGTCCCTGGTAAACCGATTGTCATGTGTCTCAGTGATGTTTACTTTCCCACAGCAGATGGCTGATTCAACTGGAGGAAACACAGCTCTAACCATTAGTTAAAACTAAAGCCACTTTGTAGATAAGGCAATTTGCATTCTAAACGGAGAGCTCAAAGTCATACACAATTTACTTTTACATGTTCTATATATAACCACTTTGTATATTCTATATACAACCATTTTAACTGATAAATTCTTAAATTACATTAATGCTATATGTTCTTTTTTTAAATTGCTTCCAAAAAAACCTGTTTTTTTTTAAATTCTAAAATGCAGCTAAAGTGATTTTTATGAACATATAATGATGTGACTATAATTGACTCAAAAGCAATAAGAAAACCAGACATGAAGATACATAAATATAAAACACTCCTTTCAGAAAAGAAAATAAAACTCCCGGGGTGAAAGGAATAGAATTCAAGTAAGAATTCTCTTTAGTTTAGACTTTAGGGCAGACACAGAGAATTGAAGAATTTTACAAAGTGAAGGATTCTACGCTATCATTAAATCCAGTGACTGTAAATGCTAGGGATTAAGATCCTTTTGACAATCACATGAAATGTGTGAGTCCTCTCCCTAGAAAAAGAAACCTGCTGACAATTTTGTGTGTACGTCTGGAAGGTGGTGGTCTGACCTGAAAACCCACCCATGGGCTTCTGAGTTCTTCTGTAGAAACACCTGACACAACCCAGTGCTTCTAGATTATTTCTACCAACAACTCTTAAACTTTGGACACATTAGCTCCTTAACGTGCAAGATGGGAGACAGAGAGACAGAGACAGAGACAGAGAGAGGGAGAGCCAGAGAGAGAGAAAGAGACAGAGAAAGGGAGAGACAGAGAGACAAGAGAGAGGGAGAGAGGGAGATACAGAAAGACAGAGACAGAGAGAGGGAGAGACAGAGAGAGAGAAAAACAGAGAGACAGAGAAAAACAGAGAGACAGAGACAGAGACGGAGAGGGGGAAAAACAGAGAGACAGAGACAGAGAGAGAGAGAAAAACAGAAAGACAGAGACAGAGAGAGGGAGAGACAGAGAGACAGAGACAGAGAGAGGGAGAGACAGAGAGAGAGACAGACACAAAGAGACAGAGAAAAACAGAGAAACAGAGAAAAACAGAGAGACAGAGACAGAGAGAGAGAGAATAACAGAGACAGAGACACCAAGAGGGAGAGACAGAGAGAGGGAGAGACAGAGAAACAGAGACAGAGAGATAGAGACAGAGGGAGAGAGAAAAACAGAAGGACAGAGACAGAGACACAGAGACAGAGAGAGAGAGAGAGAGGGAGGGAGGGAGATAGGGAGCAGGGACTCCTGGCTGACACGCTCGGGCTCCGCAGTGACCATGGCTTGTTCTGGCCTCTACAGCACCCTCGCAGAGCCCAGGCCTCGCAGCTCGTGGCAGGAGTGGGTCGTGGGCTGCGGGAGTGCTGCTTGGGGGACAACAGTCCTCTTCATCCCCGAAGGCACGGGGCTGCTGCACCGGACATCTGTGCCACGTAACGAGGCCGACTGAGGGGCCTCCAGGCTCCCACGCGTTCTACCCTTCAGTTTCTGATTTTACTCTAAACTCCACCCCGAGGAGCTGCAGAGGAGGGAGCCTGAGGAGATGAGTGTGTTTCCTTAGCACCTGTCTATCCATTTGCCATGTCTTCAGATCAGTTAAGGATTTAATTGCCTATGAACCTGACCATCTTTACCTTCCTTCTCTAGACACAGAAATTGTTTTCTAAGAAGATCATTTTTTTCCTTAAAATGTAAAGCCACTGCTGGTTTTATAAGATAACACGCTCAAATTAATCCCATTTCTTTATTCCAGTAAATAAATACTGAATAAGGTGAAAAAACCAAGTGTCTAAGAACAATTTCAAACGTGCCCCCAATTAAGGTACATTTAACAGAAAAGACAGGTCCCCAGATTTCTTCCCCGTGGATCCCGCCTTTGGAAACCCGTCCACCCTAGAGGAGGATGCACTTGCCCAGCAGAGCTCGGTGAGCATGATGAACTGTTACTTAAGTAAAATAGGGTACGTTCAGAAGTGCAACTTTTGATCTGCTTTTTTTTTTTTTTTTAAAGCCTGTACGACAGATTTTGTTTGCAATTTCACGGAAATATTTACAGAGTGTTTGCTTGCAATACTATAATTTATTTGTCATGTTTGATTTCTCAGATGCTCTCTAAGTTTAGGAAATGAAACAGAGAGAAACAGCGCATTCTGTTCAGAGCAGCACAGCCACCGGCATGTGAGCCGTGTTCCTGCTGAGGATTAAAGGGGGTGTGGACGTGTCGCCCATGGGGCACAAGAGCGTTTATGGAGAAGCCGCAGAGCCGGGGATGGGGACAGCTCCTCCTCCCACTGCCCTCCCTCTGGTCACTGCAGGGGTCAGGGTCCCGTCTGTGGGGGACCTGGCTGCAGCTCCTGGCCAGTGCCCCTGAACCCGCATGCCCGGGCATGGACGTGCCGGCTCTGACCTCCTCCTTCGTTCCTCATGACCTCAGAGGCTTTCAGATGTGGGTCCACAGCGCATGGCAGCCAGGGAGGTGGGCCCCACTGCTCCTTCTGTCTTTATGTAAAAGGAGAGTAAACTCAGCAAAACCCAGTCCTGACTGCAATGGAGGCTGCTGGGGTCCTGGGGATCCCAAGGCAGGGGTCTCACGGGGGATCAGACCCATGCCCACTGCGTCCACCCACCTCCCCGGATGGTGATCAGACAGTGGGTCCAGGCGTGGGCTCTGGCTCTGGTCCAGGAAGCTCTTGGATCAGGGATCAGGAAGAGGACCGTCTGCAGATGCTCGCTGGGGTGCGGGCGCAGGCTCCACATGGCCTGTCCAGGGAGGGTCTGGCCATCAGAGGGCAGCTGGGCAGTGGGGAGATGATGTCCTTGAGGGTCAAAGGATTCATCAGAAACGAGCCCAGAAGGCTGGCAACTCAAGGCAACTTTGTTCAAGCTTAAAATGCTGCAGGATCGAGTGCCCCACCAGGCACACCAGCCCTGCCATGTGCTGCTTCCTTGGATGAAGCCGAGGCCACCACTTGGAGATGGGAAGGAAGCAGTGGGATGCTTGTCTGGGCCCTGGAGGACATTCGGGCTTTCTGGCCGGGGAGGCAGGACCGTCCGTGCAAAGAAACTAGACTCCCAGCAAGGCCTGACAAATAACGTGCAGTCGTGTTGGTCAGTTGTGCTCCCCAGACACATTCCAGGGAGGTGAGCAGGGACCAGAGAATTCAAGAGGGATGGATAGTGAGTCTGGGGAGAGGGAGATGTCCCGGTCTTGAGTGAGAGGAGGGCGTGCAGCACAGGGGGGGCAGCAGGGTTTGGGTGGGAGGTCAGGTGTGGGCAGGGCTGGTTTCTCTTGAGGTCTCTCTACTTTGGGTATAGACGGCCATCTTCTCCCTGTGTCCTCACATGTCTGTGCCCTAATCTCCTCTTCTTATAAGGACACAAACCCTATGGGATAAGGGCCCCAGCCTGTGACCTCATTTTACCTTCATCACCTCTTTAAAGGCCCATCTCTAAATGCTGTCACCTTCTGAGGTCCTGGGTGCAGGGCTTCCACATATGAATTTAGTGGGGACACAACTCAGCCTGTCACACCTGCCATGAGGTAGGAGGGAGGGTGGCGAGGAAGAGGGGAGTGAGGGGTGTTTTCTGGGGTGTAGGAGACGCAGGACCGGCACCAACAGAGAGAAACACAGAGCCCAAATGAGAAACTCTGGGCGGTCATATTTTAACAGGCACCTCAGTTTCCTAACTTCCCTTTACAAGTTATTAAACTGAATTGGTTTTGTGGGTGAATTAAGATTATTGATAGAGCAGGATGAATCAATAGCAGTAAAACCTTAATAAGTAGTGCTAATTAATTCACCCCTCATGAAGCAGCTTGCCTGGGATTGGATTTTATGAGCAGAGCAATTCTGCTGTTTTGTTTCTTAAAAAAAAATTAAAACTAATATATTCCCCTGGCTGCTTAAGAAGCTGCTGTAAATTAATGGCCAGGCTGCTTGGCTCATTAAAAGCCAGAGGTTTGATTCTGTCGTCTCACTGCTGATCACTCCCTTGGTTGGGAGAAATGGATGACTCGTTTGTGCACAGGTGGTAACCATGGGAATGCAGGTCCTGAAGATGCTGGACCATCGAGAAATAGAACAACGGCAAGAGCGCTTCCGAGTGAGAACCTGCTGGATCAGAGAGGCCCTACGACACCTGTTTCTCTCTTTCCTGACACACACATCACAAGCGCTCGGTCACCTGTAAATGCCCACGTTGGAGTTGTCCTGGTTTTGGGTTCTGCTCCCGACGTTGGCCTATCTGGGTCTCATTCCCCGACCTCCTCCCACCTGTGGTGTCCTAGGCCAGGTAACAGGTGGGACCAGAAGGGTCCACGCACCTGGTGTCCAGACCAGGGCCTTTCCGACACCCCCGTCACGTGCATCTGTGCAGTCCCGTGGAGGCCCTGACTTGGGCACTGGGCATCTCTGTATCCTTCTAGAGGAGCCACCGCTATGCAGGAGGTACCCTCCCCACACCTTCCTGGAGCGAATCGGGTCCCTCCCCACAGACGCCAGGAGCTGTGTCTCGTCCTCCAAGGTCGGGCGGTGCTGGAGGCTCCTGAAAACCGCTGTGCTGGGATCTTGGGGAGACCAGGCATCCGTGTGTGTGCACGGATCTGGGAGCCATGGGGCCCCCGGGCGACCCCGAGCAGGCAGGTGCACACTGTGTGTCTTTTCCTGGACCACATGCTGCCCTGTGTCTTGTGAGGCCATCTGCCCATGGGCCCCGTCCCGTGTGGGTCTTTGGGGACGAGCTGCTCGTGGCACTCGTGGAATGATGTCCCGGGTCACACGTCCAGGCCCCATTCTGCTCCTCACTGTGGGGGGTTCTGGGCAGTAACCTCCCCCAACTCTCAGCATCTCCTCTGGGACACGGAGGCCGTGGGGCGTCTCCACCGGCCTCTGAGACCTAAGGGAGGCGGTGAGCGCCCAGCACCTGCCCCCTCACGGCGGGCGAGGGGCAATCAGAAGATTGGGAGATTGCTGTTCATTCAGGGCCCCTCAATAGACTCAGGGGCTGTGAGGGGTGTCACCCCGTGACCCCGAAGTTCCCCACCTTGGGATTTACAAAGCTACTCAGGGAAACAGCTCTTGGAGCAACAGTGAGGAGTAAAGAGGCTACCAGCAGGCCAATCCTGCCCAGCACTGGGGTCGCCACCCTCGAACTAAGACCAGGAGGCCCATGGTAAGTGAATTCAGGCAAACAACGGGTAAAGTGTAAGTTCCAGATCTTCGTTTACTCCTCGTAGCAGCTCTGCAGGATGGGAACTGCCACCCACTACAAACGCAAACCAAGATGATGCGTTTCCCTGAGTGACAGATGGGCTGTGGCCCAGGGGACTCCATCCCAGGCCCCAGAGGCGGAAGAAAGAAGCTACAAAACATTATGTAGAGTTTTATCCCAGTTTTCAATAAATATTTAAAAAATATTTCTTACTAAAATTTCTTATTTTTCTTCAACAAATATGTATTGTGATATTTTTTAATTTAAGAAATGTTAAAACTAATTCTTTACTAGTAGCGTCTCTGAAACCTAAATGAAGAGTTTCTTTTCAGGGCAACTTGAAGTTAAAACAGTATTGCTGTACAGTTTTGCATTGGGTCACACGTATTGTTGCATGCGGCATGTGTGCCATCGAGGTTTTCCCACGGTGACCTTAGTGAAAAGCTTTCTGGATGTGCTGGGTACGTTTTGGGGCAGCCAACCTCCCAGATCCCCTTGTAAGAATGCTTTTCTCAAGGTGCCCCTGTTTCTCATACTGTGCACCCCCTACACATGTACACACACACACACCTAGGTCCCAGCCACTGCAGGAAAGGCGGCGACGGACCCAAGATCAGACTCGAGGTCAGGGAGTCACAGTAGGGAAACTGTGAGCCCGGCTGAGGAGGGTGAATGGGGCCAGGAGTGTGACTGGGACATAGAAGGGATGTGGTGGAGCTGGGACGACACAGGGCAGAGCGGTGGCTGAGCCGAGGGATGGAGACCCTCGGTTTACACCTGCTTCCAGCCCCTTCCCCAGCTCCTCCGGTGAGACAGGCAGGAAGCACCTCCACATTCCTGCACTGTCCCTGGTAAGAGGGACCACGTGCCTGCAGACTCAGCCTGGCAACACCAGGCAGCAGACACAAGCAGACATCAGTTTCCTTAGACAAGGGCCTGGGTAGAGTCTGGCCACACACTTATTTTTGCAGCTGATTCATGTAACTTCTGGATTATATTAAAAAAGATGATCATGGGGAAATGATAGGATATTCATAACTCGAAGTTAATCATCTCTTTGTGTTGACTGTATCTGAGAGCTTGCTGTGCAGCAGCAAAGTGCATGCAATGTTACCTGTGTTCAGTGGAACAGATGCTTCTCAGTCACACTCAATACAGTCATAGGCTCGAAGGGGACCCCAAATGCCCTGCATCCAACGTCTACACAGAGCAGGAAGTCTTCACAGAGAATAAAATAACAAGTTCCAGTCAGAGCAAGTAGGTTACCTAAGTCTTGAGTTTCTCATATGGGAAAGAGTATCAACAGAAGGAGAATTCCTTGACCCCAGCAGACCTCTAACCTCATCACCCGTATTCCTTATCCCACACCTTCGGCTACATGGCACCTGATCTCCGAGTCCCTGTGTGGGTGGCACAGGCGGGCTGCATGGGTCTCCTGTGGCTGACTCTTCTCCCTGAACCTGGAACCCTGTCCAGACACCGATGGCAGCCACCTCCCCTCTGAAAGCCTCTCTCACCACCTAAGCGACATTCGCATTCCCTGTTTGTAAAAACACCGTCTCCACTCTCGAAGGACTTACAATTGGCAGACGAGACGCACAGGCAAATCATCTATTACGGACAATGCACTCTCATTGCCTAAATTATACGCCGTTATCTCCAAAATAGCAGGTATATCTGGGTCTGGTACAGTCATGTTTTCACTGGTATTCCTTTTTGGGATGAGGAAATTTGTCTTAAAGCTACTTTTTTTTTTTTTTAAAGACTTTATTTTTTAGAGCAGTTTTAGGTTCACAGCAAAACTGAGAGGAAGGTACAGACACAGCCAGTGTGCTCATATTCCCAGGCTTCTTCTATATTTACTCCTAGAGAGATGTCAGCCACCTCCCCTGAGAGCAGAAGGGCTTCGAGCCCCAGGCCAGCAAGCTGGGTCCCGGTGACTCCACTTCACGACTGTGGCCTTGGAGAGGTTAGTAACGTCAGGGCGAGTCTGTAAAATGGAACAACAGTACCTACCGCACATGGGGATAGTTTCTGAGTATTTAATAGTACCTCCTGGAGGGATTATCTCTTTGAGTATTAAATGTGTATATATATATATATTTCTACATCTATGTAGATCTAGCTAGAGATGGAGACATACACACACACACACACACACACACACACACACACATAGATGACAGTATATACATATGTATACACATGTATATATGTGTACCGAGAGAGATACACATATATACACATATAGAGAGAGTATATACACACACGCTTATGGAGAGCACTGCTCTAGATGCAGAGTTCTAGGACGATGCCCATGGTGCTTTCACGGCCCTGAAGCCGAGTGCTGCCTCTCTCCCGTCAGGGCCCCGCCCTCACCCAACGCGGTCCCCAGGCTTGGGTGGCACTCAGGCTGCACCAAGTGTCCTTGAATTCATGGCTGGTTTACAGTCACAAAGTCCCTGGTCCGATCCAGAGCCTCCCCTGCTCTGCTGAGCTTGTCATTTGATGAAAGTTCAGCGTGGGCCCCCTTTGAAAGTCCAGCTTGGGGACTTGCCTGCTTCTCTGGCCCACAGACCACTTTGCCTCTTATGATCAGTGTCGCTTGTTTTTCCGGGGCTGCTGGACTCCACCTGTCACCACCAAGTAATTGTTGGGTTATGTTTTAATGAAAGACCCAACGATTCACCAGAACTACAGCAACTGTGGCTTCACGCCTTAGAACACCGGCGATCAAGCTCACCTCCGCAGAGGCCACATTTCAACCTCAAATGCTCTGAAAGGTCCGCGTCCCGGGAGGTAAGTGAAAAATGCCTCACAATGAGATGGGGCAAGTGTCCCGCGTTTCATATCCCGACAGGGCCTTCATAACACAAATATGGTCTTAAGCATCTACAGAGCTTTACACCTTACAAAGGGCTTTCAAATGTGCTCTGTTATTCGTCTTTACGAGACAATAACACAGCAGGAGGTGGAGTGGCATTTCCCAGAGGAGGACGGAGGCCTAGAGAAATAAAGGACTCGCCACGATCAAAAACCGAGTCACAGAGGAACCCGGACACGCACCCAGGCTGAGATTCCCCACTCCTGCTCAGTCCCGAGAGAGAGAGAGGCCAGCCAGGAGCCTGGCAGGGGGGATGGGAGGCCGGGCAGCCGCAGGGAGTGGGCTCGGCCACTTAGTTTGGGGCCACCGAGTCTTGGACTTAAGAAACTCAGACAAGTTGGTGGGACGGTCAGGAACGAAGTGCGACACTCCAGAAAGAAGTGAGAACTTTCACGTGTGAAGATTAACACGGGTGGATATTTAGAAAATCCCCTAAAATGGGGCCATTGTCCTGATTTCACCTTCCCAAGTAAACACCTGGTCCCAGGGAACTAATCCACTCACCGTCCTCTGTCAGGTGACTAGAAACCTCCCCGGGACCTTCATCTTTCAAACGGAAACAGGAATCGACTTTGCCTGGAAAACCAGGAGAACAGACTCCCTTCTGAACAAATACTGGCTTCCTGGCTTCTCCTTGATTATTTAATATTAGTTAAACAACATCGTCATTATTACAGTGGAGAAAAAAATGTGCTGCACAAATGCGATTTCTATTCAAGCAGTACTTTGGGTTTGTAAGTGGTGTAAAGGAATACACAAAATGGCTCTTTTATCAACTTGTTAAAATGTGAAACAATAAACAAATGAAATACAATGTAATGAAATCAATATATAAGCTAGGTTTGTTTTTAATTATAATTTAAATTAACCAGCTTATCTCTATTACGGAAGAATTAATTTCCAAAACAAAAAAGAAGTCTATAAAAGTATACTCAATTACACTGGGGAACTGCAAATTTTCTGTCTTCTGGCACTCAAAAGATTTTGTCTTAAATTCTGGTTAGAATGATCATCACTACAAGTATACTAATTTCTTTACCACGGGTTCTCATCTCCTTTCTTGTTTGCACATAATTTGGCTGTAAAATTGGTTTTCTCCTAAGCAATGGTTTTGACCTCAAAAAATTAATGATTTCTGGTGAAGACTCCTGAGTATTAATTGAGTTCCTTGGACCCTCAAGGGTCCCTTTGGCCAGAGAAGAGACTGCTGAAACTTCACCCTCATCCAGAAAACAGAAAAGCTCAGTTTTATTTGTTTTAAATGTATGACTTTCTTGCTTATTTTGAAAAAAAAAAAAGAAAAATATGTGAAAAGCACTGTGTCCACAGGGCTGGTGATCTTTGCATGGGGTAGGTTTCAGGCTCCGCCTCTCTTCCCGCCACAGGATCCACTGTTCGTGGCTGTGTCCCCAGCAGACGTGAAACCACGTCTCTGTCAAAGCTTCCAGACAACGAAGACTCCCGGGAGGCCCCCAGTTCTCTCCGGGTCAGGCAGTGGACTCACTTTTCTTTTCTAAACCTTCAACACTGAAAACTTAAAACTGCCTTTCTACACTGTGTGGGACCAGATTCTGGAGCTGGTAATTCCAAATTACAGCAGATTTGGGGTTTTCTGAGGAGGGACCCCTGCCCGACTCCAATGCTCAGGTGAGTGGTTCTCTCGTGTCCTGAACCTGAACACAGGCTCAGAATCGACCCTTGGTGGACTCTGGGGCCCTGCTGTCTCCATTCCCTGTTTAAAACCCTGTCATGTCTCCCGGATTTGGGGCTGACTGTAGACAGAAGCTCCCCTGCCTCCTCCAATAACAGTCATTTTAAGAACATGGTGACTTCCAATTCCAAAGTCCCAAAGCATCCCCACTGGTCCCCTTTGACACGGTGGGTTGCTTTGATACAGTTTTCCTGCCCACCCACCTGCCCTACAGAAATGCTTGGACTCTAGACCTTGGACATCAGTGATGGCCCAGGGGGATGAACTGTCAGCTCTGCGGTGGGTCTGGACACAGTTCCTGGAAACAAACATGTGGGCACAGGTCCAGCAGGACCCGGGAGACTCGGGGCAGGAACCACACAGCAGTGGGAGGCCAGATGGGGCTGGGGGGGCCCACGATGTGGTCACTGCTGAAGGAGGGGGGCAGCCAATCCCACCCAAAACGCCATGGAGAACCCACTTCCCTGCAGGTACAGGAGGGGCTCCTCTGGGCATCTGGGCTTCCAGAAAACAGCACTGCTGAGAGATGAATGACTCCCAGACCGCTTCAGGCTGGGAGGAACCCAGGAGGTTCATCCTCAGTTCAATGCCCAGGACTCCTGGAAATGCTGGGACCCCACAAAGATCAGTTGGGAGCCCAGGGCAAGGTCAGCCCCACATGCGGTGGGCACCCGTCTGGTCAGCACAGGTGGGCTCCTTCCCAGGAACCGGGGAGCCCCTGGGGGTTTTGTGGGAGAAATAAAACCACCTCTGGAGGAAGGAGCTTCCTAGTAGAAGCAGCACCATCAATAAATCCTCAGTCCTGAAATAAATTCTTTCGTCACACACATCTTTGACTTTTACGTAACTCTTCTGGCATCAAACCCTGAGCTGAAGTGATGTGAGGCTATTTTCTTCATTGTTTACCCCACTTAGAATGCTCACATATCCAATGCACAAATTATTAATATGGTTCCATAAACTCTACTGGGCTATCATCTGATCTACACTGTTTTACTTTCTTTCACATCTGAAAATCTCCCAGGCTCTGAATCCTGAAACACACTTGGAACAGGATTGGTGGGTCAAGTCTCGGGATTTTTAAGGACCGACATCACCGTTCCAGACCCTGTGGGCCGTCAGCCCAACCGTCTACTGCGATGAGCGAACAGGGGTCCCTCGAGATGCTTCCTTCCATGGCTTCAAGGCCCCGTGGTCTCCAGCAACACCCTCCATGCGCACTGACCGGCCGCCCTGAGTTTAAAGCTTCCCAACCTCCGTCCTCGTCTGCTGGTCCCCACCCCATTCAAAAGGCTCCTCCACCACTGCCTGGGTTGGGTGGGGGAGAACCTGGTCTCTAAGGCCCCACGGGGTTTGGGGGGAGTCTTTCTGGGGTCGGGTGAGCCCAGAAGGGGAGCGTGGTGGGTTCCGGACACGCCATGTGAAGATGTGGGCTTCAACCGTCACCCTCTGACCACGTGTCAGGGCTGCCCTCCAGCCATGGGGGCCTCCGGGTGGGGTTTGCTGTTCTACTTCCTTCTTTCTCCCTCCTAAAAATGCATCTCCTCCTCCAGCGGAGTCCTATTCCTAGTAACGCTGCTCAGGGGTCAGCTGATTTGGGTCTACTGTTTGCATCTGTTGGTGACTGCAGGGACCCAGAGGTGTTCAGGGCTCCGGAGAGCGGGGTTACATTTGGGGCGGGGTCTTTACCCCACGCCCTTGCGGGTGGCTCTGCTCCCTTCTTACCTTCAGTGTTTGAACAATAGGCAGAGCTCCTCTCTGTTTTGTTTTCTCTTCTGCACTAATCGAACCTCCGATCTCTGTCTCTTCCCACCCCCACCCCACACAGACACTCTCACCAGGAATCCCACCCCATCTTGTCTGATGAGGCAGCAGGATTGCATTTTGCTTGTCCGACATGATTCCACGGATGCCTCAACATGGAAAACCCCTTAGGGCAGAAACTTGGTTCAGCACAACTTCATCTATTATTCAGCAATCTCTATGTAGCTCTGGTATCTTGTAAGTGATAAATTATTATAATGAAAGAAAATCTGCTCGCCAGTTAGTCCTGGGAAACACGAGATCAGATTCTTCCAGCCAACATTATTCACCCCATTCGTGAGCCCAAGAGAGGGGGTCCTCTGAGGCCCCAGGAGGGATGTTCTGCTCGCTGTCTAACCTGGCACATGCTGCGTTTCACACCTTCTTGTCTTCCCCTGATTCTCAAATCATGGTGGGACGGAGATTCTGTCTAGGGAGGCTCAGGAGAAGACGCGGAGAGCATCAGACGCGCGGGGAGGGGCGTCACATCCTTCACAACAGCCGCGCGCTCAGCCCCCCACCCTGGCTCTGACACAGCGGAGCGGCCCTGACCGGCCGGCCTCCATGATGTCCTGTCTTGTCACACGGCTCCCCTTCCAGTTACGTCCTTTCATTTTCCCCTCCTGCTTCAACATGGAGCCGGGCACACCAGGGCACGTGATAGTCTTGAATTTCTTTAATTTACATTAAGCATCCTTTGGGGAACTTGCAATTAGAAATAAAAATAGTGATGATAATTAAAACATTATAATTTCCAGAGCATGTTCCATTGTACACTATTTCTGTGAAATATTAAGCGACAGCTTTAAAAAAAAGGGAGAGGAGTCTGTCTTTTTAAGAGTTTGGAAAAGTCTTCTTTAAATTGATTGATTATTTGTTCACTTATTGATGTGGGACTCCTCAGAAAAGTCAACATGCAAACGTGAGTGAATTCACAAGAAAGCTTACTGTGTGCATTTTTTTCCCCACAAATTTGACCTCCACCTGCTCCCTCTTTTTTTTTCCTACTATAGTGCTTGGTGGGACAGTTTGGGAAAATTTTGTAAGAATAGTCCCTGAGAGTATTCTTGACCATCTACAGGAGGCCCTAAATGCCACCCTATCTCCTTGGGGCCCTGAGAGCTTTGGGACACGGAGCTGGACGCCACGGGCGTGGGGCTCGCACAGCGACCTGCTACCTGAAAGGCCAGTGTTTCTTTTCTGCTGCATTATGAGCATGTTTCTCTTTTGGTGCACGGTCTGCCGAGGCACCAGGCTTCAGTCTCACAGCCATGACTTGCTTCTCTTTACTTTTTCACTAAAGCCCTCAGGGACGGGGCCATTTACATCTCGGCCTCCAAGAGCTGAAGCTTTCCACCAAGTGTGGTTGGAAAGGATTTTGGCACGAATGCTGGAGCTGATGCTGCTAATTATGTATCAAATGACCCAGACTCTGCAAGTGGGCCAGACACCTCCCAGTCCAGCTCTGGGAGTAACTCCTTTGAAGCTACTGGAACATTTGTTCATCTCTGGGTGGATCAGAAGACTCCTTTCCAGAATTAGCATCTAAAGCAGCTTCAGCCCCTGGAGCAGGATGAAGTGAGTGTGGGAGACATTTCCAGGGCCTCCGCCACTCTGCAGCAGAGCTTAGACCCTGAAAACCCCGTGAAAGAGAGTCACAGAAGCTGAAAATGAGGGATCCCATGGCTCAGTCGTCACTGTATTGGGGGGAAACGTGTGGCCTGCCTGTGACAAGACTAGTCCATTCGCTGGTTTATGCATTTCCTCCCCAACATCGATGAGGCACCTGCCAACTGTTCAGTACCTGCTGGGAATCAGGTGTGGGGAAGAATCTGAGGATGTGTGAGCCAGTCTTCCTCAGGGATGGGTGGGACTGCTCACAGACACACACACGCAGCATGCACGACACAGGGTGCCCAGCGGGGTCTGAGGGCCCAGGGAGCTGAAGCTGGGAAGTAACGTCCACTGGTAACGCAGGGAGGCTTCTCAGGGCTTTTGGAAAAAGCATGGACTTTGCCCTCAGAGGAAAGATGATATTTAAAGTCTGGAAATGCTCTGGAGGCTGGCTTGCCCACCGCTGGCCTATCCCGTTGAGAGGGGAGGGCCCTAGTTCGGAGACAACCCATGGCGGGCAGAAGGGCCTGAGGCTCCCAGGGCGGGGGGAGGGAAGCCTCTGGGCACGTGATGCAGGCTCTGGGCTTTGTCCTAACACGAATCTTATAAGAAAGTTTGGGAGGAATCAGAACTATTAGACTTACATTAGACAAATCGTGTGGAGGGTAGCTTGACAGGGAGCCACTGGGGGTAAGAGGGTGGGTCTGGAAGCCATTCCTGCCCTGGGGATGGGAGGCTGGGCCGTAGAGTGGCTGTCAAAGTGCAACCAGGCGCTGGGCGCCTGACCTCTGCTCCGGCCGAGGGCCGTTTTCCCTATGCTCTGCCCCGGGATCCAGTGGGTCTGTGAAGATTCCAGAGGGAACAGAGAGGGGGTGTACAGGTCAGCACCTGTCCTCACAAGGTTTACAGTCCAGCTGAGAAGACAAAATTATCCCAAGTAAAGCATTTTTAAAACATTTTGGCGCTGATGGTAACTGACTTCGAAGTTGGCTGTTGGAGATACCCGTGGAGACTGGAGTAACTCTGTATTCTGAAACGTCTAAAGTCGACTTCTGGGGGCCTTACACGTGGAATGAGCAAACCTCCAGGAACGTTTCACTGGATTCTAGGACCTGCTGCCCTTGGTGACAGGCTCTGAAGCCTCCAGCAGTTATGTTTTGGTAGGAGCCTTTATGTCTGCAGCTGCGTGGTCTGTCTGCACGCACAGCTGTGACTTCCATGGGACCCCATTAAGATTCGTTCAGAGAAACAGGAAAGAACGCTCAGCGTGGGCACTGACTGCTAGGCACAGGCAGTTCCGGTGATTGGATTTCGGGGACAAGTTGAGGTGTACACATTTTTTTTGGATTTTTGCCTTCCAAGAAACCATACTTGAAAATGACAGTAACAGTCTGAGAAGGTACTCAATGACAATGATGTTCTTAGACAAGAAATAAAAGTGATAGACAAGGATTCCAACGGCACAGCTACTTTCCTTATGCCACATGTTCTTGGAAAATAAAGTTAAAAACACAATGAATCTATCTCGTTTGGGGAAAAACCGGCCCAAGTATAAAGACAAGTCTGGGGCTTCCCTGGTGGTGCAGTGGTTGAGAATCCGCCTGCCAATGCAGGGGACACGGGTTCGAGCCCTGGTCTGGGAGGATCCCACATGCCGCGGAGCGACTGGGCCCGTGAGCCACAACTACTGAGCCTGCGCGTCTGTAGCCTGTGCTCCGCAACAAGAGAGGCCACGATAGTGAGAGGCACGCGCACCGCGATGAAGAGTGGCCCCCGCTCGCCACAACTAGAGAAAGCCCTCGTGCAGAAACGAGGACCCAACACAGCCAAAAATAAATAAATAAATAAATAAATATTTTTAAAAAGCCATGTATATAATTTAAAATTAAAAAAAAAAAGACAAGTCTGTACATAAAGGGGAACTGTTTTGCCTCCCTGCAAGTATTATTGTCCTGTAAGTGATTTAATGACATTGATCATGACACCAGCGGGTAGGAGAAGAAAATCTGATACCAGGAAGGAGGTATCACTTAACTAACACATTTGTGCCAAGAACTGGGCAGAAGCACGAGCAGACACCCACGAGAGGTGGGGTTTTCGGCAGCGTGGAAGCCAGCCCAGGACCAGCCCTGCAGTGGCCCAGGAACTGGGGATGGGGGTGTGGGTAGGGGCAATGGCTGCCGGGAACAGAGAGGGTCAGCCAGGGCCCGAGGAACCGCACAACCGGACAGAGGCCCCTGTCAGCTCCTGTGACGGCTGAGATGTCCACGTGGTTCAGGGAACAGAGAAAGTGACTGAGCAGCAGGGAGGGAGACGTGATTTACCGAAGGGCAGAGACCTTACACTTTGTTACTCAGCTTCCCATCTTTGTGCCAGTGGGGTCTACTTAGACCTGAGTGATGGGGGAGCTCCTGATATGACTGTCACCACGGCAACTGTCTCCACGGCAGCGCCTCCTGCTGGACCCACGAATGCTCACTGGAACTGACCACAGTAGTAAGGAATTATGATTATATAAGCAAACAGCGTAAAGTGATTATACTTTATGCCTTTCTTTTGAAGAGTTGGAAGCCTTCGTGAAGGCTCACAACTGCAAATGACAGTAATGGAATGAAAATAAAGCCTTTCAAGTCAAGCCCTCTGGGTTTTTCTTTCTTTCTTCTTCTTCTTCTTTTTTGATATGTGTACATAACAAAAATAAAGCAAATATTTAGGAGACTGTGATAAGAAGCTTTTTTTTTTAAAAATCATCTTTAAAGCAATTCCCCATCACCCTGTCTTGCTTGTAAGCCCATGAGTAGACAAGGAGCCCATCTAGAAGTGAGTGATTTATGGTGAATTTCTTGGTGCTGCAGGTTGGTGGGGGCCTGTTTCCTCTGTGCACTGGCGGCAAGCTCCATGCTGAGTAGCTGCAGAAGCTGCTGGACAGCGGGGGCCTCGGAGGACGGAGCAGGACACTCCTGGAAGACCGGTCCAGGGGGACCCCTGGGAGCCGGCTGCAGGGGGAGCCCTGGAGCCCGGCAGTCACTCTGCAATGACTTCCTCCCCAGAGGGTGGCCTGGGCAGGAGGCGGCAGCAGGGTCCCCAGGCTGGAACGGAGCAACTGGGAGGAGGTGGTCAGCCCGGGGTGCACGGGTGGGATGGGGGAGCCACATCGGGGAGTCGGATGCCAGGACACCGTCCCTCGGAGTCGGCGCCTCTCCTGGCCTGCCACCCACGCTGGTCGTGCTGAATGAAGGGGGTGAGCCCCCAAGGGCACAGCCTGACGGCCGCATGGCCACCCAGCGGGGACACAAGGTCTCCGTGTTGGACACACGCTTCCTTCCTGAGCTGTGCAGGCGAACAGCCTGACTTACGGGGTGATGATAACAGAAGCACCAAAAATAAGCTGTGTTGATGAATCTAGGAAGTGTGCTTTATGAGCAGACAGTACACCTTAGATGTCTCAGGTTCTGACTTGGTTCTGGCAATCCTCCACCACCTTCGACTTGCTTGGCAAAGGTCCCAGGACCGGGGGGTACGTGGGAAACAGACCTCAAAGGCCACTGATGACCTCACTGTGTATCATCAGGCCTTCACATATGGCCTTAGTTTGCTAATCTGCAAAATGAGGAAGATAATAATCCCAATCCACAGAGTTATTGTGAAAATTAGGTGAGAAAACCTATATAGTGCTGAATGCACTGTGACCCACAAGCACACAATAACTCCTTCCAGCCACTGACACTGTTATCGTTATCACCACCACGACCTCCCTACCATCCTGTACGTAACGCAGGCACACGCCCCGACATTGCAGATGACGTAGAAGGTGCTGGATAGTGTGGGCTTCGGTCCCACAACGGACTGTTCTTTGGAGGGTGTGGCCCTCCCAACTGACCTGAAAATCACAGCAGGAAGAGGGCCCACTCACCACGCTGTCTTGCTGAGTTTTATGTCACCAATGACAACAACAACAGTAATAATGAGTGTAGGTACTGAAAAGCCCACATGCTTCCTGCTGTACTTCCTCCCACCAGTGAGCACAGCTGGCGGCGGCAGGAACAGCCGCGGATATAAACCTATCACTGAAGGGGGTGCTGGATTTGGGACAAATTGCGCCTCAATTTCTGGTTAATGGTTTAAGTTTCTGGACAGCTGCTGCCCCATGAACTTTACGTGATGGAATGTATGTACTCACCCACCAGTTACACACACACACATACACACACGTAGCCCTGCGGCCCGTGTACCAGGAGCATGGGTGCTGCAGTTCTGCCCGCGTGGGCCTGACGGTCTAGTGCAGCCATGCGGAGGAAGGAGCAGGGGGCTGGGGTGAGGACCGGCTGCGGGCAGGCCACACGCAGCAAAGCAGCTCAGAAGCGGGAGCCGCAGGAAATGAACGGACCTCTCCGCAGAAGAAGTGGCGATTTGAGGATGTGCTCGCACTTAGGGGTTAATTGTGGATTAACTAACTCACGGCACGACCTACAGGAACTGGCATCGGCGGTACTCCTGGTGGATGCACTGCCTTCCTCTATCTCCGCCATCCAGTGTCAGCGTGAACACCGAATACACATGGATGTTCAGTCAGGAAACGGACACAAGCTGCAAGCACACAGATGGCCTGCTTGAACGAATGCGCGTGTGTCCACGCATCACAGGCTGCGCTGCACCCGACAACCGTGCCTCTCAGCAAATTCACCATGTTCCAGAGCCTTGTTTCATCTTATTTTTTACTGTAACCCAGTGATGGTGATGGTTCCTCTGTCACCATTTCTGTCAGGACCTCGTGCAACCATGAACACGACGCACTCAGCCTGGGGTCCTCAGAGCAGATTGGCTAGTGGTGACACCACGGTAACAGCAGCATCAGAGTCATGGCAGCAGTGGTGGCAGCATCTTAGTCCCAGAGGTCAATACTAAATACAATTTTACTGGAAGAAATGGCCTCTTCCAGTCATTGGAAGCAACATCACACAGGTGCTCACTGGCCCACAGACTGACTGCTCAGAGCAGGAAGCCAGTTTGCCTGTTCCCTTCCTCCCTGAAACTCCTAATGTGGTTCCAAACTTCCAGAGACACCAAACATGGTTCTGAACTTGAGTGGGGGCACCACATGGATTTTTGTTATACTTGTGAGTGGTCGTCTGAGCCCAAGGCATCAATGACCAAATGGAGAGTGTTGTCAAGAAACAGGTGGGTATCATCAGGTGGGTATCAGGTGGGTAACAGGTGAGTATCAGGTAGGTAACAGGTGGATAGCAGGTGAGAAATAGGTGGCTATCAGATGGGCAGCAGGTAACAGGTGGATATCAGGTGGGTAACAGGTGGGCATCAGGTGAAAAATAGGTGAATGTCAGATGGGTATCAGGTGAGTGTCAGGTAGGTAACAGGTGAGTAGCAGGGGGCTATAAATGTGTGACTATCTGAACCAAGTCCAAGGTCATCAGCCTGATCCTCTGCGACCTGGTTCTAAGCCTCCTTTTCTTCTAATTCTCCCGCCAACGTGCCTGCCTCCTTGCGCTGAGGTCTCATTCACACCATTCCCTGCGCCCTCAATGATGTATCTCCCCATACCACCCTGGCCAGGTGCTTTCAGTTTTTCTGAAACAACCTGATTAAAAGCCTACTTTCTTCATAAACACCTCTTAACCTACCTAACCCCCAGGCTGGAAGAATATTCTTCTTGAGAAAATCTCACAACAATTTATCTTTAACTTTTCTCTTGCCATTATCTATATTTATCTTACATATTTTATACTATATATTTTATACTGTATTTATATATTTTACATTTTATATTTGCATTACATACACATTTACATTACATACATTTACATTTGTTACACATATTTTATGTATTATATGTTGCATATCTTACTTTGCATCACAGTTTAAGATCACGGACTTGGGATTAAAGTCCTGGGACAGGACCCCGGCCCCCGGCTTGCTGAGTGACTCTGGGTCTACCCGGCATCTTAGACCCCAGTGCTGTCGTCATCCAGGGATCGCGGTACGTTCGGTCACAAGGGGTCGTCAGGAGGACTTGTGTGTCTGTGTGTGTGTGCACGCGCACGCGCTGACACAGCCCTTCCCAGTCAGCCTCTTGAGCCTGTGCCCTCTGCTGGGCCTGGGCACACACACTGCAGACATGCGCTCAGTCAGCCAGTAACTCACGAGGACCAGGCTGGCTGGTCCTGGGCACCCACCCTGAACACAGCTTCAGTGGCTGCTGTCTGTGTTTGGATACTTCCAGGTGTATTTCAAAGACATCCTTAGGAACCTTCCCTAATGCAATCCTCACAGATCACAGTTACAAAGAAAACAGAGCCAAAGAAAAGAATAAAACCCATTACGAGGGAGGCCTCCCTTCCATCTTAGACACCCACGGCTTAGAGGAAGCCTGGGCGTCACGCACACCCTCCCTCGGGGTGGCATCTCACGGGGCGCCATCCTCCCCCCCCACCCCCCCCGTGCCGTTGGCAGGTGGATGCTGGTCCAGGTGTGCCGGGCACCCTGCCAAAGACCCGGGGATGCAGTTGCTAATCGGTGCTTCCCTCTGGGAGGGCCATTCACAAGGTTGGTGCTGGGCCTGGGGGGCACTGTCTCAGGCCCCCGAGCCTCCACTCCGCTTTCCCGGTGCTTCTTCCCACGTGAGCTCCTTCCCCACGCCCTCCAAGAGCCGGCCGTCCCAGGCACAGACCTTGGGAAGAATGGGGGCGCCGGTGCCTTCTCTCCCCTTTGCCTCCCTCACCTCCATAATGCAGCGGACACACGGCTGCCCTGCCGTGCAGGAAGGCGCCTCGAGGAGTTGTCTGCACGGTAAGGCAACTGGGGAGCCCAGCGCAAGGCGGAGCGATTCTAGGCGAGTCAGTGTGGGGACAGCTTGGGATGCGAGCAGGCAGAGTCGGGGCAAAACCAGCTCTGAAGCTGCTCAGTCCGCTCTGGCTGCCCTAACAGACACCATAGACCAGCGGCTTGTAAACAGCAACTCTCATTCCATGCCTCCGGTTCTGGAGGCTGGAGGTCCAAGATCAAGGCCTCCGCAGATCCAATGTCTGGTGAGAACCCTCCTCCTGGTTCATAGAAGGCGTCTTCTCACTGTGTCCTCACGTGGAGGGAGGGACGGGGTTGGGGGGGCTCTGGGATCTCTATTACAAGGACACTGATCCCACCATGGGGGCTCTGCCCTCACGACCTCATCACCTCCTGACCCCATTACCTTGGGGGTTAGGTTTTTTTTTTTTAAACATCTTTATTGGAGTATAATTGCTTTACAATGGTGTGTTAGTTTCTGCTTTATAACAAAGTGAATCAGCTATACATATACATATATCCCCATATCTCCTCCCTCTTGCATCTCCCTCCCACCCTCCCTATCCCACCCCTCTAGGTGGTCACAAAGCACCGAGCTGATCTCCCTGTGCCATGCAGCTGCTTCCCACTAGCTATCTATTTTACATTTGGTAGTGTATATATGTCATGCCACTCTCTCACTTCGTCCCAGCTTACCCTTCCCCCTCCCCCTCCCCGTGTCCTCAAGTCCATTCTCTACGTCTGCATCTTTATTCCTGTCCTGCCCCTAGGTTCATCAGAACCATTTTTTTTTTCTTTTTTAGATTCCATACATATGTGTTAGCATATGGTATTTGTTTTTCTCTTTCTGACTTACTTCATTCACTCTGTATGACAGTCTCTAGGTCCATCCACCTCACTACAGATAACTCAATTTCATTTCTTTTTATGGCTGAGTAATATTCCATTGTATAAGTGTGCCACATCTTCTTTATCCATTCATCTGTTGATGGACACTTAGGTTGCTTCCATGTCCTGGCTATTGTAAATAGTGCTGCAATGAACATTGTGGTACATGACTCTTTTTGAATTATGGTTTTCTCAGAGTATATGCCCAGTAGTCGGATTGCTGGGTCGTATGGTAGTTCTATTTTTAGTTTTTTAAGGAACCTCCATACTGTTTTCCATAGTGGCTGTAACAGTTTACATGGGAGAAAATATTTGCAAATGAAGCAACTGACAAAGTATTAATCTCCAAAATATACAAGCAGCTCATGCAGTTCAATATCAAAAAAGCAAACAACCCAATCCAAAAATGGGCAGAAGACCTAAATAGACATTTCTCCAAAGAAGATATACAGATTGCCAAAAAACACATGAAAGGATGCTCAACATCACTAATCATTAGAGAAATGCAAATCAAAACTACAATGAGGTATCACCTCACACCATTCAGAATGGCCATCATCAAAAAATCTACAAACAATAAATGCTGGAGAGGGTGTGGAGAAATGGGGGTTAGGTTTCAACGCACGCATTTGGCATTTGGTGGGGACACAGACCATAGCGCAATTCTACCTGCTTCAGAATCTTCATGCTCCCAGCAGGGCCAGCCTTATAGGCCTCCCATTAGATGCGGATGTGAAAACAGAGTCCCTTAACGTCTTAGCCACAGCCTCTAAAAACCATTCGAATTAGAAGGATTTCCTTGGCTTGTAAGGGAAACCTGAGCGCCCAGGTGTCACACTGTCAGCTCCCCAGTGCCATGTGGGCGTGATCCTGATACTACAACTTACACATTTGTAGCTTACACTGTAACTCACAAATTTATTGATTTTGGGGGATGCATAATCGTCATACATTCTGTGATTGCATTAACTTATAGAATTGTGATCAGTGGTTCTACCTGTTTCAAATTACACAGTAAGAAAGTGCATCCCCAAATTTTGGACTTAGTGGCAAACTATGGTATGAAAATAACCAGCCATTAGTCAATATTTATTCTGAACTTTCCAGATAAATACCACTGGGTCAACTACTACGGGAATGAGACAAATCCCACCTCAGTTCCCAGGACACTGGCTTTATAAAGTGGCATCAATAGTAGTAGTTTCTCTGGAAGTGGTATACACCCTCAGTCTTTTTTCTCTGATCTCATTTTAATCCTTACAAGAGTTCTTCCACATTGACCTGACTTTCACTGCTACAGCTGATGTTGAAGGCTGGAGTTCTTTCTCTGTGAAAGGGCTGCAGGCTAGTAGCTGGTGGAGACTTTTGACCTCAAAGCCCAGGGTCCCACGCTTTATCGACAAGGAAAATGGAGAATTACCAAGAATGTGTGAGGCTGAATGCTATTTTGTTAGCTTGGCCACAGTTTCTTTTCATGCATTAGAATTAGAAATATTTTAGCACAAGCCATTGGGAGGAAAAACACAAAAATACAGGTTTTGCAGTGTTCTGAATCCTCTACCTGCCTCTATCCTCAGTGCTGTAGTTTTGCTAAGCCACAGTCTTGCACGAAAATGTCCAGAAAATGTCACAGCCCCACAGTCTGGTTGCATTTTGGTCTCATCATAACAAGTGCTCTTCAGGGACCACTGTTAGGTTTTCTGTTTTTGAAGAGGTCGCAATTATTCAAAGGCAGAAATCACACACAGAAGTTGTTCCTTGAGTCGATATCGCCAGTCTCACCAGAGAGGCAGGTGAAATTATCAAGATGGCACAATGGCCCGAAAGCCACAGCTAAGTCTGGATTTGGGACTGACCCTCTTGGGCCTCTGAAAGCCCTTCCCATGAGTCAGGTAATCAAGGAAGTCTGTCAGGTAATCTTTGAAGTCTGGGGTAAATCTTAGTACCAAAAGGGCACATAGAACTACTTGAAACCTGGACAGCAGTGTGGCATACTCTCTAAAATTGTTTTACAGCTTTAAAACAAGTTTGCTTGAGTCAGCTTGGATTAATTAGGTTTTAGAGTCTTTCCATGTGCCCAGGACACCTGCAGGCCGGTGCACATGAGCTCAGAACAGTTTCTGTGAAGCAGGTGCTGTGGTTTGGTCCTGTCATGGCTTGTCCACATCATCTGAGAAGCGGGGGCACGACAGCCGCCCATAGTTGGGGCCCTAGTAGCCCTCCTCCCTCGTGGAAGTTTCACTTTGAAAACGTTTGAAATACAAAAAAGGGACTTCAGATACTGCTGACTTGTTTCTCACTAGCATTATTCTGTGAAGTTATTCAAAAGTGTTTACCAGTGGCCCTCGTGCAGGATTTTACACTCAAATGTAAGACTGAATGATTCTGCATTTTGTGTGTGTGCGTGAGAGAGAAAGAGAGAGAGAGAGAGAGAGAAAGAGAGAGAAACAGTGTTTCCCAATTACCTCTCTACCCTCTGGGTGTCCTGTTCAGGACCGAGGAGGAAGACCCTTTGCACAGTGTTCTCTTCAGCTTTGACAACAAGGAAGAAACACTAGGCTTTGCTTGTTAAAAAATGTCAGGCAATATTATTGCTGGAATCAGAGACACACATATACATACACATACATATGTTTGCACGTGTATACATGTACATACGTGTGTGTATACATATATATGTGCATTTACACTGTAGGAGACCAGGAGATGCCACCCTGAATGTGCCTCTTTGGCATAAGGATTATTTTGAGAAACAGCAGACATGAGAGGAACTCTGAAAACAGAGTAGAAGTTACCCTTTGGGAGGGAATCATGAGGGAAATCTCCACTTGTCAGGGTGTCTCCCCTGTGTACCAGGAGGAGGAGGAGGAGTCTCAGTGGAGACGCCCACTCCCTTCTGCGTGACAAACGTTAGCTGCATGGGTGTACATTTCCGAGTCACCTGTCTCAACCGGCCTCCCCTCACCCGTCTTCCAGTTATAGCTGCAGGTGGTCCTGCAGCCTGAGTTCTAACCTCCTTTGTGAGCTGCTCTTTCCTGAGCTTCTCCCACGTGCACACGAGGGAAACATGAATACCTTTCTGCCTGTTCGTCTTGTGAATCTGTCTTTAGTTACTGGGACGCCAGCTGAGAATCTAGGCGAGAAGGAAAAGCTTATTTTTCCTCCTTCACACACACACACATACACACACACACGCTTACGCCTCTTTAACACTAAAGGTCAAAAGTTAATTTTATAATGGCATCTGAAAGCACACTTAGGATTGCCTCGGGGACGCATGTGGAAAAAGGGACGAAACAAGCACCATCCGTGGGTAAGTCTGCATCTTTTTATCAGTTTACACCAAATGTCCTTTCTGGAACAGCATGGGGGCGGCATGTGAAAAACTGTGACAAGAAATATTAATTTTTAAGCAGTTGGTTGGTGAAACTGTCTTTTTCATAAAGAAATACATAGTATATTCTCTTCACTGTGAGCATCAGGAGGAAACAACCCACATGGATCTGTTACATATAAATCGATCCTGGCCTCTTTTTAGCTTACTGCACCTTTGAGTCTATGCCTCCTTAATGAGTGAGGATGTAATAATACATTAATAACCAACTATACTACATGGTATATTTCACTGGGTTTTAAATTCAGAGGTGTCCAACCATTTCCAGTAATAAATTTGGTGAGAAAGTTTGTGTGCATCAAGCTCTGAATAAAATTACACTTTCCTCCAAATTTTATCATTTCTGCCATGCTGAAGAAGCATGGCATTTTTTATCTGCTCATTCGGCCATGCCCTCAATATCGTAGCTAAAACTCAGAAGACTGAGATAAGAAAAAGGGCAAAATAGAATGGTCAGAGAATTCAGAAGGCAAATTTTCCATGCAATTATTTTTGTAATGGCAGAATAAACCCATTTATATAATGGAGTTATACTAATAAATAGTATATTAAGCTTTCCTATTGGGAAAGTAATGTAGAGATGATGGAAATCTGATCTATAGAAAGCCAGGTTCAAGAAGCTGTTTCCAGACAGATTCCCAGGGGGAAATCGGCTCCTCGGATTTTTTCCCTTCCCATCTTTTTCTTGGCAAATCCAACCTTGTCTCTGTGACCTCAGGGTCCCCGTGAGCCTCTTTCCCATCATTCAGTGAGTTAGAGGAAACTTCCGACGTTTGCAGCCACTAATTTAATCAGGCTTTTTGGATTACGTGCTGCTCCTACCTTAATTATGTCATTGTCCCTTATATTAGCAGCATTGAGGGGTGCGGGGAGATGGCCCAGATGTCACCTGCTGGCCTTTCTTCCATGTGAATCTGATTCCTCTGAGGAAGCCGGGTTCAGTAAAACCTCCAGGGTGGTCACTTCCCCCAGTGGCCTGCAGTGCCCCTTGTTGGGCAAGAAAGAATTCTCTGCAACTGGAATTAGTAACAAGTCCTACAGTGACTTGTAATTTATTTTAAATCTATGTAGGTTCTATTGGGGTAGAGAAAATGTACTTTATTTATTAAAGTCATAATAGCTTTCGGTTATTATATGCATTTTCTTAAACTACCCAATCTAATGTACAGCATGGGGACAATGGTTAATAATACTGTATTGTATTCTTGAAATTTGCCAAGAGAGTCGATCCTAAGTGTTCTCATTACACGAAGAAAATAAGAAAGGTGACTGAGAGGGCGGCCATGCTCGTCAGCTTGATGTGGTCACTTCACAGTGTGTATGTTTATCAAGCCATCACGTTGTGCACCTTGAATATATACAACTTTTACCTGCCAACTATACCTTGGTAAAGCTGGAAAAGTAATAATGAGGCCAACCTCCAGCTACTACCACGTGATACGAGGACCCCAGAGATTCTGGAATTTGAGGAGGACCTTCATCTTGAGGACTGGGGTTCCTGCTCAGTGAGATGTCTCAGTAACATGAAGGGTGATGCTTAAGGGCTTCTATATATAAGGACCCAGAACATGAATTTATGGACAAGTTAGGGAACATCTAGAGGAATACAGCACATTATTTGCCAAATTTACCCTGTGTGTGGTCACCTTTCAGGGTGCAGAGGTCTTCAACAGTCTCCTGGGAGCTTGTCAGACCCCTGAGCTGGAGTCCTGGGGAAGCCCCTCAGTCTGTGCCCGCCAAGTCCTCCAGGTGACTGGAGGCACCAGAGCGGGGCCAGGGGCTCTTAGGCCCACTCCTCCCCGTAGAGTCTGGGACGGCTGGGCTTACAGCTCCCAGGGAGGGAGGGGAGGAGGTTTGGGGTCTGTGAAAAAAACAAAGCTTTTAGGCACGAGGCTGGCTCTGGACTGGTGATGGGACGGACGCTCCAACCCCCCCGCCCCCCAAGACCCCAAGATAGAGAGATAGTGGTGGGGTGGGCTGCAGAGCCCGACAACATCAAGAATGAACGGGGTGGCCAGGAAGGGACAAGTCCTTTCGGCTGGAACCTGCTTCTCTCCGGATCGGAGGCTGAGAGGAGGGACTCCGGGTGGTAGGTGGGGATGGGACCGGCTGGGGGCTGCCTTGGTGCCCCGGCAGCAGCCCAAGGGGACGGCACCGGCAGAAGCCAGCGAGGGAAGCCAGGCCCCAAGGAGCCGACACATGTGTGCAGGACACGTCAGACCTGAGGCTCCAACCATCTCAGGGAGAGGACGTGCGCTTTTGTACCGTTTTGTACTTGTTGTTTTGTTTGTATCTGTGACAAATGTGGGGCAAGCAGACCGTGGTGGGTGACAAAGAGTGAAGTATTCCCCTTAGGACCTTCCAAGGGGCAGTGAAGGTTGTTAACTTAAAAACACATGCAACACAAAACAACAATAAAACCTGTATACAAGACATGTAACCACTGGCTTGCACCTTTAATTTATAAACAATTAGATAATCCATTACAGAAAGTGGGTCTTTGCACTTTGACAAAGGACAGTGGGTACCACAGCCTCCAGCTTCATAACTCTGGCCCTTCTGAGTACCCCTCGCTGACTTCTTTATGGGGTTGGGTGAGATTTCAGTGGAAAAGTGGCTTCTAATAGGTAAGCGATGGCTACTGTAAGCTCCACCGTCTCTTCTGCCTGGTAATTCCAAACACTGTGATCTGCCACTCATGCTGACACCAGCGTAATGACAGCCTGACGTAATGTCATTAGCTCCTGAGATGCTAACCCTGTCTCAGCTGGGGTGATCTCAGATCTCCGTGTTGTGGGAGCTCTAAAAGAAGGGTGGAACAGTCTCTGCCATCAGACCATTTGTCGTCGTGCTCACAAGATAGGACTGTACAAATGAAAAGCAACCCATGTAGGGTGTAGCTTAAAACCAAGAGCTGAAGTCTGCACACAGCCTGGAAGGTCTGTGGGACATGGTGGGGAGGGAACAGGGGGAGGGGACATTTTCTATTTGCCCCACAGTTTATCCCATAGATTTATGCTAATCAGGTCCCCATCCCAGTGTTAATGAAGCCAGCTCGCCTGCACTCAGCCTGCACCGTTTGTCCAAGAGAATCTAAATCTAATCACCAGCAGGAAATAGGGAATGAGCAGAGCATAAAAGTGTCCTCCTAGTCTCTCCAGTTGTGATGGCAGAGGGAGAGGGAGGAAGAGGGAGGAGGAGGAGGGGGAGGGGGGAGGAGGAGGGGGAGGGAGGGACCACAGAAAGCCCTGGGCTGACCACATCTCCAGCTGCATTATCCTGAGCCGTGTGGCCTTGTAGACGATTCATGTCCTCCGTTACACGTAACTTCAGATCACACTTGGGTGACGGCACCCCTTCTTTGCTGCCCCCGGAAGCTGCTGGGCTGCATGTGGATGATACGGGAGGCCAGAAGCAAGGACAGAAACACTCGCTGTGTGTTATCCTGAGGAGCCTTGGTGTCTCCGGGGCAGGCGCGGGCCGGGGAGGTCCCGCAATCCCAGCTCCCCTCAGAGGCTGACCCCGCTGCTCCCAGAAAAGCACAGCTCGGATTTGTTCAGGTCACAGGCAGGATGGAAATGAGCTTCTGTGCAGCAGCTTCACACATCCGGATTTAATAGACTTTTTTCCACTGATAAAAGAGCACTAATGAGTTCATTTTCAAGCTATTAAATTGGCTATAATAGCGAGTTCTGCTGATGGTTGCAGGAGACCTGCTGGTCGCACTGGGCTTTGTCTCCTGTTAACTGTTTGCTGCCGGGTCCTGCCATCGACACAAACAGTGGGGTGGAGGCACCAGCCCAGCCCTGTCTGCGCCTTTGGCTTCTAAGTCTGTGAAGCTTGCACACTGGCCCCACGGTCTCTCCTCTCTCGCACTCGTAAAAACACTAAATCACTTCACTCCTTATTAGAAATCTTCAGTCTGGAGCCAGAGTATTAGCTTCCTGTGGTTCACAAAGGAGAGATCCATAGTCACACTTAACACCCCGGGTCCCCTGCACTCTGAACGGTGTGCTTTAAAAGGCCAATCCATGGGATTTTGCCCGGAGTCGTGAAAAGGGACTGAAAAAGACACTTCACTGGGATCTGCTCATCTACACTGGATGCTGAAGCATAGGGGTGGGGCTGGAATCCACGCACTAGCTTGTGTGGATGGCAGGGCTGTTGTGTAGCTCGTCTCTCCTGTGTCTATTGTCATTATAACGTGTGCAATTAGTAAGCAGCCTCTGCAGGTGTCCGGTTAAATACACTTCTCCAGCGCTGAAAGGCCAGTAATTCATAGCAGGGCTGCTCGTTGCTTCACCTGCCTTTTTCATTATGAGTGTAGCAAGGCGTCTTCAGAGCGCTGTGCAATGCAATCATTTATTATCATTTTGTTTTTAGCTATTTAAGGGAAGGTGTCCGAAGACCTTCAAGCTTGGGCAGCCATCAGCTGAACTGATGGCTGTTTTTTTATTATTACTATTACTGCCTGTTTTCCTTTTTGAGATTGTTTTGTTAGGAGGGGCCCGACAGGTCAGAGACATTCCATTGCACGGTGATGAACTGTACTGCGCAGCAATTAATGACCAGGGCTCATCCTGGCTGGGCTGTGGCTGTGGTCCTTCTGGAAGCCCAGCCCTGTGGGGATGAGCACCTCACTTATACTCATTTCATGAATGTCCCTCTGAGCAGCCTGAACGGAGGTCTGGGTGGAGCCAGGTGCTGCTTCACACGGGATTCATAAAGGAAACCCTAAAACAAGGTCCCCATGATTTCGCACAATTCTTCTGCCAGCCAAGCTGGAGGAGGCGTCTCAGTGAGTGAACCTGTCATTCTATCTGCCTTCCTAAACCTCTTACTTAGTCTCTTTGGAGGGGTTACCTTTCTGTGAGGCCGTCTCCTGGGACAGGCCTTAGGGTTGGGGGCCTGGGGCGGGGGGTTGAGTGAGAGAGAACTGAGGAGGACACGCGCTGCCTGCCCCTCCCTCCTCGCCGCCAACTCCTGCTGGTCCCTCGAGGCTCCTCTGCCAGTTTCATCCATCACCTCCCGCAGCCCCTGTGGACCCCGCACTCGGCTCCCTCTACCCAGCACGGTTCTCTGTCTGCACACACGCTCACGGCTCATGTAGAACAGGGTCTGTCTTTCTCAGTAACGTGTTCACATGCCCCCCCTTTCCTGGTGTGTGGGCCCCAACCTGCCTCATCTAACCCTGTTCTCCACCCCCAGCAGGTGCTTGGCTTTTCCTGGACATTCAACACAGGTCTTTGCGAAGGAGGGGAGGAGGGTCATTTTCAGCAGTTGGTGCTGCTTTTCTGGGTAAAATAAGCTGATGAAAAGTATCAGGAGAGGAGCTTCCGTGGTGGTGCGGTGGTTGAGAGTCTGCCTGCCAGTGCAGGGGACGCGGGTTCGAGCCCTGGTCTGGGAGGATCCCACATGCCGCGAAGCGACTGGGCCCGTGAGCCACAACTACTGAGCCTGCACGTCTGGAGCCTGTGCTCCGCAACAAGAGAGGCCGCGATAGTGAGAGGCCCGCGCACCGCGATGAAGAGTGGCCCCCGCTTGCCGCAACTAGAGAAAGCCCTCGCACAGAAACGAAGACCCAACACAGCCATAAATAAATTAAAAAAAAAAAAAAAAAAAGTATCAGGAGACCAGGGGCCTGTAAACTGGAACAGTTTACTCAAGTTACTCTTGGTTCTGGTCCGCTGTGGCTGATGCTGCTAGTCTAGCCGCGACCAGCAGGAGGAGCCAGAGCCTCGCAGCCCCATCCCCGCCATCTTCCAGTGATCGGCGGACTCCTATGGTCCACATGCTCCTCGAGGTCAAGAGCTCTTTCTACTTGTGTCCTAGTATGAGCAAGGTCCCTGGGCATACTAAGTCCCCATCAGTTTGTGGATATTGCCTCCAACCTTATAATGAAGATTCAAAGGTAAAAACAACAAAACACCTGCTATATAAAGCCACTCAAGAATCCCTTGAGGGCTTCCCTGGTGGCGCAGTGGTTGAGAATCTGCCTGCCAATGCAGGGGAAACGGGTTCAAGCCCTGGTCTGGGAAGATCCCACATGCCGCAGAGCAACTGGGCCCGTGAGCCACAATTACTGAGGCTGCGCGTCTGGAGCCTGTGCTCCGCAACAAGAGAGGCCGCGATAATGAGAGGCCCACGCACCACGATGAGGAGTGGCCCCCACTTGCCACAACTAGAGAAAGCCCTCGCACAGAAACGAAGACCCAACACAGCCATAAATAAATAAATCCAAAGTTAAAAAAAAAAGAAGAATCCCTTGAGTGTTAAACCATCAACCATCAAGGCCACAGACACGTCCCTCACCTCCCAGAGCTTCCTCAGCCCCCGTTGTTATTATTATTATGATTCTGTGGTAAGAACATAAGATCCACTATCTCAGCAAGCTTCAAGTGCACAATACAGTGCTATTAACGATAGTCACTGTGCTGTCCATTAGATTCTCCAAAACTTATTCATTTTGCAGAGTGGAAACTTTGTGCCCTTTGACAAGCATCTCCCCAATTCCCCTACCCCAGACCCTGGTAACCACCATGCTACTCTCTGCTTCTATGAGTTTGACTATTTTATATTCCACATATAAGTGAGATCATGTAGTATTTGTCTTTCTCTGACTTATTTCACTTAGCATAATGTGCTCAAGGTCCACCCATGTTGTCAAAAATGACAGGACTTTCTTCTTTTTTATGGCTGAGTAGTATTCCATTGTATATACAGCACAACTTCTTTATCCATTCACCTGTCAACCAACACTTAGGTTGTTTCCATACCTTGGCTACTGTAAATAATGGTGCAACGAACACAGCGGTGCACGTATCTCTTCAAGGTACTGATACGAATTCCTTTGATACTATACCCAGAAGTGGGATCATACGGTTTCATGGGTGTATACTTATCCCCAGACTCATCGAGTTGTATATATTAAACATGCACAGCTTTTTATGTGTCAAAAAAATAAGTTGAATCCTTTATTTGTAAAGTTATAAAACCTACCAGAAAAATACCAAAAACAGAAGGAGAGGGAAAAGGAAACTTTTCTCCATGGGCTAGCTCTTCTCCTAAAAGGCTAAGAAAAGTCACACATTGGTGATTCTCACTCAGTCCACTTTGGAGGCCCACATATAACGACTGCATGTTAAAAGGAGCTGACTTCCCTTTTTCCTCTGGACTGTCAGCGGGCCCGCGGCCCAAAAATCAGCCAGCACTCCCAGGGCTGCTGAAACCTGTACCACCTGGTCCCTCTTTCAACTTACCCTCAGAACAAACAATTTAAGACCCTAGATAGTCACAGTATATTTGCTCCAAGGGGGAAATCCACACCCTTTCCTTTGGAAGTCGCCTGTCTAGAGGATATTCTTTCTCCAATAATTGATTTTCTCCCCTCGCAGCGTCACCAACCAAGACCCACATCCCCTGAGCGCCCCACTCCCCGGACGTGGATTTGCAGAGGGCCCACAGGGTAGGACTCGGCCTCTGTCGCCTCTTCCCCACGCTTGTCCTAAATGCCCTGTCCTGTCCCTCTCTCCCTGGAAACAAGGCCGTCCTTGTGTGACAGTCTTAAGACAGGAATATGACACGTACATTAGGCTGAAGGAAGGGAGAAAAAAATAATTTTGCCTTTGGTATAATTTCAGCCCAGAAGGATAGGATTCATTCCAGATGACCTTAGCTCAAGGTGACTTGATATATTTTCCCAGCAATGAGATTTTTTTGTATCTCTCGCATCCACCCTTTCCCTTCCGGGAGAAATCCTTGCACTGGTAAAAAAACAAAAAAACAAAAAAACCCCCAAAAAACCCACAAACTTTTAAATAAATAAATAGATAAATGAAAAAGACAAGCCCTGGCAACGCCTGGTCCTCCTGTCACTGCACGAGGGGTCCTGCCCGGCACACAGGGCAGGAGGGCCGCCATCTTTTGGTTTTCACCTGTGCTGAACCATGCCTGTCTCCAACATCACAAGAAATGAAGAAGGGCCACATCTCAAAGGGCTGCAGGGCTTGCTGAGGTTCCTCAAACCCAGCCTATGGAAACGGCAAGGCCTTTTCAGGACTTAATCACTCAGTCCCTCCTGAGGGCCTGCAGGGCCTTTGCTCTGCCTGAGATTATCTGTAGCACTGGCCACAGGCTGGTTCCAGAGGCAGGCTCTGAGGGTCAACAGTGGGGGGGACCAAGGAAGCAGGAGTGGGGGGCAGCCGGCAGAAAGGGACGGGCTGGGGCATCCTCCAGCTTGTCCAGATTGAGGGTGGGGACTGTATCTTCACATTTCTCTGCCCTGGGGCAAGGCAGCTGTCCACTGAGCAGGAGCTGTCGGCCGCCAACCTTCCAGCAGCTGGGGGTACGCGAGGCATCCACCAAAATAACCATTGGCCAAAACCCATAAAATAGTAGAAGGTGCTCATGAAATTTTGTTGAAATAAAGACTTTACAACAGTGGTAGCAGTTATCCGGTAGCTATCACCAACTATTAACATTATTCATCTTTACAGCTCCAAGGTAGCCACTACTATTGTCCTCATTTATAGAGGAGAAAAATAGAGCCGAACGATGCTGAGTAACTTGTTCAAATCAGGAGCAATATTGCAGCCCTGGTTGGCCTGAATTCAGAGGCTGTTCTGTTAACCCTTAGTTATCCTGCCTGAGACTCTACTTAAACAGAGGTGGCGAGCTACGCCCTTAGGCTGAATCCAACCAGCTATTATTTTGTTTTCTGTTTTGTTTTGTTTTGTGTGTGTATTTATCTATTTATTTTATCACCTGTAAGCTAACAATGGCTTTTACATTTTTAAGTGGGCGTACTTTAAATGGCTTTGTAAATACCTACATAATATCCTGATTTTGCCTCTCGACCCCCAAAGCTATTTACTACCTGACCTTGAGGAAACATCTGCTGAACTCTATTTTAAACATTGGGCTATAGTGGCTGGTGGCTGAAAGAAAATTTGTTCTAAGTTAAAGGGGTGTCTGAAGTTTTGATGAAAGTCATTGATAACAAGGAGTGAATTTTAGAGTTAACCTATTACGGCGCATACTGATTAAATGACTTTGAGCAAATCTATAGCATTTTGGAATTATAAAGGGTCTGATGTCAGCTCTTCAGGATGTGTACGGCAGAGATAAAAATAACTTTCCTATTATACTAACATCTCAAGAATAGGGATATGTGGAAGGAGAAATACGCAGGGAAAGACACTTACAATTAACCTATAAAGCAGCAACACAGTTCTTGGAAACCTCTGGGGCAGAATAAGCACTGGTCATAACTGAAATGTGTGTCCGTACCCAAAATCACTCCATGAAAAGATTTTTAAGCAAAAATATGAATTTCATGATTCTTCAACAGGATGTCTCTATACATGTTTTTCTGTTCTTCTTATCATTACTATTTTGATGTTGACATCCACAAAGGCGTTCTTCAAACCTCAGGATTAGCCGTGATTTCAAAGAGAAACTTGAAAGTCAGCTGCAGCAACACTCTGGAGTAATTTGTTCAGAATCTCAAGGAACACAGTGCAGCCACCGGAAACAAAAGTCACTTTTAAAGCAGGTGTTCATTTTAATTAATTTTGATTTGAGTAATCCATTAACACCTAAGTGTGTCCAGGTTCACGTGCTGTAATCTTGCTGGTCCACGAGCTGGAACTGGACTGGTTGTTATCTTCTGGTATCGTCTTCAAAGGTGGAGCAGAGCAGACATGTCCTGATTAGCTGGTTTCTGCTGCTTTACGATTAGCGCACGAGGGCCCCGTGTCCTGAGCTCACAGCCAAGATAAGCTGCAGCCTGCGCTGGGTGCCAGGAACAGCCCGCCAGTGGTTAAGCACGCTCAGCAGCACCCACAGACTCAAGCAGTTTATTTCTCCAGGCTTACAAATTTGATTACTATAGAGTACAAAGCTATTAAAAATATGACCTTTCTATTTTTCATGCCTTGGCGAAAAGCCAGATAATAACTTTGTTTGACTTGGTTGGTATGATAGAGTGCTTATTCAGATGGAAATAAAATGACTTTTCTTTACTGGAAATTATACTTTGAAGTCTAAATGTCCATCATCAGTGTAACACACAGACAGACATGTTAATTCAGGCTTGAAAGCAGTGAAGCTGTTAAAGAGGGAAGAACAGTGTTCCCATCTTCTCGAGAAGAAAATGAATATTTTTGTACAGATACCATCAACTTAAAATGGTAAAAGGTAAAACTATTGTTTTAGGACAAGTAAAGTAAAAAAAAAAGTTGATTATACTGTATTATCAGAATATCAAAATAGACTTTATTGAAGCCTTAAAAGCAAATAAAGAATATTTTATCATTAAACCATTGTTTTCTCCTAGAGATTTTTAAAACCAGGCAAAACGAACACATTTAACATCAGCCATGGCTTTAAGTGGAACATCAGAAAATATCAAAAAAGCAATGATTTTATTTTCTTAAATGATGGATCAACGTTTGAAAGTTAATAAATCCTGAAGTGTTGCTGCGAGGGTTTACAGTGAGCGAAAAAGCCATTGGGCTTTTGTTGTCCAGTTCTCATCAGGAGAGCAGGTTCCTTCAGTGTGTGTCAGCAGGAGGAAAACGTGTCTACTGCAGGATTTCTTGGAAGAATTTTATAAAAATATCCTTTTCCTCTCAGGTCAGGCAAACAAGCAGACCTCTAGGTTCGATGAGCTCTTTACCTTCACGGGCAGCCTTGTAACAGAGCTGCTGATGGGCCCCTGTAAGCCTTCGTCTACCGAGATGGGTTAGTGGCAGATTGCTGTTACAAGCAACAATAAAAGTACTTTTTTCCTGAGGCCTAATATTTTGTTTTATTTTCTTGTTATTAGAAGATGGTGTGAAGCTGGAATGGTGAAATAAGGTGAAGGGGAGTTCTGGGGGGAGCAGATGGCGTGGGGTTCCCCGCCCTAAGGGCTGCCCTGTCCCCTGCAGTGGAGGCGATGGCTTTCCTTCCTGCCCTGAGAGGCCCGCGGCGCCCGCAGGCATGCACTCCGGGAATGCCTGTCCAAGCACCACCTGCTACCCTGGAAGCTGTTTTCTGGGAGGAAGTGCCTTCTGGGGCTGAGACCCCAGCACTCACTTCTCATCGCCCAGCGGCACCTGACTTGGAAGCAGGACAGGGTAGAGGCTTCAGGGCCCACGGGGTGGGTGGAGCGGTGGGCGTAGCCCCTCTCACCGCTGTACCTCACATAAAGGGTCTTTCCTCCTAACCCACAACCCTGGGCGTAGTCATTGGAGCTGTTAGCGACCAGAAGTGTCCGTCTGCCAGAAAAGACACCACAATTCCCTTAACGGGAGGCGAAGGGAGCTGCAGGGACACTTCCCTCTCCTCGGTCCCTAAACCCCCTGGCAGAGAGGCCACTGTCCCCGGTGCTTCCAGCCGTGGGGCAGGCCTGCTGTGGGGATACACAGAATTCTCCAGCACTCTGATGTCCTCTGACGTGGTGACTGTCCAACAAGGCAGACCACCCAGGATGGAGTCCTGCGGGAAGGAAAACTTGGGCCACTCTGCCCATTACAGTGTCTAACCGGCTGGGGGCTGGCAGAGCGGAACGCAAGTTTTACAAAGTCGGTGGCAGACGGGGGTGGGGGGAGATTACACAGTTATGCTCTGCACTCTGCTTCGAAGTGAAGAGGGTGGCAACTATATTTTGTGCAGATTAATTATATGTTTCCCCAATTTCCTGCCACCACAGGAAAGACACTGAGGGTGGCTAACATTTCAGTAGAGGATCCCAGTGCGGGTGTGATATCATCACTCAAAATAACCTCTGCTGATGGGACTTCGTGTTTCTCTTGTGTTGGGAACTTGAATGTTTCTTCCAAGAAAAGAAAAGAAAGGAAATGAATAGGGGTCCGAAGGAATGAGCAGGGCTGGGCACTCCCCACCTGCCTGTCCAGCTCTGCTCCACCTCCTGGCAGCCTGACCTCAGGGTTGTCTCATCTCTGGATCCAGCTTCCATCAGGCAGACCTACTTCAGAGGTGGGCGGAGGGCAAGGGAGCTGTCTGTCCAGCCTCGGTTCCTCCCTCTGAGACCAGGCTTCTCCTGCTGGCTCCTCTCCCTGGCGGCAGACCTCCCTGCCTTCAGATTCAGCGCCCTCCCTTCCCTGAAGCAAGGGCTTCTGTCTGTTACCCTTTCTGGGGCTTCACCACCTCAGTTCCCCTAGTGTTCCTGACACCTCTGAGAACTGTCCCTATTAAATGACCTTATTTACCCCTATGAGTATGCCATGTGTTGTCTGCCCACACTGGTGCACCTAAGTTCTAGTTTGTGTTCTAACACATGCTTATAGACCAGTCATATAATTTCTCTGTAAATTTGAAGAAAAATGGGCTTATGTATGAGTTTTTTTCTCATTTAAGATCTTATGATTCTAGCTTTTTAAAAAATATATCCACCATCATTACTATCACCCCTTTATTATCATTCAACAACTAAAGATGATAATTGTTTGATGGATATTATAACATTTATTGTCTATCAAAATTTTTGAGCAAATCCTCTAAAAGTAACAAACTAAAGAGGAAATGAGAAGATTCTATCAATCCTGAAAACCCATATACTTATAGGAAATGCTGATATATAGTCAATCAGAAAATTTTGTCATAATTTCTCAAAGTAATTTTTATGCCAATGAGTCATTTTTTCCAGGTATCAATGTCACTAAGTTTTAAGTGAGGTGGTTAAAACCTGTGACTTGCTGACTGACAGTAGTTCAATGAATTAAACAAATAGGATAAAGGCACTGTTTAGTAGAGAATACATTGCAGCAAGCTCAACAACAACAACAATAAAAAATAAAACGTCTAAAAATAAATTGCAGGCAGGACTTCTAGCAATGGACAATTGAAGAGATCAACAAACCCTTTCCTCAAAAAGCAGCTATAAAACTGAACATGCCCTCTCTCCCTGTAGCTGGTGGCAATTCTGCCAGGCTAGGGCAAGCTGTGAAGACCTGTAGCCTCTTGGCTGTACTCACTGGCTCACTCATTTGTAGCAACAGATGATGTGAAATAGTCAACAAAGGAATTAAAGTAACACAGTCATTCAAAGAGAGATCTGAGAAACAAAAAAGGCAGGAGACAAATGGAAAACAAATAGCAAAATGGCAAATGTAAATCTGGCCATATCAATAATCACATTATATATAAATGGTCTAAACACTCAAATAAAAATGGCAGAGTTTATAAGATTAGATAAAAAAGGATTTAACTATAAGCTGTGTACACGACACACAACATAGACTCAAATAAGTTAAAAGTAAAGAGAATGAAAAAATATATACTATGCAAACAGTAACCCTAAGAAAGCTACATTTGCTATATTACTAATTCATTGAACAATTAGACTGAAAATTAGCAAGTATTAGAAGACTTAAACAATGGCATAAACCAACTCAACATGATTGACAAATATAGACATTCCAAATAATAACTAGGGAGTATATATTCTTTTCTAGCAGAAATGGAACATTTTACAAGGCAGCCAATATGCTAGGCTATACAAGAAATTTCAATAAATGTAATAGGATTGAAATCATACAAAGTATGTTCTCTGACCACAATAGAATTAAATTAGAAATCAACAAAAGGAAGAAATGTGGGAAGTCCGCAGATATTTAGAAGTTAATGAATTTCCAAATAACCATAGATCAATGAGGAAATCACAAGGGGTATCAGAAAATACTTTTGAACTGAATGAAGGCAAAATTATTGCATATCAAAATTTGTGGGGTGCAACTAAGGCATTACTTACAGGACAATTCATAGCTTTAAACACCTCTATCGGAAAAAAGGAAGGTCTCAAATCAATAACCTAAGCTTCGACCGAAGAAAGTCAAAAAAGCAGAGCAAAATAACTTAAAGTAGGGCTTCCCTGGTGGCGCAGTGGTTGGGAATCTGCCTGCCAATGCAGGGGACACGGGTACGAGCCTCAGTCTGGGAAGACCCCACATGCCGCGGAGCAACTAGGCCCGTGAGCCACAATTACTGAGGCTGCGCGTCTGGAGCCTGTGCTCCGCAACAAGAGAGGCCGCGATAATGAGAGGCCTGCGCACCGCGATGAAGAGTGGCCCCCACTTGCCACAACTGGGGAAAGCCCTCGCACAGAAACGAAGACCCAACACAGCCATAAATAAATAAATAAATAAATAAATAAATAAAAACCCAAAGTTTAAAAAAAAAAAAACGAAGTAAGACATTATAAAGATTAGAGCATAAATTAATGAAATAGAAAATAAACAAAAACCAAAAAAATTGACAAATCTTTAGGTAGACTGACAAAGAAAAGACAAAAGCCACAAATCAGCAAAATCAGGAATGAAAGAAGGGACATAACCACCAACCTATAGAAATTAAAAGAATCATAAGGGAATGTTATGAACATCTTTATGCCCACAAATGAAACATCTTAAATGAAATGAAGAAGTTTCTGGAAGTGCACACATTTCCAAAAGTGACTAAAGAAGGAATAGAAAATCTGAATAGACAAGTAACAAAATTAAGTTAACAATTAAAGACCTTTCTACAAAGAAAAGTCCAGGCCTAGCTGGTATCACTGGTGAGTCATTAAACATTTAAAGAAGAAATAATAACAACCTTTCACAAACTCTTTCAGAAAATAGAGGAGAGGGAAGCAACTCCCACCTCATTCAATAGTTCCCATGCTATATTGATTCCAAGCGCAAAGATATGACAAAAAAGAAAGCTATAGACCAATATCCCTCATGAGTACGGATGCAAAACTATGAACAAAACATTAGCAAACTGAGTCTAGCACCTTAAAAAAAAGGGTATATATCAAGACCAAGTAAGATTATGCCTGTAATGCAAAGTTGGCTTAATATATGAAGATCAATTAATGCACTGCACCATATCAATCAAATAAAGGTCAACAACAATTGATCATCACAATAAATGTAGGAAAAAATATCTGACAAAAATCCAAACCCATTCATGACAGAATCTCTCAGCAACAATGTAGAAGGGAACTTCCTCAATCTGAAGAAGGGCAAACATGAAACACCCAAACTAATGTCATACTTAACTGTGAATGCTTGAGTTCTTTCCCACAAGATCAGGAAAAAGGGAAGAATATCCACTTTCACATGCCAATTCAACATTACATTGCTGGGTGTAGCTAGTGTGATAATACAATTAAAAAAACAAAGAAAAAATAAAGGCACCAGCTATGAAAAGAAAGAAATGAAACTGTGTTTATTTGCAGATGACACCACTGTCTATGTGGGAAATCTGATGGAATCAGTAGAAAAGATACTAGAATGATAAGTGATTTCAGCAAGATTGTAGGATACAAGATTAATATAAACACATCAATTGTATTTTTATGTACAAGTAACAAGCTGAAAATGAAAGTAAGAAAATAGTTCCATTCATAAAAGCATCAAAAAAAATAAGTAATTAGGAATAAATTTAACAAAAGAAGTGCAAGACTTGTATTTTGGAAACTATAAAACATTGTTGAGAACAATTAAAGAAGATCTAAGGAAATAAAGAGACACTCCATGTTTGTTGATTAAAAGACTCAATAATGGCAAGATAGCAATTCTTCCCAAATTGACCTACAGATTCAATGCAATCTCATTCAAATCCCAGAACACATTTTTTTTTTTTTGGTAGAAAATGACAGCCTGATCCTAAAAAATATATGGAAATACAAAGGACCTGATAGCCAAAACAATCTTGCAAAATAAGAATAAAGTTGGAAAACTTTCACTATCTGATTTCAAAACTTACTATAAAGGTAATCTAGATTAACTGAACAGAACTGAGAGTTCAGAGATAAATACTTACATTTATGAGAAACTAATTTCTACAAAGGTGCAAAGACAATTCAATGGGTAAAGGACAGTCTTTTTCAATAAATGGTTCCAGGACTACTGTAATCGTATTCAAAAAAATGTACTGAGACCCTTACCTCACACCATACACAAATATCAACTCAGGATAGACTACAAACCTAAAGGTAATAAGCTAAAAATATAAAATTTCTAGAAGAAAACATAGGAGAAAATCTTCATTAGTTTAAATTTGCCAAAGAATTATTAAATACAACACAAAAGCACTATATATAAAAAAATCAAAAAATTATATTTCATCAAATTTTGAAACTTTTGATCTTCAAAAAACACCCTTAAGGAAATAAGATATGCTTCAAACTGGAAAAATACTTTCAAATTATACATCTGATAAAAGACTTGTATCCAGAATTCATAATCTTTTAACTCAATAATAAGAAGACATAAATCCAGTTAAAAAATGAGTAAAATTTTGAATATTCATGGCACCAAAGATGATACACAGAAAGCAAATAAGAACATGAAAAGATGCTTAACATCATTTGTCATTAGGGAAATGCAAATAAAACCACAGTAAGATATAATTATACTCCCACTAGAATAACTCTAATTCAAAGGACATAAAATTCCAAGTGTTTGATAGAATATGGAGAAACTGGAACTCTCACACATTGCTGTTGGGAATCAAAATGGTACAGCTACTCTGGAAAATAGTTCAGTAGTTTCTCAAATCATTAAACATACATTTGCCACATGACACAGTAATTCCATACCCAGGGGTCTGCCTAGAGGAATGAAAGCACAGGGCCACATACAGGCACCAAAGGGACTGTTCATTGGCATTATTCATGCAGATGGAAGCTGGGGTCAACACAGATGTCCATCAACAGTGAGGGATAAACAAAAGTGGAATGTCTATCTATCCCACGAAACAGCAGGCAGCCAACGAAAGGATGGACTTCTGATACATGCTACACATGGATGAGTCCCAAAAATGTGCTGAGGGAAAGAAGCTACAAGCAAAACACCCCTTACTGCCTGATTTTATTTACATGAAATCTTCCATAGAGGCAAATACAGAGACAGAAAGTGGGTTAGTGGTTGCTTAGGGCCGAGGGTGGGCATGCAGGAACTTGTTGAGGTGGTGGAAATGTTCCAAAATTGGGTGGTGATGGTTGTTCAACTCTTCAAATTTCCTAAAATCATTGAGCTGTACACTTAATATGGGTGAATTTCCATGATACATAAATGATATCCAGTAACTCTGTAACAAATGAATTGCATTTGGTTGTTTCTAGTCTACTGCTGGAGTACCACTTACTCTATTTCACTTCAGAAAGAATGTAAACTGTGATTTGGGGAACATTTTTGTTACAAAACCAGATTTCACAAAGCCCACTTGAGCCTGTATTTTTGCTACTAACCAAAGAGTTCCGTCTTTGGCATCAAATCCCTCTCCCTCCCGGGCTTCTCCACGAGCAGAGCTAGTGCACAGCCCGTGGTCTCCCCCAGGACTTGCAGTCTGTACTGTTTTGCTCTTCCCTGTCATTAAATAATGTGCAGTTTTAGAGAAGTGTCTCCTGCTTTGTGTATGGATCCTGCATCTCCTCGGAGAGATGGAAGGTCCCCTTGAGTATAGCATATCCATCATGAGGATGAAGCCTGGTCCTAACCCTCACTAATACTCACGGAGCCTATTAGATGAACGTAGCATTTAATCCTCAAGCAGCCCCACGGGATTGACACTACTGTTCAGCTCGTCCTATGCACGATGCAAATGAAGGACAACAAGGTAAGATGATTTGCCCAGGTAACTCAGCTAGTCAGAAACGGATAAGAACCCAGACAGCCTCCACTTTAAACCATTAAAGACTATTTCAGATTCTTCCCAGAATTCCTCATGGAATTACAGGCACCACTAGCTTTTCTGCAGTGGCTTTTCAACAGGTGATTTGAATCATGCCAATCATGAGTTGTCACGCTGTCCTGTCCTGCCATTTCCAAATGCAGGCCCAGGAAAGTCTGGGAATTGCTGTTTTTCCAGGCACAGCTGACAGTTCTTGGAGCAGCAAAGTACACATACCTGTGAAGACTATAATCACAAACCCAGTAAATCCTCACAAGGTTATGACAATTCTCTACCTCGGAAAATAACATAGATTGATATGTTTTTAAGAGACTGACATATGTAACTCTTTATTAAAAAATTATTAAATAACTCCTTGAAATAAAAAGGCAGTCGTGTAATTAATAGTTATGCACCGCATGACAGCATAATTATTCATTACCAAAATGCAGGAGCAAAATGACTTCTAATTTCATCCTCAGAGTCTTTGAAGGTAAAAAAGTACTTTAAGAGGAAGTAAGCTAGGAAGAGAGGATGGTTTTTGTAAGCACTTGAGATCTTTCTTGACTTGAAATTTTAAAAAAAATCTAAAGCGGAAATGACAGATGATGTCATGCTATATTTATTTAAGGAGAGGCAAGTGACTAATTTAAAAGCACATGTATAATTCAATAAAAACAGATTTAAAAAATGTACACGTAGAGGGGTTTCTAACTCTTTTATTCCCACTGTTGTTTTAGCTAGATTATTTTTTTGAGCTCTCTGGGAAAATGTGACTTTATCTGTGTCTGTTTGGAATTGGCAAAACACTTCTATAAGTTATTCAGAATTAATGAGTCCTGAGAGCCAATCCCAAGAGACGTTTTTACAGCTTGTTTTCTGTGACATGACAAGGAGTCTGGCACTGACTTAACTCAGGCCCGGCTCCAGGTGCTGGGCTGAGTGTTACACTGAGACCTCAGTCACCTCTCTACCCTCATTTGAAGAGAGCCTTCTCCATGGGTAACTGGGACATAGGAAGTAAATGTAAAGCCATACCAAATGACCCCTCACAGATGAGTAAGGTGGTTTAGGGCAGGTGGGGCCAGCAGGGATGAGCTTATGGGGACTGTGGTCTGGACTGCTGGCCGTTGTTGGGTTGGAGGGACCACTGGCAGTAGGGGTCAAGCATCAGTAAGGAAACAGGGGTCGGTGCCAGGTTTGTGTTCCGACGAGTCTAAGCTTATGTTCTTTAGGAATCGGGGAGCCAGTGAGAGTTTCACAGCATAATCAAGTTGGCATTTAGCAAGAGCAGGCTGGCAGTGGACAGGGGACTGAGAAATGTCAAAAGCAGACAACAGACTCAATCTTGGATGATGGCCTTCAGAACCTGGGGCCCAGACGGCCCAGGTCAAATGTCTCGTCCCGCTGTCTGTCCACCCCGTCTCGTCTCTAGCTGCCAGCTGCCTTCCTCCTCGTCCCCGCAAAGCTGGCTGGCTGTTCCCTGCCCCCCTCCTTGGGATGCCGACCCCCCTCAGTCTTGGATGCCTCTTTCCTGCTCTTTCTCTTGTGTGGATATTGGTCTGGACTGGACTTCCAACAAGATTCTGCACCTGGCCTGCTGTCTTCAGTCTGTCTTGACCTTTCACCACCTGACCTTCTCTTCCACCTGGGAATTCTCCTCTGTGTATTGCATGGAGCTGGCTCCAGAGACAGGAGTTTGCGGCCATCCACATATGGAGGACTGACTTCAACTCAAAACCAACAGTGACTGCCTGTCTTTCGTGGTATTTTGAGGCCACACCTGGGCTCAACAGGGAAGAATAATGGGAATGACTTGCTGGGGCCACAGGTAAGGTGGGGGTGGTCATGGTCATCCTAGACGTCTGTCTTTCCTATGACCGATTGAAAGTCGTTCATGAACTAACCTACATATTCTGAATGTGCCCGATTATGTATTTTGTGTAACCAGATTCAAGCGTCTGCCCCGGTTGTCTACGTCCGTTCTCATTCATCGCAATCCACCGTGCGCCTCTTCCTCTGCCTGCCCTGCTCCTCTCTCCTTGCCCACTCCTCCCATCACCGTGGCTCAGCTCCTGTGTCCTGTCCGCGTGCCCTCTCCGAGTGCGTGCTCGCTGGCCCGGGCTGTGTGCGCCTGACTGGCTCCCCTCTTGCCCTGCAGGTGACCCCTCAAGTAAACTGTTAGCCCCTCAAGGACTCAGGCTGAGCTTATACATTTTAACAGCTCGACGTGCACAAGAAGGGGTTGACGAGCTGAGCTGTGGATTGATTTATTGATTCAGAGGTTGCTGTTCTAGCCCAAGTTACTGAAGATTAGAGTCTGGGGAGATTGGATCATAGAATCTGAGCCATGAAAGGACCCTGGAGATCATGAGGCACTTGATTCCGTTTGGAGAGCAGGGCTGGTCTGCTGTCCAGGGTTGCATTGAGTTAAGGACAGAAATGCCTCCCTGTTCTTTCTCTTGATTGCTTTTCTGTCTTAATTTTTTTTTCTATCTCACCTCCTTCTTACATTCGCTGGAGGTTAAAGGGCAGAGCCCAGTGTCTAACACACCAGTTTGACTTTACACTTAAATCTCAGTCTTTGCACAGACCTGATTCCAAAGTATAAAACCACACACTGAGAAAACTTTATGTAGAAGAAGCAAATCCCACTGCCTGGCGGCCCGCCCAGAGCTCCCTGGCAACACTGCCAGCAGATTGATCACCTTCCCACATCAGCAGGGACCCTTTCTCCTGTAGGGCTCTGGGTCTGGGAAGGCTTTTGTCAGTCCCGCTGCGATTGGGCTGGATCTGCTGCCACGGCAGCGGGAAGACAGAGGCACTGCTGATTCTCCATGAGACGGTCATCCTCGGAGAACGCTGGTGAGCAGGGCCGTAATGGGATGTGAGTAAACATCCCAGGAAATCGAGTTCCCAGAGCCTTCCTTCTGCTTTTCCTGATATGCTTAGGGGGAAAATATGCACTTAACACATACATCGTAAAGGACCAGTGGGGCCTTGTCAGTGCTTTATGATAGCCAAGTGTAAATCCTCTGCACCATGGGTAGTTCCATGATTAATTGCGTTCTGTCCACATTAGGCTGCATTATTATCAGCTGCTTGCTGTTCAGCACTTGCTAGGCTGTTAATTATTGTTGTGTGGCTCTAAGGAATGTTTTCAAAACATTTTAGAATTCTACTACAGTGATGGCACAGGGAGGGATTTAATAAGCCACTGTTGTACATAAGAAAGACAAACAGATATTTTAAAACATGAAAATAATTTAGTTATGGTTTTTTCTTCCCAGGCCATTGCTGACAAAAAAATGTGTTTCTAACATTGCACTGCATGTCAGCAAGGACGCTCACCTTGGATTCCAGTTTTATTCTGCACATAAGTGGGACAGAATCCCTCTGGGCCTATGAAGTAAGTCAGAATGATGGGGAGGGATTCAAATCCTGAGATACTGCAGCATGATCTTTACATTCTCAATCAAACACTCATTACTGGCCCCTCGAGTTGGGGTGGTTATAGAGAGTGTTTATTGGTGAGTCTTTTTCTTGCTATAAATATGGAGAAAATGAAATTACATCCATGACTTTTTTCTCAGTTCTTTCCCACCAGGCCCTGGTGCCCCCTTCCCAGGTACCCAGGTGTTGCTGTCCATGGTTCAAGGTGCTGCACTGGTATTTCTGGAGGCTGGGGCTTTAATTCAAGATCAACCTGTGCTTCTTTGTTTCATGTGAGCACTGGGCAAAGAGCTGGGATTTTATTTTGTTTCATGAGGGACTTGGAGACTCGGATTAGTACAAAGTACAGGACAAAAGTGCAGAATCTACATGTTCTGAGTCTTCACAACGAACCCAGTGGAAGTTGTCATCACTGAAATGGAGAAGTTCCTTCACAAAGAAAAATAATTAGAACTGGCTCGAGCTATTCACGAGCATTTTCTTTCAAATGTCTCTAAAACATACGAAGAGTCCAAGAGTAACGTGTTCCTTTATATTCAGCAAGTCTAGTTTTCATTTTTATTTTTGGCTTCTGTGTAGATCTTTGAGGTTACCTGATTAACCCTTTCCCATTTATTTACATAAGAAAACCAAGCTCTGAGACCTCAACTCCAGAGCCTTGTCTGCAGGGACCCCGGACCTGGAACTTGGATTTCTATCTCCCACGTTGGAGTTCTTCCCATGGTGTTTTGCCATTGTTTAAAAAATCTGAAACAACTGTGGGTTTATTCCTTATAATGCTATTCCCTTAGAATTGACAGGAATCTCTTCATCACGGCGTTCAGATGTCCACATTTGGATCCACATTTATTTTCTTCAACTTCGTCTCAGCCTCCATTCAACCCAACCCCGTGTGGCCCCGCTGTCTCCACCAGCTGTGCAGACGTCTAGATGTTTCTACCCTGTCCCCTCCTGCATTTCCGGACCCCATGCAAGGCTGGCTCAACCCCGCCTCCTCTGCAAATCTTCCTCAAGCTCTTCTGTCCCCAGTTGCCGTCTGTTTGCTAAACCCCTCTAAGCTTGTGATCTGAGACACACAACTTAGCACGAAACAGCAGAGAGTTTTGTCTTTTCAGTGACTTCAGGAGAGGAGATGGGGAAACCCTGCCCAGCGATGTTCGTCTGCTTGTGCTTGTGGAAACCCCAGGAAGGCAGACAGAGGAGCTGTATCCACAGGACAAGACTGGGCTGAAATCCACGGTCAGCACAGCAACCCTGCTCATGGCACCCACTGAGAATCTACCGAATGAAACAGCACCAAAATAAATTCACCTGAGAGGCTGGGGTGGAAGAGACACTGAGGCAAGACACAGAGAATGAGGGGAGGGAGGCAGGCGACGAGCAGCTGACCTCACTCAGTCACCCCTTCCTTTGTGCATTTGATCTACACCCGTCCCCAAGGAAGCCTCTTGTGCCAACCCTCCTGCCCCGGAGCTCCCGGCCTTTCTATTGGCACTTTTATGCCCAGGGTCACCCAGCCGAGGTCCTAAGTTTTATTGGTTGGAGTTTCAGTCCATTTATAAGAGATGACCGATCACCGGGTAGTTTGGCATTAAATATTTCAACCCAGAAAGAGGAGATACCGTTTTCTTCACGCATTTAGCAAATATTCACAAAGGGCCATTGCAGCCCTTTGAATAAGACAGACAAGGGGAGGGGGCTTCCCTGGTGGTGCAGTGGTTGAGAATCTGCCTGCCAATGCAGGGGACACGGGTTCGAGCCCTAGTCTGGGACGATCCCACATGCCGCGGAGCAGCTGGGCCCGTGAGCCACAATTACTGAGCCTGCGCGTCTGGAGCCTGTGCTCCGCAACAAGAGAGGCCGCGATAGTGAGAGGCCCGCGCACCGCGATGAAGAGTGGCCCCCGCTTGCCACAACTAAAGAAAGTCCTCGCACAGAAACGAAGACCCAACACAGCCATAAATAAATAAATAAAATTTTAAAAAAAAGCATTTGCTTCAAAAAAAAAAAAAAAACAGACAGACAAGGGCTCTGCCTTGATGGAGCCCATTTCTGGTGAGGGTGGGGCGAACACACATGTGGATACAGAAATAACTCCATGTTCATGACCTAAAGTAGTGACAGAGGATGAAGATGGGGGGCCTGGGGTGGCTGCTCGGCTCTGCTGGTGACATCGTTCACCTCTGCACCGCGTGTCGTGGGAGAGCTGGCAGAGGAGAGCATTTTACACTCTGGTTTGGCTAAAGCAGACCCTCAACCTGAAGAGCTGGATCATTTACATTTTGGATCATAAGAAGTGACCTTGGTCTTTACCTCAAATAGGTTCAGTATCTGGGTCTTACTTGCTGACAGCAAGTCTGAGCTGGCGGTGGAGGTGGTGTTGGGTGCCATCCAGAAGCTGCGGTTTTAGGCAGAGGAGGTGATGCTCTAAGGCACGTGTCAGCCCATGTTTCCACAGGCTGCTGTGGGAATTGCATGTGCAGGAAACGAGGGAAATGCCTGTGTCTCCGTGGGGGCACCTCCCACTGTAAAACACAGCAAGAGGAAGGTCTGTAAACCCACACACCACCCAGGGACACCTTGATTCCCGAGAATGAAGAAACTAAGATTTGTGACGCACGTAACCCTATACCCAGAGCTCGAGAATGAGTCCCAGGCTGTGCCATGCAGATCCACCCTTTCTTCCCTCTGTTCCTTGCTTTCTTCCTTCCTCTATTCTGCAGGCTTGTTGAGCACCCGCTGCCTGAGACAGAATCTGAGGGCCCAGCAGGGGGCAAACCACCCAAGGTCCCTGCCTCCGATGCCTTGCATGTTTGGCTGCTCTTACGCCACCGTGAGTCACAGTCCTAGTGACCTTGTGGCCTGGACTCAGAGCCAGCTCCGCTCATCCCAGTGTCAATGTACGTGTTAGGACGCAGCAAAGTCTGCTCAGCACACAACTCCAGTGAACAGTCGCACAAAGCTGGGCTGGAAGGTGGGGGATGGATAGACAGATGCATAGGCTTACAGATGGAAGGATGGATGGATGGATGGGAAGAGAGATAAGGATAGACAGATCTGGTTATTTGATATCTTTTTAGCGGGGATTTTCGGTAAAATGTTAACACTACACAAGGATATGGAACAGCAAGTATTTTCCATTCTCCTCTAGCTACTCCATCTAGGAAAATGTGACTCAACTTATACACCTTTATAAAGAGGAATATGTAATTTTAAATGGTGATTTGTAAGAGCAATTGTGAGAATTTAATCAGATTATTGTAGTTATTTTGGAAGCATATCGTGTCACAGAAATTCTAAATAACGACTATTTTCTCCCTTAAAATAATCACCTTCCTCTTCGGAAACTGCTACCAAAAGGTCGGTGAGCGTGATCGAGGGAGGGTCTCGGCCCGTGTGCTCCCAGGAACACGCCTGCTCTTTGCACAGAGAAGTGAGATTGCAGTAGTAGGACTGAAAGGCATTTTAATGAAGTGCTATTGATTTTCAAAGTTATAAATCGTAGAAACGTAATGATTTTTAGCAAATATCTTCTACACTTCTCCTAGGGCCAGGCCATAAACTTGGATGATAAATATGAAGAAACACAACATAGAGCTCTCCAACCGCATAAACGCACACGAAAGTGGACACATGTATGCACATGTGTGCAGACGCACACATGTGCACACACACGTGCATGGTTTAAATTTCAACCCAAATATGACAAGATTTGACTTCAGCATGTTTTATTTTGAAACCAGGGCACGGACATAGCACAGGGAAATGCTGTTTGGTAAAAACCAAGCCAAACCAAACCACAACAGGGCCACTCCTCTGAAATTCTCTGTGTCCCCACCTAATTTAGGCAGGTCACAGAAGTGACCTCAGAGACCTGGTTGTTCTCAACACTGACTCTTTAAGATGGACCCCCAGTTACCACCCACGATCAGACAGTGCATAGCCCCTGATCCCAAACTAGTAGGTTCTTCCCCTGGCTGAGCCCCCCACCCAGGAAGGACGTTCTCTCTTCTGAAGTTCGCAGGCTATACTCACTCCAGTTGTAAAAGATGAATCTGCCAAATTCTGTCACACACTCAGGGACATTCCTGCACTCATTTGTGTTTCCTGTAACATTTCAGGTCACCTCCGGAGCTTTAGAAGCAACACAATACCCACACTATTCTTCCAGTTGATATAATTAAAGACGTACATGTATGTGTAATAAAAACACTTTGAATTGAATTCGTTTCATTACCAGAACAACCAATACTGGTTAACTGAAAGCAATATAAGTGTGCAAATATTCATTAATAATCTAGCTTTAACTAGCTCTAAGCAGCTTTTCATAAAAACCAGTAGTTACTTTCCAGAACAAACACTTGTTAATTTTTCTGGTCAATTTTCATTGTAGACAATTTGCTGTCACAGTTGGATGCAGTTAAGCAAACCAATCTGTATTTATAGAAGTCAATTTTTTTTAAACCCTTGAAGGTGGGTATAAACTTAAAACATTTCTCCGGATTCAATACATATTAACTAAAATAAGTGTATTTGTGAAACTGAAAAGATCATAAGGTACACTGAGAATTTATGGAATCTTTACAGTTTTTTGTTTGTCTTACGTACACCAATGCTTCTATCACCTGTGGTCGTTAAGGTTAAAATATGCATAATTTTAATGGGTTATCTTGAGAAGGATCATCTCCATTCATTATTTAAACCACTTCTCAAGACGAAATGTTCGTATGTGAATTCATTCACCAGGAGATTTTGGAGTCCTTCTGTTTGCAAAGTTCTGGATGGGGTGGTCCCTGGCAGGCGTGGTGCCTGGGAGTGTGGTCCATTCTGTGCACGTTTAGTGGGTGTCACATGTAACCTGTGCAGCATCTGAAGGGCCCTCACCTAGGACGGCCTCTCAGAAAGTCCTATTGTCAGACTCACCCGTGGACAGCACCCGACCTGAAAGGTCCAAGTCAGACATGACTCTGCCCCCAGTTTGTAAAAACCTCCAAATAAAAGCCTCCCTACATGGTCTGCTGTGACCCTTCCCACCCTGGGCATCCCCTCTTTCGGGAAATCCTCACCGTGAGCTCAGAGCCACCCACTGTGTGCACGTCCGTGTCCTCCGGAGGCAGAATCAGCTGGCCACACTCCTCCCCCAGAATTTAAAACCATCATTAAGTGACTCTCCAGGTCCCTCTATGTCATGTGGGGTGATCGTGGCCCCCTTATCTTCCCTAAAACATCCCTCAAACCCAGCTTCGGCTTCTCTCCAAGCCTCTCTGTGTTCATCTCTAGACCATTCCTGGGGCTGTTATTAAAGCACTGCTCTACTTCCCAGAGGGGAGGCCTCTCGCCTGGCAAACAGGGTGACCAAGAACATTGTGAAGAATCCTGAGTCAGTAAAAACTAGACAGAGGCTGCCCGGTGGTGCAAAGGCAACTGCTCCAGGTTCACGGGTGGAATTCACACCCTTCTCCGGGGGGGGGGCTCTGAGACATGGGCTTGGAGCACTGCGGTCCTTTCTCAGGTGTAATTTTATGTTAGGTGATGGCTTTCCAGCACAAATCATACTGGAAACGCTCATCAGAAGCTGGGCCAGGGGCACGAGTGACAGCAGGGCTGGGGGAGAAACTGAAAAAGAAGTTGGTGAAAGCAGACTCAGTGGCTTAAAAAGCACAGGAGAAAACGATGCCTATTTCATGTGGGGACATTCCACTCACATCCACAGCGCTAGGAGGAGTGAAGATCATCAAAGTAGTTGAAGAAAACTTTAAAGACACAGTATTTGAACTTGTTCAATTTGAATATACATATATTATGTGTATCATGTATATAATATTTTAAAAGAATTTCCAACCAACAATTTTTAGTCTCTTTTGTTTAACTTTTGGCACTTAAAGGAATAGGTCTTTTTCTTCTGATAAATGACATTATGACTTAATACTCTTTCATTATTGAGAGGCTATTGTTTGAAATCTCATAGGAAGGTGTCCCTGACATGACTGAGCAGAGCGGGTCCCTGCTGAGTAAGCCATCTTATTTAAAAATATTGAGGTTCCTTCACAAATGGTTCTGCTGTAGACAACATCAGACACATAAACCCTGCTCCTGTGGAAACCTTCAGATTCTATGTCTTGCCAGTTTCAGAGCAGGAAGAAAGAGGAGTCACCAGTGGCACCTCCACCTGGGCAGCCCTCACAGCATCATCCGTTAAGGACGGCACTCTTCCCCGGCCAGAGCTGTAATCACAGTGCTTCCCAGATCCCGGTTCCTGGAGAAAAACTCAAGTCTAAATAAAGCCGACATATTCTTGAAAACCAAATGTGCTTTCCTAGAGTAGATGGGGAAGAGTTTTTCTTACGTAATTACATTCAACTTAGAATTTAAAGTTTTCAAGTACTTTTACATCAACTAATTCATTTGTTCCTTGACACTAAAAAACTAAACAGGATCCATGCAGGATGGAAAATATTGCGATAAGATAACCTCTGTCCACTACCAGAGGACCCTTAGGATAAGCTCACGGCCCCCTCCTAGAACGGGGTACCATGTAACTTTGCTGTCATTCTCGAGTTACGTTTCCACGCGGTGCTGTGCTGTAACTCCTCTCAGTGAGTCACCTTCTGACCAGGTGGAGGTTTTGGGTAAAATGTTAACACTACATGAGGATATGGAACAGCAAGTATTTTCCATTCTCCTCTAGCTACTCCATCTAGGAAAATGTGACTCTACTTATACACCTTTATAAAGAGGGATATGTAATTTTAAATGGCAATCTGTAAGAGCAATTGTGAGAATTTAATCAGATTACTGTAGCTATTTTGGAAGCTTATTGTGTCACAGAAATTCTAAATAATGACTATTTTCTCCCTTAAAATGATCACCTTCCTACAAGCAAAGCAGGACCCCTTCTGTGAGGATGCGTCCAGATGCTCTTTGGCCATTTCTCCAAAGAGATTTGTATCAGGGGTGCCAGATGGGAAAATAGAGATTAAAATGACAAACGTTTGGGTCTGGCTTTGAAAGAATACGAGTAAATATTTTGTGTGAGCAGGGAAAAACAGGGGTCCTCCCACCAGCAGACAAAGCCTTTGAGGTTTGGGCAGGGAATGGGTATTTTCAAAATTTTTTATTGGAGTAACACTGGTTTATAACGTGGTAGGTTTCACGAATAAACATTATGTTTCTACTCCTCTACACGGGAGGTTGTTTTTAACCTGGAGGAAACTTTACAGCAATGAAAAGTTTCCTCTCCAGCCCCCACCAGTCCCCAGTATATTTCCTGAATTACCCTGTCAAGTTCAACACGCAATATAAATGAAAAAACTTTTAATCATTCCAGGAGAGACGCATGACAGATGTAGATATTACACTTCAATATATGGAAATAGCCTCAAAATGTCATTAACTTTTGAATTAACAATGAGCCTTGATTGTTTGAGAAGAGGTGACATATTTCCCCATTTAGAGTTTGGGACAAGAAGTTAATTTAAATGCCAAAAGTACATATATTTGAGTAACATGATGTCAAATCTTTTAGCATTAATATAAAAATGGCATTTATAAAAGCTATAATGAATGTAGCTAAAGGCATGCTTTCTTGAACAGTTTTACTCAATTGAGACCTTACAAAGCTTCAGTCTATTGTTCCACTTTCATTAGTGTTTTTTTTTTTTAGCCCAATTATAGTAAAGGATATATATTTCAAGTTAACATTTACCGAGCATTGACTACAGGACAAACACTGTTCTTTATGCCCTGGGTGCATCATCTAGTTCTCACAACAACCCCAGGAGGCAGCTCATTGTGTTATCATCCTTTTCCAGGGGAGCAAGTGAGCCTTTAGATTAAGTATTTTTTTCTGGGGGGACACATCCATAAACAGTGTCTCCTGGTCTAGCCGGTTTTCCTGGAAGGTGCCCAGTTCTCCCAGGAGCTGCATTCCTCTCTGGACTCAGCGTCCACAAGCCGTGGCACTCAGCCCTGCCCTAAGCTGAGAGGCAGGACAAGCAGTCATTGTCTGAGCATATTCTACGTGTTAACACAGTCACCAGGTTCTCCTGTGTTCCCAATGCCTGCACCCACCTGGCAGGGAGTGTTGGGTCCTTGTTTTCACCACCTGCCCTGAGATCAGAGTGTGCCAGGTGGGAAGGGACAGTCTCAGTAAGTTTCTATTTTGGGACATCGGGGCTGTTATCCCTCATTAGGGTCAAAGGGTTTTTGCAGCTGGGGTAGGTAGCAGTGACACCAAAAATGTCTGACAGTGTCAGAAAGTTCTAGAAGAATGGGAGGAGCCCATTTGTAAGACTGTGGTCTTACAAACAACCTGCTTTCCCTCCCCTCTGCCCGTGTTGGCCATTTGGGAGCTGGGCTCAGAGCCTGTGCCGTGGATGCCGCTGGCTGTAGAGCCATCCCCCAGCTACAGGGGAGTCCCTGGGAACCCGTCAGCTTTGGTCCAGGCTACCTTTTATCAGCTGTGTCTCCCCCTCTTCTCCCTGGACCATCTGAGAGGAGGCTGATGAGGAAGTATTTGCTCCACACTAATAACAGGAAGCCGTAGCTACCACACTGACTCTGTCCAGGTCCCACATCATAACATTAGGGGCCCCAGCACCACCTCAAATCCTCAGACGTGCCCTTGGAACACAGGGCCTTCAACGCAACTCTACCTCAGAGTGAAACCTGGGACCCCACTGGGCACCAGTGTTGGCAGGGTCAGAAGAATGGTCGAACCCCACTGCTCACAAATGTTCGGATGCCACTGGCCGAGGGGCCACATTAGCTACACTTACACACCTCCAGTGATGGGGAACTCACTATCTAACAAGCAGGTTTCCAGTTCCTCCTGAGGAACTCTATTCTATCTGTAGGTAATTCGTTAGAGACTTTTTTTTGTAGACTCTCAGCTTAACTGTCTCCCTAATTTACAGTTGATGATCACAGTTTAACTCCTCAGATTGACAGGGTTAAATCTAAGCTCACTCCTAAATGCTCAGTTCTTTAATGGGGGCAAGCTGGAAGGGAGAGGTGGAATATTATTTTTCCCTTTCAGTATGATAATCACTAGAGATGTTTAAAAGAAAGTGGGTGAAAAGTGACAAATGAGCAAAAAATTCTACCTTTTAGTAAAGGTTAAAAGCAGGTGTCAGACCTCGAAGTTTATCACAGCTAAACGGACTCAAGTGGCCCACCAGCATTTTGACTTTAAGTGTGAGGCAAACACTTGACAGAGAAAAGCAAAAATCTGTGGAGGCTCTAAACCAAACATTATAGATAAAGGACCAACCTAGAGTGGATTCTGTTGTTGCCTGGGACACTTACTACAGCTGTGTGAAATATTCTGTGTATGCCTATTTTATATGTGCATACACACACACACACACACACACACACACTTAACGTACTTTCAATACGTATTTTTATGGGAGATCTGAAACACAAGTCAACTATAAAAAGAAATACTTTCTTATTTTCTGCCTTGTCTATGTCAGTTGAAAAATATATCAGTGAGAAAATTACTTTTTTAAAGGGAGACTAACTTTAGTAATAGAAAGTAAGGAATAAAGAAGAAATATCCAAATGAAAAGCCTGGTAAACCCAGCTTACACTGACAGGGAAAAAGCTGCCCTTTATTCCTGCCTGGCAAAAATAGCAAGATTCTAAAATCTATTCTTGGCTACAGTTAATGTATACTATGAACCCAGAAAGAGTTAGGCTTTTAGGGAAAAAAAGATTGTTTCTAATTGTTTTTATCCTTATGCTGAGGTATTCTTGCTGAAAGATAAGAATTAGCTATATCCAAGAAAAGTTTCAATAAATCGTAAATACATATTCAAAGGAAAAAATACATGTAGATAATATGGAAGCCATATGTTACCAACGTAACAACTCATTATATTATTTAGTGCCTGATATAAAATAGCTCAATAAAATAATCTTGGAGCATTTAAATCTAAATTGGCATTGGCAAGGAATGAAATATCTCCAAAAGGGTGAAGAAGCCAACAGATTTCACTCAAAGCAACACCAGGAAATGGGTCTGTTCCCATGTGGACCTGCCATTCCTGTAACTTCATAGAAAATGATGAAACGGCCCGACATCAGTTCTGAAAACCCACGCAGAGCGTTGTTTAAACCACTGTGTTTTTTTAAAGGAAAGAAAAGGTCTGCATTTCCTTCTGGAGCATAGAAGCTATTGGGTTTTACACCCTGGAAACGGTCTACAGTCAGCAGAGCTGCACGAGCTACGTCTTGCAGGCAGTTTCCTGTGTCGCCCTCATCTTTGTTTTGAAAGAGCTGCCGGGAGACCCCAGACCCAAACATGTCCTGCTAGTGGTCAGCCAAGGACCCCGCCGCGCTTTGCATCCCCAGTCAGCCTGCCAAGGTGATTTTTCTATAAATCTTTAAAAAATCTGCTCCAGATGGTTGTAAATCATTATACACTTTACCTCCATGTGGATGTGACATTTATTATGTTTTTTTTTTTTTTATTTTTTAGATCAAAAGTTCTCATTCCCCATATTTGTGTCATTAATGACCACTTTTGAGAATCTGGCCCTAAAGCTCAGAAATCAAAGTCAGAACATACGTGAGATCATAAATTCCCAAAGGACACGGATTTTGTCTATATTGTTTCAAACACACCCAAGCAATGCTTGGCATGTGGCAAGTGATGGGGACCATGAACCCACACCCTCTAGCTTTGAGTCTTCTTGGCCCTGAGCACAGGATTTCAGGCCTCCTTTAGTTTCCGTGTGTGGGGGGTGATTAAATATTGGTGAAACTGGTCAACGGCTCCAGGTCACACATGGCTACTTTGGCCAATGCATTCAAGGATTTATTTGTTACAATTAAGCCTTTCCCAGCTCTCATTTCTCAAACTGTACATTCCTGCCAATTGGATCTTTTTTTTTTTTTAAACATCTTTATTGAAGTATAATTGCTTTACAATGGTGTGTTAGTTTCTGCTTTATAACAAAGTGAATCAGTTATACATATACATATGTTCCCATATCTCTTCCCTCTTGCATCTCCCTCCCTCCCACCCTCCCCATCCCACCCCTCTAGGTGGTCACAAAGCACCGAGCTGATCTCCCTGTGCTATGCGGCTGCTTCCCACTAGCTATCTATTGTACATTTGGTAGTGTATATGTGGATCTTTTGATCAGAGTAAAACTACCACACTGATAAAAGTTATACAAAATAAACAAACGCAAGAGGAAAAGCTATCTCTCAGAGTTGGCCTCCTACCTCTGGGTTTTCAAACTATCAGGTCCCCTCAGGGGCATCCCCAACAGACACACACTCCCACAACCCCAGCCCCGTGGCCGGGGGCCTCACGGACCTTCTGGGAGAAACGTGAAAGGCAGACGGGCTGCAGCACTGACCCCAGGACATCATCTCCATTTACAGATGGGGAGACTGGGGTGTCAGACCCCAAGGCCACAGAGCTGGAACTCGAAACTCAGCCCTGACAAACTCTGGCCCGTGTGCTTTAACCAATGCACTACATCTTAAGTAAAATAAGCCCTAGGAAACAGCAAAAAACAAAATCTTGCAGGCAGGACATTAAAGATTTTTGAAAAGTAGTTTTTGAAACTCTCTCTTTTGCAGTTTTTTTTTTTAATTGAAGTATAGTTGATCTACAATGTTGCAGGTGTACCGCAAAGTGATTCAGTTATACATATATGTATTCTTTGCAGAATTTTAATACAAAGCACTTGAACCTATAAATGTCGCCGTCTGGAGATGGAAGGGGAATGATCCTGTTACCCCACCGCACGCACACACACACACACGCGTGCACACACACACACACACTCACTCTACAACGGTCTTGTGCTCCACATGCTGATTCCCAGACCGGAAACCACAGGTCATCCCCACAGCCAGGTCACCGGGATGGTGGCTCACAGTGGGGCCTTGGTTTACCTTGTGACTTTTATTTCCAAAGCACCAGTGACTTCTGCTTCACAGAAGGTGAGGAAGTGCATGAACGAGGTTGGGGAGGGAGGCCCTGGGGCCTCTTAGAGACCCTCTTTCTTGTCTCCCAGTTTCTGCTGAGGAGAGGAGATTGGCTAACTTGCCAGGTCTTCAGAAACCCGACTCAGATCCCAGCCCTGTTCTGAGAATGACCAGGAACTCAGGCAGGACAGTGTGGCCTGGAAACCCGTCCACGGACTGGCCATACCGGCCCAACCACGTGAGACCAGAGGCGCGGCTCAGGGGACCCCACCCGCCAGGTCGCTGCAAAGGCAGGGGTGGGGCAGCATTCACCACGCCCCTCACACGGGCTGAGGACCAAGGATCAAAGCTCCGAGTCAACCACAAGGAGCTCGGCACAATTTTCAAATGCAGGCGGCACTTCTCCAGGGCTCTGAGTGCCTCTCCTGGGCTGCAGCAGCCTTGGGGAGCCACGTGACAACACACGATGCCACGCGGTGCCACACGACGCCACTGCTGATTTACTGCGTGGGGAGCAGCACTCCATCACTGTCCCCCGGCTGCCGCTGCCACCAGCTCTGCCTGTCCCCGGGCAGCTTGCTTACAGAGGAAATTATTCACTTGCTTGTATGTTACATGCAAAACAAACTCTTTTTAGCTGTCTCCATCTATCATCTGGCCTGGCTGTGGGCTTGGTAGGGAGCAGGGGGCAAGGGCAGAGGAGTGGAAGGTGCCGGCTTCTCATTGAAAAGGCAGGAGGAGCACATGCGGGCAGTGACAGAGAAACGCGCAGGCCGGCCCACGTGCTGTTCCATGAGCTCTGTCTCGTCCTGCTGGTGCCAGTGCGGAGGGGACAGTCGGTGGCAGCGTTGGGGAGCCTGCAGGGTTTCTTGTCTGCGGCAGCGGAGCTCCGTGGAGTCCCCTGCCCGGCAGCTCACACTTTCCAGAAGCAGGAGGCCTTTCAGACTCTCAGATAAAGTGACAGGTTGCGCTGGCATCGAAGCTTCTTTCTGGGGTCTGGGATTTTTCATTTTGTTTCATTATTGTTTACATTTAGGACATATAGCTTCACTCTCAAAAAGATGATGCCCAGAGAGTCTTCAGGTGTGACTCTGTCACACTAATTTTCACAGGCACTTTAGAAAATGCACGTAACGTCCCTGCAAACACACCTAAACGAGATCGGAGAATACAGGCCAGTTGCTGGTCGAGTAGGAGCCTCAACTGCCTAGTGGATGTAGAAGAAACGGGTATTTTGGCGAAAATCTCAGCACATGGAATCTGGATGCTTGCGGATGCTAAAGAAGATGACCAGTAGAAGGACGGACTCATCGCTGAGTAGATGCCCTGCCCGCCTGGCTCTTCATCTGGCCTAGTCGACTGGATGGGCTCTGAACCTACAGTAGGTCCCCACTTGGGGGTGAGATGGCTCAGGTGGGGGATGCCCGCCGGCCAACAGAGCTTAGAGAGACGCGGCAGAGAAACATGAACTTTCCAGTCCTGGGGAACAGAGCCCTGGGATCGAGGTGGCCGTGTCCCTGGACTCCTCCCAATTCCAGCCGCAGTCCTTTCCATTCCTAAATTCTCTGCTCACATCAGCCTGGCATCTCCAGGCAGCCCCACCCTCCTCTTCATTTGTTTCAATATCTGGGAGGGGCTGTGCCGCGTCCTTTGAGGTGCTCCAGGCTCAGTGTAGACCTAGGGGTGCGTGAAGGGCGAGGGTTCTGCACGGGGCCCTGAGTGGCGACGGGCACCCAAGTCCACGTGGTCAGCCTCTGTCAGCGCCAGGCCGGCTTAGACAAGCTGCTGCGCCCCGATTCTAGAAGCACAGTGACAGCCGGCAGGGAAATGCAAGGTGCCTGAAAATGTCGGGCGAGAAAATCCAGAGGGGAAACTGCACCCAAGTTCCACCAGCGCCCCGTGGCCTCTGTTGTCACCACTAATGTTATTTATTGCAGCTCCACGTTCCTTTTGAGGCATAATTAAAAAAGATAAATAACTGGAGAGACCTTCGCCAAGATAAATGAATAGTTTGAGGCCTTTTCATTTCGTTGCCTTTTCAGGAACATTAGAAAGAAGGGAAGTGCTTTGGAGCTGTCTGTAGAAACTTCCCAGAAAAGGGCTGCAAGGTCGCAGGAGCTGCTACCTGCCGCCCTTTATCTGTGGTTCCTTCTACCACTGGCCCCAGGAGAAAACAAAAAAAAGATATTTTATTTTATTTACTTAGGGTGTATCCAGATCTGGAAGTTTTAATATATGAGCCTGAAATGCCATCAAGTTGATTCAGGGAATTCTAAATGAGTATGTGCATGCCTTCTCTCCAAGGAATAATTTAGGGAAATCCAACAAGATTGGGTTTAAAGACACACAGGCACTTTAGCAGAAAGCTTAGGACACTGACAAAAATATTTTTTACAGTTTTAAAAAGCTTCTGCTGCTTTTTTTTTTTTTTTAAAGTGTAAAATTTCTCTGGCCTTTTGAGCTTCTGAAGATTATGATATGAGGTTTATATCCTGTCTGTCCTGCACTCTTTCCTTTGCTTCCTAAAATAATCCCTCTTCCTCAGTAACGACCTCTTGAAAGCAGGATTTATCTCTAACCCTTTTGCACAAAACCAGGCACAAAGTGACTTTGTTCAACCAGAAGCTCCCGGATGTGGGGTGGGCCACACAGCAGGCTCTATTTTCAGCCTGTTCCCCAGCCACCCCAGGACTCTGCATAAACTGAATTAATTCACACTTGCCTAGAGACACATTAGGAATTGGTGAAGAGTTTACTTTAAAAGTCTATTTTCTAGGAAATATTTGTTCCACTTTTTCTCATGCTACTTCCCTAGTTTTACAAAATAAACACATTGTGCCTAAAATCACTGCTGCATTCCCTGGAGAGCTATTAACCTAGATAAAACATGTGTGCCCAAGAATGGGTCCACACTGATCTTCAATCTAGAGATTCGAACCCTGATAGGAGCGTCTGTCCACGCGACCAGCCTCTGATGCTGTTTCAGTTGCCTTTCAAGTTTACATCACATTCAGAAGATATGTCTAGAGTTATAACCACTCACAAAGTAGTAATAATGAAACCAGTATCTCAGTGCAAAAGAGACAACCATTTACTGAGTGCTTTTTACATGCCTTCTGTGTTAAAAGCATCTTCCGTGCATTGGGCATATAGTCAGCGCCGTGTGCCATGGAGGGCACTGCTGTGACCCGATCTGCAGAGGGACTTGGGCTCAGAAAGCCTGAACAGGTTGTGAGGCGTCAGACAGCTCTTCACCTCTTCTCCCAGGCTGGGTTAGGTCTCCATGGTTTGACTTTCTGCAGCATTTCACATGGATATTATTTTATTTGATGCTTAGAGCAATGTTGAGAATGTAGGTGCTCAGATGAAGCTCAGAGAGTCTGAACACGGCACCCAGACACACAGCGACTAAGTCACAGGCCCGAATCTCAGACTGAAACCAAACCACATCGACTTGAACCTTTGATCCATGTTTGATTGAACCAAGCTAATTGGCTTGTATGCAACACATTTCAGAGAAAGGGGAATTCTTCTTATAGTCTTTGAAACATCCCCAGTATGTATCTAGTTTGAGATCGTATTACAAATTGGTGCTACTTACGGATTTGTTGAGTCCTACATGACTCCTAATTTGCTCTCTCCAGCGCTGGGTTTCACAATTTTTTCCAGAAGATAGCCTTTGCTAGCCTCCCCTACATATCTTCCCCGATCCTCTTCCACATTTGACTCTTTCTTGACTGTTCTAATCTACAATGACTTCTCTCTCTGTTGTCTCCATTGTTTACTTGCTGGCTAACGTGCGCCCACATGTACCGTTTACATTTATTTTACAGCTACAAGTGCTTCTTTACACATGGTGTGGGTGTCTCACATGCTTAGGCCCGCAGGAGGAATTCTAATTTGTTGATTACTTTGCAAGAAATAATCCTGTAACAAGGGTCAGCCTGCCAGATGGCGTGGAGGCCTGGGCTCCCTGGGGCAGCCAGGCGTGACGAAGTCGGATGCCCCTGGACGAGGTGGCTGGTCACCGGGGTCCGGTTTCCCCTCCACTTTCCAGCTCCCTGAGCCACTGTTTTGCTGGGGATCAGTTGTATCTTCGTAAAAAGTATATATTGACACAGACAGGATAGCCCATTAGGTTCTGCTGAAGTTCTTGCATCTGTGATTTGCACATAATTACTCTCCAAATCACCTGAGACAGTGTCTGAAATCGTGTGGATGCTGAGGTCCTGAGGGGTGGTGGTCATCCCCGCATTAAGGGCTCGGCCTGGAGGTGTTTCTCATCAATCCTCAGGGTGTCAAGGGCCCACGTGGATGGGAACTGCCCATGAAATACTGTTCCTTTTCATAGTTAAAACACAATTACAGACTCCCTGAGCATCTTCACAATATCAAACGTGGGTGGACAATGAAAGCCAAGTTATGTGCTGGCGTCCCGCATTGTGACACCTTAGGGACCCTCCACGGTCACCACTTCCCATCACATTCTTTGAGGCATGGGGTTAAGTGACAGATGGACACAGAGGGGGCCTGTCGGCTGGATCACGTCTACTCGCCCTCCATCCAGGCCCCTCAGGGAGGAGGATGCTGGGGGTGCCTGGGAGCTGGCTTTTCCTCCAGCCGGCATCCACGAGAGGAGAGGGTGAAACACCGTGAGCACATGTTGACAAGCTGAGGGCTTTCGCGGTCGCGATGCAGGAAAAGACACGCCAGGAGGAGAAGGACAGAGGCAGCCCTGTAGATAAGCCAGGAAAGCAGACTCGAAGCACAGATTTGAAAAAACCAACAATGTGAAAATGGAAGTTTCCCCAAGTCTCTTCTTTGTGGACTTCATCACCTCCCAACATAAAAGAGTTGACTGCTGGTCCACCTGTTTCAAATCCGTGCTGCTGGCCCATAACACGTCCAGTCTGCTCTGTCCTTCACTCTCCTGAATTAAACTGGCACCTTCCCGACCCTGACCATCAGCAAAGACCCTTTCAGAGGTGGGATATCTAGTCCCTGTTTGTCCTCTGCAGTGAGACATGCCTGGCGTTTGTTCCATAGGGAGGGAAAAACCCGACGTGCTTGAAAAGACGCACACGGTTCAAGGTTCAGCGACCACGGGCGTATTCCTTTACACGGGACGCCTCCAGCAAAGGCTGACGCGCAGCCACTTAGATCCCACGTGCTGTGCATGGGGGCAGGCATGTGCCGCCGTATCAGGACGGGCGGCAGGACAGTCCCAGCCTGACTTTCAGAACCCGCCCCCCCCAGTTGAGGTCACCTCAAGGACATCAGGGAGCCGTGCTTTTCTCCCTCCTGCCGAGGTGACCCAGGCTTTCAGACAGTCACACTTGGAACAGGCTGCTTGGCTGCTCGGCCTCGGGGCGGCCTGTGCGGTCACCGCCGCAGGATGACAAATTGCCTCTCTGCCTGCTGGAGCTGTGCCAGCCCCTCCGCGGCCCCTCCAGATGGGCCTGACTGAACTCCCGGCCGTGGGAGAGTGTGACGGCTCCATTACGAGGCTCCCACAGGCAGCCGGCAGGGGTCTTTCCAGGCTCGCCCTGGGGTGCGGGTGCGTGGGTCTGCATCGGCGAGGCACGCAGAGACGCTAAGCTGGACGGCGGGCGCCCTCCGCAGCCCCGATGATGCTCCCGGGGCACTGGAGGCATCTCTTCCTGAGCTCCCCGGGCCCAGGTACACACTCGTCTAAAGGAAACGGTGTTGGATCTCACTTGTATGTGGAATCTAGAATAGTCAGCTCCCTAGTAACAGGGAGCAGATGGTGGTTACCGGGGAGAAGCAGACCCCCTCCCTCAGGTGGTCCCCTCCCCAAATCCTTGCACAAAAAAGCTCTACCTGGTGCCTGGTGCTCAGAGAACCCGACCAGCCGACCCCCAATCAGCCCACGTGCCGGCCTCCCCGCTCAGGAGGCCCGACCCTCCCGCTGCTTCACCAGGACCTTGGGTTTCCCCCAGTGGCCGCTTTCTCTCCACGCCCCACCCCGGACCCACCGGGAAGGCCAAGTGGGCCCAGCTCCAGACCTACCCAGAGCATCCTGCACGTCAAGCCCCTCACGCCCTGGAGCCACTGACCCCCGCCCTGTATCTTAGCACAAAGGCCACTGGATCCTTTAGAAACCTGGGTCAGACGTGCCCAGGCCAGGGGCTGCAGTCCTCCCAGGTGACCCCATTGTCCTCCACACGGCTTTCTCCAGCCGCCCTGGGCTGTTTCAGCTTCCTGAAACAGGAAGCTGTTTCATTGCTTCCTCCCCCAAGTGCACACGCCCGCATCCCCAGGGCCGTCCAGCTCCACCCCGCGACTCTGGGGCCTCTTGCTGGTCCACGGCCATCACCCATGTCATGTCACGGTGTTGGTAGATCCGAGACAGCCATGGCCCCCGATTCAGTCTCAGTGTGGGGCTCCGCCCAGGGTGGGGAGGGGGGCAGGGGGCTCCGGAGTGGGCTCCATCCCTGGAGGGTCAAGACCAGGATGGGTGGCAGGAGGGGACTGTGGGCGGTGGGAGGGCCAGGGGACGGGCTCCCTCCAGGGGCGTCCGTTGGCTGTCTGCTCCATCCGACCACCTCGTCCTGAGAGGGACCCCCTAGAACAACTGGGGGGTGGTTTCCAAACCAACGCGAGGTGCAGCCTGCAAGAGCAGGCGCCTGTTAGTGCCCCTTCCTGCACCGACGGGATGGGTGTGGCAGGGGACAGTGGACGGGCTGGTTTGTGGGGATCACCGGGCCCATCAGAAGTGAGCGCTTCATCGTGAGTGTCCGACACCTCTGCAGTGCACATTTAATTATAACTAATTCACTATCGATTAGCCATTTGTGCTCAGGAAACCACAGCAAGAATGCCCTGCTTGTTTAACCATCAAAACGGAGGAGCACCGAAATCCTCTGTATTTTCAAATACTCTGTCCTCTGGGTGAAAGATCGGCATTTTGACCGATTCTAGAGCAGATGTGGAAAACAATACTAGTGAAATTAAAGAAGAGTGAAAGCTGGAGGACGCATTTTTAATCGGATGCTCCCCCAGGCGTGGCCGACCGGAGCAGGGAATTCACGCTGGTCAGCGCCCGGGTGGCTCGTCCTGTCCTGAGTGTTGTAGGCAGCATCTCCGCTCCTAAGTTGTCCTGTGGGTGTCGAATGACCTCTCCGGGGAGGGAAGAGACCTGTTTTTCATGTTTACATTACATACGAGCTTATGAATTAGTGGGTTTCAGGAACACTTGTTGTGAGGTGTGAAATCTACTGCCTCCCATAAAATAAAGCACAGATTTACTTTTTCAGATAACTGTAATGAGCCCACGCAAGAGTAAGGTCTGTAGAAAATTTTAAGCATTTTTATTAATATATTTCTGGGATGTTTTACTCACTGCCTGCCCTTCGAAGGAGAATACACACAGTGGTTCAGCCTTTTTTAAGGCAAGTGATCATCCATATGGGTATCAATATCTTGGAAAGTCATTTTAAAATAATTTCCTTTGGGTTAATGGAGTGTTCAGGACAATCTATGCTTATCTGAGGGTCCCAGAAGGTCAGTCTCAGACCCTGGGATTCTGCAGACATCACTCTCAGCTCACCTCCTGCCTCCCCTCCATGGATCCAGAGAGAGACAGAGAGAGAGGGAGAGAGAGAAACAGAGCAAGCTCAATTGTACAGAACTGTTTCCCTATATTATAAATACTTGGCTTTGTGAATGGCCTTTACACCTGATATTGGGACCCTAAGATCTGGACTGGACAGTACCGAATGTGGGATGAGTGTAGAATCTTACTAGAACTAAATTCCTTTAGGCAAATATGCTCTCTGGTATCAAGTTAATTGTAGTAATTATAACTAGTAATTTTAAAGTAATACACTTGTCATATGGGGTATTATTATGCTTGGGGCAGAGCTCTCCTTTGGCCCAGGGACACTGGGGTTTCTCCCACATGCAAGCATCAGGTCAGGCAGAGAAAAGCAAAGCCAACCTGCTACAAGCAAGATGCTGTAGGAGAAAGAATTTAGAAACCCCGTGCCCCTGAAGCAGTGCTTTCTATCCAATCTGCTTTGAGTGAAGGTGCAGGTGAAGCTGGGGTCTTACGGGGCAGCTCCACGCCCCATGCCCCACGCGTGATACTCTCCAGCCCATGCGCCGTGTAAAGTGTCGGCGAGAGATCCAAAGGGGTCTCCAGGTGGCATGTCTCTTCAGATCTAGACTTTCAAGAAAACATGAAAGCAGTGAAATGCTATTAATCAGACTCCGACAGTGTCTCTCAGCCTCCATAAATCGTTTCTGGTGGCACTGCTGATTCTAATTAATGGCGCACTCATTGCTAATAGGCAGTAAGACTCAGCCCTGGGAAAGGAAAGCAAGAATAACTCATGGAATTTGAAAAATTCATATTCTTTTGTGCTTAAAATTTCCTTCCTCCTTTTAAAATCACAATAGAAGCAACACTTTCACTTCACCTTACTGAAAATTCTCAAGGAATTCCTGCTCCTCAGCTCCTGGCCTCTCCCGTCTCCTCCAAAACTACAACATCCAGGGCATATAGCTCCTTTCTCTAAAGTCTGTTGAGGGGCCCGACAGCAGGTGACGTCTCCTTGGCTGGAAGTGGTCACCCAGTGACAGATCTCAGAAGACTTCCGAGGATGTAGTGCACTTTATCCTTGACGCTGAGTGGAATATTCAGCATTCCAGAATCAGAGCGCAGTCAGGAAAGCTCCCTTTGGTTGGAAGATATTGATGGAAAGACAGAGAACCTGGGAGTTCCCAGGGGGCCCAGAGGTGCAACCCCTCCCCCGCACTCTGTCTCTCTGTCTCTGTCTCTCTGTGTCTCTCTCTGGCTCCGACAGTTCAACACAGCACACAGTGGTGACGAGGGTCCTGGGACTGACATGGACTCTTCTGTACTGGGTACCCTGGCCTTCAGCTCATCACGGAGCAACCACCGTTCCATGTTCAGTGTAGTCTTTGTATTGTTATCTTGTGAAATCACACTGAATTCCCACTTTTCTGTCTGAAGTGCCATGATACCAACCAAGTGGGGAGAAAAGGTTCTTCTGAGATTGATTTTTTTCCAGACACCACAGTTTTGTTCAATTGAATTCACTCGAGTTGTGGTTAACATAAACACTACGGAGAGTAGGACATGTCAAATTAGCAGCTTTGCAAATCTCCTGTTAATTGTCAGCCTAATTAAAAAATTGCTAATTATAATGTTTATAACTTCAAATAACTGCTCAGCTATAAAGTACGGGCTGTCAGGTGTAAACAGGGGACTGGAGGGAAAAAATCAATCGACATCTGTTAATTTATCAGTGCAGCACAGCGCATTGAAGCACAGATCGCCTATTGCACTGTAAATCTGCATTGCGATAAAAAGATCAATTCATTCAACACCTGCTTAATAAATGATAATGGCCATCGTCACTGGCTGGCCTCAGGGTGTCCCTGCTTATCAAATCCCATCGTGTCTAGAGTGAAAGGCAAGAGCCAGCACTCAGGACAGATCTGCTGGAGGAGGAGCCTTCGACAGAGAGCTGGCCCCATTCATCAGAGAGCAGAGGCCCCTGCAACTTGGCTAAAGAAAAACATTTAACACCCGGTGCTACGCAAAATTAAAAAGAAAAGCAGAAACCTGAACGCACACAGACACGCGCATTCAGACGGTAAAAGCGGAAGGTCTCTCTTTTCCAGGAAGAATCCTGGAGCCCTGAGGCTCATCACTTGCTGCCTCTGGTCCGAACTCCCACTCGTCCACAGTGTCACCACTGCTAGATCCTGCGGACACAGGAGGTTGGAGGATGGCGCCCTCGGTCTCTAAATTCTGTATGACCCCCACTCTGTCCTCTGCAAGCTCACCCACTGAAACCAGATCTGCAACTGCACAGGGCCCGGCCCTGCGCTGGGTCATATTCTCACTTCACCTGGGTGCCAGGGTCTCGAGACCTTCCGAGGGTGGGGCCCTCCTTCTCTGACCCTAACCCTGGTCCCCGCCGCCCCGTCACGACGCTCTCACTCCCACCCGCTTCCTGGCCTTCCCACAGCGCACTCAAGAGTGTCCACTGTTTCCCAGAGGAAAAGTCCTGTCCTCACATGGTGCACAGCTCGGAGGGACAACACACAGATCTACGTGTGACGGGCATGGCAGCAAAGCCCTCCTGACAAGTTCTTCCTGGGCTCGATGCCGCGGCCCGAGACAGGGCTGGTGTCTCAGGACAGCTTTTTCCCAAGGTTCCCGGATCCATCATTTGGATCCAATTTACCGGATGAGAGCGTGCAGGGAACGGCAGACCCCGAGGGGGGAACCCAGCAGCCCCATCCCCCAGCCAGGCTGCCTGGCTTCCTGATCTCGGCACTTTTGCTTCGAACTTGGGATCCTGGTATAGCTGCGTCTCACCGACCCACCCAGGTCCCCCCTCGGTCAGTGTGGCACCTCCCCTCCAGCTCCCCAGCTGCGCTATAGAGCAGGTGGATTTCCAGTATTCACAGATGGCCTAGGTCCTGGGGGCTGTCCCCTCCTTCCTGGCCCTAAGATCCTCTCAGCTCATCTCCCCAGGTCTGGATCACCTGGGCCCAATCTACCACCTGTAACAGCAAAGCAGAGAACTTTCTCCCACAGAAGCAGAGAGATGCACGCTACAGGGGTCACAGGGTCATGAGAAGGGGTTCATCCCCAGCCTCTGCAAGCAAAGACTGCCCCCTCCCGCTGACAGCCTGGGATGGGGCTCAGTCCTACAGCCTCAAGGAGCTGAATTCAGCCACAGACCCGTGAGCCGGGAAGGGGACGGAGGCCCAGAGCCCATCTCACTGAGCCGGACGTCTGACCATGGAGCCAGGAGGTGATGAATGGCTTGTTTAAAGCTGCTAAGTGGTGGTAGTTTCACCACAGATGTTGAGATTAAAACAAGTCAATTTCTTGCTCAAGAAGCTGTCAAATCTGGGTGGCAGCTCCTCACGGTGATTTGAGCTGTGTGGTCACCTATGGCCCCTTGAAATCCATTGCTTCCAGCTGGTCAAGGAAGAAAGAAAATTCTTCTGAAGACCCCGGCCTCGAGGGGCTTCACATCATTCTGCTCGTTTTCTGCCCATGAGTAGCCACACGACCACGGGGATTCCCGGGGCTGGAACTGGGTCCTGGCCGCACAGCCCCCTCCCAGCAGAAACTCCGTTTGGGAGGAGACAATGTTTTTCTCAATGGACGGACAGCTGCCTTTGCCCTCGCCAGGCATAGAGGTGTCCTGGCTGTCGGCTGGGCGGGTATTTTGTTCAGGTAAGGACAGCGTCAGCAGGACCCCGGCGATGACCTGGGAACTGCTGGTCCAGTTGGACGGAGTGGCCCGTGATGCATGAGGAACAGTCAGCATCTCTGTGTCAGGAAGTACTGGGGCAGAGCCGAGCTTACGTCCATGTAGTGTGCACATGATTAGTTGTATGTTCAATTTAACACTGGAGCAATTCAGTTAATAGATTATTATAGTGGGCAATCAGACATTTTTAAACCAATAGGCTATCTTTAGAGCAGCCAGCTTAGGTTTAAGGAAAAACTGAGCAGGAAGAACAGACAGTTCCTGTATGCTCCCTCTCCCCTCCCACACGCTTTCCCCCATTCTTTACATCTTGTCAGTGTGCCAATGGATGAAGCAATATTGATGCATTATTATCGACTAAATTTACATTTGGGCTCACTCTTTGTGTTACACAGTCTCCTGGGATTTGATAAATACACGTCTGCTATGAGAGTACCACCCAGAGTATTCTCACCTCCCTAAAAATCCTCTGTGCTCTATTAAGCCCTCTCCAGCCCCAGCCCCTGGCAACCACTGATCTGTTCACTGTCTCCATAGTTTTGCCGGGATGTCATGTAACTGGAATCACACAGTAGGCAGCTTTCTCACTTAGTAACATGCATTTAAACTTCCTCTATGTTCTTCATGGCTTGATGGCTCATTTCTTTCTAGCACTGAAAAACATTCCATTGTCTGGATGGACAACAGTTTATTTATCCACCACCTACTGAAGGACATCTTGATTGCCTCCCAGTTTTGGCAGTTATGTTTATGCTATAAGCATTTGCATGCAGGTTTTTGTATGGATATATTTTCAGCTTATTCGGGTAAATATCAAAGAGTGTAATTGCTGGATCACATGGTAAGAGTATGTTTAGCTTCGTAAGAAACCACGGAAATGTCTTCCTAAGTGGTTGCACCATTTTGCATTCCACCAGCCAGGAATGAGAGTCCCTGTTGCTCCACATCCTTCAAAGACCCAGCTTAAGCACCTGCACACAGCTGATCTCAGGGTTTCCCTATAAGAGGGCTCATGCTCAGAGAACTACGTTTACTAATGAATTTCAATCAGTTACTAAAAGTGGTCACTGTCTATTCAGTGCCTGCCTTGTGTGGGGCATTTCCATAGCCATCACCTCTTTTAGTCATCTCAGTGGCCCATTGGGGACATACCTTCTATGCTCTGTCCTTTGCTGATAAGAAACTGAAGACTGGGGAGGCCACAGAACTTTACAAAGATCACAACCAGCAAGCAGCGGTGGGAAGCTGAGACTCAGGTTTGCTGACTCTGGAGCCCGGGCTCTTCCCGCCCAGACGATCTCTCCACCCACATCAGCATTACAAACATGTCCATAAATGCCTCTGCATCACTGTCCAGGGCAGTGCTGTGCCCAGTTGGGCTGTGTAGGCTTAACTGCTTAGAATGAGATGGGAGAAGAAGGGGAGGAAAAATGAAGACAATAGATACTCTTGGGAGGGCACAGAGCCAAAGGGAAAGCAGTCATGGACCCCAAGGTTCATCGAGTACCTCGATGGGCACGGTGGGAGGAGCCCCGGTGTTTTGTCATGAAAAGCCCTAGAGGTGCCAGAACTCATATTAAGAGCTCCCTGTCTTCCACAGGAAGCAGTGGAATCATAATTTAAACAAGGAAAAGCTTAGGTTGTTGTAACTACTGCTTGAGCATCTCTAATCTTGGTGATTGCCCCTGGCTCTTCCCTCACTGCCCCAGATCTTTCCTTAATATTTAAAACTCTGCATAAGGGTCCACATAAAAGCTTCACAGCTGTTTCTAGCTACTTCACAAAGCACACGGAGGGAGGTGGTGTGCAGGGGCTGCAGCTGATCACCGTGGGGATGGGGTAGCGAAGCAGCATGAGGCTTGGATGTGGGGCTCCTGGGGGCAGGGGAACACTGCAGACCTCCCTGCCCTGTTGGAGCGGGAGCAGACCTCCAGGAGTCACCCTCACACGAGCCACCTGAGGCTGCGTGGCATGGCCAGCCCCTCCACGGAGAGTGGCTGGGTCCATGCCACCCCCTGCCCCCTGAACACCCCGTGCCATGTGACCATATCATGATGGAGGAGAGCATCAGCAGCTTCGGAACAGCACAGATGAACTGAACTCCTTGGTGCTGAGGAAATCCAGGGCAGAATCATGCGGAGTGATGAGAGGGGCGGGGCAGGATGGAGGGGCCTTCTTCGGATAAGGTCCCCCAAGAGGATACTGTTGTGTGTGGCTCTGCTTCCCAAAGAGAAAGGGAAGCCTCAGACCAGCAGCGCTGACGCTCGGGGCTTCTCAGATTGGCAGAATCCCGGGCCTGACCCAAACCCCAGACTCAGACTCAGGGAGGGGAGAGGACGAGAACAACTCAGGACAGAGCAAAAGCGGATGTCAAGTTACAGGCGTCACACCTGTGGGACACACAGGAGGAGGGACATACCGCGTCCCAGGAGATGATCGAGGTGGTGGGGTGAGGCGTTTCCTGGGAGGGCTGACCCCAGGCAGGCCATGTCCAGGGTGATTTCTGGGCCGATGGACAGTTGGGGGGACCAGCTGAAACCTTGGAACATAACAGTCATGGCTTAGGTTTCCCGATGTGCAGAGGGGGCCACACACCATCATCCTCCCGAAATGCTCGGGGTCTCCCTACCTGTCCCGTCTTTCTTGGGAAACAGTCTCAACAACACCCTGTTTTCTGACGTTCATTCCAAATCTGCTCTTTAGCTTGCTGTTCTGCAAAGACGCCCGAGCACTGGAAGTGTATGAATCCACAGGCAGACAGGTTCTATCAATAAACGTCAACCGTTCTGATGGAATATCTCAAGCCTCTGAGACTCAGAGATGGTCAAGCTTTGCTAAGACCCATTTGCTCAAGGCTCACATGGGTATTTTTGGCAAAGATGTGTGAGTTTACACACCTTCAGAATTTCTGTGGACTCTGAAAAGACCCCTAATGCACTCTACTAAAAACACAGGGTTTGGGTTTTTTTTCAATTATTACCATAGAATTAACATCTGTACTAGCAGTTGAATTCAGGAAGTGCTATTGCATTTATAGGAGGTACATTTGTGTGAAAAACTATTGCATAGATTGTCCCAAACAGAGTTTAATTTGAAACCAGAGGTTTCATGATCTTGTCTCATTGGAAAGTTCAGGATGATGACATTAAATTAAATGTCACATGATAATTAGTCAGGTGCTGTGAGCTCAGACCTATGATCTATCTGACTCTCTCTCTCTCTCTTTTCTTTAGGTAATCAGGGCTGAAGCACATGTTTTATGAGGGTTATAAAACATGTGAACATTTCATTTAGCTATCTTTTAAGGACTATACAGACATTCAAATTTGGTATGTTTAAGTAGAACTCATATATCATACAGGGTAAGTAAAACTGCACGCCAAATTACAAATGGGGTTCTTTGTAAACATCTTAGCTAATAAAAACGTTTTCATTTTGTAGATAATGCTGGAGATAGTCCCAGGAAAATAAATCATGCATTTATAAACAGCGAGTACTTAAAAGAAGCCAACTAAGCAATTCTCCGATCTCCACTGGAACCAAGGGATCCTTGTTTTCACAGCTGAATATTCAAAGGGTTGTTTACCATAATTGGAAGATACTTGACAGTTTAAGTAGCCCGCATTTAGCAGGCTTCAAAATAGGTCCTAAATTATTTGTTGCAAGCCCTTTAGATAAACAAGGGAGAGAGCTGCTCAATTGTCTTCAAAAGCCACCAATTAGAGGCACTGGGCTATCCCAAGTGACTTCTGATGTGACGATAGAATTCTGAGTGTCATTTGTATCCTCTTCTTGAACTTCACAAGAGCCATCTTTCCAGCTTAATAACCTTTCATAAAAACAATCCTAAAACTCTCAACAGACAACCGGAAGCCGCACAGTGGACTGGGGCCTCCCCTGTGGCCGTGGGCAGTGTGCTGGACTCGTGAGGGACGAGGTTCCCTTGTCCACACTTTGCTCCAGCTCCTCAGGGCCCCTTCAGGACCAGGCCTTGTCCTGCCAAGCCTGCCCAGCTTTACCACGAATCCCGCTGAGCCAGTTTATAGAGAATCCCCCAGCCGCCGTGAAAGCCCCCCTTGCCACCGTCCGGTCCTACTGGGGTGAGTTCATCTCTCTCTCCGTTGTGATGGTCCTGAATAAAGCCTTTGCTGCCTGTTTAGCTGACCAGGTGTGATTTCCTTTCACACTTAAAACACTAGCTTTTAGAATTCAGCTGCACGATGATGACTTAATTTATCCTGAATGAGGCATTAAGAACATCAAAATAAACTTCTCAGTTAGTTCAATGGAAAGCCTCTCATATACACATCTGGAGACAAGTTACCTGTATTTTAGGTAGACATTGAAAAGTCTTGAATTATTGGTTTCCAGGCTCTCAGTACATTCAAATTTGCTGATTAGAAGCAGCAGAGACTACAATGCACATTAATAGTAGGGAAACGTGTCGATTGATTATTTACAGTTGAAAAAAGTTACAGAAAGCATAGGAAAAACCAGGATGAGAACTCAGATAACAAACTGCAATTTGGGCCACACAACAAAGATACAAAGATCATAAACTTTAAGAGGTTCAGTGTCTGTGGTCCTGCAGCATCTTCTGTTAGCTGATTTTCCAAGGATGAACCTTGGACTCTCTAAGAAAAGATTGATTTATGTCTCTGATACTTTTTCATGCGGGCAAAAGGCATTTTAATCTCTTAAATTTTTTAAAGTCAGAAGATGTCTCCCATTTTGCTGTTTACAGAGGGAAGCTCTGATGTAGCGGGACAGTTCTGTTACGTTCAGGAAGACGCATCTCTGAGAGGTCCTGGCAGCCCAGGTCTGGTGCGTGTGACGGGACTGTAGCGGGCGGTGGCGGGGGAGTACCACCCCCAGGCCACGGCTCTGGAGTGCAGCCGGGAGGAACTGGGACAGGAAGAGGGGTCCTCTGCCCCCAGATCCAGCTGCGTGGTCCCGGCAACACAGGGAGGAAGGAACGTGAGGCAGCAGCACTGTCTCAGGAGGCGGTGGGGGGCTGGGCGTGACCCTCCTAGGACCTGATGGACAAGAGGCCCCATACTCGGGGTTCTGTCTCCCCTCCGACCGCGTTCTAAGCCCGGGTGGGCCTTGCAACCACGGAAGCACCTGCCTGCTGCGCCCACCTCTCACTTTGTTCTGGGGTCCCGCTTCTTTGCTCTCTTGGTGTCAGTCTGGAGGGAAGTGGATCCTGAGCCAGGTTCTGGGGTGGGAGGGGGACGGGTTTTGAGGGGGCAAGTCCAGGCCTGCCTCCAGTCCTCCACTGGGGGGGGGGATGGATCCTGAGTGCTGCACCACCGCTGGGCCCTTGTATTCTGGGTCTAGATGAGACCAGCCAGGCTCCAGAGAGGAAGCTTCCAGAGTGACCATCCTCCACGGGTCAGAGGTCTGTTCAGTGTGGTCGGCCAGCCCCTCTGTGACTAAAGCCAGCTTCCTCTTTGGGTCCCTAGACAACTCCTCATCCCATGAGGGACCATGCGGAGGCCCAGGGAGGCCCTCTGGGTGGTTGCCACATGCATCCTTGGAGAGGATTCCAGTAGGGAAAGGGGGTCCCGCTCCCAAGGCCGAGGACTTGCTAAGGCAGGCTGCCTGGAGGCCTCCGTCACCCGCCCCCTCATGCGGAGGGGGCACACACAGTCCACAGACGCACAGACAGAAGCAAGGAGCACGGGGTCTGCAGTGTTCAGCCCCAGAGGCTCAGAGTCCAGCACGTCTGTGGGATTCCAGCAGGGATGGTGCGGCCACAGGGAACCCTCAGCCCTAAAGATGCAGAACAGATGGGAAACGTCTCTGTGGTCCAGTCCACATCAAACTTGCTTTTTTCTTCTGTTAGCACCCGGTACATTTGGGTGTCATCCTTGTGTTGGTCACATCGTTTTGGTTACAACAGTGACATGTGGAAGGTTTTGCATAACTGGTTGTTCATCAAGGCTCCTTTGACAGCACGTGGGCTTTCAGAAGTAACGTAACATTTATTATCTTTCCCAGAGGTTGATCCAGGTCATCAGAGGGCTGAATCTGGCAGGAGATGGATTTTGCTTATGCCATATTATTTTTAAAAATTTAACTTCTTTGTCAGTTTGGGAACCAGGAATTTTTAGGTTAAGATTGGGGTCACTGGCGTCCCTTGGAAGACCAGAGGGTCTGGTGCCCTGGATCCACGTCGCCCTGCCCCGCTCTGCCGCAGCCCCTCCCATCCTGTCGCCTACGCCTGTCCTGGTTCACCCACGTCTGTAATCTGTCCAGTGCCTGTAATGCCTGAGTTGCAGCCCCTGGGGAAGTTCCATGCCTGGGAGACACCCCCCAGGTCCCCAGTGGAGCTGGGATCAGATTTCAGTTTTCCCAAATTGTCCAGTATGTTCTGCTTCCTGATCCTTCCTGTCCGATTCTGTAAGAGAATGACTACAGGCAGGCAATCGGGGTGTCCCTGCAGGAGCCGAGGCAAAAACCCAATTTTCGGACAATGGGAGACAGACATGGGGAGGGGGGACGTCAGGGCCTCAGATAAACGTGAGCCACATTTACTACCCCGCAGCTGAGTGAGTCAGCCACACACCTCAGCCTTCTTCTTATTTTGATTCTTAAATGGAACTTCAAGTTCTTTATATGAGAAGAAACAGAAAGGTCACACCCAGGTAATGTCATCTTCCTGCCGTGTACCCACATTTCAGAAACGATTTTCACACCAGCAGATGGTTCTCATGTCTCCCTCTTCCTCCTCTTCTGTGTACTCAGCCTGCCCCGGGTGACGAGGGCCCTGGGAAGGCCCACGTTTAGGTCCTGGGGGGTCTGTGTCTGTTTCCCTCCCTCCTAAGGACCTTCCATCGCCTGAATCCCACCAGGGACGTCACCTCCACTTGCCCTGGGGGAGGGTATAGGTGTGCTTTGGGGTCTTCCTGTTTATGAAGCTGATAGTACTGGTTGAACCCAGCCTGGGTGAGTCTGTCATCACACTGGGAACACTGGGATGAGCCGCCCACGGCACCTGGCCTGGTCCTCTCACCACACGCAGTGGGAACCTGCCCCCAGGGCCTCGCTGGCCCAGTTGACCCATCACCGTGCCCTTCTCGGTGTCACTGTCACCTTCACCGCAGCCATCAGCGCACCGTCAAACCACATTCTTAGGTACTCACTACAGCCCTTGGCCAGAGGATACGTTTAGCCTTTTCAGCCGCATTAGTGCCCAGTGGTGCCCTGCAATCAGGGAAGTACAAGAATCTGTGTCCCACTGGAAGGAACACAGCTCGTCTGCCGAAATATTAATGTTATTTTGTACTACAAGTCCAAAGCGTGTACGGAAACGCTTGTGTGTTTTCATTCCCTCTCTGTTGCACAGAGAGGAGTGGTGGTATCTCTAGAACTGTTTCCACTGGACGGGGTCTTGGGCGATGCCTCTGCGTTTTCTCCATGTGTGGCGCTGGCAGGGTGGGGCGGGCTGGGACGGCATGTGGTGGCCCTCGTCCATGTCCTCCGCTCCTCAGCCCCCCACGTGCACTGCCTTCGCCTCCTGTGAGCCGGCGTTCCCGTGGCCTACGTGACACTGGAGCACGTCACCTGGCATCCGGGTGAAGGATGCTGAAGGGGACCGAGTGACCCAGGAGGGCGTCTCAGGCCTCCCTGTGCACCCGGCCTCAGGCCTGGACTCTGACATAAGGGCTGAGGCTCCAACTTTGAGGACGGAAGCCTGACTCAGGAGCTGATGCAGCAGGAAGATGGGGGCTTGCTCTGAATGACGTCCCAGAGCCCCCAGGACTGACTGCGCCCCTCACACTTGGATGTGAGCGGGAAACTTCCTTCCTTCCCGTTCACGTCACTTCTATCTGGTTCTACAGCACCCAGTGAGATCAAGCCCAAGTGATATGCAGGCTCTTAAGGAATATTTCTAGAATGGACGGTCTACGATTACACTGACGGCCTGTCTGAGCAGGTAACTGAGAGGACAATCAGACCCTGCCGGCCAGGAGGGTTTGCCTCTGATGGGACTCGGGTGCCCGCGGCCCTGCCTCTCCCTCTGGACTCTGCGCCAGGCCCTCCCTGCCCTCCCGCTGGTGCAGAACCAGCCACGCCCCAGTCTGGTTTTCTTGACGAAATAAGTAAGTTGCTGAAGACAAATCATTTTACGAACGAGAAAACTCAGGGCTAGCAATGCAGAGCGATTACTCCAGGAGGTCACCAGGCAGGGAGGGGACCCACTTTTAACCTTGGGCTCCCCTCCTGCCGCTCAGCCCTCGGTGCCGGCTGACCGTCCAGAGCTGCTACCAGCTGCAGGGAGGGGGCCAGACCCACCCGGGGACTCCCTGCAGCCGTCACTGCAGCTTCCTGTTGGCGGAGCTTCTCCAGGGCTCAGGATCCCCAGCCAGGAGTCCACCCCCCAGCCACTTTCAGAGGACTGTAATCTTGGCACTGGAAACCCCCAACTAAATTCTAAAAGCGTTAATTCTATTAGAAAGAAAAAGTGAATATTTTTCAGTGAATATGTATCAGATAAAGAACAAGTGATTTGTTGATGTTTTGGCTTAAAAACATACATGTATTTATTTTATATATGTTATATATTTAAATATATATTTATTATATCTAATAAATAAAATATATAAAGTAGATACAGTGAATTGCTACTTACAAAGTATTTAGTCTAAAAAAATATATATATATATATTTATAGTGTGTGTATATATACGGCTACTTTGTAAGCAGCAATTCCCTATCAAAATCTAAGACTTAGAACATTCTAAGGGAGGGTTCATAAATTTTTTTCTTAAGGGAAATATTTGTGAAACCAAGTCATTGAAACAAGAAAAAGCATGAAATGATGACTATTTCTAAGTAATTTCTTTACGTTTTAGCAGCAAAGAAAGGAAGCAGCAAGGTCTCTGGACGCACAGGCTGCATCAGAAACGCCTGACTTGATAGTAAGATGAGCTGCACAGCGAGAAGGCGGTGTCCATGACGCAGAGAATATGAACAGAAACGTCGAAGCCTGTGCGCCCAGACCTGCTGCCGCTCGCCGAGCTGGCTGTGCAGAGCTGGGAGCAGCGTTCACGGCGCCCCGGCTCTGCGTCCAGGGCTGTGATCTTAGGTGGTATCTTACCTCCCTGGGCCTTCCTTCCCCCATTTGTAACAGAAAATCATTAGATGCCTGCCGGGGTGGGGTCCTTGAGTTCTCCCTGAGAGCGGCTGCTAAGCTGAGCCTCTAGATTCGGCCGCAGCATTTGCCTGCTGCCTTGGTCCTGGCCCCCGTGGCTGGGTTTGGGAGGGTTTTAGTGGCGCCCACTTTACAGTGGTGGCACCTGTCATCAGGTGGGTTTCACCAAGACTGAGTGGCCTGCAGTGGAACGTCAGAGCCCAAAGCTGCTACAACCTAATGTGAAACTGTGACATTTAGATTTGGTAAAAGGCCCCCAAATCGTAGCCCAAAGCCTCAAGTTATTTGTGCCGAGCACTTGGCCGCGTGTTTTGATCTCCCGTCTGCAGGTGGCTCCGTGACACTGCTCCTGGGCGTGATGGGTCCCTGAGGTCAATCTACTCACTGGTCAAGTCAGGACCAGTGTAAAGGAGACAAAACACAGCCCCAGAGAGTCCAACAGTTAGAACAATCCAGGGAAAGGTGATTTGAACCTTCAAATCAGAAAGGCTCCCCAAAACCGTCTGTGCTATGGTATCCTTGGCATCAGGTGCTGGGTTTGGATTCAGGGACGCGTGGTGACTCCCACTCAGAACCCAGGCCCAGGGCTGGTCACCCTCGTGCTCTGAGCTGCTTCCCCATCTGTAACAGCCAGGGCATTGCGACACTAAGTCCAGGGACCGTGCGGCAGCATGTGATACAAGTCCTTGCACGCCGTAGGCACTCATTAATCAGGAAAGGACCACTGACCCCAGCAACCCGTGTCTGCGCTGAGAGATTGCCCCCCACCGCCCTCCCCGAGGAGGGGCATCAAAGGCATAGGCGTCCTGACAACCTTGAGTGGCGGCTCAGGCGCCGAGCGGCTCCCACTTTCCTGCGTTCAGACAGCTTAGTCCCCATAGACTCGAATCAAATGCGCCTTCTTGGAGTCTAATGATCGGCCGATTAGACCCAGATGTACATCAGGGGATGCCCGGGCACAGCGCTGGCTTTGGCCAGTGCTGTGTGTCTGGGTGGATTTCTCACTCCCGAAGCCCACCTGGTGCTCAGGGGCCTCTGGGTCACACAGTCGCCATGTGCCTGCAAACGGATGCCCTTGGGCCACAGCCTTCTCCACCACACGGCCCCCCGCTGGCCTCTCCCACACCCCAGATTCATCCGGTGGCCAGTGCACCAGCTCCCTGGGTCTCCCTGGCGGTCCCAGCTCAGAGGCACTTGTTACTTCTATGTAACTTTTTGCTTCCAGGAAACAGGTCTGTTTTTTCACAGACAGCAGGTACCTATCGAGTGGTTATAAATGTGGCTGCCTCTTCCTCCACTTCCTCCTGTAAATGCCTCTGACAAGGGCAGCCAGGAAACCCGGGGGAGGGGACAAGCTGGTGGACGGTGTGAGGACACTGCAGGCCAGGGGGTCTCAGGGTCAGCGCTGGTGACCTGGGAGGTGTGACATGAGTCGAGCAGAGGCACAGACCACACAGCTCTTTGTGAAGCGACTGCAGAGGGTGTGGGGATGCCAGCCTCCCTCTCTTCCTCTGCGTCTCCCTTTCTGTCCTCTGCAGCCCCTGCAGGCTCAGAGCCTACAGCACACCCCGGGGGTCTCTCCCCGCTGGAATCCCTCCCAAGAGCTCCTGCACGTTCTCAAGTTCACACATATCATGGAGTGTGTGGGGGGGTCATTTCTTTTTAAGCGGCATCTTCAGCTGTAGGAAAATCCAACTGTGGGCGGCGAGGCTTCCAGTGCCGAGAGTGGGTGTCCGTCTGTCCGTCCTCACCAGCTCCCTGCAGGGTCCCACAGCCCTGGGTGTTCCAGGACTCCAGTTCCCTCCTGGTCTTCTCCACCCACCCCTCCCCTCCAGCACTGGCCCTGGTCCTGGCCCTACTGAGCCCACGTCCTCTCAGGGCCCCAGTGGGGCTCCCGCTCCTACATCCGCTGAGCTTGAACACAGTTACCTTCTCCTCACCCTCCCATGAGCATCCGTGAGTCACGATCTGGGCGAGTCTAACAATAGCAAACGGTCGTCCTGTGCTCCATTTCCAGAGAGGCTGCTCCCAACAACAAATATGGGGCACTTGCTGTTTCATCTTCCCAAAGAGAACTCAGGCTGTTGGAAAATGAAAGGTGCTGCGGCTGATCCTGGGAGGCAGGGTGACCGCATGGCCAGGCTGCCTAGGACGGGCCCCGTTTGTGCCTGTAGTTCTGGCACCAGTGTTAATAGCGGCCTCCTTCGCTTTCAAGGGTGTCTTGGTTTGGATGATAAATTACATCAGCCTCTGTTCCGAGGAGGCCTGTGCCATGTGTCACCACAGCCAAGGAAGGAGGCTTTATTTCCTTCCCCGACCTATCACTGCACACATGTCTTTTCAGGCAGAGCTAATTAGAATTTTGCATAAATGGAATTACTGATGAGAGATTTACCCGTGTGCTATTATTTTGCCTTGAATCTGTCCTGACCAAAGTGGCTGATTACAGTCGAGGTGATGGGGTATCACCCAGTGCAGCTCCTGGACCCTTAAACTCTCATCTTGTGTGACCCGGTTAATTGCAGCGTTTTCATCTTAATGCCTCATTATGGCCACTGAGGGGAGAGTTTCAGTTACAATACTTGGCTCACGCTCCACCCCGGCCACTCTGAATTCCTGATTTTAGAGCCACAGATTGCTCTAGCTCACGTGCAGCATGTAAGTCACACTAAGATTATCTATTATTTAAGAAATGCCTGCACGGCTCTATCACCTGGGCTCAGCCCGGGAATCAGACCCAGGAGGGCAGCATTCTCTTTACTCAAATGTTATCACTTTTACTCTCTGCTGGACAGTTCTTTTCCCAGCTTCACTTTTCTCCCACTTTCAGGTATTCAAAGGTGGGAACCCCCTCCGCACCCTTGTCAACCACCACAGGGGCTGATGAGTACGGGGCTACTTGGCATCCAGTAAACACACCACATTCAGCCCAAATGCTGAGCCCAGCTCTGCAGACCCTCCACAGTCTGCCCCGCTCTCGGTTTTCATGAAACTCATTCACCTACGCTTTCTTTCCTGTGCGGAATCCATAAATCCGACAAAGTGGTTGGTGCTGGGTCATTTCCAAAACCCGCGTCTCCGTGCTCTTCTCCCGACTCTGCTTGCTTTTCCTTCATCCCCCCCCTCCCATTTCCATCTCTGCCTATTGAAATCTTAACCAAGGCTGGTCCTGTTTCCCAGCCAGGACTCCTAGGCCATTTCCTTTACACACGCTGTGCCGTGTGTGTGTGCCTGCGCTTTCTAAAGCAAGGACAGAGACAACTGTATTTTCCCACCAGCATTCTGTGCCAAAGGTTCCTCATAAGGCGCACTGAACGAGTGACGGCCTCCCCTCTGTATTAGAGAAAAGCCCACCTTCCACCTATCACCTCCCCCACAGCTCCAGGACCATCGCACTTCCAGAGGAGCAGGCCAGGGTACAGTGACTAATATGGGTGCTTTGCTAGAGGTAACTCAAAATGACAAGTGCTTCTGGGTTATACCAGGCAGTGGGCAAGTTTTCAGGATACACAAATATATTTAAAAAATAAAAACTTTTCTACTCCATAAACTCCACAACAGAGGATTGTACCTGTATCGATCATACAATAATCTTCATTTTTTTTGCTAGAAGAACAAGGTATCCCCATGCAAATGGTGATGGCTGTCTATTTACTAGGGGTTAGGGACCCTTCTGGAATCATGACTTAAAAATGCCATAAGAGAAAGTGGAAAATGTCAGATGTCATGGCATCACCTGACTGGGAAAATTGTGAAGCTCTGGCAGCCCCCTCTCGTGAGAAGGGTGGTCTTCTGATCATCCAGACTTACAAAAATAAATCCCCTGCTTGGCTTTGCTCAGGGAGGAAAAGCCTCCCCCCACACTAGCAATGAAACGAACTTCATGTCCAAGTCCTGCAGACCAGACCCATCTCCCCACCATCCACCGCCCCAGTGCCGTCTGTCCTACAACAAAACACATTCTGTGACTTTTTCATGTTCTTTCCCCAACAACCTGCACGAGAAAATGCTCCGAGAAATCTCATTACGACGGTCATTACTTCATGTCTCTCTCTTATAGGAAAGTCCAGAACTTAAAAAGGCAGAGTAACAGAATTCAAAAACCACAACAGCCCTTAGACAGGGACTTAGGGCACAGATTCTAGTCCTCAGTCTGCACCACGATAAATTATCTGTGTCTTTGGGCAAATTGTTTGGCCCCAGGGTCATCGTATCTGCACCTGCAAAATGAGGTGATGGAATCCAGTGGTCCTAAGGTTTCCGCGAGCTCTGCAGTCCTGCAGTTCTCCAGGGAGCACCTCTCCCAAGACCCCCTGGCTCCACGAGGGCCTTCTGTTACCTCAAAAGGCCACCTGCCACCTTCATACCGTGCCTGATCACACTTATCTCATGTTCAGTGCAAGGAACCCCACCCACAGGGCCTGGGGGTGAGGCCTTCCCTGCAAACACCCCTCCCCGCCACCGAACCCCAGGGAGAGGGCAGCAGGTGAGAGCACGTGGGGACGTCCCAGGGGCATGGGTTTCCCCAGGATCTTCTCGGGACAGGAGGTGGTGGCACCAAGCTCTCACTCTCCTCTCAACAGAGAAAAGGTTCTGTGCCGTGCAGCACCCTGGTGCTTGTGTACAGAGATATTTAAATGGATTTCACGGAGCCTTCTCCCAGACCACCTGACTCATGAAGGAAGAGTGGGGGTGAGTCAGGTGTGGAAAAGTGGATGGGAACCGTGGGAAGAGGGAGAAGCACGGAGGAACACAGCTAGTCCTCTAACCAACGGGCTCACAGCCCCCCTCAGACCAGCAAGCTTCATCATCTCTGCCCAGCACTGTGTACTGCACTTAGAAATCTAAGAGGGTAGGTCTCAGGTTGAGTATTCTTACCACAATAAAATTAAATTAAATTTAAAAAAAGAGCACGGGGCCTCACAGATGGACAGACGCCAGCACAAAGCTCAGAGCATGCCAGGCGGCAGAGACTCAGCCACGAGAAGAGGGCCAAGGGGCCTGGCTTCCCTTCAGGGTTTCCCCAGAGCCGCTAAGTGACAGTCAGGGAATTTTCCGAATGAGCAGTGAATGAAGGAAGCAGCCCAGCAAGAAATTACTATTTTCAAGAGGAAAGTATACACAGAAGGTGTCACCTGAAGGTCTGTCTTAAAAACAACCAATCACACAAACAAAAAAAGTGACCCAAAGCCAAAGAAGCATTCAGTATGAGGTAGTCTAGGCTGGTCACCCCTCCCATCTGGTCTGGAGTTGACGCTCAGGCATGATTTTTGAATACGACACGGTCCCCAGCCCTAGCCACTTCAGTTGGCTGCTTCTCCGGGTTCAGAACGTGCCTGCCTGACCGGGAGGATGCAGGTGGGACCTCCCAACTCCAGCCGCCAAGGGCATCTCCCGAGGGCTTGAGGGCGTTAGACGTGATTCTGGAAACTAACTTGCATGTGTTGACTAAAACGTAAGGATATTCAGAGCAATGGGCAGTGAAGGAGCCTTGAGGCTGACTGACTTCTCTGCACCCAGAATTACCTTCCAAAGAGAGTGGAGGAAGAGGCCAGTGACGGGCACATCTCTTTGAAATGTGGGCCCAATAGTTTAGGGTGGAAAAGGACCACGGAATTGGATCTCAGAAGCATTGAATGTTGCAATTAATCGTGGGTTTATCGGAGTGGAAACAGAGATGATTAACTCTATATACTTAATTTTGTGTGTTTTTCACTAGATCCTAGTTCACAGATGAAGACAGTGGATATTGCTCAGGGTCGCATAACAAGACAGGCAGCCCGAGAATTCCTACGGAGGCACGTTTGATCCCAAGTACAACTCACTTTTCCACTATGACTCATGCATCTCTTGGGTCTAAACTAAACTTGCTTGTGAGAACATTAAAGTTGTTTCTCATATGGAACCCAAACTGACCTGGCTGGTGGCACTTTGGGTTGTGATTCCAGAAGAAAGAAGCAGGACACAAAAGAGGGAAAACGTACCTTGAAGCCCACTAATGATATCTAATTTGTTTGCAAAGAAGGGAAAGGAGTGAGCATTCATCTGGACCCAGAGCTTGCCTCCTCACTGGAGTGTGGCTACACCTGTTTTTGGTCATGCAGTGCCGAGAGGCCCCCAGCTCCAGGATGCTCCTTGGTGTTGGCTGCAACACGTGGGACCAGCAGGACCAGAAGCGAGAAGGGGATCATCTGTTCTCAGATCCACAGATGTTGGGGGAAAAGCTTCACCAACTTAAAGCATGGAGTCCAGACAGAGCATAACAACACATTTTGATGGGTTAACTTTACACAACTATCATTTTTCTGAAATAGAGGAGGAGAGAAAAGAGAGAAAAAGACACCATCCCTAACGAAACTGCAGCGTGGAGGCGAGGACTCGGTTTGGGCGAGCAGAGAAATGCGGGGAGGCAAACAGGGCTGTCGGAGCACGTGGGGGTGCTGCAGGGCGGCAGGCGGCTGCTCCCCCGGGAGGGGACCCTGCTCTGACCTAGGCTGTGTTACAGGGATCAGGCAGAGTGCGTTAGGTCTGTGAAGCTCCTCTGTCCACGTGTCAAAATCCCGTAACTCCGTGGGCTGTGCTCAAAAAGAGGAGCTGAAAATCAAGCATCTCTTAGGGGGAACAAGAGCATTTTAAGACCCTGAAGAGTGTAATTTAATGACTTTAAACAGAGAAGTAAACTTCTCAATGATTCTTCAAAGCAAAGAGGTCAGATCCCTCTGTGCTGTTCTAAGGTCTTGAATCTAAGAGAATGTCCCTCTGAAATCTATGACAGAAAAATAGGCTTCTTCTCAAGATATTTTTTGAGAAGAAAGTGAAAAACTGAAGCCATCCTTCTCAGCTACTAAAAGGCTTTTTAAAAAAAGCTTCCGGAAACTCTAAGAAACCTTAAAAATATTTGCCAGATTCAGAGAAGCAGTAAGTGCAAAGCATTTGTCATAAGATTCAAAGTAGAATTTTGTGCTGAAAAAACATATGTGTGTTCATATGCATATACATATATGTACACGTATGTGTGCGTGTGTGTGTGTGTGCGCGTGTATCTCAATGGAAAGAGTGAATGGAATATAAGGACAGTTTCCTTAAGACACTTTGGGTGACATCACCAAGAATGAGCTTGAGAACTCAGAACTGATTGCAGAAAGAAAGTTCTACATTTCCTATTTCTCTTGGCCCCATAACTGAAGGTTTATGTATCTGTCCAAATGGGAATAGCTTTTTACCCCTTCTAATCACTCCTGTGGCAAACACTCCTGATTACTATATAAACCCTAAGCTGTTGTTTTGTTTTGTTTTTAGGTATTAAATGGTGTTGGGACTGGTCAGGTTTTGGCAAACACTAAAGGCTGATTTCTCCAAAAGGTTTTCCAATCTGGGAAGTTCAGACAGAGATTCTTTGTGAAGGAGCAGCGGAGCTGACCCGGAAGGCAGGTCTCTCTGCGTCTCAGTCAGGCTCCTTTCCTGCGCTGACAGGCAGGTGGGGCCGTGAGGACGACAGGGAGAAAATGGCATCAGCCTCGGGGACAAAATGCTGCAGTTTAGGGACCCAGAATCCTTCTCAACAACACGCATGTACTGAAGAGACCCTAGAATGAAAGAATAGGTTTATCTTAAAGTGCCTAATCCTTGATAAAATTTAAAATTTTACCTGGAACGAATTTCAATACATTCTCATTTCCTTATAAAACCGAACCCAATACATAACTCAAAGTGCTTGCTATAGGCTTGCTTTCTATTTTACAATGTGCACTAACCTTCTCACCTCTGTCTACAGCAGGAATTTGGCAGAGGAAAGGGCGGCGACTCAGGAGGAAGATTTGAGTTGTTTAAACTATAAATATCAGCACCTCTTTAATTTTTTTTTTTTATAAATTTCTTCCTTTCTTTCTTATTTTTTGGCTGTGTAGGGTCTTTGTTGCTGGGCGCGGGCTTTCTCTATTTGCAGCGAGCGGGGGCTACTCTTCCTTGCGGTGCGTGGGCTTCTCATTGCGGTGGCTTCTCTTGTTGGGGAGCACGGGCTCTAGGCGTGCGGGCTCAGCAGTTGTGGCTCGCAGTAGTTGTGGTGCACGGGCTTAGTTGTTCCGCGGCATGTGGGGTCTTCCTGGACCAGGGCTCGAACCTGTGTCCCCTACATTGGCAGGCAGATTCTTAACCACTGTGCCACCAGGGAAGTCCGACTGCACCTCTTTAGTAAAAGTCCCGCAGCCCTCTGCTTCCCAGGGCGAGGCTCCCGATGGGATCATCACAGGAAACAACTTGGGCCTCCCTGCACCCCGGAGACTGGCTGGCCAGGGCACGTGGGGTGCTGGCCCCCATGACTGCTGGCAGGAGCCTGGTGGCCCCAGCGCGGGACCTGCGGGCTCTGACACCCCCAGACCCACTCAAGGCGGCTCAGCCTTCACGGAGTTTCCGCTCCACCTTTCTTCCATTTTAATAGAATCAGGCGAGAGGGAGAAACACTTGTAAGTGAAATCAACCTGGCATTTGAGCTACTGGACTTCTCATCTGCCTCTGAAAATAGTCTCTACAGAAATACAAACGGACACAAGGGAAGCCAGGCAGTCAGGACCACAGCTGGAGTGATGCTGCGTCACCATCGGTCCCCAGCTGTGGGAGACAGGGCGGCGGGGACGGCGGGGGCTGGGCACAGAGTTAAGTGAGGTGAATGGGGTGGTTACAAACTGGTGGGAAGGAATCAACTGAGTCAAACAAAGGGAGGATCACGTGCCGGGAAGTTAGGACCAAAGAGGTTCAACGAAATGATGGTCTGAGAGGTGCAACTGCGTGAGCTTCTGCAGTCACGGGATTGATGAGCAGTTAATATGCACAAAACCACAAAAGGGTCTGATGGAGTCGGGGTGTTGAGACACAAAAGCTGCAGGGGCTGACGGCCCATCCGTCTCCTGGGAATAGCCCATGGCTCGACCTGTGGCTGGTCCCATGGCTCCGCACTAGGAGCAGAGGCCTGGGCACCACAGCCTCTCTGCAGGTAGATTATTTCCGTAATTGAGTTGTGCCTCGTGAAGGTTGGAGGTTCTACCTGAGACCATTCTATGTGGTGGGCACACGACAATATTGTGTATTAATTATGATGATTAAGAATGCCATTATTCATATAATGTTAACGTTAACACACGTTATTGCTGCTCAAGCTCACAATGATCATCCAAAACAATAAATATGCTGGACTTCGACATTTGAAAGTTCCAGCTAATTCATCATGATCAAAGTCTAAAGTGAAGAAATTATCATCATTTTTTATGTGCATTAATACCCTACTGCCTACTTTTCGTGTACATTTGACACACCTGAACCCAAGGTGGGTCCCCGCCTCCCCCCAGCCTGGTGACTTGAATGCCACCTGAACTGCTGCTGTTTGGGCTCCAGAAGGAGGGGTCCTCCCATATCTGTTTAAAAGGAGAGCCCCGGGAAGGCTGGGTTATCTACGAAACCATCACCATCACCTGCTTCTCTGTATCACAGACTCAGGATTCCCTCCACGGTGGAGGCTGAAACAAGTTAGCAAAATCCAGTGGGCGCCAACGCTTGCATAAGAGTAAAGCTGATGAAAAAGTAATAATAAAAATAAAATAAATAATACTAAAATAAAGTTGCTAAAATTCTCAGCTTTAAACTTTGGTACTACAAAACATTTGTATCATTCTTTTTGATTGATTTTTTATGACGGCAAAGTTATAGGTTTGAGCCATAAAATGAATTTATAATAATCAACATAACATGTATAAAGTTTTAATTTAAATAATAATATCATTCTCTTTGTCAAAGAAGGTTCTTTTTGTGTGATAAGGATGCTTCTGTCAAGAGTGTAAAGACCGCAGGGTCCACGCTGGACCTGGAGTTGACGAGTGGCCAGGCGGTGGGGGGTTGAGATGGGAGGCCTGGGGGCCTGGGTGTGGGTGACACTTGGTGACAGAAAAGCCACCCCCTACTGTTTTCCAGATTAATGACATTGGAATAAGAAAATATTAAAGTTCCTAGTGGGTATGAAGTAACGGTTGTAAATGGAACGGTTTAAATGTCTGCATGTCACATGTGTCATTTAGATTCACAGCCTGCTTTAAAAAGGCTCTGAGCAGATGGCACTTTGCTCCTAGTGTCATGATTCTAAGATGCGGTAGAAGAATATCTCAAAGCCAAACCTACTTTAAGTGGAACAATGTAACTTACTCCCACTGCCACGAAGCCCTAAGGTGCTGGGCTGTCCGATTGTGAGGCCAGGAGGATGTGAGGAAGTGGGATTCTGGGGCGACACGGCCGTGGGGAAGCTGCAGGCCGGTGGGGTTGGCGCTATGGCCACAGAAGGCCCTGTCCTGCTCGCCCTCCGCACGGCCTGGTCTGGGCTCCCTGCTAGCGACCCCGCGGGGTCCTCCCAGTGGCCTTGCCGCCTTCGCTCGGCCCTTCCCGCTGCTCAGTCCGGCGGGGTCTGGTTCTGAGCTGGAGACCGGTGAGCAGCAGAACCGCTCCGCACCCTGAAGGCCGAGCCTCCCCCGAGGTGACACGTAGATGCTGAGCCCTGGGCCCGGCTCGTAGGCACACGCCCTTCGGAAGAAGCATGTTCTGGGGGCTTCGAGAAGACCAGGGGGTGTGAAAGCCAGGGACGCAGCCGGGACCTTCCACACCCTCCCCCCTTCTCCCCGATGCTGGCTCCCTGTCAGCCCTTCTCCCTCAGTCTTCCCCCTCTTGCAAGGAGAACAAATGGAAAAGAACTGAGGGTGATTTCTCATTAGATGAGAGAAGAAGCTGCAGCTTCCAATTTACTGGTTCAACTCGAGAGGGAAACTGCCTCTACTTTAAGCTCGCTGCGGTGGCTCCCAAGCCCTTTCCCACATCACAGAATGTTCTTCTAAGCTTTCGTGCTATTTCTACTCCTGTTACCAACGTGGAGGGATGGATAACTCTTTAAAATTATTTTAAAGTAAAAAATGTATTAGTTGCAAACTGAAAACATATTCACAAAGAATCAAAGTATCTCTATACATAGAAGAGTAAGCGCCTCACATCCTCAGCACCCCTCACCCTAGAACTAATGCCCACAGTGTCTCGTGCCCCCTCCCTGGAGTCCTTTAGGACACAGGGTCATCTAGAGTCACATGACATGTGATACAAAGAGGCATCCCTACAAGACACTCAACAATGCATTAAGAGAACATTCCACATCAGCATGGGTAGACCTGCCCTGCTGTTTTCAGGGACACACATCGTAATCCAGGGTATGGCTGTACCATAATGGGATATGTATCCCAAATCCACGATATGGCTATAATGGCATATGTATATCCAGGGTATGACTAGACCATAATGGCATATGTTTTCCAAATCTATGGTATGGCTATACCGTAATGGGATGTGTATACCAAAATCCACGATATGGCTATAATGGCCTATGTATATCAGAATCCATGCTATGGGTGCACCAAAATCTCCTCTTGACAGCATTCAGGCCGTCTTCAGCAGCATTTTGCTCTCACAAGAAATGCTGCCATAAACGCTCATTCGAAACCTCGTTTGTTGCATATATGTGCATGTGTGCAAATACGGCTCATACATGTCAAGATGGACTGAGTCATAGGTTAAGTGGATTCGGGGTTTTGCTGTAGTTGAACTGACCACTGAGTAACATTCACAGCAATTAGGTACTTGTCTCCCTTCCTACATCTTTGAAGTGTCTTTTTGAAAAATGCAGTTGGAAACTCCACTACTAAAGAAACAATGATTTTAGGAAGAAACAAACTTCCTTTACAAAGCCTGCTCACCTAAGACTGATACAAAGAGTTGGTGGCTGTGAGAGGGAAACAAAACATTGCATGCGAGTATGCTAGTTATTCTTGGACAAAAGGCACCACAAAAATGCCAAACCAAATGAGAGACTAACTCCCATTGGGAAGTTGCAGGAACGCCACACGGCCACACGGGGCCACGCTGCAGCATGAGGCCCAGCCCCCGGACGCACAAGCAGTACTGGAGTCTCAGCACAGGGGTGATTCCTGCAGAAGAAACAGCACCGGAAAGCCTTGTTTTGAGATCCAATTAAATGCCAACAAGCTGTTTTGGATGTTGGCAACTGACAACATGTCTGCTTCAGGACAGTAAACACGACTTGTCTGGGGTGGTGGGTATACCTGATCCAAGGCTTTGGTGTTAGACACAGAGGCCCTGGATGTGGGTGCAGATGGGGTGGAAATTGGGGGTCCTGAGGAAAGCTGCAGGGCCCCCATGCCAGGATTCAATCTCGAGTGTCAGAATATCAGAGATGGTTTCTTGTTTCCTGTCCCTCTAACAGGCAAGGGTTTCCTGAGTGCTAGTGGGAGACGAATGGAAAGAGAAAAGCAGAAGGGAGAGGGAGAGGGACAGAGCAGCGCACCTGCTGGTGCCTCGTCCTGCCCCTGTACGTCGACCGTCACCCCGATTGCTCACGCCCCACACCTGCGGCGCCACCAAGGTCCGCCGGCCACACTCCTGAACGTGCCATCCTTCCTTCCCCCACAAACACACAGAGGTACGTCCTCTCCGGGGTCTCTCCCACGGCCTCCTCTCAGTCCCCACCTTCATCAGCCTTTCTCCACGCGGTAGCCAGAGGATCTTTTCCTGCAGATCTGACCCTGGCTGCTCAACACTCTCGGATGAAACCTGGCGCGTGTGGCCCCCGCCTACCTCCCCTCCCATCCAGGTACATGTGCCTCAGACACTCTGGCTGTTATGGCTGAATTGTGTGCATCTCTACCCCCTATCCCCTGTTCATATGTGAAGCCCTAACCTTCAGGACCTCAGAAGGTGACCATTTGGAGATAGAACCTTTATGGAGGTAATGAAGTTAAATTGAGAGCCCACTAGAATGGACCCTAATCCCATATGGCTGGTGTCCTTACAAGAGGAGATGAGGACACAGACACACACAGAGTAACGACCACTTGAGGACACAGGGAGAAGCTGGTGTCTACACACCAAGGAGAGAGGCCTCAGAGGAACCAGCCCTGCCCACACCTTGATCTCAGATCCCAGCCTCCAGGACTAGGAGACAATGCGTTTCTCTTGTTTACGCCCCTTCTGTGGCACCTGCTATGTTCACCGAGCTCACTAAGACACTGGCCTTTTAGTCCTGGAACTCACTGTGTCTCTGCCTCGGAGCCTTTGTTCTTACAGCTCTCACGGACTAATATGAGAAAAATAACATAAAACATCACATTTATAATGTTTTATATTGACTGCATGTTGAAAGAATAATCTTTGTATATATTGGGCTAAAGAAAATGTACTGTTGAAACTAGCTTCCTTCTTTCTTCTTCCTCTTAATGCAGCTGCTGGAAACCTTGCAGTCACGACTGCACCCCCAGTGCGCAGATGGCCCCGCAGACAGTGAGGCTCTGTGAGGAGAATATTCTTAGGAATGAATCGAGTCCCATTAGCTTTCGGTGACTGACCCTTTGATCTCAGCAGCCAAGGCCTTCGTAACTGGAGGGCAGCGGTGGGCAACGCGTAAGAGTGACTCCACTGAGAGTTAGAATTCTAAAGCATCACGTGAAGCTCTGTGCCAGCTTTTAGGATTAATAGCAGAGACTCGGCTCTTTCCACTGGAACGATTAAATCTGCGACGTGGGATGACTTTGTGTGATCATTTCCCCCACACTGGTTTTCACGACCCCCAAAACACTCAGAGGTGGGAAGCCCTTGGCACAGACCCAGAGCCAGGTCTGGCTGGTGGGCAAGTGCCCAGATCTGCTGAGTTACGGAGTCCCCTGGCCTTGGATTTGCGTTCGGACAACCTCTGAGTCGGGCCAGCAGATACTCCCCACGACTGTGTCCAGATCCCCAAATCCAGTGGGGATGGTTTTGGACCCAGTAGGAAGATCTTGATAAAAACACTGACAGCTTCTGAGCACGTATTCAACATCACGAGAGCAATTAAAGGTGGCGGGGGACAGGGGGAAGAGGTTTGGGACAAATCTACGCCTCAGATACTTTATGTGTCCACAGTTATCTGACTTTCTACTGAGGCTTCTCTAAAGCAAATGCTCCTCTGCTTGGCTGCTGGGGGCTACACAGTTTTTTCTTCCCCCCTTAAAACTATAAATAAATACACAAACAAACAAATACATGAAATGGAGAACAATGAAAGGGACTATTGGGACAAGAATGTCCAAAATACATCCCAAGTACAGAAGTCACAGAACTGAAGCATTTTATCTCCAGTTTCTAGTTGCCCACCCCAAACAGCTGAGTTATATTTTAGTTAGTACGTTGGTTGAGACCAAAGACATAGGCATCCACAGCTTCTTGAGCTGACCAAGCTGCTTGTCAGTACATTTCCCCTCTTTCTTTCTCATTTATTCCGACCCTATGGAGTCAGAGTCCCAGAGCCCTCAGTCTCTGGAAGGTCCCCTGTTAGTGAAGCAGGGTTGGGTGTCACTACTGACTCAGCTGAAACTCACCAGCACCGAGGGCGAGCTCTCCAGGGATTTGCTAAGCCTTTTATCTCTAATTAGAGAGCAAATGGCTTTGTCTCCTATTGAAGGCTGTGGAGAGCCTGAGAGCAGGAAAGCCTTGGATTTCTAACCTGCGAGGGGCCTTGGAAACACTGCATGCCCTATGCCTGCTCCTCCTTTTCCAGATGAAGAAGCTGCGGTCTGGGGAGATAGCGGCTCCTCAAGGCTGCCGTGCCCAGTGTCCAGGGCAAACGCTCGGCTATCGTGATGGTGCAAAGTGGGCACCAAAGGAAGACCTGCAAGCCGCTGAACTGCTCCCATAAATCCCTCCTATTCTCTCTTCCCTCACTTTTGTCATCTTTCCCATTTAGCAAAAGGATACAAATATAACTCAAAACAATAAGCCAGCAAACCAAATAATTTAAGATATTGTTCTTATTGGAAACCATTTGGAATTACTTCACTTTAGAACGATCTGCAGTATTGTTCTCAAGTAAAAAATATTGGCAGAATCACAGGTTATAAAATTCTTATAAATTATGGTGAAATTCATTCATTCACTAACGTACTTGACTTTTGTACCATGGAACATACGTGTCATAAAAACCAAAGTGCTAATACGATGGCCCTTGGGCAATACTGACCTGAGACCATCACTGCAGAGGAAAAATAGTAAAAGCTTAAAGTCATCTCAAATGTTTAGTTTTATTGATAAAATATTAAAATAATACATTTTTGGAAATTCCCTTTGAAGAATGAATTCTTGCATGTGTAGTGTCTCTATTCTTCCAAAATTATTTTCAAACAGTCGATCATCAGCTGAGGCTCTGCTCTCAGCAGGCTGGTGATGCAGTAGTACCCGCCCACTCTAGATGGTTCCCAAGGTGTATGCCCTGGGGCTCCCGTCCATGGTGGCAGCCAGAGCTGCACAGGGAAATGACTCTTCAGCCAAAGAGCCTTGGGAAGATGAAGCCCTTCTTCACTGAAGGACTTCTCAGAGCCTTTACTTTAATCTAATGGGTATCTTGTAGGGGTACACAGCATGCAAATTCCCCATATTTATTTGATTATTCTTAGAGCAGTTATATTTTCGTTCAGATTTAATCCAAAAAGTAAGTGTTTCTCTATATTCTATACAGTTTTCTTACAGGTATTAGCTACAAGGAAGTATTGATAAGGTTCACTTCTTGGTATGAAATACGAAGCTTTTGAAATCCATACTTGTGAATAGCAAGCCGTTTCATATATTAATTAGAGTAACATGATATTTAGCTGATTCACTGTCTTGCAAACTGTCAGGTGGAATACACAATTCATCTTTCGCAGGGTCAATGGAGTATAAACGCTGTATATGCTTCTTTTGTCTCCTGGACGCTGATTTTTAACTTGTTTGGTCTCTAATTGGACACGAGTGGCCTGTGAACTCTGCACACAGACCACCCTCAGTGGCTACTGCACTTTCCTGTCCTGGAGGATTCACCCGCCTGCAGAGCACAGGGGGGCGAATGCAGAGGTGCTACCTGGTGGGGCTGCAGGGTACAGAACCTTAATCAACGCTCAGATCCATCAGTCCTGCTGAGGATATTTTGAAAAAAAGGTGTATGTGGACAATCAGAGAAATGGGCCAAGCACACCCACACTGCAGCCCATCTTGGAAAGCAGATGCGGCCCTGGCGGGAGGGGGCCTGGCAGAGTGAGGGGAGGGTCAGCGGGCTTCTGGATGCTGAAGTCGGGGGTGAAGCAGCAGATGTGCCCCTGGCAGCTGGACAGCAGACCAGCGTGTGCGTGGGGGGCCCCTCTCAGGTGAGCTGCTGGGTTGGGGGGGCGACATGGGGGGCGGCCGGCCCACTCCACTCTCAGGGCAGTGAGGGCAAAGGGGATTTTCGGGGTCACAGACCTTGGGTGTCAGCTAAAGCACCTCTGGGATTCTCTGCCACAGACTGAAAACCAGATCTGGTCAGGAGGCGGCTCAGGCAAGCTGGGACCCTGGGAAGAGTTACCGACTGCCCGAGCCTGAGCCTCCATCTCTGCATCAGCAAAGGGAGGCGCCAGCAGCCCTGCAGGGGGAGCTTGAATCCACTGTCCCTTGAAAGAGCAGGGTCTGCGGGACCCACCTACCTGGGGGCAGCTGGCCCTCCCCCGGGTTCCCTCCTCTGAGCAGGGCCACCCTAGTGAGGGCGGGGCGCCCAGGGGAGCCCAACAGTGACGCCCCCTTCTCCCCAGCAGGCTGGGTGGTCCTCCAGCCTCAGGGGAAGCTGCCCACTTGGCAAACAGACAAGCTTCATCCTCCCAATTCCCAGGGAGTGCGGATCCCATTTCCTGTCAGAATCACAACGTGGAACGTGGCAGGATTCAAACATTCTCCCCCTAAAGTCCTAGAACAGCCACTGGCTAACACTGCAGTTAGGAATGGTTATATGTATGAGGAAAAACTTGATTTAAAAAGCAATTTCTAATGTTGGAAAAAGGCACAACTGTGAAAGGGTTAAAAGTGGAGCAGAAAATTTGTTTAATTGTAATTAGAGAGGAAGGTTAAAATTGTTTAAGGGGCAAATGACCTTTCTTTCTCTCTCAAATTTTCTTTTTTTAACACCTCATTTGGTCAAGGATGATACTGGAGTAATTTCAAACAAGAAATGTCATCAGTCAGGGATTTATATACTGCCACCTGCAACATGCAAGGACCCCATTCCTCTGAAAGACCAGTCACTTCCTAATACGTTCTATCATGTGAAGTGGGATGTGTGCGGCTGGGGGAAAGGAAGAAGCTGTGGAAGAGACGGAGAGAGGGAGGAGGGGAGCAGACGTCGGGCTCAGGCATCACCCGGCCGTGAACACCCCTCCTCTAACTGAGAATGAGAGATGGTATCAGCCAGGTAATCAGACCTGAGAATCCAACACCTAAGAGAATAAACCTGCCTACTATCCAGAGTTGGAAGAGCAGCAAAGCTTTTACACACAAGGACCTAAGCATGGGTGGTTAATTACTGCAGCGCACTCTGTAAAAGCAGCATATTTGAAGTCCACTGAATTACGGACAGTAGTGGATGATAAATCAGTCTCCTGATATGGAGTGTCATGCAGGTTTTCTAACCCTTCTCTGACACGAAGGCTGCAGGGGCAGGGGAATGAGCAAAGGAGACCCTGGGACCCCGACCTCTTTCCTCTCTTGAGGCCCTGGGGTTGGTGGGACCCAGAGGGACCCAGAAATTTCCTCTGTGCTGCCACCCCTTCCCTGTCTCTCTCCAGCCCTCTTGACTAAAATCCAGATTGGCCTAACAGAGGCTGCTAATCCACAAAGACAGTTCCTCTATTCGCAACCTCTCTGAACACCGGTGACCCCTCTCCTGCTAAAGTCCTGTAAGATATTCTGCTGGGGCTCCCTCCAGCCTCAGGCTTGTACTTGGGAGTAAACACTTGGTCCTGTGGTGTTCTGGTTTATCCTCCCTCCCTCCGCCCATAGGATCTGCTTGAACTTCAACTCACTCTGACTATCGCTCCTTCAGAAGAGTATTTCATGATCATGACAATGTACATAAGGTTAATTTTGAAAAGCAGACTGAATGCAGGCCACAAGGTGTGAGACACTTGTTACAAAGTCATAAGCTTTGAATAAAGACTGGAAGGAGATTTGGTAAAATATTAGCTGCTGTTATCTTCACACGTCAGGGCGACAGCTAATTTTAATTTTCTTTTCAGTACTTTTCTGTATCTTCATAAATTTCTGCCAAGAACCTTCAGTAATTTTTTTAACAAGGAGAAAATACAACAAAAAACAGATGCAGAGTGATTTTGAATATGAGATGGTGAAATGCATGGCAAAGCAGATATATTCATTGATTCATTATACATATTTATTAAGCACTTGCTGTATGCCAGGACCTGCTCTAGGTTCTTGAGATACATGAATTAAAAGGAAAAGAGATAAACCCTCCTGTCTGAGTGGTAAATTTTCAGGGGGTGGAGAGCAGGGAGAGACCCTGAAGGCACAGGGATAAGTAAAGAAGGGTCAGGGCTGCAGGCCGAGCTAGGGTTTCCAGGGGCATTAGATTTAAAGCAGCATTTGGACAGATTAAGTCCACCAAAATCATTTGACCACTGTTTGTTATTTGCTAGTGTACAACTGGATCCAAAGTTTGCTAAGTGGGGCCAAGCACGGGTCATTAGTGGAAATCTCATATGGCACTCAACCACAAGAAGCAGTGTCCAGCCAGGGGTTAGGACTCAGTAAACCATCATTGATTTTGCTTGTTTTTTACTGTCTATTGCTGTGTGACTGATAACCTGTGTTACTAATTATGTAGCAGCCTAAAAACGAACACTATTACAAAGGTACAGTAATCCTAGAAGTATGGTACCGGCATAAAGACAGACATATGGACCAATGGAAAAAAGTAGAGAGCCCAGAAATAAACCTTCACATATATGGTCAAATGATTTTCAACAAGGGAGCCAAGAATACTTAGTGGGGAAAGGACAATCTCTTCAACAAATGGAGCTGGGAAAATTAGATGTCCACATGTGAAAGAATGAAGCTGGACCCTTACTTTATGCCTTATGCAAAAGTTAACTCAAAATGGATCAGAGACCCAAACATGAGACCTAAAACTATAAAAATCTTGGAAGAAAGCATAGGGGAAAACTTTAGGACACTGAATTTGGCAATGATTTCTTGGATATGACACCAAAAGTGCAGGCAACAGAAGTAAAATTACACAAATTGAACTACTAAAAAACTTCTTTGGGGAGGCAGAGCCAAGATGGTGGTGTGGGAAGATGTGGAGTTAGTGTCTCCCCACAACTAGGGCACGTGCTGGCCACTGGTGAGGGACTCTGACACCCAAGGAGATGGGAGGAACCCCAAGGTGAACCAGCAGCTTGCAGGATCTTGGTTCACGAGCCCGGGGTCAGGCTGAAGCTCCTGTGGTGGGAGCTCCAAGTCCGAACCACTGGACTAACAGAGAACCTCAGGCCCCAGGGAATATTCACCGGAGTGAGGTCTCACGGAGTTCCTCATCTCAGCATCAAGACCCAGCTCTACCCAATAGCCTACAAACCCCAGAGTCGGAACTCTCAGGCCAAACAACCAGTAAGACAGGAACACAGTCCCACTCATAAAAATAAAAAAAAAATGAGATGGCAAAAAAATATGTCACAGATGAAGGAGCAAGGTAAAAACCTACAAGACCAAATGAGTGAAGAGGAAATAGGCAATCTACCTGAAAAAGAATTCAGAGTAATGATAGTAAAGATGATCTAGAATCTCAGAAATAGAATGGAGGCATGGATTGAGAAAATACAAAAAATGTTTAACAAAGATCTAGAAGAACTAAGGAACAAACAAACAGAGATGAACAACACAATAACTGAAATGAAAAATACACTAGAAGGAATTAATAACAGAATAACTGAGGCAGAAGAATAAATAAGTGAGGTGGAAGACAAGATGGTGGAAATAACTTCCGAGGAGCAGAATAAAGAAAAAAGAATGAAAAGAATTCAAGACAATCTCAGAGACCTCTGGGACAACACTAAACGCACCAACATTCAAATTATAGGGGTCCCAGGAGAAGAAGAGAAAAAGAAAGGGTCTGAGAAAATATTTGAAGAGATTACAGTTGAAAGCTTCCTTAACATGGGAAAGGAAATAGTCACCCAAGTCCAGGAAGCACAGAGAGTCCCATACAGGATGAACTCTAGGAAAAACACACCAAGACACATATTAATCAAACTAACAAAAATTAAATTCAAAGAAAAAAATATTAAAAGCAGCAAGGGAAAATCAAAAAATAACATACAAAGGAATCCCCATAAGGTTATCAGCTGATTTTTCAGTGGAAACTATGCAGGCCAGAAGGGAGTGGTAGGATATACTTAAAGTGATGAAAGACAAAAACCTACAGCCAAGATTACTCTACCCAGCAAGATCTCATTCAGATTTGATGGAGAAGTCAAAAGCTTTTCAGACAAGCAAAAGCTAAGAGAATTCAGCACCACCAAACCAGGTTTACAACAAATGCTAAAGAAACTTCTCTAAGCGGGAAACACAAGAGAAGAAAAAAACCCACAAAAACAAACGCAAAACAATTAAGAAAATGGTAATAGGAGCAAACATATCGATAATAACCTTGAATGTAAATGGATTAAATGCCCCAACCAAAAGACACAGACTGGCTGAATGGATACAGAAACAAGACCCATATATATGCTGTCTACAAGAGACCTACTTCAGACCTAGGGACACATACAGACCGAAAGTGAAGGGATGGAAAAAGATATTCCATGCAAATGGAAATCAAAAGAAAGCTGGAGTAGCAATACTCTTATCAGATAAAATAGACTTTAAAATAAAGACTGTTACAAAAGATAAGGAGGGACACTACATAATGATCATAGGATGAATCCAAGGAGAAGATATAACAATTATAAATGTTTATGCACCCAACACAGAAGCACCTCAATATATAAGGCAAATGCTAACAACCATGAAAGGAGAAATCAACAGTAACAAAATAATAGTAGGGGACTTTAACACCCCACTTACACCACTGGACAGATCATACAAACAGAAAACAAATAAGGAAATACAAGCTTTAAATGACACAACAGACCAGAGAGAACTAACTGATATTTAGAGAACATTCCACCCAGAAGTGGCAGAATACACTTTTTTCTCAAGTGCACATGGAACATTCTCCAGTATAGATCACATCTTCGGTCACAAATCAAGCCTCGGAAAATTTAAGAAAACTGAAATTGTATCAAGCATCTTTTCTGACCACAATGCTATGAGACTGGAAATCAACTACAGAAAAAAACTGTAAAAGACACAAATACATGGAGGCTAAACAGTGCACTACTAAATAACCAAGAGATCACTGAAGAAATCAAAGAAGAAATAAAAAAATACATAGAAACAAATGACAATGAAAACACGATGACCCAAAACCTATGGGACACAGCAAAAGCAGTTCTAAGAGGGAAGTTTATAGCAATACAATCTAACCTCAAGAAACAAGAAAAATCTCAAATAAACAATCTAACCCTACACTTAAAACAACTAGAGAAAGAAGAACAAAGAAAACCCAAAGTCAGTGGAAGGAAAGAAATCAGAAAGATCAGAGCAGAAATAAATGAAATAGAAATGAAGAAAACAATAGCAAAGATCAATAAAACTAAAAGCTGGTTCTTTGAGAAGATAAACAAAATTGATAAACCCTTAGCCAGACTCATCAAGAAAAAAAGGGAGAGGATGCAAATCAATAAAATTAGAAATGAAGAAGGAGAAATCACAACTGACACTGCAGAAATACAAAGGATTATAAGAGACTACTACAAACAACTATATGTCAATAAAATGGACAACCACAAAGAAATGGCCATATTCTTGGAAAGGTACAATTTTCCAAGACTGAACCAGGAAGAATTAGGAAATATAAACAGACCTATCACAAGTAATGAAATTGAAACCGTAATTAAAAATCTTCCAACAAACAAAAGTCCAGGACCAGATGGCTTCACAGGTGAATTCTATCAAACATTTAGAGAAGAGCTAACACCTATCCTTCTCAAACTCTTCCAAAAAATTGCAGAGGAAGGAACACTCCCAAACTCATTCTACGAGGCCACCATCACCCTGATACCAAAACCAGAAAAAGATATCACAAAAAAAGAAAATTATAGACCAATATCACTGATGAGCATAGATGCAAAAATCCTGAACAAAATACTAGCAAACAGAATCCAACAGCACATTAAAAGGATCATACACCATGATCAAGTGGGATTTATACCAGGGATGCAAGGATTCTTCAATATATGCAAATCAATCAATGTGATACACCATGTTAACAAATTAAGGAACAGAAACAATATGATCATCTCAGTAGATGCAGAAAAAGCTTTTGACCAAATTGAACAACCATTTATGATAAAAACTCTCAGAAATGGGCATAGAAGGAACCTACCTCAACATAATAAAGGCCATATATGACAAACCCACAGCAAGCAGCATACTCAATGGTGAAAAACTGAAAGCATTTCCATTAAGATCAGGAACAAGACAAGGATGTCTACTCTCACCACTCTTATTCAACATAGTTTTGGAAGTCCTAGCCATGGCAATCAGAGAAGAAAAAGAAATAAAAGGAATACAAATTGGAAAAGAGGAAGTAAAACTGTCACTGTTTGCAGATGACATGATACTATACATAGTAAATCCTAAAGATGCCACCAGAAAACGACTAGAACTAATCAATGCATTTGGTAAGGTTGCACGATACAAAATTAATGCACAGAAATCTCTGGCATTCCTATACACCAACAACGAAAAATCAGAAAAGGAAATTAAGGAAACACTCCCATTTACCATTGCAACAAAAAGAATAAAATTCCTAGGAATAAACCTGCCTGTGGAGGCGAAAGACTTGTACTCAGGAAACTATAAAACACTGATGAAAGAAATCAAAGATGACATAAACAGATGGAGAAATATACCATGTTTTTGGACTGGAAAAATCTATACTGTGAAAATGACTATACTACCCAAAGCAATCTACAGATTCAATGCAATCCCTATCAAACTACCAATGGCATTCTTCACAGAATTAGAACAAAAAATTTTACAATTCATATGGAAACACAAAAGACCCTGGATAGCCAAAGCAACCTTGAGAAAGAATAACAGAGTTGGAGGAATCAGGCTCCTTGACTTCAAACTATACCACAAAGCTACAGTAATCAAGACAGTATGGTACTGGCACAAAAACAGAAATATAGATCAATGGTACAAGATAGAATGCCCAAAGATAAAGCCACACACATATGGGCACCTAATTTACGACAAAGTAGGCAAGAACATACAATGGAGAAAAGACAGCCTCTTCAATAAGTGGTGCTGGGAAAACTGGACAGCTACATTTAAAAGAATGAAATCAGAACACTACCTAACACCATACACAAAAATAAACTCCAAATGGATTAAGGACTTAAATGTAAGACCAGACACTATAAAACTCTTAGAGGAAAACATAGGAAAAACACTCTCTGATGTAAACCACAGCAAGATCTTTTTTGACCCAACTCCTGGAGTAATGGAAATAAAAACAAAAATAAACAAATGGGACTTAATTAAACTTAAAAGCTTTTGAACAGCAAAGGAAACCATAAACAAGACAAAAAGACAACCCTCAGAATGGGAGAAAATATTTGCAAATGAAACAACAGACAAAGGATTACTCTCCAAAATATACAAACAGCTCATGGAGCTCAGTATCAAAAAAACAAACAATCCAGTTAAAAAATGGCTGGAAGACCTAAATAGACATTTGACCAAGGAAGACATACAGATGGCCAAGAGGCACATGAAAAGATGCTCAACATCAGTAATTATTAGAGAAATGTAAATCAAAACTACAATGAGGTATCACCTCATGCCGGTCAGAATGGCCGTTATCAAAAAATCTAGAAACAATAAATGCTGGAAAGGGTGTGGTGAAAAGGGAACCCTCCTGCACTGTTGGTGGGAATGTAAATTGATACAACCACTATGGAAAACATTAGGGAGGTTCCTTAAAAAACTAAAAATAGAACTACCATATGAACCAGCAAACCCACTACTGGGCATATACCTTGAGAAAACCATAATTCAAAAAGACACATGTACCACAATGTTCATTGCAGCACTATTTACAGCCAGGACATGGAAACAACCTAAATGTCCATCGACAGATGAATGGATAAAGAAGATGTGGCATATATGTACAATGGAATATTACTCAGCCATAAAAAGAAACGAAATTGACTTATTTGTAGTGAGGGGGATAGACCTAGAGTCTGTCATACAGAGTGAAGTAAGTCAGAAAGAGAAAAACAAATACCATATGCTAACACATATATATGGAATCTAAAAAAAGAAATGGTACTGATGAACCTAGTTGCAGGAAAGGAATAAAGAGACAGACATAGAAAATGGACTTGAGGACATGGGGTGGGAGGGTGAAGCTGGGGAGAAATGAGAGTAGCATTGACATACATACACTACCAAATGCAAAATAGTTGGCTGGTGGGAAGCAGCAGCATAGCACAGGGAGATCAGCTCGGTGCTTTGCAGTTACCTAGAGGGGTGGGATGGGGAGCATGGGAAGGAGGCTCAAGAGGGAGGGTATATGGGGACATGTGTATGCATATAGCTGATTCGCTTTGTCGTGCAACAGAAACTAACACAGTATTGTGAAGTAATTATACTCCAATAAGGATCTATTAAAAAAGAAAAAAGAAAATAAAAGAGTAGGTGTAAGCAAAGGAAAAAAAAAAACTTCTTTGCATCAAAGGACACAATCAAGAGAATGAAGAGACCACAGAATGGGAGAAAATATTTGCAAATCACATAGCTAATAAGGAGTTAATATCTAGAATACATAAAGAACTCCTACAACTCAAAAACAAAACAAAAAATAAACACTGATTAAAAAATAAGCAAAGGACTTGAACAGACGTTTCTCCAAAGAAGATACACAAATGGCCAACAAGCACATGAAAAGATGCTCAACATCATTGATCATCAAGGGAACACAAATCAAAACCACAATGAGAAACCACCTCACATTCATTAGGATGGCTACTACCAAAAAAAAAAAAAAAAAAACCTCAGAAAATAACAAGTGTTGATGAAAATGTGGAGAAACTGGAACCCTTGAATACTGCTGGTGGAAATGTAAAATAATACAGCCACTATGAAAAACAGTATAGCGGTTCTTCAAAAAATTAAACACAGAATTACCATACGATCCAGCAATTCCACTTCTGGGTAAATGTCCGAAAGAACTGAGAGCAGGGTCTTGAAGAGATATTTTTACACCAGTGTTCATAGCAGCATTATTCAGCTAAAACATGGAAGCAACCCAAGTGTCCCCTGACGGACAAATGGATAAGCAAAATGGGATACATACATACAATAGAATATGACTGAGTCTTAAAAATGAAGGACATTCTGACACAGGCTACAACATGGATGAAACTTGAGGACATTATGCTGAGTGAAAGAAGCCGGTCAAAAAAAGACAAGTACCATAAGATTCCACTCAGATGAGGTACTTAGGGTTGTCAAACCCACATAGGCAGACAGTAGGATGGTGGGGGCCGGGGGCTGGCAGGACACTCATCCTGTCTCATTTCCCACGGGTCAGCAGCCCAGGGCAGCTCAGCTCGGCCTCTGCCTCAGGGCTTATCTGAAGACCTGACCAAGGAAGATCCACTTCCAAAGTCACTCCTGTGTCCACTGCCAATCTGCCAAAGAGCGGGACTGAGAGGGCCATGGGGGTGGGAGTCTCAGTTGCTTCGTCACCTACTCTCAAAGAGGCCTCCCCCATGGTTTCCATCACATCCTGTCCAGTAGGAGGGAGTCACTAGGTCCATCCAGCCAACACTCAAGGTGTGCTGTGAGCGGGGGAGGGTGTTACAATACGTTTCATCTAAATGTGTTTTGGTAACACACGTTTAATAACTCATCCTTCACCTTTCAATGCAGTGTATGACTGTGTTTTGCTCCACTCTTTACTATGGATATCTGATGCAGAGAGAAAGGAAACATTAAAACACAGATGAGTACCCAATCATTATAATATAATTTTGACTTTTATTCTGAGCATACTATCTGGTGAGCTAAATACAACACACGCTGTTTTGTGGGACAACGCCATTTTCAGGGGTAGGAAGAGCCTGCCTCATGCCTGCTCTGTGCCCTCCTTCCTGGGTGGAGCACCATCCATCCCTCAGCAAGCTCTTACTCTTTTGTTCTGTAGGTACTTCATCCCACTAAACCAACCTGACTCTTTCTCCAAAAAATGGGAAGCATCTGGAGCCCTTGATGGAAACTCAAAATTGACGGCTGGTGGTCCATCCCAGGAGCTGCCTTAGGTAGCTGTCATTATTATTGAGCTCCGATTGTTTGCCTCCAGCTTTGATCTCACTACCCGCCCAGAACATTTCTAACAAATTCTTCATTTAAGTTACTTAGATTTGATTTCTGTTGCTTGCCAACAAAGAAGTGAAATTGGTACAGATGCCTCTTCCTTGCCAGGCACCATGCTGGGCATTGAGAACACCGTGATGAAAGAATACAGCATCCGAAGGAACTCCCAGCCCAGTGGGGAGACCACACACAGAAGAATAATTAGAACACAAGGTAGTTAATCCCATAAAGCCAGTGTCCTAGTTAAATGTGTGGCCTTGGAGAGTCAATGGAATATTTAAACCAAGAATCAGTAATTACATTAAACCCCAAGAGGAGGGTACAAGATTGTCAGGCAAGAGATGGTAGAAAAGAGAATTTTCCAAAAGGCAGAACACTACCAAAGGGTTGGGATTTTTTTTTTTTTTTCTGTTTTATTCACTGATGCAGCCACGAAACCTGGCCACATACTGGACATTTGAAAATTTATCTATTTGATAAATATACCAGTGCGCTAGGCACCAAGAGCCTGAGTATGATGGATGACATGGGGACGAGATGTCCTTGGGGAAGGATGGTTGGGTCAGATCGTGCAGCCCTGGACCCGCCAACAAGGATTTGAGTCAGATCAGTTGGCAAGGGGAACCCACTGAGGATTCTGAATCCACAGAGTGACATGATTAACTGTGCTCTTTAATAGGTTAAGTTTATGAACAGTGCAGAGGACAAGCTCTTTTGGGAAAAGTGTTTAGGTGGGCATTCCATTTAGGAAGTGATGCAATGATCCAGATGAAATAATAGTAATGATTGATCCTCATTTCCTGTAATTTGAAGTAAGCATGGGCATAAGCCCTTTACGTGTTGTGCTGTTTTAATCTCAACCACAAGGTCCTTTAACAGCTGAAGAGCAGGTTCACAAGGTCAAACAGCTACCAGGTCTCAGAGCTGAGCCTGTGACCCTGGGATCCACAGTCTTTCCTACTGTGGCCTCCTGGTGAGACACTAACGAGACCCTCGGCCACAGCAGTGGCAACTGGACTGGCGGGGAGGACGGGCTTGACAGGTAATTTGGGACTCGAGGGATAGGGCGTAGCAGCAAGTTGGCGATGAGAATTCTGAGAAAGGGATTTATGGAGCTTGCGATTTCTCGTGTAGACAACTGAGCAGCTGGTGATGACACCCATGTGCCCTTCCCACTCCCTTGGGTACTGACCAGCCAGTCACTTTGGGAGCTGGTCAGACACTGCAGCCTTCACATGTCCAGTTCTGACACATCTCTCTTTTTTCACTTCTATTGAACTTACTGGTTCATGGTCTGAGTGGGAAGAGAACAGATGGAGAGCTGAGTGTGCAGCAACTAAGCCCTAATTGCAGAGGTGCCCAGTCCATGAGCACGGGTCCGTCGGCAAAAGGGCAGGTAGAAATCCTTTTGAATCGTTTCATTTGGTGTGAAAAATTATACTTAAAATCTCATAATTTCATTAAAATCAAGAGACAAAATTAGATTGGGTTTTCCGTTATTTAATTAAAATTTCATTTCCCAAACTTAGAGCGTTAGCATGGCTTCGACATGACTGTCACCTTGATGTAATAAATTGGCGATTTCAAAGCTTTTTGGCCCAGGGAGTGGCTGTGCTGTGAAGCGCGGGGCCGGCGTCCTGTGCTGATTCCGTGACTGCGGAGGGTGGATGGGGTTTGGAAGAGTTGCTGGTGGGATGGTTGAGGTGAAGAGGTGCGGGCAGGGCTGGCCGGTTGGACAGGAAGGGTCCTCCGCTTCAGCACTGCGGGAAGCCCCAGGCTGGGGATCAGGAACACCAGCCGCTGGGAGGGAGGAGTGGGGGGAGGGTGGGAAAGGGCGGTGCCAGCAACCCACGGTTGCCAAGGAGAGGGGGGCGGGGAGGGTGAGGTCTCCCGATGAAAGAGGGGCCAGGAGGAGTCAAGAAAGGGAGAGAGACAGTTTAAAGGGACACTTGTAATGAGCAAGATTATTAAACCGAAATCTTCAGGCGTAGAACCAGAGCGCCGCCACTTCAAAGACGGGACCAAAAACCTGTCTCCTCCGGAGGACGCAGCATTAAGACGGCAGATGGGAACACTCCCACCACGGCCTCTTGACATGCTCTTCTCTGCACACACCCAGCCCCAAACAAACGACACCAAGCAGTAAACTGGCCAGGGCTGTCCTTAATTCATGAAATGGACATACAAATTATTTCCATCAAAACAAAAGTTGTTTCCAAAGATGTGCTCCCTCGCAGGATCCCTTTCTCACAGCTGCCTTCTCTAGGACTCCCAGATTCCTGCATAATTTCACAGGTCAGCATGCACGACCCTGGCTGGCCGTCCACCTCCCCCCACGATGCTCCTTTCCTGCTTCCCCTTCATATCTACTCCTCTGAGGGGCCGAGGGGAGACCCCAAGGGGAGGAAGATGTAGATGTGCACTAGAAGTCTTCAAATTCTCACTGACCCCATTTCATAGAATCTTCTTTCTGTAGACATTTGCATTACCCAGCAATGTCTCAGTTTAACCTCAGATAAGAAAGTTGTTCAGTCCTATAGTGCTCTCCTTGTATCCATGCTTTGTTTTGTTTTTAAATACCATCGTTTTGACTCAGTTTCATAATACTGTTTTCTTCAGTCTTCAAACGTCTGATTACTTGGGACGTGAACTTTGTTATTTTATTAAAGTGGCATTTGAACCCTGTTCCGGGCTTGGTCTGCTTGGCGGAGCCGAACAGAGGCCCAGGGCCACATGTCACCGGAGAATGATGGACGGAACCAGCCAGTACACACAGAAGCACAGTGGACTTGTTTTGGCCTCCCCAGAATTTTCCAAAAGAAACATTTTATCTTCTCTTTTGGTTATAAATTAAATAGACACTTGACTCAGGATACTGTCATGTTAAAGTTTAGGATTAAAGGTCTGGTTTCTACAGCAGTGGGAATTCAGGTATTTCCCTGATTTATTCTCCACCTGTGGTGGGAACCAAGACTGGTCTACACACAGGACGGGCAGTGACTCTAAAGAGTTAGCGACCAAGATCCTTTCTGATCACGATAAATGCTGTACTGAGTGTCTTCGATATTCCACAGTGCGCGCTACAGCTTAAGACTTGGGTCTTTTTAGGGGAGTGTCACTGACTCATGCTCACATTAGGGAAGGAACCACAGATACACGATCTGGAAACCACGTGGCTGGCAGCCATTCTGTCTGGGCTTCCTGGGACCCTGGGGATTTCTGCTTCTCGATGGCAGAGATTCTGATTTAACTCATGTCATCCAGAGCCTTGTACAAAGAGGAAGACTAGAGAAACCTGGGGAAAATCCTGTGTGTTAGAGGTGAAGTGACAAAATAAAAAGTGGCGAAGAAAAGGGAACTTGGATCTCAAAACCAAACCACTGATTTGCAATTTACCCAAACCAGGCTTTGGTCTGAAAAGCACAGTGAGTCCCTCAAAGCTGATGAAATGCTGTGTTCATTTCAGTGGTCAGTGGTGATAGCAATGGGCCTGGACTGCAGGAGTGTTAATTTTATATGGAAAGGGCAGCACGGATGTGTTAACCCTTCCCTGTGCAGACCCTCCAGGAGGCACTGTGCCCACAAACACTGAGAATAAGGGCTCATTTATTTAAGATGTGACCAAGAATGTGTAAGGATTGCAGGGTTCTACTGTACTTCTCCCTGGGCTTCCAAGATGGTTTTTCACAGCTTTCCTGAGATATAATTGATCCACTGCACATCCTCAACGTGTGGAATCTGATGAGTGTGAACGTGCGCTGACACCATGGTGGCATCACCAGAGTCGGGTAAGAGACATCCAACACCTCCCGAAGTTTCCTTGTGCCCTTCTGGTGTGTGTGTGTGCGTGTGTGGTAAGAACACGACATGAGTTTTACCCTCCTAACAATTTTTGCGTGCAAAACAACACATTGTTAATGTCGGCACATTGCACAGCAGGTCTCTAGAACTTACTCCTCCTGCAATAACAAATCTTATACCTGTGAAGCACCCCCCCATTTCCCATGCCCCCGGCCCCTGGCCACCATTATTGTAATCTCCGCTTCTAAGAGTCTATTCTAGATACTCAGATATGTGGCATCAGGCAGCATTTGTCCTTCTGTGACTGACTCATCTCACTTAGCATAATGTCCTCCAGGATTATCCTTGGTATCAAAAATGGTGGAGTTCCCTGTTTTTAAGACTGAATAATATTCCAACTCATTCTGAGATACGGGTAATTTCCATATCTTGGTCACTGTGAGCAGTGCTGGAATGGACGTGGGAGTGCAGATATCTCTTCCCGATCCTGGCTTCATTTCTTTTGGATAAATACCAAAAGCAGGATTGCTAACATACTGAATGATGAAAAATTAAAAGCTTTTCCTCAAATATCAGGAATGAGGCAAGGATGCCCACTGTCACCACTTGTACTCAACACAGTACTGGAAGTCTTAGCCAGATAAATTGGGCAAGAAGAAGAATGAAAAGGAATCTAAATTATAGAGGAAGAAGTAAAATGATCTATATTTGCAGATGATATGATCCTATGTTTAGAAAACCTTAAAGACTCCACAAAAATATTATTGGACTTAATAAACAAATTCAGTACAGTTGTAGGATACAAAATCAACATACAAAGATCAGTTGCACTTCTGTAGACAAGCACGGAACCATATGAAAAGGAAATTAAGAAAACAATCCCATTCACTATAACATCAAAAAGAATAAAATATTTAGAAATAAACTTAACCAAGGAGTTGAAAGACTTGTACACTGAAAACTACTAAACATTGATGAAGGAAATTAAAGGAGATATAAACAAATGGAAAGACATCCCATGTTCATGGATTGAAAGACTTAAAGTTAACATTTTTAACATTTGTTAAAATGTCCAAACCAAAACAATCTGCCGAGTCAATGCTATCTCCATCAAAATCTCAATAGCATTTTTAACAATCCTAAAATTCACGTGGAACCATAAAATACTCCCTGAAACCATGTCAATTTTGAGAAAAATGAACAAAGCTGGAGGCATCAGACTTCCAGATTTCAAAATATATCACAAAGCTACAGTAATTAAAACGATAGGGCACTGGCATAAAGACAGATATACAGACCAATGAGACAGACGAGAGACCCACAAAAACAAACAGAAAAACCCTCATGCATATATGGTCAACTGGTCTCTGACAAGGGCACCAAGAAAATACAATAGGCAAAGTACCATGTTCAACAAACAGTGCTGGGAACACTACATACCCCCACAAACAAGAATGAACTTGAATCCTTATTTATACCAAAAGCACAAGTTACAAATGTGAAAATAAACAAGTGGGACTACATCAAACTAAAAAGCTTCTCTACAGCAAAGGAAACCACCAACAAAAGTGAAAACATAGCCTACAGAATGGGAGAAAATATTTACAAACCACATATCTGAGAAGGGCTTAATTTCCCAAACAATAAGCAACTCTTACAATTCAATAGCAAAACCCAAATAACTGATTAAAAATGGGTAAATGACTTGAACAGACATTTCTCCAAAGAAGATATACAAATGGCCAACATGTATATGAAAAGGTGCTCAACATCACTAGTTATCAGCAAATCAAAATTACGAGATATCACCTCACTCATGTTAGAATGGCTATTTTCAAAAAAACAAAAAACAAAGAATAGCAAGTGTTGGTGAAAGTGTGGAGAAAAGGTAGCCCTGGTACACTGTTGGTGGGAATGCAAAATGGTGCAGCCACTACGGAAAACAATATGGAGGTGCCTCAAAAAATAGAGCTGCTTGGTGTTTCATGAAGAAGGCGTGAGCTTTGAGAGGCGGTCTGGTATCCTGGGAAAAGTTTAGGTTCAAGTCCTCTTTTTGCCATATTCCATATCATTTTAGGACCTGCTTTTCCTTTCCTGCAAAACCGAAATAAGAATATCTACCTCACTGAGTCACTGTGAGGATTCAATGAGAAGATATCTGTGAAAGCATGTTCTATGCAGTAAGTGATCATCAGATATCAAATTCTTCCTTCCTTCTTTCTTCTTTTGACAGTCACCTGTCCAATCAAGTCACCAGCCTGTGAGCCACATGCAAGAACACCCAGCACAGTGGGCTAATCTGGGAACGGGACCTGGGGTGTTGCATGAAAATAAGAGTAAGGAGCATGTAATAGTGGATGGAGGAAAGAACTGAGGTTATCGAAGGAGGACTCGTCAAGGGGAACGTATTAACCATGGAGGAAGGAGAAGAAGCAGTCTCAGATCCTGATGATCATTTTCACCCTCAACCTCCTGACACCACTGATCTCTTAACCTAAGAATGACATCCCTTGGGCGGTTCTTGCTCCTGTACTGAACCAGTGTCGGCCACAGCTGCAAACCAGAGACCCACTTACCTTCCTATCTGAACCCTCTGTCCAGTGGTTTATCAATCAAACCTCATAAGGTGACAGTGTGGACTTTCTACAAATGACTACAACTAATTAATAACAAAAGATTGCTTTGACAAGTCACAAAGTGTTCCTTGCCCAGACTAAAGAAAGATGCTATTTAGCCATGAAAAATTGTAAATATTTCTTTTCTATCTCCTGCCAAACATGTCTTCATAGAATTAGAAACAATCCATCTGTTTCCTTGCTGTAGACACATTAACTTTCAGGGTTATTAGCTCTTATTTGGACTTGAGTTCCAACAGGCAAATAGAAAGGTGTAAGATTTGTTAGCTGCTGACTATGACATTGATGTGTTTGTTTCTTCTTTCTTCGTATTTTTTTTCTTTTCCATGCTGTCTTTATTTTGGACAGACTTTTGATCTAAGGGAAGCGATATTATGTTTCATTAGATGGAATGGCTCTTAGCACCTGGCTGGTGACATGGGCTCCCCGGGGAGAGAAAATTCTGAAAGTATCTTCAAAGACAGGAAGAGAGACTGGGGGGCATTCTGAGGATTTGGTATTTTCTGTCAAAATAGGTGTGATTGCATACCTGGTTCTTACAGGGGAGGACCCAGGTGTGCACCTGTTCATCTCCTTCCCTTTACCTCAAGCAGACAATTACCTTGGCAGCTCAGCTGTGTTATTGAGACATTTCAGCGTGAAATTTGTTTTTTCTCACTGAACTTTAAGCAGAATTTCAAGTGCCAAGTCTCTGAAGCCAAGTGGGGCTATTAAGAGATAATTACTAATTATGCTAATTTGAGAAGTTGCGGCCTTCTCCTTCCCCGGTCATTTTATGTACGTGCCGCTCTTCTGAGAGCATCTCCCCTCCAAGGTGTCTGGTGGAGGACAGCACGTCCTGGACCTTCACACCCTGAGTATGGAGGTTTATCGTCCATCAGAAGATGAAGGAAGACTGGAGGGCTTCTGGGCAGTCCATGTCTTCGTCATCCCTGATTTATACTAGTTATTAACTTGTCCCATGTCAACCATATTTATTGTCCTTTGTACTCAGACCAGAAGCATACATCTGTATTTCTCCTCATCATCTCTGAATCTTAATAATAAGTCTTAAGCATCTGTGTCCACGACAGTGTCCCAAGGCACTGAATTAGGCACCCAGGGTGTCCTGGGTCTTGGATAATTATCACCCTTTCTCCTAAAAAGTTACTATTTAGAAGAAAAATACATATGAATCTCTGTGTTTGGTGCTGATCTCATGAACACTGTATCTGTGATTGGCACGCAGACAAGAGGTTGGATCAGTACAAATAAGATATTTAGAAAATTCCACCTTCACGTGGGTGTAGGAGAGGTCCCTTCAGCCTGATTCACTCCAGCTCTGGGGACGAGGGGAGACCTGAGCAGCCAGTGAATTCGGGGGTGATGAGATCGTCTGCCTCACTTGCAGGGGCCGGACCCCAGGAGAACCCGAGCCCACCGACCACGTCCTCCTCGGTCCCCAGCCGTCCACTCTGGCAGTCACACCTGCTCCTCCCTCCAGCCTTGTTTTTTCTGCCATAAAGAGAATATCGGGGCTTCAGCTTTGCTCCTGATACCGTTTCTCAACCTGTTCAGACCACGTGGAGAAGAGCAGGGCTCTCAACACGCTCCCGAGACTCTTCCACTGACGGCCCGGGGAGGCTGCGGTGTCAGGAACCACCACACTCGGCCCAAGCGTGGAAAGACGTCTGTGTTCTGTGCAGCATCTCATGGTGTTGGAAGTCAGTTCTCGCAAACTCTCGGGGAGATTTCAGCCAGCGGCTGTGAGGCAGTGTGCTCACCTGAGCCTTGGCCAGTCCAGGGCTCACCAGGTCCCTGAAATGGCTCCCGTCTTAGAGCTGTAGCTGCATCTGCCTGTCCCGCTTCCTGTTCTTTCCATGGGAGCGGGCGCTGCCACTGTCAACGTGAGAAGCCAAGGATGGACCAAGGTCTCACACCAGGAAGGGGACACACTCGGCCCCCTGGAGAGGACTCAGCCCAGGCCCGGCCGGCACCGCTGGGGAGGTCACAGGAGTGGTGGGAGCACCTGTCAGCACTGCTAAGCGGCAGGTGTGTGTCACTCTGCTCTCTGATGGAGGACGCCTCGTCACAGGGAGTCTTCACTAGGGTGCCCGCCCACACTTGACAGACGAGAAAGGCACCAGCGATAAGAAATCTGGAGACGTTTAGAGCTAATTTACCAGTTTATCATCTTAATCAAGTTACTTAATTTCTCAGTAACTCAGTTCTGTCTTGTATTATAGGTTGCAATAATTGGGGGCTGTGACCATTAATTACTAGGGCTCTGAAACCGATGAGTGTGATCCTCTTTTCATGAAGATAACTGCTTCCTCTCTGCCCAGGTTATTGCAGATTTACATGTGTAGATTCCACCTTTGTAAGGAATAGGAGTGGTGGTTCTGGCATTTCTAGGTGATTCCAGATGGTGGTAGACTGCTTACAGCTGCCTAGAATTTCATACAACTCTGAGCTGTGCTTTGTGCCTCCAAAAGCATCCTGAAAAGAAATTCCAGCTTAGACACCTTCTCTGGGCGCCCCCATTCATGTCAGACTGATGTTTAGTTCTGGGTTCCCAGGATTCTCAAACTGCCCCATGATTTTTGTTGCTCAAAATACACCCATTAAAAAAAGAAAAGAAATTTCCAAATTATGTATGCGTTAAGATCCATTAAGAAAATTCACAGAACAATAGTGTTATAAGCCGTATTTAAAGCAGATGTTTAAAATTCATGCACCCAAGTTCCTCCAGGACAGAGCCCTAAGTGACAGCGACTATTTTCTTATTTGTAACTGACTCTTTGCACAGCTCCTGACACACAACACGTGCTCAAAACTGTTGATTTATGCAAACTGGCCATTTTCCAAGCAGAAATGCAACCCTTTCTCCTCTTGTAAAAATTAATATATTTGGAAAGAATTCACACAGCTCTTATACAAGCAAAAATTACATATGTTTGATGGACTCTGTTATATACAAAGGTAAGAAATTACCAGGTGTATTACATTATTCATTCCTTTCATTTTCTGTGCATGTTTTGCATGAAGAAGTGGGCATGAAAAGCCCTTGGTGGAAGCATGCTGTGTGGCTCCTGCCTGCAGAGCTGGTGGCTGCCTACCAGTGTGACTGAGAAGGCTCCCCTTCACTCTTTCCAAAAAGATCTCGCTCAGTCTTGCCGCTGCTGCTGCTGAGAACCACCATTACTATGTGCACTGGGCAAAAACTGTTTTCCTGCTAACACTCAAGCCCCCTACTTGTGACAATGCATTTTCCGTTTGTACTTATTTTTCATTTATACTCCCTGTAAGAGTCTATCACATCGTTTCCAGTGTCAACTGGCTGACATCAGATTTTGAAAGTGGCCTTTGGAGGAAAATGTGTAGCTGAAGGAGGCAGGTGAGAGTCTCATCTGGGGGCCATGCGGACCTGGGAGGAGGACACACATGCAGAGGTCGCAGGTCGCACAGGTCACACGCACCACTCAGGTGGTGATGCAGGTCAACACTGGCTGATCCGTTTCACAGAAGCTTTGAGCTGAACAGCACAGAGTCCCAGCAAAATATCCAGGGTCCTGACCAGCACTCACCTACCTACAGACCTGTCCTGGCTGTGTGCAGAATTAGGGAAGAAAACCACATCAGGCCACGTTGCTCTTGGGATGTCTACAATTTGATGAGTGGGTAGCAGGGCACGAAGCTTGTGAAGGAACAGGGCACTTGGAAGTGATGGATACAAACACAGGCATGCAAGTCCCACATGTGTGTAAATATTCACAGCGAGACCGTGTTACAAGGTTTTCTTCAGTTTCTAGTAGGTTTTAAAGATCATTTTAAGGCCAAAAATGCTCTTTTGTTTGGCCAAAAAGAAATGAGAATGAAGTGTTTCAGGTGAGGCTTTATGTGAAGAGACTGTAGGTCAACCTAAGCATCTTATGTGCAGAAGTCTGTTCCACAAGGAGGTGGACCAGAATTCAATGTACGCACATTAACTGAACACCCCCCATCGGTGAAGTTCTGAGCTCCAGATCTCGTGGGGAACAAGGAGAGATAAGAGTCATGCTCTTTGTCATTTTCAAGCTGGCCATCATCATATTATATTTACTTGCTTCCATAAGAAAATAGAGACAGCTTAGCTGGGGGATGCAGCACAGGAACACACTATAAAAGGTAACTACTTTACAAGTTGCATCAGTGCAACCAGTGGTCAACCAGTGGTTTACAAAATGTGTTTCCTAGAAGTCTAAGAGTTTACAAACCTGAGCACTTTCTTCTGCATAAGGAGATCCACGTGATTTCAATGTAAAAATATTCCACTGCTTTAAAAAACGACATGACATGGCTAAGCAGTATGTGTGTAGGAAATTTAAGAGAAGGAAAGTTCTCCTTGGGCTATCATGGTAGTTTTTTAAAAAATGAAAATTTAAGCAGTTTCTCTATACAATTGGAGGCCAGAATTTGAAAGCATCAGAGGTCAGGGTCCAGGTCACTTTGCTCTGGGAGGAGAGGGTCACACAATTCAGGCTGAGTTTATGATCGACACTATGAAGCACCTCCATAAGCAAGGTGTGAGCCCCTCAATCTAGAAATGGGCGTGAGGAACAAACAGAATTGAGGCACAATTTTTAAAAGGCAAATTGCTAATCTTTGTTTCATTTTAAAAACCAAAAGTAAGATTATTCACCTAATGAGCATTTGTAGTCTGCTGGGCCTTTGCTTCTCATTGCTGGCTTACTGGGTGGGCATCCAGTTCAGAATGTAAAATGGGATCCTTAAAATTCAGCTTTACATGCAAAAGCTAGGTCTGGGTCCTAACCCACTTTTTACGTTTTTTATTTAAATAACTTGAGTTGGATTTTATTCAATTTGGTACTTACTCTCTTGCTTTTCTGGTCCTGACATAACCCTATCAGCATGAACCCTATGAAGTGATGCTGGGTGCATGTTTAGAGCTGGCTCTGCCTGGACAGTCCATCGGAATCAGCTACTTAAAAACCAGATGCTTCATTGAAACTTTCATGTCATATCTTCTCTCATTTTTTCTCAAGTCAAATAACCTAATTTTTTTCTTCGTGTGGTTTGTCATCCTGAGCTGATTGCTTCTGTTAGAAAAGAAGTCTCTAACTCTTTGTTTCCCTTTTTGCCTTGGCTACCAGGAAGCTCAGCACTTTATCTCATGCTCAGTTGCAGTAGTCATACTGTCTCCCAAGACTGTTCTTTTCAATCTGAAAGTATATTTTTATCTGCAAAGGTCCACTGTACCTCTGTGTTTTATGGTGACTGTGTAATATTCTTTTTGAAAGTAAGTAGGGTTTAAGAATAAAATTAAAGCCACTAAATACACTTTAGTGTCTTTTACTGTATGAATAATAGATTTTGATTACTTGGTTGAGAAACATTCAAGGTTATTTCATAGTAAATGTAATAATGGAATTCTTTTAAAATTGTGGGTGAAAATTGACCCCGAAGTTCTAGGAAATGTAGGAACATGCAAGTATCACGATGTTGAAATTCAATCGTCTCCTAAAGAATGCTGACCAGAAGTAAAACAACTGAGCTGGAGGCGACCCGGCCAATGACTTAACAGCCACTTCTCACCAGTGTGGGTTCCATTTTTGCTTTGCTCTATTATTCTAAAAAGGCCCTGAAAATAAAATAATGTGCTAGTACTTATTTATATGCTGTTGAAACTAAACCCATTAGTTTTAAGAAAAAAGAGCCTTTATTAGAAGTGAACGGACGGGGCCAGGGGCTGAGAAAGCCAGGCAGTGCTCAGGAAGGCTCAGAACTGGGAGGCTGGACATTGGGTCGAGGCCCCCCTCACCACTGCCCTCCCTCCTCCTCCAGCTGCTGGACCAAGCTCTGGGCACCTTCCTGGACAGTCACATGGCCGCCAAGGAGGTCAGCTGCCAATTCTGCTTTGCAGAAGCCGCCGCAGATCCATGGTTCTGGGAGCTGTGTCACATCCCAGCGCACAGGCTAGTCCTGTTGCCCGGGTCCCAGAAATAGGCAGGCTTCCCTGCCAGGAAGGCGACTTAGATCCCGCTGGAGTACAGACAAGAACACTAAATCTGGTCAGCATACGTCCAATATGGCTGGTGACAGTAATAAAGGTGTGAAATGCATGGCTCTTAGGAAGAAAATAGAAATTTTAGATAAATTCAAAATCGTTACACAGATTACTTAGCGGCGGAGTCGGTTGTGAAGGTGCCTGTGAAACGTTCAGTAATCTTCAGTCATCTGGGCATTGCCTAAGCTTTATCCCACTGAGTGCTGGTGTTAGGTGAGATATTAATGTTTTGTCCCCCAAAGTTTTCAAGGTTGAAATAAGTTTAGAAAACACTGTATGCTTCTCCTTGCCTGGGGTGTTCTCAAAATGCACTGGACTCTGAGAAGTCTCACAGCAAACCAACCTGCTACATTTATATAAATCAAAATATCCCAAACTTAAAAACACATCTCACACGTTGTAAGGAACTTCACTTGGATATTTTACTTTGCGTCATGGGAGAAAGGACCTGCTTTGGCAGACTTAAGATTCACAAATCTCTGAGTATGTATCTCTTATGGATGTCAAGGATCTAAATGTAGAGAATATTATAATAAAATGATAATCACTTTTTAAAGTCTAGAAAATAACCTCAAAGTTCACGTGTGCCTTGGATAATAATAAGCTATACCCAAGTCTTTTAAACTCACACTGGGACATACGGAATTGAGAGCACACCTAAATTCCCTAATGTGTGTGTTTTGTCAAACATGTTCCTTCGATTCTGTTCATACCCTTTACTTATGGCCTCACTACACAGGTGTTACACAGCAACATTTCCTGTGCCTCCACCTGGGTTTGGTGTACTCTTCTGCATTCGTTTTGTTTTTGGTTTTATATTTGGAAAATCTCCGAGCTCTTCTCATTTGCATGTAAGATTTGTCTCATTTCTCAGTGATTTTGGGGCAGAAACCACACCAGCATGTACATGTGGGGGCCTGATGTCCAGCCACTGGAGCCCCTTGAGTCAGGCTGTCACACAGGGGTGTGACAAGGGGCAGCTCTCGGACCAGGGGCAGCTGAGTATCCAGCAGTGGACCTGCCTGACCGCGGGCGTCATGGGTGTGGTCCCCCCGCCTTGTGCTCCTCTCCTCCACCAGGGACTTTGGCTCGCTGCACTGGCTCTCTGCTTGCACCCCGGCTCTGAAGTCCTGCTTAGAAATGGTTCCAGTCTCTCCTGACATGGATGCAGACTCAGGGTGGTGTGCGAAAAACACTGTAGTTTAGTGAGAATTAGACAGACATAAAGCAGGAACATCACACCCACAAATGTATGGTGATATATAGCTCAGGAAAATGTAACAAAGGAGGGAAGGATGTCTTGAGGGGGTCTTTGAGTATCAGTGGGATAATAATAACACTTAGTATTGTTTCATAAGTTATGGGGCATGTGATTGTGTGGTTAGCCGTCTTAAGTTGGGATGCTTACAAGAGTGAAACAGGGAACCATGTCTAATCAGTCCTACACTCAGGTGTGCACAGGCACCACCTGGGCACACCTGGGCACACGAGTGCCCTCCTTAACAGACAGTTGGCGAAGGCTTGACAGTCCACTGAAAACACATTTTGAGAGCAGCTAACACAGCAATGAAAAGAAGAGGAGTGATGAACAGTGTATAGATTGCTCTTTTTTGGCTCACATGTGCCTGGTCTCTTGGCAACACTTGCTCACCGTGGATGCTTCCATTTGCAAGGTTATCAGAAAGTTTAAGGCATCCATTATTTTCCTTAAATGAGTCTACATTGAACATTATCCATTTGATCTTCCCATTGATTTAGTGAAAGTGATTCCAAAAGCGTAGTACCTTTGTGAAACTCGATAAGGAAAACAATGAACATAACTGGAAGAAAAATCAGCACTCATATGAATGAAATGCAGGAAGATGTTAATGAACAAACCTAAATTTCAAGCTCAAGTTTTCTACCTTCTTTAGCTAGGAGGGGCCTCAGCTTCAAGACTGACCAGTACAGGGTAACTGATTCATTATCATTCAACTTGCGTAAAAAGGCAAAGTCACTTAAAAAAATAAGGCAACCAAGAGAAGAAAAGGAACCAAAATACTGCAAGAGGCGAAAGTTTACTGTGTGTTTTAAGACCAACAAATGTTAATGTTGATGTAAAAGAATTAGGAAAGAACAAGTATTGAAAATAAACTTTGAAAATATAAGCTCATTATCAGAGTACTTTCTAAATTTGCCCATGCATTTTTTTATCTGTAAAGATTCTACTTATACTAAGTGACCTGGCTTTTCTTTTTCCATATCTGTGACATGGTGTGCAAAGGCACACAACTGCACCCACCCTGTCTCTCTCACACACACACATGCACACACGTGGAGACACTCAGATTAGGGACAACTTCTATTGTAAGTCAGTTGGGAGTTGGAAGATATTTTTGCAAACAGGGAATTTTATGCATGGTTGGTACATCAGCAGGGAAGTTCACAGAAGCCTGTTTAAGCCGCATACACTGCCTGCCACACGTAACCTGAGTCCCAGGTATGATGCTGTTGAAATGCTGCATCCGTGTCAGACCTGCTCTGGGCCGGGGGCTCAGAGGTCCTTCCATTGGACACAGCCTGTACTTTTATCCACCCTCAGCTCCTCCCTTGACCCAGCTCTGGGTCTGGAGCCTCCGTCAGTTCCACAAAATGATTGGGGAGGGGTCTAAAGAAATCCGCTCAGGTCACTCTCCTCTCAAGGTCAGTGGCACGAGGCAGCCTCTCATTCTCACTGCTGAAGGTAAGGGATCCAGATTCATTCTCCAGTTATAAACACAATGTCACCAAGAGCTGGTGGTTTGTTTACAAAGAAATTTTACAAGCCCAGAAATCTACCTGTGTGTGTTTATGTAAAATGATTTTATAAATAAGATGTTGAACAGATGGGAAGAGCAATTTCAGTCCATTTGTGCCAGTGGAGTTGCATATATTCCCTTAATGCTAATATTCCTTTGTTACACTGTGGGAACAGTCTGTTTACTTTTGAGGGTCACTGTTATTTAACTGTTTTGTTTCAAAGTTGATACTTCCAGGATCAGTAGTCATATGCTGAGTTCAGATGTCCCATTTGACTATTCTCTACCCAAATTTGTTTTGTAATCCACTTTTCATCCATTTACTCAGTGAATTTGAAACAGAACCTATATGTTTACCTGTGGCTTCAAGCTGATTTTGACTTTGTACAGACAGCGCACACTCTGAGCTGTTTAATCCAGGAAATGGGAACATTAAATGTATCCTTTATGCATGAAAGTTTATGAAAAATATCCTGTCCACAAGCACAGACACACACAAAGTAGTTCAGGATGTTCTCCTTTTAAATCCAGGTGCACAGTAAACAAAAAGGATATTTAAGTATGATGAGAACATTTTAGAGCATTCAGATTTAGTTCCAGGGTTACACTGAGTGAAGAATAGGCTTCATTTTCACTGTAAAATATTAACTAATTTGAGTATCACTATAAACTGTGTGCTCATCTAGATACACCTTTTTTGTGTGTGTTGTGTATGCAGAGGTTGTGTATGCAGGTGGTGTGTATGCAGATGTTGTATAGGCAGGTTTTCTGTAGGCAGTGGCTGTGTATGCAGGTGTTGTGTAGGCAGTGGCTGTGTATGCAGGTGTTGTGTATGTACGGCACTCGGGCCTTCTATTTTTGTATTTGATTTTTAAAAATAGAATTTAAAATTTCCTCACCTCTAATATTAATTCATTGTAGTTGTTGAATATTTTTACCTTGTACAACAATTAATATTTATTGTGGAGCAAATGTGTATTATTTAGATATCTGAAAAATGAAGATAAAAATGAAAAATGTCTGAGTTGGTTGAACCATCTCTAAGGGTTTCTTTAACCTTCAAATCAGATAATTGTGTTGCTGAGGCTATTTAAGCAAATGAAAGCACAGTTGTATATAAATATTTCTCTCTATATATGTATTTACATATATGCAAATACATGCCCACAAACACATGTTCTTACACACACACACTCACACACACGACGATATCATGAGCTGGCTTCATGCTCTTCAGCATCTTTGTGAAAACGGGAAGCACAGACCCCGCAAGTGCCTCACGTCATGCTCCACGTCACGCTCCATGCCGCGGCACTCACGGGCACTGGTGACGTTCTCTGAGATATTTGCTCAGGGGTCCCCAAGTGGCAATGAGCCCCTCTTTCCCAGAGACCACGTCACCTCACCCTCCAAGTCCCCTCCTTCCAGGGACCTGCATGCTCAACTCCACAGCAGGACGGCAGGTCCTCACCAAGAGCATCTGATTGAAAACCACAGGATCCAATTCAGGTTCTCTCACGACCCAGCTCTCGGCAGTAGCCACTTGTCTCGGAGTCTCACTCCCCTCATCCGGAAATAAAGAGGATCTTTAGTTAACCTCTCAGTAAGAAAGGCATAGGACGATTCTAGTCAAGCAGGAGAAAGAGCCCTCCGTGGGGTGTGTGTGTGCGCGCGCGTCTGTGTGATCCTCCCACCACTTACACTGTGGAAGAGAACCCTCCTCACAACATCACGGTTCACGCTACCTTTAAGTAGAAACGGGAATCTTCACGGGGCAGGAAAGGAGGACACAAGAGGCCGAATAAAATAAAATCCACGTAGGTTTACATCATCAGATCAGATGGCAACACTCATGACAAAATAATCAAGAAAAAATATTATGGACATTATTTAATCAAGTCTAACGTTAGTCCCATTCTACAAGCATTTCTCAGCCACTAGAGATTTTATGGTTTATATACTAGAGATATCATGGTGATGAAAATGGAACATGAATTTTCTGGCCCTTATTGAGGTGGAGGTAATGTTTCTGGAAAGAGGGCACTGATAAGCCAACAGTGTGCTTTAGTTTCAGGAAATGTCTCTAAATGTAAAAAGAACAGTGCTTTCTGCTGTTACAGGCTGAGTTCTGTCCCCCACACATTCACACGTTGAAGCCCCAATCCCCAGGACTCAGAATGTGACTGTGTTTAGAGATGGGTCTTTAACGAGGTGATTACGGTAAAATGAGGTCATTGGAGTGGGTCCTAATCCCATATGACTGATGTCCTGATAAGAAGAGGAGATGAGGACACAGACACACACAGAGGGAGACCATGTGCGGACACAGCGCGAGGCAGGCCTCAGGACAATCCAGCCCTGCTGACACCCTGACCTCCGTCGCCAGACTCTAGCACTGGGAGAGAATAAATTTCTGTTGTGCTGTTGGTTACAGCAGCCCTAGCTGACTAATATACTCTCTATGTAGACTTTTTTGTATGGTTAACTTAGACTAATAAGTACAAAAAACTCCTCTATTCTACATTTAATCTTAAAGGTTCATTTATAGGTCACCTAAACAGGATGTTTTGCTAATCACTGAATGACTGTGTATATATATGCACACATATATATACGTGAATGTATGTGAAATATATATTTATATATCTCACAATCTTATGGTTCAAATATTGTTCCTACTTTATAGATAAGGAAATGGTGCAGCAGAGAGAAATTTCTGGAGTAGAACAGTGTAAGTGCTCAATAAATATTAGTGACTAATTTTTAGTTCTTCTTGTCTATGGGCCAAATGGGCAGTCGGTTGAATGGCCTCAGCAGAGCTAATTTACACGTGACTAATCAAGACAATCTTGTTGAAAACTCAAGAGCAGAGTATCAACTAAATGAATCTTTCAGGACTTGTCCTCCCTTGTGTTTTGTTAACCTTTTGGGTGAGGCTAACTTTCTGTAAAATAGACACATCCAGGCTCATGAATGTTTAGTTCATACACTTTGCCTGGGATGTGGGTAAACTCAACATCTCCCCGCTCCTGGACCAGGGAGTCCAGTGATGTCACACCGGGAGTGTCTCACACCAAGTTCCTATTTATTTTTTTACAAATATATACAAACGGGATGTAGCATTCAATCCACTGTATGGTTTCAATTTTATCAACTTGCATTTTTTATTGTTTCCCTGATGTTCAAGTTTGGAGACTTTCCTAAGTATCATTATAGATAAATATCAAGTCCTAACTAGTGCAGCCAGCATCACTGTAGCCAAAGTGAGCAGACCACGTAAGTCATGCACTAAAGAATTTTATCTCCTAGTGCTATACATACGTCACCTGCTTAATTAATGTATGTGAAATAGAGAGAGAGAGAGATCATTCCAAGGTCATCTAATAGGTAAGAGATAAGAAAGACCAAGAAACATGCTATCTACACAAAAACAAGGGACAGGATCAATGGCTCATCTTTTCCACAACATATCCTGTGTCCACAGTATTGAGTGGACATGGTGGTGGGAACGCCTCCTATGACTGCTGGGATGAGCCCTGTACCTACTTTGCATCACCTCCAGGCAGAGAGATGCCAACCATCCCACAAGTTAGATGCCTGGTTTACTCACTTTCTCAGGCTTGGTGCTAGACTTCTGAACTATACAGATGCACACAATGTTTACCCTCAGCCATGAGGACAGAGTGGAATTTTGTGAAATGAGAAGCAGGATGGTGGCTGAGTTTGGGGTGGTGCCTGGTCCTGTCTCGAAGGGGGAGTCCGGGCGCTGGTTGCAGGTAGGATCGATTCAAGGACACGTGTGCACCCACGAGGCAGGAGGGGGTGTGCCTCTGTGCCCAAGCTGCAGGCACAGGACGGAGAGGCGGAGAAGAACTCCTCAGGGTCAAGGGTGGGGGGGCACCAGTCTCACTGAGAAGCACCTTGGGAATCTGTCTGGGTCTGAGGGTTGCACCTCACCCCATCCACACAAACACCCACAAGCATGACGATCATCGGCGGGGCTGGTTTGGCAAATAGCAGAATGTGCCTCCCCAGCTTCCGGCGGGGGGACTGTGCACTATCTCTTCAGCATGGACTATGGAGAAGCCAGGGCTGTGTTGAGATGTGCCGTCTGGCTCTTTCAGAACATTTTCCAGAGCTTCTGTGACTGCTTAATCCCTGCCATTTAGCACGATGGCTGACACATAAAGATGTCCCATAAATGTTTGTTGAATGAATACATTCAAATTTCCCTAGCAATGGCTTAAAAATAAGTCAGTCAGTGCCCTTTATAAATTGATTCTGCAACAACCATTTATTGATGGTGTACAATGAGAGAGCCTGTGTGCTAATTTCTGGGACCACACCGAGTACATCTGGCCCCTTGAGAAATCACCATGCACACAGACAAATGCCCGCCAATCAAACCTGCAGACAATTCCACAAAACAAGAATGGGAGAAGCCACATCCTTCCCTAGCGGTCATCACCCCCAAGGTAACATGAATATCATCCCACTCACACCCCTCATGTGGTTTGTTCCCTGCTGTAAACTGTAGCAGCTCATGCGATCTGTACCCAATCTCCTTAGAAAAGCTTCCCTTTTACTACATTCTGATTATTTCTTTAAACAACTCATTTCAAAAATGAAATCAACTTTCTCAGTGAATTTTAATTGAGCAGCTATTATGTTTTGACACTGCGGAGGGGATAAAAAGGCTTAAAACTATAGGAGTTTATATTTTAATGATTTAGTTTTTATACAGGAGGTTTCACCTGCAATGATAAAAGAAATACAATAGAAATTCAATTTTGTAAAATATATGCTAGTATCGGGTATTAAAAAAAATTCCCGTAGGACCTAATACTATGTTGGGGTCCTGGTGGTCTGTTTTTGTTCCCTGATTTTACATTTGTGTGTCTATATCCCCAAATCCAATACAAGCTCAGAGAGAAGGAGGACCCTGTCGACTTCTTTTCTTGCGTCTTTTTAGTTCCTAGTTCTTTGCCCAGTCCAGAGTAAGCACCCGAGGAGACACAATTGCAAATGAATAAAAGGTACTCACACAGGTCCAATACAGCCCTTGTTTGAATACATATGCAATGTTTAAGGCAAACTGCAAACAGAGCAGAACTGGATCTCACGTCCCCTACTTTTCAATCAAGAGCCCTCTCTGTTTTGGAAGATACAGAAAATATGCAGGAAGATGAACTCTGATTAGAGCACAGGAAGAAAGAGATCGGTAAGTTATTCTCTCTCTCCTGTCCCCTCTCTTTCTGTTCAAATCCCTTCATACCACCACGGTTTCTGTTTCTCTCATTTTATGATGTAAGGGGATAGATTAAGTCTTATTAGAGGAAAAGACAAAAAAGATTTATTTCACATCTTTATGAAATTTTAAAATTTAAAAAATGATGTTTTTCTCAACACTAAAAAGCATGATCATCAACCAAGTTCATTTTTTCACTATTTCTCAAGGAGTTCATGCTCTCAGGATTTTTTCTATACTTAATTTTTAAAATGTTCATCTAAAAATGAGTATATATTAGACTTCTGCTGTTCCAGACAGCTGATGGAGAATCTTTTAATATTTCAATATTCATTATTTCAATAAATGCTTACATGTATTTTAAATCTTGAGTCTGTCATCTGTATGTATTATACATATATATTAACAGTCTACAGAAAGTGCAATTTTTAATAACTTGAACTCTATTCATTATCTATATACAAAAGTCCCAAATAAATTTAACTTCACTAAAAAATACTTGTTTCTCAAGTGATAACAATAAAATGATATGAACTCCACATTTCTTAGATCTAAAATGAATAAACTTATCATACTAAATGCTTAAGAAGAAAATATCTCCCTGGATTTCAACCAGCCCTGAATAGACCCCCCCTGCAGCTCTGAGAAGGGCTGGTGCAGTGACACACGTGCTGCCACCAAAGCCACCGTCAGGGGGACAGTATTTGCTCTCAGTTCAGTATCGTTCAAGGGCTGTCAAAGTTACTATATTCCCTGTTCTACTGTCTTAGAGTATTTTTAAAGCTATTATTTAACCTAGGGACAAAGCAATGATTTTTATTTCAAATTCACTTCTTCTTTAGAAAGAAAATTAGCAGCATGGACTCATTTGAATTAAAAAAATTTCTCCTTGAACCATATGTTTTGAATTAAAAAGTCACTTTCTGTTAGAATTCTGTTAGCATCCGGATGGTCCTTTACAAACTTTCATCCACAGTGTGAATATTTAGAGTTAAAACACAAATAAAATATCTTTATGTCTGTGGTTAAAGTAGGCCTTCCATGCTTTTATTCACCTAAGGAGTAGTAAAAGGCAATATTGTTTTGCTCAACATCCAAATTTATAAGAAAATCTTTTAAAATTGTACATGACTGGCAGTCTCTGAGCTTGTGCACCTTTATGTTTCAGTCCGAGCACAGTGTACTAGAAAGAGAGCATGTTTCCTTTAAGGACACATAGATTCCACAGCCATAAGCCAAATGCAGGAGGAGCATCTGTTCCAGACAGGGATGAGTGAGCGCAGCCAGACTTGGGGGTAGAGGAGGTCAAAATCTATTTTGCTGACGTTTCTGTCACGTTTATTAAATTGGACTTTTCCAAAAGCAATTAAACTTTTAGGAAATATTGCGTTAATTTTTAAGAGAGGACATCTGTGTACTTCCGATGGACTTTGATAAAATAGTTTTTAAATCAATTATTGGTGTCCTAGGTGTACGCTGTGAGCTACTTTATCATGATTCCAAAGTCCTGCTTCTGAGAAACAGAACCGCCCCACTTTTTGTCTGATTTTAACAGAGAAAGGATTTGACTTGGGCTCCAGTTTCAGAGAACTGGGTCCCCCTCTGTCCTATTTTCATGCCATATTTGAGAAATCACCTAAGACATTATACAATGATGAGGCAGATCTTCTGTCTATCGGTGGTAGGAAACAAGAATTAGAGATTTCATCTCAAATAAATGGAGCGGCAAAGATTAATTAAATCTGTAAAAGTCTCCAAAGCACACCCTAGTTGAAGTATTTAAAGGAACACTTTCTATTATGTGCGATCACCTGGCAGCCCTGAGCTAACATTTGGATGTAAGAGTCACCTCTGTATAGTAGAGAGTCCAGAAAGGAAGGTTGGCTAATATATTCTGAGCAATATTAGCTGTATTTATCATTCAAATGGTGAAACAGCAGCAGAAAGAAGCCTCGATCTCTTTTGTGAGAAAGTTCTCTGTGGGCACCATTATAAAAGCGCTTGGTGGAATGGATGTAACCAGATTTTAGCTAGAGTGAACAGGTAATTACACTGGAAATGATAACTGTCTTATTCCACCTTTTGTCTACACCCCAGCTTCTCTCTCCAGTCGTGGGAGGTTTTGATGGTAGCCGGTGTGGACATGAGCTGGAACATTTTAGCTGCAGGGCAGCCCCTGTGACTATTCACGTTGGGGCTGTGTTAGTAGGTATACAAGCAGGACTGCTCTGTCTGCCTTCTCTGCATCAAAGCAGCCACATGAAGCCACCTCCTGTCCTGTGATTTTACGTGAACACAGCTTAAAAAAAGCTTTTAAAATTTCATCTCTTAGGGATTCAAAAAAAATGGTCTTAAAATCTAAAAGTCACCTGATATGCCTCTTCCATCTTAAATACTACTCTTTATCATTATAAGTGTCCCATTTATTGGACACTATTTCCTAATCAAGCATAAAATGCCCTCTTTAGTATGAATATAAAATTTATATTACCTGCTTGCTATTTTTTGAGATTTAAAAAATTTTTAACATTAACTTGATAATTTTCATAATTTAAAACAGATGACAGTAAATTTGTGTGTGTGTGTGTGTGTGTGTTTTATGACACAAAGGGACACTTACTAGCTTTCTTACCAGAAACCAGATACTAGTTGTATTCATTCCCCATCCATGAAATAATAAAATGAAATTATTTTGCTACTCTTCATAGTTAATACCTGTAACTATAACAAAAGATGATTAAATGTCCACAGTGTATAGAGGGAACTCAGGCACTCAGATTAACTCTTTATTTTCAAATATTTATCATTCTTCAGAAAAAAATCAGCTGTCTTTGCAAGTGGCCAAGTTTATTTTGGGGAAAATTACTGATATCTTAAAAAGCAAACATTTCCACTTCTAGGTTGCCATTTCTTGGATATGGTTCCTGGGAAAATGGATTCACTCACAAATCTGTGGATGGAGGTTTAGGGCTCTCAGAGCTACATTTGCTGTGATGTCGCTTAAACATCAGGAAATCAGAGGCAATAGCCCCCGTCCCCCATTCCTTTTAAATAAAATAAACAGGGAAATAAAATTTTAATCACCCAAGAGGGATGTTTGGAACCAAGGCAGTCACATATGTAAGTACAAGAGTCTAGGTTTTAAATTTCTCAGTGTGCCCTCCCGTTCTGTTTCTGGAAGTCCCACAGGAGGGTATCAGATTCACATGTGGATCAAGAATTAAGCAGGCGTTTTCCCCTCTTTCTGAAAGTAACGTCCCTTTCTTTGATAGTGATACATTCTTAAAGGAATTATAATATATTAATAGCGAGGAATAAACAATTCTCTTTGCGTAATCCAGTATTTCACAGCATGTATTTCTGTATTTCAGTGCAGGAGAACCATTTAACTGAAAAGACGGGTTTTGGCTTCACTATTTACAGAGACTCGACAACATGAAACAGGCCTTTGCTGCGCTCAGGCAGTACATGGCTGTGTGGCTTTTTCTCGTGATGTATAAGCTCATGGATATGCTAACACTCAATAGTTTGACTATTTTGTGAAGCACATCGTGCTTTTCATATTTCACTTGACATTCACCTTGTTTTCTTTATTCAGTTTAGTAATGGCTAAAATAAGTGCTTTTAAAATCTTGCTTATCATGTGAAAATTTATCCTTTTAGAAATCTTGTTTGCTAGTAATTAAGAGCTCCATTTACCAATGCAGCATTTAGAGATAATATTTTCAAATGATGAAGAGCAGAGTAGTATAATTATTTTTGGGTTTATGACTTGTTCAAAACTGTCCATATTACAAAAACAGTGCTTTCATTTTCTAGCATTTTAGAAAAAGAAGCAGGCAGACATAAAAAATGCTCAAATGTTTCCTCTGTCTTTACTGTGTATATATGTATATAGGTATACACACACAACTACAAGCATCTATGGTTTTTAAATTGAACATTGAATGCTTTCAAAGCATAAGTTGTCTCTCCATGCCTCAAGAAAAGAAAAATGCAATTTCCTTATTCTGCATTTCCTTACATTATGTTCTTCTGGGACAGCACTTCTGCAGTAACCGAATCACCACTATTTAGCTATGGATACATGAATCTCATATTTTTATTCTAAATTCAAGTTCACTCATCATATCTAATGCCCTTGAAGCAATCTCAAATTACTGCTATTACACGGGTCACTAGAAGCCAGAGGTACTAATACAAATTTTAAAAAGAGAAAAGAAGAAAAAGCCCTCACATAATTAGAGGATGGCGAACAGTTTCATCAATTTAATTTTATCACTAAATCCAGCCCTTCCTCTGGAGCTGTGGGCGAGCGAGGTAAGCAGCGAGCACGGATGCTCGGCTGTGATGCAGGAGTAAGTCCCCAGCAGCCAGGATGAGCCCCGCCGGCTACTCTGCCGCTGCGGGGGCTGACAGCCGCGGGCCTCCCACCTTCATCCTTGGCCCATCTTTCTATTTCATTAGCTTTGCACGGAATTCCATTTCACAACAAGCCTGTGTCTGCAGTCCATATGCTCTACTTATCCTGTTCCTTTTGCCAACTTTTTATCTGCATTTCCCCACGTTCAGCAACCGGCCACTCCTACCTCCTCGTGATTCATCAGCTTACTTCTGCAGAGCTTTACCCGTGTGTTAGCTTCCAAAATTCACCCTCAATTTTCTAAAACTCTGTGTAACTGATCCCCCTGGAACAATACATGAAATTCAAGCATTAACTTAGTTTGCCTCAAATGCCTCAAAAAGACAGGTGGTGTGTTGACGCTGAATTCAAGGGGACTGAGTTACCAAATGATTGTTTCTACAGCATTTAAAACAGTTCTCCAAAGTTCCCTCCCTTTCTCTGTTTTAATGATTGAGGCACTTCACTTAAAACCCTGTCTTCCTGTTTACCTCCTGGAACCAACTGAATTTGTATTGGTTCCCAATCCATTTCCTAATATGTTTGTATTGAAAGAGCAATCTTTTTTTATTTCCAGAGATTTCAGTCATTTTATACATTGTATATACTCACGGGTCAAATGTTAAAAACATTTTATTTACAAAATTCATTTCATGCCAATACACAGCTTCTTTTTGGAAAACTACTCTCACCAAAGAAAGATCAAGAGAAACAAAAGAGAATACATATACTGTTTTAATAATTAAAAATACACCTATGAAATTCCTCAGGCATATTACCCTGGAGGTATCCAATGGTCCAGAGATTAACTGATAAAAATTTAAGTGACTTATCTTTATATACTACACTGTTTTGATGATGCTGCCTCTTGTGCTACCTGCTTGAGCTGATACTAATTTAAGAAACCTTCAACCTTTGCCTTTATTATTTAGGGTTAAAATATATACCTTTTACAATATTCACACATTCAATTCTTTTGTAATACAGGCAGACATTTCTCTAATACAACCACATAACAGATGTGGTTGTGTGCAATCACCCCACATAATTTTACCCAGAACTGTAAAGCAGAGCACAGTCTCCTAGAATGCTCCGAGAGAAATGAGCTAAGTGGGTATTTTGTGTGGGCAGGCAGCAGTCAACTCTCCTAAACTACAAAAGCTGCCAGGGTTTTCTGAAAGTCTTTGCATGAAATAGAAGCAGAATAAACTGACGGGTCTCACATGTTACAGGGGAGGTGAACACTCCTTAACCACATGTGTAAAAAAAAAAAAACCTGTCCTTTTCACAGATTTTTTTTAACTGCCTGTTTTTTTCCCATAAAAACGTCAAAATTTGACATTTCTTGTTTGTACAGAAAATGTAAAACATTCATAAATAATTTCTAAGGTAAAGTCCCAACTAAAAAATAACAGAGAGAAATGGACAGCACTGGGTCCTAATAAAATAACAGGAGGATTGGTGGGTGGGGAGGTTTGCTCAGTATCCTTTTAAAAGTTTATCTGAGAGACAAATGCAGGTCTCGGCTAGGTAATACCCAAAGTCATATTCTGTGACTAAGTTTTATTTTTATTTTTAGTTTTTTTGGACTTTTAACGATATAAACTACTTTCTGTGTGGTATGGTGACTAAAAAATACCTCCTACAGGAAAAAATTTTATTTCCGAGACTCTGGATCATAGTTAATAATAATGGGAGTATGGTATCAATTCCACACTTATACTGTAGCGACAGAGTTTTTATTTCAGAGCCCATAGATTATTTTGACAATAAGAAGCATAATAAAGAAATCATAACAAAGCCACTTTTAGAGAATACATACAGCAAGCCGATAGCACTTCGGCTGACAGCTCCAGGAAACTAAAAGTTATGATGCAGCTTCAAAATGACTCTTGTTCATTAGAATAGGTGGAAATACACTTATCATTGGCCAAAAAAATGAACATTTATTTTAATTTATTTATTCACATACAAAAAGAACACCTTCTTTGTGCTCATAATCAGTGGCTTTAGTTAGTACTAAGTAGAGCCTTACCAAAATTCCTTAACAGCCACCCATACACATGTGGATTTTAAATTGTGACAAATACAGAGCTTTATTATTAGATAAGCTTAAAAGCTGAGGCTATGCTATTCAATTACTGTTATTAAGATTCATGAATATTAGAACATAATTTAAATTCACTATTGTCCTGATAGAAGAGGGAAAAAAAGCATCTGTAATAACTGGGAATTATATACAAACTGATCTATTCCCAGAAAAACGCAAATAAAGATTTAAAGTGCTCTGTCATTGCTGTTTTCTTTTCGTTTGACCACACACACTTACACTGTTAACTTTCCCCTAAAAAGTGAATACTTAGCAGTTTGATTTGACTCATAGACCATGATAAGCTGTCGGCAGATGCCATAGGAAATTTCACCCCACGGATAAATTTACGCATAACAGGAATTAGCACACACATCCTGATTACCCTTTCCCACTTCAGTTTTTGGCTATAAAAATTAAGAGACTTGGTATATTGAAAACAAAGCATATAAATATTTCATATAAAATTTATTTTGAATTGTCATAGTTAAGTTTATAGCCAATGAAGCCCTCCTTCAGATTTCTTGTCTTCCTTTCCGAAATTGAATGCCTTATAAGCTGGCATGACTGACATTTAAAGGTACAAAAAATGAATTTGGAGAAAGGCACAAATGTTCATCAGCTTATATTTTCTTTCTATAGGTTTTGCTTTATTGTAAAATATTATTCCATGCTTTTCAATTTTAAATATTTAAATATACTAAATAAAAATACTGGAAAAACACGAATTCTTTAAGTACACAAGACAACGTTTCCCTTTTATCTCTTTTAAAAGTTATATTCATTATTAAATTCTGTGATTTTTTTTCAATATCATTGTCACTTTCTGTTAGCGCTATTTTTGGAAGACATTAACAGACCTGTTTCAGAGTGAAATTTTCAGGTAACAAGGTGAATAGCTGGTATTCATTTTAGCAGCTCAAGAGTTAAACTAGAATTACAGAATCACCCCCTTTGACACCGAAGGCTCTGAAACCTTCCTGGGAAGTTGTCGCCTTGCTCCCTGCCACCCTGACATACAATCATAATTAATGACTGTATGCTATTGGCATTTATGTCTTCAAACCGCCCGGCTAATTTCTATTATTGGAAGAAGTCGGGAAGGACTCGGGGACTGTTTGAGAGCAGTTAGGAAAAGATGGGGCAGAAGTCCTCTTGGGAGAGGACTTAAAACTTCAACCACATCTAACTTGGCACCCTCCGGCAGAGAAACCGGAAAATCTGATACATTTTATTTGTGTCTTTTCAACTGTTCTATATGGCTCTCTGGTCACTTTAAAAAAAAAAAACACGACGCATTTCAAATAATAAGAACTGAACTTTCTCCTGCAGACTCATGATAAGGAGCTGCTGATAACAAGTTCCTCTCTGGGGAAGAGCCGGCAGCCCTGGAAGACTCCTTCCACCCTCCCGTGGAAGGGACACCGGCTAGGATGGCATTTCAAGACCGGCCTCCTCCGTGGAGCAGCGGCCGGCTGTGCACCAGCCCCTGTGGGAGCCCCGGGTTACTGATGGGACTGACTAACTTCAGGTGGCTCCTCTCCAAACAGATTGGTAACCAGGCACAGACACGACGGTGTGTCAGGAGCAACCTGTCATCGGCTGCTTTTTCTCCTTTTCTGGTTTGCAGTTTTTCTCACCTCTGACAAGCTGTAATGCCTGTTTCTCTTTTCAGGTATTAATTTCTGCTTATTCCCCCCAGATAAGCCCTGTTCTCTCTGCAGGTCCCCGTGCTTACAAAACAACGGGTACCACTCTAAATAGAAACTGTCAGCCAACGAAGGGACGCTGTTTCCCGGGTTTTGCCCACTCCTTCCTCCAAGACAGTTTGGATGGAAAAGCTGGCACAAGGTCCCGTCCCTCGTTCTTAGGGATGCTGGCTTAAGAGAATGTTTCCTTTGGCCCCCGAGCTAACGTTGCCTCTGCGAGGGTCAGAGGCAGTGCCGGTGGCCAGCGGCCAGGGAGTGCGAGTCCAGGGAGGCCCGTACTCCGGTCAAAGGAACAGCCCCGTCCTCCGCCCCTCTCCTCTGCCTTTTGCGGAGCCCTCTGCTCCGTTGGTTCGCCACCCTCTCTGGGCTTGCGGAAGCCCCGGCATTTACAAAGGGATCTGAACTCCAGAGCCGAGCGCTCTGCTTTGTACCGACCGACATCCCACCAGCATCCTGAAGTGAAGCTGCTGGAAACAGGCAAAGCCCACAGACAAGAGGAGGCGGCGCAGCGCGGAGAGTTCGCGGGAGACAGCGCAGAAAGCCGGCTCCTTACCTTTCCGCTTGGACCTCCTCCTCCTTCTCCGCTTGGACTTGCATTTCAGTTGACTGCTCAGCCCTCCGGACCCTCTGCTGGTCCCCAAGACCGATGCCATGGCTGGGACCCGGTAAGTGGAACAGGGCAGGAATCCTTTCTTAAACAATTTCACCTTTCCTGCTCTTGTCGCCCGCCGCCGCCGGTAAATGCGTCTGCAAATCAGGAAGCAGGTTCACTTTTTAGGACTGAGCACTCAAGCGCTCTCCCGCCCGCCCTCCTCTCTGATTGTTCTCTGTCACTTGTTTCCAGCTGGGCTGAGAGCCGCGATCTGAGCTCCAGCACCAAAGCGCTCTAGGGCCGGAGGGACTGCGAAGGAAAGGTGCGCCCGGCCCAGGCCCCCCTCCTCCTCTTCCCCCTCCTCCTGCCCCGGCAGCCTCTCTTGATCTGGGCTCCAAACGCAGGGTTCTACTTTGGCACCTCTGCTAGTTGTTTGGCACCAGCCACTTTGAAGCCAATCACGCAGGGAGCTTGTCTATTTGCTGCTGCAAAGTCTAATTAGATCCAATCACAACTGTCTGCTGGCTCTGACATCAGCACCACCAGCCCTGTGCATGCCCTGTCAGCTTGCAAACTCAGCTCCCATTTGGACGGATGGAGCTGCCCAGGACCCGTGGAGAGGGAAGGAGATTGCACAGGAGGGAGAGAACAGGCAGGCCGAGCCAGCTTCTCAGGGAGAAGCCTGAGGGGCAGCTTGCAGAGGAATCTACCCCGGATCCAGGCTTCCTGCTCAGACCAAAGGGACAGGGCATTACGCCTCTGCGCGCTCAGAAAGATGCAGAGACTGTATCTCCAACCAAACAGTTTTTAACTAGTTAATCCATTATAATGCTTGTGTGTCAAGGGGGAAATATCTCTCTAAGAAATACCAAGCTCTCACTTCCTCAGAAAGGGGCTAAGATTTGCAATTCCCCAGGAGACAGCCTCTTAGGGGTATTCATTTTTCAGAAACTGCATGTTTGTCTGTTTGCTTGTTTTGTTTCTTCCTTCATATTCCTTGGCTGTTACCTCTGCACAAGAGAAATACTGCATAAAGACGGAGGTGTTCGGATCTGAGTCTGATTTTTAAAGCGAGGGATTTCAGTAGGTTGCTCTATTTAGGGAACAATGAAATGAAAGGCAGAAAGGGCGTTCATCTAATAGTTTTATTGCCAAATGTAACATTCAGAAGAAAGTAATATTTACAAGGAGATGGATTGCAAATTGAACTAGTTTTGAACAGTTTTTTCAGGGTTATCCTATTTTTTCAAGACTATGCTTATGCAACCTTAAACATCTAAAGTAGAATATAAAAAGGAAAATAATCCAGCCATCGTCATTGCATTCTGCATTTAAATCACATAAGCTATTAATTATAATAGTAATGGTTTGGGAAAATATCCACTCTAAAAGTCATTAGCATTAACACGATGATGTGACAATGGCACACAAATACTTCTATTTCCTACTTTACATACACCATTTTCAAGCTCCTTATGGACCTAGAAATTTCCAGATAATTTTCTATGAGGTAACAATACTCTCTCTAAGGAACGCTGGAAGCAATCAGGATGTTGGGATATGTTGCTATGTGGTGAGCTGCTGGATCCTGGCTCAGTTCTCACTGAAGAGAGGGAGAGAGGAGGGCATCTGATTTCAAGTCCTAACCCCACTGCTCTGACTTTGGGCAAGTGATGTAAACTATGCCTCAGTTTCCTCATCTGTGAAATGGGGGTAATCACAAAGCTGCCTTACAGGTTCATTCGTGCTTGAGAATCAGTATAAACAGTGACTGGTGCATACTAATCACTTTATGATTATTTAGTAAATCAATCCAATAAATAATTTTGAAAGAATGAGCACATTATTACAGGTCGGGCTCAGAAAGCAGGGGCTTGTGTATTTTCCATTTAGGAGTTCAACTGTCTGGCTCATTTCAGGCTGATAAATGCAGTCACACCAGGGTCCCTCTATTTGCCAGGTTCAGCCGTTTCCTTCCACCGACAACACAGCTCAATGCTGCTGCTAATTTCTAGAGAATGCTGGAAAAGTGCACTGCCCGCCTACTTACTCTCTGTAGCATAAAAGATATTTGAGAGCATCAACTGTTATCTGGAAACACAGTTGTAGGACTCCCCCTGTGGAACCTCTGAGCCTCCAAAATACACCTGTACTAACCCAGAGTTTCCCTATATAGGCTTTTGCCAAAAACCAGTCCCTGAGGTCAGAAGCCAAGGGAAGATGCTTTGGGGAGAAATACAAACAGCTGCACCTTCCAGCCTGTCTGCATTGATCAGGGCCCCCTCGCATCCCATCATCAAAGATGCTGCCTACGAGGCTCTGGTGTACTGAATCCCCTTTGTTGGAGAGTGGGTGTGGTTATCGGAGAATCCAGCTTCCAACCTTGGGGAGGGGGATGGTCAAGGCAGAAAAATCTAAAACTGGACTTCAACACTTAGTTTAAATCCTGATTTGAAACTTGGTCAAGAGCAAAATCTTGGCTAATCTTTACCTTTCTTAAAGTTCCCTCCAATTTGGTTATTTTGGGGGTATAATTTATGCAAACGTCATGTTTGCATAGATAGGTGATATTTTCTGTTTTTTATTTATTTTGCATAAGATCATGCATAATAGGTAAGGCAGGGTACACTAAGGCCCAGCAGCAGCAATGAAGTTGTATCTCCTTGGAGGAAAGTCTTTTGAACAAGAGGCTCAGGATCACACACTTTTTGACGCAGGACGGCAGGAAGTGATCAGTGCTCACAGTCTTCCCATGAGCCTTTTTGCCTTTTATCTGTTTCTAGATCACTTCAGCACAGCTTGGCAGCTTAAAACGCTGCACAGAAGTTGGAAGAGGATCAGGCGCCCAAGTCACCCTACTGGCTATCAGGAGATGTTGCTGGTGTGTGTCTTCAGCCCGTCTGAGCCAGAACAAAGAGCTGGGAGTGGGGGGCCCCAGCAGGCTCGGGGCTGCCCAGACAGTCACATGTGACCCACATGTATCTGTTGGGGGGAGCTGGACAAGGACAGAAGGGAGGGCTGGCAGAGCCTGGAGGGAAGCGGTATCCTTGTGCCGACACTGCCTTTGTGCTGAGGAAGGTGTGGCTTCAGTCAAGGCTGGATGCGGTCCCCGTGGGCTGTTCCCAGCACCCCAGGATTTCCATCCTGGGTCTTATCAGGACTGTAATTGCATAGCTATTCTGGGTGGCAGTTTTGTTCGTTCCTCAAATGTCTCTCCCTCCTTAGGCCCTAAGAGCTGTGAGGGGACCCCCGTGCCGGGTCTGTGGTCCAAGCACATGTGGGGGACATGGAGCCAGCCCAGATCGGATCTGCCGCTAGTTCAAGACACGTTACTGAGTTTATACTGAGTCTGGTTAGATTTTCGCAAATCCTCCTTTTACCCAGGAGGAAGCTGAGGCTCAGAAAATTTAGGAAATTTGCCCAAATTAATCGAGGTTAGGAGGCTCTAAATGGGATCATTCCAACTGTGATTTTTACCACTTTTCTCTGCTCATTTTTATGCTAGAGTTGGAGACCCATTAACTTTGTGAACTTCTGCAAGCCTTCTTGGAGAGAGCTGAAAATATGTTAAATAGTGATTCTGAGCTTCAGTGAGCGTATACGTGTGTGTGATTTATAAATACATAAATACAGAAATAACTCAGCTCTCTCTCTCTATACGTGTATCTTTACATCTGTATCTGGACACCTCTTTCTAGATGGGCATCCAGACACAGATGTGCACGGGTGTGAGTGAGGAGCTGGCGGCCCTGGGACATCCACTGGTGCTGAGTACAGCCGCAGGGGCCTGTGAGTGTGTTGATGGCTCTCAAGGGCCCCGTTTACCTTTCCTTCTCAGAACAAACCTGGGGTGTGGACATGGAAGACCTTATCATCCTAGTGTCCCCCTGAGGTCATGGAGGCTCAGCGTGCGGCAGAGTCTGGGCCAGTGTTGTATCACTAGACAGAGGCAGACCCAAGACGTCTAGAATGTTCCAACGTATTCCAGGAAGAACACAGATCAGAAATCTCACACTCACACGGACAATCTGACTTTCCATTTCTGCAGGAGAGGAACCTGAAGCCTGCGCCAGGACACAGGGTCACAGTAACTGCACCTTCTCACCTAAAGGCAAGTCCTCTTTCCCTTCCTGTGCATCCCCTCCAGACTCCTGGACTCAGCATCTGTGGTTGATACCAACGTATGACTTCTCTCCTTAATACATCACAACATCTGCATTTCCAGTCAGTTAAAAGTATTGTTAACTTGGTTTCTTACAGGTTTCCAAAAACAAATAACTCCCACAGAAACAAACTGGACTTATTTAGAATCCAAATTGCAGTTAATCTCCCCTCCCGCATCAGACAATTTCCCCCAGGTGGAAAATAGCAGGACAAAGTGTTCCCTGGAGGGATCTATGTTTGCTGACTCACAACATCATCATCTACAGCACTAAATCATTACTTTTCACAAACAGAGAAATAGCATAAGAGGGCTTTCTTACTCTTTCATCTTCAGCCATTGTTCTTCAATTTAAATAACTCACATTAAAGAAGTTGGGCATGAGACCTGCAAGTACTAGGAAAGAACACATTGGGATGACTTGCTGTGACTTATTCTCATCCAAGGTGTGGAAGCAACTTGGCAAGAAGGTGAGTGGTGTGGAGAGGTTGGGGCACAGAAGAGAGCTCTGAATGTGAGAATGCTCTTTATACAATGTTGCTACTAGAATTATCATTTCCTTTGTTCTTTTTGTCGCTCCCAGGCATGCCTGTGGTTTGAGAGAACACCAAATGCATTCTTTTCAATTTCCTGAAGGAACCTGGTATAGAGCAGATTTGCAAAGATACTTTTTCACAGTTCCATGTGCTGCTGATTGCTGATTATTTCTATGTGAGCTCCTAGGTCAAATAATTTTGGCATACAGAGTTTTCTTTCTTGGTCAATATCACAAATTTTAATTTACCAAAGTATATCTTCCAGCTAAAACTTAACCTGAGTTCTGTATTAATGTTTAAAGGATACTTGGAAAATACTGGTAAAGAGAAAAAAAGATCCTAAATTTGCTACCACCAGACCAGCCTTCACATTCTACTTATCTGTGCACTATGCCTACTTCTGGAGAAGGCATTTAACCCTCCTGAGCCTCTTCTGTCAAATGAGGGGAAATGACACCGCAGAGCTGCTGGGAACACCGAATTAAGAACAAGCATGCCAAGTTCTTTGTAAAGGGATCCTGAAACACTAAAGTCACTTCAGGCGCTTATTGTCTTTCAACACACAGTGCATTGATTTTAACCACTGACTTCCCAAGACCAGGAAAAGTATTCAAATCAAGATGGTCTTTGCAATAAAAGAAGATGGTCTGCCACTGCGTGGGTCCCGAGGGCACCCCAGGCCCTGTCTATGATGCCATACAAGTGACCTTGAGGCATGAATCTTTCCTGTGGTCTAACTGTAGCGTTGATTCCATTTCTTCCTAGGATGCAGGCTGCCAGCTGCAAGACAGCGTCCAGAATCAGTGTTTTATGATCTCTGTGACCTTTGGGATAAAGTATGGTATCTTACCACTAAATGTTTGTGCAGGATATGAGAAATAATGACCTGAAATAATCCTCTTCAACATTACGGATAGATTCAATAACTTACATTTACATTTAAAATGCCCTTGGTTGCTAGTTTCAGAAATGTGAAGCCTTAATATTTTACTGAATCATAAAGAATTACCACTATTTAAAGCTTCCTTAATGCACACCCTATCCTAGATTTTCCCTTGTGTCTTAAACCAATACAGTTCAAAGAGTTAATTTTTTTTTTTAATGTTCCAAATCTTGTCTTGGAACCAGTGATTTTCAAAATGAACAATGTCATATCCCCAGAGTGCTGTGTTTGACAGCATGAAGACAGGAAGAAAAGGAAACACAGATGGAATTAATGGTTTGGGGTGTTAATCAATGTAAGAAATTGAAAGGAAGGGAAGGGAGCCTGTCAGGAATACATTTCTGGTGTTTGAATTGGGGTGGGCTGATGCTGTGGCTTTATTTTGATTCTCTTCCCGATGTTTAAAGTCTAAACACTTCATTTCCTCCTCTGGTTTCCTGGATTCTTCCTTGCCTGGGACATAGGCTGTTCATATATTACGGATCTTAATTTGCTGTTTACCTGGTCTTTTCCTTACCTCTGCCCACAACAGTCACAAGCAGAGAAATGAAAGGACATCGACCTATCCCATGCTTCAGATGGTTTGAACCAGGATCTTTGGACCATTTATGGAAGTATTTTTTAAACACTTGCTCTATAATTCCCTACTTTTGGTCAAGGCAGGGAAAGGAAGAGTTAGGAAAACACTAGAAGGAAGATAAGGTGGGCTCCTTATTGGGTTTAGAACAGGGATGGGCACGGGGGAGATGGACGGCTCTGGGTGGCCATTTCCCAGGACACTGGACACCCCTGCCCTGGCTCTGGGGAAGGTCATGAAGACCCTGAGCCCAGGCCCCTCCTCCTTTCTGAGCCCTCCTGAGCCTACATATGAGGAGCGTTGGCAGTCATAGCCGACGGCTCGGCAGGGATGGGGGTGTCACCATGAGCAGAAACCACTTAATATAATCCCATCACTGAGTAGACGTGGTCCCTGTGAAAGGGAACTAGACGTATTAGCAAGAAATGTAATTTCGTTAGAGGAGATCTGAGCAAACAGGAATGTGACAAAGCTGACGCCCTCAGACAGCCAGCATTGTTGTCACCTGTCAATGCAAGATGTGTGTTTGAAGGTCCCGTGGCTACATTCCACAAAACGCAGCATTATTCTTTTATTAATCAAAACCCTGGGCCCAAACAGAACAGCCCTTGCTCTTAGGACTACTAGGTGCTGGGAAGATCACTCATCCCCACTCATTTCCATGGAGAACAGCAGCACCTCCCCACTCCATCACAAAAGAGATGCAGGAAGAACCGAAGACAGTGAGGAATTGCCCTGAGAGTGTGCCCACAGAGACCATCAGCCGAGTGCATGGACGATGGACACCTTCCCTGGGTCCCTCTTGGTCCAAAGTGAAAGAGAAAAAGCTTATCAAAGCCTTCCAGGGAAGCCATTCTTCTCAGCCTGACTCTGGAAAACCTGGGCCTTCATCCTGGCCCTGAGCTTCACAACTATACAGGTCGTCTTGGGAATGCCCTGACATCGTCTGAGCACAAAGCTGCCTTTCCAGGAACTGTGCCCACGTTTTCTTCTTCGTACTTCTAGTGCCCACCAAGTTATTTACACAGCAATCCTGCTTTCCACATTCCGCCCAGGGACATTCCCGGAGGGGCATTCTGCACCGCGGAGCGCAATCCCCTGGACGGGGCCACCTCTGTGCCAGGGAAGCACCGTGGAGATGAGAGGGGCTAAGATTTGTAAAAGTTGTTGGAATGGTGGAAAGCTGTGTGCAAATACAAGACAGTGTTGTTATTGACATGAGCCAGTCTTGTTTCACCAAACTCCTCACTGGTCCACAGACCTGTGGCACCTGGACCACCAGGACCGGGCAGTGCTGGGCATGGTGTCCACAGCACAGTTGGCAGAGCTGGCCTGACTCCCCTCCTGCCCAGCTTCACTTTCGTCCCTGGCAGGAGGCAAAGTCCATCAGTGTCCACCGCTACGGCTGTTGTGAAGTTGAACTAATCAACTCTGTAGAGTAAGTAGGCCAGCACCTGGCACAGGCACTTGTTAATAACGGTGGGAGTTCCAGGGCACTCCTGGCATCACTCTGACATCAGTGTGGGAGGGTCACTTTCACACCAGGTTTGTAGCCTTGGGAAGGTAAGCGTCTTCCACCTTCCAGATCCCGACCTTCACTGCGTATCACAGATGGAAGGTGCCTGGACTCCTTTCCCTCTTCCTAGGTAAGCTGTGATCCGGAATAAGGTGGGGCTTTAAGGGAACACGCTGACTTCATTACTTCCTCAATTTCTGCTTCTCTTATAGGATCCTTCTCTTTACCACAAAGCATCCTTAAAAGATATTTTGGAGAAGTAATGGGAGAAGGATTGCAGTTTTTGAAGAAGACAGGATGCAGGAAGGAGACAGTGCAGAAGCATCCCAGGAGAAACAGGTTGAGTGTGAGGGAAGCTAAGAGCTGGAAAGACAAGTGAAACCAAACCAGCTTCCCTAAGACGCTGTACCTGAGGGGTTCACGGGGGTACATACAGAACACGGGCAAGGGGCTGGTTTTTCAAGCTAAGCGGACCTAAGTTCAAATCTTACTTGAGTCACAGTTTGGCTGTGGGAATCTGGGCAAATCACATGAAGTCTGTTGGCCTCAGTTTCCTCATCTGCAAAATGGGCCCATGAATCTCGATTTCACAGCTTCGCCATGAGGCGTTTACACAGTGTCACACTAACAGGTGCTCACTGTGACTACTTATGGGATCTCTGCATGTTACACAAAAACAGGGCAGTGCTATCCACGGCCTTGGTTCTTTTCCTGTGCGTAGTTCTGGTGATTCATGGCAAACAGGACGTTCAATACAGCATACTTCCTAGCTTTGGTGAAATTCAGTTGTCCAAAGCAGCGTCCAGTCCTAAGGGCACTTTGGCATTTTTGTCCCGAAAGTGACACAGGGCTGTTTCAAGTCATGGTGGTTTCCATCAGACACTAGTGATGGCCTCTGGTCCTCACCAGCTAGCCGCCAGCCTATCAGAGGGGGAATGGGACTTTCTCAGGACCTTGGAAAGCGATCTCCGCAAACTGCAGTGTCAGGGCAATCAATAGATGTGACAAACAGCCAGTGCTGGTCCTGGGGACATAATGAAGGTGTGACTGTGTAAACGCACAGATAGCAATGCAGGGGAGATTACAGGGCAGGGAGCATTGGATAAGTGGGGTGCAAAATGAGCTGTGGCGCTGGGGTCAGGCTTCCTGCTGTGCGTCTGTGCCCCTGTCCCTGGTAATTGTTAGTGGCAGCAGAGCCCGCAGAGCAGCAGGGGAGGGACTCAGCCCCATTTGTTCTGCATCTCAATGCAGCGCAGGCTGCTGATCTGTCCTGTCAGTGACCACCTCCCAGTGGACAAGACACCACAGAAAATATCAAGCCTCCTCGGCCAGAGTCAAGAAGCCCATCATTAAAGCAATAATGAATTCCGGGGCTCTCCTGGAAAGGACTGGAATGGAAAATCACTTTGGACTATTACTAAAATGTTTTCAGTTTCTTCCGTATCCAGGAAACAGTTTGTGATAAATGAAGGGAAATATGCTAATATGGTATTTCTTTTAAAAAGGGAAAATTTGAGAGATGCAATTTGAAAAATTTAATCTTACATCTACAATCTATATGTACAATGGTATTTCAATAATTTTAGTATTGAATTTTAATAATTTTGAAATGTGAGTTTTTTTGAATTCTATGATTTGTGAATATATTTCTATTTCCCTAAAACTATGTTTTTTTGAAAAAATTATAGTAAAATATTACTAGGTGCTGCCATAATTGCACTTTTACAAGGGACTCACAGTTTTATGACTGAATTGATCATTTATGTCTCTGAAAATTGCTGTATTGATAATTAAATATATTGCTTTTTAGATTCTTTAAATTTTTAAATGCAATGGAAAAATAAAATCATTTGCTAATTGAGTCATAAAGGTAATATGTGTATTAAAAAATTAAAAACACCAAAACAAATGGGTGTGGCTACTGAATGGGAGAAAATATTTGGAAACGATGTGACTGACAAGGGATTAATCTTCGAAATATATAAACAGCTCATACAACTCAATATCAAAAAAGCAAGCAACCCAATTAAAAAATGGGCAGAAGACCTGAATAGACATTTTCCCAAAGAAGACATACAGATGGCCAACAGACACATGAAAAGATGCTCAACATCCCTAATTATTAGAGAAATGCAAATCAAAACCACAATGAGGTACCACCTCACACCGGTCAGAGTGGCCAAACTCCAAAAGACAAGGAATAACATGTTGGCAAGGATGAAGAGAAAAGGGAACCCATGTGCACTGTTAGCAGGAATGTAAAAGGGTGCAGCCACAGTGGGAAACAGTATGGAGGTTCCTCAAAAAACTAAAAATAGAGCTACCATGTGATCCAGCAATTCCACTCCTGGGTATATATCTGAAGAAAACAAAAACACGAATTTGAAAAAATACATGCAACCCAATGTTCATAGCAGCATTATTTACAGTAGCCAAGATATGGAAGCAACCCCAGTGCCCATCAACAGATGAATGGATAAAGAAGATGTGGTGGATATATACAATGGAATACTACTCAGGCATAAAAAAAGAATGAAATATTGCATTTGCAACAACATGGATGGACTTGGAGAGCATTATGCTTAGTGAAATAAGTCAGAGAAAGACAAATACTCTATGTTATCACTTATATGTGAAATCTAAAAAAATAAAACAAACGAATATATGTTACAAAACAGAAACAGACTCAAAGATAAGAGAACAATCTAGTGGTTACCAGTGGGGACAGGGAATGGGGGGCGAGGTAGGGGTAGGGGGTGAACAGATACAAACTACTATGTATAAAATAAATAAGCAACCAGGATATATTGTATAGCACAGGAAAATAAGTGGAGTATAATTTACAAAAATATTGAATCATTATGTTGTACACCTGAAACTAATGATATAAATCAACCATGCTTCAAAACAAATTTTTTTAAATAAAATAAATGGGTGAGGTCCCTACACTCAGGTTGGTCACATTCTCATGATATATAATTGCAGTGGTAAATGGAGATGAAACACAAGCTTCCCACTTCAGAAAGTGGGGCCCCTTAGCTCTAGAAGAAGAGGAACCTCCACGGCACCGAGTCTCAGAGTCTCAGCACGTGTGGCTGGTGACGGTGTGTAGGAAGTAGGAAGATCCCTCTCATTCTCGTCCTTTTTCAACGACCGTGACATTTAATCCACATACTTATTCAGCTATTTGTCTTTGCTTTTCAAATAACAAGTGTGGTTAATAGTCTTGCATCCATCGGTCATGACCATCACGATGTTTACGCATCACGTAACTTTCAGCTGAGTGGTATCAGCATCCTGTTGAAAAGCATCTGTTTTGTCAGGACTAGCCCCTGTGTGGGCCCAAGTTTTCCAGAGGTAAGTAGGACTCAGAAGGCATTTTGTGGTTCATCCAGAAGAATAAATCCAGGTAAGGTAATCCCAGAAATGGAAGATGGTGTTGGGGAAAGGGTGGCACAGGCTCATGGCCCATCATTAACACCATCCATCTTGGGCACAATTTTAAAGGAAAGTCAGATTTAAAATTTTAAGTAAATTTTGCTTCTCCCTCTCTTCTCCAAATAATTTGATCTTCCTCATCCTGGCATTCCGTGGATTTTATAGAAAGTTAGAATGAAGGGAAACCTTAAGTGACCGACCTGAGTAAGAAATTTCAAAGCTCTTCTAGCCCAGGGCACTGCTGTTCACATAGGACTGTGGACGTCAGTGTGTGGGGTCCCTGAGAGGGGGCTGTCTGTTGGGGGCAGCTTGAGTTCTACCAGCGGACACCCCCACTCTCCAGGAGCCCCTGGAGGCACAGCCACGCTCAGGCTCTGCGAGGAGCAGTGTGAACATCACTAATCTGCTCCACCCCACTTCATTTTCCAGATGGGGAAACTGAGGCCTTAAGGTCAAGTAAATGAGCCCAGGGATTTCCTTCATTGTCTGATCCTAAGCAGTTCATCCAAGAAGATATACCTAATGGTCTTGTTTCTAAAATATTCATCTATTTTTCTATCAAAATTAACTTGAAACTTCTTTTATGAAGCTTCACTTCATGCCCTCGCAACCTAGGTGGCACACTCCAGCGGACCTGCTGCTGAGTTTGTTAATCACGTGGGATCACAGCTCCCTCCACCCACAGGAAACAGGAAGGTGATAGGTGACCTTTATTTTAAAATACCTTTATTTTCAGAAGTGAGAATTCGGTTTGAATTCCTGATCATCAAGCAAAAGAATACTGATTTTCTATTTGAATGATAAGACTTCCAGTTTCCAGCAGGGCATGTAAAGAAAATCTTCACTCTCATTTTTACTACCAGAAGAAAGCTGAACCTACTGAAAATCAACAAGTCTTCTTGGATCCGTCAGAGAAATGAGGTCACAGGAAAACTGCTGCCTCGAAAACTGGAGAGACAGACAAGCAGACAGAGAGCATCACAACCCACAGGAGCGAAACCCACAAGGAGAGCCTCCCTGGGAGACCAGAACTACAGTTGATGAATTGCTGGAGGCTCAGTACAGACAAGTCTGAGAGCTAAAAACTCCAGGGGGACCCAGCCATAGGGGGTCCCACGCTTCTTGAGAGTTTTACCCCCTGGAGCCCTACTAGGTTCTCATAGTGGGTGTTGGAGAAAAGTCCCCAGAGGCTCCAGCAGGGGGACGGGAAAGGAACCATTCTAAAATGGGACAGAGCACTCTGTTCTTCTTAACAAGACCTGCCTCGGGGGAAACCAGTTAATCTGAGCCAGTTAACTTTAGCCTCTGATACCTGTAGTTACAGCAAACAGTAAGCCTGGCTTAACTCCTAGCCAGATAAACATAAACCCTCACACTAAAAGTCTATTCACCTCATTTCCTTCTATTCAGTACATCATGTTCAGCTTTAAACAACAAAGCACACACTTAAAGACAAAAATAAAACAAAACAAAAAAACCCCCACACAGTTTGAAGAGACAGACCAAGCATCAGAACCAGACTCAGATTTGGCAGAGATGATGGAATTATCAGATGGGGAATTTAAAATAACTATGATTAATATGCTAAAGGCTGGAATGAAGAACATGGATAATGTTCAGGAACAGATGAGTAATGTAAACAGAGAGACGGAAACTCTAAGAAAGAACCAGAAGGAAAGGCTAGTAAAACTGTAACTGAATGAAGAGCACCTTTGATGAGCCTTCAGTGGACTGTGGCTGAGGAAAGAATCAGTGAGCTTGAAGAAATGTTAAGAGAAACTTCCAAAACTGAAATACAGAGAGAGAGAAAAAAAGGAAAAAGATATAATAGAATATCTAAGAACTATTGGACAATTATAAAAGATGTAATAGGAATACTGGGAGGAAAGGAAATAAACAGAAGAAATATTTGTAACAATACTGACAAAATTTTCCACAGTAATGGCAGACACTAACCACAGATCCAGGAATCTCAGAGAACACCAATTAGCATAAATATCAAAAAATCTACACACAGGCTCATATTTAAACTTCAGAAAATCAAAGACAAACAGAAAGTTTTAAAAGAAACAGAAAAAAAGCCTTATGTACAGAGGCACAAAGGCATGAATTACATTAGACTTCTTTTCAGAAACCATGTGAACAAGTAGAGAATAAAGTGAAATATTTAAAGTGTAGAAAGAAAAAAACCTCACCAACCTAGAATTCTGTATCCAACAAAATTATCCTTCAAAAGAGAATGAGAAGACAAACCACAGACTGGGAGAAAGTATTTGCAAAACACTTATCTAATAAAGAATAGGTATATGAAATATACAAAGAACTTTAAAACTCCATGATAAGAAAATGACCTAACTAAAAAGTTGGCAAAATATCTGAACAGACACCTGACCAGAGAAGATATACAGATAGCAGATAAGCATAAGAAAAGATGTTCAACGTCCTATGTCATCAGGGAATTGCAAATTAAAACAACAATGAGATACCGCTATACACCTACTGGATTGGCCAAAATCGAGAACACTGACATCATCAGATGCTAGTGAGGTTGTGGAGCAACAGGAACTCCCATTCATTAGTGGTGGGAACACAAATGGTGCAGCAAATTTGGAAGACAGTGTTGTGATTTCTTACAAATTAAACATACTCTCACCATACATCCAGCAATCATGCTTCTTGGTATTTACTCAGATGGATTGAAAACTTGTGTCCACGCAAAAACCTAAACCTGCACATTGACATTTATAGCAGCTTTATCCATAATCACCAAAACTTGGAAGCAGCCAAGATGTGCTTCAGTAAATAATAAATAATAACTGTGTTACATCCAGACAATGAAATATCACTCAGCAATAAAAAGAAATGAGCCATCAAGCCATGAAAAAGACACAGAGGGAACTTAATCACATGTTGCTAAAAGAAAAAAACCCAATGAGAAAAAGATACATACTATATGATTCCAACTATATGACATTCTGGAGAAAAAAAAAAACTATAGACTAAAGACTGTAAAAAGATCAGTAGTTTCTAGAGGTTGGAGAGAGGGAGGGAAGAATAGGTGGAGCATAGAGGATTTTTAGAGCAGTGAAACTACTCTCTATGATACTGTAATAGTGGTACAAGTCATGTTATATTTTCCCAAACCCACAGAATGTACAACATCAAGAGGGGATCCTAAAGCAAATTATGGGCTTTAGTTAATGATAATTAACTATTAATTAATTAATAATATTGGCTCCTCAATTGTAACTGTGTACCACCCTAATGCAAGATGTTAATCATAAGGGAAGCTGGGGTAGGGGAGTGATTATATAGGAACTCTCAGTAAAATTTTTCTGTAAATATAAAACTGCTCCCAGGACTTCCCTGGTGGTCCAATGGTTAAGAATCCGCATCCCAGTGCAGGGGATGCAGGTTCGATCTGTGGTTGGGGAACTAAGATCCCACATGCCACGGGGCAACTAAGCCCACGTGCCACAACTACAGAACCTGAGTGCCGCAACTAGAGAGAAGCCTGCACACTGCAATGAGGAGCCTGCACGCCACGGTGGAGGATCTCGCATGCCGCAACACAGATCCCTCGTACTGCAACTAAGACCCGATGGAGCCAAAAAAAAAAAACTGCTCTAAAATATAAATCTATTAATTATAATCATATAAAAAAGCTAAAAATACCTCTTACTCCAGATCATTTGATAAATGTATATTCAAGTACAATGACTGTTCCTGTTTTAGAGATACTAAAAAGAAGGTAAAATATGTGAGTAAATCACATGGGATTAAAAATTAGGACATCTTTATAGAAAGGGACATTTTTTCAACATAGACCAATGCTATATGACAAAGGACATAATTCCCTAAGCTCTCTTATAAAGAGAGTCATTCTGCTTAAGATGAGGCCAATTATTTAATGATACTGGACATCAAGTCCTCTTGAAAATTAAAGTATTTCTAATTAGGCACATATTTAAAAATATTAGGTAACACTAATTATCTTGACTGCTGGTAGGTGACACTAGCCACCCAAGGAATAGCATTTTCCATAGAACCCTAAACTAGTAAAGTTTAATAGGAGCTCTAACCACAAGAGCATTCAGTCAGATACAGTAATTTTCAGTACTTAACAATTGGAAACCACAGAAAATGGGAAAAAAGAAAAAACAAATCAGTATCAAAGATTTATAAAAATTCAGAGCATCTTTTAGAAAATTTCCTGAGGTCACTACATAGATCCACATTCACACAGTGATTCTTAACCTTGGTTACTTACTATAGTGTTAAATAAAAAACAGATGTGAAAGTCTCCACATAAGACAGGAATTGGATTTCTAAAGGTAGAGTCAAGCATTAGTATCTTTAAGGCTCCACAAGTGAGTGAATGTCTAGTCAAGTTTGAGGACCTCTGCCCTACACCATCTACAGGGGAAGTGAGGACCCCTGCCCCACACCATGTACTGTCACCATGATGGTCACTCATTCGTTCACCGGTATGCATTTAGTAAATTTTAAGGGATAGACACTCTCTTAATCACTGGATACTCTATATAAACTTGACTTAACTGGTCTTTACCTTTAAGGCATGCTCAGTAACAAAGGCAAATAATGATTTTTGTAGAACGTATTAAGTGGAAGGGGAGCTCTGAAAGCATCAGGCACCCAAAGAAGAAAATCCTTCAGCACACAATTCTCTTTACTACCAGCCTTGAAACATTTGTGTGTGGGGAGCATGCTTAAATTATTGATATGAAAGAGGAAAACACTGTGTGTTTACTTAAGTGTCTACTAAGAGAGACCCTGAGGACAGATGATGTCATCAGGTTACCAGTGGGACACAGATCGTTAAGAGAAATGCTGTGGCCACTGAGCAGGTCATTGAACTCCCACCCCCTCAGCTGTGCTTTCAAACGCACTGGAGTCTTTTTCTTATGGAAAGGTTCAGGATGTGACAGCCACAATCCCTCTTGACATGATGTCCCAGAGAGCTAGGAGAGGAGGCAGCTGTCTAAAAATGGCAGTGAGGAAAAACAGTAAATCCACATCTCTACAAAAACCAGATGCTTCCAACCAATACTATTATATATGACAATTTCTACAGTTTGTGGAAAAGCTCCCATAGGATTTGGTTCCAACTATACATGGGTATGGCTACTAAGCACATTAGTCTAAATAGTTTTCCCAAAACTCAAGATGGAAATTTTCACAACTTGCACATGTAATAGGATCTGGCTTACTTTTAAAGCTCAATTAACATCCAAATGTTCAATTCCCCAGTGGTTTATTTCACATTTATGTGATGTTTTTACTTTTACCTACTCTGTCTTTAAATTTTTTTTTTTGTAAAAGTGGGAAAAAAGGTATGAAAGAGAACTTTCAAATCTCTCCGTGTTTAACATTAATTCACATCTTCAAACTTAAGGAAATGATGTCTGTAAATTTTGCTCTGGGCTTCCTAAGTGTTTACTTGAGGTATGTAAAATTTTGGTTTTCTTTTCTATTTTTGTTGTTGTTTTTCTTGGCTAGAGATATCTCATTGCACAAGGATTTTGTGTCTATCAGCCATCAAAGCTGTAATAAAGAATGATCCCATCAAAGCTGCACTTCATGTGTGTCTTCACATGTGTTAAAGTGAAGATATTCAAATACACTTTCCAATTTTCACACCCCATGGACAGTTAGGTAAGGCTTTTTTGGGATTCTTGCATCATCTGTGTCTCATGATTCAAATCACAAGGTAAGTTGGCAGGAACCAAGCTCTTTTACAAAAGAGAAATAATTTTTTGGTATTTTAAGTGGGTCTCTTGGTCAGCAGAGGATGTGCAGGGCTAGTCACCTCAGCTAAAAACAAAGTCACAGTGTAAAGATGATTTTCTTTTCCGTGTCACCAACGCCTGGTCCGCATGGACACTCTTTTAACATTTCATCAGTGGAGCTGGAGAAGAGAGATTCCCTTGTGGAGTTCGAGGCAGAGGCCATGCTGCTGATGCTAACGTCTGCCAAGTATAATCCACGGGTGAGAAGCAGGGACAATTACAGCTCCCCTGTACTTCCAGAGCACAGGGTCATGACGACGGCCTCGTTATGCTGCAGGAGAGCGATAATTCAAGCCCTGCTTGCCTGTGCGGAGCCAGGGCCAGCTGCGGGGTCAAACATGGTTATCCTGTTACCAGATGTCCTGGGATGTGAGGAAAGGGCTTCCACCAGCACCGAGCGACTTCCGGGTGGCTGTACAGAGGTTGTAATGACCCTCAGTATATGCTACCTCCATATTCGTGGAAGAGGGAGAGGAATGCGTCTTTTATCTCTGAAACACAGACTTTGTTGGAGCCTCGAGCAAGCAGCGAAGAAGCCAGAATTCCTCTGATCTCTGCTTCTGTTGCCCCCTCTCCTCCTGCACGTCAGTCTCCCAGTGCACAGGGGGTTAATCACCCTGCTCCTCCAGAGGCTGGCCTGGATTTAAGGATGCTGCAGCTTTCGGGTTTGAGTCAGATGGCAGCATTTCAAGGAAGAAGGGCACAACACAAAACAAACACAGCCGAAAACAACATGAGGAGACGAAGAGAGAAGAAACAAAAAGGGCCCGTTTGCAGTTACCTATCATGTGCATGTGGCAAGCTAGCTGCTTCCCTGTGCTTCATAACTAATGTGTCCTCACGGCCAAGACACACGTTCTCTTCTGTGTCCTTGGAGTAACACCTGCAGTGTCCCCCCAGCACAGCTCACCCCTCAAGGCGCCTCAGTTTGCTGACGATTTTCAGCGCTAAATGTTCATGATCGTCTGAGCCTATGTCCCAAATGTTGCCTGTTTTCTGTTACTGGGTTCTGAGAAGTAGGAGTCAATTTTCAAAGAGCCACACTTTCAGGTTAATGTAACTCATGATAAAATCTGTCTACCTGTTCTCTCCAACTCATTCACACGCAGATACACACATGCACACACTCAGACACACACAGACACACCAGCAACCTGAGCCCCCAGGACACTGGACACGGAGCAGAGTCTCCCCGAGCAGCCACCGGGGGGCACTGCAGAGCAGCCCAGGTCCCTGCTCAGGAGAGGAAGCCCTCCTCCTGTCTTTCTGTGGTGATAGAGCATCGAAGTCATCAGAAACACTCTTGCTCTGCCTTAGAATGATTTTATAAAGAATAGGATTTTTTAGTGAAGCGAGAATATTTGAGGGGAATCTATTCCCAAGGATTTAATAAAGGGGAACAAGATTCACAGATAAATCATCTTGTGAAGATTCCTTCTCTACAGAGGCTGCTGTACAACAGCAGTTTTGGTGGCTAAGTGCCCAGATGTTGAGATCTCAGAAAAGAGCTGAGAAAAAAGTGCCAAAGAATTAGACCTTAGAACTTAAAAAAGAAGTTTTATTGCTAAGGGAATAGTTAAAAAAAAAAAAAAAAGCCCACAGCAATGGATGGATGTAATGCCATAGTGTTTACAGGATAAATTTGAAGAGCATAATAATAACTATTGTGCCTGGTTTAGTAAAAGGAAATTGAAAATTTTGACATGCTGAATCTAAAACCTAAAGTGTGAGAGAAGATTGTGTCTTATTTCATTCTCTGGTATAATCTACTGAGTCAAAAGGAATGGGTAGAGTCCACCAATTTGATGGGTATATCTAATCTTGGGCAGCCGCATTCCCGAAGGAGAAAACACATGCACATATTAATTCTTATTTAAAGTAAGAGAGAGAGAAGGTTCGCTGTGGGCCCGAAAGGTGAGATAGGTTTCTGAGAGCTTTCAGTTACCAAGAATGAGTTATCAATCGTGTAAATCTGGATTAGTGATGGACAGAAGGACAGTCAGTCAAGGATCCCGGAGCGCCCGCTATAGATAAGGCACCACAAGATGTTTCGTGGGATGTGTGCATCATGATCGCTCAATAGGAGCTGCTTAGTCTAGTGTGCAAGAGAGTAAGATGCTGAGATACGAAAGCTAACTAATTAATAACTCACAATAACCTTAAAGTAAGTTCTGGGAGTTTTGACATAAACAAGAGGAGATTATGGTTTAAGAATAGACATCATGCTAGCAGTCTGAGAAATGTTCGTTTAGTAGGTGAGTTCTTATTAATCCAGTACACATTACTGAGCACATAATAACCTTGCTGTAGAAAAATGGCTTTCCTTGGCATTGCAGATTTATGGATTTGAAGACTGGAGAGATATTTCAGGCAGAAAGGGACAGGGATGGTCTCGATTTTTTTTTCCCCCCAGGGACTCTGAGGAAATCATTCTGGCTTACACAGAATATAAGAAATAGTAGCAGATATGGCTAGACAAACTGAGAAGAGTCACTGAAAGGCTTTTAATAGGAAGATAAAGATTTTGAATTTCATTTTGCACAGAAGCCATGGAAAACATTTCAGTGAAGGAATGGCTGGCTGTTGTGAACACAGTCATGACCTCCTGCATCAAAACTCTCTCTGCGGTACTCATTTTATCTTTAGGAATCTTTTTCTACTCGCCTCCTATTTTCCTGGCTCTAATGCACCCCAGTGGAAGCTTCCCAGAACTGATGAGGAGTTGAAGAGCAAACACTTGGCCCAAGCTGGTAAGCCACTGTGTTGGTCATCTTTTGTAGGTTATACTGCAGTAACAAAGTCCCAAATCTAAAGAGCTTACAATAATAAGGGTCCCTTCTTGATGTGAGTCTTCTCCAGAAGGTCTTCTGCCTTCTCCAATCAAGGACATGGCTGTGCTCATGGTAGAGGGAAAAGAACAATGGCAGAACCATGAACCAACAGCTTTCAAAGCCTGGTCTAGATGTGGCATCCATCACGTACAGTCTCCTCCTGTGGCCAGAGCAAGTAACATGGCCAAGCCTGAAGTCAATGAGACGAGAAGCATGATCCTATCACAGGAAGGGGCAGTGGATAATGGCAGCAGAATGGACATCCACCTACCTGGACAGAAGGGTTGCTTCGTGAATTAGATTCTTTCCCCAGATTTTTCTTTATCTTCTTCTTGTCTTTCCTGTGGCTTGGGCAGTGGGGAGGTTGTAGGGAGGAAAGTGTCTTCTTCTGTTGGGAATTGGGGAACACACAGTGTCAGAGCCCATCAGCCAGCATCTTGTTGGGGTGGTTCATGGTGTTCGAGAACCTTGAACTTGATTGCCTTCCAAATGGGGCCCTGTGCTCTCCAGTTTTCCATAAACCACAGCTGCCCTTCATTCTCTGATTTCTGACTTGCGTCCCCTCTCCCTGCTTCATTCAAGATGCTATGGACATGATGCCTGAAGGGAGGCCTCTGAGTTTACTGCTCAGCCCAAAGGAAATCTGAAAATTCAGAGGAAAGTAAGTAGAAGTCCATAACTTAAGTGTTGGAATTCATGTTCCTTAAGGTGGTAAATACAGCTTGAAATCTAAGCTATGAAGAGAAACTTACGGTATGTCTTCAAATATAATAATGCTGATGATGGAATATAAGACCTACTGGAATTATCGTATCCTTTTTACAGCAGTTTCTTGGCTGCACTGGTGACCAGTCATACCCAGAAAAAAACAAAAATTTTATGCCAAAATGGTTTTAAATTTTACAAATGTCAAAGATAATTGGTTGTTCCGCTATAGCCATACATTTTGATTAATTCTGTTTTGATTCAGGGTGAAGAGTCCAATAATAAAGGCAGTTTTCATATGTTTAGAAGCTGTAGGGTTTGCTTATCAATGTACAGTCAACATCATGAGATGTTGGAGCATTTTGCTATTAAACATTGACCAACAAATTAGCATGATGAAATATGTACAAGTTGCATAGTGATTCCTGTGTATTGGACCATATAGGTCCTTGTCAGATAATCTATAAGCAAGTTTTGTATCTTATACACATTTTTAAATGTTATGAAAAATTAAAAGAAATATTTCATGAAAAAAAGTGTTTTTTTAGTTTGCTTGCTTTTCTTGACTAAGGTGAAAGATGTAACATGATTATTGGAAACCCTGCATGAATTATTTCCAAACCCCAATACGCATCCCCAGATTCTTATGAAGTCTGTGAAAGAGCACGAGCTGTCTAATAAGCTACCTGTTTCAGCAGGAAGAGGTTCTTTTCTCCACCTCACTGCACCCTCCCTGGGAACTATTATTATCTTCCAATGATAATACAATATTACTAGCATTTCTTTATTGATCCATATGCTAAAATTTTAAAATGTAGCACTTATGTTTATCCTCATTACTCTTAGTTTTCCTATTTGTGAATCCACCCACTGGGTAAAATGTATTAGTCATCCCTAAATCAACACCGGCGGGCTTCTGTGGAGGCTGTCCTTGGATATGTGCACAGCCAACAAAGTTTGAGTCGCCCATCACAGATGTTCCCAGCTGAGGGTCCACAGGGCAATGCTCTGCCTTCTTGTTTCAGATGACAAGTAAAGGTCTTTTTTGCATTTTCATGCTTTTTGTTGGTGATTTTCCTGTTAAAGTGGCTGCAGCCTAGTGCTGAAGCGCTGTCCACTGTTCCTAAGCTCAAGAAGGCTTACGTGGAGAAAACACCCATTTGCTAAGTTTTCTTCAGGCATGAATGACAACGCTGTTGGCAGTGAGTTCAATGTTAATAGATCAACAGTACACATTGAATAAACTATCTTTAAACAGAAACACACAGAAAACAGTTAGGTGTTGATAGGTTGAGTAAGATGTGACCAGAAGCTTGCAGAAACCTAACCCTGTATTTCCCCTACAAGCAGTGGCTCAATATTCACTAATTCAGGGTTCACGAAGAATTTATAGAACATGACCACCATGAATAATGAGAATCACTTTCTTTAATCTGCAAATTGTCTTATTTAGCTACCCCATTTTAATGCCTCTTGAGTGCCTGACACTGCGCTCTGAGGTGGGGTTGTCGCTGGACCAGGGCAGACGCAGCCCTTCCTTCTGCGTTTTCAGTGAAGACCGTACCACACGCTCAGCAAGGCAACCCTTCAGGGACCTCACGGATCCTTACCAAGGAGGGAATGGGGGCAAGGAGCACCCCAAAAGAGGGGGTGCTATTGAAAAGCCCCGAGGCCAGAGAAACATTGCCTTTCCTAAGGTTCTGTTAGTAGAACACATGGTTGCTGGAGGGAGGGGTTAGGGATCACTGCCCCTATTTCAGGAAGCAGAGACTAAGGAAGAGAAGCAACTTGCAGAAGATCCCACATTCACCCCGGGCAGTGCTGGCCGCCTGTGGATGGGATGCAGAAGCTTTTGACTGAAGCCCCCGATACACTCATTCTCCTGTCCCTTCACCCACATCCTTCCTCCACCCCCGTCTCTCCCCACCTAACCTTCAACACGGTGGCTTTTCAGCTGAGTATTGTTTTCTTATTTTATGGGGGGAGCAAGAACCTTCTCCTTGCCCGAGCCTGCCCTGAAATCTTAATTCCTCTGTTCTCAGAAAACCAGGATTGACACTCATCTTAAACAGACCTAGAAAGGCAGCCTCATGCCTGCCAGGGTTAAATGCCCAGAAAACTTCATTAATTAATTGCATTCTGTATGATTAACCCTGAGGTCAGAATAGGTCAGCTCTGGTAAAAGCTGATGTCCAAAAGATTGAAATGGGTAAGAAAGTGGTCCAGGATACTACAGAAAACTTACATTACTGCCACTTTACCCAGCTCCCCCGCCAAAAAAAAAACCAAAACACCCTGGTACTTTAAAAACATCCAGAGACCTGATCTCTTTAGAAATATCTTCATATCTGTATAAGTTCACATATGTATATGTAGGTATACACATATATTTATATATACTTGTACACACACACATTTCAACCTTCTGCTTGTAAAAAGTTACTTTCAGAAGTTCATTCAATTTACTGCAGTGGCAAGATTCTTTCATTGCTGTTATTGATAATTGCTGTTTGTTCTTTTATTGGTTTGTTTTTAGTTAGACAGTAGTATAAGTTACAAATGTTTGTACAACTCCAGTAAATCAGTGCATGTGTGATGTCACAAAACCCTAAAACTGCCAATTCTTTGTACAAAAATTGAGTCTCAGTGGCCGACCTCAGAGCTCACTGTGAATGGAAGTGGATTTCCCGAATTGCTCCATAGGAAACCCTCTGCTCACAGACTGATTCTCTGTGTGCACTGGTCACTTCCAACTTCAACTGCAGAGCAAACAGCCTGACTTGCTTCTCCTACTGCTCTGCAGGGGGGCAGTGCCCCACACAGAGGGACGCTGGCCTCAGAGCAGTGGGTGCTGGCCGTGTGCTCTGAGGAAGCCTCAGGAATCGGCCAATTCTGACAAAGTGAGGGGAGCTGCAGGAGTACGTACCTTCTGCTGTTTGAGTAGAGGCACCATATCCTGCACTGGGGCAAAGGATGCCCTGTCTCCTCAACCCTTCTCTCCCCAAACTCTCCTTATCCATGAGCTGGCCCTCTATTTCAGTCCACCCACAGCCCCAGCTTCACCTGCAGTTTCAGAGTTGTCTTGTTTTAGGGTGCCTCACTATAATTGTTCCTCAAACAAACCTGCAGTACAGAAAATGGCGTTTACTTACATGGTTGGACTAGAAATTCCATGCGCACACGCGCTCAGAACTCTCCTGCTAAAGTGTGAAACCTGCACCATCATCACACGAGTCTTCAAGCAGCACCATGCAAAGCAGCACCGTGCACTTTTAAGGTACTGCCTGTGGCACACGGCTGGTCCATGTCCAACCCCTGCCCCTCAAGGAATCCCCTTATGGCAGCAGGACAGATGGACGATCATCTCTACAGCGTCCTTTGCAACAAAATGTGCTCCCATATCAATTCTGTCCAAGGAGATATGAACAAATTCTGCTCAGGGGAAGAGGGGCTTCTGGAAAGGGATTCTACATCCTGATAAAAGGAACACAGGAGAGACTGCCAGCACTGCCCATACCCATCCTCCTGGCTTCAGTACGGGGAACTCGGGCAGCTTTAAGATTTTATAAGGAGGAGGGACAGTAGAAAACCAACAATACCAAGCACAGCAGAGTGGAAAGATGTGAAGACAGCACACTGAGCAGTGCATACCTGGAGTCTCCTTGTTATTTATAATAATGAAGTGTTTTTGTTTCATATGTATATAAACTATTTCAATATATTTTATATGTACGTAAATTGTTGTTCTTTGCAGCTGAGTACATCTCTAACTGACTTACTGTGGCAAATATAGTTGCCCCTCGGTGTCCAGGGGGAATTGGTTCCAGGAGCCCCCAAAGATACCAAAATCCACAGATGCTCAAGTCCCTCATATAAAATGGCCGGAGCATTTGCATATAACCCACCCACAGCTTCTTGAACACTTTAAATCACCACTAGGTTACTTATAAAACCCAATGCAATGTAAACGCTATGTGAATAGTTGCCGGCACATGGTAAATACAAGATTTGCTTTTTGGAACTTTCTGGAACTTTTTTTCCAAATATTTTTGATCCCCAATTGGCTGAATCTGAGGAAGTGAAACCCGAAAATACGGAGGGCCGACTGCACTGCTGTGCCTTTTGGAATGTGCCCCCGGCCCCAGGCTGGGCTCCTCAGGGCTGGGGCTTGGTGGGCCTGTGAATGGCGAGGGTGACACCAGCTTCACAGAGATGATTCCAGGAGTCTGTGCTTCTCAAACGGTGCTGGGCATTCACCTTCAGAAGGCACGGCCCCTCCATTCCTCCTCATCTGGTCATATACTGGAAGTGAGTAACCACCCCAAAATAGTACATACTCCTTATCTCACCCAGACTCTGAGGTGAGGCATCCAGAGGCACTCCACTGGGTGGTTCTGCCTCAGGGCTGGGCTCATGGTCTTGGTCAGGGATACCGCCTTGTGTAAAGGCCTGACTGGTGGAGGACCTGTTTCCAAACTCACTGAGGTGGTGTGTTGGCCGATCTCAGGTCCTTGGTGGCTGTCCAGAGGAGACTTTAGTTTATCACCATGTGGACCTCTCCATAGGCTGCCCTAGTGTCCCTGCAACATGGCAGTGGGACTCCCCAGAGCAGGTGATGGATGGAAGAGGGAGAGACAGAGAGAGGGAGAGAGTCACAGAGAGAGACAGAGAGAGAGACACAGACAGAGAGAGACACAGACAGAGAGAGGGAGCAGGAGCCCAAGATGGAAGCAGCAGTAGTTTGAATATTTTGTAACAGTCTCTGAGGTAACATTCCATAACCCCTGCCATCTGCTCGAGATGCTCCTGGTCACACCTGGTACAGGTGTGAGCACCAGGAGGTAGATGTCTTTGAGGACCATCTTGGAGGCTGCCTACCACAGTCCTCAAAAGATACTTAGTTGCAACAATAATTAATTCATTTGAAGTAATAAGAAACATCAACTAAGTTGATCCAGTGATAATAAGAACTTCAAAATGACCACAGCCTAGACCAGTGCTGCCCAATAGAAAGAACGCAAGTCACAAATGTGAGCCACACAGAGAATTTCAAGCTCTCTGAGCCCCAGCGTCTCTGCGCATAAGTGGGAGAATCTGCAGCCCTCTTCCTAGGGCCACTGTGGAGACTGAATAGAGCTGTCAGGGGAAGCACCCAGCTGCAGTGAGTTCCCCAAAGGTGCGGTATGAAGAGGACTGAGCTGCTGTCTTTGGATTCACTATGGATTTGGCCCTTGTGGTCACTGTGAGAAGCAAAGCAACTGGCTCCTGAATGAATCAGCTTGACGGTGAGCTGAGCTATTGACGTAGAGGCACTAGAAAAAGTTAAATGATATGATAATCATCAGAGCTGTTGCAACAGTTGTTGTAAACAGAAAATTTATTGACAAAGTTTAGCCCCAAAACAGCATGTAAAAAAAAGCTTGTTTTCTAAAACCATGTCTTCCCTGCTTTGATTACATAACTCATAAGGTTTCTGAAAGGAGAGCCAGAATCACTACTCTATTTCTATTATTGCATTTGCTATTCAAGAGATTATAGTTACATAAAATACTGGTCTCTGTAATGCCAATAACCACTGTGAGCATATGAATTTAAAAGTATTATCAATTTTTTATAGGGTTAAAAATGCAGTTTTAAGACAGTTGTTACCAATTAAATCTGTGTGTGTGTGTGTGTGTGTGAGAGAGAGAGACAGGGACAGAGAGAGAGAGAGACACAGAATTTTAATAGAGGGCGGTAACATTATTTAATCTTCTTTTATATCAAGTGAGTTTCCAAAATATATTTAAAATTCTCACCTCTCTACTTTCTTTATGGCATATTTGGTTTTATGCTAAACTGAATTCAGAAGATTCTATTAATGAAGATGGTTTAATGCCTGTGCATTATTATAATGGACTCCTTTGTTCTACAGTTTCTCCCTGTGTCACAGACTAAGTCATTAATCAATGGGTGCTGAAAAATAATTGTCTAGTTCTAACAATCGTCTATTGTTGAAACATTTGGAATTTTAAGATAAAGATGTACAGGCTGTTCTGAAAAATGGTTTAAGATTACCCTTCATGGAATTGTGGACATATTGTTGGAAATGTCGAACAGCTGACCTGGTTTTAATGCATTTTTGAGTCCCGTTGTTCAACTGCCTATTCAAATTGTGCTGGAAAAGTTGACTTCATTAATGTCAGGAAATAGTGATTTCGTGTTTTTTTTTTTTTTATTGAGCTGGCACAATTGTTAAATGCAGAAATATCATAGGATTCTTTAGCATTTTAAAATAGAAATGCAGCATGTTAATAATCATGATGACAACTTTTCATCTACTTAACATCATTTTTTTGTACATGGCACTCCCATCCTAGATACCTGTTATAAATAAGAATCCTGTATCTCTAGGTGATTACTATTCAACATGAAATATATGACTACACCATGCTGTTTTCAGTAGCTCAAAATTAGATACCTTTCTCATTGAAAATGCTGTAATTTGAAATGTCAATAAATACATTTCATGCCATCTCATACTATAACAGATTAGTGCTTAAATCTGTCAAGATTGAAGTCCAACTCACAACCTGAAAGAAATGTGAAATCTAAATTGAGGGAAAATGTGTGCCTGACTTTTTAATGTAATTCATCTTTATGTAAATATCTGTATCATTGCATATTTATTTGATTATATGTCTAACTCTTCACAGACAGGGCGTTCTCATGGACAGTCTTTGGTCATATTTATTTCTGGTAGATCGCTAACCTATTACAGACCTAAGTTAATAATTATACATTGGCTTTTATTTGATGAGTGCCTGAAACAAATATTATTTCTTAATTGGAGAAGAAATAACTGTATTTCTCTCAGTACCTCCACTCCAATGGGACCAGTTGTAACTAATCTCTCTTCTCTTGTCCCCAACCATAGACTAAAGTGAGGAGCCCTTTCCTCTCTTTGATATGTTTTCAATGAATCTTCATAGTTCATTTGGGAGCAGACTGTTGGCATCAGCTGGTCCCTTCCATCCCTTTAAAGTCTAGGAGCGTGAGACCTACCCAGGGCACCTGATTATTTGAATGGTAAGACTTGTCCATTAAGTAGCTTCCTTGGGCAAATCACCATGCATGCTATCCATTTAAGGATATACATTATCAGATATACAGGGAAGGAAACAGGTTGAATGACCCATCTGTGGTCCCACAGAGAGAGACACAGAGCCAGAATTTGAAGCCATTCTGTCTGATTCCAGAGCCTCAGATTCCTCCATCAGGAAGGGTACTTTCCCTTCTTCAGCTGGACTGACTGTTATATAAATTATATTATGTTAAAAATATGTATTTATATCCATGCACACATTATATGTATTTGTACACATACATAATATATATGATATATTATATACATAATATATATAATATGATGTTCCTCTTTCTTCATGTAAATGGCTTACATTAGATCTATTCTTTACTTATATACCTATGCCATCAAGTTAGACTGTATTTTACAGGATTCGACTTCCTTCTGACTATGTATGTATTCTGTGCATTGCGTGATTTCCTATAAGACTTACTATCTATAAATTTGCTACCTAGTAATCCATCTTCATTCAGCAAGAACATAGGCAAAAATCAATAATTCTAATAAAATGATATGGATGGCTATAGATGAAATAGGGTTCTGAGGTTATTTTACTTATTGTCCACATTATAATACTTGACCATCTTCCCTAAACCTTATGAGTCTTTCTTTTGGCTTCACCCACGTGTCCACATTGTTACGGGACTGCCTCACATACCAGACAAGCGCTGGTGCCAGGCTGCGTCTGTCCCCCGCTCTGTCTTGGGGTACAGGCATGGCTGTGAGGAAGCTAAGTCACCTCACAGGTTAAGTGCATGCAATTTTAGAGCTAGAAGGGACATTTAAGAGAATGCAAACCAAGCCTTCATTTTTCAATAAGGACCCTTAGTCCCTGAGAGATGTTAACTCAGACTCTTGAGGGTTAGATTTTGGAACAGGATCTGAAATAGGGACACTGCTCTTCTGAACTCTGCTGCGTCATTTGTGACCTTTTTGGTGTCCCTCCAGGGCAGCATGCCTTCTCATACCCCCTGGACCCAGGAGGGATCCTTCACTCCTTTGGAACCAAGCTCACAGCTCTGGGAGAGATGCCCGTGTAAGGCAGAAAGGAAAGCATCTACTTGATTACCCATGTCAGCTCAGTCAACTCTAGCAAAACTGGATGGTGGGCATTTGCTGCTTTTAAAACAGCTCATAACCAAAAATTATCAAATAACAAATGTGCACTGACTCTGTGAAGAAAGTAAAATGTTAACTGCCCAAAGTAAAAGCGCCAGAAATCTATCTGTATAGTGGGAAAGAACAGGAAGTTACTTTGGAGAAGTTTTGTATCAAATGTAAAACCATGTTGAAAGCTAGCACACGAGGATACCCATCACATTTCTTCTGCATAAAACCCTTGTCTCCAGATCTTGGTGTTTTCAAGTACAAGTCAAGCAGGAGCCAGTTTCTGATGAGTGTAAATAGGAACTGTCCCAGCCAAATGGATTTTAATACTGTTCTGCTTAATGATTGATAAGAAGGAAACTAGAGAGTATTTAATGTGCTTTTTATTTAAAATTCTGTTTTTACTCAAGTGTGTTAATGTCAAAATCATATTGATCCGTGCAATATATTTATTAACATGAAAGATCTTAGAAAGTAGGTCTTGGTATTTGTCCATCACCGTGACCCAAATTCTGTGGAACTTAGAGCTGTTTCTGACAGCTGATAGGCACTAAATAAACACACACATTCTGCCCATAAGTAACGACATTTTGGAGCACTGCATTTAGAAGAGACTGTACTAATTACATTGACAGTTGACTTATGGTCAGAGATGAAACGATTTTGTATGCTTACTTATCAGGATTTGTGTACGAGAGTCTTCAGTTCTGGGATGTCACAGGAGGGTCCTGCTATCACAGATTGAGTTACTAAGGAGAAAAGGATAGAATTCATGTCTCAGAATGAGGATTTTTTTCCCCTGTTACTTTATTGGGCAGGATCATTCATTAAATGAAAAATCCCCTTGGACTTATGTGAAACTTTAAAATAGAAACAAAAATTTATAGTAATAATAATGATGCAAATCTAATAATTTTTAGTCTATTTACTGCTGTTTAAGAATTTTATGTATTTTGTACTCCTTTCCTAGATGCATGTCATAAATAAAGGGCTTGAAAGTGATTATCGGCCAGCTGGGAATATGTGGACACATAATTCAGTTTTAGTGTCTAATATGGGACAGAGAACGCGTTAAGATCGGTTTATTTTTATGTCCCCTCTACTTGACTGGCATGTCTAAAGCGACGGAAAAATCCATATTGGAGGCGTGAGACAAATGGCTTTGCTGAGAGATATTCTGCTTTTAACAGTGAGTGTTTCTGCCTTTTACAGTGAAGACTTCAGTGGACACGTCACCCGTCTTACAACTGAACAGAGCTGAAGAAAACATCCCCCTATATACGCCAGGAACTGTTTTGTTTCACGTGACGTTCACTCTTGACCCTGTCCTTGAAATCAATGACTGTTCCCCACTTATTTGGGACCTTTTCATTTTGCACTCACTTCACTTGGATTTCCTTACAGTCTCCTCTGTATTTTTGATACCATAGTCTGTCTCTCTCCCCTCCCTCAGAAATCCAGCGGGCGGTAATGCTGGACCAAGCCAAGAAAAGGAAAGTGACAGGGCTCTTTGCGAAGGCTCACATTTAGAGAAAACAACAAAAAATCAATTGCTGAATCTAGATCTGGAGAGACCTCTTTGGGCCCAATACCCGCGCGGGAAAGTTGCGAGCTTTAGTGGGCAGTAAGCTCAACGGGAATCAAGAGCGACGTGCTGAATGTTCGCGGGGCCAGTGAAAGGGAACCACAGGGGGCGTGTCTGGGACACTTTGAGGAAGGGACACTGATAACTTATAATCTATCCAGAGAAGAAGGAGCGGGATAATCAATCAGTAACTGCTATTGTCGGCCGGACTGCGCTCAATCCACTGAGAGTGGCTGAGGGGCCTTGTCTGGTTCATCCTAAAGAAGCACAAAGGACAGTCCTGAAAACTGCTTTCAGTCCCAGGGGGGATGCAGCACTTTGCTCCATGTGGTTCCAGAAGACTGGACTGAGAGGAAGGTTTAAACATTCAAAAGGAGCCAATTTGGGTATAAATGCAAGACTTTCTTAATTAAGGGGACCAGCTCTCCAGGAGGGGGATTTCTTGGGAGGAGGTGAAGAATACAAGTGGGTTGTTTGCTCTGGAGGAAAACCAGCACGGCTCCTCCCTCCTCCCTCTGGATACGTCGGAAGCCTGGGATTACATGTGCCCCATCTCCTCGCCAGCCAGGGATTCTCTGGTGGCAGCGGTGGGGGGCTGGCAGTGGGCCTGAGAACCAGTGACTAGAGTCAGCGTCGATCCCTGAATTCTGGAATTTCTCCAAGTCATGCTTCCTCAGTCCTTTCAAAGCTTGCATAAATCCAAATTTCCTTGAAATACCAGAGACGCTTTTTGTCACTGAATACTGACCCATGCGTTGCTGAAAAAAGATGATTCTTTGTCCATCTACTTGGGCCTATTTTGTGAGTATAAATCCCTTGTGTTCCATGCAGGAGCGCAGAGGGTAGAGGTGTGAGCAGGGAGGTGAAAGTGGAAACAAGTGCTTTTGTGAGGAGCTCCTCTGCCCACGCCCCCAGGCAGGGCCAGGCGTCTTCCTGCAGGTGCGTTTCTGCATAAAGCTGGGCGCTCAGTGTCCCTTCAAAGCCCTGCAGTCCCAGGTAAATGACCAGGTAGGTAAAGAAAATACTGTTTGGAGTCAGAGCTTCAGACTGCCCTCTACCACCAACTTGCTGACAGCCCCTGATTATATGATTAAGGCCTCAGGTTTTGTCCTTTGCTATAAAATGTGCGAAGTTTGCTAAATGATCTCTTAGCGGATCCTCCCAGCTATAATGTCTCCTGAAAGTGCACCTGGCCGCCCAGCATTTATTGAACCCATCGCTCTACTGAACAAATGAGAAACGCAGGTAATTGTGGAGACAGAGCTTTACTTAACCTGGGCCAGTTCACAGAAATGAGCACAAATATGACCTGAGTTTTTTAGACTTAATCTCACGGCCCTTTGGAGAGAACTTCTGAGCTTGTCACACACCTTTTTTAATTCTTTTTTTTTTTTTAATTAATTTATTTATTTATTTATTTTTGGCTGTGTTAGGTCTTCGTTTCTGCGCGAGGGCTTTCTTTAGTTGTGGCAAGCGGGGGCCACTCTTCATCGCGGTGCGCGGGCCTCTAACTATCGCGGCCTCTCTTGTTGCGGAGCACAGGCTCCAGACGCGCAGGCTCAGTAGTTGTGGCTCACGGGCCTAGTTGCTCCGCGGCATGTGGGATCCCCCCAGACCAGGGCTCGAACCCGTGTCCCCTGCATTAGCAGGCAGACTCTCAACCACTGCGCCACCAGGGAAGCCCCACACACCTTTTTTTCATGTTGTCTGTGGTCCGGAGAGGCTGGGAGAAGAGGATTCTGGCTGTTTAATTAATCCCATCTGAGTGAGGACACTTGAAGGCCCCTACCTTGTTTCCTTCTGTTCCGCTCTAAAAGGAGTAATAGTGCCAAACAACAAACAAACCTGGGCCCAGGTAAGCGGTGGGGAGCAGGGTCCAACCTTAGCACCTCTAAGGATCTCAAAGTCAAGCAGATTAGACTTCTCCATAATAGGGAGGAGTGAGCGCGATCGGTGACCACGGGGTGTCTGCACGCGGGAGCAGCCCAGGCTTCCCTCTGCCGGTGCTGATTCTGGAGGGGCTGCTGGAGGGGTCTTCTGTGTTCTGATGTAGCTCAAACCAAGGCCAAGGGCCTGGGGGAGAGAAGCCTGGCTGAGGTGGGCTCAGTTCAAGTTGTCCAGAGCTGATCCTCGATGAGGCAGAGAGCAGGGTTTGGGGGTCTGTGCCTGGCTTTGTCCCAGGGTCAGATGGGGTCACCGCGAGTCTTATCTAAGTCCTGTGGGGTTAACCCAGAGTGGTGGGAGCTTTCCATGTGGCTGTTTCCAGAAGCCCAAGTTCAGCACTGACAGTAGAGATGGAGAGTGAGAACTCTGAATCCACTTCTGAGAAGCCCAAGCCTTGTCCTGGTGCCAGGACCACCCTGAGCACGTGAGCTCCAGGGGAGGTGGGGCCCCAGGTGGGGTCCTAGAGGCTGAGACAGGTTGTGATGTCTGGGGCTGGGGGGGTGCTGCCCATGGGGCAAAACTACCCGGAGTCCAAGAATGCAGGTCGGCGGGGGCAGGGGCGGCTGGGATGTGTCTCAGGTGGGTCCAGCTCTGGCCTGAGGCAGGAGGAGGGATCTGGGGTGTAGGGAACTGCGGAGTTTCCATCTTGGGAGAAGGCAGCTGGTGTTTGCCCTTCCAACTGGACTTCCCTGCCTATGGGCCACCCCTGGAGAGGTGGCTTCTGTCAGCCAAGGGCGTCTGAGAAGGGGGCAGCAGAGTCATTACCAGCTCACAGTCAGAGCGAGGGGAGAGGGGGGCTGGCTCACCTGCCCAGGTAAGAACATGTGGACGGGGATCCAGCTCCCCCAGGGTCTCTCTTTGGCAAATATGTTGGCAGCAATATTCAGGTTGAATAATTATTACATTACTTGGACTTCTCTTCTTTAATTAGGTAATTAATTCCCAGCTTGATGCAGACAGGTGAGCATGTACAGCATATTCAACAGTGTTTCTGAAAAATGGAAATTGTACTGTGCTGTTAGGACACCAGGAGTAGACCTGCTTATAGATCAGTAAAACCTTCAGTTCATGTCCCCAGATTGTTCCCCATGTCTGCTTTTTCCCTTTTTTTTTGCAAGTCATGCTGCATCAGCATTCCCTTCAAGGGCCATTCATTTCAGGAGAGGTTTTGAAGTCAGATGGAGGTTCAAACCCTGGCTCTGGCACTGCTGTTTGACAGTCGGCAAGTCCGTTAACTCCCTTGAATCTCCACACATTAAACTGGGAGAGAAACTGCTGTGGGAGTTAAATGAGTTGACGTGTGTAAGCAAGTGTCTACCACACAGCAGGTGCCAGACAGGGTGGCTATCACTGCCGTTATTGGTACCATTTCCTTAACCAGAACACACATTTCCTGTCTGTCTAGAGCGTACTTGCCCTTCAGACCAGGTGTCCCTCTCCCAGAAGCCTCCTGGCTGATCTACCACATGCATCCCCCTCTTTGAATGCTCACAGAACTTGCGATGTCCTCACACAGCTTGGTACTTGATTGTACGATGTAGTCTGTTGTCTTGAGTGTGATGATCCCTTCTCCCCTCTTAATTATAAATATTTGAAAGTCACAATCCATGCTATGGATACATGGCCCTTCACACTGGCCCTTCATAAAATTTTCTTGATTGACTGAGAGGAAGCAATTTCAGCTGCAGGTATAGCTGTAATCAGGTGTCACACTTACCATGTGAATTGCCTGATCCATGCAACTCCTTCCTTTTCCTGGCAATTGGCTAAGAAACAACAGGATGGTAATATGCTCCAGGGATTTTAATTCTCAGCCTCTTAAAAAAATAAAGTGATGTGTAAAATGTTGAATCTGTGAATTTTAGACATTAAGCAGAAAAACTTAATGTATTTATTTTAGAGTAATAACCATATTTAGCCAATACAAATAGTTTGTAAATAATATCTCAGCCACCTATGAATAAACCTCTAAAATACAGACTATTCTCCTCTTTGTAAATTGGATGTACATTCTACAGTCAAAATCAAGTAAAAAAAAATGAACAGAGAAACTCTTGCTGACCCCAGAGTGATTTTCGTCATGAATTCAAAAGTTTTTTCTTAAAAGATCCCAAGTTGAAAAAGGAGGTGTTTTGTACTTTAAAAGAGATGACAGCAAAATCAGTCCTATTTGTGGAGTTCTTTTTTCTTTTCTCTAAAAATTATGGCTGTCAGAATAAAAATTTAAAATATGGTCAAATATCAGATAAGAATTTGAACAGCACTGTGTCTACTGTATTTAGATATAATTATAATTTTTCAATATTTTATTAACAACAGAGTCATATTATGAGAGCAAGACATATTAGCATATTTATAATTTTAGCCTCTGTGACCAGCCAGTAACTTGTGGGCTCCCTCATTTGAACAATCTTTTGTTTAAATGTAACCACCTTCCACTGCTAACAACACCATTGACCGTGATGTCAGGCAACATTATCTACTCAGTAATATGCACCAATAGCCTCACTGCATTTCATTTAGCAGACCGCTTATCAGGGAAAAACAGGAAGAGAAAAATCCACAGCTCTTTGCAAAATAAATGGAAGTAATAATAATAAAAAGATAGGACATTAGGAAGCAGACTGGGAGAGCCTGTGGACAGGTGACGGAGAGACCGGGTATTAAGCCATTTGATGGTGGTGATAAAACCAGGAATGTCACTGGTCTGCCCGCCCCTCCCCCCCACGGCCCCCCATGAGTGGCTCTGGGTGGGGAGTGTGGGGGTCACAACTGAGTCCTGTTCACAACTGAGTCCTTGTCAAAAGCAAATCTCACTTCTGGTTTTTGGGTTTGAAACAAAACAAATGCAGATGCTTACAGATCTTATCAAGGAGGAGGTGGGAAGAAGTGGGAGCTGGTTACAGAGGCTCTGAAGCCCTGAAGGGAGCTCCTGAAAAGATGGACCGGGCCTTCCTTCATTCCGTGAGTCTTTGTCTAACATCGTATTTGTGTCTGGCTCTGTTTAAGGCCCCTGCTCTCACGGTCTCCACACTTTGCTTGGTGGAGTCTTTACATCAAATCAGTTCCCTGTTTGGCAGGGCCGTGTAGCAGCTGGAGGACGGGCTCTGGAGAGGCTGCTGGTGTTCAGATGCTGCCCTTACTGGTTGAGTAGAGACTAGCTGCTGGATCCCTTGCTGCCGCAGTGCCCTCCTCCTCTATAAAGTGCGGACAGCAATAGGACCTTCCTCACCTGCGAGAGGCTTAATATGCAAACGGACAACAGCCAGACCACCTAGACAATCGGACTCAGACCCTCGGGCTGCGGCCACCAGCTGGAGGAGGCGAACCACAACCTCTCCAGCAACTGGCCGATATGGACCAATAACTGGCAGCTCCTCTGATTTCTGTTCCTGCTTCCAACCCAGGCCCAAGCAGAGAAAGTCAAGGCTGCTCCCTAAGCCGTCTGGTGGGATGCCGCCCCAGCAGGGCACACCTGGACCCTTCTCTCGTGCCGGGAGTGCTCTCCTCCTGCCCTGCCTGCCTTTGGTCTCTTGCCGTCACAGCCCAGGACAGACAGACTTCGCTTGCTCCTCAGGGTGGTCTTCCTTGACTTACTTGTGCCTGGATGGTGCTGCTTACAACACAGCAAGCAGCGGGTCGGGTTAGTTTTAGATGCTTGTACTCAGATGTCTATGGGCATTTCCAAAATACTGCAAATCATAACTTCCTGTGTATTAGTCCATTCAGAAGATGGTCGACTCCAGCCATGAAAATATAAATAGATGTGAGAGAAAATAGAGAAAGAGAAAAAAGGGCTATTTAAAACTACAAATGATTCAACCTGATCCTGTACCTAAGGCACTCCTGGCCTAAACTGTCTTCTATTTTCATCAATCTACTGTTAATTACACTTCAGATAAGAGCTTATAAAGGAAGAGAGAGAGCAAACATTTAAAAGTTGCTAAGCAGCTCCACGTGGCAAAATAACAGAAAATGGTTACTGGGTGGGTCCAGGGCACCAGGGACTGAGATGGCCCTGGAGGCAGTGAAGGACTCATAGGAGCTTGGCGGCCGAGGGCTGGAATCAGCCAGAGAGAAACTCCCAGAGAAATAGTCTTCACTGTTTTCCTGGGACCGCTGAGCTCGTTGCCTTGGGATGCCACCTCCCGTCCCGCTTCCAGAACTTCATTAAAGTTTGCTACGTCCCACGTGCTTGGTACCCCGACATCATTGCCAAGAAAAGAGGGAGGTCAGATATCAGGGAAGCTGAGGAATCCCACAGGGACAAGAGTTAGGGAGGATTTCAGGACACTGGTGGGTGGGGGACAAAGCTTCCCATTCACTTTGGGTAGAAGGCTTTATTCAATTTTACTTAAAACTCAAAGGACAGGGTGATCCCAACAGACGTTCAGCTAAATTTTAAAATTAAAAAGTATAATAAAAAAGGGAACTAGGTCATATATGGTTATCTTTTAAACTAAACCAAAAGCTTAGTTTTCAGCTGGGCTATGTGTGTGGATATTTAAGGCCACAGTGCTTTTCAATTACTGGCTATTCTTGCTCTGTTGTGTTCAAGCCACAGAACCTGTGATTGAGAGAACTGCCTTTGAGTGTTATGTATTAATCAGCACACAGTTATACACAATCTGAAATAGTGTAATGAAATCCTCCCAAGACCATTCTATTATGGAAGAAAAAAAATGAAAAAAAAAATGAAACAAACCTGACTACATGCACATGTATAGGTATATGTACAAGTGCACGCGACCATACATGGAAAGGTTATTTTACTCATAGCATCTTTGATACCTTTGAAAATTTGTGATAATGCCATATTTCCCAGACAAAAACTGACTTTTTGCAAAGCTTTTTTGGAGGGAGATACTTTACTATGGAATTTTTTTTTTGCCATTAGCAACCACCGAAAAAAAGTTGGAAATGTGGAAATGTACGCTTTTAATGTCATTCCTAAATTTTTGGTCAGAAATTAAATGGCTGCATGTAGTTGTGGTTATCTGAAAATTGTGGGGCAGTAATTTTAGAAAATGTCGGTGGAACTAATGCCTGACTCTGCTTGGTAAATACACTGCAAAGACTCCACAGGAAGTAACGGGGCGAACGAACATGAATTCAGACCTGGTTCTATCATTTACAAACTCAGAGGCCGTGGGCTGGCTATTTAACTTTTTGAACTTTCCTTATGAGAATTGATGGTAATAATCACCTTTCAAGAGTTATTTGCATCAAACACTGTGATGAGCCTAGCTCAGTGCCTGGCTCACACAGATGTTCATAAGTGGTAGCGAGTTTTTTATTATCATAGATATTGTTGCTATTACTATCATTACACTGGGTAAGAGGCTGATTGTTGTTGACTTTGGCTTGTCTACTGGTCCAACACTAGCTACTTTAATAACTCCTTTAATATTCCCTGGTTAGAATATCAAGTTAACCTCACTGAGAAGACTATTTAGGATGCGGAGGTGGGGTCATTTATTTCAAGCACTCAGACAGTAATGTTGACCATGTTTTAATCTGAAAGAGAAGCAACTGCAGAATCACAGAATTTTTCTGCTGGGAAGGACGCTGAATAATTGTTGAACCCACTCACCTACCCTCCCAGCCCTCGCTCCAGCCACCATGTGGTGAGGATACTTAGGCCAAGAAAAAGTACATTTTTCAAAGTCAGGCAGCTAATAACAGCCCATAGTAGAGCTAGAACAGGAACCTGGTCTCCCATCCAGGGCTTACTCCTTTCAAAATCAAGCTTAGATTTGGGCTTGTTGGTATTACAGCAAGTATTACAGCAGCCTTTTCTGGCGTATCAAAAAAATATGATATAACAAAAGTTAATTACACACAACCAGCCAAGTAAAAAAAAATCTCAAACTATAATTCATGGTAGAATCTTTGTGGTTTCCATGGTAATGGGAGGTTGAGAGTTTTCAAATAGAGCAATCTTGCACAAGAAATGTATTTGGTGATTTTCCCGACATCTGATAAGTGGTTAATCAGGCCAGATCCGTCGTGATGTTACTGGGAGCCGAATGTTAGAGGAAAAAGCAGGCTGCGTTTCAGTTCAATCCTGTGGGCACCCCACTTAGCACTTCCTTTGAGCCCAAGCTCTGCTCCAGGCAGCGTGATCCTGAGACAAAGGGGGAGGGTCCTCGGTGGGCAGGATCCACTAGAAGGGGTCCCTCTCAAACACCCTTTCACTGCTGCAAGAGTCCCAACAGTGCAACAAAGGCAGGTCTGGGGCTGCGTGCACTGGCTCACAGTAAAACCACTGACCGAATCACAAACAAAAAACAAAACTAGAAACAAACAACTGGCAGAACAATTATAACAGCAAAGTGCACCCATGTTTTTCTATTATGAGGCTGACAATTACTTTACTGCATTGATGTAATAAGACTTCTGCTCACTGCTGAATCTCCCTCCCTCCCTCCCTTCCTTCCTTCCATCCATTCATCATAGTTTACTCGCTACCATTATATCTTGTAAGTGGTATTTATTTGCATATATAAAGGCTATTAGTTCTGTGTGTTGATTTTTCAACATGCTACTGATAAATTATCTTATTTTTTGGTAGTGGACTTCTATCAATTCCTCTGGTTGTATCTGATACATAATTATACCATCTGCAAGTAAGAATGACTTTATCTTTCTTTCCAACTCTTTCTCTTGTGTAATTGTGTGACTGCACTGTTGGATATCTCCACACAATGCTAAAGAAAAGGGGGTGTACAACGTTTTTGCGTTTGGACTGAAAAAAAAATATAACAATGAGAAATCATCTGAGATTAACAATGGCAAAACTATAACCAAAATATAATTATTGAAAAAAAAGTTTCTTACATATATATGGATTCTACAGGTATTCTTGAAGTGCTGTCACTTTCTATTGTACTGTTTTTAACTTGAATAAGTGATATGTGTTGATTTTGCAAAATGCATTTTCTGAATTCTTAGGGATGACCATGATTTCTCCTTAACTGTATTAATATGAGATATATAATACATTAAGTTAAAAGAGTTAATTCTTAAGAGCTAAAAAGTTATAAGTTAAAAGTTAATAGATTTCCTATTATTAAAGCACTCCTGCATCCCTAAAATAAAGCTTCCTTGCTCAGCTGTATTAGTTCTTAATGGGACATTAGATTCAGTTTGCTTGTATGTTATATAAGATATATGTGTTTATTGGGTTGGCTAAAAAGTTCATTCAGTTAATGAATATGTTGTTCCATAAAGTTCTTGGTGAAAATGAAAAATGTGTCTTTTATTTTTACTTGAAACCAAATGAACTTTTTGGCCAACCCAATACATTAATAAGTGAAAATGGCATATAGGTTTTTTTTTTTTGTCAGCATTTTGTCAGGCTTGGGGAATCAATATTTTACTTTCTTCATACAAAAAAATTCGAGGTCTTACTTTTTCTATGCTCTGAAATAATTTAAGTGACATAGTGATTTTCTGACACTTAAAAACATGGTAGAATTCCTTTGTAAAACTATCTAGGCCTGGTGCTTTTTAAATTTTCATTTCTCTCTTTCTTATGGTAGTTTATCTGTTAGACTTTCTCTAATGGGATTAATTTTGTTAAATTGTATTTTTTGGAAAAGTTATGTTTTTCAATTAGGTTTTCAAATATTTTTTTTAGTGCACATTAATCTCATAATTTAAAGAATCTATTTTAATGGTTATTTCTTTAGGTGTATTTTCTGTTCTTGATAATTAGTGCTTTCTCCCTTTCCCCTCTTCTTTAAGGTTAGCTGGGTATTTTTTTTTTTTTCCAATTTTATTGAATTTTTCACTTACTTATTTATTACATTGTTTTATTTGGAAACCCTATTGATTTTTTCTTCTTTTTCTCAATCAGCAAGTCTTCTTTTATCTTAATTCCTCCCTTTTGCTTTTTATTTTGTCTTGCCCTTTTTTAGTTTTTGTAGTTGGGTGATAAACTCATTTATCTTCTTTTTGTCATTTCTATTTAAAATGTTACTGTATACTATACATTTTCTTCTATTTGGTTTTAGTTGGATTCCATGAGTTCTTATATATTTTCATTATTACTTTCAAGAGTTTCTGAAATTTTGCTTTGACTTTCCTGTCTTACTCAAGTGTGTGTGTGTGTGTGTGTGCACGCTTGTGTGTGTGTGTTCAGTTCTCCCTCTCTCCCAGCCATGGTTTAACTTCGCAGTTAAAAGAAGCTAAAGGAAGGTCTTTTTGCTTTAGATCTTGATATCCATTTTAATTTTCAATATTTTTGCATAATGATCAGAGTGTTGGTTTTATTATTTTTCTTTGGGACATTGAAGTTCTGGTCATAACCTAAGTTTTTCCAAGTTTTGAGAATGTTCCAAATGCACTTAAATGCTCTTCAAATACAATGCAGTACTACCTAGCTGGGTTTAGAGTATGATTTACAGCAATACAATATGCCTTCTTGATTTGTTGTTTATGTCCTCGCCATTCTTTTCGTATCTTTGCTATGTTTTGTAGTGAGACAAGTATATGAAGGTCTCTTATTATTATGTCTCTGTCTATATAACTCTGTGTTGCTTGTAGTTTCTGCATTATAAACAGTGTTGCTGTTTTATCTGGTTATATTTCTCAATGACTGCTAGATCTTTATTGCTAATTGTATCCTTCAGCATTATGAAGCGCGGACCCTTCTTTGCTATTAAATGCTCTACCGTCTGGGCTTCTCTGCCTTCTTGCCAGCATTTGTCACGTATCAAGGTGTGACACCTGCTTCGTTTTCATTTGCATTCACCTGGCATAACTATATTCATTATTTACCTTTAATCTCTCTAGAATATTCTCATTCATTTGTGTTTCCTGTGTAAGCATTGTATTATACCACCAGCACCAGAAATGAAAGAGAAAATTTTACTACAGGTTTAATAAACATTAAGGGGAAAAAGAGATGACATTCTGAACAAGTTAATGTCAACAGATTAGGCAACTTAGATAAAAGGGACACATTCATAGAAAAGTAAAATTAACCAAAACTGAATGCAGATGAAATAGCAAATATAAAGAGCCCTATGTTAATTAAACTAATTTAATTAATTATCAAAAACCTTCCCACAAAGAAAACTCCAGGCCCAAGTGGGTTCACTATGAATTTTCTAAGAGAGGAGTAACACAATCTTACATATTTCAAAAATTAGAGCAGAAAGGAACACTTCCTAATCAGACAAAAAAAGGAACATTTAAGAAGTATATTCCTCATGAACATTGACCTAAAAACCAAAATTACTCATGGCATAGATGCAAATATCATTAATGATTTATTACCAAACCAAATCCATCAACAGATGAAAAAGATAACATACCATAACCTAATGGAGTTAATCCAGGAATACATTTGTTTTAACATTTTGAAATAAAATAATATAATTTACTATATTAAAAAATGAAGGGGGAAAGACATACAATCATTTCAATAGATGCAAAGAAAATTGACAAAATGTAACACCCACTGATGTTGAAAATAAGAATCTCAACAAATTCTCAGGGAATTTACTTAACCTGGTAAAGGCTATCTATGAAAAATTTACAGCTACTCTCATATTTTATGTGAAATATGAGTTATTTCTCCCTAAGACCAGGAACAAGGAAGATATCTACTCCTACCACTTTTATTAGTCATTATACCAGGTGTCCTAGATGATATTACAATAAATAATGAAAAGTCCATAAGGGGCATAAGTATTTGAATGGAAGAATTACCTCTATTTTCAGAGAATTTTTTTAAGCAGAGAGAAAATCCTAAATAATCCACAAGAAACTTGATAATCAAATAATTGAATTCAGAAGATTTCAGGATACCAGGTCAGTATAAAAAAGTCAATTGTATTTTTACATATGAGCACCAAAACTTGATAAATGAAATTAAACAGAACATTCCATTTACAATGTTTTCTAAAAAGACAAAATACTTGGGAATACGTTTAGCAAAAGATGTGTAAGATCTTTATACTGAAAATCGTAAAGTATTGAGAGGAATTAAAGACCTGAATAAATGGTAGATGTATCATGTTCAGGAATCAGAAGAGTAATTTTGAAGGTGTCAGTTCCCCACAATAGGTTCACTGTGCTTCAAATCAAAACCTGAGAAGAGTGTTTTGAAGAATGAACAAACTGACTGTAAAATCTGTATCAAAGTGCAAAGGACACAGACTTTTCAAAAACAGCCATGAAAAATAACAACAAACGTGGAGTACTTATTCTACCTGTTGTCAGGACTCACCACACGTTACTGTAGTCAAGACAGTGTAGAACGGGCACAAATATTGGCAAATGGATAAAATCACAGAACAGAGAACCCAGCGACAGACCTGCACTTGAATAAACAACAGATTTTCAACAAACGCACCAGAACCATGCAGCAGGCAAAGTGAAATCTCCTCAATAAATGGTGTTGGAACAATGTTATTTTCATGGACCCCAAAATAGACTTCACCTTCTGGACCTCATGTTATACACAGAAATCAGTTTGGGATGCATTATGGATATACACATAAAAGGTAAAACTATAAATCTTCAGAAAATAATATAAATGAGTATCTTCACAACAGGGGTGAGCAGATGTTCCCTAGACAGATCACCCAAGCAATAACCATAGAAGAGTTAAGTGATAAATTAGTTGTCATCAAAGTTTTTAAATCTCTTCCAAAAGACATCATTAAGAAAATGAAAAGGAGGGTCCATAGCAGGGATGAGTGTTCACAGAACAAATATTTGAAAGAACAAATATATTTGAAAGAACAGTGGCATCCGGCATGTACAAAGGTCTCCTATAACTCAATAACAAAATTACAAGCAGCCCAATAAAAATGGGTAAAAGATGGCATGAGACACCTCCCACAGGAAGACATGCAGGTGGAGAGTAACCATAGGAAAATGAGCAACTGCTGCATGCTGACTAGACCGCTGCAGTGGAAAAGCCTGAAATACAGAATATTGGTGGGGATGAGAAGCACCCAGAACTCATATATTTTTGGTCGGAGTGTAAAAATGTTAAAGGCATTTTGAAATAACACATAGTAGTTTCTTATAAAAATAAATATGCAACCCTAGAGTCTAGGGCCCAATAATTCTACTCCTGGGGTATTTCACTTCATTTCCGAGAAGTGAAAATGTAAGTTCACAAAAAGACTTGTACAAGGATATTCACGAAGCTCTATCTGTAATAAACAAAACCTGTAGATAGCTCAGGTGACAATTAATACAAGGATATATGAACAAACTGTGATACAGCCCTACAATGGATACTAATTAGCAACTAAATAAAAACTACTGATACATGCAATAGCATAAATGAATTTCAAAAAACAAATGAACTGAATGAAATGTGCATTAATAAAAAAGATTACATATTGCAGGCAATACTTTCTATGTTGAGATAAAAGATCTGAACATTTACTTTGGTGGTGGTTGTGGGGGTGAGAGCCCGGTGGACTTGGGAGGAAAGTTTCTCGGGCAGTGGCAATGTTCTGTACCTCAAACAGAGTCTGGGTTGCACAGCAGCAATTATGTGACGGATTTAGACACCGAAAGATTTCAGAAATGGGAATTATCAATTCTAGGCTATAAAATAACTAAGTATGAAATATTTAAATAAATAAATATTACCACAGAAAAGTGAGCAAGCAGCAAAAGACAATTAAGGAGAGCCAGGCAGGTTTGAAAACAAATGGAACAAATAGAAACGAAAATTACAAAGGCTGAATTTTAAAAGTCAATGAACAAATTAAGAATCAGATCTGACTCACATGAAGGGAGAATTCATGAAGTACAAGATAAATCTGAGGAAATTACTCAGAATGTGTGACAGAAAAAACTGGATAGAAGTTAAGGGATATGAAGGCTTTAGTAAGAGTATTTAACAAGAAGTAAAGACAGTTCCCAGTGGAAGCAGTGAGCCCAAGGGGACAGAAGTGTCAGTGGAACTGCAAAGGAACACTGATCACACCTACAGAGAGCACAAGCACCACCTGGGAGAAAAAATAAAAGGAAATAGATATCCCAGTATGTCACAATGATACTGCGGAATAAAGAAAACGTAAGGATCTTAAATACAGACAGAAAGGCACACTGTCCGCTAAGGAACTTCCCAACTACAAAAAAGTGGAAATCAGATGACGGAGAGAAAAGGTCTTCAAAATGTTGAGAGAAAATGAACGAAACTTAGGTTTGTGTACCAGCAAAAACATCTTTCAAGAAGAAGAGTAAATACAGATATCTTCTGATAAACAGACACTGAGAGTTTTTCTCCAGCAGATCTACACCAAAGGAGCCTGTAACAAACGGCCTTCAGAAAGGGGAAAATCACAACCGGAAAGAAGGTCTGTTGTAGAAAGTGTACTTATTTTTAATAAATCTGAGACAGTTACAACTAGAGAAATGACTTCCGTTGTTTGATATTTATTTAGAAATTTTAAGAAAATAATTCATAAATATAGTTTTTGTTTATAATAAGAAAAAAATAACAAAAGTACATCCTGAGCATCTGGGTAGACTCTCAACTCTTGTGCTCTGTTGAGTTCTCTAAAAATATCTTGTCATGGCTTTGTCTTTCTTAGTAGAAAAAATAAAGGTTGCTGCATTTCTATTCATGAAGATGTTGAACATCACAAAAGAATTATAAAGTCTGGACAGAACTTGAAAATGTGTGTAGTCAGTCCCTAATTGCAATACAAAATGAAAAGCTGAGGTATTTGTGCGGGGGGGGAACTTAATTTTTAATTGTTGATTCAAGGGTTATGTATGAGAATTTCTTAATTTGGTAAATTCATTCTAGTATATGTATTTATCTATCATCTATCATCAATCATCTAAAAACACTGAGAGGACAGTTTTGAAATTCTCAACCGGTAGCCTGAGTATCAAGCACACACGATCTTCAAACAAAGAGACTTTAAGTAAAAGAGGAACTTTAAAAAAATTTACACAGTATAATCTATATTTTCATAAAATGATACACAGATCTTGATGAAACTTAAGATATATAGACAAGGTCCATAGTCTAATTCACCTGCTTTCCACAGAAAGGAACATTCATGAGGAAGATTAGGGCACATTACAGGAACTTTACTAGGCTGTCCCAGAATGTCCATTCTTAGGAAGTATCATAATTCAGCTAAGCACTTTCCTCCTGCTGAGTATTTAGGCTGTTTCCAGTTTACATCTTCATAAATGATGCCATCACAGACATACCTCCACAGATCTTAGCATGAATCTCTGATTAGGAAGGTGAAGCTGATTCCTAATACAGAAATAACGAGTAAATGGATCTGAACTCCAAAAGATCTCTATCGACAATCCCAAAGCAATTTACAGTGTTCTAACACCAATATTCCCAGAAGCAGTGGGACAGCTCTCTTTTCACTGTGCTTTTGCCAAAATTTAGTACTCTAATTTAGATACATTTTAGGCCTTTTGAAATGTAAATTATGGCATCTAGTATATTTTTGCATTTTGTTGCTCATTAGTAATGTTGCACACATTTTATGTATGTATTGAGCTTTTTTCTCTTTAGATATTTGCATTTATTCCTATGTTTCTGTTCATATTTTATTATTTATTTGTAAGAGTATATGTTAAGGCTCTTAACTCTGTAATTCTTGAAGCAGATAACTTTCTGAGTTTGTTGAGTTTGTTTTGTGCGTGTGTGTGAGAGAGTCAGAGGGACTTAATATTGTTTTCCTTTCTTTGATTTGTTTCCTAATGGACTTACACATTGGCCAGTGTTCAATAGGCCCTATTTTAAATGTACTTATTCAGAGTGGATAATTCTATCATGATTACCCAGTGTTTTAGTTTGTTCTTTAGATGTTGGTTATTTAATTAAGGGCCATAAATGGTTACATTTAAAAAAACTGTTTTATAGTTGTTTACCTGTATCTAATAATCTATTCGAAGATTCAATGTGGGTATTTCTCATCATGCTACAAAAAGGCAGACTGTATCAATCCTTTTTTTTTTGGATGTGTGGAATGATTTACTGACAAAACCAGTTTATAGATTGCATCTACTAAAGAGGTACTTAGTAAGGGAACAGTTACGCATGAAAATCTATTTATTTTCCCAGAGCTTTGCGAATCTGTGAAGATGAACTCTCACATTACTACCTGTTTGTTCTGCTTCTTCTTCCTAAGGAATATACGCTCTCTCTGAGAAATCCAGGCAGCACTATGGACAGGGCGCTAAATGAACAGGAGGTGATGTGAGGGCTCAAGACAGCGTATTATGGAAAAATCCAAGGACTCGGAAAATTAGAACTCATCCAGAATCACAATGGAGATGTCTTTAACTTCTTGGGTAATTATTATGTCAAAAAGGGCAAACAAAACATAAACAAAAGGTGCATACAGTTTTGAGATTTCAGAGAAGTGTTCCTTTGAAGCTAATCTAAGGTCTGAGAGCAGAGGCTTAGAAGACCTATATGAACATTTCAGGAGGAGAGGGTTCTTAAGATGGTGAGACCCTAACACTTAGAAACTTTAGCAACACCCGTTGTGTCAAATCAGCATAGAATAACATCATACTGTTCAGACCTGGTCATCCTGCCTCTGGAAGAGCTGATATTTTAGTGAAGAAAGACATACAGAGAAAATCATAACATATCTCATCAGTATGGTTATTAGAGGAATTTCAAAAAGCTAGCCAGAGCCTAGAAAAGAGAGCCACTCTGTGCATTTAAGGAGTTGTGCATTTAACAGGCGAGTTGGCTTCTGAGCTAAAGGATAAAAGACAGTGGCTGCATGGCCAGTGGAGATGGCGAGGGAGCCAGAGGTGTGAAGAGCAAGTGCATCGGGGCTGCGTGTGGTGGGGTGTGAGCACAGGCTGTGAGTGCATGCGTGCATGTGTATTCATGTATGTCTGCATTTGTATGCGCATGTGTGTACAAGTGTGCATGTGTGTCCATGCATGCATGCGTGTATGCACACATATAATGTGCATGTATGTGTATCCATGAGTGTTCATGTGTTTATGCATGTGTGCATGTGTGAGTATGCATCTGGATGCATGTATGTGTGTGCATGTGTGGTTATGAGAGCTGTGAGGGAGTAAGACTCCAGGGGTAAAAATAGAGCTACCATACGATCCAGCAATCCCATTCCTGGGCATCTATCTGGAGAAAACGCTAATTTGAAAAGATACATGCACCCTAATGTTCATAACAGCACTATTTACAATAGCCAAGACATGGAAGCAACCTAAATGTCCACCGACAGATAAATGGATAAAGAAGTTGTGATACATATATACAATGGAATATTACTCAGCTATAAAAACGAATGAAATAATTCCATTTGCAGCAACACGGAGAGACCTAGAGATTATATACTAAGTGAACTAATCCAGACAAAGACAAATATCATATAATAACACTTACATGTGGAATCTAAAATATGACACAAATGAACATATCTATGAAACAAAAACCGACTCACAGACAGAGAAAAGACTTGTGGTTGCCTTGGGGAGGGGAGTTGGGGAGGGATGAATTGGGAGTTTGGAGTTAGCAGATGCAAACTGTTATTAGGATGGATAAACAACAAGGACCTACTGTATAGCACAGGGAACTATATTCAATATCTTGTAATAAACTATAAACTAAAATATATTACAATATAATATATATATGTGTGTGTGTGTGTGTATATATATATATAACTGAATCACTTTGCTGTACACCTGAAACAAACAAACAAACAAAATCCCAGGGATAGGATGGGTCTGCCGCACAGTTAAGAGACCAGGGAGTCTTCTGTCAAACTTTTCCAGTTCACATGAGCAGGTATACAGTTTAGATTTTGGAAGAAAACAGAGAACTACTGTTCTTCAGAGAGAAATGAGTACACAGACGTCTTTCTGAACATGAAGTGTTGAATGGGGTGGACTTGAAAATGTAGCTGCCATTTGGAAATTATGGAAGAAATTCTCTCACAGCCATTTGGAAATTATGGAAGAAATTCTCTCACTGCACTTTTACTCTTAAGTCTTAGAGGAAGTCCTCAGCAGGTAAAATATAAATTAATATGTTCTGTGAAAACCCAGAGAAACTCTATTGTGATTCTTTCATATGATAAGCTTTAGCCATCTGTTTCAAGTTTTCATTTTCTTAATATTTAATCTGTGCTTAAAAATTAATTTATATCATGAAAAGTGACAAAGCTCCTCACTAATTCATGACTCAGTTTAACAAGATAACCATTGAATAGATGAAGTTCTAGCCTTTTTATCATAGTGATTAGACTTCAGCAGACATATTTTTTCAATCTAATAATAACGAAAATTAAAATGACCCTTTAGTATTACTTTTTACCAGTATCTACAGTTCTGTGATTTCACTATATTCATAGAATGAATGTTAGAAAAATCTTACATTAAACTTTATAGACAATGCGATAGATGTGTTAAGTGCAAGGAAATTTCAGATTAACAAGAATACAAAAGAAACTATATCTTCCTATGTTTACAATGTTACGTTCCTGATAATTACACAATAGAGACTAGATATTTTTAATATAGAACTTTTTCAAATATTTTTTACTATCTTTAAATCATGCTTAAAAACTACAGCTTCATATTTTTGTTCAGAATATAAAGATAATATGATTCTACCTTTTATGAAATTCTAAAATGATCTTTATGATTCATGTAAGTCTTCCAACACCAGATATTGGATATGTTCACAGAAAGGCACTGGATTGGAAGCCGCGTGTCACGTGTCTAGTCCTGGCTCTGGGTGTTGGGATGAAAGCCAACCTTTCTGAGTCTCTGTGATGTGATCCTAGGCCCCCCTTTCTGAGGGGACTGATGAAAAGAGGATTACATAGGGATCAGGTGCTGCCATGAGGCAAGCGCGGTGCAGGAATCAAGTATCCAGTTTCCGGGTGGGAAGAGCCAAGGGGCTCTCGGGGGTTATTGGAAAGAAGCAACAGTCACTCAAAGGAGGGGTCATTTTACAGCTGCTGCAGGACGCGGGGAGGAAGACCACCTTCTTCAAATCTTCAGCTGGCTTGATCTAGGTCTGTCCTCCAAGCCCGCTCGATGACAGGGCTATTTTTTGTTTTCTTCTTTTCAGTCTAGCTGATTCTTACTCTTACAGTCCCTGAAAAGTTCTTACTGTCTCAAACTATAACAAGCAACCACAATATTTGGTACGTTACTATGCTTATATATGCTATAAAACAGTCCAGGGAAGGAAGAGTGACAGTCCTAGTGGAGGGTGTCCAAATTTCAGATTGGTTGGTGCAATCCAATGGCACAGAGACACAGGAGCCGCTAACAGCGTTAACTGTCAGCTGTACAACTTAACTCGGGTAACACTTGATCCCTATCAACACTGATTTCTTCATTTGCAAATATCGATAGTGATACAGACACATGCCTTGCAAAGTGAGGTAATGTATACGAAAGACCCTCCCCTCTCATCGCTGGTGCACGGCAGACCTGCAGCAACAAACTCTGCTCACTCTTGCCCCATCTCCCTTGTCCTTTTTAAGAAATTCCTTCCATGATTCTTTCCTGCTGTTATGGTTCCAGATGGAAACAGAGATGGAAAAATGTTGGCTTGCCTAATGAGAAGCGTAAGCCTGATGGTCAGAACATGGATTTAAAATGGTTTATAATGTTCATAAATGGGTTTTATGATTGTATTGGTTTTTTTAAAAATTTATTTATTTATTTATTTATTTTTGGGTGTGTTGGGTCTTCGTTTCTGTGCGAGGGCTTTCTCTAGTTGTGGCGAGCAGGGGCCACTCTCCATCGCGGTGTGCGGGCCTCTCACTGTCGCGGCCTCTCTTGTCGCGGAGCACAGGCTCCAGACGCGCAGGCTCAGTAGTTGTGGCTCACTGGCCTAGTTGCTCCGCGGCATGTGGGATCTTCCCAGACCAGGGCTCGAACCCGTGTCCCCTGCATTGGCAGGCAGATTCTCAACCACTGCGCCACCAGGGGAGCCCGACTGTATTGCTTTTATGGACCTCGATTATAGGCCTTTGCAGGCTCTTGCTCTTAACTGCCCACAGGCCCAGCCGTCTGCTGGTGGAGCCTGAGGCTGTCACCTTCACTGCCTCTCAACAGTGTGACTGTCTCAGCTTCCCCGGGGTGAGGCCCAGCCTTCATGCCTGCCATGCTGGGGGCCACCTGGAATCACGGCGCCCACCTCTTCCTAATGCAGACGAGTTGTCATGAAACGGGAGTGGGGTCTGAACATCCTACTCAGAGCCGTGCGGTGGAATCTGGGAGTGTGGCGGAATCCACACCCGTGGGGTGTCCTCGGGCCCACGGGTGACAGAAAGGAGGTTGTAAACATTCATCTTCCTTCTCCCTCCAGGGCTCTGTTCTGAGGGGTGGGGAGGCTCAGAGGGACCTGCCTGGGAGACTGAGCAGCAGCTGTTTTCCCTGAGATTGTGTCAACCTCTGCAATTTACAGCCTTGCATGTTTTCTCTCCTTTCTTGTCTCACCTTCACCCCCTTTATCCCCCTGTAGTCTTTCCGTGTTGGAACTGCACTTCCTAATCAAGTCTTAGTGTGAAAACTGTGCCTGGCCCTCTCTTTTCTAGGGAGCAGAGAGAACTAGGAAAACCGCTACTGTGATTTGCCCTCAAAGGCAGATCTGCAGACTGGAAACTGGGGGGTGAACTGCTCACTACCTCAGCTTTCCGCTCAGCAGGAAAGTGCGAGCGCTACTTCAGCAGGAGACACCTTGCCCAGAATGTAGGGCACGACCACACCCTCCGAGGCAGAGAACACTCCCCATTTGGAAAGCATTGTCCACTGGCTGCTACTGGGTCCCGCAGGTACCCAGCTACTGCCAGTGCTCAACGTCCAGCACTCCAGCATCAGAGACGATGCTTAGCTCTGGGTATGGCACTGTTCCTTGATGGGGCAGGGGGGTGAGTCACACAAGAGACAGCAGGACAGTTACACCTGCGTAAGAGGGAGCAGCCATATATCCCACTGGGATTGCACATGCTACAGGTGTGGGTGTACCTTCCCTGCTGGGAATACCTTAGCCATTGCAACACTTGAGGCCAAAATTGCCTGACCAACAGAGTTAGTAATTCACACAACTTTACCTCCAACACAAAGACCCGTTTAAAGGAGAAATATGTGTACCAACAGACTAAGGATGCAGAATGTGCTGTTCTCTCGTTGGGCTCATTGCCTCACCTGGGGCACTGGACACCTAGAGCGGTGGAACCAACTGCTGACTATTCAGCTTGGTAAACTTGTTTCTTCAATGTTTTCTCAGTGTTTTTTGAACCCATACAGTTCTAGGGGAAAACACATAAATGATAAATTTGAAAGGTGATATGGAAGCACATTCAGGACAAGTGTCACAGAAGGACTATACACTGAATATGATGCTATAATGCACAAGAAAACATCTAAAAAGCACAGCCCTTTGTTGGTACTCAGCAAGATTTGTACACTATTTACAATGGTGTGAAATTCTCCCAATTTATTTAAAATATAATTTAACACATCTCCTGTATGTTATTAAAATGAGGGGTTGAAATCGGAAAGGTAAACATATTTTTTATACTAACATCAGTTGAGAATTTTTTATATTGGGAAATAAGTTCTATGCAGTGAAGGGATTAAGAATTGAGTGATATTTTAGCCCCCAAATGTCAAACTAATCTTGCATTCCTGAGATCAATATGATTTGGTAATTAAGTATTATTTATATATATGCATATACACATACATATATAATATTAAATGAATATATAACATATATACACATATAAAGTATATTATATATATATGCTTTACTTTGTTAACATTTTACTTTTATTTTCTGAGTGATTATTGACTTTTAATATTCCTTTATTTTCTAGTCTTCAATAGAAACTGGTTTCAAGATTATGTTTGCCTCATAAAAGAAATGCATTGGAAATGTTCTTTCAGCTCTTCCTGGGAAGATTTTCATAAGAAGAGAACATCAGTTTATTCAATATTTGGTAGAACTAACTTTTCATGTCAATCTTGTCACTCCCATCAGTTTGTGTTGGTGAAAAGGACAGTCCAAAGTTTTATACTAATTAAGGCAAAGAAATCAAGTTTCAGTAAACTCATGAATAATTCACTGGATAAAGTTATTTCTCTGACCTCATGCTTGGTAATGGGGCATGCAGTTTAATGCTCCCTGTGCTATGATGGTCCATCCACTGAGGATCACATCTCATCCTTGTTGGGTAAGTTACTTTAAAGATTCTTCATCAAAATGTACTCATTAGGGACTTCCCTGGTGGCACAGTGGTTAAGAATCTGCTTGCCAATGCAGGGGACATGGGTTCGATCCCTGGTCTGGGAGGATCCCACATGCTGCAGAGCAACTAAGCCCGTGTGCCACAACTACTGAGCCTGTGCTCTAGAGCCTGCATGCCACAACTACTGAAGCCCGCGCGCCTAGAGCCCGTGCTCTGCAACAAGAGAAGCCACCGCGGTGAGAAGCCCACGCACCACAACAAAGAGTAGCCCCTGCTCACCGCAACTAGAGAAGGCCCCGGGTGCTGCAATGAAGACCCAACGCAGCCAAAAATAAATAAATAAATATATTAAAAAAAAAAAATGTACTCATTTGTCACGAATTGTTTAGCTATAATTCCTGTCACTTTATTTTTACAACTTGATTCGGGTATAATTGACATGCATTTATCTACATATTTTAAAACGTAGAATTTGATGAGTTTTGACATATGTGTATACCTAAGAAACTATTACTGCAATCAAGATAATAAATATATACACCACCCTCCAAAATTTCCTGTCTCCCTAACCCCTTATCCCCAGGTAATAATTTCTATTATTTCTTCCAATTTGCTCACTTTTAATTTTGTTAAATAGTTTCCTTTCTTTGTTTCAGGACAGACTCAACTGTTTATAATACAGATTTTGTTTTGAGAATCAGTGATCCTGGGAAGAGCTTGTTCTGCAAAGTATTGGGTTTTCCTCTTTTGCCGCATTTCCGTTTCACTCTTTTACTTTGCAGTCTAAAAACAGGTGAACATGCACCGCCTAGCTGATTGCTTGTTCCAAACTGCAGAGCATGGCAATGCCAGGCAGCATCTGTTCTCTTTGACAAGGCTCTTGGAGGTTGACTTTGCTAGACGTTGAAGGTCTGGTTGGCAGATGTTAACATAAAAACCAAAAATATAATTATTGGAAAATTAGTTGATGGCTTTTTCAGTATGTCAGAAAAAGGCAATATGATGTTTCTAGTATATGTTGATTTGTCTGCTCAGAAATAAAAACAGAGAAAACTGGCCTGATGTTTTTCTTTGAAGATTTTTCAAATAGAAGTTTCACATATTAAAGTTGTGGATATAAACTCAGGGTGCAAAGTGGCTTCCTAAGCCCTTTGACTGCCGAGTCACTAAGAAATCCAATTTTAATTATAAATAGGTTGACTTTTTTTCCATCAAAATCTCCTCATGTTCACATTTTACTTAGATATAATTAGGATCAAATATCAAATAGTGGATTCTGGGTTGGTTAGCCCCTTTTCTTGGTAACTAGATATTCCACTGGGTTGATTTTTTTCATATACTTTCTCAGGCCTTGTTCTTTTAAATCTTCTGAACATCCTTTTGGAACTGACTCAGTTGGTTATAAAACACTAAAACCAATGCTATTTCCTCCAAGGCGTGTCTCATAGCCCCAAGTCATTCTTTACTATTTGTGCTCATTTTTTAAACAAAAATATGTTATAGTTCTAAGTACTCTGGAGAAGTATCAATAGAGCCCAAGGCTGGTGTGCAAAATATACTCCTCAGAAGGTTATAGGAATGTGAATTCAGACTTGAAAAAGGACATGGGGACAGAGAGGATGAAGGAGGGAGAGACCATGTAGGAATAAAGAGTGGGAGAGAAGCAATGCATCAGGGGATGTGTACAGGCAATGAGGAGACAATCAGAGAAACCTTCTTACTGAATTAAATTAAGTAGGAGCAACAGTTCTCTTAAAGACGTTCTTTTATGAAAATCAATCCCTTCATTCAGGATGAATTAAGTTCCTATTATAAACACAAAACCATTCTGGAAACCATTCCTAATCTTGGCTTTTCCTAATTCTGCAGTGACTTGGAATCCTAGAGCATCAACACTGAATGTACATGGAGTTTATATCTACTCTAAATAAAGCAAAGAGACATAGATTAGTATAGCATTTGGAGTCAGAGGCGGGATGCTTACTATTTATGAGTAAGCATTTATATCCCACTCTTTTTCAGACAGAGAAAGACAAATACCATATGATATTACTTATATGTGGAATATCAAATATGATACAAATGAACTTATTTACAGAACAGAAACAGACTCACGGAAATAGAGAACAACCTTATGGTTACCAAAGGGGAAAGGATAAATTAAGAGTTTGGGATTAGCAGATACACACTACTATATACAAAATAGATAAGGAACTGTATTCAATATCTTATAATAACCTATAATGGAAAAGAATCTGAAAAAAAAATATATCTCTGAATCACTTTGCTGTACAACAGAAACAGAACATTGTAAACTAGCTATACTTCAATAAAAAAATAAATATACCCTACTCTTCCATCATACTGTAAGGGTTTTCAGTGAAGATAGGTCACTTGAATTCTACTTTGTGGATGGTGAAAATAATTATTTTAATGTGCCTTGCTGTGCAATAAAGTTTTCTGTTTTGAGGAAGAAAAACTGGCAACGTATATCATAGTCAAATATAGAAATGTAAGAAGAAATTCATTTCAGTGTTTTTTCATGCTTGGTTCCATTCTTGCTTACAGTGCACACACACATATTTGTTGAATTCAAATTTTGATAATCCATAGTCCTTTGTTTCCCAGTTAGATTTACTGATAAATTGCTTCTTTTCTCTCCCTTCTTCTTTTGCCCATAACTTCTTATCCTTTACATAGCTCAGTCCTTTCATGTGTACATATCTCTTTGTAACTTAGTTATCAATATTCTCACTCCCTTTTTATTTTTCTTTGTAATGAGCTAGTAAAGCATAGCTGTTCCATTTTTCTCAATATTTCTGTGTTATTTGAAAATACGTTTATCCTTGAATGAGTATATGACTGAGAGATACTTTTTACATTAATCTGATATTATTTTATTAGGAGAATATAACCCATTTACATTTATTGTTAAAATGGAAATTATTTATATTAATCTAGCAACAATATATTACATTTTCTCTTTATTATACATTTTTGTTGTTTTCTTATATCCCATTGCTAACTGATACTGATTAATGAAATGTTACTGTTTCTCATATCATAATCCTAATAGTCCTAGCCCTCTAAATTTTTATAAATACATTTAAACTTTTGTGTCTTTATCAACATCTATAGAACAGAAACATTTCTATGGTTCCCACTGATATAAATATGCCTTTATTTCTCTCCTAATTCCACTCTACTACAAATATCTGAGGTTTTTCTTTTAATGGTCTTTAATTTTAGTTTTGTTTTTTGACATTAAGCATCTTTAACTTAAAATTTAAACCACTGAATTAAATTTTATAAGACATGTTATCAACAATTATTTTGACCTAACTCTGAATTTTACTAGAGTTAATGATTATCACTATTTTTTCTACTGTATAATTTCTTCTTTTTAATGTTTATTATTCTTAGGTTTTGCTTATTTGACTTACATACAGCTTGAGTATGTATAGGAGGTATGTTTTCAGAATCATATTCCTATAAACATTCCTTTAGTTGCATCTACTTTTTAGTAAATTTGATTCTTGGTTTTGGAGGTGCTGATGCTTCTGTTACCTCATTACACTCCTGGGTAGACGTTCAGGGTAATCAGTCAGTATGCCGTATGTGGCTTTGCTAACCACTGGGAGCCACTGTATGGTCTTCCTAGAGCCTCTTCTGAGCCTGGCAGTGCCTTCATTCCCTGGGAGGGCTCCATCCCATGTGTTTTCCTGGGAGGGGAGTCTTCTGTCCCACATGCTGGCAGAGGGTCAGCCACAGTGGGAGCCCCCTGAGAAGGTGAAACTCTGGGGCTCTTCCCTTCTTCCTCCCTAGGAGTTCCCTGCAAGAGAGCTGATGGTTGGTGCAGGATCCAGTGAATGTGCAGGGAATTCAGACTGTGGCCAGCTTGAGGGCGGCTTTCCTGGGAGCAAGGGTGGAGGAACTCCCACCCCCGTGATTGGCATCACTGAATGCCATCAACTTCTGAGTATGCAAAACCTGGAATCAGGGTCACTGGAAAGACTGGCCTTCACAAAGAAGAATGGAGGTTAAGGAAGAAGTTTATAATTGTGGGGCTTGGAAGACTATGGAAAAAAACACTGCTCTGATGAGTAATTTATCAAGGCAAGATTAAACAACCCTGTCTTCATTTTGCTGCATTCACCCCACTGATGCAGAGGCCAGACAAGTCACTAACCTCTGTATGGGGGGCTACAGTCCTTGCCATAAGTACCACCACCAATGAAAACAAGCTGATTCCACATCACTCTTGTAGCTCACTCTTTTACTAGAAATCAGAGCATAATTCCCCACAAGCTCATTGCCCTTTATCATGGCCGTTTCATGAGCTTCCTGGATTAGCTAATGTATGTGTCTTGCACTATTTCTTCCTCAAAGACTTCTGGTCCTCACACGTGCACAGAACACACATACGCACATGCATGCACACATGCACACCCACGTGCACATACCCTACCTTCTCGGTCCACACAAACTCACTATTGGTCTCTCTCTGAGCTTCTGTAATGCAATCTGCTGCAAACCACTCATAACCTCAGAGTCCACTGTGACGTTGATGTCAATTTTAGGACTGCAACATTACATAATTTTTTTGTGAGACCATGTCCTATGTCCCATTATTTGTCCCAGGGCATCAAGTACAGGGCTCTGTACAGAACAGGTCCCCAATAATTGTTTCTTAATCTACTGATTGTGACTAATATTTCAGGACCTCTTTGAGAAGCATGAGTACAACCAGAGCACCTGGGTGAAAAGGGCAGGGCATGCCCCCTGGATGGTTTTCCTATACCAGGTATGGGTTTACACTTTTTCTCAGCATTCTTATATAATGAAGTAAGATGCCTGCTAAAAATACAAGTTTCAGAGAATTTTTTTCCACTTGGACTGGAGCTGAATTGCTTTGCACATTCTTTGGAGAAAAGACTGAAATCCTGCTAGTTAGCATTATGAGTCAGCTGTCTATATTTATGACATCGATTTTAAGGAGTGCATATATTTATTAGGAAATGGTACCTGGGGGAATAAGGAAATCAAGATGAGTGTCTCAGATTGCCTCTATGTGATACCTGAGCAACTTACATATTCTACCAAATCAGTTAAAAAATCATGCAAGCATGCAGGATAATTGTTTGGAATTTTGAATGCAGAAAATCTGAAAGAATGAGTTTTTCATTTTTCTTTATTTTGCTCAGTGCAGATACCACTGAAATACTAAGAATTACATCACACCTTTAAACCAAATACATAAAACTTTTGCGACTCTGACATTCTCCAACTTTCACACTTATTTGTGAAGGGGTTCCACATCAGGCATCAGATGGGGGAAAATCATTGTTTGGAAAAATATTTTCTACCCTCAGTGCAGATCAAGTCAAGACCCTGGGTGTTGGGGTCCCCCAAGGTGTCAGGGAAAAGGGATGCTTCTTGGCATGACCAGCCAACTTGAATGTACTTACTGCTCTGCAGAAAGAAAGAAGAAAAGGGTAAGAGAGGAGGGTGGTTAGACCATGGAGCAAGCAAAAGCATGTGTGATGGGCGACGGGCATTGCCTGCAGGCAGGCAAAGAGAGAAAGTGGAGTGGCCAGTATGAACTTAGAAACTAGGAAAGTCCGGCATGGATTGGTTCCTTGTAGGAATCGTGACCACACTCAGATCCCCATGGCTGTCAGCATATTCCTCCAAATGCTTTCTTTAGGTCAACTCCATGGACCACATGAAGCAGGTCTGGACACGCTGAGGAATCTTGGAGAACATGCAGAAGTAGGGACTGGGGGGGACAGGGGGTCTTCGAGTTTCCCCTGGCCGAGAAATGGGGGATCCAGGCAACCTCTATGGCAGAGGACAACCTAAATTCAAGTTGCATTTTCATGGTAACTTAATACTAACAATATTATCCTATTTAAACATATGACAGGTTTTAGTATCAATATTTAATGAATCCAATAAACACTTGCTACTGGAAAGGCACCATGCCAAGCTTTAGGGAGGATGTCAATGAGCTTGGAAGAGACACAATGCACCCATGTACAGAAACTAGATAAGGGAGAAATGTGATTGAGTTAAAATATGAGAGAGTGCTGTGAAAATACAAGAGAGCGATCACTTTGGGATAGAAGTAGGGGAAGATTTCTTTGCAGAAGTTGAGAATAAAAAAAGGGAATGGGCTTGGTTTCTAGGGGGAAGGGATATAAATAAACCAGGGAGTTGTGCAGTGGACGCACCACAGAAATGTGACACAACAGTCATAACCAGCTGTCAGTAAAATGCCATCATTTAGAGTCCCGGTACCTGAGTAACCAGGACCTGAGGCCATGCTTCCCATGCGCTCATCGACATCTTTCTTGACCCCAATTCACACTCCTCAATTCCTACAATCCTGCCACTTTGGCCTCCGGAACTGCGAGTCAAAGGTTAGCAAAATCTCCGATTCTCAGGCCTGTTCTTTATTTGCTCTTCTAGGCTGGCTGAAACCGGGTCTGCTCAAGGGCACAGCTCCTCTGGGGGCTGGTTCCTCCCCCAAACCCCTCCCAGTGCCAGGCGAGGGTCCACCCTTCTTCTCACTGTTGTGTCCACCCAGTTCCATCTCCATTTCCCCTATAATCTCTGAATGTCCTGAATGGGTCTGAGCCACTCATTCATGCAGCATCTCTCCTTGTGGTTCCTCTGTCCTCCCCCACACATTTCAGCCCCTGATCCCTGTCACATCCACCTGGAACATCCCCCAGCCTGGGCCTGGCCCCCTCTCCCCTTCTTGGCAAGGCCATCTGAATCATCCTCTCTGTGAGTCAGCCCCTTTCCTGATGCATTTCTCTCCATCTCTCCTGTCACCTATCACCACTCTGCATGTGCACACTGTGCTGGTTGGCTCATGTTCAGCCTTTTCTCACAGCAACACTCCCTGGGGGAGGGGAGATTCCCCTGCTCTGTTTACTGCTCTGGCTTCAGCACCCCGAGCAGCTCCTGGCACACAGATTCCCTCAGTCAATATGCTTCATGAATGAGGAGCCTTTTGAGCAAGCTCTTTAGAAACAGAGATAGATAACAGCTCCTTAAGCAGTCTGCTGGGGTGAAGAGACAGCTTCATCCTTGGCCAACCTGGGCATTTTTGAGTCTGAACTGACCAATCTGTAAGGAAAAGGTTAATGCATTCCAGAATCCATTCCTAAATCCAAAGATATTTTGTTATAGATAGAATCAATTAAATGGTTAACATTTTTTATTGATACTTAAGTAAAAGATGCTATACAAACTCAAATGATTTTTTATGCACGATACAGCTACTCTTTCTGTGTTTGAAGCTTGTAAATGAATGTACACATTTATACCTCCTCTCATTATTCTAAACAAATACACTGAAGAGTTGGGGCTATACAGGAATTAAAAGCCACAAAAGAAAAACAGTATAGCTATCATCTGTATCTGCAAATGCGTTTTCTTTGGGCATAACTGGTAAAGTATAATTTTCTGCCTGTACAGCGTTGCATTTCCCCAGCTATTTTCAGGGTGGTGTCTGGGGGCCCCAGGAGTGAGTGTTCAGCCCTACTGCCTTGTGCAGCTTCTGCGGGTACTGGTTGAGTGCACTGGGAGGCGGGCTGGACCTTGAAATGGAAATGTGTGGGATAGAAAAGAAAAGCGTTGAGTACCAAGTAGACGTCTTGTAGAAGGACTGCTTTTTCTGTGGATCAGACAGCTATGCTAGAGTTAGGAGTGAGTGTCTGATTCTCAAAAATACCTGTGAAACTCCTATCTGGAGGAGATGACCGATTCATCTTCTGGAAGAAGAACCCGACAGAGTTTCCTTTATATGGAAATTTCTTAACAGCCATTCTGTATAATATTTAGAAAAATGTTTCTTTTGCATCCAAAGAGATCAGCCTGGGAGTACTGGGGGATGCTCTGTCTGCCTGCTTTAATAGTTACTTTATTTTCTAAAGGAGCAGAGCTTTGATATTATCAATAGGCATATATTAACTTTTGAGAAATGAATCCATGACTAACACTCCAGATGTACTTTCTGGGGCTAGAACACTGAACAACTTTTGACCATTCATTATCTTGTTTATTTAAAAAAAAGGACTGCTCATGAGCAGAATCTGATGAATATTGGCTCAGCTGCAGCAATCAGAACTGATCATGGACATGGAAGCAAAGAGCTCAGCGGTTTAGTGAATTAGATATGAACTTCTGAATTAAAGCTAAATCCCAAACAAATGTTCTAAACGACACATCATTTAAGAAAAAACATACCCACACATGTGCAAGGGATAAGTTTAAAATTCTGCTATTGTGTCACATTATGTCGAACAAATATGGCTGGTATTTTTCTACACTTGGGAATTTATGAACGATCTAGTATACAGGCTTAATTTTGAATATGGGCACTCAAAAGATAGTCTGTTTTTAGTATATAATACAACTGGAGATATTTATATTTTTATTAATTGCATATTAATTTTATGTGTTTTAAGCTCTTTTATGTCTATTTGTTATATCAAGGCTGATGTGGTTCTATATACTCCACTCCTTATAAATTTGTTATTTTTTTTTTATCAATTGTTTGTTTCATGTATTTTGGTGATATTGTTTCAAATGTTTTTAAGACTCAGTATGAGATTCACTGTCTTTTAGGAAGCTACTGTTTTCTTCTGCTATGTTTTTATTTCATTTTTTCCCCTGATCTTCCTTTTTTTTTCTTTCTATTTGTATATGCCAGTAATTTGGAAGGAAAAATACAAAACTATTCCTTTTAATTATTTTTGTTTTTCCTTACCTAATTATCAAAACATATTTTGGCTTCTGGGAGGGGAGGGACTTATACATGTATATTACACACACCACTTCTTATGTCCATGCTGACGAATACCTAGTCTTTTTAAAATTTTTATTTAACAATCATCTAATTTAAAATTTATTGACCCCTATTTATCACATTTAGAATATGTGACCCAGGTTTACGCTTACCAGTTTTCAATGTTCATCATCAGTTACTGTATTCCATGTTTTTCATCCTAGTTTAGTCCTAAATCACATTAGTTTACCTTTAAAGTGTTTATTGTCTGATAAATTTGTAGTTGAAATTGTGTTTAAATTCTTTTTTTTTCAAGAAACACAAGAGAATAATTTATAATTTGCATAACATTTTTTCTGATACTTTTATTTTTGGTACCATGACATGTCAACGAAAACTTGGCTGGTTATAAAATTCTCAAGTTCTCGTTTTTACTAAAAGTACTCTAAAATGATTCATCATTGTCCTTTGGAAATTAGAACTAGAGGGAATTAGGAGGCTACTGTGATTTTTATTCATTCTTTGGAATTTTTAAAATTAACAATATGCCTGTACAACATTTTTTTAGTTTTATAGTGAAAATTTGCCCTACTTTTCTGTAGTTATTTTATTTAAATAAAAAATAATCTGTATACCATGTTGTTTTTTCACTTCTGGATTTTATCTTGTGTCCTTAGTCTTGGCCTCTGTTCCAGTTTTTCCACATTCTTCCACAGGTGTCTTAAATATTCAAATTAGGTCTTTCTCTCTGCCTTCCATTTTTATTATCTCCTCATGATACTTTCTTCTCTTTGTACTTTTTCTCTTCTAAGATGGTTTTTCATGTCACTTATTGAATTTTGCATTTTAATGACTTCTGCATTGTAACAAATTTCAGAGGAATTTTAGTTACTATTGCATCTTTCAGGTTTTTACTTCTCTTCTCCCTCACTTCTGCTTTCTCTCCTTCACGTACCTGAAGTGTCAACATCTCTCTCACCTTTAGTTTATGAAGACCTCACCTTGTTATGTCCAGTTAACACATTCTTTTTAAACAACCTCTGGTTTCTTCAGTAACTCACCTTCAGTTGTGTTATATGTTTTCACAACCCTCAGTATTCCCTTTCCCTGTTGAGGTGACATCATGGTGGTACTCATGGAGTCCACTCCCCATGAGCACAGGTGGGACCTGCCACGTGGCCTCTAGCGAAGGGGATGGATGTCACTGCCGTGCGTTGCTGAAAGCTCCCCAGTGACAGCCAGCAAAAAACAGGGCCTCCGTCTCCACAGCTGCAAGAAACTGAATTCGGCCGACAACCCTGTGAGCCTGGAAGAAAATCCCGAGTTCCAGGTGAAACTACAGACTATCCAATATCTCCGCTGCAGTCCCGTGAGACCCCGAGCAGGCTCCTGATCATGGAAACTTTGAGATAATAAATATACGTTGTTTTCAGCTGCCAAGATTTTAGAAATTGTGACTCAGCGTTGGAAAACAATACGTTTGCTCTGAAGTATTTTGAAAGTTCTATGTTATTCCTTCTCCTTACTCATTTTTATAAGCAATTCCATGGCTGAAGGTCCTCATTTATTGCATAAACCTTTATTTCTCTTTCTTCATCACTAGAATAAAGAAAAGGTAAACTCAGAACCAAAGCTTCACATTTGTAAAAATTTATTTGAAGGTAAATGCATATTTCTTGTCTGTCATTTATAGAAGCTCTTAAAGTTGCTATCTAGAGGTGTAGAGATATTTTTCCATGCCTAGAAAATATTTGTGGTATTAGTCAAAATACCTAAAAAGTTGGAGCAATTTTGATTGACACCTGAGAATAAAATGTTGCCTTCTTCTTGGCATCCCGAAAGATGTTTTCAAAGCTTATGACTGAAAAAATTGGTCTGTTCATTGTCAACCTGGGAAAAATATGCATAAAATTTACCCCCAAAATAGTAACCCTAATTTATTTATATTTTCTATTTTCCGGTCAAAGCCACAACTAAAACCTTTGAGCCCCGTGGGAAGGCTATATTTTTGTTCTAAATAGATACACTGGTATCAGTAGGGGTGTATTACAGCTTTGTAGTTGCGGTCACTCAGCGTTCTCCTCTCTGTTCCTGTGGACACGTCATCTCTTATGGTTTAGTAGGTAGTGCAGGTTAAAAAGAAAGTAGAACTTCCTGCATTATGCTCCATGCGCATTTGCAAACCTCTCTCTAGGACCAAGAAGAGAGGGACTTGCTGGTCCTCTGGAGGCTGGGGTGTGGGTCACCCACCAGGAAGCTGCTCCCAGCCACCCCTTGCATGGGACTGATCCTACTAGGATCTCTCTGAGCCCACAGAACCCCCTCAAAGCCTGTATTAGTGAGCTCAGGCTCCCATACCAAAATTCCCCAGAGTAGCAACTTAGACAATAGACATTCATTGTCTCCCAGTCCTGGAGGCTGGAAGTCCATGGTTGAGATGTCTGCAGGGCTGGTTCCTCTCGAGGCCTCTCTCCTGGGCGTGTAGACATGTCTCCTCCCTGTGTCTTCATGTGGTAGTCCCTCTGTGCACGTCTGGGTCCTCATCTCCTCCTCTTATAAGAACACCAGTCCTGTGGGATCAGGGCCCACTCTAGGGACCCCATTTTACCTTCATCACCTCTTTGAAGACCCACCTCCAAACACAGTCACATTCTGAGTCCTGGGGGTTAGCACAAAATATACGAATTGTATGGGGACACAACTCAGCCCTCAAGACTGCCAGCTTCTGCATCCAAAGAAACGACATTGTTCTACCATGTAATCTTTGATTTTCAGGTCTTCATGACTTCAGCCCCAACCTGTTCCTGCCTTAAATCAGCCCAAAACCCACACAGGCCCACGGACCTGCGCATGGTGAAACTGAACAAAAGGGGGTTCTCACGGTCTTTCGCCATTTCTCCTCTGTTCCTCTAGGCTGCCAACTCCTAAATGTATGAATTTATGATAAAAGACACTTCCAACTTTGGAAAGCAGATGGAGTCTGGGGTGTCTCACTATGATTCTCACTATACATTTGGTTGTTTGGCACATCAGATACATAAAGAGCCGGCTTTTCTTTAAAAATCATAACATTTCCTATGTTAGTATAACTGGTGATAAACACTGGTAAAATAATCTAAGAATTTTTTTGTAAAAAACTTGGAGAGGAAGGAATAACCAAATGTACTACTCAATCTAACTCCCATTTCAAACGATGAAATAGTTTGCCTTTTTAATATAAAACCAAAGCCAAGGTGGGTAAGGAGAATTAATTTATGGAGGAAGAAATTACTTACAGAGAGAATCTATACCTTGGAAAAATGTATCTGTTAGCAGTGATATATGGGTTTCTCTTTAAAAGCATAAGTTTTTTCAGATCCCATTAGGCATGCATTTTTCTAAATAGTTACCCTCAAACTTCATAAACAAGCCAAACAACATATGGAATGATTACGATTTGCATAAAATATGATGTGGGAAATGCCCCATAAATTCTTCCTAAGTTTGTTGTGCACTTTCTTTTTGGAAACGACAAACCCAAAAGAAAAAAAAGGCTTTACTTCATGATTAAAATCTTTTTCCATTGACCTTTCTCCTAATAACTAAGACCTCATGCTGTTCCAATGAAGTGCTGCACACTATTTTGTAGGAGTCGAGTGAACCTATCCTGGTCACAAACAGTATTTTGTTTCTATGGTGTTCTTCTAAAAGAATAAGCATCCTGCCCCCAATGCTTCCAATAGGCCATGATCAGTAAAGTTAAGGTGCTAGACAAACACAGGCGGCTTCCAGAGCAGACTCCAGGATGAGTCCCCTGAAGCCAAGAAGGGGATTCTCCTGTGGGCTGTGTGACAATAGTACATCATTTCCCCCCCACCTCCCCAGGACAGTGAAAGGAGGCTGTTTGTGATCGTGTGTGATCTCTGTTATCACAGGCATAACAAGGGCACAGGGCGGCCTCCTCCTTCTTTAACTTGATTTCACCCACTCATGAAAATCTATGAATGCCACTGTTTTTATATTGCTTAGTATCTTACACTTTTCTGGAGAAATTGGAGGGTGTGGGTATCTGGGGGTAGGGATGGTGAGACTGAGTCTATACACATCTTGACGTTCATCATATTGTTTCCATTCACTCCATCTGTCCCTCCTCCACCAAACATTCCTTGAGGGTCACTGAGTGTCGAGCTCCCTGCTCTGTGACAGCACATGGGTGAGTGAAACCAGAAACGGGCCTCCCTAAGCAGGAGGGAGGGCGTTGGGCTCCACTTCTGCTCCTGTTGAGACTCTCCAGGGTTCCAATTTCGGAGAGCTGTTGTGTTTTTAAAACAAGCTAATGTACAGGAAAGCACTGCGAAACATGCACAGCACTTAAAAATACAAGGAGTTCTTATTTTATCTTATTCATCAAGTTGATTTGACCTTAGACAACACTCTGCCATCAGAGCCTGGGAGAAACCTGCAAGAGAGACCCCACTTCCAGGCAGAACTGAATGGCTCCCAAGAGACACGATCCCTCACCTCCTTTATTGTTAGAATAGTCCTCTCTGATGGTCCTACATAGTCTCAGTGGTAGTTTAAGCAGCAACCATTTATGAAGGACTGCGATCCAGGTTGGTGATGACAAAATATAAGGTCACTCATTATTTTCATACTGGCCTTTTTCTTCCACTTTATTTTCTTCATTTCTACACTAATGGAATTGTTACCAACAATATTTCCAATATGTATGGATAGACTTTGACGAATAAGACAGCTGCCACTAAGGGCATTCCCCAGCACAACAAATGGGGCAGAGAGCTTTCAGTTTACAGGGTTCTAACCCTCATAACCTTTGCAAAGCAGACTTTGAGCATCAAACTCTAAGGGGCTCAGGTGACTGCTGGCACAATGACTTCTTCCATAAACTCAGCCAGTGGCCTAACAGCAAAGGAAGTCGAAGACAATCTCCAGTGTAGATATGGATTCAGATCACATTTTAACAACACCAAGAAGTGATACCATGCTTGGACGATGGAGGCCTGGACAAACACATTTCTATCCACTCTTTCTTCTAGGTGCCTGTCTGCCCACCAGTTAGCTCTCGGCACCAGTGTACCTGGACCCTCAGAAATGATGATTCCAGTGAAACAGGACTGGAGCCCACAAAGGACAACTTTAACAACAACCATCAGTTACATCCTGAGAAGCCACCTTCCACAACAATGTCAGCAAGACCAAAATGCTGAAAGGATGCCTCTCTTTTTACCGGGCAATTCTGCTCTGGGGAGCTACGACATCAAGGTAAAGGCACCGTATGTTACTTCTACTTATAAAAAATTTAAACGTTTACTTGGTGTTTGTGACCTGGAGAAATTTAACAGTATTTTGAAACATGAACTATGCTCTGCTATTTCTTTTATCCACTTGTGTGTCTCTTTATTGGAAGTGAAAAGTAGAAAGGTTGGAAAGACACCCAATGTGGTAGAGGTGTCTGTGAACTGGTTACAGAAGGCAGAGTAACTGGAGGAGAGCAGAGGGCTGAAAGCGGGAAGGCATATTTGATGCAGTGGTGTGATGGTGTGAACCCGTTTAGATGGATGTGTGTGTGCGTAGACATGGAAGCATCAATCAAAGATGGACCTGTCAGGGGTCAGATTTTTTTATGGATTAGTATTTTCTTCCTTATATGTTATTTCTATTTCTTATTTTCTTTTTATTTACTTTTTACAACAAGCATATGTTATTTAGATAATCAGAAAAAAAAAAACACAAAATGAAGCTACGTTCTCTGTGAAATAAGAATGGTATTCATAACAAGATTCAACGGTAATTTTCTGGAGCAAGAACTATATTCTCTCTATCTTTGTATTCCATAAAATGTCTAGCTGAGTTCTTTCACATATACCTCTAGTAAATATTTTTGAACAATCAATTCTGAGATCTAAAGACATCAGATATTATTCACTGTAAGAAATTTCATTCCCATGAAATATTACTAAAATAGATGAATGTCAATTAAAGGTATTAACATCAGTTTTACTTTAAAAAGTAAATAAAATTTAATAAAGAAGATTCAGCATTAAAATTTTTCTTGGAATGGGATATGATGAGCCATCACTATTAGCAAAATTTCAATTTTTTATTAGAAATATATTTTTTTATATTTTACTTTTTTTTAACCTTACCACTGTTTCTATATATAATTCTTTAAAATAACTTCTCCAAATATGTCAAAGTAGCTGTGACTAAATGAAGGGTCTTTGTTGCCTCAGTATGGTGTGAGGAGTGAACAGTGAGTGGAAGGGTGCTGGCTTTTTCTGGAGGATGCGATTACATGCACTCGTCCATATGTTTCTTGAAATCCAGCTGTGTCAGGAATTGCCTAGCAACACAGCGCAGAGACAGGATTCAGGAAGAGTGGCAGAATTTGTGACAACAGCGAAGAGAAAACACTGCATAAATGAGTGTCATAAATGCCGACTTTTTTTTAAAGGAAAAAATATGAGATTAACTTTCAAGTTATGTTTGCTATAAAAGCTCAGAGGCCCAAACCAGCCAGCAGTACACGTGTCACATTCTAGGCTTGGGTGACATACTCTCACCATCACATTTATTGCTCCCAGGTCCCTATGGATAACGACCAACAGCTTTCCTTCTCGAACCAGCAACGATGGAGGCAGCTGTGTCCTAAACCACTCCCAGGGGGTCTGTGTTTGTGTGTCTTTGTGTGTGTGTCTGTGTGTGTGCACGCATGTGCACACACAATATGAATATTTACGTACATACCTACACACTATAGACACACCTATTAGGTACACACACAAAGATGTCGAATGTATTTACTACACGGAATTGGCTCAGTGATCATGGAGGCGGGGAGTCCCAGGGTCTGCACTCTGTGAGCTGGAGCACAGGAGAGCCTACGCTTCAGTTTCAGTCTGAGTCTGAGTCAAAGGCAAGAAGACCAACACCTCAGCTCAAAGATGGGCAGAAACAGAGCTCTTGCTCACTCAATCTTTTTGTTTTCTTCAGGCCTTCCTTCAGTAGATTGGATGAGGCCCACCCACGCTGAGGAGGGCCCTCTGCTCTACCCAGTCCACTGATTCAACTGTTCATCTCACCCACAACCACCCTCCCAGACACACCTAGAATAATGTGTGACCAAATGTCTGGGCACCCTATGGCCCAATCAAATTGACCAAGAAAATTAACCACCATTTCATATCTCCATATATAGATGCTGGTATAGGGAGAGCTATAGCTATGGGTTGATGAGGGCACAGAGAGAGATAGAGAGGGCTCTGTGAAGACCCTAGAATTCTAGAGGCAGCTCTGCTGTTAACTAGCTCTGTAAAAGGTGGAGATTCATTAACTTTTCCTAAGTTACACACAAAATACTTTTTTAGACTCATCCATAGCAGCTCAAATAGAAAAAAACAATTTTAACTAATATATATTCACAATACAGCAGCTGAATAATTTCTAAACTATGAGGTAACCTTGAGGAAATATGCAAAAGACAGTCACTTTTCTCTAGTTTTGCATGATTTAAAACCTGGTTTTCATGTTTTTCCCTTAACACTAGGATAATCATAATGTTTTTGTGACTAGAATGGTATTGTCGGTTTCAGTACATAGAAATTTAAGAGCAGGCCAAATGATTTGTCTACCTTGTCATTTCAGAAAGAGTTTAGGTTAGACCATTCATTAAAATACATTTCTGTCTCAGCATTCCATTTTTGATAACATATTCATTCAAATGTAGCTGTGCACATGCATTCAAATTTATAGGTTGAAATTTTCTTACCATATACAACAGGAGGAAATCTAAGAAATAGTATTATATATTATATATATACATTATATAATACATATAAATAATATGGCATAAAAGGATCCTGGAATATCTAGAATTACTGGAGTTCATAAAGCAATGTAATGAATCTAACATTTTAGAAACAGTTTTTCTTCTTTACTTCAAGTGTAAGTAAATTCAGAATCAAAGGAGAAATAAAATATTAACTTGGATTTTAAGACATTAAATCTGTCTAAAATGGGTAAGGCCCACATTCATCCACAGGGCTGTGCATATCTGAACTTGTAGATACATGTGTGGAATGATTCTTTCAGTGAGGAACCAATTTGTCCTTTACAAATGGATCACCACAGGTTTCGTTAATGTGTTCATTAGGCCTCCATATGGAGCATGCTGTGTTGAGAGACAAATAGAAACAATTTGGAATGAATCTATAATGTAAATCAGGGCATGTGGATGAAAGGAGAACCCAAGATTGTGTGGCCTTTATTTCCTTTAACTAATAAAATTTCACAGTTCCTTCAGGCAGTGTCTTGGCATTCCCCATCTAATGAGTAAAGAAATGCAGGGAAAGGCTCAGTCCCAAGCAAGGATGAACATTTTAGGGCTTTGTGTTTTGGAACTGCCCAAGAAAGGGGCATATTAAATTGAGCCATGTGAAATTAATGTGTTTACAAGTCCAAAATGATCAATTATTGGTGGTTTCCTAGCTATTCAATAAAATCAGTGTCAATGGATTTAAGGGAATAGGAGAAAGGATGTGGATGCTCCCTCAAACTGGAAGTAGGGACTTGGGCTTTTTAATAGCGCTATTTAAAAACAGGTAACTTTTGAGGTTGGGTGGGTAACAGAGGTTTTAAGTAATAAACTAAGCATTATTCAAACAGGTGTAAACGAGGGCATGAGGGAGAAGATATGAAACAAAATGTGGCACCACAAAGCAAGAAGTGATTGGTAGACGTGTAGGCTCATCAAATGACTGAAGTACCGACCACACACACAATTTTCACTCTGTCTCTAAATTACCTGCTTACCCTCTCTCCATCACTTTTATCTTTTATTCACAATCCATCTGTCAACTCCATTAGTCTATAATTCTCAAGTTTGATTTGTACTAACCACACAGTTTCTAGTCCTATTATTTTTAATGGCTTACATCCAATTTCTTTTTTGGTTATACCTCAGACAAGCCCTACTCATCTTTGATGCCCATACCTCAAGCCCCACTTCCCCTAAAATCTTTCGTGCTTCAAATATCATATTTCTCAGTTTATCAGACACTTCTGAACAATATTTTCTATACTCACAATTTATAACACAAATATTACCCTTTATTGTATATCAGTTTCTCATATGTTTTACTTCTCCAGTTAGACTATAAGTTCTTTGCAGCTTGGATCCAGTCTTCACCATTATTATCCCCCAGAGATACACAGACCTTAATAATTAAATAATAATAACTTATTGATTACCAACTCTACCTAGCAGACACCTATAGAAAACTCCACCTGACAACATCAGAATATGCATTAGCCTCAGGGATAGACCATAGGAGGACATAAAACCAGCCTCAATAAATTTAAAATATTGAAATTTTAAAAAGTATTTTCTCTGACCATAATGGCATGAAATCAGAAGTTAATAACAAAAAGAAATTTGGGAAATTCACACATATATGAATATTAAACAACACATTCTTAAATAACCAATGGATAAAACAAGAAATCACTAGAAAAATTTCTAAATACTTTAAAACTAATGGTTTCAAATTACTATGAAATTAATGAAATGAGGGCACAACATCCTAAAAATTATAGGATACAACCAAAACAGTATGTAAACAGAAATTTATAGATAAATGCTTACATTAAAAAAAGAAAGATCTTAAATGGATAATCTAAAGTTTTACCTTAAGACACAGGGCAATGGAGAGTGAACTCAACCCAAGGCAATCCAAAGGAGGAGAACAGTGAAAATTAGAGTGGGGATTAATGAAACAGAGAATAGAAAAACAACAGAGAGCCAACAAACCAAAAGTTAATTATTTGAAAGGAACAACAAAATTGATAGCTTTTTAGCTAGACTGAAGGAGCAAAAAAAGAGAGAAAATTCATTACTAAAATCAGAAATGAAAGCGGAGAACTTCTTGCCCATCTTACAGGAATAACACATATCATAAGGGACTACTATGAACAACTGCACACCAACAAATTAGATAACTTAGACGATGGGACAAGTTTTAAGAAAGATGCAAACTACTGAAACTGACTCAAGAGGAAATAGAAAATCTGAATGGACATAACAAAGAAATTGAATTAGTAATCAAAAGCTACCAAAAAAGAAAAACCCAGACCCAGTTGGCTTCACTGATAAATTCTACCAAATATTTAATAAAGAATACCAATTTTTCTCAAACTCTGAAAAAATAGAAGAGGAGGAAACACTTCACAGTTCATTCTATGAAGCCAGTATTACTCTCATCACAAGAGCCAGAAAAACATATAATAAGAAAATCAAACCACAGAGCAATATATCTTATGAATATAGACACAAAAATCCTTAATAAAATAACAAACAAAACAACCAGAGGCATATAAATGGATTATATAACATGACCTAGAAGGATTTATTTTAGCAATGTAAGATTTGATTAGCATCCTAAAATCAATTAATATGGCACACGCTATCAACAGAATAAAAGATAAATAAAAACCTCAGAATCATCTCAATAGACACAAAAAAGCATTTAACAAGATTCAGCACACTTCAAGATAAAACAGTTAAAATAATAATGAAAAGGAACTTTCTCAAACTGATAAATGTCATCTATAAAACACTCAAAAAAGGATTTGCCTATTCTGGACATCTAAGAAGATTCATATTTGTCCTTTTGTGTCCTTTTGTGTCCTTTTGTGTAATTGTCTCACAATTATCATGTTTTCAAGATTCATCCATGTTATAGCATGTGACAGCATTTCAATCCTTTTTATGGCCAAATGATATTCCATTGTATTGATATACAGTAGATCTTCATTACTTGTGGATTTTTTTTGAATTTTATTTTATTAATTTTTTTATACAGCAGGTTCTTATTAGTTATCTATTTTATACAAATTAGTGTACATATGTCAATCCCAATCTCCCAATTCATCCCACCATCACCACCACCCCCCCGCCACTTTCACTTGTGGATTTCTTATTTGTGAATTCCCCTACTCACTGAATTTTATTTGCAATCCCCAAAGCAAAAGACTGGTGGTGATTTTGTGGTCATTTGTGAACATATGCAGAGGGGCAAAAAATTTGTGTCACACCACACTCATGTCCTCATCTGAAGTTGAACAAGGCAGTGCTCTGTTTCTTCTTTCATGTCTTAAACTACAAACAAGTGTCCTATTTAGTGTCCTAGTTTTTTGGGTTTTTGTGCTTTTTCTTGGTGATTTTGCATTTAAAGTGGGCCCCAGGCACAGAGTCCTATCTAGTATTCCTAAGGGTAAGGAGGCTGTGATGGGCATACGGAGAAAGAATGTGTGTTAGATCAGCTTTGTTCAGACATGACTTATGGTGCTGTGGCCAGTGAGTTCAATGCTAGTGACCCAATAGTATGGTGCACACATAAAAAGGAAGAGGACGTTTGCTGACCTGTGCATGAATCCACTCTGGAAACATCTGTAGTGTATGATGAAACTGGAAAAGATAGAAAAGTAACTAAATTCATGGATCCATGAGATGACAACAGATAAAAAGTGTAGTGGACAGCACTGTTGCGAGACTGAAAGTCCAAGAAATTTATGGTCACGTTACCCGGGGTCAGGAAAATGCCAAACCCTTCTCAGCTAGTGCTGGCAGGCTCCCATGCTTTCAAAAGGCTATAGAGAAAAATGTTAAATCTGCAGTTGAGCCAGATCACAAGTATGTGGAATAACCTATAAAATACCTGCTGAGTGTGATGCAAGAAAAGTTTATGTGGAAGAGCGGGTTTGCAACACTGATGAGATGGACTTGATTTAAAAGGATGGTGGAAATTGAACCTGAATAATGCAAATGGCTTCCAAAGTCTCCAGGTTTAAACCATTCAAAAACAGTTCAATTAATTATCTGTAAGACAAATATGTTAAATAATGTGTCTTTAAGTGGAAACACACATAAAAGAAGAATATGCATGGACCCGTTGATGGAAGAGTGAGGAAAGGCTGGAAGGAACCTGACCCTGGCCTCCCTGGACCATGGTTCCTTACTCCCTCACCCACTGTTCGTGGTGATTCTGTATGGACACAACTAACGCAAATAACAAGGACCGGCTGTCCAACCGCTGCTTATCCATTCATCAGTTGATGGAAATTTGGATTGTTTCCACTTTTTGGCTATTTATGAACAGTGGTGTTATTAACATTTATGTACAAGTTTTTGGGTGAACATGTTTCTGATTCTTAGGACAGATACCTCAGACCAGAATTGATCAGCAATATGATAATTCTGTGTACTTTTCTGAGGAGCTGCCAGACTTTTCTGCAGTGGCTGCACCATTTTACATTCCCATCAGTGATATGAGGGTTCCAGTTTCTACACTTCCTCACCAACAATGGTTACTATCTTTATATTTTATTCTGACCACAGCCATCCTAGTTGGTGTGAAGTGTATCTCACTGTGGTTTTGATTTGCATTTCTCTAATGGCTAATCATGTTTGGCATCTTTTCATGTGCTAATTGGCCATTTGTGTATCTTTTTGGGAGAAATGTCAATTTTTTAATTGAGTTATTTTTCTTTTATTGTTGAGTTGTAAATTTATTGTATTTGTCATATTCTAGATACTAGACTTTTATCAGATATGTGATTTGCAAATATTTTTTCCTATTCTGTAAGTTGTTTTTCTTTTTATGTTCTTGATAGTATCCTTTAACAGAGTTGTTAAAAATTTTTTTGATGAAGTACAATTTATTTTTTTCTTTTGTTGCTTGTATATTTGGTGTCTTTACTAAGAAACTGTTGCCTAATTCAGGAACTAACAGATTTATACCTATCTTTCTTCTAAAAGTTTTGCAGTTTCAGCTCTCACATTTAAATCTCTCATCCATTTTGAGTTAATTTTTGTATACAGTGTGAGGTAGGAGTCCAAATTAATTCTTTTGCATGTGTAGATCTAATTGTCCCTGTACCATTTGTTGAAAAGACTATTTTTCCTCTTCTAAAGATCTTGGCTCCCATGCTAAAAATCAATTGATTAAAAATGTACGGGTTTATATCTTGCCTCTTAAGTTTTATTCCATCAATCTGTACATCTATCTTTATGCCACATTTTCTGAATTACTGTAGCTCTGTATTAAATTTTGAAATTGGGAAGTGTAAATTCTCCACTTTTGTTTTCTTTTTCAAGACTGCTTTGATATTTTTGGGTCCTTTGACTTTACATGTGCATTTTAGAATCAGCTCCATTTCTAAAATAAGGCAGCAGAGATTGCATTGAAACCATACATTAATTGGGAGAGTATTGCAATTTTAACATATTAAGTTCTCAAACCCATGAAATGGAGTATCTTTCCATTTGTCTGGATGTTCTTTAATTTTTCTTATCAATGTTTTGTAGTTTTCAGTGTACAAGTCTTGCTCTTCTTTGGTTATATTTATTCCCAGGTATTTTGTGATTTTTGATGCTGTTGTAAATGGAATTGTTTCCTTAATTTTATTTCAGATGGTTTATTGCTAGTGTATAAAATATACAACTAAATTTTGTAGGTGGATCTTGTACTCTGAACATTCCTGACTCATCTGTAAATTCTAAATTTCTTCCCTTTCTGTCAGGATTTTTTATACATATATGAGATCATCACATCTGCAAATAAAGATTATTTTTCTTCTTCCTTTCCAACCTGGACCTGTTTTATTTCTTTTACTTTCCTAGTTGTTTTGGCCAGAAGCTCCAGAGCCATTTTGGGTAGAGTGATGGGAGCACACACCCTGTTACTCCTGTTGCTGTTCTTAAGGGGAAAGCCTTCAGTCCTACACTATGAAGTAGGACATTAGCTGTAAGATTTTCATAGATGTCATTTTAGCAGACTGGAAAAGTTACCTTTATTCCTAGTTTGTTGAGTGTTTTATCATAAAGTGGTGTTGAATTTTGTCAAATGTTTTTTCTTTATCCATTGAGATGATAATGTGTTTTTTTTTTACTTAATTATACTAATGTGTTACAGTGATTGATTTTCAAATGTGGGCCCAACTTGGCAACAAATCCCTCTTTAGTCATAATGTATAACCCTTTTTATATGCTGATGTATTTGGTTTGCCCATATTTTTTCAATAATTTTTTCATCCAAATCATAAGGAATATTGGTCTGTAGTTTTCTTGTGATGTCTTTGATGACCTTTGGAAACAGCATAATAATGGCATCAAAGCATGAGTTGATGTCATCCATTCTCTTTTTTTTGAAGAGATTGAAAAGAATCGGTATTAATTCTTCATTAAGCGTTTGGTAGAATTCATCAAAGAAGCCAACTGGAGCTGAATTTTCCTTTGTGGGTAGCTTTTTGATCATTAATTTTTCTCTTAGGTATTACAGGTCTAATATGATTTTTAAATTTCTTCTGAAACAGGTTTGGTAGTTCTTTCATTTCATCTATTATCTATAATTATCTAACTTGTCGGCATTGAGAGGTTCATAGTATTCCTATATAATGCTTTGTATTTCTGTAATGTTGGTAGTAATGTATCCTCTTTCATTCTTGATTTTACTAATTTGAGTTCTCTCTCTTTTCTCTTGGTCAGAATACTTAAAGTTTTGTCCATTTTATTGATATTTTCAAAGAAATAACAGTGGGCTTCATTTATTTTCTCTACTGCTTTTCTATTCTCCAGTTATTTTATTGCCTTCTAATATTTATTATTCCTTTTCTTATTGCTTTGAATTTAGTTTTCTCTTCTTTTTCTTCTTAAACTGGAAGTAGATTATTTGCAATTTGTGGGAACTGTGCAAATTTATCAGAATTGGTTAAAGAAAAATGACAAAATAAAAAAAATATTAGAGGGAAATTAAGAGTAATGAGGCTATAATAATAGATTCCAACATAATTTTAACAGAATTTTAAGAAGAGGAAAATTGGTAAGGTGGGGGAAGAGAGATGATTATTTTTCTAGAAAGAGGGAATGAAAAAAGTCCTCACATTTAAGGTTCACAAGGAACCCAAAATAGGGTAAATAAAAAGGAACTATACCTAAATGGTGTGCTGAAACTTCAGGATGACAAAGAGTGGTGTTCTAAGCCTGACAACAGACCACGGCAGATGGCAAAAGGCACTGTCAACCTGGGATTCTATTCTCAGTGATGCTGTTTTTCAATAGTGTGGGAAAATTAAGGGGTTTAAATCTGAGAGAAGTGACCACTTACACTAAAAGATCAAATAGAGGATATTCACCAAGAAAAGGAAAACTACCCCTAGAACCTAAGTCTAGGATTCCAAAAATGAATATGAGCGAAGATATTTGTAAATATGGAAGAGATTTAAATAAACATCGACTGTGTGGTAGGCTGAGGAAATGATACATCCCATCACCCTTCCTCCCAAAAAGATGTGTCCACATCCTAACCCCAGGAACATAAAAATGTTATCTCATGTGGACGAAGTCTTTGAAGGTGTAATTAGATTAAGGATTCTGAGATGAGATCGTCCTGGGTTACTCAGTCCTTGTAAGACAGGGAGAGGGAGCTGAGGCAGAGAAGTCTCCTGAAGACTTTCAGGGACTCAGGGGCTGTGGGCACCTCAGAAATTAGCAGCCCTCTCATGCCACAAGCAATCTGGACGATGGTTGCTGCCTCCCCACGGCTGGGGGGGTGTACAGCGCCCCTTGAAGCCCCTACAAACACCAATCTAACCAGCTGAGAACTCCGAGCGCATCTAGGCAGGAATGGACTGAAACTGCCCTCAGTCTGAACAGTTGACAGCTAAAACTGGACCCACTGAGGAGCGGGTGGAAGATGAGGTGACCTCAAGCTGATCCTCTAGGCACATGAAAGAGGAGCATCAAGCAACGGGCTTGAGGTGAAGCAGGGAGATCCGAATGTCTACACAGAGGGGTGCTCAAGGCGACCCCAATCCTGAGAAACAAAAGGCAAATCATCAGAAATAAAGATGGATTTGGTTTTAGATCCGAGAGTGTGAAAACCTGAGTGCCCAGAGCACAGGGCTGGATGAAAGCGTCAGGGCCCCGGGGACGGCTGGCAGGGCAATGGGAGGGGGTGGGGGACCAGCCCCGCCTGCTGTCAGGGTCCAGGTGATCTGGAAATATTCAGTCCTTAACAGCCCAGAAACTTGAAAATGTCCAAAGTCCAAGTGAAATTGGTAATCTCTGGTCTTCTTCTGCACTTTTTTTTGCATCTCGGTAACATGGTTTATTTTTGGCCCGGAACCCCGACCCTGTGGGATGGTTCTCATTCCCAGAGGAGAAAAATTAAATAGGACCTCGTGCCTCTACTCCCTGTTTTATCTCTGATCTATGCCCGAGTGCAGATCCCAAAAGGCAACTCTGAAAAGACAATCTGATAGGTGAATCGGCTTTTGAAAGTTTAGACCAAATCCCTCATGCTATTTTTGCCTTGCATACATGCAAAAGTTACCTCTTAAACTATTCCAGATACAATTTTTATACAGCTCCTCACAGCCTCATTCACTTTAAGTTTCTCTTTTCCAATCCTATTATCCCCTCAAGCATTGCACATAATTTTTCTCTGCTTGTTAGCTCACTGCCTTGTTAATAACTCTGATTCTTTATTTCGTGCCGGGTACTTGTTCACAGTGATGAGGTGGAGCTCACCTACCATCAACTGAGTGCCTCTTTCAGCAATGAATCTCTTACTTGATTCTCATCAGCCCCATCCTATGTATCATTTCATCTTCACTTTTGTCTAATGCTTTGTATCAATTTCTCTGTTCTGGCCGAAATTGTTACTTTGTCACATCATCAGCTAAACATGAGGCATCAAATATTTCTCTCTCTTTCATAAACAGCCCTGAGCTTCACCTTCAGCTGAGATTCAGGGAATTAGTAATACATATACCACTTCTAACGAGGGCATTTACATGACTCTGCAGTGTCTACGTCAGGTGCTACGCTGGAGTTGTGAAGTTTACATCTGTAAGTCAGACATTTCTGCTCCCAAGCCATTAACTGTCCACCACAGAGGTCAAGACATTCATTTGTATACAGAAACTCAAATACCTTTATTACCCAGTGGGATGTAATAAGCACCGTGTGGGTGGCACTGCTACCCAGGGACTGCCAATTAAAGTCAGAATCACAGTTTGCTAAGATCATATTACGGGGGCATTTGAGTTGGGACTTGAACAGAAACCAAGGGGTTGATAGGCTGGGAGTGTGGTCTAGGAAAGACAAAAACCAGAGAAGTCAGTGAGGGAAATTTTTTTAACAATCCATGTTGATGAGCATCAATCACATTTATAAATATTTACCATTTAAACATGGTGGTATACAACTTTCTACCATCAGAGGAATTTTTGGAGAGCCTCTTTTGTTTTCTGATAGTGATTGGAATGCCCATGCACCTGGGTACATGATGTCATTTTATTCTAGTCACGTTCCAAACTCCTGGAGCTCTTTCAGCCCTGGTGTAAAAGCAGTTTTCCTTCCCTGACTAATCATCAGTGCCACATGCAGGTCTTGGCTCCAGAAAGTCTTGACTGTTGATGCCTAGATGACTTTTCCCCATGAATATGGAAGAGGAAATATGGATTTGAACTTCTGATGGACAACAGATTTTCCTTCCTTCTATATGCTGAGGGGAAGGAATTTCTCAGAGCTCCATTCCTAGTTCAGCGTTAGTCTTCCACATCCCATTTAAATGTCCTTTTGCTCTTTCCTGGGATGTATATTTATTTTATTAGGATATGAAAGTTTCCCTAATGACTCATGACTGGCTTGGTCTTTGTCTTTTCTAGGTCATTCTAGAGGTCCCAACAGTCCAGAGGTGGTGGTGAGGGTTAGGATGAGAAAGTTACCATGGAGATGATATTGTTCCTCTTTGGTTGATGACTCGTAAAATCACACGGACACTCTGTGAACATGATAGACTTCAAAATACAGTTAATTCAGAGGAAATAATGTAAACACTCTCAGGAATTACATATTCCATGTTAAGTCTTCGGACTCCCAAAAAAGTTACAAATGCTTTGTCATGCTCTTTACTCTTGAACAATTGTAGAGATATGGTTTTTGATTTTTCTTGGGTTAATAATGATTTGCAAATTTTTGGCTGAGTTAATAATAATAGCTAATACTTATCTAGTGCTTAATAGGTGCTGGGAATTCTGCTGTGTTTTAAGCATTATCTCCATATAATTTTCATAAGAACTCTGTGATATAGATACAATTATTATGCCCATTTTTTATAAAGAAACTGAAGAACAGAGAATTTGGGTAGCTGCCCTGTGATCACACAGCTAGAAAGCGGTGAATCCTGGAGTAGAAAGTAAGATATCCGATGCTATATTCATGTTCTCAACCATGAGGTCTTACTGATGGTAATTTATTAGCTATTCCTGATCCGTCCTATCATTAACACATTCAGTTCATTGAGTGTTTGTGTGTGTGCACCTAATGGTCGGCTATTGGTTTTTCACATAATATACTTTAATGAATCTTTAAAAAATGTGTCATTAAATTCATAACTGATTTAAAGTTAGCATAGAAAATCCCTTTAGAACAAATGCAGATTAAAGCAAAAGAAATGTACGTCTCCTGTGAGGGCGCTGCTTGTCTCGAAGTCTTAGTTTCTGAGCTGATGGTCTCAGCTGATATGAGGAAACGTGCAGCTCTGTGAGGACCTGCCTGTTTTAAACAACCATTTGGGGAGAGATTATCCAAAATCTTCTCTTTCTGTGAAAACGGTCCTGAACTATGTCACATATATTTGAATGTGTCTATACTAACTGGCACATTTGACTGCATAATCCCTGGAGAGCTAACATTTTAATGAAGAGCTTTAAAATGAGTAAATTGTGCCATCTCAAATCGAATTCTGATGATTTGATTTCTACTGGAAATCTCATAAGAAAACAAGCAGACATATCTCAGGAAATAAATGTACTGTTAATTCAATAGAGAACAGAAAGCTATGTCTTTGGTTTGCTATAAAACAATAAAACTATTTTTTTCATATTTGCATAGGCAACATTATAATTAGTACAGTAAGTAGGGGCCAAAGACAGGAAGTGAAGTCATGTTATAATATTGTTTTTACAACAAAATTATATTATTTTTTCTAAACAAAGGGGCAATGAGTTAACCTGAAAGTAAGAATAATATGCAAAATTAATTTTGCTCCTTTTCCTTAAGAATATGAAATACAGAACAGAAAATGTGTTCAAAGACAGTATACATATATATCAATAATTTTCTGGAAATGCTCTTGCATTTCCAGAAAATGATACTTAGAACACTTGCGAGGAATGATGTATTTCTGTCAAGATCAGCATTCTGTGCTCCTCTAGAACGCGGTCTGTCAGGGTGGTAATTATGGGCCGCACAGCGAGGACACAGGCTAATCACTACCTGCAAATGTTTACATATTAAAAGATGCACTGGAAGAAGTGCAGCTACATTATTTTAGATGTAGCCATTACCATTCTTTGAAATACATGATATTTTTCATTTCCATATCATTTTTAATCTCTGACCCCAAAATTAGGATATTGAGAAGGTCACGGGGAACTAAATTCCTTAATGATCCTTCATTACTCAGTAATCTGGTTGATTTTCTACCTTTGCTGTTTGTCACTTGTTAGATGCGGCATTTTCACCCACTGACCATTTTTTAAATTATTCATCAAAGGTCCTTGTGACATCAACCCCACTCAACATTTCTTTTATAAAGCTTCTTGCATCTGTTTTTCCCCCATTCCATTCTCCAAGATGAGATTTCCATGACTTTAAGCATGGGCTACTTCAATAATGTGAATACATTCACCAGCAAGCATGCATTGGTGTGTCTACAAGAAGCCAGGTGCTTTTCAGAAGTCATTCCCAGGCTTCAGAGAGCTTACCACTTACTAGAGGAGATGAGCAAATAAACACACATGTGTAAACACACACAAAGTATACACATGCATAAACACATACACACATGGATAAACACATACATGCACATGTACACAAACATGCAGACATACACACATGCATAAACACACATTCACATGACCATAAGTAGACACACATAAATACATGCATAAATACACACACTCACAGTTTCTAGTGCCAGTAACTGTCTGATACTGAAGGCATTTCGTTATCTGGCTCCAAGTTCCCTCCCAGCTTTAGCTTTCACCATTCCTCACACAAAACACCAGATCCACAAGGATATTCCACCATGTGGAGCCCAGGTAACCAGCGCATCCTTGCCTTTGTGCCTGCGGACTGCCCATCCCTCTCTGATTTCCTAGTCTTATCTTGCATTCAATTCCCACATGGAGCTCCACCTCCTCAATGAATTGTGTTTGTTGAACGGGGCATAAAGGATGGCGCGGCTTGTAAATGGCCACACCAGAAACATGCACTTGAAAAGTGGCCCAAATATATGGACAAAGAAACATCTTTTGTCATTTACAGTGGACAGAACATTACAGGGGTTTTCTTTGGATCCTCCAGCAGTGCTGCCCATAGGACTCTCTATGACAGTAGAAAGGTTCTCAGCTCCATCCAGGACAGTAGCTGGTAGTTACAAGTGGCTATTGTGTGGCTGAAAAGTGGCCAATGTAACTGAGTAACTGAATTTTTAATTTTATTTAATTTAATAAATTTAAATATAAATAGCCACATGTGGTTCACGTAGCTTTGCAGCAATTGCATGTCATGCAGTCTCTCTCTGGGAAAGAATAAGCTCTATCTCTTGTAATCAAAAGCTGAGATAATGGAAAGTAGTGTATTTTCACTCTTACTCTACACTGGGCATGATGAGTAACATTATGGGCATCACATAAATGTAAAGTGCATTTGTTGCTGTCAAAGGAATTTAAAATCTAATTGAAGGTGGAAGATAAACCCACAGGCGGCGGTAACAAATAAGGGAAGTATTTATATGTGGAAGTATGGAATTTAGGATGCAATAATGAGGGAAGAGTTCACAGAGCAGCTGGTGTGAAATTAACTCATTTACAACCCCAGCATTTTCTGAGTCTTTGCTAGGTACTGGGCATCCAGCTAATCCCTGGGCTAAGTTATACGGATACAGAGGGCTGCACATGGTGTGAATAGATGAGAGGCTAACAAAAACATAACTTAATTATTTAGGCTTGTTCTGAGTATGCACAGTAGGCCACGACCTTGGAAAAGGGACGGACACACGTCACAGACCACCTCACTAGCACACCCACTCCTGCTCATCATCTACGTGCCTGCAGCTTTCCTGGACTCATCACGGAGCTTCAACTTTTTGAAACTTCACAACAACCTGGACTGGGAGCCCTGTAACCTGAAACTATGAACCATTTTTTGGAGGGACAGAGGCTCTGAGAAAGGCCATCAGTGGACCGTTCTGGTGGAGATGGGCAGGGAGACTGGAGAGCTGATGCCCAGCACATGGAGCCACAGGATGGGGAGGAGACATGTGGGCATCCACACCGACAGACAGTCCAACACCCAGAACCCACTTTCTGCCCTTGAGCTTCAGGGAAGCACCTCCATTTCTGCAGAGGTGTCCTAGCAAAGCTGGTTCACCTCTGAACAGCTGAGGGTCAACAAAGCAAAGGCTAATAGGATTCGACAGGGCCACAGCCATGGGGTTTGTCCAGGCTTGTGACCGAGCAGCCATTTTGTCCTTAGGGTTAGCTCAAGGACCATATGCACACGGGCTCCTGCCCACCTCTCCCTGAAGCCCCCCGCCTTGTCACAGCCCATTCTTCTAATTCGCTGCGTTTATAAGAAGTGGTGATTATATATTTTCGTCTTCTCCCCCATGGCCTGCACCCTCCCTGAGGAGTGATAACTTCTGTCGTGCCCACTGCTGTATCTTCAGCCTCATGTGCAGCACTCAGTAAACATCTGTCAAATTGTGTCCAAAAAAATGAAAAAGGAGCGGATGCTGAACCTTGAATAAGTCCCTTGTGACTCTCCTGACATGTCCCCAAATCCCAGGTGACTGGAGTTGAGAGATGATCTATTGAAAGTTCTAAACTCTCCTGGAAATCAAGGTCTTTTACAGCTTAAAAAATACAACACCGCAAAGAAAATCAAAAGATGAAAGCAGTAGGAATTTGATAGCCTTCTGTCCTAGAGAAAGTAACTATATCCTATACTAGAATCAAATTTTCACCTCTGAATGTGGAAGATAGCAGGAAGAATCACAAGCTAGCTTATTCAATTCCTGAAATATGACTTTTTCTTAAAAAGTTGGGTTCGGAATGCCTCAAAGTGGTACTTACATGTACTATTTGGAAGAAATTGAAGGAAAGCACACACTACACACACACACACACACACACACACACACACACAGACACAAGCATGTTCCACACAGAAATTAACCAAATATTTATCAAGTACCTGTCATGGGACAGACATCATAAAAATCCTTGTCCTTGTGGAGCCTAGATCTGGTGCCTAGATCTGGTGTGGGAGAAACTAAACAAGTAAAATGTACAGCATGTGAAGGAGTGATAACTGCCACAAAGAAAGAAAATTTTAAAAACATATTTTCAATTTTAAGTAGTGTGATTGGGGGGAGCCTTTACTGAGAAAGCTGGGTTTTAGGGGAGTACTTTAAGTGGTGAGGAAGGGAGTGATGCAAATATCTGATGAAGGTGGTTTTCCGGTAGTGGGAAGAGCAAGTGCAAAGTCCCTGCAGCAGAAGGACATCTGGCGAGCTGGAGGAAGACGGAGGACTCGTGAGGAGGAGAAAAGCAGGCCAGGTGGGAGGTGAGTCTCATCTTCAGGGCTCTGTGGGTCACTGCGTGTACAAGCCCTTAATCACCTGCCTGAAACTGAGAGGTTCCAGAGTGTTTCGGAACTCAAAGTTCCCCAGATTTGTATAAAGTTAATGAATGTTTTTAAAGGTAGTTCTCTAATTAGAAGACATATTTAGCAATAAGTTAGGAAGGTAATGCTCTGCGTATTCTGGTTATTCCACAATCCCCCATGGGGTCTATGACAACACCTGTAATTCCTTACACGACAGAACTGCAGTGAAAGAGATGGACCATTCTCTCTCGGCTCTGGTCACATCCTGCTACATCCGATTTTGAGAATTCAAGTTTTGAGGAGCCCAGAGCTATGGAAAGGGTATTAGACCCTGTCCTGCAGCTGTGATTCCGAGTGAGGCGTGGTGCAATGAGTGTCGGAGCTGACAAGTGTGAACATGCCAGGCAGCTGCATCGAGACATGAGTGAAACAATCCCGGAGGGCTTTGTTTCCCACACCAGTTCTACAGAATACAATGAATGTCCCGTTTTCTGTGTAACCGAGACATACCACAGTGTGATTGCGTTATGGAAAATTTGCTCAGCGACCACTCCTTAAATTTTTAAAGTTTGCACTTTAATTAGCTATTTTCCCTAAGATCTTTCTTATGTCGGGTCCCCTCACAGGAGACCTACAAACTTTATGGGTGAAGTATTTTATTTTTTAACTTTCATGTTTCCCTGGTATTTCTTGAAAATCCCTTTTATTGTTTATATTACACATGGCATGTTGATATTACTTTATCTGTGGACTGTTAAATAAGTATCTATTTTGAGCACAAATAACAGTTGCTTCCACAGCTATCTCATTGCAACAGCTAATTAAAAAGTGACATCCAAAGCTATCAGAGTGATATCTGTACTCGACAAACTTCTAAACGCTGATTTCATTTTAACACGTTCTTTCTACTCAGAGACAGAATTCTGCTTCGTGCCTTTAGTGTCCTCAGTAGAAATTAAATGGCTAGAGTCATGTTTTGTTTTGTTTTCCTTTCATTTTCCTTATTGTAAAGTTGATAATTTCAACATTTTCCTAAAATCCAACATGGGGGACCAGGTCCCATTTCTTGCCTAGGAAAAAAATGCCCCGACAAATTGCTTTAAGGGCCGGGTGGGGTCCCTAGTGCGTGGGAAGAAGGCCCGCTGTCCACCTCAGTCTGATGTGCTGGGCTGCAGTCTGCCTGCCGGGGGCTCTGGTAGGGCTAGTCATCTGCTTGTCTGTGATCTGAAGTGATACCAATGGGACTGCTCTTTTTTTAAACAATTAAATACATTTCTTTCTGTGTAAATTCACTCTTTTAGATGGAAAGGAGATTGGCTGGAAGAAGAGCTGAGAGACCCTCCTTCCTCTAGTCCTGGATGGAGCGCTGACAGTGCGTGCCCCTGCCATCTGGCCCTAGAGGGGCGTCTATTCTCCCTAAACACGGTTCTGTGCCAGCTGAAGGGCATTGTGAGGATGCCGAGCGAGCCCCTGCCCCATCGGGGGTCCTGGCCCCCGCTCTGCATTACAGCTGGCGTCACTGATGTCCCTGGACGCCCTAGTGCTTTACTCCTCTCCTCTCCTACGAGGACCTCACGTCCAGGGGGAGGGCACTGCTCCTGCTGGTTTTCTGAGCCCAAGTGTACTGTGCCTGCTACACTTGAAGTACTTCAGAGGATCAGTACTCAACACTGTAGCTGAGATTCCTATGTCTTCTTTAAAATGCCAACATCTTACTTCCGTCTGGGACCATCATAACTGCAGAATCACCTTGGAAGTGATCCTAGGTCTGCTCAGCTCAGTCTGGCCCTCTCCCATAGCATCACCAATTGTGTTGAAGGCGGAGGTTCGAGAATTCCTCTTGCTCTGAGAATGCCCTTGTAGCCCATTCACAGCCAGCACTCCAAGAGGTCCCAGTGATTTTGTTTTTATTTTTTTCCTATTTCTCGTCATGAAACTTTCCCCCCAATAATCAGTGTTTCAACAATAATGGTAGTGTATTAACCAGGTATATGACACAGCAGAATTACCTATCTTGAAAATATAAATATTCAAACAATAACAGAACAGAGGACAAATAATCATGTTTCAAATTTGTCTAGTTATTTCTCAATCATTTACCAGAAATAGTATGATAGTCAGATATTTTGAAATAATATATAATTAAGAGATTTTAATGCCCTACTGGCTTGCTTTTGTAATTAATAAATTTTCACTTTTAAGAATGAAAACAAATAACTAAACATCATTCCTTCTGAATGTCCAGCCTCGTTGTAAAGTCCTAGACGCACACCACTCTTTTGCTGGAATGTGTACCAGGTTAGGAAGCAGGAAGTCTCTCCTAAGAGCTTTGTATCAGTTACACCACTCATTAGCCTTTCTTGATCTCCACTTTCCCATAATGATATTACCTATAGTGCCTCTTTCAGCTGGAAGATTTTATACATTTTTCCATCTACCTCTTTAAATAAGGCTCTTTGTGTTGTTACTACTAACATCCCGGCAATTAAAATACAAGGTGCTGAGACTTTTTCAACATTGCTAAGCCCTAATATTGTATTAAGGTGCCTGTGGTAGTTTTGAGGGAGAAAAAACTGTAAAACACAATTTGTAGCCTCTAGGAACTGTTTTTGAGAAATGACAAAAATAAATGAAAGAGTCAAATGGCAGTGTGTAGAGGGTATAAAATTGAATGTCCCAGGGGTGGTGAAGATAAGGAGTGTTCTAGGGTGAAGGCCAGGGTGGGAGGCCATTGTGTCCAGAAAGATCACGGAGCTTCTGGAGGCAGGGGCACCCTGACTGAGCCCGCCCAGTACACCCTGGGAAGCTGGATGGCCTTCTGCAAATGTTAATTGTACGGCACAACAAGAAACAGATGATAATAGGCCAAGAACACAGAAGCAACTCTGGGTCTTTGTAATGGAGAGACTTGAGCCAGACATTGATTAAGCAGGTGATAGAACAGGCTGACAAGCCAGAAATAGGGTGTGGAGGTAACTGGGACCTCGCAAGGCAGAGGGAGGCTCTCACACCCAGGCTGGAAGCAGTGCTCAGAGTCCATGAGCTGAAGTCCCTGCAGAGGCCAGAGTCCCTCCACCTCCCTCCCGTGCTTCCCTTTCCTGGAAGTCAGCTGTCAGGGAGCCTGCAGGGGAGGAGCCCCATGGATATGAAGGGAAGCGGGTGCAGGGCCAGCGAAGAGAGGGGCTGATGTCTATGGAACACCCAAGGGGGATGCCGTGCTTCACACAAACTACAAGAATTAATCTTGCCCCACATTCTGTGGCATAAATTTTAAAGTTCAGAAAATGAAACAACAGAAAGATTAAGTTACTCTAATATGGTTGCAAAACTACTAACTAGAAGAACGGAATTTGAGTTTTGTCTGATTCCGAGCCCTGGCTTTTCTACTGTACATACTAGAGATGCCCAAATGAGCAGGATCCAGTACGATGCAGTGATTATTGACAAACTGCTCTTTCCTGGATTGGAATATTGGTACAACATGCAACATTCTAGAACACAGGGGGCATTTTGTAAAGAACTTTGGGCTAAAACATAAACCTCACTGACTATTCTAGTGGTTCCTAAAACCATTATGGACGTTTTAGCTACACTTCTTTCAGGAGACAGATGTCTGCTGCTGTATGAGGGAGAACTTCAGAGAGTAGGCATATTTAAAAGTTCTGATGGAACATTCCAGAGGAAAAAAATAATGAGGAGATCAGGTTTTATCATGTGGTTGATATGCAATGATCTCATAGCAACTTCTATACATTGTTTGGAATTATTACCAACTTGATTGCAATGAAAAAGAGCAATCTCAATTACTTTTTTTAAAATTAAAAAAAAATTTTTTTTTAAATTTTTAAATTTATTTTTATTTTTGGCTGTGTTTGGTCTTTGTTGCTGCGCGTGGGCTTTCTCTAGTTGTGGTGAGCGGGGGCTAGTCTTCGTTGCGGTGCGTGGGCTTCTTGTTGCAGAGCACGGGGTCTAGGTGCTTGGGCTTCAGTAGTTGTGGCACGCTGGCTCAGTAGTTGTGGCTCACAGGCTCTAGAGCGCAGGCTCAGTAGTTGTGGAGCACGGGCTTAGTTGCTCCCCAGCATGTGGGATCTTCCCGGACCAGGGCTCGAACCCATGTCCCCTGCATTGGCAGGCGGATTCTTAACCACTGTGCCACCAGGGGAGTCCCTCAATTACTTTTTATAGAGCAGTCCTCTTTTCAAACGGCTTGGTGAGGTATCTGCTATCTTTGAAGCAATACCTAGCTGACCTCTGACCCACACAGCCAGCCACGTGGGTCGACTCCTTCCACATCTCTCTTATATCCTGCCTACAGTGTATGTTGAAGGACGTGTTGGTTACTCAGAGCACGTTTGAACAACACTAGATGTTTCTAGTGATTCTATGTTGCATATATGTATCAAGTACCAGAAATATTTTAATTGTGTATAATGTGTTTTTGTCCCAGCCCAGGTCTCATGATGTCAATCCCCAGCCTGGGTTCAGTGACCCAGGGTCCTGACTGGGAGGGGAGGTCAGAGAAAGGCAGTTTTATTCAGCTGCTAGAGGTACAGTGAATGCTGATGATACACATGTATGTACACATATAGAGATAGACATGGCAGTTTATCCTTAAAGCTGGTTTTGATTCAGAGCCATCATTAGGGAACACTAGACAAGACCACTTGGTTGATACAGGCAGAAAAGACTAGGAATAAAAGAAAGGCAATGGAACGCCCAGATATAAGCAGACAGCTGCTCCCCATCCCCGTTTCCCTCCAGCAGCCTTGCACAGACATGCCTTTACTTACACAGCCTTCAAGATTTTTAGGGGCTTGAGCTTTGCAGTTAGATCCCCTATATTAGATCCCAGGGATGCTTTTTGTACATTTCTCCTCAATTGCTTTTAAGAACCAATAATTAGCATTTCAAAGACAGGGGTTAGATATTAGCCAGAATGGAAGTGATTTGTGTATACCATGTATAGTATTACATTTATGGACTTATTTTTAGCTTCTTTAAAATGCTCTCATTAAAAATAAGATCATGACACGAATCAACTCATCAAAAGCACACATCTTTCACTAAGAGTTTATTTATTCCTGTCTTCCTCTTCATACAACGGACAAACTATTACAGGCTTATTAGCTGAAAATTGATGAAGGGAAGTTTATTTATTAGGTAACTGAATGCCATCTGTTTATTAAAGAGCTTCCAAGTTCAAACGAGGTCTATAGATCTTCAAAAAGTTTTAAAAATGTCTAACTAGAATCCACAATAAAACTGATTTTTTTCCCCTACTGATTATTTTACAGAAGAAATAAAATGATAGAAAAACAGCTCCATTTCATTTGGGCAGCTAAGATTACTAAATGTCAAAGAACACGCCCTATTCAATTAGTGAAGAACTTGACACTTTAACTTATGTGCCACTATAAAGTGACTACATGGGGGCAGTCGAGGCCACATATGACAGCCAGTCATCAAACATGTTTTAAATTCTTCCCATGGGAGTCAGAACTTCTAGAAATATTTTCGTCAAGGACACACACGTTTTTCCTGGAGCTTGGAGACCTCTAAATTCTAATCTTAGCTTTGCAACCAATGGCTAAACCCAGAAGATGGCTCTTAAATATCTGTGCACAGTACTGTCAACTGCAAATTGAAAAATGAACAACGGAGTTTCTTTTTTTTTAAACCCAACAGTTTCTCCTTTGGGGAAACATATCCTGCCCTTGCTTTGGCCACAGAGTTTAGATGGGTGCTACCAGCTCCTGGGCACCCATTCATCACGACCCCCTAAGCTAGTGTGAGGGTGGGCACTTGACCCAGGTCTCATCTAGGTTGATTTCTTTTAAACTGGAGTTGGGAAAAGACTCTTTTTTAATGCTCATGAGGTCTTAAGATTAGGAGGCCAGGAGTTTTTTAAAAATTTATTTACTTTATTTATTTTAATTTTTGGCTGTGTTGTGTCTTCGTTGCTGTGCGTGGGCTTTCTCTAGTTGCGGCGAGTGGGGGCTCCTCTTCGTTGTGGTGCGCTGGCTTCTCATTTCGGTGGCTTCTCTTGTTGCGGAGCACGGGCTCTAGGTGTGCAGGCTTCAGTAGTTGTGGCACGCTGGCTCAGTAGTTGTGGCTCGTGGGCTCTAGAGCGCAGGCTCAGTAGTTGTGGCTCACGGGCTTAGTTGCTCCCCAGCATGTGGGATCTTCCCGGACCAGGGATTGAACCCATGTCCCCTGCATTGGCAGGTGGATTCTTAACCACTGTGCCACCAGGGAAGCCCCAGAGCCCAGGATTTTAAGGGCCAGCTCCCCATCTCATGTAAAAGTTCGGCTAAGGGGGAGAAACTCACCACTGAAAGAAGCAGAAACCATGGACAAAGTCCTAGATTCCAGCCCCTACTGAGGGAAAGCCCATCCTGTCTTTTCCCCATTTAATCTTGGAAGACCCACTGCAGTCCAGCCAAATTCAAGTTGGCTCTCTGACATTGCACCTTGATCAAAGGTTTCTAAGGGCACCAAACTGAATGGGCTTTGAAATCCCTTCCACTTCTATGATTCTATTAGTTTATGGTCTAGTAAATGAAAGTCGAGGAACGATTTCTATGTAAACCTCAGTTAATCAGAAAATTGTATTAGCCAAAAGACTCGGTTTCACGAACATTTTAAGGATCTACAACAGAATAGTGCCCAACATACATTAGGACCTGTAAAAACAGCTGTTAACTGGCAGAGTGATTCTAGATAATTCAGATGTATTTATTGGTGGGAATGCACGTATAAAGACGTATACTCGGTTGTCAATCACAGTGACTGAATCCTGCAGGTTTGTGGTGGATGAGGTACAGTCATTTGGAGGAGTGTGGTCTGCATGATATTTACTGGGCATAAAATGGTAAATACTAAGTCCTCTATATCCTCATATCCTATGAGATGTTCAATACATTATGTACAGGCAGCTTTCATGAAGACTAAATGTCTACCTAAATGGAGCATCAGGTCCACATGAGGGGGAGAGGTTCTGCTGAAGCAGAAGAATTCCTGTCCTCCCTAACGGACAGGAATAAAACAAAGGGGGGAAAAGGTGGCGGGAGGGATCAGACACCATCTAGCAGAAAAATCAGGCCATTTTCCAGAGTAATAACAAAGGAATGTAAGGCATTGTATAAAGCAAATCTCTATAGAGACCCTCTGATAAGCTCGTACTTAAGATAAACTTTCAGAAAATTCATAAACTGAGGCTGAGAGTAAGAGCCTGGAAACCAAGGAAGTGACACCCTAACGTAGATCCAACAGGATGAAACAGTATGGAACAGCAAGACATCCTGCATACAGAAAGGAAGAAAAACACAGAAGAACCCTAAGAATTTCCACCAGTTCTTTAGTGAAGAGGAAATGAAAACAGAATCTGATTTTACATCATTTATTCTTTGTTCCACGAAGTGCACGTGAGCTAGCTGGAGAATAAAGAGTGTCTTACACTCAAGCATATTGCTTTCATCTCTTGGCAAAGGCATAATCATTCTCCAGTGATTCATGTTATGTGTTGATTTGTCTGTGTGCGTAAAGAGTCTCGAAACTAGAATCCAGTTAATTGGACAGAGATTTCTGGGCTGCCTAAAGCCTGAGAATTTTAGTCAATATTCTGATTCCAAGGGAGAACTAAATAGGGAAGACTCCCACATTAATGCTGTTGCATTTATAACATCTTATTTTTCACAGAAAATGTCATCACCATCATCATTGTCCAAGGGCTGTGCCCCAGGAGCTGCCTCTGAATCACGCTGTAAGAATGCAAGTCCCAGCTCCCTGGCTTTTGGCTGCCTGAGCTGGTCCTTCTTACTCAGACTCTCTGCCTTCGGCTCTTCCATTCGTAACGTAAGAAGTGTGTTGTAGTCGTGTCAGAGTTGTTGAACGGAATAAACCACTTAATGAAAATACCGCTCTGAATGCGGTGCTTGGCATCTGATGAGTGCTCAGTGAAGCTGGCTTCTGTCATCACTGCCTCCATCACCATCGTCATGCCCACTGCCACCAGCATCAAGAAGCAGAGCTCCTGTGCTTTCAGTCTGGAGTGACTGACACTAAGCAATTTCTGGGGGATAAAAACAATTTTGAATTTTTCCCTTTTTTTTTTTTTTGAGGGAAGAAGAACAAGAATGTCTACTTGAAGGAAGAATATGAGAATATCAAGGTTAGTTCATACTTAATTTGTCATGTTCTAAATGAGTGGCTCTGGAACTACTTTTCCCCAAAAGGGAAGCCTCCTGAGAAAAACTGGGAAGGGAGGAGACAAGCAAGGGTCTAGAAGGGCTCTCTGTCCTCTGTCACCTCCTTTCTTGGAGGAAATTACATAAGAAATGTCCTGGTGGGGAACTGCTGATGTATAGGGAAGCCGGCGATGAACATGGTCTCCTGATGGTCAGAGCGCTGGCTACATGTGGTCCAACAAGTGACACCTCATCGTCCAGTGCTGGTGACACGTGGTCAGCACATAATGACTGTAATCCACTCAGTGCACTCGCCGCCTATCACACACAAAGGTCTGGGCACATGCGGCCAGGGCCAGGCGTCTCTGTGCAGGGAGCGAAGACTCACTGAGGTGCTGGAAGGCCTCACGTGGATGGTGCTCTGTCACAGAAGGGAGCACGGCCATGATGAGGGTCTCAGCAGTGAACTTGGAACCTGTCCCTACAAGTTACTGCCGGGAGAAAAAGCATTAATGTAAAAACCACTTACTCTCATTTGGGGGCTTTGAAGTGAGGAGGCCATAAGAGTTGGTATTAAGATGATGACGTTTTGGGCACGGGACCCGCAGACACGTGAACACTGCCCTGGCCCCGAAGTCTTCCTGCTCCTCAGAGAGAAGCAGTCACTGGGGCTCCTCCCCTGGGGTCCTTGGCTCCCGCTGACAGACCAGCGAGGGGTGTGCGTGCACAAAGAAATCAAAGGGAAGCAAGACGACAACCTATGGTGGCGGTTGTGTTTTGAGACCTCCTCCAAAAAATCCACTAGTAGTGTTTATACTAGTCCATAGTGACTGTTGCTCAGGCAGCTGCTCTAGGCTGCGTCTCCCTGGTCTCGGCGGGTGGGCTGTCCTGCAGCTTCAGTGCCCTGATGACTTTCAGTTCTTCCAGCTTCTTCTTCTTTTCAGGACAGGTGTCACGTCTTCTGTGCCCTCACATGCTGCCCTCACAGCTGGAAAAGTCTGTGTGTTTCTTAAAGATGATAACAGTCTAATATGTTTCCCATTTTAGGAAAGAAGACCATCCTCTTTGGTGAAGGCTTTGGTCAATCTTTGATTAATTGAATTAAAGTCCATAGTAAATATCAGTATTAATTGCAGCTGACGTAACAATACAGTAGAGAAGTGTTTTCATTCTGAGTGTTTTTCTCCGCTGTTCATAATCCTTTATGCTTGGTTTGAAGTTCTTCTTTCACTCATATTTTTATATTGGCCCTTCAAGAGATTAAAAAATATTAAAATGTACATACAGCTGGATTTCCTTTCAAGATGTTTGTTAAATTCTGGAGCTTCATTGGGTAGGAGACTAAATCACAAAACCAAAAGCTTTGAAAAGCAAAATGGCCTTTTTTCCACATTCTTGAACTGTGGAGGAGATAAAGCTCAGAGTTCAGGTTCCGCCTTGCCCAGATCATGTGAAGCCCCGCCTTGATCACTGTTGAAGTGTTTGGAGGGCTACACCTCTGACCTAGGAAGTGGTGAGCCTTCCTGACTCATGTCACTTCTATTGCGTCAAGGTGATAAATCCTGCCAGCTGGAGGAAGATGCCATCATGTTTTTATACACGATGCTAGGCATGTGACCTGGATCAAGAAAGATGACAGAAAACAATCCCACAATAGACCCTCTCTCTCCAAAATAAAGACTTTAAGATAAGCATGATTCATATATTCAGCATTTTAGGGGAAAAGACCCAGATGACACAAAGATGAGAATTTCACTAGAGATGTCTTCCTTGGAGATGTCTCCATGTCCCAGTAGGAAACAAGTGCATTTTGGTTTGTTTGTCAGAGAAGATTTTCCTGGCTGAAAAGCCTGGGCATCGACTACTGTCCTAGATGTGTGGATAGAAACCGTGACACCTTCACCAGTTTCTTACTGTCTGTCAGCCTTTGTCTCCACGTCTCTAAGGGGGATCAGACAGTCCATGATGGCAGGTAACATATTTGCTGAGTTCCCCACTATCCTAGTGCCCAGAATCATGGTGCTCAAAACAGTACTTGGCTTCTCCACCAACTTAACAAACATTTGTTGAATAAGTGAATGAATGATTAATAAGATAATCATAATAAGATAACATAATAAGATAACACAAAGCACCCAGTTAGCATCTGCTGTATTTCAAATGTGCAGAAAATGGTGAATTGATTTAAAGTTAGGATTTTGATATGTTTGCACACAGCTGATGAAGCACGTTTGAGTACATTTGATGAAATTAATGAAATTCCGGCACAGAACTGCAGAGTGGTTTGGGTTTGGTGAGAAGGAAGGCCTCACTTGGATGCTGGTCTGGGCATCCTCTTTTCTTCTGAGCCCGTGAGGAAGGTCACGCGAGCTGGATAGAGAGCTCTGATCCTCAAAGATTTCATGACACACGGGAGCATACTTATTCCAACTCTAGTGACCACAAGAATGTGGAAAAAGGGACATTTTACCTTTTTCTGTGTGAACCTCAGGGAATCAAGGCCATATTTATACACTGATGATTTGTCAGATTTAGGAGTATTGGGAAATGGTGTCCTTGGTTTATACTTTAACACCATGGTAGCAAGCAGAGCGCTCCTGTGAAGTGCCACTCTCAGAGGGCTCCCTGAGAGTGGTCGTCCATGTGGCAGGCCATGAGGGGTGGATGCTTCGAAAATAAAGGTGGGAGACTTCCCTAGGAATGAGGGGCTTGAAAAACTCAATTAAACTTATATATATATGTGTGTGTATATAATAAATAGATACATTATAATATGGTATATATTAATATAAATATATATATATATTTCCTTGTTCAGTTGATCTGAAATACATTCTTCAAATTTAGGGAATAATAGTCTAACACTTTGTTCTTCAGAATACCTGGAATTAAATGCTTATCATGATGATAATGATGATAACAGCAACAATAATAAGAGCTAATATTTATTGATGGCTTTGGTACAATTCAGTATATCTTTATATCTATCTTCATCATCATTATGATCTATCTATCTCTCTGCATTGTCACCTAACATCTATCTACCTACCTACCTACCTACCTGTCTATCTTTAAATATTCAAACCATGCATGTAGGTTCTCAGTATCCTGGATTTATGGGTGTAATTTGAGGCACAGAGAGAAAGCAAATTCTCCAGGTTCACAAAGCACTAGTGGTGGGAGTCTTATTTGAATCCAGTCAATCTAACTGTAGAGCCTGGATGTTTTATGTGAACGGAAAATGAAACAAAGCAAAATCCTTAAGTTAGTGAATTCCAACTATCAAATCATGTGTATACGTATCAGTAACTGATAGTTATAAAATGGTATTCTATATTAAATCATGATGGGCTAAAGTACTTAACCAAGTGATGAAATACACTTAGTTACCAGTCTCATGGAAGCCCCATGACCTTCAATAATTCAGCTGTCAGTCACTTGGAGGAGAAAGTTAAAGTCCCAGCATCTCCAGAGGACAGAGTCAGCTTGGGAAGGAACCAGGACTCACCTGGGAAAGTGGGGAGGAGTAAACTACTGATGGAACTAGAGATGGAGAGGGGGATGGCAGGAAGTTGATGACCCAAAATATAAATCCGAATTTCAGGTCAGAACAGCTAAAATGGGGCTTATTTCTCTGTGTGTACACATACACACAGACACACACAATGTGTGTGTGTGTATATATATATATATTTCTGAGATTATTTAAATCTTTCTTTCACAGATATAATTTGAGTAAACACATTGACCACATCATATTAAAATAATCTAATTGTCACAGCTTTCACTTCTCCAAACAGCTTTTGAAAACACACAAACTTGACAATTTATACAAAGCTTCTTGAGAAGATTTTAACAGACTTTTTATAAGCAAATGAACTAAATACGATGGAGCTTTCTAAACTGAACTTCAAAAGCAGCACAAAGGTCTGTAAACAAAAAAAACGATATCACATTTCATGCATTGACTAACAATTTGTGGGGGTCTGAATAGTTTAATCCATAGAAGAATTCACAAACCTTTGTAGAAATAGAAAAAAAGTATCTTAACCCTAGAGTGAATGAACTTTGTGATTCCTTTTGGGGGTCATTTCTTTTCTGGTGAATGCTTTGTGGATTATAAGTATAAAGAATGAGCAGAAATTTTTGTATTATTCATTTTGAAGGCTCTTTTTATTAAGAGAAGAAATGAAATTCAATGAAAATCATTTTGCTGATAATTATAGTGAAATATGAAGTGCTCTGAATATATTCTATTGCAGGCAACAGAGAAGAAATGGCTCTATCTGCTCAATGCCTGATTTAATGGATGGGCTCCACGAAGTTTGGTCCTGGCTCATTTCTACACACAGTCATCACAGGGATAGTTGGTGAGGTTGCTTCCAAAGGGGAATTTGGTTCAAAAGATCAGGAGAATCACGGAAAATCTTGTTTTAGTTCCCAGAGGCTTAACACTTTGTGAGTTGTTATTGGACAGCATCAGTTAGCAGTGGTGGCTGACCTGTGATGTAGTCTAGGCAAACCATCTTGGTGGTCACAGGGAGCAAAGAAAATCATGACATTGTGTCAGACTGAGGTCAGGGATATAGCCACAGGCCATGGTTTTCAGGGAAGAAACAGGTAGGATAGAGTCATAGGTAGTTATATTCAAATAGTCCTCACATTGTTTAGTTCCAAATGTCAGCCCTTCATTTTTTCTAACCTGCCTAATACAATCCTGCTCTTTCTTTTTTTTTTTTTTAAGAGACTAATGAAGAGAATACTTATGCCAAACTAGGTATAAGTAAATGAAAGCAGTAGTAAATAAGTAAAGATTTTTAAAAACATGTTGGGATGTAGATCCCAGACATACATTGTGTCTAAAATCAGGAGCTGCCTCAGAGGAGACCCACAGGCTGCAGCTTCCTGCATTTGTCCCAGGCTGCTGACTAGATGCTCGGTGCCCAGGGACCCTTGGGATACAACTTTCATTATACAGAGGTGTAGCAAAGACAAGATAAGGACTTTAAGATACGTGGTTGGAATCCAGGTATGGGTATTGTGTCTTAGAATTCAACTGATTATTTTAATTATGAATAATGGAATTGAGAATCTTTTGATAAGGTAAATTAAGACCTAGAATATACATTTTTAAAACCAACATAACTTTCAGAAGATTTAGAGCGATATAGATCATATACAAGCCAATCTGTTACATATTCTTAATCTAAATAAAGGTGAGATTTAAAATTCAGAATGATAAAGTCCCTAAAGAATTTTTTAAATTGATTTTATTGTTTTTATTAGATTCTATTTATAATTTTTCAGTTGCAACACTCCTTAGCAGTTAAAAAGCCCAACTTTTACATTAATATACAAGAAACTATACAAACCAGAAGCGAACCCCAGAAACCTAATTAACAGTAATAGTTGGACTTAACACCCAGCAGTCCTGAATGTAATCCTTAACTGTTTTTAGTTATGCCACTGAGGTAAGTGGGTTTCAATCCCATTTCCTAGATAGTCAATCTGCCGTTTATTAGATGTGAGTCCTGCAAGTGACTTGCATTTTCTCATCTGTAAAGTGGGGATAATAATAATACCTATACTGCAGAGCTGTACTGCAGGTTATATGAAGAGAATACACACAAGCCAGGCACACCTGTGAGCACCCATAAACAGTTACCCACTATTATGAAAAACAACGGCAGTGAGAATTCTGAGTGACATAACTGAAATACTAACACACACATAGAGTATGAGTGTGTGCTTCCATAAGGAAATCAATTTAGCCTTACTTACATTATATTATGTCTACTGATAGACTATCAGGAGATGTCAAATCAGTCTGTGTGTGTAGGTTGTCACTGAATTCCACTAAATATGAAATGCTGCCATCAAAGGGAAACATGGAACTCGTGAAGTCCTAAAGGCAAGGTTGCAGGACTCCATGGTCAAAGATTTCCAAGGAAATTTATAAATCGAGAAAACCAAGAACCTCCATGTTAGCTTGCAGGAACAAATCAACTTATATAGATTCTCATGTGGGCAGCTTGGGTTCTGTGGCAATGCCTCAAACAAGCTGAAATTTATTGGATTTGTTTCATCTGTTCAGGAGTCTCTGATTGTCACCTCAACACTTTCTGAAGGGTTATCTTCTACTTTAATGAAGATAAAAAGGTCGGAAATATCTGGGATGGAAGGGCTCTGTCAGATTTACAACCGGGAAGATGCAAGCCTTTCAGCTTACAATGCACTGACATGATTTAAAATATATGAATGTTGGACCATTTCAGTTTGATTTAGAAAACCTCAGATGAAAACCAAAATCATCACTCCTGTCTGTGTACAAATGATATTAAAATTTATCAGATAGATCCTTCTTGAATTAGTTTACTATTTAAAACATGAAGAAACTCCCAAGAATGTGAATTTACTAATAACCTTCCTGTACATTCAATATCTGGTCAAGATTTTGGAGGTGACCGTACACATCTGCCACAAAATTCTCTTTGCTTGGACGCAATCAGTACTTAAAAATAACATCTTTTTCTTATTTACACATAAAGCCACTTTTATGCAGTGCAAAACGTCAGTGCCAGAGAAAGAGCTCAGAAAAATTAGGGAAATATAGTCAAAATTTCTCAGTATGAGTCTAGTCAAACTTTGATGGTGTTACCTACCACAGCGTTAGAATGTCTTGTCCATCCTTTAACTTCTCGTGTGAAATCAAGAAAAAAAATGGAAAAGAAAATAGCATCAACTTTGTATAATAACTTGAACTGTGTTTTATTATCATTGCTGTGAACATATTTCAGCAGGTTGCTGTCTGAACTCCTCTGGCCTGTTTCTACATAACTGATTTAAAACAGTTGAGGCAGGCGTTGGAAGTTGATCAAGGTAGGAAGTAATTAAGATTTGTTCTCTTCTTGCATTTTAACTGTAAAACAGGATTTCATGCCTTTCAATCCTATTAGTTTATTTGGTATAAGTGACCTTCCCAATTACCTTTCTCAAGTACAGGATGCTGGGCTGTGTTTATCATTAGCAGAGAGAGCTATGCGACTTTTAAACCTATTTTCTGATTCAAATTTAGTAGATCTAATGAAAAAAAATACCTTAGGCTTTGCAGCTGCATCCATTTGTACATGCAAATTCGGTAATTGCATCTATAAATTGAGTAAACTGTACATGAAAACAAGCTTTTAAATGTTCAATTAATCAGTGTGCACAAATCTCCCAGTGTTCTTGCTACCAGCAAACTCTTCAACAGATCTTTCCTAGGAGCTGAACGACATTCTACTATTTCATTCCACATGCAGCAAGCTTTCTTACTTCCCGTTCGTTGGCTCTTGTTCATTCATTCAAAACTATTTCCTACACACTGTGTCAGGCAGTGAGATTCTCTGGTGAAGAAGAAGGGCAAAACCTCCATGTATCTCAATTCATTATCTAATGCTGAGTAAATAAACATCGGGGATTTAAACTAAAGTTACTTATCCTCTGGTTTTGTTTCTTCAGTCCTCTTTCTTCCATGTGGCCCTCAAAAGTAGCAGAATTATCATTCTACAAAAATATTGAAGCATTGGGATCCAGTTTTCACTTTCAAGGATTCAAATTTGAGCATTTGTGCAAAATAATTTGTTTTTTTGACAATTTCCTTGTGTGTAAAATGAGGGGGTCAACCAGACCTCACTGTGTCGCTCTCACCTGGGACGCTCCATGAGCCCACACGCTACCTTTGTCTTTCACCGTCTTCCTCCCTCACAGTGTGGTGGTCCAGACGGTACTGCTAAGACTAGGATATGCCCATCCACCTCTCAGGCAACGAATGCCTTAAAAAATTGACTCTAAGGAGGCAGATCTGATGATGGAGAACCTGAGTTCCTAACATGCTCCAGGTGATGCTGGTGTTCTCTGCCCCTGGGATGCGTGGCCAGGGACTGGCTTAGCCTGCTCCCCACCTCTGCCCACCTGGGCTTCTACTTATAGATTGGTCTTGGGGAAAAAAAACCAGAGTATAGTTAGAAAGAGGAAGGTGTTCTTAATGAAGGTAAACACAGGCATGGACAGTGGCCTATAGTCAGGTGCACATGACAAGAGGAAGGCCCTTCTACGAACTATACTTTGTGGTGGTCACACACACGGAGGCTCAGAGGATGAGAATTTAGCCCAGCGTCTTCATTACAGGAAATGACAGGAGCTACTGTGTACTGCTTACTGGTGAAGAATGTCTTCTGAGCGCTTTTCTACATCACTACAGTAGAATCCTTTTCATTGCCTGTGTCTGACATAAGAAAACTAAGTCTTAAAGCCGTTAAGTAATTTCTCCAATTTCATACAACTACTGAATGGTGGAGCTGCAATTCTAAGGCAATTCTGTGTAACTCCAGAGCCTGTGCTATGCAAAATTCTTCCCATTATCACTCAGCACTATCTCCTTCCATATCTTGATACAATGACTGGTTTGGTGGTAGAAGGCACATTATGCAGAGAAATGAAAGAACACTGATTTTATCAGCTTGATATTATTTAAAACATCAACATTGGGCATAATTCATGTTTCTTGAAATGATGACCTATTCAAGAATTTGGATTTTTACATTTCTCAGATTTAATGAAGATATAGTTCAACGGATACAGCATTCTATGAAAGTTCCTGTTAATATGTATGCGTAACAGGAAAAAAGTGTCTCAAGTGCTCAAAATGTGCATTTGGTTATGTGGTTCTCAAAAATCCTTTCTAAAGTAAAAAAATCATCTAGTCATAGCATTTGGGACAAAAAATTCTGAGAATTATTTTTGTTATCTACTTCCATTGGGAGTTGAAGAAACTTTATTTTCTTAAAAGTAAAAAATGTAAGGGCTTCCCTGGTGGCACAGTGGTTAAGAATCTGCCTGCCAATGCAAGGGACACGGGTTCAATCCCTGGTCCGGGAAGATCCCACATGCCGCAGAGCAACTAAGCCCGTGTGCCTCAACTACTGAGCCTGCGCTCTAGAGCCCGCGAGCCACAACTACCAAGACCGCGTGCCACAACTACTGAAGCCTGTGCACCTAGAGCCCGTGCTCCGCAACAAGAGAAGCCACTGCAATGAGAAGCCTGCGCACCGCAACGAAGAGTAGCCCCAACTCGCCGCAACTGGAGAAAGCCCACGTGCAGCAATGAAGACCAAACACAGCCAAAAATAAATAAATTTATTTATTTAAAAAAATAAACAAACAAACAAACAAACATTTAAAAAAATGTAGGAGTACAAAAATAAAAGGGTATCTTCAGTTCTGGATGTTTTCTTCCTCCTCTGTGCATGTAACCTTTCTGAAGCAGATGGAACGCTTTGTCTCCAGAGTTCTCCTTCTGAAAATACAGGGAGAGCTAATCGTGTTTATCACCTGCTCTGATGTGATGGTGTGCGGTGACCCCAAAAATAAACGCTGATTTTTCTGGAAGCATAGTTTAGGGAAAGACTGATTTCCCCTTTCCTCCGCCTTTTCCAGACAATAGAGAAATACGTTTGTTTAGTTGTCAACGTCATACATTAATAAGGACATAGACAAGGTGGGATTTTTAAAATAGTAGCTGGAAGGGTGAACGTCTTGTGAGTGAGTGTTGAAAGAACTGGGAACATGGGGGGTGGTGCGCGGAGAACTGGTGGAGGTGCAATAAGTGTTCCAAGCATATGAAGGGCTGACCTCTGGAAGAGGAGGGCGACCCCTTCTATCTGGCCTCCACTGTCCACTAAAACCTACACGCTGACGTCAGAGCAGGCAGATTTTGGATCCCTATGAAGACGCTGCCCCTCGTCAGAGCTGTCTGAGGGTGAAACCCTGCGTGGGCTGGTGCAAGGTCTAGGAGTCGGGCATGGACAGAGGCTGGCCCCACAGAGCAGGACTCTGTGAAGGGTTTAAACATCGGGGGCACTGGACAAGGGCCTCTGTAAGCCCCTTGCCAATATGCAGACTGGGGCGCTGTGGTTTGAAGCTATTTACCTATAGGCAGGCACTGGTAAGAGTCAAACTGGTTTAGGCAGAAAAGATCTGGGGCAAAACCGTGAACTATCAGGCTTTTATTTTTTAAAATTTTCCTTCTTCTCATGTACCCTTCCCGCATGTGTCCTCTGCTTTCAAGTTTCTTTCCATCCACTCGGCAAGTTCTTCTCTTCTGATGGCGTGTTCCGTCCTGGAGTTCAGGTTATTCCACTGACCTCCACTCCAGATCAGCAAACCTGCCTCTCCTTAGGCCCCGACAGACCAGGTAAAAGCGGGCCTCAGGAGTGCCTGGAAAGCAGCCCTGCCAGCATGTCGGGGTACATTCATCTTCTCAGGCAATGGTCAATGTGTGGCTGTTATAAGAGCTTCAGTCACAACGACAAGCCGGTGGGGGCCTCTTTTAGGACCACATTACTCTAGCCATGCAGCAGTAGTCCTCTGTCTTCACTGGCCACGGCCCCTGAGTGTGAGCACATGGGGAACAGTAACAGGATTCTGGGTCCTAACAGGTCTAGACTGCATGACTGGACAGTGCAAACCAGAGCCTGGCAGCCTGAGAGTTACCACTGGCTGGGATGACTGATTAGGCCTTATCCTTTCAGGAAGGAGAGACAGCTTCACACATCAATCCCAGGAACATGCAGAAATAAGAGTCAAGAGGAACATCAACATGTTTAGAGGGAAAATGAATATCAATCTCAAATCCAGCTTCTGAGAGAAATAAAGGCAGTTTTATAAGTTTTACAGGTAGCATAAATGTAAGGACATACACTAATTAATATTCAAACAGACTAAATAACCAACAAATAGGCTGTCTGAATCCCAAACGTATTTTCAGAATTCAGATTTATTTGATGCTATAGTGATTATTTTCTGAATCCCTTCAGGTCTACCATTGCAAGTTTGATTTTTAACTGATTAAATAGTCTCTTAGTTATAAATTTCTCAAATAATTATGGTGCAGAAACAATCTTCCATTACTTATTTGCTGATACATGACTTGGTTTGGGTGAAAAGCAGGAAGATTTATTAAAGAAGAATCAAGTAGAAGAACATTTAATCTTAATGTGTACCTTGATATAGTTCTTAAGTTATTCAAAGTTGTCAGTTTTATATTCAAATCAGAAACTGCTCTAAAATTGGCATTAACTATATATTTGTATTTATGTATTTTATTATGTATTTGAAAATGGTATTAAAATTATGACTATTTTTTAAAGACTTAAATATGTATAACTAATGCATAGGCATTAAATATGTATGTATAAGCAAATGACCGTGTTAACATTAATTAATTAATTTTTAACATCCAAGTAGGCCATATAGCAAGGAATATTACCACATAAAGAGAGACTTTTTTATTATATAAAAATAGATAATTCATCAAGAAGAATTAATGTGCATGGAACTAATCACAAAGGTTCAAGATAAATCTGACAGAACTGAAAAGGGAAATAGGCAAATCCAAAATTACTTTTGGAGGGTTGAACACCTCTTTCTTAGTAATTGATAGAATAAATAGACACACAGAAATGAGAGCCCAGAGCCCTGAACAATACCAACATGCTGACTTTACCTAGCTGACATTTTGTAGGATACTCCACGCAAGAGCAGAGGAATCACATGGCTGTGAAGTGCACATGAAGCATTTGTCAAGATATGGTCCTCTTGGCCATAGAACAAATATCACCACATGTAAAGGCACTGAAATTATACTAAGTGTGTTCTCTGAACGCAACAAAACACAACAGAATTAAACTAAAAATGTCAGGAACACAGAGGTATCTTGACAATATCCAAATATTTGGAAATTAAACAACATTCTTTTACATAATCCAATAGCCAAAGAAGAAATCTCAGGGAAGTTATAGTACATCTTAATTGAATACAAATGAAGCAGAATTCATCAAACTGGGTGAGATGCATCTAAAGTAGTGCCTGGAGAGGGCTTTAATTCAAGAAATGCTTATATTAGAAAATAAAACATGGTCTCAAATCAGTGGTATAAGTTTCCAAATTTTGAAAATAGAAAAAGAAAAGTTAATTAAATACCAAGAAAATGGAAAAGGGAAATTATAAAGAGCAAAAATCAGTGAAGTAGAAAACAGAAAATTAGAGAAAATCAGTGAAACCAAAACTGACCTTTTGAGAAGATTAAGAAGATTATTAAAAGTCTAGCTAGAGTGATCAAGAAAAAAAAGGACGCAAGTTTCCAATATTAGGAGTAGAAGAGTGAGCTCACCATAGACCTTAATGGCATTAAAAAGATAAAAGAATATTAAGAAACTTCAAGGCAATATATTTGATAGATTAAATAGAAAGTATGCAGTCTCACCCAAGAAGAGACAGATGACCAGAATCACCATGATTCCACTAAAGAAAGAAAATTCCCGTTTCAGATGTCTTCCCTGGTAAAATCTAACAAATAATTTTTGGAAGAAATAATAGCCATTCAACACAAAGTCTTCCAGAAGATAAAAGAGGAGAGAACACATTTCAACTCATTTGGTGAGAATACAACTACTCTGAAAGCAAAACCATAAAAAAAATTACAAGAAAAAATACTACAGAACATACATTGCTGATGTAAATGCAAGATAGTACAACCCATTTTGAAAGCAGTTTGGCAGTTTCTTATAGAATTAAACATATACTTATCATAAGGCCCACTATAGGTATCTACTCAAGTGAAATGAAAACTAAGGACACACATGTGCATGAATGTTTAATCATAATCACCAATAGATGGGGAAAAGAAAACAATGCCCACCAAGTTTTGAACAGATAAACAGATGACGATGCACCTGTAATAGAACAAGACCCAGCATGGACATCACGTGATTCACACAACAGCACTGATGCATCTCAGAAGGTCCATGCTAAGTTAAAGGAACCAGATGCTGGAGGTTACATTGGTATGATTTCAGTTACAGGTTGTTCCGAAAAAGGCGAAATTATAGGGAGAGGAATCAGACCAGTGTTAATCAGGGGCTGGGAGCGGGGAGGGGATTGACTGCAAAGCTGAATAAAGGAACATCTAGGGTGACAGAAATGTTACGTCTTGTTTGTGGTTGTGGTTAAAAGGTCTGTAAATACATTTGTCGAAGCTCATTAACCTGTACCCTTAAAAAGAGTGCATTTTACCATTTGTCACGTGTCTAACAAGCTGATAAAAAAGAAACTGAAAACTCTCACTATAATGTGGTACATGGATTGCAAAGAGAGGAAGATGCATGTGGTGGAAACTAGTGAGGTGGCTGGTGGCAGCGAGCCTGTCCAGGGTCACTCCTGTATCCAGTTTGATTGAACTAATTAAGATGTGCAATACGCCTCCGCCCTTCTGTAATTCCATAGCATCAGCCATTTTCACATGCCCTAAGAGAAAACCCTAAAACATCTAAGCAATGTCACATTTTAGCAGAAGAAGCCCAGAATATCATCTCAGCTTAACCAGTGTTTTTATTCAGTAGGTCCCCCACCCCTGAACAAGTAACTGAATGTAAAGATACTGAACCTGGATTCAGGCTTGAAAGAGGCTCCCGGGTCACAGTCTCATGGTAACAATAGGAAAACTTACCTTAACACCTCTTCCTTCTCTGACTGTAAAAAAGAGAACGTTTTCTTTTGCTCTTACTGGCACTGTCTCCGGGGACAAAGCAATAGATGGACTGAACTCTTCCTGTCCAACGGGGTTTTTAGATACTTTTGATAATGGACTTAAACGAATGACTTTTCCCATATATTTCAGTAAGGGTGACTGATTTTCACCCTTTTCCTACTTTTATTCAGAGTCCTTTTGCATAAAATACTTTTCATGAGCCAACATCTTTTACCGGAGTTTATTTGTCTGTGGAATCCCTGAGTATCTTGTAATACTTACTTCTCCACTTTCAACTTCAACGATTTATCACGCCCCGTGCTGACGACTGCCACCAACCCTAAGAGCCTGCAGAATCCAACCCGTGAGAGAACCCTTGACAGTCTGGTTGCACTTAATACGTCTAATGCAAATGTAATATTCTCACAATTGCTTTCGCCCTCCCAGTAGCCCTGAATTATTTAGGAATAACCTCATATCTCCCTAAGTAAAATACAGCTACTCCAATGAGCCAAAGCAGGAGCAGTGGTCCCAGGTCAGCCGGGAGACAAGTGCTGAGTACACACACCCCGCGCCAGGGGGCTGCTTTCCTGGCCCACAGTCACGATTCCTCACACTCGGGCAAAGTCAGAGAACCGCTGCTCCCCACCTCCCGCCTTGCAGCATTGTTTCTCCTTATGTTAGAAGCAGGCACGCACGCATTCCACGTCGACGGAGCATCTATCTGCTCACACATCTGCAGAACAAGGAACTTGAGGACCCTGTGGCCCCTTACCAGTGCAAGGCCACCGGAGTCCGCGTCTTGGAAGCTGTCGCCCCTCAAGGTGGACGTCAATCCTCCCACAGCGAGGCATGTCGTGTGTCCGGCTTCTTCAACTTTATGGAAAGCTGCCAACTTCCCCTGGGGTTAACCTTGCTCCCCAGAAACATGGCAAGGAAAGTTATCCAGGTGTGACACTGGCTTTAAACCTGGAAGAAGCAAGTTTGAATTTCAGCTCTTCACTTAATCCATCATGCTCAGAGTGCTCTTCTATAAATAGAGCATAACAATAATTACCATAACAGGCTATTGGGAAGATTTGAGAAAATATCTCTCAAGTTCCTAGCACAGTGGCTTATGCACAGAAGATGCTTAATGAACAGTAGCTACTGCTATTTCTGTCAACTCTGGGATCTTTTAAAATAATATCTGTTTAAGTGATATTTATCATATCTTAATAAATATAACAGTAAGAAAAATGGCAGTGTGATTTTTTTACATGGGTGAACCATACTAGGCAATCCATTATTATTTTTGTTTGGGGGGGCGGGCAGAAGGACCCATGCAGACTTTATTCAGGTACGGAAGACCTTTGTCACTTCAGCAATCTTACAATTATCTACGAGGCATAGAGTCGTAAGTGTGGAGACTCGTCTGTGTCCACACACACCTCTTGGCCACATCCAGGGTCCCCTTGTCCACTGGGAGAGACGAGAAAGGGACTGGGCACCAGAAAGCACGTGGGCGACTGCTTGGCCTCACACTCAGACCTGGTTTTCACTCCTTTATCAGCTGCCAACTGCCTTCTTCTACGAAGGAGATCGTGTTACAACCTCGTGAGAGATCAGAGACCAGCAGTCTCTCTCATCAGAGGTCTGGGTTTAGACAACATAGAGTTGAAAGAACAGAGTGCGACCCCTGCCTTGGCCCATTCAGGACATTCTAACAGGACACCACAGACAGGGCAGCTGATAAACAACCAACACTGATCCCTCACTGTTCTGGAGGCTGGACATCCAGGATCAATGCGCCTGCAGATTCTGTATAAAGGAAATTCGTGACCAAGGACCTCTTTGGCGGAACTGGGTAACTTTATGACATAGGTGATACTTGAATTGGATCTTGAAGGATCAGCAGGAATTTGACAAGCAGAAAAAGTCGATCTCTGAAGGGGAGGCGCGTGTGCCAGAATGAATAGTGTTGACTTTGGGAGCCACAGTCCTAATAAGGCACAGCGGGGTGCTGGCCAGCTCCCCTCCTCAGGACCCAAGGACGGGGGCCAACGGGGCAAGCGGCCAGGGAACCACTCAGGGCACCGTGGCCCTCCAGGAACAGACAAGAGAGCAGATCCAAGCTGAAAGCTGAGAAGCGTTTCTGTGCAACCCAGTTCTGAGACACTGGCTTGGCTCTCACAGGAGATCAGCTTCGTGTGGGATTTCCTCTGAGAGTCTCCTAATTACTTTGCAGTCTAAACATCCCCCATTCTGTTGTCGGGATCGCTGTGGACAGCCAACTCCATTCTGCTAAACAAAACCAATGATTTGGAAAAATTACAGCCCTGGATGCTATGGCTGGCACCGCAAGGACACCCTCCCTGCTAACGGTTAAAAAAGAGAAAAAATCGGCTGGCGCAGCAAACCAGGAAGGCCTCTTTGTCAGTGCAGAATGCGGTGCTCCTTTGGAAAGGGAGTAGACAGAACACCGTGAACTTGCATGAGCTAACCGGGTGGTGGCATCTTCAAAGGTGGTGGTTCCTTCTTTTTGAACAAAAATGGCACATTCCACTCCCCAGTGCTGACCAACCACGTGTAAGTGCTGGTTAGCAATGTGTCCGCGATGGCCAATCCCTCTGAGGGGCTGGACGTTTGTAGATGCAGGGCTCCTCTTGCTAGCGACTCATCAAAACACAGGCCTGTGAATATCTGAGTCATCAAATCTGAAGCAGGACGCTGAGTGTCACTTGGATTTCTGCCCCCCTTCCTGAAACTGGCCTGAGATTTCGCAGTTCCTGAAAGGAGGCATCTTGACTCAAAAGTTTTGCCACTTGATACTTTCTTAATATTCTACATACATACCGTAGCCCAAGCTTTTTCTCCCACAGACACAGTTACTCCCGTGAATGTGCACTTACTCAAGTATGTGGGTACAGACAGGGCACTCAGGCTTTCCCATCAGAGGCAGGAGAGTGAGCAGAACGATACTCTGACAGACCTTGTATTTCTTTCATAACAAGTATAACAATAATAATAACAGCATAAGCGGCATCCTCTCTCCCTCTGATTCCCTAAGGTGTGTGGCTGTGAGCAGGTCTCAGTCTTAACTCAGCTCCTCAAACCGGTGCAAAAGCAGATGAGGGATGACTGGGAGTTTAATAAGAGCGGAGTCTGTGGTCACCGAGGCAGGTCAAGTCTGCCCTCTGGCCACAGGGATGAGCCTGGTGTTTCCTCCACGGGATTGTCTTTCAATAAGCAGAGTCAGGAGTTATGTTTCAGCCAACATCTTTTGTCACATGATGTTTTTCCCCAAATTGTTCAAGCAGAACCGGTCTGGTCTCACATCCAGACACAGAAGACCTGTCTTATTCCGGAGCATTCCATGTTTCTACTGTTCCTCTTTTCAGAAGATTGAGGCACAAACAAAACAACACTGTATTCCAGGTTAGGGTTTTGCTCTATTTTGTGTACTGTTTTCCTGATTTCATTGACTTTCAGTACTCTGGATGGGGAGAGAGAGACATGGGCCTCTGTGACAAGGTCCTGTGCAGCTGGGAGGCCGGCACTGTTGCACAACCTCACTGTCCCCCAAAAGGAGAAATCATGGCCCTTGGCAGTGCCACTTGGGCAAAGCCAGACCGCTCCTGGTCCCTCTTCATTGCATCTGCTCCTATTTTTTTTTTTGCTCCAAAGGTGTGTGAACTTCTCTGCTGGACCCCTGGACTTCAGGAAGGCTCTCGAGTCCACAGGTGATCATCTAAATTGGGGGGCAGACAGTAGAAACTCTTAATCTTCCATGATGACATCACTCCTAACTGCACATTTTGATCTGAGGCTTTGGAACCATCCTAACTATGGATTTCAGTAGTAGAATGATGTCAGCACATTGTGGGTAGAATATCCAAATAAATGGGAAATCAACATGAAAGCATGGTAAACCGTAGAATTTTTTAGGACAGAGGACTTTGGGCTTATGCTGAACACGTTGCATGGATGGAACCAGCTGTGGTGTTTAGACAGAGCCCTTTGGGGAAAATAGTTTCCAAGAAAATTGTTTATATTCAAAAAAGGTTATTCCAAAGACCAAATGAAATGTATAGATTCTTCCTTCGGAGACCAGACAGCCTGGGACCGCAGTGTGGCTGGCTTAGAGATTTCAGGGGCTCTACCCTCGGTGCCGCCTGCCTGCAGCAGGACCTCACTCATGAAGACATGGAAGCTCAGGAGTGGGCTTGATGATGTCATTTCTTACCTCCACTTCCGCATAACTTATCAGCTCAGCAAAACATAATCTAAAATAAACTCAGGATACTGTCGCATGTTTATCTGTATGATCAAATGTGTTTATACCCTGACTCTCAAATAAGACTGAGGGCAAGTCCGGAGGTCTTCAGTCAGAGGAAGGACAGGTCAGGTGGTCTTACATCATATGGCGGACACAACGTATTCCTAATACTGGAGAAAACAGGCATGAGCCTCACTCACAGGTAATGTAAATCTGTTCAGCAATCTGCATGCTCCTATTCTGCGGTACTCACAACGCTTTCCACTTCCCTGAGCCCACATGCCCCTATGTGCTTCCCAGACTCCCTGAGGTTTTTCACGACATCCTCTAGAACAATCACTCCACAACCAGCACCCTCCGTATTGTATTCACAAGCTCTCATCAGAGCACACGTATCACCTTCGTGTCTTAGCTCAAATCTAACTCTACTCTTGAAGCTCTCTAGGAACTGAAACCAGTTAGTGGCTTTACATGTTCAGTATGTGTCAGTGTCCAAAAAGAGCATGTGTCTTTACAATTCCCCTCTTCGTAAAGCCAGACTTTTCATCCTATCCTCTCTCTATTGTCTGCATGATGTAGACCCTCATTCATCAAAGACGTTGGCCCTTGGTCCATAGTCTTTTCCCCAACCTAAGTGTAGCTACTGCTCTGTGTGATCTCAGTGCTTGGAGACCCCGGCTTCTAAGGGTGAACATCTCAGTGGCCGCCTCACCCATCCTGCTTACACAGGCCGCAAAGAAAGTCTCGGGTCCTGCTACTCCCTGACAATCCTCCTCATCTAAACTCACTGTCCAAACCTCTCTTCCTCTCAGATTGCTTTTCAGTCATTCCTGTTACAAACCTCTGATGATTCCACTGGGTGTCTAGTCCATCAGAGACTCTTGTATCCAATTTATCACCACTCTCCCTTCTTCATGTTCCTCTTATGGAAACACCCACGTTTAGTCTTTTTGGACTGCTGTTGTCATTTCCTTTGAGATCATTTCTGGAAGTACAGGTGGGTAGAGAGGTTCGCTCGTATTTCCTACTCAAATATCTTCACTACACCTTAAACTGTCATCTATCAAGTAGATCAGTTAAACCACTGCTCAGGTAGAAGCCTCTGAAGTTGTCCTTTTAAATCACATGGTTTTCCTCTTCTCTGCTTTTATCACAACAATGGCCATGAGTTTTCATGATACCTGTATTGGGAGGAGTTGGGCTAATAAACTGTTTCTATGGACAGACTAGAGAGTGTTCACAGGATGGTGACTTTTCTCCCCAGGAGTGCTCAATTCAACCACGTCTTACGCCCTTCACATTGACTTTCTCCTCCTGTTACTCACAGTAAGTAGGACCACTGCTTACACAACCATTTTTTGTTGCTACTCTCATGCCCCAAATTAACATATATTGGGTTCTTGATTACTATGAATCAGGCATGATGACCATATGGGATAGAGAATATCTTCCTACTCATTTTACATATGAGAAAACTAAAGCTATGAAGTGTAAGTTTGTTGCCAAGGGCATCTAACTCTTAAGTCTAATAGAGCATACACTGGGAGCCAAGTCTGATTACAGAACGCTTAATCACTCTGCTATTCTGCCTTTCTGATAGAAGTATCCCCTGGCTTCTTGGCAAAAGCTAAACATCTAAACAAAATGGAGCAAACAAATCAAACTACCTTGCATGGATTCCTAAGTAGCTGACTCATGGGGAATGAGTGTGTCTGTACACAAGCAACGTTCACTGCTGGGTTAAAACACTTGGCCATTCTCACAAAGAACCTGATTCTCCAATGTTTCATGTTTACTAATAAAGTTGGAGGCTACCGTGTCTTTAGGGGGAAATGTATATACAACTGCAGCTAACAAGTGAGAAATTGATCTGATTCATAAAATTGGCACCTGTAGCCTCAGCACCCTGGGCCAGTCTTACATAAATGTTTTCAAAACAGTAAACTCATAAAGCACCAAAACATTCTAGTGAGTTAAAGCCTCAGCTTCTGTGCCCCTCCAGGTCCTCCTCAGCTTATTTCTTGGTCCCTTGCGGCACAGACACAAGCAGAGAACCAAACAGGCAGTCAAGGCAACAGATGTGCCCTGGCTGGGGTCTTGCGAGGCTCAGCAGACCTTGCGAGCCAGGAAGTAGCCAGAGGAGAACCATGAGGCGGCCTCTCTGTGTCTCTCCTTCCTTACAGGTGGAGTGAAGAACTGAGGTGACACTCTCTCAAACTCATGCCAGACTTCAGAATTAGACTCTAGGTATGTGGAGGTTTTGTCCTTTTCTCAGATTAAATTTTAACTAAAGAACGCTTTGGTAGAAACAGAATACATCCATTGCTGGTCCATTCTATGTGTCAATTTCATTAATTTATCACATTAAAATTTTTACATGATCTGCATTCTCAAAAGATTCTTTTCTGAAAGTCATCATATGCACTGAACCTGACCAGGAAAGACTTCTATTCCATCATGTAGTTTGTAGGGTTCAGCCCACTTCCACTCTTGTCCTAGCCTATCCCATCTGAGTAGTCTCATATTATTATAACTCTCTGTTCCCAGTTTGTTTACTTGGTTGTATATGTTGAACCCCAATGAGTAAATACAAGTACTGTTAAGGTAATTGTTTCTCTTAACTGAGTCTCATATTTATCCTTATCCACATCCCTCCCTATGATTGAATCTTTCCTCATACAATTCCTGATGCAGAGAGCTTCTGGGGTAAACTGACATGACAGGAAAGGAAAACTCTTCACAAACATTCTTCCTAGAAAAGCTCTTTATATGTGGCAGATGAAACGATTTCAACTGCAAGTAAATATGGAAAAGCAAAATTGTTGTGGAAAATCAACAGATTTGTTTAAAAATTGTAAGATGTTTGTTAACTATGCAAAAAAGGTGAAAGAGATGCTAAAGAGATGCAAACAGCTGAATATCCACAACCCAGAAGTGACCACTGTTAATGTATTTGCCTCATAGTTTTAAAAAAAGAAATAAAATATATGGATAAACTTAGATTCTTCAGTGTAGTCATAGCACACCCTCAAAAATAAACGGAATTCCCTCTAATCCATATGGAAGCTATGGATGCCCTTCCTCCCTCTGTTTCTCTGTCTCTCTCTCATATCTCTCTATCAATGAATCAACCTGTCTATCTATCGATCTATCTATCTCCTATCTATCTATTGATATCTATCTATCTACCTATTATCTATATCTGTTTATCTACCATCTATCTATATCTATCGATCATCTATCTATCTATATCTATCATCTATCTATATCTGTCTATTATCTATCTATCTATATCTATCTATCATCTATCTATTTCTATCATCTATCTGTATATTAATGGACCCTGGCACATATTTATCGACTGAATTGACATGACTTGGATCAGGTAATAAAACTAATTTGGTCACTGAGATCTTCCACATCAAAACACGTGGATAGATCTAGAGTCTGTCATACAGAGTGAAGTAAGTCAGAAAGAGAAAAACAAATATCGTATATTAACGCATGTATGTGGAACCTAGAAAAATGGTACAGATGAACCGGTTTGCAGGGCAGAAATAGAGACACAGATGTAGAGAACAAATGTATGGACACCAAGGGGGGAAAGTGGCGGTGGGGGGGGGGGGAAGAAAAAAGAAAACAAAAAAACCCCAAAAAACCCCCCAAAACAAAAAACAAAAAACACGTCAGACGTTTAAAATTTCCACCACTGCCCAGCAGAGCCTGGAATTAAATCACATGCAGGAGGCGTGTAATGAAATGGTTATCAAGAAACATACTTGGCTTGCTCAGCTCTGTGGTTAAATCTCTTATGAAGAGTAAAATGCCTAAAATCCCAGGTCCCTGTTAGTCGTTGGTAAAAACTGACTCACGGTCCCAGTCACTTCCTCACATGGCTCTTTGCACAAAACAGCGTGTACACAACAGTGTTCTGAGGAGCCCACAGAACTGCGCGGAGGCGGGGCAGCGCCTCAGCAAGCCCCACCTGAGGGCTGGGTCTCCTACGTCAGATTCCAAGGCAGGCGCTTAGCAGCTCAGTGCTGCCTCTGGGATCCTGAGGGCACAGGGTATCCTTGTTGCTAGGAAGCTTTGTTGAGGAGAGGTGTGGTGTCCCTGCCATCTCTCTGTCCTGCACCATCACAGTCCCAGGCAGATGACAGCTTCTCGGTAAATATTTGTTGACTGATGCAGAGGGGATGACAGATAAGTGGAATTAACATGGAGCAAATGACATGCGATGCCAGAGTCATTTTATTAGACTGCTGAATCGGAAAGGTCTCAGGAATTGCACTTATAGATAGACTATGGGAGAATAAATTTCCACGAATTTTATTCTGAAAGAGAGGGCCTTAGGTTCCTTTGCTGCTCATCCCTTTCTTATCTCAAATGCTATGACTTTTGTTCAAATAGCTTTCCAGCCCCCACTGCAGACCTCTGTTCCAGGTAGAGATTTATTCCCCTCAATGAGCTGTCTCCTTAATCTCCTCCACTTCAAAGAATGCTTAATAGTTTCACTAACCTTTCTGAGGAGCTAGGAAGATCTTGGAGTATCAGTATGGTTCTTGCTTTCCTCTTCAGCGCAAATTTCATTTCTGTAATATCAAATTAAATATAAAGTGAGTGTAATATTCTACAGTATTAGACACACCTTTCTAGCACACCTAACCGTCACTTTTGCATGTTTATTTGAAACGCTGGCTCATGTATTTCAGAATGCTGTATACTCTTGTGTTTATAATATATTTCATTGTTTATATTTCAAGTGTTTCTATTGTTTCATGTTTTATATTGCTGAACAAAAATTAATATTTTCTTTGCTTCTTTTTCTACTTTACTTTCATACCATTGCGTCCTAAGTGCCCCATATAGCAGTTGTAGGAGGAACACAGAGTCATCATGCAATAAACCAAATAAAAAAAATTATAAGCCCTTTCCTGTTCCTTTCGTAGGTGATGCAGTTGGTATCGGAATCTTTTGATTTACACTGTGATGTAAAAAACTACTAGTTCCTTTTGTGTTAATTTATAGTTTACAAATTATGTTAGGAGACCCATCCTAAACATAGCAAGGATGAATAGTCATTTTTTTTGCATGTGACTAGTCATTTTATATAGGATCATTTTCTCCTGGCCTGTTACCTTTAATCATTACATATAGTGTCTCCATCATTTTAAATGTTGAGTCCTTCATAGGATTATTTTGTGGGTTATCAGATTATCTGATTAGTTTGCCCTGTAAATTGGCCAATACTGTTACCAGGCTTCAATGCATCATGATTCAGTTACATTAAAACTGGAATGTACTGAATATGAATTATCCACACCTAATTTCATTTCTGAGTTTGGCTTTCTGAAAATAAAGACTCAGAAACTAATTTATCTCAGATATATAATCATAACAACAAATTTCAACAGTTTCTGAAGCTAAATCTATGGAATTGTGCCTTATCCTGAATAATTAAATTCACATTTAGCTTTATTCACTGTTCACTGCCTAAGGAAGAAAAATTTGCTAACACAATTTTAGTATTACAACAAATATTTATGTTACATGGAAACTTCACTTCATCCTAATCACTAAATACTAAGCATAGAAGCTTTGCAAATTAAATAAGCAGAGGATTATTGGTACCTGGACATGATTGATTAATCATTTCTTGATACTAAATGGTAAAGACAACAGGCTTTTAATGTGATTCGATCTGAGGGAAGCTTGCTTTGCAGGAAGGGGCATTAGCTGTGGGTCTGGATCCCCGTGTCTTGCCTGCCCTCCCTCTGTACCCAGGCAGACGAGGAGGAAGCCTGCACAGGTTCTCAAAGCTTCTGGGTACAGGTGACACCTGCTTCCACTTGCAGCTCACAGGTCGAAGCCATGTGTCATGGGCACACCTGAGCTTAACAGGGTGGGGACTTTTACATAACCCTCAAGGTGAGGGAGTGGGATATTCCACACACAGTACCAAGGGTGATGCATGTTTGGGTCCAAGGTGATTTTCTAGTCGGGCAAATTGGGATTTGTTTTGGCTTTAAGTTTCCTGAGTCTCATTTTCTTCATCTTGACCACAGGGATGATCATGCCCATCTTGAAGGACAGTTGGAGCTGAGGTAGCAGAATGAGCCTGGACGGCGTTGGGTTGGAGGAGGCCGTCAGCAACCGGCCCTGCTCAGAGTGGCCGCGCTGTGTCGAACAGTGTGAGTGTGTAGGAGTTTTATGTGGACTCCCCCATTTAGTGCCTACACTAACAGGTGTGTTATTGCCTCCGCTTCACATATAAAGAAAGCCAAGCTTGAAGCTGCATAACTTGACCGCGGTCAAATTAAACTAGATGGTGAAGCTGGGGCTGGGCCCTGGTCCTCCCCACCACAGGAGGAGGCTCAGCCAATTCACAGAAGGAATACAGTTGCTATCAGGGCTCCAGAGGCGTCCTCGCTCATCCTGCCTGGCAAGGAAGTTGTCCGCTTCCTCCCCCTGGACTTCAGTGAACCGCTGCTAATGGCACTCATCCTGCCAAACACAGTGACCTTTCCCGACAGGCAGACCTTGCCTCGGTTTGTGTTTCATGAAGGAGAGCTCACTTTGAGGAGCCGAAAGAAGCTGAAGCTTGGAAGATCAGGACGACATTAGGAGTTACTGAACTATGAGTAGGGAACGCAGACAGGAGCAATGGTTTGTACAATGAAGCACTGATGTTTACAGTCCCTTTATAGACCAGGCACTGTGGACGGCATGTTTCTCACATCATTTCATCTAGTTCTCAGAGTGTATCTGTAACTTGCCCAAGCCTGCCCAGCTGACCAGCGGGCTAGCTGACCTTAAGCCCAAATTGTCCACTCTAAGCCTGGCATTCTTTCAATTTCATCCGGATAACAATAGTAACAGTAATAAATAATACAGAACTTCCTAAAATACATCCACACATACTCAACATAGAAATAAGCTTCTACTTTGTCTTTGTTCTGTGTTTTTTCTGCTTTGCTTACCCTCATGCCTCTCTCTCCTCAGGCTGCCTGAGCTGCTTGCTGAAGAGCGCTTCATGCTCTGGGCCATTTCCGCATCCATGAACCGGTGCTAATTGTTTTACCTTTTACTAGGACTCTGTTACATGATAGATAAATTTATTTAATACAGTGGTCCATGCAAAAGGATTTGCTCATCTCCTGAACTGTCTCTTCTTTCCAAATGTCCAGTTTGGAATTCCTCAACATTGGACACTAGGAAATGTGTCTCTTTCTCTCTCTACATCTGTCTCTCTATATACAAATATTAACTTAACATTATATGTTTTTATAATATTTACATATTTATATATGTATGTTAATTACACGCCTGTAACTTCAGGGCGACTTTTAAACTCCTTTTACCTTCTTTATTCAGTATCTACATCAAGTGAATAGAGACTTCTGCACAGATAAATGTTCCTGTCTCAGTTTAATGGTCGCTCCTAATAGTGAGATGAGCTTGATCAGATATATAAAGATACCAAGTCCAGACATGGAGAGAAATTAAATGTTTCTGCCGTGTGCAATCCCACAGGATACGGAAAGGTGGCCAAAGGTTATTATATAATAACCTTCTCTATTTCTGGAAGTTCTCTATTAAAGGACAAGTGGTTAGAATCAACTTCACAAAAAAATGATTTATTGTAATCGACATAGTTCTTCATTTGATTAGAAATATCCCAAGTGTAATAAATGCATATAAATCCACACCATATAATGTACATAAATACCACAACACACACAATACTGTGGTAATGTTTGCATTCATCTCAAGGTCATACCAAATACACAATTATACAATTTACATTTTATTTTTCTCTCATACACTGAAAATCCTTCTTTTTGTTTAGTCAGCTAAAACTTCTTCTTCTAGATATTTAGCAAATATAAAACCTGGACCAAAAACCTTTAAGAAACATCTTTCCACAAAGTTCTTTTTCATAATTTTTTTGACTGTATTAAATTATTAGGAACCATTAACATACTGTTATCAAGAAACGTTTATGGCATCTGACATTTAAGACATATGCTAATTAAAAAAATAAGTTTAGACATAGATGTTTACCTTTTATATCAAAAGTCAGCTTTGGTAAACAAACATGAACTATTCTTTTCAAGGAAATCTATCTGAATGCAAACCAAGGTGCACCTGACCCCCAAACACTGCTTCTGTCACCTTCACTTCTGTCCACCACAAACAGTCCTTCTTCAGAATCTGTCCCGATACACATCCTGCTGTGGACCTCTGCTGTCAGCCTGTTCCACCGGGGAACGCTTCACAATTTGTACCTCCAGGAATTTAACTAAAGGTATAGCTGAATCCGTGGCAGAGTGAGGTCCTTCGTGGCGCCTTCATTTTTAATCAGATGGCATTTTTCTTAACAGTTATCCTATCTCAGTCTGCGTCTCCTCTATTCTCTCCAAGTATTCCCACAAGCACTCAATTCTCCCGTGATCTCTCTAGATGCCTTGGCGCTGGGGTATAGACAAAGCCTCTTACAGAATCAAATGAGACACGCAAGCTTTTCAGATCCCTGGGCTCCACCACAAACTTGCTGAATCCGCATCTCAGGGAATGGCCAGTGTTTCTCCATTGTGCCTGAAATGCAGTCTTTTATAAGCTGTACTGATGGTGTCATTGAAGGATGTGTCAGTAGAATGGCCCCAATTATGTCACTAATCCCTGTAACCTAATAATATGCTCTCTCACATGGCAGAAGGGTCTTTGCAGATGTGGTTCAGGTCATGGACCTTAAAACAGAGACATCCTGGATTATCCAGTGTGCCCATCTAATCACGTGAGCCCTGAAGAGGCGAGAACATTCTTTGGCTGGAGGCAAGAGAGGCTGGCAGAAGCAAAGTCTGAGAAGCTCCAAGTGTGCAAAGAGCTGGACCCCAATGGCTGGAGGGAGCCACATGGAAACCTGAGAAGACATTCAGGGGCCTCCAGTAGCAAAGACCAGCCCTGGCTAGGAGCCAACAAGGAAAGCAGGGACTTCAGTCCTACAACCACAAGGAACTGAATCCTGCCAACACTGGAATGAGCTTGGAAGCAGATTATTCCCCAGAGCCTCCAGCAAGGAATGCTGAAAAATCACTCCAGGAATGCAGCTCACGCCCGGAGGAGGTAGAAATGTCTTCCTATTCGGAATCAAGTCCTTCACGAGATACATACATCTGTGTGCCTGACCAAGGGAAAATTTTCTTCTAAACATCACAGAGAGCTTCCACGGTCTCTAGTGTGTACGACAGGCTGATCTGGACACCAGGTCTTGCTGGGCCTAGCCTGAGGTTGGGTTTGTTGATCCTCAACAATCCACCTCCTGGCTTCTCTTACCAGTGTCACTAGCTGATACCGCAGAGGCTGCAGATGCCTTTTCTAGCAGTATGGTGCTTGGTGCCACAGCCCAGATACACCTGGGCATACACAGCCATCACCTAGAACTCCTGCTTCTGCTCTCAGGTGTGGGATTTCAACACCAGTCCAAGTGGACCCCACTTGTTCTCTCTCCACACTGGATGCTGCTATGGCAGATGCCATCTTCCTGGGGACCATCTGGGCTGCCTGCCCTGGCCTGCTTCCTCCACCTCTTCCTTGCTTGCCTTCTGCTTCACATCAGGCTGTGGCTATCTCAGGGTTTTCCCAACCAGGCCCAATTAGGTTTTGATGTTTTAAGGAAAAACACAATATTTCGAATAGGACATTAGGGGATATTTTGTATCAAAGAGTAAACATGTGGACCAGACCATTGTGTGTGCGTGTATTCCTGGGCATGGAGCCAGGACTCTGCAGCTATGACAAGTGTCTCCAGGTGATTCTGAGTAGCTGGTATAAATGCTGAGAACCACACTCTAGGTATTTCTCTGTTCCTTCTGAGCCCTCGTCATCATCGTCTCCGCCAGGGGACTGGAAGCTGCATGTTAATCTGATGGACCTAGTTCATGCTCAAGTACAAATGGCTGAAGACTTGTTAAAACCTGTTACTCTCTTAACCCCAGAAGTGAACAAACTGGCATTTTCAGCAGTAAAGAAGGTGACAAAGCCTTTATGGCTCCTAACAACAACTGTGCACAGCCTTCTCCCAGCACTCAGCCCTGGCAACCTTTGCCCTATCAGCCACAACCTGCAGCTCTCCAGGCTGGGAGGGGCATATGGCTGAGAAACACATCGCCAAGGCTAAACAGGATACATTTATGTTCACAGTAGCTTGCCTATGGGGACCAATCCCTAAAATTGGATTTCTTCTCTTTTTTACTGACAAATAATAAAATGGACAGTTAAAAATCAATTGGATGTTTGACCTGCATGTAAATGAAACAGACCCCGGGCCCATCCTGTGGGAACCGTGCCCTCAGGTTACAGTGGAAATTGCTTTGTCGTAATGCTGTGGACAACCTCCTGTGAGGAAATCTCATCCAATTCTCAACAGGGACAAAGGGTGTTATTGGTTTGTACTTTGCTGTAGGGCTGATCTCAGTTTGTTGTTCCCCTTCAGCCTTGATATCATTCCTGTTCATGATTTACAGCTCGGAAGCCAAATGCACTTCAGAGTCTGCAACTGATAAAACCCGGTGGATAATGATGGAGACAAAGTGCTAAAGGCAGCTGCTCACCCCACCTCCTGCCTGGTGACGTAGTGAGGACCTGGAAAGCTGTCCCGGAAACCCAGTGTCTGTCACCTGGTTTACAGTAAGTCAGTCTGCATTCAAGGGTTTGGAAGGAAAGGGGTGAAGGCGGGAAAGAAGTAAGACAAGAGACAGAGAGCCTCAGAGACAGAGAAACACGAAGAGAGAATGTTCACCTCAAGGTTTCATATGCTCCAACTACTAGTCCCTCGTCCCATGTTCACTGGCAAATTGTGAAACCCACCCACACTTTGATTTGTATTATTGAGTCATTGTGACAAAAGGGAGTCCCACATACATTTAAATGCACAGGAACTGGGGTGTTTTGATTTAGGCCTGCCTCCCAGAAAGACACTAAGAGCTGTGACATGCTTGGTAGGTACTGGCTGTGTGGGGCATGGATGGAGACAGCACTGCCCACTCCAGCAGGGCCATGGCCGAAATCAGCCAACATCTGCTGATGTCGTTATTTTAGCTCTGCGATGGATGGGCAAGGTGCTGTGGCTGTCGGGATGAAGGAGAGGATCTCTGTCCCCTTGGAGTTCAGATCCAGGTGAGAAAACAGAACCATATGACAGAACAGTCAGGAAACGGCCGTGTAATAGGACAAGTGTGAAGTTAACCACAGGGTAAGTGCTGAGGGGCTGGAAGGGGAGGGGAGCGAGATGAGTAGGGGCTGCAGCAGTCAGAGTTCTGGGGGTGGCTGTGAGGAACCCCTTATGCTTCTTCTGAGAGAAAGGACTGGGTTCACAGGAAACCGTGGACCCGTATCCTCAGGAGATGGCACTGCTGGGACGCCTGGGGCTGGTAAGACAGCAGTTCTCACCAAGGATGTTTCCAAGGTGGTCACCCTGTGAGGTGCATTTGTCAAAGGACACCTTCAGGAGCAGCACTGGACTTCAGTCTCAGACACACCAAGAAATGGTGACCACAAAAGAAGGAAGCCTGAGCGTGGAGAATTTTACTTCATTTGACTTTGTACAAATGATTGTAGCTAAGAGGATTATTTTTCTCCAAAATACATTTCCTTAAAAAATGTAGGCAACAGATGAGTAAATTTTAGGGGAACTTAAATGGTTTTTATTTGTATTTATAGATGAGTAATCTGTTTCTTAGTTGAGCTGTAAACTGAGGTCTGTATTTGGTATTCTTAGGAAAACAATTAAATCATTAGCACTTTTAAACTTTAAAAGGGACAATTAACTGTGAGTAAAACAAACAAACCCAAACCACATGACTCAGAAGAAAAAAGCCATCCCTCAAAAGCTAATATTTTTCCTCGCTTTTCCTCAGTCTGGGGGTCCAATGGCCACTGGCTGTAATAGGACAGCAATTTTCCCTCCTGGAAGCAGTGACATTTTAGTGATTGATAAGGTGCATTATTTTAAGTACATAATAAGCTTGCGGCCATTCCAGCTGAGTGGAGCTATCTAAGTGGAAGGTCATCATCATTGCCATTAGGAAGGAAACAGTTTCTAATGATAATCCTCTTTAACTTTGGCTGTCACTGCACTCCAGTCAGTTAAAGAGGTGATCTGGCCCCATCGCAGCCTAAAGAGCCCGTTCAGTGTGTAAAGGAGGCCACTGCTTGTGTATTAATGTAATGCGCTCCCTTCCCAAGCGGCTGACTGTTTCTTGTTGCTGTGTCCACAGGATGTGGGTGGAGGAGGTGGCCTGACAGATGGAGTGATTTTTCAGGTGCTTTAGTGGTCATGTCTGACCAACTGACATCTCCTAAGGGACACTTCTGGTGAACTTTTTTCCAGGCGAAAATGACGAACTGGGTTTGTTTGTTTTTTCTTCATCTCTGTTGAGGCCAGATTTATGGAACTGAAGAAGACGAAGACTGACCACAGGTCAGGCATGAGGGGTGTCCACAAAGCTCTCACAATCCAGGTGACCCCTCCTGGCCTGCCTCCTGTTAAACTCTTTGCGTCACCAGCATGCTTTTAACATATTCAGAAACAAGCATCATAATCAGCCCCACGTGTTCTGGGTGGGAGGTGGGGAGAAGCTGCTCTGTACTCTTGGAAGGAGAGAATAAGGGGAGAGTCTTCCACTCTTCCCTTTGGTTTGACTAAAATTTCAGGATGAATCGAACTTGAGCTTCATGGTGAGTATGAGATAATAGAGAATATACAATTAAATACTCACTGAACCCAATACAAGGATGATTCAAACTGAAATGAGTTTCAGGGGCATCCTGGCTGTCAGAGGCCCAGACCACCCACTCAGACACAGCAAAGCAGGAGGCTCTTTACGAGGCAGTGGATGCAGAGAGGGCTGTGGGTGCCCGGAGGTCACCTCTTTGCAGAGACCCCAGACGCTCCAGGAAGCCGACGCCAGCCAGCCCAACTGACACAAACCTACAGTCAGATTCTGCTGAAGAGTCAGAGCTCCAGTACAGCGAGGGGATCCTTGGAGGGGGTGCTTGGCAGTTTGGGAACTAGAAATGGGAGGCAGCATTGTTCAGTTGAAGAATCCATGCTGCCTGTTTTTAATTAATAGATTTCATTTTTGGAGCAGTTTTAGGGTTTCAGAAGAATTGAGAGGAAAACACAGTTACCATATACCTCTTCGGGGCTCTCTGAGTTTCCCCTATTATTAACACATTTCATTACTGTGGTATATTTGATGAGCCAATACTAATACAATGTTATTAACTAAAGTGCATAGTTTACATTAGAGCTTACTCTGCATTGTACATTCCAGGGGTTTAGACAAATGTATAATGACACGGGTCCATCATTATGTATCGTACAGACTAGTTTCACTGCCCTAAAAATCCTCTGTACTCCACCTATTCATCCCTCCCACATCACTCCCACCCCTGGCAACCACTGAACTTTTTACTGTCTCCACCGTTTTGCCTTTTCTAGAATGTTTTATAGATGGACTCATACAGTGTGTAGCCTTTTCAAATTGGCTTCTTTCACTTAGTAACATGCATTTAGCTCATTTTTTTTTAGTGCTGAATAATATTCTAACTGTCTGGATGGACCACAGTTTATTTATCCATTCACCTACTGAAGTACATCTTGGTTGCTTCCAAGTTTTGGCAATTATGAATAAAGCTTCTATAAACATCCATGTGCAGATTTTTATGTGGTGATGTTTTCAGTTCGCTGGGTAAATAACCAAGGAGCATGACTGCTGGTTCACAGAGTAAGAGTTTTAGTTAAAAAACTCTTTTTATGACTTTTGTAAAAAACTGCCTGTTTTCCAAAGTGGCCATACCATTTTGCATTCCCACCAGAAGCAAATGAGAGTCCCTGTTGTTCCACATCCTGGCCTTTGACGTTGTCACTGTTTTGGATTTTAGCTATTCTAATAGGTGAGCAGTGGTATCTTACGGATCTAACTTGCATTTCCCCAATGACATATGATATTGGGCACTTTTCATAGGCTTATTTTCCTTCTATGTATCTTCAGTGATGATTCTGTTCTGCTCTTTTGCCCATTTTTTAGTTTTTTGTTTTTTTTATTGTTGGATTTTAAGAGTTCTTTGTATATTTTTGATACTAGTCCTTTATTAAATATGTTCTTTGCTAATATTTTTTTCACAGTCTGGCTTCTCTTTTCCTTCTCCTAATACGTCTTTGGCAAAGTAGAAGATTTTAATTTTAATAAATTCCATTTTATCAGTTCTTTCATGGATTGTACTTACAATGCTGTATATAAGTCGTTGCCATACCCAAGGTCATGTAGGTTTTCTCCTGTGTTATTGTCTAGCAGTTTTAAACTTCTGTGTTTTACATGTAGAACTATGATTCATTTTGAATCAATTTCTGAAAAAGATGTAAGGTGTCTAGATTCATTTTTTTTTTGCATGTTAATATTCAGTTGTTCCAGAACCATTTCCTGATGAGACTGTCTTTGTTACACTGAGTTGCCTTTGCTCATTTGTCAAAGATCAGTTGATGATATTTATCTGGGTCTACTTCTAGGCTATTTTGTTCCATTGATCTATTTGTTTCTTCTTTTGCCAATACCACACTGTCTTGATTACTGTAGCTTTATAGTAAGTCTTGAAGTTGGGTAGTGTCCGTCCTCTGACTTTGTTCTTCTCCTTTGATATTGTGTTGGCTACTCTGAGTCTTCTGTCTCTTTATATAAGCTTTAGAGTCCACCTATCAATATCTATAAAATAACTTGCTGGGATTTTGATAAGGATTGCATTGAATCTATAGATCAAGTTGGGAAGAACTGGAATCCTGACAACATTGAATTGTCTAGTTTTGTTTTGTTTTTAACTTGTGCTATGGACTGAATTTAACTTTCTGCTCCAAATTTATATTTTGAAGCCCTACCATCCAATGTGGTGGTATTTGGAGATGGGTGTCTTTGGAGGTAATTAGATTTAGATGAGGTCATGAGGGTGGGGCCCCATCATGGGATTAGTACCCTTTATAAGAAGAGACACCAGAGAGCTGGAACTCTCTCTGCCATGTAAGGACACAGAAGAAAAGTGGCCTCTGCAAACCTGAAAAAGGCTTTTCCAGAACACAACCATGCTGGCACACTGATCTCTCAGGTCCAGCCACCAGAACTGTGAGAAGTCAACTTCTGCTGTTTAGGCCACCCAGTCTACGGTATTCCCATGTATCAGCCCAAATGGACCATGACAACTGGTAAATAGGCAAATATGAGGTTCATAAACTGAAATTATTTTAAAAAAATTTTTACATTACTTCAATGTAATTCTATACAATTATTTAAAATTAATTACTTCAGACTTATTGGGTTCTTGTAATACATCAATTTCTGACAACTTGCACATGGATTATAGTGAAATCAACTGATTATCATTCTTTGGAGCACATTTTTTTCCAAAGAGAATGCTTTAAATATATATAAGAGGACATTTCAACAAAAGAGAATGCTCAAGTGAAACTGTGATTGTCTAAGAAACACATATATATTTATTTCAGAACAGCATTATGTTATACTGATAGAGAGTCTTCATTTTCTCTGGAAAAGCAAGATATGGGTATTTCGACGTCAATGTAAGTACCTGAAACTACAGAGTCTTTTACGAAGAAAATAATCTGCTTTGACAACAAAGGGCTACTGATCCTAACAATAAATTTTTTGAAAAAAACCTGTTTTCTAATAGATTTGCAAGAAGATTATAGCAACATTTACCTTTTAATGGAAGTAATTTGTGTACAATCTGACTTCAAAGACCCAGTGATGTGGATTACTGTGTTACTTTATTCTGTGCCTAGTGTGACTGGCAGTTTAGAGCACAGCAGTAATGAGACCAGGATCGTGATGGAGGACCTCTGAAGACCAGTTAGATGCACTCAGTCCTGCTGCCACAATCTGCCTCTCAAAGCAGGACAAAGTACATTGATGGTTGATGATCAAAGCCAGATTGCAGAGGTGTATGGAGGAATTGAGGCACATGGGGATGGGGTGGAGGCTCAGAATACTGGCTTTGCTGAATTGATTCAGAAGCACTGTATGTAGATGGAAAAAAATACACTGATTTTAAAGGCTAAATCTCCTAAAGTGGGATTCAGCCTTCTTCCATATCTTACTCTTACATCACTCTGTTAATTTTTATTTTTAAAGTCTGGCTTCTGGAATCATTTTGCTTCTTTTTCTTAATTTTATTGCCATCAATTTAGTCAACTGGTGTCCTTAGTAGTACAGTAAGATGCAAATAAGCATTAGCTTGATATTTATACACTGAGGTGGTTGCTGGGTAAAACCAAATGTGTTGGTGGACTCTGGGAGGGCTCACGCCAAGCAGTACTTCCCAGAACTTCTGCTGCCAGTGTCCTTGTCCTCACGGTGAGCCACAGCCAGCCCCTGCCTCTGCAGGAGACCCTCCAGCACTAGCAGCCCAGAAGTCGGAGAAGATGAAAGAGGGAAGCTTGATGAGAGCTGATGGAGTTGTCGCCTGAACCACTGCCCCACATCTACAAGCCGTGTGGATGAAAGGCTTTTGGTGCTCCAGCCAGGAGTCAGTGTTGTGCCTCTGAGGTGGGAGAGCCAACTTCAGGACACTGGTCCACAAGAGACCTCCCAGCTCCACGTAATATCAAATGGTGAAAATCTCCCAGAGATCTCCATCTCAACGCCAAGACCCAGTTTCACTCAACGACCAGCAACCTACAGTGCTGGACACCCTATGCCAAACAACTAGCAAGACAGGAACACAGCCCCATCCATTAGCAGAGAGGCTGCCTAAAATCATAAGGACACAGACACCCCAAAACTCACCACCAGACGTGGACCTGCCCACCAGAAAGACAAGACCCAGCCTCATCCAACAGAACACAGGCACTAGTCCCCTCCACCAGGAGGCTTACACAACCCACTGAACCAACCTTAGCTACTGGGGACAGACACCAGAAACAACGGGAACTACGAACCGGCAGCCTGTGAAAAGGAGACCCCAAACACAGTAAGTTAAGCAAAATGAGAAGACAGAAAAACACACAGCAGATGAAGGAGTAAGGTAAAAACCCACCAGACCTAATAAATGAGGAGGAAATAGGCAGTCTACCTGAAAAAGAATTCAGAATAATGATAGTAAAGATGATCCAAAGTCTTGGAAATAGAATAGAGAAAATACAAGAAACGTTTAACAAGGACCTAGAAGAACTAAAGAGCAAACAAACAATGATGAACAACACAATAAATAAAATTTAAAATTCTCTAGAAGGGATCAATAGCAGAATAACTGAGGCAGAAGAATGGATAAGTGACCTGGAAGACAAAATAGTGGAAATAACTACTGCAGAGCAAAATAAAGAAAAAAGAATGAAAAGAAATGAGGACAGTCTCAGAAACCTCTGGGACAACATTAAACGCACCAACATTCGAATTATACAGGTCCCAGAAAAAGAATAGAAAAAGAAAGGGACTGAGAAAATATTTGAAGAGATTATAGTTGAAAACTTCCCTAATATGGGAAAGGAAATAGTTAATCAAGTCCAGGAAGCACAGAGAGTCCCATACAGGATAAATCCAAGGAGAAACACGCAAAGACACATATTAATCAAACTATCAAAATTTAAATACAAAGAAAACATATTAAAAGCAGCAAGTGAAAAACAACAAATAACACACAAGGGAATCCCCATAAGGTTAAGAGCTGATCTTTCAGCAGAAACTCTGCAAGCCAGAAGGGAGTGGCAGGACATATTTAAAGTGATGAAAGAGAAAAACCTACAACCAAGATTACTCTACCCAGAAAGGATCTCATTCAGATGTGATGGAGAAATTAAAACCTTTACAGACAAGCAAAAGCTGAGAGAGTTCAGCACCACCAAACCAGCTTTACAACAAATGCTAAAGGAACTTCTCTAGGCAGGAAACACAAGAGAAGGAAAACACCTACAATAACAAACCCAAAACAATTAAGAAAATGGGAATAGGAACATACATATCGATAATTACCTTAAATGTAAATGGATTAAATGCTCCCACCAAAAGACATAGACTGGCTGAATGGATACAAAAACAAGACCCATATATATGCTGTCTACAAGAGAGCCATTTCAGACCTAGGGACACATACAGACTGAAAAGTGAGGGGATGGAAAAAGATATTCCATGCAAAGGGAAATCAAAAGAAAACTGGAGAAGCAATTCTCGTAACAGGCAAAATAGACTTTATATAAAGACTATTACAAGAGACAAAGAAGAACATAACATAATGATCAAGGGATCAATCCAAGTACAAGATATAACAATTGTAAATATTTATGCACCCAACATAGGAGCACCTCAATACATAAGGCAAATACTAACAGCCATAAAAGGGGAAATCGACAGTAACACAATCATAGTAGGGGACTTTTAATACCCCACTTTCACCAATGGACAGATGATCCAAAATAAAAATCAATAAAGAAACACAAGCTTTAAATGATACATTAAACAAGATGGACTTAACTGATATTTATAGGACATTCCATCCAAAAACAACAGAATACACATTCTTCTTAAGTGCTCATGGAACATTCTCCAGGATAGATCATATCTTGGGTCACAAATCAAGCCTTGGTAAATTTAAGAAAACTGAAATCGTATCAAGTATCTTTTCTGACCACAATGCTATGAGACTAGATATCAATTACAGGAAAAGATCTGTAAAAAATACAAACACATGGAGGCTAAACAATACACTACTTAATAACCAAGTGATCACTGAAGAAATCAAAGAGGAAATCAAAAAATACCTAGAAACAAATGACAATGGAGACATGACGACCCAAAACCTATGGGATGCAGCAAAAGCAGTTCTAAGACGGAAGTTTATAGCAATACAATCCTACCTTAAGAAACAGCAAACATCTCAAACAAACAACCTAACCTTGCACCTAAAGCAATTTGAGAAAGAAGAACAAAAATACCCCAAAAGTTAGCAGAAGGAAAGAAATCATAAAGATCAGATCAGAAATAAATGAAAAAGAAATGAAGGAAACGATAGCAAAGATCAATAAAACTAAAAGCTGGTTCTTTGAGAAGATAAACAAAATTGATAAACCATTAGCCAGACTCATCAAGAAAAAATGGGAGGAGACTCAAATCAATAGAATTAGAAATGAAAAAGGAGAAGTAACCACTGACACTACAGAAATACAAAGGATCATGAGAGATTACTACAAGCAACTCTATGTCAATAAGATGGACAACCTGGAAGAAATGGACAAATCCTTAGAAATGCACAACCTGCCAAGACTGAACAAGGAAAAAATAGAAAATATGAACAGACCAATCACAAGCACTGAAATTGAAACTGTGATTAAAAATCTTCCAACAAACAAAAGCCCAGGACCAGATGGCTTCACAGGCGAATTCTATCAAACATTTAGAGAAGAGCTAACACCTATCCTTCTCAAACTCTTCCAAAATATTGCAGAGGGAGGAACACTCCCCAACTCATTCTACGAGGCCACCATCACCCTGATACCAAAACCAGACAAAGATGTCACAAAGAAAGAAAACTACAGGCCAATATCACTGATGAACATAGATGCAAAAATCCTCAACAAAATACTAGCAAACAGAATCCAAAAGCACATTAAAAGGATCATACACCATGATCAAGTGGGGTTTATTCCAGGAATGCAAGGATTCTTCAATATACGGAAATCAATCAGTGTGATACACCATATTAACAAACTGAAGGAGAAAAACCATATGATCATCTCAATCGATGCAGAGAAAGCTTTTGACAAAATTCAACACCCATTTATGATAAAAACCCTGCAGAAAGTAGGCATAGAGGGAACTTTACTCAACATAATAAAGGCCATATATGACAAACCCACAGCCAACATCATCCTCAATGGTGAAAAACTGAAACCACTTCCACTAAGATCAGGAACAAGACAAGGTTGCCCACTCTCACCACTATTATTCAACATAGTTTTGGAAGTTTTAGCCACAGCAATCAGACAAGAAAAAGAAATAAAAGGAACCCAAACTGGAAAAGAAGAAGTAAAGCTGTCACTGTTTGCAGATGACATGATACTATACATAGAGAATCCTAAAGATGCTACCAGAAAACTACTAGAGCTAATCAATGAATTTGGTAAAGTAGCAGGATACAAAATTAATCCACAGAAATCTCTGGCATTCCTATACACTAATGATGAAAAATCTGAAAGAGAAATTAAGAAAACACTCCCATTTACCATTGCAACAAAAAGAATAAAATATTTAGGATTAAAGCTACCTAAGGAGACAAAAGACCTGTATGCAGAAAATTATAAGACACTGATGAAAGAAATTAAAGATGATACAAATAGATGGAGAGATATACCATGTTCTTGGATTGGAAGAATCAACACTGTGACAATGACTCTACTACCCAAAGCAATCTACAGATTTAATGCAATTCCTATCAAACTACCACTGGCATTTTTCACAGAACTAGAACAAAAAATTTCACAATTTGTATGGAAACACAAAAGACCCCGAATAGCCAAAGCAATCTTGAGAACGAAAAATGGAGCTGGAGGAATCAGGCTCCCTGACTTCAGACTATATTACAAAGCTACAGTAATCAAGACAGTATGGTACTGGCACAAAAACAGAAATATAGATCAATGGAACAGGATAGAAAGCCCAGAGATAAACCCACGCACATATGGTCACCTTATCTTGATAAAGGAGGCGAGAATATACAGTAGAGAAAAGACAGCCTCTTCAATAAGTGGTGCTGGGAAAACTGGACAGGTACATGTAAAAGTATGAAATTAGAACACTCCTTAACACCATACACAAAAATAAACTCAAAGTGGATTAAAGGCCTAAATGTAAGGCCAGGTACTATAAAACTCTTAGGAAAACATAGGCAGAACACTCTATGACTTAAATCACAGCAAGATCCTTTTTGATCCACCTCCTAGAGAAATGGAAATAAAAACAAAAATAAACAAATGGGACTTAATGAAACTTAAAAGCTTTTGCACAGCAAAGGAAACCATAAACAAGACCAAAAGACAACCCTCAGAATGAGAGAAAATATTTGCAAGTGAAGCAACTGACAGAGGATTAATCTCCAAAATTTACAAGCAGCTCATGCAGCTCAATATCAAAAAAACAAACAACCCAATCCAAAAATGGGCAGAAGACCTAAATAGACATTTCTCCAAAGAAGATATTCAGATTGCCAACAAACACATGAAAGAATGCTCAACATCATTAATCATTAGAGAAATGCAAATCAAAACTACAATGAGATATCATCTCACACTGGTCAGAATGGCCATCATCAAAAAATCTAGAAACAATAAATGCTGGAGAGGGTGTGGAGAAAAGGGAACACTCTTGCACTGTTGGTGGGAATGTAAATTGATACAGCCACTATGGAGAACAGTATGGAGGTTCCTTAAAAAACTAAAAATAGAACTACCATATGACCCAGCAATCCCACTACTGGGCATATACCCTGAGAATACCATAATTCAAAAAGAGTCATGTACCAAAATGTTCATTGTAGCTCTGTTTACAATAGCCAGGACATGGAAGCAACCTAAGTGTCCATTGACAGATGAATGGATAAAGAAGATGTGGCACATATATACAATGGAATATTACTCAGCCATAAAAAGAAACGAAATTGAGTTACTTGTAGTGAGATGGATGGACCTAGAGTCTGTCATACAGAGTGAAGCCAGAAAGAGAAAAACAAATACCGTATGCTAACGCATATATATGGAACCTAAGAGGAAAAAAAAAAAAAAAAAAAAGGTCATGAAGAACCTAGGGGCAAGACGAGAATAAAGACACAAACCTACTAGAGAATGGACTTGAGGATATGGGGAGGGGGAAGGGTAAGCTGTGACAAAGTGAGAGAGTGGCATGGACATATATACACTACCAAAGGTAAAACAGATAGCTAGTAGGAAGCAACCGCACAGCACAGGGAGATCAGCTCGTGCTTTGTGACCACCTAGAGGGGTGGGATAGGGAGGATGGGAGGGAGGGAGACGCCAGAGGGAAGAGATATGGGAACATATGTATATGTATAACTTTGTATATCTATAACTTTGTATGATTCACTTTGTTATAAAGCAGAAACTAACACACCATTGTAAAGCAATTATACTCCAGTAAAGATGTTAAAAAAAAAACAAAAAAAAAAGAAACAAAAAAACCCCAAATGTGTTAATAAGCTAAAGAATAGGCAGAAAGTATTCATGAAAATTTACTTGGACATTTTATTTTCTGTCACATTTAATGTAATCATACTACGTTTTCCCCTTTGATGTCACTAAATTAGTGCATTTTTAGTGCTCTAAGTGTAAAAAATGAACATATTGCTTCATTGTATTTTTATGGTTTTAGCTGATTAGTTTTAAAGTCTTGCATAGTTAAAAGCTATACCACATTGCCACCAGATGAGCCACAAAATTATCTTACTGTGACTGCAAATAAGAAAATGGTATGAAGGGGCAAATAACTTCTTTGAGGACATGACCCTCCCCATTGTCAACAAGAATGGATTTTCAGTGCACTTAATGTCAACAGTGACCAGATATGTACTCAGAGTCAAACATCATTTTTGCCCAACAAGCTTGAATTGGAGCGGAAGCTGTTGTGAAAACAGGAAAAAATATAAAGAAGATGAACACTGGAAATATGGACACGGGGAATGAAACCCACAACAGATTCAAATCAACAGCCGTCCTAAGGGACTCATTTTCCACTGGGGTTTACCTGAAATATGCCCCAGAGCTTTTTGTGTCCCAAAGGCAACTATTACTTTTGAGCTAACACATACCATTTGTTACTATAATTTTCAGAGCAATTAGAAATAAAACCATTTTAATATCAAATCAATATTTTCACCTGATTCAGAGTATCTCTTAAAAATATATCGAGATGTGTACTTATCAGAAACAAATATTAAACATACTAACTCTGTTACCAGGCAACAAATTCTTAATCACTTCATTGAAACAGAGGTTAGCATATCAACTTTCACTATCCTACAGAAGTTGACTCTGGGGAAAAACACATGCACCATACTGGAATTTGTTAAAGCCAGGAATTTATATTTTGATTTTCAACTGAACTATAAATGTTGCTGTGAGTTCTATGACATTTCAAAATACTCCACTGTTTGGACAGATACCATTTTTGGAAAAGTGCATCCATGTCCTAAGCCTTGGCAATCTTCCATAGATGGAAAGTTGAGATTTCCTCAGGCTTACAGTAGGAGAAACAAGTTGCTTAAATTTCCTATTCTTCCACTACACTTGGACCATGTTAATTGTTCAAGATTTCTACCCACCTGTGCTGTTCTGGGTAGAAGACGAGAAGGAGGAAGAAAGAGCAGAGGAAAGCTTAGTGTTAAGAAAGATGCAGAAAGATAGGATATGGTGGCCATTCAAAGGTGTTTCTATAAGGAAGTAAAAAACATACCTGCATAGGTGAAGGAGAGATACCAATTTTCATTTGCAATATGAATGAGTCATGGGTGTGAAATGTACAGTGTGGGGAATATAGTCAATAACTATGTAATATCTTTGGTGACATATTGTAACTAGACTTATCATGGTGATAGCTTTAAAATGCATACAAATATTGAATCACTATTTTATGTAATAGGAGGTAACATAGTGTTGTACTGATAGATCAATTATGCTTCAGAGACAAACAAACAAACAAACTCAGAAAAAGAGATCAGATTTGTGGTTACCAGAATCAGGGGATTGGGGAAGGGGGAACTGGATGAAGGCAATCAAAAGGTACAAACTTCAAATTATAAGATAAATAAGTACTAGGGATGTAATATACAACAATAATAATTAACACTGCGGTATGTTATATACATTAAGAGAATAAATCCTAAGAATTCTCATGACAAGGAAAATTTTTTCTATTTAATTTTGCACATATTTATCTTAGAATTGGATGTTCACTAAATTTATTGTATCAATAATAATCACTTCATGCTGTAAGTCAAATCATTATGCTGTACACCTTAAACTTATACAGTGCTGTATGTCAATTATATTTCAATAAAACTGGAAAAAAAAAAGAAAAAACTCATAACTACAGAGGAATTCTCTCATTTCTGTCACATCCTTTTTTCTTACTCGTATATAACCCACCAAAATCAAGTCCTGGATTTAATTTGTAGACTACAAAGGCAGACAAAAACTTTGAAACTTCTGCCATCAAGAGGTGGGGTCTTTTCTCCATCCTGTGAATCTGGGCTGGCATCTGACTTGTCTTGACCAATCAAATGTGGCAAAGGTGTTGTCTTGAGTTCTCAGTCCAGCCCTCAAGAGGTGTGGCAGTGTTTCCTTAGAACTCTGTCACCACGTGGGAAACACTGTCTACTTTGCTGAGACACCTCGTGGAGCAGAGTCCTGGGTGAGATTTTCTTTGGCCGACCAGGCCTAGCAACTTCCAAGCTGTCCACAGACACATTACTGATCCCTGCTGAGAAATAGTGTCCAGCTGAGCTCAAACCAAACTGAATTCATAGTTGTTGTTCTAACTCACTAAGTTTTGAAGTGGTCTGTTATGCAGCAAAGGTGAACTGACAGAATTGGTACCTGGAAGTAGGATGCTGAAAACAACAGCTGAAAGCTAAAACACCAGCACTGGGACAAGGCAGTGAGTGGAGGCTGGATGCAAAAGCTAGAAAAATGATGAGCAAATTACTGGTGGACGCTTGTTAGAAAAATTCTACACAAAGCTGGGGAAATGGTGGCCTGTGTTACGTAGATGTGAAACAACGGGGAAAACATCTCCTCTGGTAACTGGCATGAGAGAAAACACACCTAAAGCACTTGCAGATTTTGCCAAGGTGATGTCCAGGCAAAATGTGGGCCCGGCTTGTTGGCTTCTTTCAGTTATTTATGATGAGATACAAGAAGAGTGAGAAGGACTAAAGAAAAATTATTCAGTTCTGCACATGGGATTTTGAGTGAATACAGAATAGGCAGGGCTTGCTGGTTTGGAAAATAAGACAATTTCTCTTTCCCATGCTCCAGATCTGGTGGATGATTCTCACAGTGAAAGGAGCCTCTGAAATGCTGACAATGCTGCTCAGCAGACCTTCTCCGCTACATCAGGACTTGTAAGTTTCCTCAGGGTGCAGCCTCCCAGAAGCTCACTCACAGAATAACTGTAAGAACAGGTTGAGAAAGACATGTCTCCAGGTCACCGAGGGTGTGTCTCTGATTGACTGAAGAGGACTGACTTGTAATACATAAGAAGCCCACATGATTTTAAGAAAGTTGTGTATGAATATGTGATACCAGCTTGCATTATGAGTCCAAGGTTGATGAAAGCAGAGGGCGTCTGGGTCCTCAGTTTTCTACGTGCAGGAAGCAAGTTGAGAAAGGTGATTATCTGCCAGCCCAGCCATTCCTTGCAGAGAAGGAAGGCTGTCTTGGAGCACAGACACCAAGCCCAGTAGGTGAAACCAAGATCCAGAAAGTGATGGAATTCAAGGTCACCCCCAGGGAGCAGAGCCAGGCCCAATCGGGAACGCTGCCTGCACTGCTAAGGGGCACGTAGTAACTATGGCTCGGCAGAATTTCACAGTTATTGTGGACCAGCAACTACAGTGTGTCTCTATTCCTCCTCTACTTAAGTGGGAGTGTCTGACGCAAGAATCTCGTCCCCTTGCCATACTATTTCCAGGGTTTGTGAAGGACAGATAACTCATCTTCTAAATCCTAGGTCTCTGAGTCAAGAGGGGTTGCATTCAAGGAGCTGCATGTGGACATGATGTCGATGAAAAGAGCCTGGATTTGAGCTTGACACCACGGTATGACGAGACATTTGGGCCTTTGGTTGGGTGAGGAGTGAATCTTATAATAGGGACGGATGTGGATCACTTGGGACAGAGAGTGGATTGACTGTCACAGTCATGGTCTCAACTTGGTCATTTCTCATATGGTGTGACCTATACTGAGTCAGGGTTTGGCCACTGAACTTGCTTTGGCCAGTGGGACAACAGCACATTTGATGCAAGCACAGTCTTGAGAAGTGCTTTCCAAATGGGACTTGCACTTCTTAGCTGCTCATGGAATACTGTCACCAGGCTAACGTGATCAATGATAACAAACCTGTGGGGTGGTCCCTCCCACTGCATAGCTGACAGTCAGCCAGTGAGCAAATATGTGAGAGAAGTCACAAGGGCAAGTAAATGCTACCATAACACCATGAACAAAATATATTCTGTGTCAAGGACAGAACTTTAGAGTAAAATGCTCTGGATTACTTTGAGATTTCCATGTTTTAGATGATTTCTTTAAGTCTTCATGTTCAGAAATATATGTTGTCTTTCATTTGTAATGTGGTGAGAAATACTGTCCCTTATCTTTGTATCTAGATCTTTCTTGGGCAAAGGTACCATTGAAGTGTATGATATTCAAGCTAGAGAACTGAAAAAATGAGTCTATCAGGACTGCTTGTTTCTTGCTGCATTCATAAGATTAGACCTGGCATGTGTAAAGAGCATGGATTTACTTTAATTCTGCTCCAGTTCTTATTGAAAGTTGTAATATTTCTTTATCCTTATCTACACAAAGACAAAATCTAAATGTTTGAGCGAAATGTGCTATTTACCATAATATTTGCTAGTATGTTGGTATAACTACAAGTATGACCAGACACTTATGACCCAGCTTTTTAAAAGCTCTTATTCCCAGGTTCTGCAAACAGTGAGATGGTAAAATAACTGAGCAGTGTACTGACAGTGAGAGTCAGACACATCTAGCAATGTGCCCTTCCAGAGGGACACACCTCACCTCACCTGGCCTCACGTCTTTTCACGGCACGTCCTCTGAATTCTGTCATTCTGTGGTTATTACTATCATTTTGGAAACACGGCAATATATACTGATGATAGCCCTAGCTGGAGACATCCCCAAAATATGTAATTTTAAAGGTTCACGGGCTTTCCATGACTGGTGTGGGCATGGGTTCTCAGCTGTCAGTGTCTGTCAGGGTGCTCACAGCAGCAGGCGTTTCTGGGACTCTTCTCCACATGAATTGCGAAGGCTACACTGCAAGAGACAGATGTGCTGTTTGCATTTTTGTTTCTGTTGCTTTTTTTAACCATAATACAGAAACATCACACTTGCTGGGAGAAAATAGCGTCTCTCTTATGAAACATCCCTTTACTTGAAAGGTGCACAAGGGAGATTTTGACTTCTAGCTGTGATACAGTAACTGGCACGGGGCGAACTCCTCCCACTCTCAACAACCATGACACTGGACAAGACATATGAGGCACTGCTTTCAGGCTTTGGATAAAGACAGTCCAAGGTTGCCATCCATTTGATGGCATTTGTTTTAGAAATGCCATCATTTCTAAAATGATGAGTGAGTGCCACAATCACACTGGTTCTCCATCTGGGGACAATTTCCTACCACAGGACAAAATTAGGAATCCAGGTAGAGTGCCATGATATTGCTGAGCTGAGAGCTCAGAGTTTGGGGCAGGGGAGGGGGCTTGAATCTGTAGAGTTTGCCATGGAGAACAAGAACTGCACAGAACAGGGTTCTTATGCTCAGGGTGAGGGGCAGCAAATCATGGCAGAAAAAAACGGTGCTCTGAGGTTAAGAACTGAGATTCTGAAGGTCATGTTGGGGTAGAGTCTGTTGGAGTTTCAGCCCAGCCAGAGTGGAGAAAATGCAACTCCTTGTAAAAAATCTAGACATCAGGAAGAAACATAAAGAAATGCCATAAATGTCCCTGGCTCTATTTCTCCTTCTTCCCTGTTGCCGGTGTCCGCTTGCTCCAGCCATCTTGCTTCCAATCACAGGGAATGACTCTGCATAAAAAGGCGGCTGAAGACAGACTTGCTAGTACAGGTTCGGGGGAGTCATTCCTGGCGAGGCAGAGACAAGCCACTAGCACGAGAAGATCTTACCCGGGCCACATCCAGCCAGCCACAGCAAGGGTTGTCACAGATAAGACCAGGTCCAAGGGGCTGACCCTCCACTTCCCAGTGGAGGAATGACCCACTTACCACAGCTGCATTGTTATGGATTCAGAGAGAAGTAAGACTTCTGCTGTGAAGATCATACACTTGAAGTCAGGATATTTCCCTGTTTTCTAATCCCTGTGCCAAGCACAACCACAGGGGTGCAGAACCACCAGCTGTGTGGCTGACAGGGTCTTGGTGCTCTGGCCAGGTGTCAGGCCTGAGCCTCTGAGGTGAGAGAGCCAAGTTCAGGATATCGGACCACTACAGACCTCCTGGCCCCACGTAATATCAATCGGCAAGAGCTCTCCCAGAGATCTCCATCTCAACGCTAAGACCCAGCTCCACTCCTCTGGAGCAAGCTCCAGTGCTGGACACCCCATGCCAAACAACTAGCAAGACAGGAACACAACCCCACCCATTAGCAGAGAGGCTGCCTAAAATCATAGCAATTTCACAGACACCCCAAAACACACTACTGGATGTGGGCCTGCCCACCAGAAAGACAAGATCCAGCCTCATCCACCAGAACACAGGCACTAGTCCCCTCCACCAGGAAGCCTACACAAGCCACTGAACCAAGCTTACCCACTGGGGGCAGACACCAAAAAACAACGGGAATTATGAACCTGCAGCCTGCGAAAAGGAGACCCGAAACACAGTAAGTTAAGAAAAATGAGAAGATAGAGAAATAGGCAGGAGATGAAGAAGCAAGGTAAAAACCCACCAGACTAATTAAATGAAGAGGAAATAGACAGTCTATCTGAAAAAGAATTCAGAGTAATGATAGTAAGGATGATCCAAAATCTTGGAAATAGAATGGGGAAAATACAAGAAACGTTTCACAAGGACATAGAAGAACTAAAGAGCAAACAAACAATGATAAACAACACAATAAATGAAATTAAAAATTCTCTACAAGGAATCAATAGCAGAATAACTGAGGCAGAGGAACGGATAAGTGACCTGGAAGATAAAATAGAGGAAATAACTATCACAGAGCAGAGTAAAGAAAAAAGAATGAAAAGAATTGAGGACAGTCTCAGAAACCTCTGGGACAACATTAAATGCACAAACATTTGAATTATAGGGGTCCCAGAAGAAGAAGAGAAAAAGAAAGGGACTGAGAAAATATTTGAAGAGATTATAGTTGAAAACTTCCCTAATATGGGAAGGGAAATAGCCAAGTGAAGGAAGCGCAGAGACCCATACAAGATAAATCCAAGGAGAAACACGCCAAGACACTATTAATCAAACTATCAAAATTTAAATACAAAGAAAAAATATTAAAAGCAGCAAGGGAAAAGCAACAAATCATATACAAGATAATCCCGAAAGGTTAACAGCTGATCTTTCAGCAGAAACTGTAAGCCAGAGGTAGTGGCAGGACATATTTAAAGTGATGAAAGGGAAAAAGCTACAACCAAGATTACTCTACACAGCAAGGATCTCATTCAGATTCGAAAGAGAAATTAAAACCTTTACAAACAAGCAAAAGCTAAGAGAATTCAGCACCACCAAACCAGCTTTACAACAAATGCTAAAAGAACTTTTCTAGGCAGGAAACACAAGAGAAGGAAAAGACCTAGCTGGGATGGAGTGAGAGAATGGCATGGACATATATACACTACCAAATGTAAAACAGATAGCTAATGGGAAGCAGCCACATAGCAGAGGGAGATGAGCTCGGTGTTTTGTGTCCACCTAGAGGGGTGGGATAGGGAGGGTAGGAGGTAGACGCAAGAGGGAGGAGATATGGGGATATATGTTTATGTACAGCTGATTCACATTGTTATACAGCAGAAACTAACACACCATTGTAAAGCAATTATACTCCAATAAAGATGTTAAAAAAAAACCCAAAATAATCAAGAAAATGGTAATAGGAACATACATATTGATAATTACCTTAAATGTAAATGGATTAAATGCTCCAACCAAAAGACATAGACTGGCTGAATGGATACAAAAACAAGACCCATATATATGCTGTGTACAAGAGACCCATTTCAGACCTAGGGACACATACAGACTGAAAGTGAGGGGATGGAAAAAGATATTCCATGCAAATGGAAATCAAAAGAAACCTGAAGTAGCAATTTTCATATCAGACAAAATAGACTTTAAAATAAAGACTATTACAAGAGACAAAGAAGGACACTAAATAATGATCAAGGGATCAATCCAGGAAGAAGATATAACAATTGCAAATATTTATGCACCCAAGAAAGGAGCATCGCAATACGTAAGGCAAATGCTAACAGCCATAAAAGGGGAAATCGACAGTAACACAATAATAGTAGGGGACTTTAACACCCCATTTTCACCAATGGACAGATCATCCAAAATGAAAATAAATAAGGAAACACAAGCTTTAAATGACACATTAAACAAGATGGACTTAATTGATATTTATAGGACACAACAGAATACACTTTCTTCTCAAGTGCTCATGGAACATTCTCCAGGATAGATGATATCTTGGGACACAAATCAAGCCTCGGTAAATTTAAGGATATTGAAATCATATCAAGTATCTTTTCCAACCAAAACTCTGTGAAACTAGATATCAATCACAGGAAAAAATCTTTAAAAACTAAAAACACATGGTAGCTAACCAATACACTATTAAATAACCACAAGATCACTGAAGAAATCAAAGAGGAAATCAGAGCATACCTAGAGTTTATTTTTGTGTATGGTGTTAACACCTAAATGTAAGGCCAGACACTATCAAACTCTTAGAGGAAAATATAGGCAGAAAACTCTATTTCATAAATCACAGCAAGATCCTTTTTGACCCACCTCCTAGAGAAATGGAAATAAACACAAAACAAAATACTAGCAAACAGAATCCAACAGCACATTAAAAGGATCATACACCATGATCAAGTGGGGTTTATCCCAGGAATGCAAGGATTCTTCAATACATGCAAATCAATCACCGTGATACACCACGTTAACAAACTGAAGGATAAAAACCATATGAAAATCTCAATAGATTCAGAAAAAGCTTTTGACAAAATTCAACACCCATTTAGGATAAAAACACTACAAAAAGTAGGCATAGAAGTAAATTACCTCAACATAATAAAGGCCATGACAAGCCCACAGCTAACATCGTTCTCAATGGTGAAAAACTGAAATTATTTCCACTAAGATCAGGAGCAAGACAAGGTTGCCCACTCTCACCACCATTATTCAACATAGTTTTGGAAGTTTTAGCAATCTGAGAAGAAAAAGAAATAAAAGGAATCCAAATAGGAAAAGAAGAAGTAAAACTGTCACTGTTTGCAAATGACATGATACTATACATAGAGAATCTTAAAGATGCTACCAGAAAACTACTACAGCTAATCAATGAGTTTGGTAAAGTAGCAGGATATAAAATTAATGCACAGAAATCTCCTGCATTCCTATACACTAATGCTGAAAAGTCTGAAAGAGAAATTAAGGAAACACTCCCATTTACCATTGCAGCAAAAAGAATAAAATACCTAGGAATAAACCTACCTAAGGAGACAAAAGACCTATATGCAGAAAACTATAAGACACTGATGAAAGAAATTAAAGATGATACAAATAGATGGAGAGATACACCATGTTCTTGGATTGGAAGAATCAACATTGTGACAATGACTCTACTACCCAAAGCAATCCACAGATTCAACGCAATCCCTATAAAACTACCAATGGCATTTTTCACAGAACTAGAACAAAAAATTGCACAATTTGTATGGAAACACAAAAGACCCCAAATAGCCAAAGCAATCTTGAGAAAGAAAAACGGAGCTGGAGGAATCAGGCTACCTGACTTCAGACTATCTGACAAAGCTACAGTAATTAAGACAGTATGGTACTGGCACAAAAACAGAAATATAGATCAATGGAACAGGATAGAAAGCCCAGAGATAAACCCACACACATATGGTCACCTTATCTTTGATAAAGGAGGCAAAAATATACAATGGAGAAGTGACAGCCTCTTCAATAAGTGGTGCTGGGAAAACTGGACAGCTACATGTAAAAGAATGATATTAGAACACTCCTTTACACCATACACAAAAATAAACTCTAATGGATTAAAGACCTAAATGTAAGGCCAAACACTATAAAACTCTTAAAGGAAAACATAGGCAGAACACTCTATGACATAAATCCCAGCAAGATCCTTTTTGATCCACTTCTTAGAGAAATGGAAATAAAAAAAAAATAAACAAATGGGACCTAATGAAACTTAAAAGCTTTTGCACAGCAAAGGAAACCATAAACAAGATGAAAGACAACCCTCAGAATGGGAGAAAATATTTGCAAATGAAGCAACTGACAAAGGATTAATCTCCAAAATATACAAGCAGCTCATGTAGCTCAATATCAAAAGGGCAAGCAACCCAATCCAAAAATGGGCAGAAGCCCTAAAAAGACACTTCTCCAAAGAAGATATACAGATTGCCAACAAACACATGAAAGGATGCTCAACATCACTAATCATTAGAGAAATGCAAATCAAAACTACAATGAGGTATCACCTCACACCGGTCAGAATGGCCATCATCAAAAAAATCTACAAATAGTAAATGCTGGAGAGGGTGTGGAGTAAGGGAACCGTGTTGCACTGTTGGTGGGAATGTAAATTGATATAGTCAGTATGTAGAACAGTATGGAGGGTCCTTAAAAAACTAAAAATAGAATTACCATATGACCCAGCAATCCCACTACTGGGCATATACCCTGAGAAAACCGTAATTCAAAAAGAGACACAATGTTCATCGCAGCACTATTTACAATAGCCAGGACATGGAAGCAACCTAAGTGTCCATCGACAGATGAATGGATAAAGAAGATGTGGCACATATATACAATGGAATATTACTCAGCCATAAAAAGAAATGAAATTGAGTTATTTTGTAGTGAGGTGGATGGACCTAGAGTCTGTCATACAGAGTGAAGTAAGTCAGAAAGAGAAAAACAAATACCGTATGCTAATACATATATATGGAATCTAAAAAAAAAAAAAAAATTGGTTCTGAAGAACCTAGGGCAGGACAGGAATAAAGACACAGACATAGAGAATGGACTTGAGGACATGGGGAGGGGGAAGGGTAAGCTGGGTCGAAGTGAGAGAGTGGCATGGACATATATACACTACCAAATGTAATATAGTTAGCTAGTGGGTAGCAGCAGCATAGCACAGGGAGATCAGCTTGGCCCTTTGTGACCACCTAGAGGGGTGGGATAGGGACTGTGGGAGGGAGACGTAAGAGGGAGAGGATATGGGGATATACGTATACGTGTAGCTGATTCACTTTGTTATACAGCAGAAACTAACACAACATTGTAAAGCAATTATACTCCAATAAAGGTGTAAAAAAAAAATGCCATAAATAATATACCTAGCATGGCCCTCACTGTAACTGCCCCTGTCCACTGTCAGGCAATGGGGATATGACCCAAACAGCGCCTAAATATAACTGAATAAAACCACAGCACATGAAAGTGTGAGGTACTTTGCTAAAGTAGTGTAGAGAAAAATTTATGGGAACAAGTGCTTACGGCCGAAAAGAAGAAAGTTTTGATGTCAATGAGAAAAGTGCATACCTTCATAAACTAGACCAAGAAAAGCAAAATACATATGAGGCAAGGCAGAAGGAAATGATAAAGAAAAGAGTAGAAATCAACTCAATTAAAATAAGAAAAACAGTAACAATAGAATCCAAAAGCTGGTTCTTTAAAATGATCAGTGAAATGAGTAAATCTGAATCTATAATGATTAATAAACTAAGAAAGGAAGAACAAACAGATTACTAATACTGGAAATGAGACTAGGGACATCAGATCCCATGGCCAATAAAAGAATGACAAGGGGAAGAAGAATTCTCTATTAATTGATGAAATACAAATTCCTTGGAAGATACAAATTACCAGAGCTCACTTAAGAAAAGCATGAACAACCCTGTATCTATTAAAGAAATTAAACAGTTTCAGTGGTGAATTCTACCAAACATACAAGAAAGAAATAATATTAATTCTATACAAACCCTTCAATATATGTCAGCATTTACCCAGCATTAAGCCAGAAAAAGATATTATAAGAAAATCAAATAAAAAACCATTATCCTTCATACCTATAGACTCAATAATTTTTAATAGATTATTTTTTAGAACGTTTTTTGGGTTCATAGCACAATTGAAGGGAGGGTACAAAGATTTCCCATATATCCTCTGTCCACACACATGCACAGCCTCCCCAACTATCAAAATTCCCCACTAGATGATACATCTACTGCAATCAATGAACCAACATTGATATGTCATATCACTTAAAGTCCATAGTTTACATTAGGGTTCACTCTTGGTGTTGTGCATTCCATGGGCTTGCACAAATGTATAATGAATGACCTGTATTCATTATTATTGGATCATACAGAGTATTTTTACTGCCCTAAAAATCCTTTGTGCTCCACCTATTCATCCCTCCCTACCACTCAACCCCTGACAACCACTAGTCTTTTTACTGTCACCATAGTTGTGCTTTTTCCAAAATGTCAGGTAGTTGAAATCATACAGTGTGTAGCCTTTTCAGATGGCCTTTTTTCACTTAGTACAGTGCATTACGTTTCCTCCATGCCTTTGAATGGCTTGATAGCTCTTTTTCTGTGTGCTGAATAATATCTATCATCGGGATGTACCAAAGTTTATTTTTCCTAGACACAACAGCTTTTGAGGAAACACTAGCACATACAATCCAGCAAGATATAAAATGGATCATGACCAAGTGGAGTTTAAGTCAGTAATGCAAGGTTGTTTTCACTTTTGAAAATCAATTTAATTCACTCAATTAGCAAATTAAAAAGGAAAAGTTACATAACCATATTAAAAGCTGTAGAAAAAAAAATTAACAAAATCCAGTACCTATTCACTAAAAATCCTCTTAGAAAACTAGAAATATAGGGGAACCTTATTAGCCTAAAAAACCTACAGCTATATCATACTAAGTGATGAGACTGAATGATTTCCCCTTTGATCAGGAACAAAACAAAGATATCAGCTCTCACCAATTCTAGTCAGCATTTTACTAGATGCTTTAAAAAGTACAGTGAGGCACAAAAAAATTTAAAAAGGAATAAACCTAATTTAATTCACAAATGAATTCACATAATCTTCTCAATAGAAAAATCCCTAAGATTCTACCAATAATAATAATAATAATAATGCCTTACAGAGTTAAAATCAAGCTTGGCAATGTTATAGGTCAATATCAGAAATGAATTGTATTCCAAAATGTATATTTTAAAAAAATGGAAATTGAAATTCAGCAGGCAAAAGAATTTACAAAAACATCCAACATATGAAATCCTCAGGGATCCAAAATTTGTACCACATGTGTATACTTAAAAACACTAAACAACTTGGAGAGAAGTTCAAGAAGATCCAAATATATTTAGAGATTTACCATATTCATGGGTGGGAAGACTCAGTATGTTAATATGTTAAGTTTCCACAAATTAATATATTCAATGTAATGTCAATTAAAATTTCATCAGGATTTTTAGTTAGAAATTTATAAGCTGATTCTGAAATTTCTGTGGTACTGCAAAAGATCTAGAAATGGTCAAAAAAATTGTAAGCAGAAGACGAATGCTGGATAATTCACATTAACTAATTTAAAGACAAATATGAAGATTCATTAATAAAGACACTGCAGTTTTTGTACAAAGACAGATGTATATATTTAAGAAACAGAACAGGGAATCCAGAAGTAGACTCAAACATCGAAGACCAGTCGATATTTAACAAGAGTGCCAATCTAGTTCCATGAAGAAAGAACTGTCCCCGACAATTCCTGAAGAAATTATATATACAGATATACACACACACAAACATATATATCAACCTTTACTTCATATCATACTTTAAAAAAGATCATACATGTACATGTAAGAGCTAAATCAATAAAACTTTCAGAATAATACACAGGAGAAAATCTTCACGGCAAAAAAGATTTTTGGTTTGGCATAAAAAGCAAAAACCAGAAAAGAAAATTCAAATAAGTTGAACCTCAACAAAAAATTTTTAAAAAAACACAAGATGTGGGCTTCCCTGGTGGCGCAGTGGTTGGGAATCTGCCTGCCAATGCAGGGGACACGGGTTCGAGCCCTGGTCTGGGAAGATCCCACATGCCACGGAGCAACTAGGCCCGTGAGCCACAACTACTGAGCCTGCGCGTCTGGAGCCTGTGCTCCGCAACAAGAGAGGCCGCGATAGTGAGAGGCCCGCGCACCGCGATGAAGAGTGGCCCCCGCTTGCCACAACTAGAGAAAGCCCTCGCACAGAAATGAAGACCCAACACAACCAAAAATAAAAATAATTAATTAAAAAAAACAAACAAAAAAACCCCAGAAGATATTCTTCATAAATCACTTCTAAGAAAAGAAATGACAAGCCACAATATGGGAGATTATATTTTCAAAATATTTTTCTGATTAAGAACTTGTATCTAGAATTTATAAAGAATCTTTTTGATTCAATAACAAGAAGGGTTTAAACGGACAAAAATTTCAAGAGAATCTTCAGAAGAGAAAATATACTGATGGCAAATAAGCACATGAAGAAAACACTCAACATCACTACTGATTTGTGAAATTTAAATTAAAATCACTATAGCTAGTACTAAGCACACTCTATAATTGTTACCATTCAGAAGACAAGACCAAATCTTAGAAAGTACATGGAACAACTGGAAATCTCATGAACTGTGACTTGGAATGTAAAGTAGTACACCCACTTTGGCATACAATTTGGCAGTTTCTTTCAAAGTTAAATATTTACCTTCTGATTCATTTATTAATTAATGAAAACAATACAAATCAAAACATCGTTGACAAAAGACTTCTGTTTGAATCTTCATGACAGCTTTATTCATTATAGCCAAAATTTATTAAAAAAGCCAGTATCTGCCAAATTTGTGAATGGGTGAAAAAACTGTGGTTATGTCCACAGGAAATAATGCTATTCAGAAAAAAAGAAACGAACTACTACTAACATGCAACAACCTGGAAGAATTTCAAAAATATGTGAAAATGAAAGGGTCATCCATAAAAGATTGCATATTATATGATTTCATGTGTATTACATTGTGTACTGTACAAAATTAGGTGATAAAGAGCAGATAAATGGTTGCTTAGGGCCAGGTGGGATGGTAGGAATTAACTGCAAAGGCGTAGCATGGAAATTTGGGGGTAACTAAAATGTTCTATACTATGTGTTGGTGGTTACATGGCTGGATATGTTGTCAAAACTCATCAAATTATAAAATTAAAATTGATTAAATTTATTATAAGTGTATTATACCCCAATAAAGCTGATATAAAAATGAATAGAAATAAAAACTTTGTCAGAAAAACAAAAGCTGAGAGAAAACATTTCCAGCAGCCCTGCATTCCAAGAAATGCTAAAATAAGTTATCCATGCAGAATGAAAATTACACCAGATGGAAACTTGTATCGACAGAAAGAAATGAAGAGCACCAGAAATTGTAAATATGGGTAGACATATAAAACACATTTTTCCTAACTTTTTCATCTTTTTAAATGATCACTAACTCTAATGAAAATATAACAGAAATGCATTGTTGAGTTTATAACATATCTAAATTTAAAATGTATGATAGCAATAGCAAAAAACAGGAATGGGAAAATGCTAGTATACTGCTGAAATGTTTCTACACTGTATGTGAATGTCATCTGAAATATGTTAAAGTTATATGCTGTAAACTTAAGAGCCACCACTAAAATGTAAAAGGTATAGCTGTTAGGCCATTTGTGGAGGCTAGATTAAATTCAATTCAAATACAGGCAGGGAAATATAAACAGTGATCAACTGAGACAAATAGAAAACAGAGCAATATGGTAGATTTAAATCCAACTCTTTTGAAAATTATATAAGATATAAATAATGGTGTAAGCAGTTAATAGGTGGAGACTGTTTGGACAAAAAAAAGGCAAGCTATGAAAGATTACTCAAAAAAATAATTTGAATTGTTCCATACTTATTAAATAAATCAAATTCATCATTACAATTTTTTCTACAAAGAATGTTCCAGTCCCAGTGGCTTTACTGATAAATTTTACCAAATAGATAAAGACAACATACCATTTTACATAACCTTCTCTAGAAATACACTTTGGAACATTATTAAATCCATTTAATGAGGCCAGCATTACCCTGATACATATATACATATAGCTGTATCTATATCTCTGTCTATCTAGGTAGATAGGTAGATATAGATATAGACATATATGAATATAGACATAACAATCCTTAAGAAGAATTAGGTCATCAAATCCAGCAATATATAAAAATGATTACACTTTACGAGTAAGTTTATCTGAGGAATGCAATTTTGATTTAGCATTTGAAAAAAATCACTGAATGTAATTTACATACTATTAGGCTCAAAGAAAATCTGTATGATTTTCTCAATAGTTGCATAAAAGGCATTTGAGAATCAAAACTCATTCAGGATAAAAACCTCTCAACAAACTAGAAATAGAAGATTATTTCCTCAACCTGATAAACCTCATCTATGAGTAACCTACAGCTAACAGCAGGCAGAATTACATTTTTCATAAGTGATGGTACAGGACGTGGATATCAGTTCTCACTACTTCAATTTAGGTATTGGAAAGTAGTTCCTATCCAACATAATATGTCAAAAATAAGGTGTGATGTTTACAAAAACTGCAAAGAAATAAGTAACTTTATTTGCACATTGCCTTAATGTATACTCAAGAAAATTAAAAAAGATACAAACTAATAGATTTAAAAGTGAATTTAGTGAAGTTTCAGGATACAAGGTCATTATACAAAGAACAATTGTATTTCTTTGTATTAGCTATGAACAATGGGAAAATGCCAAAAAATAGCATTTACAATAGTAGTAAAAACACCAAATACTTAAGGGAAACTCTTTAATAAAAGCTAAAGCATACTACACTAAAAAACTGCAAAATATTGTTAAAGGGAAAGTAAAAAGAAGTTAAAGAGAGACTTCCCTGGTGGCGCAGTGGTTAAGAATCCACCTACCAATGCAGGAGACATGGGTTTGAGCCCTGGTCCAGGAAGATCCCACATGCTGCGGAGCAACAAAGCCCGTGCACCGCAACTACTGAACCTGCGCTCTAGAGCCTGCGAGCCACAACTACTGAGCCCGCGTGCCACAGCTACTGAAGCCTGTGCACCTAGAGCCCATACTTTGCAACATGAGAAGCCACCGCAACAGGAAGCCTGTGCACCGCAATGAAGAGTAGCTCCCCCACCCCTGCTCACAGCAACTAGAGAAAGCCCGCGCGCACCAACAAAGACCCAATGCAGCCATAAGTAAATAAATAAATAAATAAATTTATTAAAAAAAAAGAAGTTAAAGATTGGAGAGCTGTATCATGTTCATAAATTCAAAAACTCAGCATTGCTAAGATTTCATTTTCCACCAATTATTCTGTATGTATTGCAATGCATCTAAATCAAAATTTCAGTATTCTTTTGTATTTGCAGAAATTCACAAGCTAATTCTAAAGTTCATATGGAAATTCAAAGCACCTAGAATAGTCAAGAAAAGCTTCAATAAAAATAATAGAATGAGAGAATATTTACATTAAAGATAGAAAATTAGACAAATAGGGACTTCCCTAGTGGTCCAGTGGCTAAGACTCCGCACTCCCTATGCAGGGGGCCCGGTTTCGATCCCTGGTCAGGGAACCAGATCCCACATGCTGCAACCAAGAGTTCACATGCCACAACTAAAGATTCCGCATGCTGCAACTAAAGATCCAGCATGCAGCAACGAAGATCCCGCGTGGCGCAGCTAAGACCCGGTGCAGCCAAATAAATAAATAAATAAATATTTTAAAAAAAGAAAAAGAAAATTAGACCAACAGAATAAATATAGAGTCCAAAAACATACTCATGCTAATTTGGTCATTTGATTTACAACAAAGGCTCCAAAACAATTCAATAGCTAATGGTAAGTCCATACAAAAATTTGTTGCTGAAATAACAGGCTACTGATACAGAAAAAAATTAATTTTGACCTCTACCACACAGAGAACAAGTAATCTGGACTGAAATGTAAACCCTGAACTATAAGTAATCTAGAAGAAAGCACTAGAAAATGTCTCTACAACTTTTAGTTAGGCAAATTTTTAAAAATAAACAGGACAAACAACAAAAGCGTGGGACATGGACAAGCAGAAAAGTTTTACTTCATCATAATTAAACATTTCTGCTCATCAACAGATACTGTAAGAAATGGAATAGCAATCCATGGACATTTGCAATACATGTATCTGTCAAAGGCCTTTCAGTTGTAATATATAAGGAAATACTACCAATCAGAAACGAAGACAACCAATCTATAAAAACTGGAGAAAAGACTTCAATAGATAAATCACAAAAATAGATATAAAAATAAGTAATAAACAAAAAGCGTTCAGCATCATTAATCATCAGAAAATTGCAATTTAAAACCATGAACTACCACTACACATACACTAGAGAGGTAAAGTTTAAAAGACTGAAAATACATGAGGTTTTTTTTTTCATGTTTTCAAAGGCCTTCTGAAACATCAGTGCACATATTTACAATTTTTGGAGAAACATGGGAAACATTTGTCTGTCCTGATATATGACATTGTCATATTAATAATTCGACTGTAGCTGATAATGCTATCTGCCCCATAATCTTTCCTTGGATTGGTTTTTTTAAGATTTTTTTGATGTGGGCCATTTTTAAAGTCTTTATTGAATTTGCTACAGTATTGCTTCTGTTTTATATCTTGGTTCCTTGGCTGCGAGGCATGTGGGATCCTAGCTTCCTGACCAGGTATGGCACCCATACCCCCTGCATTGGAAGGCAAAGTCCGAGCCACTGGACTGCCAGGGCAGTCCCTTTCCCTGGCATTTTATATTTTGTTTAATTCCTATACCTGAATTCTTAACAAGTATTCTTCTTCAGCAATATCTTGCTCATTATAGTTAGAGATTATAGACAGAAATGCAATCCACACCAAATTTTCATTGCAATTTATAGTATCTAATGCCCTCTACGTGCAGCTTCCAGAGAGAAGAGTTGCCCCAGCTTAGATTTATGTTCCCTCTCCTGCAAGACACCGTATGGGCACCACTGCACCCACCTTAGACTAACTGTACAATTAATACTGTAACATAAAGTCCCAGAGTGAACACAAGTTCCCTCGTGACATGATTAACTCCAGGGATTCCAGGCAACAGGAGCCAGTCACAAAGTGCAAACTAATTAACGTTGGAGGACAGGACTGAGGACAAGGGAGGTCAAGCATCTGGCATGCTGGCCACAGAGCCAATTGTCACGGAAATAAAGGTTCAGCTAAAGTAGTAGAAATGGGAACTTTTTCAAACTGAATTTTGTGATTTTTCTCTCCACTTCTGTTGTCATTTTCTCTTCACTTTATGCACATGGAGTGGTAGGAAAGAAAGAAATTGTTATAATTATGCAAACACAGAAAGTACACTAAGGGAGAATAACAATATTTTGAAATTTATAGTAGATGACACTGTTCAGCGGGCAGACGCTTGAACACATGGAGGGACCCTGCAAAGGGGGAAAGTCCATGTTCTCACTGAACCTTTTTCTTTTTTCTTCCAGTTATTGGAAGCACAGAGGGTATGGGCCCAAGGGTAAAGAAACTGCTTTTCTGGCCTCAGGGCAAGATGGCGGAAGAGTAAGACGCGGAGATCACCTTCCTTCCCACAGATACAGTAGAAATACATCTACACGTGGAACTGCTCCTACAGAACACCCACTGAACGCTGGCAGAAGACGTCAGACCTCCCAAAAGGCAAGAAAATCCCCACGTACTTGGGTAGGGCAAAAGAAAAAAGAAATAACAGAGACAAAAGAAGGGACGGGACCTGCACCAGTGGGAGGGAGCTGTGAAGGAGGAAAGGTTTCCACACAGTAGGAAGCCCCTTCGCGGGCAGAGACTGCGGGTGGCAGAGGGGGGAAGCTTCAGAGCCACGGAGGAGAGCGCAGCCACAGGGGTGCGGAGGGCAAAGCGGAGACATTCCCGCACAGAGGAGCGGCGCCGAGCAGCACTCACCAGCCCGAGAGGCTTGTCTGCTCAGCTGCCAGGGCGGGCGGGGGCTGGGAGCTGAGGCTCGGGCTTCGGTGCTAGCCGGAGGGAGTCCGGGAAAAAGGCTGCAGCTGCCGAAGAGGCAAGACACTTTTTCTTGCCTCTTTGTTTCGCGGCGCGCAAGGAGAGGGGATTCAGAGCGCCGCCTAAACGAGCTCCAGAGACGGGCGCGAGCCGCGGCTATCAGCGCGGATCCCACAGCAACAGGGGCGCACAGGGAAAAACGGAGATATTCCCACACAGAGGCTCAGCGCCGAGCAGCACTCAACAGCCTGAGAGGCTTGTCTGCTCACCCGCCGGGGCGGGCGGGGGCTGGGAGCTGAGGCTCGGGGGCTTCGGTCGGATCGCAGGGAGAGGACAGTGGTTGGCGGCGTGAACACAGCCTGAAGGGGCTAGCGCACCACAGCTAGCCGGGAGGGAGCCCGAGAAAAAGTCTGCAGCTGCCGAAGAGGCAAGAGACTTTTTCTTGCCTCTTTGTTTCGCGGCGCGCAAGGAGAGGGGATTCAGAGCGCCGCTTAAACGAACTCCAGAGACGGGTGCGAGCCGCGGCTATCAGCGCGGACCCCAGAGGCAGGCGCGAGCCGCGGCTATCAGCGCGGACCCCAGAGGCGGGTGCGAGCCGCGGCTATCAGCGCGGACCCCAGAGACGGGTGCGAGCCGCGGTTATCAGCGCGGACCCCAGAGACGGGCATGAGATGCTAAGGCTGCTGCTGCCGCCACCAAAAAGCCTGTGTGCGAGCACAGGTCACTCTCCACACCGCCCCTCCCGGGAGCCAGTGCAGCCCGCCATGGCCAGGCTCCCGTGATCCGGGGACAACTGCCCCGGGAGAACGCACGGCGCGCCTCAGGTTGCTGCAACGTCACGCCGGCTTCTGCCGCCGCAGGCTCGCCCCGCCTCCTCCGTACCGCTCCCTCCCCCCGGCCTGACTGAACCAGAGCCCCCGAATCAGCTGCTCCTTTAACCCCGTTCTGTCTGGGCGGGGAACAGACGCCCTCAGGCGACCTACATGCAGAGGCGGGTCCAAATCCAAAGCTGAACCCCGGGAGCTGTACGAACAAAGAAGAGAAAGGGAAATCTCTCCCAGCAGCCTCAGAAGCAGCGGATTAAAGCTCCACAAACAACTTGATGTGCCTGAATCTGTTGAATACCTGAATAGACAACGAATCATCCCAAATTTAGGAGGTGGACTTTGGGAACAGGATATATTAATTTTTCCCCTTTTCCTTTTTTTGTGAGTGTATATGTGTATGCTTCTGGGTGAGATTTTGTCTGTATAGCTTTGCTCTCACCCTTAGTCCTAGGGGTAGGTCTGTCCTTTTTTTTTTTTTTTTAAACTTAAAAAAAATTTTTTTTCCCTAATATATGTTTTCTTAATAATTTTTTCCTTATTTTCTATTTTTAAAAAATTAAAAAAAAATTTTTAATGAGTTTTTTCATATTTTTTATTTTAAAATATTAAAAAATTTTTTTCTTAATAAATTTTCTTAATAATTTTTTTCTTATTTTTTATTATAAAAAATCAATAAATCTATTTTAAAAAATTAAAAAAATTTTTCTTTCTTAATAAATTTATTCTTAATAATTTTTTTCTTATTTTTTATTATAATAGCTTTATTTTATTTTATTTTATCCTCTTTCTTTCTTTCTATTTTTTCTCCCTTTTATTCTGAGCCGTGTGGATGAAAGGCTCTTGGTGCTCCAGCCAGGCATCAGGGCTGTGCCTCTGAGGTGGGAGAGCCAACTTCAGGACACTGGTCCACAAGAGACCTCCCAGCTCCATGTAATACCAAATGGCGAAAATCTCTCAGAGATCTCCACCTCAACATCAAGACCCAGCTTCATTCAACGACCAGCAAGCTACAGTGCTGGACACCCTATGCCAAACAACTAGCAAGACAGGAACACAGCCCCATCCGTTAACAGAGAGGCTGCCTAAAATCATAATAAGGCCACAGACACCCCAAAACACACCACCAGACGTGGACGTGTCCACCAGAAAGACAAGATCCAACCTCATCCAACAGAACACAGGCACTAGTCCCCTCCACCAGGAAGCCTACACAACCCACTGAACCAACCTTAGCCACTGGGGACAGATACCAAAAACAACGGGAACTACGAACCTGCAGCCTGTGAAAAGGAGACCCCAAACACAGTAAGATAAGCAAAATGAGAAGACAAAAAAACACACAGCAGGTGAAGGAGCAGGGTCAAAACACACCAGACCTAACAAATGAAGAGGAAATAGGCAGTCTACCTGAAAAAGAATTCAGAATAATGATAGTAAAGATGATCCAAAATCTTGGAAATAGAATAGACAAAATGCAAGAAACATTTAACAAGGACGTAGAAGAACTAAAGAGGAACCAAGCAACGATGAAAAACACAATAAATGAAATTAAAAATACTCTAGACGGGATCAATAGCAGAATAACTGAGGCAGAAGAACGGATAAGTGACCTGGAAGATAAAATAGTGGAAATAACTACTGCAGAGCAGGATAAAGAAAAATGAAAAGAACAGAGGACAGTCTCAGAGACCTCTGGGACAACATTAAACGCACCAACATTCGAATCATAGGGGTCCCAGAAGAAGAAGAGAAAAAGAAAGGGACTGAGAAAATATTTGAAGAGATTATAGTTGAAAACTTCCCTAATATGGGAAAATAAATAGTTAATCAAGTCCTGGAAGCACAGAGAGTCCCATACAGCATAAATCCAAGGAGAAACACACCAAGACACATATTAATCAAACTATCAAAAATTAAATATAAACAAAACATATAAAAGCAGCAAGGGAAAAACAACAAATAACACACAAGGGAATCCCCATAAGGTTAAGAGCTGATCTTTCAGCAGAAACTCTGCAAGCCAGAAGGGAGTGGCAAGATATACTTAAAGTGATGAAGGAGAAAAACCTACAACCAAGGTTACTCTACCCAGCAAGGATCTCATTCAGATTTGATGGAGAAATTAAAACCTTTACAGACAAGCAAAAGCTGAGAGAGTTCAGCACCACCAAACCAGCTTTACAACAAATGCTAAAGGAACTTCTCTAGGCAAGAAACACAAGAGAAGGAAAACACCTACAATAACAAACCCAAAACATTTAAGAAAATGGGAATACGAACATACATATCGATAATTACCTTAAATGTAAATGGATTAAATGCTCCCACCAAAAGACACAGACTGGCTGAATGGATACAAAAACAAGACCCATATATATGCTGTCTACAAGAGACCCACTTCAGACCTAGAGACACATACAGACTGAAAGTGAGGGGATGGAAAAAGACATTGCATGCAAATGGAAATCAAAAGAAAGCTGGAGTAGCAATTCTCATATCAGACAAAATAGACTTTAAAATAAAGACTATTACAAGAGACAAAGAAGGACACTATATAATGATCGAGGGATCGATCCAAGAGGAAGGTATAACAATTGTCAATATTTATGCACCCAACATAGGAGCACCTCAATACATAAGGCAAATACTAACAGCCATAAAAGGGGAAATCGACAGTAACACAATCATAGTAGGGGACTTTAACACCTCACTTTCACCAATGGACAGATCATCCAAAATGAAAATAAATAAGGAAACACAAGCTTTAAATGATACATTAAACAAGATGGACTTAATTGATATTTATAGGACATTCCACCCAAAAACAACAGAATACACATTTTTCTCAAGTGCTCATGGAACATTCTCCAGGATAGATCATATCTTGGGTCACAAATCAAGCCTTGGTAAATTTAAGAAAATTGAAATCGTATCAAGTATCTTTTCCGACCACAACGCTATGAGACTAGATATCAATTACAGGAAAAGATCTGTAAAAAATACAAACACATGGAGGCTACACAATACACTACTTAATAACGAAGTGATCACTGAAGAAATCAAACGGGAAATCAAAAAATACCTAGAAACAAATGACAATGGAGACACGACGACCCAAAACCTATGGGATGCAGCAAAAGCAGTTCTAAGAGGGAAGTTTATAGCAATACAAGCCTACATCAAGAAACAGGAAACATCTCGAATAAACAACCTAACCTTGCACCTAAAGCAATTAGAGAAAGAAGAACAAAAAAACCCCAAAGCTAGCAGAAGGAAAGAAATCATAAAGATCAGATCAGAAATAAATGAAAAAGAAATGAAGGAAACAATAGCAAAAATCAATGAAACTAAAAGCTGGTTCTTTGAGAAGATAAACAAAATTGATAAACCATTAGCCAGACTCATCAAGAGAAAAAAGGAGAAGACTCAAATTAATAGAATTAGAAATGAAAAAGGAGAAGTAACCACTGACACTGCAGAAATACAAACGATCATAAGAGATTACTACAAGCAACTCTATGCTAATAAAATGGACAACTTGGAAGAAATGGACAGATTCTTAGAAATGCACAACCTGCCGAGACTGAACCAGGAAGAAGCAGAAAATATGAACAGACCAATCACAAGTAATGAAATTGAAACTGTGATTAAAAATCTTCCAACAAACAAAAGTCCAGGACCAGATGGCTTCACAGGTGAATTCTATCAAACATTTAGAGAAGAGCTAACACCTATCCTTCTCAAACTCTTCCAAAAAATTGCAGAGGGAGGAACACTCCCCAACTCATTCTACGAGGCCACCATCACCCTGATACCAAAACCAGACAAAGATGTCACAAAGAAAGAAAACTACAGGCCAATATCACTGATGAACATAGATGCAAAAATCCTCAACAAAATACTAGCAAACAGAATCCAACAGCACATTAAAAGGATTATACACCATGATCAAGTGGGGTTTATTCCAGGAATGCAAGGATTCTTCAATATACGCAAATCAATCAACGTGATACATCGTATTAACAAATTGAAGGAGAAAAACCATATGATCATCTCAATAGATGCAGAGAAAGATTTCGACAAAATTCAACACCCATTTATGATAAAAGCCCTGCAGAAAGTAGGCATAGAGGGAACTTTCCTCAACATAATAAAGGCCATATATGACAAACCCACAGGCAACATTGTCCTCAATGGTGAAAAACTGAAACCACTTCCACTAAGATCAGGAACAAGACAAGGTTGCCCACTCTCACCAATATTATTCAACATAGTTTTGGAAGTGTTAGCCACAGCAATCAGACAAGAAAAAGAAATAAAAGGAATCCAAATCGGAAAAGAAGAAGTAAAGCTGTCACTGTTTGCAGGTGACATGATACTATACATAGAGAATCCTAAAGATGCTACCAGAAAACTACTAGAGCTAATCAATGAATCTGGTAAAGTAGCAGGATACAAAATTAATGCACAGAAATCTCTTGCATTCCTATATACTAATGATGAAAAATCTGAAAGTGAAATTAAGAAAACACTCCCGTTTACCATTGCAACAAAAAGAATAAAATATCTAGGAATAAACCTACCTAAGGAGACAAAAGACGTGTATGCAGAAAATTATAGGACACTGATGAAAGAAATTAAAGATGATACAAATAGATGGAGAGATATACCATGTTCTTGGATTGGGAGAATCAACATTGTGAAAATGACTCTGCTACCCAAAGCAATCTACAGATTCAATGCAATCCCTATCAAACTACCACTGGCATTTTTCACAGAACTAGAACAAAAAATTTCACAATTTGTATGGAAACACAAAAGACCCCGAATAGTCAAAGCAATCTTGAGAACGAAAAATGGAGCTGGAGGAATCAGGCTCCCTGACTTCAGACTATATTACAAAGCTACAGTAATCAAGACAGTTTGGTACTGGCACAAAAACAGAAATATAGATCAATGGAACAGAATAGAAAGCCCAGAGATAAGCCCACGCACATATGGTCACCTTATCTTTGATAAAGGAGGCAAGCATATACAGTGGAGAAAAGACAGCCTCTTCAATAAGTGGTGCTGGGAAAATTGGACAGGTACATGTAAAAGTATGAAATTAGAACACTCCCTGACACCATACACAAAAATAAACTTAAAATGGATTAAAGACCTAAGTGTAAGGCCAGACACTATCAAACTCTTAGAGGAAAACATAGGCAGAACACTCTATGACATAAATCACAGCAAGATCCTTTTTGACCCAGCTCCTAGAGAAATGGAAATAAAAACACAAATAAACAAATGGGACCTAATGAAACTTAAAAGCTTTTGCAGAGCAAACGAAACCATAAACAAGACCAAAAGACAACCCTCAGAATGGGAGAAAATATTTGCAAATGAAGCAACGGACAAAGGATTAATCTCCAAGATTTACAAGCAGCTCATGCAGCTCAATAACAAAGAAACAAACAACCCAATCCAAAAACGGGCAGAAGACCTAAATAGACTTTTCTCCAAAGAAGATATATAGATTGCCAACAGACATATGAAAGAATGCTCAACATCATTAATCATTAGAGAAATGCAAATCAAAACTACAATGAGGTATCATCTCACACCGGTCAGAATGGCCATCATCAAAAAATCTAGAAACAATAAATGCTGGAGAGGGTGTGGAGAAAAGGGAACACTCTTGCACTGTTGGTGGGAATGTAAATTGATACAGCCACTATGGAGAACAGTATGGAGGTTCCTTAAAAAACTAAAAATAGAACTACCATATGACCCAGCAATCCCACTACTGGGCATATACCCTGAGAAAACCATAATTCAGAAAGAGTCATGTACCAAAATATTCATTGCAGCTCTGTTTACAATAGCCAGGACATGGAAGCAACCTAGGTGTCCATCATCGGATGAATGGATAAAGAAGATGTGGCACATATATACAATGGACTATTACTCAGCCATAAAAAGAAATGAAATAGAGGTATTTGTAATGAGGTGGATGGAGTTAGAGTCTGTCATACAGAGTGAAGTAAGTCAGAAAGAGAAAAAGAAATACAGTATGCTAACACATATATATGGACTCTAAGGAAAAAAAAAAAAAAAAAAAAAGGTCATGAAGAACCTAGTGGCAAGATGGGAATAAAGACACAGACCTACTAGAGAATGGACTTGAGGATATGGGGAGGGGGAGGGGTGAGATGTGACAGGGTGAGTGAGTGTCATGGACATATATACACTACCAAATGTAAAATAGATAGCTAGTGGGAAGCAGTCGCATAGCACAGGGAGATCAGCTCGGTGCTTTGTGACCACCTAGAGGGGTGGGATAGGGACGGTGGGAGGGAGGGAGATGCAAGAGGGAAGAGATATGGGAACATATGTATATGTATAACTGATTTATTTTGTTATAAAGCAGAAACTAACACACCATTGTAAAGCAATTATACTTCAATAAAGATGTTTTAAAAAAAAAAAAAAAAGAAATTGTTCAGAAAAAAGATATTCCAGGCATAATGTGAGGCCTGAAAAGATAAACCAAGATAGATGTATGTTTAGTTGAGAAATTGCATTTTCCTGAGAAGACAGTGGATTTATCTGAGAAGTACAAAAAGGAGGAAATAAAATAGGCGAGGACTTTTAAAAAAAAAAAAAAAAAAAGAAAGAAACTGCTTTTCTGGCAATGTTGCCATCCATCCCCGAACATATCACACATGAGAAGATTAAAAAGATAAACACAAACAACAGAAAATGAAATAAAAATAGCTGATAAAAATAATGATGCCATTCCTATAGTTTATGGAACTAAATAAAGAAAAAGATTTTTCTAGAATCAAAAAAAGGTACATCAATATTCTCCCATTTAATCCTATCATAGGCAATCTGAAAATAAAAATGCTCCTCAATTTTTTTGTGGCTTTTTACTGATGTAAATTATTGCTAAATGGCAAAATCACAATAGAGTACAGTCCTTCTCCAGATGTGTTCTAGAAATTTAAAAATATATGCTGGCATTTCAGTAGAAATCTGTACAATGGTCCATATCAACGATAAATGCTAATGATTTTTAAGGCTAGTTAGAAAACTCAGTAGGACACATGGAATATAATGTTTCATCCCTTTGTGAGTACAACTGTAGAGAAAATGAGGAAGATAAAATGATTCCCCGTCCCCGTTACATAGTTCAGGACACACTGATCCAAAGAAATGGTGGCAGCAGTTTGTGCAAAAGTCTCCCAAGTAATCCAGCATCTTTGAACCATGCTGTAAAATATACGTGATAAAATATAACAGTTAAAGCTCCCCTGGATAACTGACATCCAAAATAAACCTACTTTGAACACTTAATAATCTTGTGAAATAGCTGGAGGTGGCAATTAGAAAGCTTACAGCACACATGTGGAATGTAATCTTGCAGATTCACAATAAACATTAACATACTACACAATATGGGAAACTATGGAGTAAAAAAACCACCAACTCTCATACTTTAAGCCCACAGGTTCCTGCTTTTTCTTTAATCCACAGGATCCCATCTCAAATGTCATTTTTAAATGGAAAAACTTTTTAAGATGTGCTGGTTTATGGTGTACATATTTATAGATGTATCTCTTCAAATGGTGCAATTACTGGCAACAAGTAATTTTCTTCTTCAAATATTTGCAAGTGTGGGTTAAGCAGCGTTAAGTGAATTGGAAGCCTGTAAAAGTGTTCAGTGAATTCAGAAAGGACACTTTGTTTATTCACAGGAACTCTCCTCCACTCTAATTTTCCCATCCTAAAGAGTAGCTTAAAAAGTCAGTAGAGCATCCCGACTCACGATAGAACAGGTATCACAAGGGTGGTGACTGGCGTGTGTGTGACTTCTGTCCACTGTGGAGGGCAGAGCAGATGGACAGATGGGTGCCATCTTGGGCAGCGCTTTATTCTTAATTTTTAGATTTACCTGTAATCTTTAGAACGTTGTCAGTGCATTAGAGGGCTGCCAGTGAGTCCCAGCTTAAGTCTCAAACATTCGTTACTAATCTTGGCCTGGAAATAAAAGCAGAGCTTTGTTGGATTAAGTTGTTAACGATTCACTGATCCGAAGAGATTATTATGACAGTCAAACCAAATTTCCTGTTTGGGGAATAAGAAATGACATTGAACTACTCTCTGATGTAGCAGGAAAAAATCCTGTTGCCACAAGCTCTAAAGTGATGCATTGGAAAGTGTTTTCAAATGTTACTATTTTGTTGTACCTATGTTTTGATTTCTCTTTCCTTTGGCTTTCTCTCTTCTTAGCAGTCCCATTTACTTAGCTCAATATGCCCACCGAGCCCACCACATTGTATCTCTAATTTCAGTTGATAACATTATGTGTATATCCTAATATCTTAAGTCTGCGATTTTTTAATATTTATATTAAAATGTCAAAGCAAAGCCTGATTTTATACTGTGTCGGTTTGTACTTGGTTTGTACTTATTTATTTTTTATGCCCGGTGCTGAGTATCATTTTTTTCTTTTTTTAACATCTTTATTGGAGTATAGTTGCTTTACAATGGTGTGTTAGTTTCTGCTTTATAACAAAGTGAATCAGTTATACATATACATATGTTCCCGTATCTCTTCCCTCTTGCATCTCCCTCCCTCCCACCCTCTCTATCCCACCCCTCTAGGTGGTCACAAAGCACCGAGCTGATCTCCCTGTGCTGTGCTGCTTCCCACTAGCTATCTATTTTACATTTGGTAGTGTATATATGTCCATGCCACTCTCTCACTTTGTCCCAGTATCATTTTGAGCAGCCTACTCCTGGCATCATCAATGCAGCCTGCAAGAAGACTCAGTCCTGGGGTCAGATCATTAGAGGTGCTTTAATCCTTTAGACTATTTTCCAATACTGTTTACACCAGGGACTTTCTTGTACAAATCCTCTTTACTCAGACAAGAATAACACGACAAGGAACTATTTGTCTCTGATCTCTGCAAAGAAGGAGAGCAAACGGGACCCCTTAGGGGGTTTTCCATCTTTTAAACCTACCAGGAGGAGATTAATCAAAGATCTCTATGCTGCCTGATGTACAATCAGTTACTTAGCTGCAGCGCCACTGATCAAGCTATGGTGGAATCGCAGGATCACAGCACCCACTGCAGTGCATGGTTGGAGCAGAAACAGAGCAGGTATGTGCTCACAAAGATATATCTGGACTGTTAGTTCACTACTTTCCGCCAACAGTTTAAAATACAATGCCTTGAGATTTCTGTCCTCATATAAGCCTCAGTTTAGAATCCTGAAAACCCATCATGTTCCCAGTCCATAGCTGGCCTTCCCTCCATGGAAGAGTCTCAGTCTTATCAGCATGGATTTGCTCATGATTTAACCAACGTTTCTACTGTACACTGTACATACACAGAACCCTTTAATGGATGTGCTCTCAATGCCCATAAGTCACATGTGAAAATAAGGGGTGTTGAGACTGATGATACAAAATGTTGAATTTGATGGCATTTTACTGAATTCACTATTGGCAACTCCTTCTGCTACTGGCATCTATGGTTCATGGGCAATAGGGTGAAAATCCCATGCCCCTTAAAACAAATCTAAAACATCTGTGTTATGTTCGACAACCTTTTGGAAGCAATTCAGTCACTTGAGTCACCCAAGGATCTCTTAAATCAGAAAACACCTTTTGGGGATAGAAGTATTTTCTGTCCTGGAAGCAAATATATGACTGTAGATGACCTCAGAATCCCTACTTCCCAAGCCTCACCAGGTTTTCCTGATGCACGTCAGTCAAACAATCATGGATATTCTCTCCCTATCTACTTTCAGTACTCCTCAATCTCTCATTCAAAACTCATCTTCCATACACCTTAGTGGATAAGCCAAGGCCATTCCCACTCGAATCCTCTACTCCACAGTTTATGGTTCAAATTGAATATACAAGATGGTCTGTTTTCAACAGATTTCAGAGTGGAACCAATAGACTTTCATCCACAATCATAGTATCTCATAAACCTTTCAACAGCTGCTAGGAGGCAGAGAAATAAGCTTGCCATGGGATCCACACAAAAAAGCGTAGAAAGAAAGGTACAGTATTAAAGAATGAAAACACACACACAGAGACAAGGACTAATTGGAAAATCATGAGCAGTAGTTCACTCAAATCTGTGCATCTGTAATTTCCTCTAAATGGCTCTTTTCCTAGGCAACAATTTGTGCATAAGGAATTCATTTTTAAAATCACAGAACTTTATTTTGGGGGTGTGCACACTTTGAGAAACTACCTAAGGCAGTGAGATCATAAAAAAAAACAAAATATTTATTCTGAAGGTGTCAATTTGAATGCAATTATGGCACATATGCATGAAGCAGCAAACAAATCAAGCCAGAACTTAAAACCCTCCCAAGGTTTTGATACACAAATTACATAATGAGGAGGAGTCCATAATGATTGGACTATTGTCTTTCTTCTAGAAGATGGGAGAAACTGAAGGCAACGTCTGTATGGCAACTTACTTATATTATGAATGAAATAAAGGAGGTTTTGAGCAAAGCATCTCTGCCTCTGTCAGGCTGTGTAGGAAGCATATTGACCACTGAGGATGGTTTCAATTTAAAAAAAACGAGACACCAAAACCAAAAAAAACACAAAAAACAAAAAACACTGGCCCTAGTTGCATTTGTCTTATGACATGAATGGCTGATAGATGACTGGAAACCAAATGATCCCAGAAATGCTCTTTGTAAGTCCCCTCTTCATTTACCTGATACATATATATATACATAATATTTAATACACACAGTGCATACATGTGTACAGCTGATCCTTGAACAACAGGGGCGTTCGGGGCGCCAACCCCTCGCAGGGGAAAACCCAAGCATAACTCTGCAGTGGCCCGCGCGTCCACTGTCCCTGCCCGCGGATCAGGCAGTGCCACCACAGTCCGTGTTTACTGTAAGTGGACCCACACACTTCCACCTGAGCTGCTCAGGTCACCCGCACACACACACCTTGACACGGACGCCGGCGGAGGAGGAGGGGAGCACGGTGCCTGCCAGCCCGGCCCCGCGAAGGGTTCAGCTTCCACTGCACTCGCCCCTGAGGGGCAGCTGTGACCAAAACTCCAGACCTCTCGCCCAGGAAGACCTGGCTCCTGCGTCCTGGAGGTGGTGGCCGCTGAAGGACCCTTTCTCCATTGGTCACCCTCCTCTGAGAAGCTGGGACATGAGCTCGGGGCCACCAAAGGCAGACGGCAGCAGTAGCCATGAACCCGGGCCAGACTAAACCCTTTCGTCTAACCCCTGCCACGTCGTAAACCGGGCTCAGCCGTAAACCTAGGGTCCAGACGTAAATACCCCAAGTCGTAAATCGGGCCCAGGCGTAAACGTGGGGTCCAGACGTAAACCCCCCAAGTCGTAAACCTGGGGCCCAGATGTAAACCTGGATGGAAGCCGTCACTTGGGCCTCAGACGCCAGCCGAACCCCGCGACGCTGCGCTCAGGAGCAGAGGAGGCGAGCGCCCAGCGCCCCGCATGACTCAGACCCGACGCCCGGCCCTCAGGCGACTGCACCTGACCGGGAAGCCCTGACAGGAGGCCGCCCCTCGGGTGCCTCTGGGACCCGAGGAGAGGAGGCCCTGACAGGACGCCCGGCCCTCAGGCGACTCCGTGACAGAACGGCTGACCGAGGTGAGTGTGCGCGTCTCAGGCGGGACTCCCAGCTGGGCGAGGCGGGCGCGGCCCTGGGTGCGGGTCTCCTCGGGTCCAGACTGGGGTTGAGGGGGTCGCAGCGACACCGCCGCCTCCGGCCCTCGGGCCGCTCGTCCAGGCGCCTGCGAGGCCTCGGCCGGGCCCGGCTGTTCCCGGGCTGGTCCACGGGGCCGCGGGTCGGGGTCCTCCTGCGGGGCAGGCGGCACCGGAACCTCCAGGTGACCATTTCGTGATGTTTCTGGATTTTTGGTCTTGAAGACTGTGTGTATGTGTGCGTGTGTGTGTGTCTGTGAGATCTAGCTTTCCTAGTGTGTTTTTTTGAATTATGGAATATACTTAGGAGGATATTGTTTAATCTGAGTTTACGTCGCATTTTCTGCTAGTTCTTTTATGATTTTGTTTATTTAGCATATACTTTGCTTCTCAACTCAGAACTATTTTGACTTAAGATATGAATTATCCAAATTTAATATATTTTTTTCAATTGGCTATATAACAATAGTTACTGAATTATTGATCATTTCCCCCTGATTTATCTGTTTGAGTCTCTGCTGACAGTTACTTTGGGTATATACGTAGCAGTGGAACGGCTGGGTCATTTTATAATTATTCGGTGTTTCACTTTTTGAGGGGCTGCTGCAGTTTTCCACAGTGGCTGTACTATTTTACGTTCCCACCAGCGATGTATGAAGGTTCCAATTTCTCCACATCCTCACGAACACATTATTTTACACTTATTTTCTTATATCTTCATTTATTTTTGTTGTTAAAGCTGTTAGTGGGTGTGAAGTGGTATATCATTGTGGCTTTGAATTGCATTTCTGCAATTTATCGAGCATCTTCTCATGTATTTATTGGCCATTTGTATATCTTTGGATAAATGCTTATTGAACTCCTTTTCCTGTATTTTAATTGGGTCATTTACCTTTTTGTTATTGAATTATAAGCATTCTTTATATATTTTGAATGTAAATTCCTTTTACATATCCTATTTGCAAAAATATTCTCCTGTTTTGTGATTGTCTTTTCACTTTTCTTGTCATGTCCTTTAAAGCACAAAGGTTTTCAGTTTTGAAGTACAATTTATTTTTTCTTTTGTTACTTATGCTTTGGGTATCCTATCTAAGAATTCATTCCCAAATCTAAGGTCATGAAGATTTACTCCTAAGTTTCTTGCACAAGTTCAGTATATTTAGGTTATATTTAGGTTATTGATCTATTTTAAGATAATTTTTGTATATGGTGAAGGTAGGGGGCCCGCTGTCATTCTTTTGCATGTGGATATCCATTCACCTGAGCACTATTTATTAAAGATATTATTCATACCCATTGATAGGTATTGCCATACTTGCCAAAAGTCAATTGGCCATGGATGTATGGGTTTATTTTTGAATTCTCTAATCTATTTCACTGCACTACAATGTCTATTCTTACGGCAATACCATACCATTTTTTATTATTGTAGCCAGCCTTTGATTAATTTCCAGAGTTCTAGAAGTATTGATTATGAGAATTTTTGCCATTTTTTTTGTTGCTTTTATGGAGATGCGAATTTTCAGAGGTTTTTATACTCCCGTCTTCTTGGATGACCAGTAGCTTGTGTTACTTTTTGCATATATATGCAAAATTATTAGATATTCATCGTGTATTTCAAACTTTATCATTATAAAGGCATTCACCTCTCTCTCTCATTTTCTTTTTCTGTCCTTAAATTAAAATTTATCTGATATTCAAGTTGTAGCTCTGGCCTTTTTTTGTTGTTGTTGGTTGCAATGTTTTGTGATGTCATTTATCATCATTTTATTTTAATTTTGAACTTGGAAATTAACCGTAATTGGAGACATTCCATCCTATTTGTAAAAAAATTTATTTTGCAGCATAATATACATAGAAGTACAAATATCCTAGAAGTATGCCTTTCGAAGATCTTTCACAGTCTTGACACACTTGTGTAAATAGCATCCAGCTCAAGGAAAATAACATTACCCAAACCTCAAAAATCTGCTCACATTTCCTTTCAGTTGTTTCCATCCTTTAAGGGTAACCTTTACCTTGACATCTAATAGTATAGGTTAGTTTTGTCTGTTTTTTTTATACTGTATGTAAATTATGTAATCACTCTGTTTTTCTTTTGTGTGACTTATTTTGCTAAACTTTATGTTTGGATGTTTATTTCATCACTGTGTGTTGTTGTAGAACATTTATTTGTATTATGAATATTATTCCATTAAGTAAATATGCCATGATTATCCAGTCTTCTGTTGAAGGGCACTTGAATAGTTGACATTTTATGGATATGAGGAATAGTGCTGCTAGAAACATGCTGGTCTATCTCATGGTGCATATATGTTTGGGTACATATTTATTAAGTTTAATCTAAGAATGAGGTTGCTGTGTATGTTCAGTTTTAGTAGGCACGGAAAAAGTTTTCCAGCTTTATTCATATGCTTTCAGTTCTTTCGTATGCTCTATAATACTAAGCATTCCAGTGTTTCCAGTTCATTCGTATGCTCTATAATACTGAGCATTTTAATCTTTTTATAAATTTTGGCCACTCTGGTGAGTGTTGTTATGTTTTATTGTGTTTTTCATTTGCATTCCTTTGACTGTTAATCAAGTTGAGTGCCTTTCATGTGCTTGGCATTTGCATATATCTTTTTAAATTGCCTTTATAAGTCTTTTGCCCACTATACTACTGAATTTTCTGTTTCCCATAGTGATTTGTAGGAATTCTTTACGTATTGTGGAGGCGAGAGAGTCTTTTTTTGGTTGTATATATACATTAAAATATCTTCTCATACTTTGGGTTTTTATTATGTTTTAATAAACAAAACTACTTAACTTTGAAATAGTCCAACTTATCATTTTTCTTTGTTAGTATTATTTTTCTGTTTTAGGAGATATTTGCCAAAACCAAGATCACTAATGTCTTGTCCTCCATTTTTGTTAAAGCATGATTTTTTTTCTGACACAAATCTGCAGTCCATTGATTTTTGTTTATAAGGTAAGATAAGAATTGAAATTTTTTTTATAGTGTAAGGTAGGGATTTAGCTTTTTTTTTTTTGTCTCTATGGGTATCTCATCGTGGTGAGAAAATTCTGAGATGCCCTCTGAGATTCTGGCCCTTGGTATCTAGTATAGTCTCCTCCCCTAGAGTATATGATTGACTAGGCTACCTTTGCTATAGAACAAAGATAAAGTGATTTTTCAGATGTCCTTAAGGCCCCAGTTAAGCTGACTTTGATTTAATTAGAAGGGAGACTATTTTAAGTGGCTCTGATCTAATCAGATGAGCCCTTCAGAGGGGCTTGGCCCTTTTTGAAGGGAGAGCTTCAAAGCATGAGAGAAACTCTCCTGTTGGCTTTGAAGGAGTGAACTTCCATTTTGGAGAGGGGCCCACATGTGAGGGAATAGCAGATGGTCTCTATCAGCTGAGGGCTTGAGCTCAACAACCAAAAGGAAGTGAATTCCAGGAACAACCATGTGCCTGCTAGAGGATCCAGAGCCTTAAATGAGTCTCCAGCCCTGACCAGCACGTCCTGTGCAGCCTCCTGTGTGAGGCCCTGAGCAGAGGACTCAGGTCACCTGTACCAGTACCCATGGAAATGGTGAGTAATAAATTTGGATTGTTTTAAGCCAGTACATGTGTAATCATTTTTTTAAGGTGCCATAGAAGAATAATGTACTAGTTGATACAAAACTACTTATTGAAAAATGCACCATTTTCCCCACTGCATTGTAGGGCCACCTTGGCCATCAACCACATCTTGCTGTGTCTGTTTCAGGATTCACTGTTGAGTTTCTTTGGCTTCTTAGTCAATGCTTGTGTTGTTGCCACATTATCTTTTTATAATAAACCTTGGTATCTGGTTGTGTTAAGAGTTTCAGGTTTGTTAATCTGCTTTCAGATGTCCTTGGCAGTTCTTGGTCCTTTGTGTTTCTGAATGGATTCTAGAGTAAGACTGGAATATTTTGAAAAATAAATGCAGGAATTTTGATTGGGATTGCATTGAATCTACAGAAATACTTATAATTCTGTATTTTACTCATAGTTCCTTATTTTACGTAGTAAAAATTGATTCACACTATGAGTAAGAATGCAATAGATATATTTCTATTCCCTTTGTATTCCTCTCTTAATTTACTACCTAATTTTAGTATGTAAAAACTTTTTTCTTTACCTTTATGCTTATATTTAATTTATCATCTTTAATTCACACCATTCATCTCCTTGCTGTAAAAGATGAAATCGGTATGTTTATACTATCTTCCACTTTCTTATGTCTTTCCTCAAAATTTTTGTTTTATTTCTGCATTATTATGGCCTATGACACAAACATTCTGTTCTTTACTCATAAATAACATATTTGTTTTAGTTTGCCCTAAAGTAAAATATATTCCATGACATTTGTCATTTTTTAAGAGCAGTTTTTCCAGTCATCTTTTGATTAGTTGAATTTTGTCCTCCAGTTTTTTTTTTTTTAAGGAAGGACTTATAGTTTACAGTTTGGCTGTTTATAAAATTCTTGGTTCACGCTTTCCCTCCGTACTTTGTATTGGAGCTCCTCTGTCTCCTAGGATTTTATTTTGCTATGGAGAGATTTGAGGACAGACTGATTTTTACTCCTTTTGGTCACCACCTTCATATTACTTTTCTCTGTTGTCTTTGCTGAGCTTTGCAGCTATACTCAGATATTGTGGATGGTGATGGCAGTTGTCTTTACCTTTTATTAAATCAAGATTTTGCAGTTCTGATTTTCTTTGTTACTTTGCAGTAATACCCGAGTCGAGAAATTGAAAATACTACTGCACTCCATCACTTGTAAGCCAAGAAGTGTCTCTGCTATACTGCTTCCCTGGTTTGATCCCATGGGTTATAAATGTGTCTTTACAGATATAGTTCATCTTTCTTCTAGTAGGTTTATAACTTTATACTTGAATCAGCAAAATAGATAGCATCTCATAGTGGTTAAGTCAGAGAATGTTCTTTTCACCACTTACTAAACCTCTTATTTAGATGTGACAATTTCCCTTGGTTAATATTAATTAAAGCAACAGCAGCAGCAGCTAACAAGTATTTAGTCACTATGTACGGAACAGTGTGCTAACCACTTTTCATATGGATCGTTGTATTTAATTCTCACAACAGCACTGTGCTTCGGTAACTACTAAGGTCTAGTAACTGCTAAGGTCTAGTGAAGTAAAGTAACTTGAGAGAAGTTACTCAGTTGGCAAGTGATGGAGCAGTGATGGGACCCTGTGTTTTCTGACTTCAGAGTCTTCACTACCTTTTCACAGGTGCTGCTCAGCTGGCACACACTATTTTTCATGTCAAAAGTCAGCATTGTTTTCTGAGACACTCCAAATCATGTGGAATGCTAGTGTATCTTTGAAAACCTGGTATCATCTTTTTAGAGGGGTCTAATACCTGCTGTACAGTTTCAGGGCTGAGAATATCCTTCTCTTTATTTCTCATCTATTCCAACTCCCTCTTTTGTAGAAATAGAGAAAATAGTGAAAACTGGAAGGGTCTAAAAGGTCACCTTTGGAATTTGAGAATTCAGAGGTCTATTTAAAGTGGTATGGAGCTTGAGATAATAGCTCTGTGATTATGGGAAGTTATTTAACACATCTGAAAATTACTTTCCTCGAAAAATGGAATGGGGACTCCTATGGCATTTTTTGCTCCAATCTAGGTACCTATCACCTTCAACCTACTCTACATACATCACTAGAAGTGACATTATCAAAGCTATCCTTAGGTAGGGAACCACAGTTCCTAGCTATCTATCAGTTATCTCAAATGTTTCTTTCAAGTGGTTAAGTGTTTTCTTAACCTGTTTTGGTTTTATATTGTGATAGACTTGGATTCTATTTCCTTTTCTGGAATGGTAGGTCACGGTAATTAGTATATTCTTCATAGAGTTATTGTGAGCATTATATAAAATAATCTCTGCGAAAGAGGATTACTATTTACTCCTTGGTTATATAAAGGGGTAATACAATTATATGATAAAGCAATGTCAGGTCATGTGATAATTCTTATGAATGATTAGTTTCCTTTCACAAGTGGAATTACCAAATCATAATAGTAGTCTCCATTCCGGTGTGTGATAAAAACTTTAAAATGGGAAGGAGGGGAACTAATGTGGAAATCCAGTATTTGAACATCATCATCAATGGCAACCAAAAAATTCTTAGCTTCGTTATTTGCCTAATTGATTTAATTTAGAAAGGACAAATTGACTGAAATACACCTAAACAACTATTTAGTGATAAAGTCAGTGAGGGAATGAAAGTTCATTCCAAGTAAAAGAAACAAAAGACTAATTTAATCAAGGTTTTGACTAATGATACGGGAAAACATTGTAGTAAAAGTTTCTGCGCACAAGGAGTTAAAGGTTTCAAAATGATTGTTCTCTACCCACATGCTGTCTGAGAATCAGGTCTCATGAGATTCATTTTTTCAGATGTAATCAATAGACTGTTGCACATTGTGCCCTAAACTACTTTGAAATTACAGTTACCTCATGAAGCAGTGCAGTTGTCTGCCTAGAAATATTTATATTTATATTTATAGTGGAATTGGTGCATGATTTCCATAGTGATAAAATGCAGTTATTTGAACTCCATTCTTCAGAAATGGCAGTGTTTAAAACTATGTATATTCCTACTGGTTACAAGGTGTTCTATCTCAATGGCTAGTCATTTGTAGGACCATACACCCCACCTCTCAGCAATGTGATGCTGGATTTGAATTGAGAACTGGAAATGGCAGAAATTGTTTGGTGTGGCTCCTCCTGAGAGACACTCCAAGACTCCAATACCATCCAAACATTCTTGCAGGAATAAACCAAAGACTGAGGCTAACCCTACACAACTTTTGGCAGTTTCCATATGGCTCTGGAGAACACAGCAATGAGAACTTATTCCTACAGTGTATTGTCTTATCAGCAGAAACATTTCTCCAGTGCTTCTTGCTGAAAATCTTACCATTTATATATGATCAAAATGACTCAGTTATTATGATCAACCAGAACACATCTTTCATTTCACCTATTCAATAGAAGTTCAAAGGAAAAAGCCTTCCACACAAACAAACAAAAACAGCTAAAAATTAATGGTGAGCAAGAAAAGCTATAAAAAGGGCTAGAAGATTAAAGATAGGGGCAGTTTAACGTAACGGCAAATTTTGTGTTCATGAACCACCTGGAATTACTCTGAAATGTTTTACCATGAAAGAGAACATTACTTAAATGATATTAACCAAAGACTTAAATGTGTAAAGGAGAGATTTAGGCTATATTAATATGTAAGGTGGCAAATATCTCTGAGAACGCTTTGACTGGCTTCATGTTAAATCTGTCCAATATTATTCAGCCACATACTGTACACTTGAGAGTTATGAAACCTTGATAGTGGAACTCCTCGATTCTGTGAAACTCCATTAATCTGTAAAGTGTTCTAGGAGCCTCCTATAAGGCACACCTAGGTGATGACTATCTTAGCACTCATCATATATTAATATATATAATCTCCTATGGTTCTCTCTATGGAGAACCCTGACTATTTCAGTTGGGAAGAGTGAGAGGATGAATTGAGAAAAATATCATACTTTTCAGGAAACCATGAAGGCTCACTGGAGGTGTGTGATCATGGTTTTTTAGTGAATCATAGATTTGTAGTTTTCTCACCTGCATTAGTGTATATGTTGCCTAGGTTTAGAATAAGATTTTGAAACTGTTTAAAAATTTTTTTTCTAGGTATCTTGGCAAAAGGAGGCAGGAGCAAAAGAGTTGAACATGTATGAAAAGGAAAGTTAATCATAGTCCATTCAGTCTAGTATAAAACTGGAAAAATTGTTACAATCATTTGAAGACCCAAGAAAATGATAAAAGACAGACTATCAATTGAGAACTGTTTACTCATGAGAAACTGCTACCATGTTGGGGAAGGATAATAAACCTGACTTGGTTGTCTAGGAGCACTCAAGAGCTTCCACCTAACCTTGGACAGAATTAAAGACAGCTTCTTTGTGGCTGGCAGAGAAAACCAAGCAGCTTTGCCAGCAAGAGGTAACAGACTCTATTTGGGTGAGAAGCAAAACCCAAAAGCATATATTTGTCTAAGGTGGAGGACTTGATACAGGGTGAGACTCTCCACAGCTTTACCAGCTGGTGTTGACAGACTCAGTTCAGGCATACAGCAGATACCCACAGCTTTCCTGGATGCTTTCTAAGGTCTTGAGTGGGAGCTGACAGCAGATCCTCTAGAAATGTAACTGAGAGGTCTTGGCAGTGAGAGAACCATGGAAGGGCTGAGATGAACCTTTAAGTGAGTCCCTCAGTCCACACACAGCTCAGGTGGCAGAGGGTAGAAACATGCAAGCTCAGGGTGTCTAAGCATAACTGCCTAAATCATTAGATGACCATAAATTGCACCACAAGGGCGACCTCCAGGGAGCTAGGGAAAAGAAGAATGGAAAAGCCAAGACATCACATCATATACCAGGAGCTGTACTCATGGGCCAGACCAGACATTTTATTTTATTTTATTTTAATATATTTATTTATTTATTTATTTTGGGCTGCGTTGGGTCTTCATTGCTGTGCGCGGGCATTCTCTAGTTGCAGCGAGCGGGGGTGGGGGCTACTCTTCGTTGTGGTGCGCGGGCTTCTCATTGCAGTGGCTTCTCGTTGCAGAGCACGGGCTCTAGGTGCGCGGGCTTCAGTAATTGTGGCTCGTGGGCTCTAGAGTGCAGGCTCAGTAGTTGTGGCGCACAGGCTTAGTTGCTCTGCGGCATGTGGGATCTTCCCGGACCTGGGATCGAACCAGTGTCCCCTGCATTGGCAGGCTGATTCTTAACCACTGCGCCACCAAGGAAGTCCCCAGACCAGACATTTTAGTTTAAGTCAAGGCATATTCCTAAAGTAGGGAAGCAACAACCCTCAGAAAAATAAAACAGAATACCACGTTGTCTGGTACATTATTTATAATGTCAGGTTCTCAACCCAAATTCTTAGATATGCAAAGAAACAGAAATGTGTGATTATAATTAAGAAAAATATCAGCCACTAGAAACTGAAATCAAGTGGACACAGATGTTGGGTTTAGCAGACAAAAACTTGAAAGCAGATGCTACAAAAATGGTCAAATAACTGAATGAAAATACGTTCAAATGATTAAAGCAATGTATGCTGATAGGTAATAAACCATTAGGAAAAATAAAAAGAAATAGAATCTATAAAAAAGGAAACAAATGTTAATTCGGAGCTAAAAATTAAAGTGACTTAAATGATAAGTTAGTGAATTGGTCTCAACAATAGATTTGAGTTAGCAGAAGAATCAGTGAATTTGAGGATATGTAAATAAAAATTATATAACTCAAAGAATAGTATGAAAAAATATTGATGGAAATATGGATGGGAAATGTCAAGCATTTAAAAATATGTATAAATGACAAACTAGAGAAGAAAGATAAGGGGCAGAAAAAGTATTTGAAGAAATAATGACCAAAATTTTCCAAATTTGGTTTAAAATACTACTTTAAACATCAAAGATGCTCAATGAACCTCAAGTAGTATAAGCACAAAGGGAACCTCACCTAAATTCATCATAGTCAAATGGCTGAAAGACAAGGTTGAAGACAAAATCTTAAGAGCAACAAGAGAGAAAGGACACATTATATTTTGGGGACAGCAAGAAGATTAGCACTGATTTCTCATCATCAAAATGGAGACCAGCAGGCAGCAGAAATACTTATTCAAAATCCTGAAAGAAAAAATTAAAATGTTCAACCAAGATGTTTATATTTTGTGAAACTACCATCAAACACCAAGATGAAATTAAGGCATTTTAACATAAAACCTGAAAGAATCCATTTCTAGCAGGCATACATTACAGGAAAAACTAACAATGAATAAATCAGGACAAGTGAGAGTGGCGGAGCTGAATGAATGTAAATAGAATGATCATAGTAGACATTACTGACTGATGGCATTCAAAAAACAGATGGAAATGAGTAAGGGATTGAGCCATAGAAATATCCAGAGTGGGGTGTGGGTTCAACATTTGAAAATCAATCAATCTAATAAACTACATTAACAGAATAAAGAAAAAACCACATATGATTGTCTCAATGCAGAGAAACCATTTGGCAGAACCCAACATATTTTCATGACAAAAACACTCAACAAACTAGAAATGAAAGAAAAATACTTCAAAATAATAAAGGTCATATATGAAAAAGTTACAGCTAATTTTATACTCGAAGACTGAAAAACTTTTCTTCTAAGATCAGGAAGAAGACAAGGATACCTTCTTTAACCACTTCTAATCAACATAGTATTGGAAGTTCTGGCCAGAGTAATTTGGAAAAAAAGAGAAATAACCAAATTAGAAAGAAGAAAAATTATCTCTTTTTGCAGATGATATAACCTTGTATGTAAAATACACCAAAGATTACACACATACACACACACACCCCTGTTAGAACTATTAAAGGAATTGCAAACTGTTAGGATACAAAATTACACACAAAATCAATTGTGTTTCTACATACTAATTAATTTACAGTCACATAAAAAAGAATAAAATCCTTAGGAATAAATTTAACCAAGGAGGTAAAAGACTTGTATGCTAAAAACTGTAAAATGTAGCTGAAAGAAATTTGAAAAAGACACAACGATACGTAAAGGCATCTGGCATGAATTGGAGGATTTAATATTTTTAAGATGTTAATACTATCCAGAATGATCTATAGATTCAGTACAATCCCTATCAAAATCCCAATGACATTTTTGCAGAAAAAGGAAAAAATCATCCTTAAATTCACTTGAAATCTCAAGGAACCTCAAATAGCCAAAACTATCTTGAAGAAGAAGAAAAAAGTTGGAGGTCTCACGGTTCCTAATTTCAAAACTTAATACAAAGCTACAGTAATCAAAACAGTGTTGTACTGGCAGAAAGAAAGACATATAGACCAATGAAATAGAATAGAGAGCCGAGAAATAAACCCTCACATACGCGGTCGAATGATTTTTGGCAAGGGTACCAAGACTATTCAAAGGGGAAAGGACGATCTTTTCAACAGATGGTGCTGTAAAAATTGGATAGCCACATGCAGAAGAATTAAGTTTGGCTCATATACAAAAATTAATTCAAAGTGGATGAAAGACCTAAACATAAGAACTAAAACTATAAGATCTTAGAAAGATGCATAGGGGAAAAATCTTCCTGACACTGGATTTGGTAATAAATTCTTATACATTATACAGGAAACTCAGACAACAAAAGAAAAAATAGAGAAACTGGACTTTTTTAAAATTAAAAACTTTTGAGCATCAAGAAACTTGATCAGCCAAGTGAGACAGCCCACAGGAAAGAAAATATTTACAAATCATATATCTGATGGGATTAATATTCAGAATAAATAACTCCTACAGCTCAACAACAACAGCAAAAATCAAGCAACCTAATTCAGAAATGAGTAAAAGACTTGAATAGACATTTCTCCAAAGAACAAATGGCCAATAAACACATGAAAAGTTGTTCAACATCACTAATAATTAGGGAAATGCAAATCAAAACCACCATGAGATACCACTTAGCAACTGTAAGATGGCTTTTACACACAACCCTCCCCCACCAAAACCATAAAATAACAAGTATTGGTGAGGATATGGAGAAGTAGGAACCCTTGTGTATTCCTGTTAGGAATGTAAAATGGTGCAGCCACTGTAGAAAACAGTATGGCTGTTTCTCAAAAAAACATTGAATTACCATAAGATCCAGCAATTATGCTTCTGTGTGTGTACCCAGAATATTGAAAGCAGATTTTCAAACAGGTATTTCTACACCAGTGTTTATAGCAGCATTATTTACAGTAGCCAAAAGATGGAAGCAACCCAAGTGTCCATCAGTAGATGAATAGGTAAACAACATGTTATATATACCTACAATAGAGTATTATTCAGCTTTAAAAAAAAAATGAAATTCTGCCACATGCTATAATATGGATCAATCTTGAGGACACTATGATAAGTGAAAAGTGAAATAAGCCAAAAGCAATAGGCAAATATTATGTGATTCCACTTCTTTGAGGTAACTGAAATAGTCAAATTCATAAAGATAGAAAGTAGCACAGTGGTTGCCAGGGGATAGGGGAAAGGGGAAATGGGAAACGGGGAGTTATTGTTTAATGGGGACAGAGTTTCTGTTTGTCAAATGAAAAGAGTTCTGGAGATGGATGGTAGTAATGGTTGCACAACAGTGTGAATGTACTTAATGTCACTGAACTGTGCACTCAGAAATGATTAAAATGGTAAATTTTATGTTATGCATATTTTACCCCAATTAACATAATAAATATCCAGGGGAAGATTATTCCACATAGACCGATAGGTGGCAAAAGCAGAAACAGGGAGACTGGTGATGGAGCTACTTCAGTTATCATGCCGAAAATAGTGGTGATTTAGACTAATGAGTTCATAGAGGTTATGGTGAAAATAGTTGGATTCTGGTTATATTTTGAATATAGAGTCTATAGGATATGCTCACGAATTACATGCAAGTGAGAGGAAGCACCATTCAGTGACAACTCAAGTTTCTTTTAGCCTCAGCAACTGGAAGGATGGAGTTTCCATTAATTGAAATGAAGAACACTGTGGGAGACTGAGAGACATGAATTAAAAACAGAGGAAACTAGTGTTCTGTGGACAAGTTTAGAAACACTTGTTTAAATATAGGGCAAACAACGAAGAGACTTTATTTGGGAGCCCCAAATAAGGCACCTGATCCATTTAAGAGCTGTTACACTATCTGATGAGTGTGAAAGCTGATGGAAGTGGTGTTGTCACTCTCAGGCCATTGTACATGGACAAAGGCTCCAAAGTTAATTAGACATTTTGATTTCTGGTTTCTTCTTTATTCTTAATTATTGCAGCAGAGAATTGTAGTGTGAAGTTGCTTAAGCAGTGAGAAATGTTGGCTGAGAATGAAAAGCAAGAACACTGTCATAGTGTAGGCTCATTCAGTGAGCAAGAAAGAAACGTGCACAAAATCTTATGTCCTGTTATAATAGATTTTATGCTATAAAAACAGGAACATGAGGAATAAGGTATACTACACTGTGTAAAAGTGCACTAGATGTAATATATAAGTAAACAGCTCAATAAGTTATCAGAAGACATCAAGTCTTGTGCAACCACAATTCCCATGGCCAGCCCCAGAAAGCCCTCTTAGGCATCCTCCCAACCGTGAGCGCCTGCCTCCAGAGGTAAACATCATGCTGATGGCAACACCATAGTTCCATTGCATGTTTTAGAAGCTACATATAAATGAAATATGGTGGAATAATTTTACCTGGATTATTTTATTCAAGAGTATGATTATTCAAGATTAGATGCCTATAGCTGTAATTTAAAAGTTCTCAAGTTACTCTATTCCATTTCCTGAGTATACTATATTTCTTTATTCTACTTTTGGTGGAGATATTGATCAGTTTTCACTTTTGTCTATTATGCATATTGCTGATACAAACATTGTCTCTTCATGCACATGTATGTGCATTTCTAATTGACAGTGGGCCTAGCTAGGAGTAGAATGGCTCTATCATAGCATAGGCACATGGACAGACCGATGGATGGTTCACACTCCTATCAGTGGTGTATAAGAATTCTTTTTGCCTCACATTCTTGGCAACTCTATGTATGCTCTGTATTTTTCATCTCAGGCATTCAAGAGTGTGTATAGTGGTATCTGTTGTTAAATTTGTATTTGCACGGTTTCTAATATTAAGACATTTAAAATATATAAATATGTGCCTATTGCCCTTTGAATTTTCTAGTTTTAAATTGTATGTTCAAACCTGTTGCCCATTTGTTTATTTCATTGTCTGAATTTGTTTTTAACATGCATATTTTGTATATTTTGAATACACGAACTTTGTCAGTGACATGTGTTGAAATATATTCTCCCACTCTGTGGTTTTCCCTTTTGATTATTTTAATGGTGACCTCTGAGAACAGAAAATCCAGTCTTAAGGCATGCGATTTTTCAGTTTTCTCTTTATGTTTATGATTTGGGGTTTTCCAAGCATTTTTTTTACTACCTCTAGCTCATAAGGATAGTTTCTTTTATAGCTTCTGAAGATTTTATTCTTTTCCTCCAACATCTGAATTCTATTTTCTGTATGAAATGAGGTGAAGATCACATTTCTTTTTTTTTTTTTTCCTGTATGACTATGCAATTGGTGCATCACCAGTTACCCAAAGTTCATCTTTTTCCCACTTGTTCACAGTACCAAAATTGTCCTAACCCAGAGGCCAGAAGATGTAAGGGTATGTTTCTAGACATGCTGTTTTATTGCATTAGTTCCTCTGCTTATCTCTGTACCAAATCCACTGTCTTAATTACTGTAACTTTGCAATATGTGTTAATGTATGGGAGAGTTAATCTTCCATTCTTGTTTGTTTTTTTTTAAATAGATCTTTATTGGAGTATAATTGCTTCACAATACTGGGTTAGTTTCTGTTGTACACCAAAGTGAATCAGCCATATGCATACATATGTCCCCATATCCCCTCCCTCTTGAGCGTCCCTCCCATCCTCCCTATTCCATCCCTCTAGGTCATCGCAAAGCACCAAACTGATCTCCCTGTGCTATGCTGCTGCTTCCCACTAGCTAACTATTACGTTCGGTAGTATATATATGTCGATGCTACTCTCACTTCGCCCCAGCTTCCCCCTCCCACCCCGTGTCATCAAGTCCATTCTTTATGTCTACATCTTTACTCCTGCCCTGCAACTAGGTTCATCAGTACCTTTTTTTTTTTTAAGATTCCATATATATGCGTTAGCATATGGTATTTGTTTTTCTCTTTCTGACTTACTTCACTCTGTATGACAGACTCTAGGTCCATCCACCTCACTACAAATAACTCAATTTTGTCTCTTTTTATGGCTGAGTAATATTCCATTGTATATATGTGCCATATCTTCTTTATCCATTCATCTGTCGATGGACATTTAGGTTGCTTGCATGTCCTGGTTATTGTAAATAGTGCTGTAATGAACATTGTGTTACATGTCTCTTTTTGAATTATGGTTTTCTCAGGGTATATGCCCAGTAGTGGGATTGCTGGGTCATATGGTAGTTATATTTTTAGTTTTTTAAGGAACCTCCATACTGTTTTCCATAGTGGTTGTATCAATTTACATTCCCACCAACATTGCAGGAGGGCTCCCTTTTCACCACACCCTTCTCAGCATTTATTGTTTCTAGATTTTTTGATAATGGCCATTCTGACTGGCATGAGGAGATACCTCATTGTAGTTTTGATTTGCATTTCTCTAATAATTGGTGATGTTGAGCATCTTTTCATATTCCTCTTGGCCATCTGTATGTCTTCCTTGGTGAAATGTCTATTTAGGTCTTCTGTCCATTTTTTAACTGGATTGTTTGTTTTTTCGATATTGAGCTCCATGAGCTGTTTGTATATTTTGGAGAGTAATCCTTTGTCTGTTGTTTCATTTGCAAATATTTTCTCCAGTTCTGAGGGTTGTCTTTTTGTCTTGTTTATGGTTTCCTTTGCTGTTCAAAAGCTTTTAAGTTTAATTAAGTCCCATTTGTTTATTTATGTTTTTATTTCTGTTATTCTAGGAGGTGGGTCAAAAAGATCTTGCTGTGGTTTATGTCAAAGAGTGTTTTTCTGATGTTTTCCTCTAAGAGTTTTATAGTGTCTTGTCTTACATTTAGGTCTTTAATCCATTTGGAGTTTATTTTTGTGTATGGTGTTAGGTAGTGTTCTAATTTCATTCTTTTACATGTAGCTGTCCAGTTTTCCCAGCACCACTTGTTGAAGAGGCTGTCTTTTCTCCACTGCATGTTCTTGCCTCCTTTGTTGTAAATTAGGTGACCATATGTGCATGGGTTTATCTCTGGGCAACTATCCTGTACTATTGATCTATATTTCTGTTTTTGTGCTGGTCTCATACTGTCTTGATTACTGTAGCTTTGTGGTATAGTTTGAAGTCAGGGAGCCTGATACCTCCAACTCCATTTTTCTTTCTCAAGATTGCTTTGGCTATTTGGGGTCTTTTGTGTTTCCATACGAATTGTAAAATTTTTTGTTCTAATTCTGTGAAGAATGCCATTGGTAGTTTGATAGGGATTGCATTGAATCTGTAGATTGCTTTGGGTAGTATAGTCATTTTCACAGTATTGATTCTTCCAATCCAAGAACATGGTATATTTCTCCATCTGTTTATGTCATCTTTGATTTCTTTCATCAGTGTTTTATAGTTTCCTGAGTACAAGTCTTTCACCTCCTTAGGCAGGTTTACTCCTAGGTATTTTATTCTTTTTGTAGCGATGGTAAATGGGATTGTTTCCTTAATTTCTCTCTCTGATTTTTCGTTATTGGTGTATAGGAATGCCAGAGATTTCTGTGCATTAATTTTGTATCCTGCAACCTTACCAAATTCATTGATTAGTTTTAGTAGTTTTCTGGTGACATCTTTAAGATTTTCTCTGTATAGTATTATGTCATCTGTAAACAGTGACAGTTTTACTTCTTCTTTTCCAATCTGTATTCCTTTTATTTCTTTTTCTTCTCTGATTGCCATGGCTAGGACTTCCAAAACTATGTGGAATAAGAGTGGTGAGAGTGGACATCCTTGTCTTGTTCCTGATCTTAGTGTAAATGCTTTCAGTTTTTCACCATTGAGTATAATGCTTGCTGGGGTTTGTTATATATGGTCTTTATTATGTTGAGATAGGTCCCTTTATGCCCATTTTCTGGAGAGTGTTTATCATAAATGGTTGTTGAATTTTGTCAGAAGTTTTTTCTGTATCTATTGAGATGATCATATGGTTTTTATTGCTTAATTTGTTAATGTGGTGTATCACATTGATAGATTTGTGTATATCGAAGAATCCTTGCATCCCTGGTATAAATCCCACTTGATTATGGTGTATGATCCTTTTAATGTGTTGTTGGTTTCTGTTTGCTAGTATTTTGGTCAGGATTTTTGCATCTATGTTCATCAGTGATATTGGCCTATAATTTTTTTTTGTGATGTCTTTTTCTGCTTTTGGTATCAGGGTGATGGTGTCTTTGTAGAATGAATTTGGGAGTGTTTCTCCCTCTGCAATTTTTGGAAGAGTTTGAGAAGGATCGGTGTTAGCTCTTCTCTATATGTTTGATAGAATTCGCTTGTGAAGCCATGTGGTTCTGAGCTTTAGTTTGTAGGAAGATTTTTAATTATGGCTTCAATTTCATTACTTGTGGTAGGTCTCTTTATATTTTCTAATTCTTCCTGGTTCAGACTTGGAAAATTGTACCTTTCCAAGAATTTGTCCATTTCTTCGTGGTTGTCCATTTTATTGGCATATAGTTATTTGTAGTAGTCTCTTATAATCCTTTGTATTTCTGCAGTGTCAGTTGTGATTTCTCCTTTTTCATTTCTAATTTTGTTGATTTGCATCCTCTCCCTTTTTTTCTTGATGAGTCTGGCTAAGGGTTTGTCAATTTTGTTTATCTTCTCAAAGAACCAGCTTTTAGTTTTATTGATCTTTGCTATTGTTTTCTTCATTTCTATTTCATTTATTTCCACTCTGATCTCTATGATTGCTTTCCTTCTACTGACTTAGGGTTTTCTTTGCTCTTCATTCTCTAGTTGTTTTAAGTGTAGGGTTAGATTGTTTATTTGAGATTTTTCTTGTTTCTTGATGTGAGATTGAATTGCTATAAACTTCCCTCTTAGAACTGCTTTTGCTGCTTCCCATAGGTTTTCAGTCATCGTGTTTTCATTCTCATTTGTTTCTATGTATTTTTAAAGCTCTTTGAATTCTTCAGTGATCTCTTGGTTATTTGTAGCGTATTGTTTCGCCTTCATGTATTTGTGTTTCTTAGAGTTTTTTTCCCTGTAATTGATTTCCAATCTCATAGTGTTGTGGTCAGAAAAGATGCTTGATACGAATTCAGTTTTCTTAAATTTTCTGAGGCTTGATTTGTGACCCAAAATGTAATCTATCCTAGAGAGTGTTCCGTGTGCAGTTGAGAAGAAAGTGTATTCTGCCACTTTTGGGTGGAATGTTCTATAGATATCAATTAAATCTATCTGGTCTGTTGTGTCATTTAAAGCTTGTGTTTCCTTATTTATTTTCTGTTTTTATGATCTGTCCATTGGTGTAAGTGGGGTGTTAAAGTCCCCTACTATTACTGTGTTACGTTGATTTATCCTTTCATGGTTGTTAGCGTTTGCCTTATGTATTGAGGTGCTCCTGTGTTGGATGCATAAACATTTATAATTGTTATGTCTTCTTCTTGGAGTGATCCTTTGATCATTATGTAGTGTCCCTCCTTATTTCTTAAAACAGTCTTTATTTTAAAATCTATTTTATCTGATATGAGAATTGCTTCTCCAGCTTTCTTTTGATTTCCATTGGCATGGATATCTTTTTCCATCCCTTCACTTTCAGTCTGTAGTGTCCCTAGGTATGAAGTGGGTCTTTTATAGACAGCAAATATATGGGTCTTGTTTTTGTATCCATTCAGCCAGTCTTTGTCTTTTTGTTGGGCCATTTAATCCATTTACATTCAAGGTTATTATCGATATGTATGTTCCTATTACCATTTGCTTAATTGTTTTGGGTTTGTTTTTTTTTTTTTTTTTTTTTTTAAACATCTTTATTGAAGTATAATTGCTTTACAATGGTGAGCTAGCTTCTGCTTTACAACAAAGTGAATCAGTTACACATATACATATGTTGCCATATCTCTTCCCTCTTGCATCTCCCTCCCTCCCACCCTCCCTATCCCACCCCTCTAGGTGGTCACAAAGCACCGAGCTGATCTCCCTGTGCTATGCGGCTGCTTCCCACTAGTTATCTATTTTACATTTGGTAGTGTATATATGTCCATGACACTCTCTCACCCTGTCACATCTCACCCCTCCCCCTCCCCATATCCTCAAGTCCATTCTCTAGTAGGTCTGTGTCTTTATTCCCATCTTGCCACTAGGTTCTTCATGACCTCTTTTTTTTTTTTTCCCTTAGATTCCATATATATGTGTTAGCATACTGTATTTGTTTTTCTCTTTCTGACTTACTTCACTCTGTATGACAGACTCTAACTCCATCCACCTCATTACAAAGACCTCCATTTCATTTCTTTTTATGGCTGAGTAATATTCCATTGTATATATGTGCCACATCTTCTTTATCCATTCATCCGATGATGGACACCTAGGTTGCTTCCATGTCCTGGCTATTGTAAACAGAGCTGCAATGAATATTTTGGTACATGACTCTTTCTGAATTATGGTTTTCTCAGGGTATATGCCCAGTAGTGGGATTGCTGGGTCATATGGTAGTTCTATTTTTAGTTTTTTAAGGAACCTCCATACTGTTCTCCATAGTGGCTGTATCAATTTACATTCCCACCAACAGTGCAAGAGTGTTCCCTTTTCTCCACACCCTCTCCAGCATTTATTGTTTCTAGATTTTTTGATGATGGCCATTCTGACCGGTGTGAGATGATACCTCATTGTAGTTTTGATTTGCATTTCTCTAATGATTAATGATGTTGAGCATTCTTTCATGTGTCTGTTGGCAATCTGTATCTCTTCTTTGGAGAAATGTCTATTTAGGTCTTCTGCCCATTTTTGGATTGGGTTGTTTGTTTTTTTGTTATTGAGCTGCATGAGCTGCTTGTAAATCTTGGAGATTAATCCTTTGTCCGTTGCTTCATTTGCAAATATTTTCTCCCATTCTGAGGGTTGTCTTTTGGTCTTGTTTATGGTTTCCTTTGCTGTGCAAAAGCTTTTAAGTTTCATTAGGTCCCATTTGTTTATTTGTGTTTTTATTTCCATTTCTCTAGGAGGTGGGTCAAAAAGGATCTTGCTGTGACTTATGTCATACAGTGTTCTGCCTATGTTTTCCTCTAAGAGTTTGATAGTGTCTGGCCTTACACTTAGGTCTTTAATCCATTTTGAGTTTATTTTTGTGTATGGTGTTAGGGAGTGTTCTAATTTCATACTTTTACATGTACCTGTCCAATTTTCCCAGCACCACTTATTGAAGAGGCTGTCTTTTCTCCACTGTATATGCTTGCCTCCTTTATCAAAGATAAGGTGACCATATGTGCGTGGGCTTATCTCTGGGCTTTCTATTCTGTTCCATTGATCTATATTTCTGTTTTTGTGCCAGTACCAAACTGTCTTGATTACTGTAGCTTTGTAATATAGTCTGAAGTCAGGGAGCCTGATTCCTCCAGCTCCATTTTTCGTTCTCAAGATTGCTTTGGCTATTCGGGGTCTTTTGTGTTTCCATACAAATTGTGAAATTTTTTGTTCTAGTTCTGTGAAAAATGCCAGTGGTAGTTTGATAGGGATTGCATTGAATCTGTAGATTGCTTTGGGTAGCAGAGTCATTTTCACAATGTTTATTCTTCCAATCCAAGAACATGGTATATCTCTCCATCTATTTGTATCATCTTTAATTTCTTTCATCAGTGTCCTATAATTTTCTGCATACAGGTCTTTTGTCTCCTTAGGTAGGTTTATTCCTAGGTATTTTATTCTTTTTGTTGCAATGGTAAACGGGAGTGTTTTCTTAATTTCACTTTCAGATTTTTCATCATTAGTATACAGGAATGCAAGAGATTTCTGTGCATTAATTTTGTATCCTGCTACTTTACCAAATTCATTGATTAGCTCTAGTAGTTTTCTGGTAGCATCTTTTGGATTCTCTATGTATAGTATCATGTCATCTGCAAACAGTGACAGCTTTACTTCTTCTTTTCCGATTTGGATTCCTTTTATTTCTTTTTCGTCTCTGATTGCTGTGGCTAACACTTCCAAAACTATGTTGAATAATAGTGGTGAGAGTGGGCAACCTTGTCTTGTTCCTGATCTTAGTGGAAATGGTTTCAGTTTTTCACCATTGAGGACAATGTTGGCTGTGGGTTTGTCATATACGGCCTTTATTATGTTGAGGAAAGTTCCCTCTATGCCTACTTTCTGCAGGACTTTTATCATAAATGGGTGTTGAATTTTGTCAAAAGCTTTCTCTGCATCTATTGAGATGATCATATGGTTTTTCTCCTTCAATTTGTTAATATGATGTATCACGTTGATTGATTTGCGTATATTGAAGAATCCTTGCATTCCTGGAATAAACCCCACTTGATCATGGTGTATGATCCTTTTAATGTGCTGTTGGATTCTGTTTGCTAGTATTTTGTTGAGGATTTTTGCATCTATGTTCATCAGTGATATTGGCCTGTAGTTTTCTTTCTTTGTGACATCTTTGCCTGGTTTTGGTATCAGGGTGATGGTGGCCTCGTAGAATGAGTTGGGGAGTGTTCCTCCCTCTGCAATATTTTGGAAGAGTTTGAGAAGGATAGGTGTTAGCTCTTCTCTAAATGTTTGATAGAATTCGCCTGTGAAGCCATCTGGTCCTGGGCTTTTGTGTGTTGGAAGATTTTTAATCACAGTTTCAATTTCAGTGCTTGTGATTGGTCTGTTCATATTTTCTATTTCTTCCTGGTTCAGTCTCGGCAGGTTGTGCATTTCTAAGAATCTGTCCATTTCTTCCAGGTTGTCCATTTTATTAGCATAGAGTTGCTTGTAGTAATCTCTTATGATCGTTTGTATTTCTGCAGTGTCAGTGGTTACTTCTCCTTTTTCATTTCTAATTCTATTAATTTGAGTCTTCTCCTTTTTTCTCTTGATGAGTCTGGCTAATGGTTTATCAATTTTGTTTATCTTCTCAAAGAACCAGCTTTTAGTTTCATTGATTTTTGCTATTGTTTCCTTCATTTCTTTTTCATTTATTTCTGATCTGATCTTTATGATTTCTTTCCTTCTGCTAGCTTTGGGGTTTTTTTGTTCTTCTTTCTCTAATTGCTTTAGGTGCAAGGTTAGGTTGTTTATTCGAGATGTTTCCTGTTTCTTGATGTAGGCTTGTATTGCTATAAACTTCCCTCTTAGAACTGCTTTTGCTGCATCCCATAGGTTTTGGATCGTCGTGTCTCCATTGTCATTTGTTTCTAGGTATTTTTTGATTTCCCCTTTGATTTCTTCAGTGATCACTTCGTTATTAAGTAGTGTATTGTGTAGCCTCCATGTGTTTGTATTTTTTACAGATCTTTTCCTGTAATTGATATCTAGTCTCATAGCGTTGTGGTCGGAAAAGATACTTGATACGATTTCAATTTTCTTAAATTTACCAAGGCTTGATTTGTGACCCAAGATATGATCTATCCTGGAGAATGTTCCATGAGCACTTGAGAAAAATGTGTATTCTGTTGTTTTTGGGTGGAATGTCCTATAAATATCAATTAAGTCCATCTTGTTTAATGTATCATTTAAAGCTTGTGTTTCCTTATTTATTTTCATTTTGGATGATCTGTCCATTGGTGAAAGTGGGGTGTTAAAGTCCCCTACTATGATTGTGTTACTGTCGATTTCCCCTTTTATGGCTGTTAGTATTTGCCTTATGTATTGAGGTGCTCCTATGTTGGGTGCATAAATATTGACAATTGTTATACCTTCCTCTTGGATCGATCCCTTGATCATTATATAGTGTCCGTCTTTGTCTCTTGTAATTGTCTTTATTTTAAAGTCTATTTTGTCTGATATGAGAATTGCTACTCCAGCTTTCTTTTGATTTCCATTTGCATGGAATATCTTTTTCCATCCCCTCACTTTCAGTCTGTATGTGTCTCTAGGTCTGAAGTGGGTCTCTTGTAGACAGCATATATATGGGTCTTGTTTTTGTATCCATTCAGCCAGTCTGTGTCTTTTGGTGGGAGCATTTAATCCATTTACATTTAAGGTAATTATCGATATGTATGTTCGTATTCCCATTTTCTTAAATGTTTTGGGTTTGTTATTGTAGGTGTTTTCCTTCTCTTGTGTTTCTTGCCTAGAGAAGTTCCTTTAGCATTTGTTGTAAAGCTGGTTTGGTAGTGCTGAACTCTCTCAGCTTTTGCTTGTCTGTAAAGGTTTTAATTTCTCCATCAAATCTGAATGAGATCCTTGCTGGGTAGAGTAATCTTGGTTGTAGGTTTTTCTCCTTCATCACTTTAAGTATATCCTGCCACTCCCTTCTGGCTTGCAGCGTTTCTGCTGAAAGATCAGCTGTTAACCTTATGGGGATGCCCTTGTGTGTTATCTGTTGTTTTTCCCTTGCTGCTTTTAATATGTTTTCTTTATATTTAATTTTTGATAGTTTGATTAATATGTGTCTTGGTGTGTTTCTCCTTGGATTTATCCTGTATGGGACTCTCTGTGCTTCCAGGACTTGATTAACTATTTCCTTTCCCATATTAGGGAAGTTTTCAACTATAATCTCTTCAAATATTTTCTCAGTCCCTTTCTTTTTCTCTTCTTCTTCTGGGACCCCTATAATTCGAATGTTGGTGCGTTTAATGTTGTCCCAGAGGTCTCTGAGACTGTCCTCAGTTCTTTTCATTCTTTTTTCTTTATTCTGCTCTGCAGTAGTTATTTCCACCATTTTATCTTCCAGGTTACTTATCCGTTCTTCTGCCTCAGTTATTCTGCTATTGATCCCATCTAGAGTATTTTTAATTTCATTTATTGTGCTTGTCATCGTTTCTTGGTTCCTCTTTAGTTCTTCTACGTCCTTGTTAAATGTTTCTTGCATTTTGTCTATTCTATTTCCAAGACTTTGGATCATCCTTACTATCATTATTCTGAATTCTTTTTCAGGTAGACTACCTATTTCCTCTTCATTTGTTAGGTCTGGTGTGTTTTGACCCTGCTCCTTCATCTGCTGTGTGTTTTTCTGTCTTCTCATTTTGCTTATCTTACTGTGTTTGGGGTCTCCTTTTCACAGGCTGCAGGTTCGTAGTTCCCGTTGTTTTTGGTATCTGTCCCCAGTGGCTAAGGTTGGTTCAGTGGGTTGTGTAGATTTCCTGGTGGAGGGAACTAGTGCCTGTGTTCTTGTGGATGAGGCTGGATGTTGTCTTTCTGGTGGGTTCGTCCACGTCTGGTGGTGTGTTTTGGGGTGTCTGTGGCCTTATTATGATTTTAGGCAGCCTCTCTGTTAATGGATGGGGCTGTGTTCCTCTCTTGCTAGTTGTTTGGCATAGGGTGTCCAGCACTGTAGCTTGCTGGTCGTTGAGTGAAGCTGGGTCTTGATGTTGAGATGGAGATCTGTGAGAGATTTTCGCCGTTTGGTATTACGTGGAGCTGGGAGGTCTCTTGTGGACCAGTGTCCTGAAGTTGGCTCTTCCACCTCAGAGGCACAGCCCTGATGCCTGGCTGGAGCACCAAGAGCCTTTCATCCACACGGCTCAGAATAAAATGGAGAAAAAATGGAAAGAAAGAAAAAAAGAGGGTAAAATAAAATAAAATAAAGCAATTATAATAAAAAATAAGAAAAAAAATTATTAAGAGTAAATTTATTAAGAAAAAAAATTTTTTTTAATTTTTAAAAATAGATTTATTAATTTTTTATACTAAAAATAAGAAAAAAATTATTTAGAAAAAATTTATTAAGAAAAAAAATTTTTTAATTTTTTAAAATAAAAAATATGAAAAAACTTATTAAAAATTTTTTTAAAAATAGAAAATAAGGAAAAAATTATTAAGATAACATTTATTAGGGGAAAAAAAATTTTTAAGCCAAAAAAAAAAAAAAAAAAAAGAAAACGGACGGACCTAACCCTAGGACTAACCGTGAGAGCAAAGCTATACAGACAAAATCTCACCCAGAAGCATACACATATACACTCACAAAAAAAGGAAAAGGGGAAAAATTAATATATCCTGCTCCCAAAGTCCACCTCCTAAATTTGGGATGATTCGTTGTCTATTCAGGTATTCAACAGATGCAGGCACATCAAGTTGTTTGTGGAGCTTTAATCCGCTGCTTCTGAGGCTGCTGGGAGAGATTTCCCTTTCTCTTCTTTGTTCGTACAGCTCCCGGGGTTCAGCTTTGGATTTGGACCCGCCTCTGCATGTAGGTCCCCTGAGGGCGTCTGTTCCCCGCCCAGACAGAACGGGGTTAAAGGAGCAGCTGATTCGGGGGCTCTGGCTCAGTCAGGCCGGGGGGAGGGAGCGGTACGGAGGAGGCGGGGCGAGCCTGCGGCGGCAGAAGCCGGCGCGACGCCGCAGCAGCCCGAGGCGCGCCGCGCGCTCCCCCGGGGAAGTTGTCCCCGGATTACGGGAGCCCGGCCGTGGCGGGCTGCACAGGCTCCCGGGAGGGGCGGCGCGGAGAATGACCCGTGCTCGCCCACAGGCCGTTTGGTGGCGGCAGCAGCAGCCTTAGCGCCCCACGCCCGTCTCTGGGGTCCGCGCTGACAGCCGCGGCCCGCGCCCGTCCCTGGAGTCCGTTTAAGTGGCGCTCTGAATCCCCCCTCCCCGCACGCCGCGAAACAAAGAGGCAAGAAAAAGTGTCCTGCCTCCTCGGCAGCTGCAGACCTCCTCTCGTGCACCCTCCCGGCTAGTTGTGGTGCGCTAGACCCTTCAGGCTGTGTTCACGCAGCCAACCCCAGTCCTCTCCCTGGAATCCGACCGAAGCCCGCGCCTCAGCTCCCAGCCCCCGCCCGCCCCGGCGGGTGAGCAGACAAGCCTCTCGGGCTGGTGAGTGCTGCTCGGCGCCGAGCCTCTGTGCGGGAATCTCTCCGTTTTTCCCTCTGCGTCCCTGTTGCTGTGGGATCCGCGCTGATAGCCGCGGCTCGCGCCCGTCTCCGGAGCCCGCCTAGGCGGCGCCCCGAATCCCCTCTCCTCGCGCGCCGCGAAACAAAGAGGCAAGAAAAATTCTCCTGCCTCTTCGGCAGCTGCAGTCCTTTTCCCGGACTCCCTCCCGGCCAGCACCGAAGCCCGAGCCCCAGCTCCCAGGCCCCGCCCGCCCCGGCGGCTGAGCAGACAAGCCTCTCGGGCTGGTGAGTGCTGGTCGGCACCGCTCCTCTGTGCGGGAATCTCCGCTTTGCCCTCCGCACCAATGTGTCTGCGCTCTCCTCCGTGGCTCCGAAGCTTCCCCCCTCTGCTACCCGCAGTCTCTGCCCACGAAGGGGCTTCCTAGTGTGTGGAAACCTTTCCTCCTTCACAGCTCCCTCCCACTGGTGCAGGTCCCGTCCCTATTCTTTTGTCTCTGTTATTTCTTTTTTCTTTTGCCCTACCCAAGTACGTGGGGATTTTCTTGCCTTTTGGGAGGTCTGACGTCTTCTGCCAGCGTTCAGTGGGTGTTCTGTAGGAGCAGTTCCACGTGTAGATGTATTTCTACTGTATCTGTGGGGAGGAAGGTGATCTCCGCGTCTTACTCTTCCGCCATCTTGCCCCTCCCCTTGGGTTTGTTTTTGTGGTTCTTTTTCTTCTGTGTTTCCCGCCTAGAGAAGTTTCTTTAGCATTTGTTGTAAAGCTGCTTTGGTGGTGCTGAATTCTCTTAGCTTTTGCTTGCCTGAAAAGCTTTCGATTTTTCCATCGAATCTGAATGAGATTCTTGCTGGGTAGAGTAATCTTGGTTGTAGGTTTTTCTCTTTCATTACTTTAAGTATATCCTGCCACTCCCTTCTGGCCTGCAGAGTTTTCTGCTGAAAAATCAGCTGAAAACCTTATGGGGATTCCTTTGTAAGTTATTTGTTTGTTTTCCCCTTGCTGCTTTGAACATTTTTTCTTTGAATTTAATTTTTATTAGTTTGATTAATAAGTATCTAGTTGTGTTTTTCCTAGAGTTTATCCTGTATGGGACTCTCTGTGCTTCCTGGATTTGGGTGACTATTTCTTTTCCCATGTTAGGGAAGTTTTCAACTATAATCTCTTCAAATATTTTCTCAGACCCTTTCTTTTTCTCTTCTTCTTCTGGTACTCCTGTAATTTGAATGTTGGTATGTTTAGTGTTGTCCCAGAGGTCTCTGAGATTGTCGTCAATTCTTTTCATTCTTTTTTCTTTATTCTGCTCTGCAGTAGTTATTTCCACTCTTTTCTCTTCCAGGTCACTTATCCGTTCTTCTGCCTCAGTTATTCTGCTGTTGGTTCTTTCTAGAGAATTTTAAATTTCATTTATAGTCTTGTTCACCATGGTTTGTGTGCTCTTTAGTTCTTCTAAGTCCTTGTTAAACGTTTCTTGTATTTTCTCCATTCTATTTCCGAGATTCTGGATCATCTTTACTATCATTACTCTGAATTCTTTTTCAGGTAGATTGCCTATTTCCATTTCATTTGTTTGATCTTGTAGTTTTACCTTGTTCCTTCATCTTTGACATATTTTTTTGCCATCTCTTTTTTTTTTTTTTTTTTTAATGAGTGGGATTGTGTTCCTGTCTTACTTGCTGTTTGGTCTGAGGCTTCCAGCACTGGAATTTGTAGGCTGTTGGGTAGAGATGGGTCTTGGTGCTGAGATGAGGACCTCCGTGAGACCTCACTCCAATGAATAGTCCCTGGGGGCTGAGGTTCTCTGTTAGTCCAGTGGTTCGGACTCGAAACTCCTACCACAGGAGGTTCGGACCGACACCCGCCTCATGTACCAAGATCCTGCAAGCTGCTTGGGGTGGAGGAAAAAAAAAAAGGAGAACAAATAATAAAGTAAAAAATAAAATTAGGCTAGGAAGCTAACAGATATGTTAGAAAGAATACAAAAATAAAAATATAGATGAATCAACAACCAGAAGGTACAACAGTACCACAATAGTAAAAAAAAAAAGCAGGAGGGTAAAGAAAAAAAAAAGGGGGGAAAAGGCCTTGGCTGTGGAGGGCGGGGCCTATGCTTAGGACCCACAGGACTGGAAAAGGCCCTGGGGGCTGTGGGGGCTGGGGCTTAGGCTCAACGGAACAGAAGGGGCCCAGGTGTGCCCCCTACGCCTGGTCTCAGAGGGTGGGGGACTTCACCTGGGAGCCCAGCAGGCTTCCTGGGGTTGAGTGGGTGGGGCAAATGCCCTCCTCTCCTCTCCTGCTCTTCCAGTCCTGGAGGGCCCCTCCTGCCTGCTTCTCCTGATTTCCCCAGCCTCCCTCCTATGCCCCCAGGCCCAATGCGGCTGGGGTTGGTGGGGAACTTGGAGGGCAGGGGATCGGCCTGGGAGCTCAGCAGGGTCCCTGTGCCCAAGTAGGCAGGGCAGTCACCCTCTGCTCCTCTCCTGCTCCTCCTGGAAGGCCCCTCTTGCCTGCCTCTTCTGATCTCCCCGGCCTCAGGGGCACCGATCCTGTCTGGCCTCCATTTCCTCTCCCCCCCTTAGTCCCCCCACGTCCTACCGGTTGGAAGTTCCACCTGTCTCCTTGGTCGTCAGGGTCCTCCACCAGTGGCCAGCGGGTGCCCTAGTTGTGGGGAGACGCTAACTAGGAGTCTTCCCACACAGCCATCTTGACTCTCAGTCTGTACCACATCTCCTTTTCCCATCCTTGTTTTAAAGATATGTGTTTAAGAGTATCTTTATTATTCGTGGTCCTTCATATTTCCATATATATTTCTTATTTAGATGCTCATTTAAAGGACAAACAAATGCTGAAACTTATTATGGGGAATTACTTTGAATTTATGAGTTAATTTGTGAAGAATTCACTTTTTTTCAGTTTGCCTAGTAATCTGTGAAAACACTGTATCCTTCATTTAATTTATATGTCTTTTAATTATTTTCAATCACATTTATAGATTTTGGTATAAAATTCTTGACTATCTTTTTCTATATACTCATGGGTATTAAATATTTAGGTAGTATTGTACATGTTATTTATTTTAAAGTTTCAGTTTCTCTTCATTTATATTATTTAAATTTGATTATATTAAATTTTAATACATTTTCTGTACTTTCTACTGAACTTTTTAAGTGCAGAACCGTATAGACTGTGGATAATGAGAGTTTTATTTCTTTGTTTTAAAGGCTTATATATTCCATTATTAGTTTGTGCCTTATTGGATGGGCTAACAGTTCAGTAATACACAAAATAAATGTGGTGAGAGAGGCATCCTGGTCTCAGTTTCAGAGAGAAAGCTTTCAACATTTATCTATTAAATATGTTATTTCCCTTGAATGTTTTGTACATACTCTTCCTTTATCAGACTAAGGAAGTGTAATTTGATTTTTAGATTGGTGATTTTTTTATTATGAATAGCTTTTCAATTATATCAATTTCATGTTCTTATGAATATGTATGTAATATATATATGAGGTTAGCTTTTAATATTCCATTATTATCATGTCTCTATTAAGATTTGGTATCAAATTTTTGCCAGTATGTAGAACTGGTTAGAATGTATTTAACAGTTGTCTATTTTCTGGGCAATTCTGTGAAATACTGGCACAATTCTTTCACTGACTATTTGGTAAAATTCACAAGTATAGTGTCTGAGGTCTAGAATTTTTCTTTGTGGGAATATAATTTTAATAATTCAGTTTATTTAAAATTATATGATTTAGATTTCTGTCTCTATTTGGTCAGGCTTTATGAGTTATATTAATATTTTTCTAAGAGTTAATCTATTTATACTCCAGAATCATTGCCATTTTCTCTAATATGTTGTTATTATCTCTTTTTTTTTTTTTTTGACCATGTCCCAAGGCTTGTGGGATCTTAGTTCAGCAACCAGGGATCAAACCCCTGCCCCCTGCAGTGGAAGCAGGGAGTCTTAACCACTGGACTTCCGGGGAAGTCTTTGTTGACATCTTTGAGATTAATAATCATGTACATTGTCATTTCTGATATAGTTTCTATTTTCTGTCTTTTTTCTTGATCAGTGTTCCCAGGGGTTTATCAGTTTTATTAATTTTTTTCAAAGAGCTAATTCTAGATTTCAATGACATGAAATGAACATGTTAGATCATGTTCTAAACATGGTTAGAGCATGTTTGTATGATATTTCATTGGTTTCTATCCTTATCTTTTATATTTCATTCTTTTCATTTTTTCTTGAAAATTAATTACCTAAATACTTATATAAAGTTTAAAAAGAACAATAAATTAACTTTAAAGCTTCATATTAAAATTTTGGAAAAGCCAGTTTTCAGTTCATAATATTTTCTAATACCCTTCATACTTATTCTTTACCCTGTGGGTAATTTAGAAGTAGTCTCCTTAATTTCTGAATTTATGGTGTTGTTGTAGAAGTATTGCATGATTTACAGAGTGTTCAGAAAAATATACTCTGTAAGATTTTAAACCTTTGAAGTGTGTTGAATGTTACCTGACATTATTGGAAGCAAAAAATTCTCATAATACTTTTGCAGATGATTTATTCATTAAAGAATATATGCAGTAAATATATAGGAGTAAACATTAAAAAAAATCTCTGGTGTCTCAATGTTTGCAAATGTTATAGAAATAGGAAAAAAGTAAACTTATAGACATTAAATAATAACTGAAAAATTATGAGTGGTAAAGTAATGGTTGAATGTTTTGAGTATGTAGGATAAATACAAGTATTTTACAAATGGCTGAAATCTAATTTTATTCTGTTATTAAAGTATATATATTCAATCAAGGCTGAACTCTTTGGAATTTGTTGTGCAGGCATGAGCCATGTCTTTTAAATAGATCCACTATGTAATGCTTTTCAAAAGTGTAGAGAATAGCTCATAGCATTAGTAGAAAACACTCTTTTGTTGTGATTAGATTTTATTATGTTAAAGTAAACACTGATCCCTTCATTTCTGATAATAGCCTAGAGAAATTTGGTAGGCAGCAGGTTATTCTAGACCCATTCTAAGAATCAGGAGAGCAGGGATGAGAATGTGATAGTGCAAGGCAATTTGGGAGATAGTGATCATGAAGTCTTACATTTCAGGATTCTAACGGAGGAGGAGAAGGAAAGTAACAGGAAGGAAAACAGACATCAAGAGGTGAGATTTTATGTTTGCTCACCCCTCTATATTTTACGTGGTGGACTAGTTGAAAATAAATCATGAAACAATTGGGCTATTTTCCTTATTTCTATATATTATGAAAAATAATTTGTTTTTTCTTAGTCCTAATTTATTTTATACTTTATAAACAGTGTGATACAAAAGCCCAACTATTGGAAGAAAAGATTGATTGAACAGTACAAAAGAAGTAAACCACTGTAAAAATTTAGAATAATAATTCAACCTAATTAAGTTTATTGAGTTTAAAACGATATGCAGATGGGAAGTGGAATACTGGTCATTTGAGACCATCTCACTCCAGAAACTAGACACAGTCTTTTTATTAAGTGTACTGCTTTGTTCTTAGTCATCATTGCACACCTTAACTGGGTCTGGACAGTAGGAAATATAGTAATTCTTAGAGGGCAGTGAGAAGATGCTGAATATGGTGGGAAGTACAGTGGGCATGAAAATAACTTTCTGATAATGGAGGTAGAAGGGAATTATCTAGGTTTTTTGTTTATTTGTTTGGGTTTTTTTTGGCATTTTGTGTAAAGATTTTACAAAGGAGAGCAGAAACATGAATATTTGGAAAAAAGGGGGGAAAATGAGATTCCATTTAATTAGCTCAGACATGTTCCAAATATCGTGAGTCTCCTTAGGGTTCCTTGGACTCTTCTTATTCCATGAAAATATATTCACTGTTTTGTCACAACTCCTGAAACAGATGACATTTTACCATGCATTTATCAGAATACTTCATTGAAATACAGAAAAAATGATTGCATTGCACAAAACATGGAGATCCTCACTTTAATTCTCTTGAAACATCCCTGATGGTCCCTGAAGTTACTCTTCAGTTGCCAGTGGCGTTACTTCTTTCTCTTTATTTCAGATGGCATTTAAGTTGTCCAGTGTTGTCAAGCGTTAAGTTAGCTCTGGCCATTCAGGAGGAAAAATCCAGTAATTAGCAGAATCTAAACATTCCCATATTAGAAAGCATTATAAGATTCTGTGTTTTGCTGTGTCATGGCCCTGGGGGTCCTCATCCATAATTCTAAGGGTATTACCAGATATTTATTCAAGAGATCTAGAAACTTCTAGAGAGTGGGGAGTGCTGTTTGCAATAAAAGATTTTTCCATAGCCTTGGGTCATTTATAACTTTTGCTGATTTTACTTTGTTTTCTGACTTATCCAAGCTTGAACTGCAGGATAAAATCAATTTTTTCTGTGTAGTAGCAAACAATCACAATGAGGAACAGAATATAAATCACTTTCTGTTAGAAAGGGTGGGTCAGGGTATTATTTGAAAGCCTCAAGTCATTCTTTCCCTGACTTCAAGTTTTGTGTGTTTTTAAGATCTGAAAACCATCACCACACATCAAATTCATCATAATAAAGCAAAAAAAAAAAATCAAAACACAGCTTAGCATCTATAAGATTTGCATAAACAGCATTTGAGTAATTAGATCTATGTACAAAATAACAATAATTTTAATTTTTTTTATTGACAGCTGTTTTGCTGATAAACTTGAGAAAGGATAGCATTGGTTTAGCTAAAGCCAATGGAGTGGAAAAAATGATGGATTTTTTTTAACCTCCCCATAATATTACATATAACTTTTCATGAACACATGTCCTGCTCCAAGAGAGGTCCGTGCATTTTGCACTAGATTCATCACATGTTGTATGTGATGCTGCATATTATTGGGGCAGTTACACGCCGTCATATAGCTGGAGAATGTACAACCTCTGGAGTTCCTCCTGTTCACATGAACCACAGTGAGACTGGTGCTTCCTGAAGGAGTTCGCAGACAGTAATTCATGAAGTGCAGTACACTGGCATCTTCTATATCATTGCCTCTCTGTCTCTCCCTCACATTGGTGAATATTTGATGGTGTTTATCTAGTAACACAAATAACAAAAATATGTGTGTGTGCCATGCTTCACAATGGACACACATAATTTTACAAAATGTGTACAACTCTGTCACATTTCAAAATTTGGTATTGTACCCTAAAAATTTCAAAGTATGAGCGTGGGGGGAATCCTTCAAGATGGTGGAGGAGTAAGACGTGGAGATCACCTTCCTCCCCACAAATACATCAAAAATACATCTACATGTGGAACAACTCCTATAGAACACCTACTGAACGCTGGCAGAAGAGCTCAGACTTCCCAAAAGGCAAGAAAATCCCCACATACCTGGGTAGGGCAAAAGAAAAAAAAGAAAAAACAGAGACAAAGGAATAGGGACAGGACCTGCGCCTCTGGGAGGGAGCTGTGAAGGAGGAAAATTTTCCACGCACTAGGAAGCCCCTTCACTGGCAGAGATGGGATGGGCGGAGGGGGGGGAAGCTTCAGAGCCATGGAGGAGAGTACAGCAACAGGGGTGCAGAGGGCAAAGTGGAGAGATTCCTGCACGGAGGATCGGTGCTGACCCACACTCACCAGCCTGAGATGCTTGTCTGCTCACCCGCTGGGGCGGGTGGGGGCTGGGAGTTGAGGCTTGGGCTTTGGGGGTCAGATCCCAGGGAGAGGACTGGGGTTGGCTGCGAGAACACAGCCTGAAGGGGGCTAGTGCGCCACAGCTATCCAGGAGGGAGTCCGGGAGAAAGTCTGGACCTGCCTAAGAGGCAAGAGACCATTGTTTTGGGGTGCACGAGGAGAGGGGATTCCTTCCCTGTCTGCCCACAGAAGGCAGAGCACCACCTAAACGAGCTCCAGAGATGGGCACGAGCTGTGACTATCAGCTTGGACACCAGAGATGGGCATGAAACACTAACACTGCTGCTGCAGCCACCAAGAATCCTGTGTGCACCAATTGCATAGTCATACAGAAAAAAAAAAATTAAAAAAAGAAAAATTAAAAAAATTATTAAAATAAAAAAGTAATAATAAAAAAAGAAGAGAGCAACCAAACCAATAAACAAATCTGCCAATGATAACAAGTGCTAAAAACTATACTAAGATAAACATAAAAGTCAGAAGCAAGTCAGTCGTAGACAGCAAACCCCAAGTCTACAGTTGCTCCCAAAGTCCACTGTCTCAATTTTGGGTTGATTCATTGTCTGTTCAGGTATTCCACAGATGCCCGGCCTCAAGTTGATTGTGGGGATTTAATCCGCTGCTCCTGAGGCTGCTGGGAGAAACTTCCCTTTCTCTTCTTTGTTCGCACAGTTCCTGGGGTTCAGCTTTGGTTTTGGCCCCACCTCTGTGTGTAGGTCAACCTCAGGCTTCTGTTCCCGCCCAGATAGGACGGGGTTAAAGCGGTAGCTGAATAGGGGGCTCTGGCTTACTCACGCCAGGGGTAGGGAGGGGTACAGTAGTTATAATTGGAATGCGCGGTGAGCCTGTGGTGGCAGAGGCCAGCGTGACGTTGCAACTGCCTTAGGCACGCTGTGTGTTCTCCCAGGGTAGTTGTGCATTTTCAGGCACTGCAGAGCTCTGCCAGAGCCGACTCCGCTGTGTGGCTGACAGGGTCTTGATGCTCTGGCCGGGGGTCAGGCCTGAGCCTCTGAGGTGGGAGAGCCGAGTTCAGGACGTTGGACCCACAGAGACTTCCTGGCGCCACGTAATATCAATCGGTGAGAGCCCTCCCAGAGATCTCCGTCTCAACACTAAGATGCAGCTCCATCCAATAGCCAGCAAGCTCCAGTGCTGGATGCCCCATGCCAAACAACTAGCAAGACAGGAACACAACCCCACCCATTAGAGAGGTGGCCTAAAATCATACTAAGTTCACACAAACCCCAAAACACACCACCGGATGCAGCCTTGCACACCAGAAAGACAAGATCCAGCCCCACCCACCAGAACACAGGCACCAGTCCCCTCCACCAGGAAGCCTACACAAGCCACTGAACCAACCTTACCCACTGGGGGCAGACACCAAAAACAATGGGAACTATGAACCTGCAGCCTGTGAAAAGGAGACCCCAAACACAGTAATTTAAGCAAAATGAGAAGACAGAGAAATACACAGCAGATGAAGGAGCAAGGTAAAAACCCACCAAACCAAACAAAAGAAGAGGAAATAGGCAGTCTATCTGAAAAAGAATTCAGAGTAATGATAGTAAAGATGATCCAAAATCTTGGAAATAGAATGGAGAAAATACAAGAAACGTTTCACAAGGACCTAGAAGAACTAAAGAGCAAACAAACAATGATAAGCAACACAATAAATGAAATTAAAAATTCTTTAGAAGGAATCAATAGCACAATAACTGAAGCAGAAGAACGGATAAGTGGAAGATAAAATAGTGGCAATAACTACCACAGAGCAAAATAAAGAAAAAAGAATGAAAAGAATTTTTCCAGTTACAGGAAAAAAACTGTAAAAGATACAAACATATGGAGGCTAAGCAATAAGCTACTAAATAACCAAGAGATCACTGAAGAAATCAAAGTGGAAATCAAAAAATACCTAGAAACAAATGACAATGAAAACACTATGACACAAAACCTATGGGATACAGCAAAAGCAGTTCTAAAAGGGACGTTTATAGCAATACAGTCCTACCTCAAGAAACAAGAAAGATCTCAAATAAACAACCTAACCTTACAACTAAAACAATTAGAGAAAGAAGAACAAAAAATCCCGAAAGTTAGCAGAAGGAAAGAAATTGTAAAGATCAGATCAGAAATAAATGAAAAAGAAATGAAGGAAATGATAGCAAAGATCAATAAACCTAAAAGCTGGTTCTTTGACAAGATAAACAAAATTGATAAACCACTAGCCAGACTCATCAAAAAAAAAAGGGAGAAGACTCAAATCAACAGAATTAGAAATGAAAAAAGAGAAGTATCAACTGACCCTGCAGGAATACAAAGAATCATAAGGGATTACTACAAGCAACTATATGCCAATAAAATTGATAACCTGTAAGAAATGGACAAATTCTTAGAAAAGCACAACCTTCCGAGACTGAACCAGGAAGAAATAGAATACATAAACTGTTCAAGCACAAGCACTGAAATTGAAACTGTGATTAATAATCTTCCAACAAACAAAAGCCTGGGACCAGATGGCTTCACAGGCGAATTCTATCAAACATTTAGACAAGAGCTAACACCTGTCCTTCTCAGACTCTTCCAAAATATAGCAGAGGGAGGAACACTCCCCAACTCATTCTACGAGGCCACCATCACCCTGATACCAAAACCAGGCAAAGATGTCACAAAGAAAGAAAACTACAGACCAATATCACTGATGACCATAGATGCAAAAATCCTGATCAAAATACTAGCTAACAGAATCCAACAGCACATAAAAAGGATCATACACCATTATCAAGCGGGGTTTATCCCAGGAATGCAGGGATTCTTCAATATATGCAAATCAATCAATGTGATACACCATATTAACAAACTGAAGGCTAAAAACCATATGATCATCTCAATAGATGCAGAAAAAGCTTTTGACAAAATTCAACACCCATTTATGATAAAAACTCTCCAGAAAGTAGGCATAGAGGGAACTGACCTCAACATAATAATGGCTATATATGACAAACCCACAGCCAACATCATTCTCAGTGATAAAAAACTGAAACCGTTTCCTCTAAAATCAGGAACAAGACAAGGTTGCCCACTCTCACCACTGTTATTCAACATAGTTTTGGAAGTTTTAGCCACAGCAATATGAGAAGAAAAAGAAATAAAAGGAATCCAAATCAGAAAAGAAGAAATAAAGCTGTCACTGTTTGCAGATGACATGATACTATGCATAGAAAATCCTGAAGATGCTACCAGAAAACTTCTAGAGCTAATCAATGAATTTGGTAAAGTAGCAGGATACAAAATTAATGCACAGAAATCTCTTGCATTCATATACACTAATGATGACAAACCTGAAAGAGAAATTAAGGAAATACTCCCATTTACCATTGCAACGAAAATAATAAAATACCTAGGAATAAACCTACCTAAGGAGTCGAAAGACCTGTATGCAGAAAACTATAAGACAGTGATGAAAGAAATTAAAGATGATACAAACAGTTGGAGAGATACACCATATTCTTGGATTGGAAGAATCAACGTTGTGAAAATGACTATACTACCCAAAGCAATCTACAGATTCAGTGCAGTCCATATCATACTGCCAATGGCATTTTTTACAGAACTAGTAAAAAAAATTTCACAATTCGTATGGAAACGCAAAAGACCGCAAATAGCCAAAGCAAACTTGAGAAAGAAAAACGGAGCTGGAGGAATCAGGCTCCCTGACTTCAGACTATACTACAAAGCTACAGTATGAAGACAGTATGGTAGTTGCACAAAAACAGAAGTATAGATCAATGGAACAGGATAGAAAGCCCAGAGATAAACCCATGCACATATGGTCACCTTATCTTGATAAAGGAGGCAAGAATATACAATGGAGAAAAGACAGCCTCTTCAATAAGTGGTGCTGGGAAAACTAGACAGCTTCATGTAAAAGAATGAAATTAGAACACTCCCTAACAGCATACACAAAAATAAACTGAAAATGGATTAAAGACCTAAATGTAATGCCGGACAGTAAAACTCTTAGAGGAAAACATAGGCAGAACACTCTATGACATAAATCACAGCAAGATCCTTTATGACCCACCTCCTAGAGAAATGGAAATAAAAACAAAAACAAATGGGACCTAATGAAACTTAAAATCTTTTGCACAGCAAAGGAAGCCATAGACAAGACAAAAAGACAATCCTCAGAATGGGAGAAAATATCTGCAAACGAAGCAACTGACAAAGGATTAATCTCCAAAATTTACAAGCAGCTCATGCAGCTCAATATCAAAAAAACAAACAACCCAATCCAAAAATGGGCAGATGATCTAAATAGACATTTCTCCAAAGAAGATATACAGATTGCCAACAAACACATGAAAGGATGCTCAACATCACTAATCATTAGAGAAATGCAAATCAAAACTACACTGAGGTATCACCTCATGCCAGTCAGAATGGCCATCATCAAAAAATCTAGAAACAATAAATGCTGGAGAGGGTGTGGAGAAAAGGGAACACTCTTGCACTGTTGGTGGGAATGTAAATTGATACAGCCACTATGGAGAACAGTATGGAGGTTCCTTCCAAAACTAAAAATTGAACTACCATATCACCCAGCAATCCCACTACTGGGCATATACCCTGAGAAAACCATAATTCAAAAAGAGACATGTAACACAGTGTTCATTGCTGCACTATTTACAATAGCCAGGACATGGAAGCAACCTAAATATCCATTGAGAGATGAATGGGTAAAGAAGATGTGGCACATATATACAATGGAATATTACTCAGCCATACTCAGAAATGAAATTGAGTTATTTGTAGTGAGGTGGATGGACCTAGATTCTGTCATACAGAGTGAAGTACGTCAGCAAGACAAAAACAAATACTGTATGCTAATACATATATATGGAATCTAAAAAAAAAATGGTTTTGATGAACCTAGGGGCAGGATAGGGATAAAGATGCAGATGTAGAGAATGGACTTGAGGAGACGGGGAGGGGGAAGGGTAAGCTGGGATGAAGTGAGAGAGTAGCATTGACATATATACACTCCTAAATATAAAATTGATAGCTAGTGGGAAGCAGCTACATAGCATAGGGAGATCAGCTCAGTGCTTTGTGACCACCTAGAGGGGTGGGATAGGGAGGGTGGGAGGGAGACGCATGATGGAGGGTATATGGGGATATATGTATACATATAGCTGATTCACTTTGTTATACGGCCAAAACTAACACACCATTGTAAAGCAATTATACTCCAATAAAGATGTTAAAACAAAGCAAAAAAACCCAGTAATCTTTAAAAAAGAAAACTATTTAAAAAATAATATATATATATTGTGTGTGTGTGTGTGTGTGTGTGTAACACATCACAACCAAATAGTGTTTATCACAGGAATGCAAGGTTAATTTTTTTTTTAAAATATTTATTTATTTATGGCTGTGTTGGGTCTTCGTTTCTGTGCGAGGGCTTTCTCTAGTTGTGGCAAGCGGGGGCCACTCTTCATCGCGGTGCGCAGGCCTCTCACTATCGCGGCCTCTCTTGTTGCGGAGCACAGACTCCAGACGCTCAGGCTCAGTAATTGTGGCTCATGGGCCCAGCTGCTCCGCGGCATGTGGGATCTTCCCAGACCAGGGCTCAAACCCGTGTCCCCTGCATTGGCATGCATATTCTCAACCACTGCGCCACCAGGGAAGCCCCAAGGTTAATTTAATATTTGGAAAATGTCTGAAAAAAATCAAGTTGAAAAAAAATCAATTAAATTCACAAAATTAACAGAATAAAGGAGAAAAAAATATAATTCACAACATTGATCATATAAACAGGAAAATCATATGCTATATGGTTCACATGAAGCATTAGACAAAATTCAGCCCCCATTATGTTTTTTTTAAAGGAAGCAATGAAAGAATTTCCTTAATCTGAGAAAGGCATTTCTTAAATACCTAAAGCTAACTATATTCTACCTAATAGTGAAACATTGAGTGTTTTTCCTGTAAGATCAATAGCAAAGTTATTAGATAATTATCTTCAACATTGTACTGGAAACTTTAGATAGTGTAATAAGAAAGGAAAATTAATAAAAACCATAAATATTGGAAATTAAGAAGTAAAACTGCCATTATTCAGAAAGGCCGTGTGTATACATAGAATACACTATAGAATCTATGAAAAAATACTAGAATAATTGAGTTTCTTGACATTGTAGCATATAATGTCACTATATAAAAAATCAGTTATTGTTCTATGTACTAGCAACAAAAAATGGAAAATGAGAACGTTTTAAAATACCATTTGCATTAGAATTAATGAAAGCAAATACCTAGGAATGAATCTAATGATCAAGGTGCAGCCACTATACTGAAAACCACAAAACATTGCTGAGAGAAATTAAAGATCTAAATAAATGTAAAGATATGCCGTAAAAAAAAAAAAAAGAAGTATGAGCATGCCACAGTAGGACCTCGGGGGCATGGCCCCTCCCCCCCGTGTTACTCATGCATTAATTATATGTTGTGAATATAAAAGAAGAGGTGCCATATAAATCTTATTATGCAAATCCTTTTTTGTTATCTAGGAGAAAATGCTCAAATAAATGTTCTCATGAAATACAAGAGAAAACACAAATACTAATGCTCATAATAGCATATCATATAATTTCCAACTATCCAGAGACACAAAATAATGAAGTAGTTTAGTGCTCAACATTGAGATAAGTCAAAGCTATTCATAGGTGGGATACTTAATTATATTTAAATAAAAAACTCCAAAGAGTCCTATACTGTTTTATAGGTTAATTTTGTTCTTTTATAAAAAATGTGTTTGTGAAAATTATTTCCCCATATGAAAAAAAAAAACCCTATAACTGAGGAAAATGTTTTGAGAACTGTTCTCCCCTGAATCTACAAAGATAGATTCAGAAGATGGCACAGATTCCAAGCATGGCCTCTTAACTCTCATTCTCACTTGCTTTGATTTTCTCTGAGAAATGTTCCTTGAATAATAGTGCCTGGGGAATTGTGACTCTTAGATCTGAGTTACTTCATGTTCAAACATTTGGTTTGTTTATTAAATAATTAATCATATCTGTCCATACCTTTAGATCCTTTGGAATTCAATGGAGGCGTGCAATTAAAAGGTTTGAGCCTTCAATTTATTAAAAGGATGACTTCAGTTAGTACAAGTAAATTTACCATGAAAATAATGATTTATCTTTACATACTGGATAGCTAAGGCATGTGCTTTCTATTTCTATATGAATCTGATTATTTTAAATTGCCTTTTAAAAAATCTTTTTATTGAGATGTAATTGACATATAATTTTGTGTAAGTTTAAGGTGTACAGTATGATGGTTTGATACATTTATATATTGCAAAATGATTACCAGCCTAGAGTTAGCTAACACCTCTATCATGTCACATAATTATCATTTCTTTTTTGTGATGGGAACAATTAAGATCTCTTAGCAACTTTGAAGTTTATAATACAGCATCATTGTCTATAATCACTGTGCTGTGCATTAGATCTCCAGGACTTAATTTATCTACTGGTTCCAAGTATGTACCTTAAACAACATCTCTCCAATCAAAAGCCACATAAGATTATTCAAATTTGAAGCAGATAATGAAAGAGGTATTGGAACTATTTTTAAATTTATTTTTAAAGTTTATTCAGGTTTATTTCTCCCTATTAATGAGACCAGGTCACTTCAGTACCACACTCAGCCTGCATGCATGGCCTCTCACAATGTTTGCTTGCCGTTTAGATGCTCAGTTGAGTAAGGACACTGTTGAGGACATCATCCATTATGCTGACCAATCACTTTTGCAGAGATGAATATGTGTTTAAAAATTTCCTCTCAGATCTTGCATGAAAGATTTTGTCCCAAAGAGCTCATATGCTTATGTGATTCTTATGAGAAAATTGGATAAAGGAGAGATATATTTTTTTCTTTGCCTTGACTGTTAGAAAAGAAAGAGCTCCAGCATCACTTCTGGGAAATTGTCCCAGTCCTTCCCAGATGTTATCCATTTATTATGTGATGTCACAGCATCATTTTGCTTCCTCCAGACCACATAGTTATTAAATGTACATCCTTTGTATAATTATGTATTTTTTTCTGTAACACATCATCGTGTAAACTATAAAGGCCTGCATATAAATTTTTATGCATCATTTGTTTTCTAATGAGCAAAATGGTCCCAGAACACAAGTGGCATTTAAAGAAGAAAATATTGCCAAATGAACCAGTAAATCAATTTTAGTATTAGTAGCTTCCCTGGACTATTTTTAAAAAGTCATTTCAAACAGAGATATTCCCTCATTTTCCCCATATTCATCTTTTATCTATCTGTCTATCTATCATTTATTTTCTATCACTTATCCATTTTCTATATATTATCCATCATGTCATCTGTGTCTGTTTATCTATCAATATTTACCTATCTATCATCTGTCATCACCTATCTATCACTAATAAAACTGTTTACTAAATTTTAGTGGTTGTAGCATTTTACATTATTTCTCAGATCAGTCATATTTTCCAATCACTTGCAATTTTTTAAGAATTGTTGGCTTTGAGTTTACAATTGATGTGGTTGTCTCTAGCTGTTCTTCTGTCCAGCTCACTGAAATCAGTAATGATTTCAGACTCTTCCATTAGTTTCCCACATTTTAATAGCCAACATATTATTTATGAAGTGGAATCCCCTTTTAGTTAATGATGAACTAAGAGAAGTTGCTTAATGTTGATATTACAAGACCTGCCTGTGTTGTTGACCAATAAGAAGTTTGATAACACAACATTTAAAGGGAGGACCCATTTAATTAGTTAGCTTACTTTTGTTAATTCCTATTTAGTTTTTATCCATGGAGCATTGTTAATGACATTTGGCTATGTTTCAATATTTTATAAACTATAAAAGAATAAATATATAAATTTTACTTTTTTATCAGATATTGCCTTTTCATATGATTATCGCACAATCTAGTAGTTTTACTCTTAGAAGACACATTTTCTGTTTCATGTTATATCCTGTTGCTTCATTTCTATGATGATTTCTGCATCTCTGCCAAAGTTCCTTCATTTAATCAAATTCACTTCATTCAGTCAATCTTTATGGTTTAATAATAGAATTATTTCTTTCTTTAAAAAAAGAGAAATATTGACATATGTGTTAGAATGTGTTTTATTAGAGCCAAATTGTTATAGTAATTGTATTTTTAAAAAGAGTTTTAAATTAATACCCATTAGAGTAAATTTATAAGACGATGAAATTTCAAACACTTTCATAGCCTTTACACTCAAGACTAACCATCCAAAGTCCAAATTTCCTTCCAAATTTAATTGTTTGTAGTCTTGGTATTTAATTTTCTGAGAAATTTATTTGACATATGGTTGAAAACATTTAAAATAATTGAATTTTAAAATGACACTCACCATAGATAATTTCATATGTTGAATCAATGCCAAATTAAGACAATCTGAAATTTGCTTAAGATTTTGGCCTAAACGATAGATTTCCTTTCTATAATTTTACTAATAGATCTGTAGTAAATCCAATTATGTTTTGATGTACATATTTTTTCCAATGGAAACTTTTTAAAGCGTAACCATTTGATATATAACTTCATATATTGTTCCTTTCAGCTTCTTGGGATCAAACGTGAAGTTACCTAACGTTCGAATTTTACATTTTAAGGAAATTATTTAAGCACTTGTTTATAAGAAGTAAATCTTCATAGATCGTTATTGAAAATGTGTTACCTTAATCATTTCTAAAATTTAGTTTTCTTATGAAAATAGGTACATGTTTTGTAGCAAGTGAAGCATATATCTAGGTAATAATATTATTAGGTTTTGAAGCCTTAGTGAATATTAATATGTGAAAGTGTCTCATTGTCTTTTAAATATTCAATATATGTTGTCAAAAATTCTGATCTCAACTTCTGAGTGTCTTTGTTTGCTTTCTCAATACTCTTTTATAGAATATTTTTGTAAATTTTTAGCGTAGAGTGCTTTAATTAAGGATTTAATTTTTTTAAATTATTTCTTCATTGATGATTACAATTTTATCCATTTGGACCTTGAGCTTAAATGAAATATTATTCCAATCTGACAAAATATCTAAATGTTTATTGCTTTGAGATTTTAATGATATAACTTTTGAGCTCTATTTGCCTTCAACATTATGTCACTCAGTAAAAATCCACTCACATGTTTTCTTGAAATAAATTGGTTCAATTTTACTAATTCTGGCTTATTGTCCGAATATATTTCTATCTGTTCTGATTTGCAGTGTCATAAATTTTCTAGGATATTGTACATAATTAATATCTTTTCTTTTTTTCTCTACTAATTTAAAGATTCATGCTTATTATAGTTAAAAGGTATGAACACGTATCCAAACTTAGCTATCTTTTTATTCCATGTTTTTTGTATTATTGTTTTACTAAAAATTTCCTAATTTATAAATGTACACACTACATAATAAGAACTCACATAAGCATTGCCCAGGTGAATGTTAAAGGCAGTCTGAAAATAAACTATTTAAGAATAGTAGCAGCAACTAAGTAATTTGTTTTTATTTTATTTATTCGTTAAAAAATTTCTTTTGGTCATGCTGCACAGCTTGCGGGATCTTAGTTCCATGACCAAGGACTGAACCCGGGCCCCGGCAGTGAAAACGCTGAGTCTTAACCACTGGACCGCCAGGGAATTCCCACAAGTAAGTAATTTGAATATGATAATCTGGTGAGTCTACTGAAGCTTAGAACACATTATAAAGAATGTACATTCAGTCATTCTGTACATGATCCCAGATTTCATATAGATTTGTAATTATAAAATGTCTCTATTGCTAGTATTGCTTCCCCGCTTGAAGAATTCTTTGTATGCCATTTAGATAGGTAACCTAGGTTTTTTGCTCTTTGACTTTTTGATAATGTTTTTGTGATGAACTTTTTTCAAAGTTTCAGTGTCAACATTTCCAGCTTCTGTATTAACATATTTATGTCTTATATACAACATCATTAATCCTTTTTTCTAAACTTTTGACACTCTTGATTTTATTTAGGGTATATTATCCATTTATATTTTACACAATTAGTAATATTTCTTGGTTTAGATGCAAAATTTTAAGATATTTTTGAGGCTTTTTTTTTAAGAGAAATTTTAGGTTCACAGTAAAATTGAAAGGACAGTACAGAGATTTCCCATAAACTCCCTGCCCCCACACATACATAACCTCCACCATTATCAACATCCCCACCAGAGTGGGGCATTTTTTACAATTGATGAACCTACATTGACACATCATAGTCATCCAAAGTACACAGTTTACATTAGAATTCACTGTTGTGTTCATTCTCTGGGTTCAGACAAATGTATATTGACTTGCATCCATCATTATAGTATCTTACAGAGTATTTTCAGTGCCCCCAAATTATTCTATGCTCTGCCTATTCACCCGTCACCTAATGCCCAACCCCTGACAAACAGAATAATTTACTGTGTCTGCAGTTTTGCCTTTTCAAGAATGACATGCAGTTGGAATCACACACTATGCAGACTTTTCAGATTGGCTTCTTTCATTTAGCAATATGCATTTATGTTTCCTTCATGTCTTTTCATAATTTGATAGTGCATTTCTTTTTAAAGCGGAATAATATTTCATTATGTAGCTATATCACAGTTCATTTACCCATTCACCTACTTGAAAGGCATCTTGGTTGCGTCCAACTTTTGGCAATTATGAATAAAACTGCTATAAACATACATGTGTAGTTTTTTGTGTGTGCATAAGTTTTCAAGGCGTTTGGATAAATACCAAGGAGTGTGATTGCTGTATATGTTAAGAGTATGTTAGGTTTTGTAAGAAGCCACCAAACTGTCTTCCAAAGTAATTGTACCATTTTGCATTTCTACCGGTAGTGAATGAGGGTTCCTGTTGCTCCGCATCCTCACCAGTATTTAGTTTTGTCAGTGTTGGAATTTTTTTCACCTTCTAATACGTTATGTAATGGTATCTTGCTATAGTTTTAATTTTCATTTCCCTGATGATATATGATGGGGAACATATTTTCATATATTTAAGGACCAACTGTATATCTTATTTAGTGAGGTGTCTGTTAAGAGTGTTGGCCCATTTTTAATCAGGTTATTTGTGTTCTTATTATTAAGTTTTAAGAGTTCTTTATATATTTTAGATAAGAGTTTATTATCATATGTGTATTTTGGAAATATTTTCTCCCAATCCATCACTTGTCTTCTCATTCTCTTGACATTGCCTTTTGCAGAGCAGTTTTTAATTCTAATGAACTCCAGCTTATCAGTTATTTCTTTCATGGATTGTGCCTTGGATTATATCTAAAAGTCATCACCATATCCAAGATCAACTGGGTCATCTAGGTGTTCTATGTTTTCTTCTAGGAGTGTTATAGTTCTGAATTTTATAGTTAGGCCTGTGATCCATTTTGAGTTAATTTTTGTGAATAGCATAAGATGTGTCTAGATTCTCTTTTTTTTTTTTTTTTGCATGTGGATGTCTAGATGTTCCATATTTGTTGAAAAGACCGTCTTTGCTCCATTGCATTGCTTTTGCTCCTTTACAAAAAAATCAGCTGATTAAATTTGAGTGGGTCTATTTCTGGGCCCTCTATTTTGTTCCATTGATGCATTTGTCTATTCTTTCACTAGTGCCAAAGTCCATCAACTTTGTTCTTCAGTATTGTTTTGGCTATTCTGGGTCTTTGCCTCTTGTTATAAACTTCAGAATCAGTTTGTTGATATCCATAAAATAATTCGATGGGATTTTGATAGAAAGTGCAGTGAATCTATAGGTCAAGTTGGGAAGAACTGATATCTTAATTTCTTAATAGTGAGTCTTCCTATCCATGAACATGGAATATCTCTTCATTTATTTAGTTCTTCTTTGATTCCATTCATCTGAGCTTTACAGATTTTCTCATATAGACTTTACACATTTTGTTAGATTTATATCTCACTACTTCGTTTTTGGGGGGTGCTGATGTAAATGGTTTTGACTATTAATTTCAAATTCCTTTTGTTCATTTCTGGTATACAGGAAATGACTGACTTTTGTATATTCACTTTGCTATAATTTGTAATTTTTATTTGTTCCAGGAGCTTTTTTCTTTGTTTTGGATTTTCTACATTGATGATCATGAGATCTGTGAACAATGACAGTTGCATATCTTCCTCCCCAATCTGAATACATTTTGTTTCCTTTCTTTGTTTTATTGCATTAGGTAGGACTTCCAGTGCCTTGTTGAAAAGGAGTGGTGAGAGGGGACACCCTTGCCTTGCTCCTATGCCTTTTCCTAGTGAAAAAGCTTCTAGTGTCTCACCATTAAGTTTGATATTAGTGTAGGTTTTGATATTGTTTATGAAGTTGAAGTTCCACTCTATTTGTAGTTTAATGAGTGTTTTTATCATGAAAGAGTGTTGGATTTTGTCAGATACTTTTTTTGCATCAATTGATATGATCATGTGGTTTTTATTTTTTAGCCGGGTGATGTGATAGATTATATTAATTGACTTTTGAATGTTGAACCAGTCTTGCATACCTGGGATAAATCCCATTTGGTAGTGGGTATATAATTCTTTTCATATATTGTTGGATTGATTTATTAATATTTTGTTGAAGATTTTTACACCTTATGTTCATAAGAGCTATAGGCCTTAAAAAAAATCAGATCCTGCTGTTTCTGGGTTGTAGGCTTTTCCAGTACCCAACTCAAGATACAAAGAAGGCAAAAGAAAACTCAAGAAATTCACCAACATGTTATTCCTTGAGTCTCAAATTCCCTATCCAGTCCACCTATTTTTCTCTACCTTTGGCATCTGATGTTTGTTTTATACACACTGTTCACAATTTTTAGCTGTAATTAGTGGGAAGAATGTGGGGAAATGTGTCTACTCCATTTTTACTAGATTGGGAAGTCTCCTTTTCATTACATTTTGTAATTGTTTATTTGTGATATTTAGGAAAGCTACTGATTTGGTGTAGATTTTTCTAAGCCAAACGCTTTATTGAATTCTTATTATAGTTCACATAATTTTTTTGTTTCAGTTTGATAGGTTTTCTAATTAAAATATAATATGAAAATAATTTTAGTTTTGACATTACCTTATCAATATTTGTAACTTGCTACTGTTTATGATATTGGGTAGGGGCTTAGAACATGCTTAAATATTTTCTCTTTTTCATGTGTCTTTTGGTATTGCATAACTCCAATTATTTCTGAAAAGAAGTAGAGACAAAAACGTAAATTAATATTTATAAGCATATGCTTATAAATATGTTAACATGCTTATGATATGTTAACAATAAAATACTTCCTATCCATTTTTTAAGTCCTGGCTCAAAATCACCTCCTTTAGAAAGTGTTCTATTATTATTTTCACCAAAATTTGTTCTCCTCCATCAAAACCATACTTTTGATGGTATGGTATTTAGCATATAATTTGACAATTAGTAATACTCAATTTATACTCAGATTCTATGTTGTGTGGGATTTTTCTGACTGCTGAACGTGTCTTGTTTTTTTTTCTCTAAGTATATTTCTTGAGAACAGGTGATAAGCTCAGTTAATCTCTTCACATCCTTATAGAACCTACCAATATTCTTAGTTCATGGAAGTTTATCATTTTGTGTATTTGGAATCAATAGACATGTCCCATCTCATGTCCCTGGAGTTATCCACCTTTTCCATCCTCTCACACAGTATTAGGAAGCATATATGTCTTTTTTGTATGAATTAATCTCAATATTGTAAAGTTTCTGATGCAGCTCTCCTTCTATAAACATATGATTCTTATTTTATTAAGACTAGAATTGGAGCTTCATGAATATGTTACATACATCATGGCAAGAGATTACCTAGATGTGATCAGAAAATGGGAGGAAATGAATAATTGGACAAAAATCAGTAGAGTGGCTCTAAAACTCTCTCCCTAAAGCTTCCTTTCTTTCACTCTTTCAGTATTTCCTTTCAATATTTGTCCTTTCTCTATTTAGAGATTCCAGACACTTCCGCATGTCCCAGTATAATTTTGTGTTTCGTGTTTCTGAATTTTTGGAAAAAGTAAGGATGGTTTCCCTATATGAAAGGGCACCGGTCAGGAAGATCAGGCTATGAAAAGCTCAGAAGGCAGATTCATACTGTATGTTTCATGTATATACCTTTATTTTATTTAAATTCTTGACCTGTCAATTTTTATGAAAACCTGTAAGTACAGCAAAGCAGTCAAGAGTTAAATTATATGGAAATTCACTTAAGATGATTTCCTAGTTTTAAGCTCTTGCACCTCTTTCTGGATGGGCATGAGAAAGAGGGTGTGAAAATTAGCTTTTGGACGGCATGGGATTGAGAAAGACCAGCTTAGTGGGCAAAGCTCTGAAAAGCAGACTTCTGTCTGCCGGAACATGCACACTAAGGGACGTGGCTTTCCCTAATCCTTTATCCTGGGTGCGCAATAATGCAACATCCACCAGGAAATTAAAGCTTTAAAATGACAGTTATGAATTATATTGACGGCTAGTAAAGAAGGTGATAAAAAATTGCATTTCTGAAAATTATTTTGAGGAGTCTCTTGATCAGGTTCTACAAAAGATGATTTGTGAGTTGTAATTACAGTTGGGTGAATGCCCTGGTTCTGTGGTTTGGGACTGTTAGAAAACACAGGCAAAGCATTTAGAAAATTAAAGATACTCGCATTGGGAGCTGCTGATACGAAAGAAAACTTCAAGGTTCAACATTTTAAGACTCGATGAATGCATTCAGATTCTTAGACTGCATCATCAGGAAATTCACTGTGGATGTGGTAGTCAAAATTAAATTGCATAAGGTAGCCATGTCTAGAGAGATAACAAAATAATTTTATCAGTCAGTATAAATGCAGTATAAATAAAATGAAAAATAAGGTGGCATATGAAAGCCAGCATACAGCTCACACCTTCCCCAATTTGTTACCACCTGAAGGAAAATTAATATTAGGGAGTGTGAAATTTTAATGATTGGTCTTCAGACTGAAGACTCATTTGTACAGTGAATACTTACATCAAAATTCGTATACTTAGAATCATTTTTTTAACATCTTTATTGGAGTATAATTGCTTTACAATGGTCTGTTAGTTTATGCTTTATAACAAAGTGAATCAGCATACATATATCCCCATATCTCCTCCCTCTTGCGTCTCCCTCCCACCCTCCCTATCCCACCCCTCTAGGTGTTCACAAAGCACTGAGCTGATCTCCCTGTGCTATGCGGCTCCTTCCCTCTAGCTATCTATTTTACATTTGGTAGTATATATGGGTGAGTAAAATGTGACCTTCCCTAGTTATAAAAAAATACAATGTTGATAGACATTGTGAAAAATCAACTTTATTAAATGCCACTGATTCCTAATTGACTTTTTACCAACAATAACCTATTAGCTCTTCTTAATCCAGCAGCTTGATGCTGTTGTTTAATGAAATTATACATGTAGTTAGTAATTTTTAAAATTGTGCTCTGGTTATCAAAGTCCATATTGCCTATTTCTCCTACTGCCAGTCCCACAGCATATATGAATTGAATTAACCCTCAGTTTGATCATTATATCATTGCTCTACTGCCAAAATAAAGTCACTACTGGATAGAAACCATAGTCTTCCAGTTGATGTATTAGAAACAGCACAGTGATAAGAGAAGCATTCATTTAGCGCTTCAAGGTACTGAAAAATCTATGTAGACTAAATAACCAAGTTGATTATTTGTGCTGAGACAGTAATTTAATAAAATCGCTCTTGTCCATTATATTTTATATACATGTGAAATTTATATGAATGAATATAATTTATGCATGCATACAGAAAAAAAGTCATCTATCTTACACGTGCAATGGTGGTAAGATTTCAGAATTAACTGCAACAATTGGTCAGTTAGTGAATATTTTATTGTTTCATCTTTGGTCCCAGAGCACCAATAAAAATAAGATAATTTATATTCATAGTTCTGAACTTCAAATTATAAATTGCAACTGGGTTATATAATTGACTGGTTATATATCCTCTGGTGTCTTTAGGGTTTTAAATTCTTTCTCCAACATATCCATGCAGATAATTCTTTCCTCCTTAGAAGATTTATGCCTGCTGATAAAGAAACTACACTGAGTTCGTTTGCCTACATTATGCATGGTCTTCTTAAATTTCTCCTGCTTTCTCTCATGCCAAGCACCCAGGCTCTGCTTTTATTTTTAAAATGTCACCATTCATTGGGTTCAGGTAGACATACTTCTTAACATCCATCATATTTTCTCAATGAATAATTGGGACAAATACAAGTGTACCTTCTTTCCATTGTATTTATTTTGTAATAAATATTGTTTTTTCAGTTGTATTATAGATCATTGGAGGGCTGAGGCTGCATTTCTTATCTCTTTTTATTTCTAGTATTTGCCACAGTGGCTTGTGCCCCCATGGGAGTTAATATATGACCTCTCTTCAAAATACTTGTAAGAGGGCCTGCAATGAAAAAAATATCTCCACCTCTACATTTTTGAGAGTCTTAATTGACTGCTTGGAAATGTGTTTTTTTTTTTTTCATGTTCATCTTTTAGTTCTAAGTGTCTGTATATCAACCACATGACATCAACTTTTAGAAGAATCCTGTGTTTTTTTGGATGACCTTTTAAGGAGAGGCCAGAGTTTCTTGGTCATCACAAAGCAAACTCTACAAATCGTCATGAATTCTGTTACCTCGGCAGAATTTAAGAGTGCAAGGAGGGGACCAGTTCCATAACCTCCACAAAGAGTGCATCTGTGGCCCAGATGGGGTTCTCTTCAAAGGGTAGACAGCATCAGCTTCTACCTCTCTTACCTTTGTGCCAAAGTAGTTTTACCTGTTGGTTCAAGATTGAATGATTTTGAAGACAAAGACTCTGTGAGATCACCTAAGGCTTTTTAAGTTCCAAATATTACACATTTTTCCTAATGCTTAATTTAAGCATTTCCTATTAAAATTGTTAGGGTACCACATCATATCTCATTTTAATTTTCACACACCCACTGTATAAATCCTTATTTAGTTTCGATACACTGTTTGGATTGTTTGTGCCTGATGAAAAATGTTCTTGCTAGAGAAGGCAGAGCACCTGTAAACAGGCAAGAACAGAATGGAACCTCAAAATATTTAAAGTGTATTCTGCATGGCAGAGCATCTGCTTGAAGAGATGTCTGTGTCACTCTGGATAGAAACCATAGTCCTCCAATTGATTATCGGAGACAGCACAGTGATAAGAGAAGCATTTATTTAGTGCTTCAGGGTACTGAAAAAAATCTGTATAGACTAAATAACCAACTTGATTATTTGTGCTGAGACAGTAACTTAATAAAATTAACCTACAGATTCTTGTAGGTTGTTGATTTCTGCAGAGGGAGAACACCTGAGGTGCTTGACTTCCAATGACCCACCTGAGGCTTACAGGTACGCTGTAGTGTAGCAACTGCCATTATTTAGGTCATGTTCCTTCTGAAAAAATAAAGTAGAAAATGTTTGCCAGAAGGATCTTACGTGACATTTCAAATAACAAATAGATTAGTGGGGCATGTGGGAGTCTGACTTTTGGAGGCATCTTATAATATTTTCACAACAAATCATTCTGGGGCATAGTCACTGAGATGTAATTTGAGAAACAAAACCTAAATAGCATTAGAGGGCATGCAATTTTTTTTCTTACAGCTTTTCTTAATTTTACCTCTTTCTATTTTATAAATATAGATAGGTGATATATATTATATCATATGTAGTATGGCATACAATATAATACAGAATACATAAAATAATATATAATGTACTATATATAAATAAATGTAATATATTTATTTATCATCTATCTATCTATTGAGAGATCATTCTGTAATTAATTTCATACTGTGTAACCATATTTTTAACTGTTTGGCTTAAAGTAATAACAGATTCACATGGAGTTGTAAGAAATAATACATAAGGACCCCCTATATCCTTCACCCAGTTACCCCAATGATAACATCGCCCATAACTATAGCATAGTATCACAATGAGGAAAATAAATTTGGTATAATACATACACCCTATTCAATCTACCAGTTTTACTCATGCGTGTGTTTAGTTCCTGTGTAATTTGATTGTATGTGTGGATCTGTGTGAGCAACACACAACACAAGGACACAAGAATGGTTCCATCACAGGTTCCCTGTGCCACTTTTTCACAGACATGGCCACCTCCCCACCTGCTCCCTCTCTAAATCATGGCAACCACTAATTACCCATTCTAAAACTTTGTCACTGCCGTGTTGCTATATAGATTTATTCAGTATATAACATTTTGAGATGGCCTTTTTCATGCAGTTTAATTTCCTTGAGATCCACTCAAGTTGTTGCTTGTGTCAAGAGCCTTCTGCTTGTTAACCTTGAGTAGTATTCCATCATATGGATGCACAACAGTTGTTTACTAAAAACTGTATAAACAGTTTGGTTAACCATTCAACCATAGTAGGACATTCGGGTTGTTTCCAGTTTGAGGCTATTACAAAGAAAGCTGCTATGAACATTTGTGTGATGTGCAGATTTCTATGTGAAAATAAGTTTTCGTTTTTCTGGTATAAATGTCCTGCAGTGTAATTTCTGAAGTGTATAGTAAGCTCATGTTTAGTTTGTAAGAAACTGTCACATCCTTTTCCAGAGGGGCTGTATCATTTTACATTCTCAAAAACAATGTAAGGAAGATGCAGTTTAATATGACTTATTCATATTATCCGTTTCTCCTTGAGTGAGTTTTTGTAGATCATGTTTTTCAAGGAATCAGTATATTTCATATATATTAAAGATTTTTTCAATCATAAATAGGTATTGCATTTTGTCAAATGTTTTGTTCTGGGTCAATTATATGATCATATGATTGATCTCTTTTAGCTCATAAGTATGCTGGATTACTTTGATTAATTAACATTGAACCAGCCTTACATATCTAAAATAAAATCCACTTGAACATAATAAATAATTCTTTTCATGCATTGCTGATTTTATTTGCTAATATTTCGTTGAGGATTTTTGCATCAAAGTTCATGAGAGATACTAGTCTGTATTTCTTCTACTCTGTCTTTCTTTTTTTCCTTTATTATTGTCTTTGTCTGGTTTTGGTATTATAGTAATACTTAACTTCATAAAGGAAGTAGCCCTCCTGCTCAATTTTCTGGAAGAAATTGTGTAAATTTGGTTTTTATTTTAAATGTTTGGTAGAATTTTCCAGTGAAATCATCTGTCTGTGGAGTGGATTTTTTTGTTTTGTTTTTTCGGCCTTGGTTTTTGTTTTTCAGGGGTTTAAAATTACAAATTCAGTTTCTTTAACAGTTATATTACTAGTTTAGTTTGGTTACCTCATTCATCTTTGTTGAGATTTTGTAGCCTGTTTCTCTAGGAATTGATCCATTTTTTCCCCAAGGTTGTCATATTTATGAACATAAATTTGTTTGCAGAATTCCCTTATATTTCTTTTACTTTGCTGCAGGAGCTGTTGTGATATTCTCAATTTCATTCCTGTAGTTAGTTATGTGTCTTCTTTCATTTTATCTTTGCTAATCTTGATGGAGAGTTATCAACTTACTGATTTTTTTTTGATGAACAAAGCTTTTTGTTTTGTTGATTTTTCTCAATTGTTTACCTATTTTAATTTTAGCTGATTTCTACTCTGTGAATTTTTCTTTTCTACTTTTATTATGGGAATTCTGCTATTTTTTTTTCTAGTTTCCTGAGTTAGATTATTATTTTTTTTTTTTCACACACACTGTATTTTATTTTTACAAGAGATAAATAGACTGACACCAAGCATTGTACATGGATGACCACAACAAAAGCAACAATGATTGCAATTACCAAACATGAAACACACTCATACTATGTCATAATATTGACATTCAGTCCAGTAATCCTCCACTGTAACAGCTCCTTTACTTTGCAGTGAAAATTGATTTGTATATTCTTTGCCTCTGAGTTCTTGTGGGATTTTTTCTTTTTTAAAATTCAACCAGAAAGTCACAAAAATTATACTCATCCTCATCAGTTCACTCAGTCCCATGTAATTAATTTTTTTTTTTCATCTTGATCTTTTGTTAGCACTTTTATGAGCTCATCAGTTTTTCATTAGAGTTCTGAAAATGCTTATTCATTCAGTTCAGCAGTACAGTCAGGTACCAGAAACCTGTACTTGTCAGAGTCTTTTCCATGAATTTCCTGAAGATGAAACCCTTTTATAGGAACATATTTACAAAAGCATCAGAGTACACCCAGAACTGTCTGTAAATGACAAAAGACTTAAAAATGACCACGGTTAAAGATTTGATGAAAGTTCATAATAATGCAGTTGACAAGAATTTAGTTATTTCTGAGATATACATTTTAAAGTAATAACTAGGATTATGACTTATAACATTATACCAGAACATATAAGATTTTTAGAAATTTCATGTAATGTCTGAAACATTTATATTAACATATTTCCATACAAATAACCCAATGAAAGTTTAGTATTAGTTGTTTTGTTTGTTTGTTTATACTGCAGGTTCTTATTAGTCATCCATTTTATACACATCAGTGTATACATGTCAATCCCAATCGCCCAATTCAGCACACCACTATCCCCGCCCCACCGCAGTTTTCCCCCCTTGGTGTCCATATGTCTGTTCTCTACATCTGTGTCTCAACTTCTGCCCTGCAAACCGGCTCATCTGTACCATTTTTCTAGGTTCCACATACATGCGTTAATATACGATATTTGTTTTTCTCTTTCTGACTTACTTCACTCTGTATGACAGTCTCTAGATCCATCCACGTCTCAACAAATGACTCAATTTCGTTCCTTTTTATGGCTGAGTAATATTCCATTGTATCTATGTACCACATCTTCTTTATCCATTCGTCTGTTGATGGGCATTTAGGTTGCTTCCATGACCTGGCTATTGTAAATAGTGCTGCAATGAACATTCGGGTGCATGTGTCTTTTTGAATTACGGTTTTCTCTGGGTATATGCCCAGTAGTGGGATTGCTGGGTCATATGGTAATTCTATTTTTAGTTTTTTAAGGAACCTCCATATTGTTCTCCATAGTGGCTGTATCAATTTACATTCCCACCAACAGTGCAAGAGGGTTCCCTTTTCTCCACACCCTCTCCAGCATTTGTTGTTTGTAGATTTTCTGATGATGCCCATTCTAACTGGTGTGAGGTGATACCTCATTGTAGTTTTGATTTGCATTTCTCTAATAATTAGTGATGTTGAGCATCTTTTCATGTGCTTCGTGGCCGTCTGTATGTCTTCTTTGGAGAAATGTCTATTTAGATCATCTGCCCATTTTTGGATTGGCTTGTTTGTTTCTTTAATATTGAGCTGAATGAGCTGTTTATATATTTTGGAGATTAATCCTTTGTCCGTTGATTCGTTTGCAAATATTTTCTCCCATTCTGAGGGTTGTCTTTTCGTCTTGTTTATGGTTTCCTTTGCTGTGCAAAAGCTTTGAAGTTTCATTAGGTCCCATTTGTTTATTTTTGTTTTTATTTCCATTACTCTAGGAGGTGGATCAAAAAAGATCTTGCTGTGATTTATGTCAAAGAGTGTTCTTCCTATGTTTTCCTCTAAGAGTTTTATAGTGTCCAGTCTTACATTTAGGTCTGTAATCCATTTTGAGTTTATTTTTGTGTATGGTGTTAGGGAGTATTCTAATTTCATTCTTTTACATGTAGCTGTCCAGTTTTCCCAGCACCACTTATTGAAGAGACTGTCTTTTCTCCATCGTATATCTTTGCCTCCTTTGTCATAGATTAGTTGACCATAGGTGCGTGGGTTTATCTCTGGGCTTTCTATCTTGTTCCATTGATGTATGTTTCTGTTTTTGTGCCAGTACCATATTGTCTTGATTACTGTAGCTTTGTAGTATAGTCTGAAGTCAGGGAGTCTGATTCCTCCAGCTCCGTTTTTTTCCCTCAAGACTGCTTTGGCTATTCGGGGTCTTTTGTGTCTCCATACAAATTTTAAGATGATTTTTTCTAGCTCCGTAAAAAATGCCATTGGTAATTTGATAGGGATTGCATTGAATCTGTAGATTGCTTTGGGTAGTATAGTCATTTTCACAATGTTGATTCTTCCAATCCAAGAACATGGTATATCTCTCCATCTGTTGGTATCATCTTTAATTTCTTTCATCAGTGTCTTATAGTTTTCTGCATACAGGTCTTTTGTCTCCCTAGGTAGGTTTATTCCTAGGTATTTTATTCTTTTTGTTGCAATGGTAAATGGGAGTGTTTCCATAATTTCTCTTTCAGATTTTTCACCATTAGTGTATAGGAATGCAAGAGATTTCTGTGCATTAATTTTGTATCCTGCAACTTTACCATATTCATTAATTAGCTCTAGCAGTTTTCTGGTGGCAGTTTTAGGATTCTCTATGTATAGTATCATGTCATCTGCAAACAGTGACAGTTTTACTTCTTCTTTTCCAATTTGTATTCCTTTTATTTCTTTTTCTTCTCTGATTGCCGTGGCTAGGACTTCCAGAACTATGTTGAATAATAGTGGTGAGAGTGGACATCCTTGTCTCGTTCCTGATCTTAGAGGAAATGCTTTCAGTTTTTCACCGTTGAGAATGATGTTTGCTGTGGGTTTGTCATATATGGCCTTTATTATGTTGAGGTAGGTTCCCTCTATGCCCACTTTCTGGAGAGTTTTTATCATAAATGGGTGTTGAATTTTGTCAAAAGCTTTTTCTGCATCTATTGAGATGATCATATGGTTTTTATTCTTCAATTTGTTAATATGGTGTATCACATTGATTGATTTGCGTATATTGAAGAATCCTTGCATCCCTGGGGTAAATCCCACTTGATCGTGGTGTATGATCCTTTTAATGTGTTGTTGGATTCTGTTTGCTAGTATTTTGTTGAGGATTTTTGCATCTATATTCATCAGTGATATTGGTCTGTAATTTTCTTTTTTTGTAGTGTCTTTGTCTGGTTTTGGTATCAGGGTGATGGTGGCCTCATAGAATGAGTTTGGGAGTGTTCCTTCCTCTGCAATTTTTTGGAAGAGTTTGAGAAGGATAGGTGTTAGCTCTTCTCTAAATGTTTGATAGAATTCACCTGTGAAGCCATCTGGTCCTGGACTTTTGTTTGTTGGAAGATTTTTAATCACAGTTTCAATTTCATTACTTGTGATTGGTCTGTTCATATTTTCTGCTTCTTCCTGGTTCAGTCTTGGAAGGTTATATCTTTCTAAGAATTTGTCCATTTCTTCCAGGTTGTCCATTTTATTGGCATAAAGTTGCTTGTAGTAGTCTCTTAGGATGCTTTGTATTTCTGCGGTGTCTGTTGTAACTTCTCCTTTTTCATTTCTGATTTTATTGATTTGAGTCCTCTCCCTCTTTTTCTTGATGAGTCTGGCTAATGGCTTATCAATTTTGTTTATCTTCTCAAAGAACCAGCTTTTAGTTTTATTGATCTTTGCTATTGTTTTCTTTGTTTCTATTTCATTTATTTCTGCTCTGATCTTTATGATTTCTTTCCTTCTGCTAACTTTGGGTTTTGTTTGTTCTTCTTTCTCTAGTTTCTTTAGGTGTAAGGTTAGATTGTTTACTTGAGATTTTTCTTGTTTCTTTAGGTAGGCTTGTATAGCTATAAACTTCCCTCTTAGAACTGCTTTTGCAGCATCCCATAGGTTTTGGGTTGTCGTGTTTTCATTGTCATTTGTCTCTAGGTATTTTTTGATTTCCTCTTTGATTTCTTCAGTAATCTCTTGGTTATTTAGTAACGTATTGTTTAGCCTCCATGTGTTTGTGTTTTTTACGCTTTTTCCCCTGTAATTCATTTCTAATCTCATAGCGTTGTGGTCAGAAAAGATGCATGATATGATTTCAATTTTCTTGAATTTACTGAGGCTTGATTTGTGACCCAAGATGTGATCTATCCTGGAGAATGTTCCGTGCGCACTTGAGAAGAACGTGTAATCTGCTGTTTTTGGATGGAATGTCCTATAAATATCAATTAAATCTATCTGGTCTATTGTGTCATTTAAAGCTTCTGTTTCCTTATTTATTTTCATTTTGGATGATCTGTCCATTGGTGTAAGTGAGGTGTTAAAGTCCCCCACTATTATTGTGTTACTATCAATTTCCTCTTTTATAGCTGTTAGCAATTGCCTTATGTAATGAGGTGCTCCTATGTTGGGTGCATATATATTTATAATTGTTATATTTTCTTCTTGGATTGATCCCTTTATCATTATGTAGTGTCCTTCCTTGTCTCTTGTAACATTCTTTATTTTAAAGTCTATTTTATCTGATATGAGTATAGCTACTCCAGCTTTCTTTTGATTTCCATTTGCATGGAATATCTTTTTCCATCCCCTCACTTTCAGTCTGTATGTGTCCCTAGGTCTGAAGTGGGTCTCTTGTAGACAGCATATATATGGGTCTTGTTTTTGTATCCATTCAGCAAGCCTGTGTCTTTTGGCTGGAGCATTTAATCCATTCACGTTTAAGGTAATTATCGATATGTATGTTCCTATGACCATTTTCTTAATTGTTTTGGGTTTGTTTTTGTAGGTCCTTTTCTTCTCTTGTGTTCCCCACTTAGAGAAGTTCCTTTAACATTTGTTGTAGAGCTGGTTTGGTGGTGCTGAATTCTCTTAGCTTTTGCTTGTCTGTAAAGCTTTTGATTTCTCCATCAAATCTAAATGAGATCCTTGCCGGGTAGAGTAATCTTGGTTGTAGGTTCTTCCCTTTCATCACTTTAAGTATATCCTGCCACTCCCTTCTGGCTTGTAGAGTTTCTGCTGAGAAATCAGCTGTTAACCTTATGGGAGTTCCCTTGTATGTTATTTGTCGTTTTTCCCTTGCTGCTTTCAATAATTTTTCTTTGTCTTTAATTTTTGCCACTTTGATTACTATGTGTCTCGGCGTGCTTCTCCTTGGGTTTATCCTGTATGGGACTCTCTGCGCTTCCTGGACTTGGGTGGCTATTTCCTTTCCCATGTTAGGGAAGTTTTCGACTATAATCTCTTCAAATATTTTCTCTGGTCCTTTCTCTCTCTCTTCTCCTTCTGGGACCCCTATAATACGAATGTTGTTGCGTTTAATGTTGTCCCAGAGGTCTCTTAGGCTGTCTTCATTTCTTTTCATTCTTTTTTCTTTAGTCTGTTCCGCAGCAGTGAATTCCACCATTCTGTCTTCCAGGTCACTTATCCGTTCTTCTGCCTCAGTTATTCTACTATTGATTCCTTCTAGTGTAGTTTTCATTTCAGTTATTGTATTGGTCATCTCTGTTTGTTTGTTCTTTAATTCTTCTAGGTCTTTGTTAATCATTTCTTGCATCTTCTCAATCTTTGCCTCCATTCTTATTCCAAGGTCCTGGATCATCTTCACTATCATTATTCTGAATTCTTTTTCTGGAAGGTTGCCTATCTCCACTTCATTTAGTTGTTTTTCTGGGGTTTTTTCTTGTTCCTTCATCTGGTATATAGCCCTCTGCCTTTTCATCTTGTCTATCTTTCTGTAAATTTGGTTTCTGTTCCACAAGCTGCAGGACTGTAGTTTTTCTTGCTTCTGCTGTCTGCCCTCTGGTGGTTGAGGCTATCTAAGAGGCTTGATGGGAGGCTCTGGAGGTGGGTAGAGCTGACTGTTGCTGTGGCAGTCAGAGCTCTGTAAAACTTTAATCCACTTGACTGTTGCTGGGTGGGGCTGGGTTCCCTCCCTGTTGGTTGTTTTGCCTGAGGCAACCCAACACTGGAGGCTACCCGGGCTCTTTGGTGGGGCTAATGGCAGACTCTGGGAGGGCTCACGCCAAGGAGTACTTCCCAGAACCTCCGCTGCCAGTGTCCTTGTCCCCACGGTGAAACAGAGCCAGCCCCCGCCTCTGCAGGAGACCCCCCAACACCAGCAGTTATGTCTGGTTCAGTCTCCCCCAGGGTCACTGCTCCTTCCCCTGGGTCCCAATGCACACACTATTTTGTGTACGCCCTCCAAGAGTGGGGTCTCTGTTTCCCCCAGTCCTGTCGAAGTCCTGCAATCAATTCCCACTAGGCTTCAAAGTCTGATTCTCTATGAATTCCTCCTCCCGTTGCCGGACCCCCAGGTTGGGAAGCCTGACGTGGGGCTCAGAATGTTCACTCCAGTGGGTGGACTTCTGTGGTATAAGTGCTCACCAGTCTGTGAGTCACCCACCCAGCAGTTATGGGATTTGATTTTACTCTGATTGCGCCCCTCCTACCGTCTCACTGTGGCTTCTCCTCTGTCCTTGGACGTGGGGTATCCTCCTTGGTGAAGTCCAGTGTCTTCCTGTCGATGATTGTCCAGCAGCCAGTTGTGATTCTGGTGTTCTCGCAAGAGGGAGTCTTGATTTTTATATTTTGAATGCATCTCAGTCCTCCTGGCTGGAATATCCGTCCATCCATGTGGTCAAATATTCATTCAGACAAGGGCCATGCCCGAGGGATGGTGGAGCAACAAGACAGGAACTGGAGTCTCTGGTAGCTTGGAATCCTTACTGATCTTGGAACGCTCACCTCCAGACCCGGGTACAGTCTCCGCCCTGCTTGTACCAGGCTTGGTCTGTGTGACCAACGGGATACTGCAAAAGGGACGTCAGGGTACAGAGGAGACTTGCATTTCAGTCTCACGTTCTTTCTCTCGGCCTGTAATAGGGCCAGGGCGGGCGCGCGGCTCTTCCTGAGTTAGATTATTGATTTAAGACCTCTGATATTTTATGGCAAACATTTACTGCTATAAATTTCCCTCTCAAAAGTGTTTTACATGACTTCCACATGTTTTTATTTTGAATTTTCGTTTTTGTTTAGTTCTAAGTATTTTTATAATTTTTGGCACTTCTTTTTTGACTTTTGGATTATACAGAAGTGCACTCGTTAATATTAAAGTGATTGTAGAATTTCCTATTTTCTTTCTGTTATTAATTCTAATTTGACTTCATTGATGTCACAAAGCATACTCTGTATAATTTTAATGTTTTAAATATTTGAGCTTGGTTTTGTGAATCAAAATATTATCTGTGGGGCTTCCCTGGTGGCGCAGTGGTTGGGAGTCTGCCTGCCAGTGCAGGGGACACGGGTTCGAGCCCTGGTCTGGGAAGATCCCACATGCCGCAGAGCAACTAGGCCCGTGAGCCACAACTACTGAGCCTGCACGTCTGGAGCCTGTGCTCCGCAACAAGAGAGGCCGCGATAGTGAGAGGCCCGCGCACCGTGATGAAGAGTGGCCCCCACTTGCCACAACTAGAGAAAGCCCTCGCAAAAAAATATATATATATATATATAATCTGTCTTAGTGTTTGTTACATGGGTGCTTGAACAAGCTGTGATGGAATGAAGTGTTGGGTAATGTCAGTTAGATCCTATGTTGATTGTGTTGTTCATTTCTTACTAGTTACTAGTTATGGTTGCTTTTCTAAGGCATCAGACCCACAGATCTCCTTACACTGCCATTCTGGAAATGGAACCCCTGATAATGAGATTTTGAAGCAATGTTTCCTTTGTCTTCTAGTTACTACTGGCATTCTGCTAAAATTCTCCTGATATTTTTTCTTAATTTGTAAATGCTTTAGTTTGATGGGTTTTTTGTTTCATTTTGAAATCTGAAGATTCACTTTTATATATTTTATTGTTTCTGTCATTAGTCACTCTGAAAGAGTTTACATTAATATTCTATAAAAATTTGAAGCCATCTTTACAGTTTCCACAACGTTGTAAAAACTCATATAAACATAGTTTAATTGATAAGAAATTTAATGAGAATTTTAAGGAAACAAATAGGAATATAAATGAGTGAGGACTATGTTAATTATTTTCTATTTAAATGCTAGTTGCTGTTAATCTGTTTAAAAATATGATTAATTGAGGTGGGTATTTATGTGTAACAAATGCTGTCATTTTTTTTTAATGTAAGGCTATTTCATATAAGAACTAACAGGCCAAATTTTGTAAATCCTCAATTACTTCATATTTACTAAGAGTCAACTATGTTAGCTTTCATTCAAACTGATTTATATATGCCACATTCATATCTATCTTAATAGACATTAAATTTATTGAGATCTTCTCATTTTTGATTTTTGATTCCCACTGTGCTTCATAGAGAGGATTATGCATAGCAGCCTTGCAGGGGCTTCTTTTTGTACATTTAAAGCACTTGAGGAAAAAAAAAACAGCTTTCTTACCAACATTTATGTTGAGTCAAGATTGACCCATGAAAAGCCAATTATAGTCTAACTCCAACATTTATTTAGAGAAACTATAATAATCTCTATGGAATAAAGAGAAAAGCACTTTTGAATATTTTAAAATATTCTCTCTTAACAATACTTTTCCCTCTACCAAGGTATGTTCTTGATCCACTGTCATGGCTGCTTGAGATCTTCCACTGCAGTGCCATTTTCTGGAACTTTCCTAACTTCCAGTACACCTCTCTGCCCCTCATTTGTCCCCTTGTCAGAGGGCATGCTCAATTTTAGATGTCTAGACAATCTGATAATTATTCTGACCTGTTGTGTGGCTGAATGGTATATTTTACTTTCATTTTTCTTTTTTCTTCCAGGTGAGATATTTACATTTTTATTTGATGTTTCAGTGTCAAACTAGAGGACTAACTTTATCTTGAGTTTATTTGGGATAGTTTCATACCAAAGAATATTCTGAAGGGTTATCTGAAATATTATAAAGGGTTATGTAATTATATCATGAGGTCTGTATAATTTTCCAAATCTCCTTTCTTCAACAAATATGTATTTATTGAGTTCCTATTAAATTCAAGGCACCATGGTAGACATTGCAAATCAAAAATATAAATGAATGAATGAATGAGTGAATGAATGAATGAATAACAAAATGTGGTCATGGACTTTCAGAGTCTGATAAAATCAACCCTGCATAAATCTACAGCACGAAATGTGTTAGACAATGAATCCTTGTTTGATAGATTTAAACTAGAACCTTGTACAACTGACATTTACCTAAAATTATCTACTAAAAAGTAACAATGTTAATCAAGTTAACTAGAATCTGAGCTTCTTGTTCATCATTGTTTTTTTTGTTCTTTAAAAAATTTTATTTATTTTTATTTTTTGACTGCATTGGGTCTTCATTGCTGCGCATGGGCTTTGTCTAGTTGTGGCGAGCAGGGGCTACTCTTCTTTGCGGTTTGTGGGCTTCTCGTTGCGGTGGCTTCTCTTGTTGCAGAGTACGGGCTCTAGGCGCTCGGGCTTCAGTAGTTGTGGCTCACGGGCTCAGTAGTTGTGGCTCATGGGCTCCAGAGCGCAGGCTCAGTAGTTGTGGCGCCCGGGCTTAGTTGCTCTGCGGCATGTGGGATCTTCCCAGACCAGGGATCGAACCCATGTCCCCTGCATTGGCAGGCGGATTCTTAACCACTGCGCCACCAGGGAAGTCTCTCTTGTTCACCTTTGAATGCTGTTCTACTAGTATGCTTTTTAGAATGACGGGATTAATTAATATTTGAAAAACAAATAAAAGATTAACCCAATTGTAATTTGCAGGAAAAAAGTTGCACTGATATCAGAACAGTTATCTGTTAATATATCTAAGAGATATGTGACGTATATATGACAAAAGCTAAAATAAAATTCATCATTTTTCCCTGGAAAGGTTTATTCTTTAAATGGTATAACACACTTGCCTAAATATTTATAAATAGATACATAAAAAGAGATACCTCTAATGACTCAAAAGAGAAAATCTAAAGAAAAGAAGTGTAAGAACCTATTTTGAAATAATAACTATTTTATTATTTATGAAGTCTCTCAGTTGAACTAATCACTATAACAGCTTTCTACAGTAGGTAGTAATTGTCTGTTTCAAGATGGAAAAAAGGGAACATGTCTTTATATACTTTTCATTATGTGACTCTGCTTAAATCATTCTCTGTGAATGACAAAACAATGGTGTATGAAACTCACTGCTAGGCTGCAAACTGCAGGGAGACCATAAACATACAGAATATTTCAACAAATTTCTGAATGAAAGAAACTTAATGTTTCAACATTGACTGGCAAAATGAAGTTGCATAAGCTACAGCTAAATACATGTTCAGGCAGAGCGTAGGAGGGAGCTGACCCCCAGAAGAACGGCGCGGAGGCCTGACATCTGAAATTGCAAGGTCAAAGTGAGATGTGGTGTGGAGGGAGGTTACTTATGATTGTCAACCTTTCCATTTCCCTGTTTCAACTTTACAAACAATATGCTGCCAGCAAACCATTCACACCTAGCGTTCCAACCCCAGCAACACAGTGGAGGTTTATTAACTAGATATTGATCACAGTGTCTGGGATGAACCATGCAAGGAAGTCAGAGTGGGTGTCAATGTTTTAGAACCAAGCCACAGTCTTGAATAGGGGGTGGCAACCTCCACAAATGGTTTGCTCCAGAAATAGTTCACTCCATACGCACAGAATCACCAGTCAGGCTTCCTATTGCCTCATCTTAAAATATAAATGAAAGATCCAGTACTAACATGCTTGAGGACATCTTTAACATAAAATTTAAAATTCAGGTTAAAGAAACAAAATTGTTCATAGACAAAACAAAGGAACAAAACCTTTTAATTTCTATACTCAGAGGGTTTCAAGAAGATACTATATCCATAAAAGAGGAACTGTATTTTAAAAATAATAACTAGAAAATGATAAAGAATTTTTTACAAGATAAAAATGTGATTGATGAAATATAAAAAAACTTGGAAAATAGATTTGAGGCAGTCTTACAAAATATAAAACTAAATACAATGTTCAATATATGTGAGAGAAAAATTAAGAGAGAAAAATCAGTTCAGGGGGTCCAACATTTGACTGATAGGATTTCAAGAAAGAGACCATAGAGAAAATAAAGGGAAAGTTATCAGAAGAGAGTCCTCAGAGATCATGAGTATTCTAAGAGAAAGGACATAATGAGTGCTAAACAAGATTTAAAAAAAAAAGACCCACACCACCCCAGTGTTGCAAACTTTTAGAACTAAAAGGATAAAGAAAAGATCATAAAAATCCCCACAATTAAAAATGAGATCACCTTAACTAGAAATGAAGAGCAAACTGGTTGGTATTCCCCTTCCCATAGCAATACTGAGTGATTGTTTAAAATGAAACAATTTCATCAAAATATTTTCAGAAAAGGGTTCTGATACTTTTAGACCCCACTTAAAATATGAAGAGCAGAGTGTCTAAAAGCATGTTAGATTTGGAAGCAGAGACTCGGATCTAAGAATTAATGGTTCCAACTCAGGTGACAGCTCTGCAGACAGAGACGAACTCTTTTCTGTTGGAGCAAAGGAAGGAGGGGCACAGTAAAAGGCTGTCTTTGTAGAGAGAGAATTCCAGAGACCAGACAGTATGATGGAGATGTCCAAAGAAGTTAAGTATATGAAAAAAGTAAAGAGTGAAAGGGAATTCTTAGGAAAGAAAAACATGTCAATTTGAAAGTCAAGGAACATTTAAGAAAGTTTTTCAAAAAAAGGGAATTTCATCCTAGGAGATTATTTAATCATTATTCTAAACTGTGAACAATACTTACACATAACGCATTTTCAGCAATTAGAATCAAAGTACAGATAAAACTGGAGATAATGAGGTTTAAGATTGTAATGTAAATGTTACCAAACTCAACATTGTAAAAATACTGATCATAAAGGTAAAGGAGAGAAGAGAGATGAATGCAGTTTAGGGAACACTCATATGCTTATTTTACAAAATGGGAATCAAGATATAGACTCTGAATTTGAAGAGAGAAAAGAAAGACATACAAGTAGTGGTTTTGGTATAAACCATTAAAATCACCAAAGTAATCAACAGTTATTAGACTATACTGAGAGAGTGGACATGTGGGGAGGCAGTGGGGAGTGTGAATAAACTAGATCATCATACACAATGACAAATCTATAATGTTAAAAGCAGGTAATCAAGAAATAGTAGTCTCCTGATTATCTAGAAATATGGAGGCAACCTCCGGAGCAACGAAAAAAGGAAGGAGTCTAAATATTATGTAGTTGAAAGAGTTGTGTTGGGTTATACTGGGGGTAGGGAGTTGTGTAGTGGGCAGTAAACCAAAGTCTGTTTTATTAATAATCCTTTAGTACAATTTGATTTTTAAACTTTATATATAAATATTATTTCCAAAATATGAGTTAAAAGATGGTAACAAAAGTATGATTTTTAATTTGTAGATAAGAAAACTATCTTATTGTGAGACCCACCACGCATGTTTGATTTGGTTTGCTCAAGATCTGGTCAGTGGTGGAGTGAGGACTATGGCACAGAATTTCTTGGTCTAGTGCTCTTTGTTCTAAAACTCAATAAAGGAGGGTGTGGGGTGGAAATCTCCATGAAGGCAGGTGATTCTTTCAGATATCTATGAGGATATGCTAGGAAAATGTCATTGAGTAGGAAAACAATGGAAAGCCCAACGATGCATTGACTTTTTTGCCAGAGGCTAAGCTGGAGAATTTTCGAGGAAAACCAGTCAGCATAACTTTCTTTACACGTGGAGTGGGGATTGTTCCCATTTAAAAAGAAGTGCTCTTTGGTCCTCACTGAGAATTGAAATAGTTACTGTTTTTCCCTTTCCTGTTGGAATGGAGTAGCAGTTGGCTCTCCAAGAGTCTACTATTCATTTTAAGTACCCAATAAAAGTCCTGTAGATATACTTGAAGTACCAGCCAGAGAACAGGAAATTAGAAACCCTGAAAATATTTGAAACACAGGTTTGAGGTTATTTGAACTAATAATGACATTTATTACTAATGAGACTGAAGATATGATTCGACTTTCTTTGTGAGCAAGCACAGCATCTCCTGGCAACCACTGATTCTATTTCAGAAAAGGGTACCTTTACTTTATCACACATAGTTTATCTGACTACGGGACTCAATTGTTGGAATATTGAAGTATTGTGACTTACTGTAATCAAATCTGCATGCGATTTTCTCTGTAAAATAATTGTAAGCTTCCACTGTATTGAAGGAAATGCTTTGTAATAAAGAAGACTCATGTTATGTATGGGAAAATTTCACTCAATTCTGTAAGTTTTTTTTTATCGATAACAATCTAACATGTAACATTTTGAAAGAATTTAAGTCTGGGGAATGTTGTGAAATCAATCACTCTTTCTTATCCTAATAGATAGCATAATACTCAAAAAATTAGTACTCATAGGAGAAGACACTTCAGTAATATATAATTTATTTATATATATTATTTTTCTGAGTATCTTTCCGATAAATACAACTTTTAGAAGTGGGGGAAGGAATGGCCGTAAAGGTGCAGATTGATAAATCTTGTTCTTTCTTTGGACAACTGGCCATACATTCTACAATCATAAATTTCTATATGTAAAATTGAAGATTGGTTGTAAGAAGATGAAGTGTAAATAAATTACTTCATAATATTTTATTAAAGTATAACATACACTACTTTAGTACAAAAATAAACTAAAAAACAGAAAATGAATGTTCAAATTAAAGAGGATAAAGATTGAAATATCTGATTAGTATTCATAGATGAATTAAATATATTTATTATTTTTATAACTACAAAAATTGCATCTTTTTAAAAAAGTACAATAGTGCATAGAAGATTGTTCTTTTATGACTTTAGCTTTTTCACTAATGAGTGTTGTATACCATGGGCACCTTTTCAGGTGTTCTTTCAGTATGCATTGCCATTAGATAGTCTTAAATTGCATTCAGAATGATGAACATTTTTCTTAAATTTGAAGAGTTTTCAAGGTTAATCTAAATAATATTACTATACTGTTCAAAATACAATGGAAACTATTTAAATGTGGTTCTGTTCTTGGGGATCATAATAAAACAGAACATGGATAAGAAATTAAGAAAAAGCTAACTAGAGTTATTAAGTAATAATGAGTAAAAGGAATATTCTTAAGATTGCCAAAGTAAAATTTATGATCCTGCTATGGAATTTTGAGGGATGTTAGTCTACATGTATTAAAAACACAAGATAACTATTTCTATAATTAAAGCATCAATCTGTTAAAAACTATGTAACCCACACAGAATGCCAGTATCCATTTATGGATTTTTTAAAAGTAACACTGCATTCCCACCACCCCACCCCCCCCAAATCCCAGAGAGTTCGGTGGATTCCATGAATATTCTGGAGGCCCTGTGGGCCTTTTTTGAATAACAAAAGACAGTAAGATTCAAAAAGTTTTAAAATATTATTAATAACCACTTTTCCTCAATGATTCCCATAGGTATGACAGATGGATTACTCATTTTATTTGAATCAGTAAATGATTTTCCATTTAATAAAGGGTAGAGACTGCTGCCTGCTTATTGTTCAGTTTCCCAGGGCACCCAGCATATGAAGAGGCATTATCTGTTGACCTAATTTAATAATGAAAAGGAAGACAGGTTAAAAGTCACAATGATGAGATGCTCAATAGTACTGCTACAGTGGAGACCACGTGCTGCCAGGTCGATGGCGATACTAGGATCAGAAAGGTGTGCAGTGCATAGGTGGGGACGGGGAAGGTTGGGAGGCATGGCACTGAAAAGGGGGACTGAGGGCGGGGTTGTAGACGGGAAAGAAGACAAGCACCGTTAGAAATGACCCGACGCCTGTACATTTAGTCTCAGAGGATACTGAGCCAGAATTGTTCAGAAGTGATTGTGGAGAAAGAAGCATTCACCTCCTGTGTTCACTCATTTCTTTAACAAATAATTGTTTAATGCCTACTATCATAAGCCAGGCTCTGCTCTAGGCTTTTGGACATCATTGGATAGAGGTTCCAGATCAATGGAGCTTTCATGTTGGTGGGGAAAGTCAGAGAACAACAAATATATAAGTAAATTATGTGGGATGTCAGAGGTGGAAAATGCTATCGAGAGTAAAAGAAACATAAAACAGGGCTAAGGGGATGAGGGGTAGTTTTCGTTATTAAACAGGGAGTCAGAATCAGCGTTATTGAAATTTTGTTGCTTGAACAAGATCTGAAAATGAGTGGGTTAGCTGAGTGTACAATGAAGGGAAGCATTACAGGTAGAGGAAACTGCTAGAGCAGGGAGCCCAGAGGGAGAATGTGCCTGGATGTTCTAGGAACCGCCTGGAGGTCAGTGTCGCTGGAGCAGGGAGCAGCAGAAAACAAGGCCAGGAAACCAGGAGCTGGGTCATGTAGGGCCTTGTAAGCCATTTTACCAGCTTTGCTTTTACTGGGAAGGCATTGCCAGAAGATTTCCTACGTGACTGAACATGAGTGTGAGAGAGGAGAGAAGTCAGGCTCGAGTATAAGGGTTTTATTCTGAGCAACTGGAAAAGTGGAGTTGGCATCAACTGAAAGGGAGAAGGCTTACTGTAGAGCAGGGCGTATTTTATCAGGAGGCAGGGCAAACATTTAGTTGTGAACATTACATTTGACACGTCTGTTAGACAACCACGTGGAAATGTTGAATATGCAGTTGGATATTGGAATCTGAACTTCCAAAAATTATAGACATACCTTGGAGATATTGCGGGTTTGGTTCCAGACCACTGCAATAAAGGGAGTCATGTGAATTTTTTGTTTCCCCAATGCATATAAAAGTTATGTTTATACTACACTGTAGTCTAAGTGTGCAATAACATTATATGTATAAAAACAATGTACATCTCTTAATTAAGAAAACTTTATTGCTAAAAAAATCATAACCATCATCTGAGTCTTCATCTAGTCATAGTCTTTTTACAATAGTAACATCAAAGATGACTGATCACAGATCACTATAACAAATATAATAATAATTAAAGAGTTTGAAATATTGCAAAATTACCAGAATGCCACAGAAACATGAAGTGAGCAAATGCTGTTGGAAAAATGGTGCCAGTAGACTTGTTTGAGGAAGGGTTGCCACAGATCTTCAATTTGTAAAAAACACAGTATCTGCAAAACACAATAATGTGAGCAGCATAAAGGGAGCTATGCCTGGATCTCTTTCTGGATCTCCATCTCAGTCTCTCCATCTCCAGGTCCAGCTCCATGTCTAGATCTGGATCTTGGCCTGGATCTACATTTAGATCTAATCTGTCTATATATTAAGAATACAGATGCACTTAAAGTTGTGAGACTGGATGAGGTCACCAAGAAAGTGAGTATAGACAGAAAAGAAAAGAGGACCAAATTATGGAGTTGGGACACTCCAGCACTAAGAAGTCAGTGATAAGAGGAAGAAACAGAAAAGAGAACAGAGAATGAACAATTAGTTGGTCAGAGGATGTGCCAGTCAGGGTGTGCTCAGAGAAGCAGAACCACTGTAAGTGGTATAGAGCATGGAATTTGTTATGGGGATTTGATTTTACCTCATCCTGGGAACTGGTTAAACAATTTCTATATGGCTGTTGCTCCTGTGTCTGGTGTGGACCTCTCCTAGGTGCTGAAGGAGGGGCTGAAGGAGATCTGGTAAGAGACAGGAGCTACAGGCTCTCCTCAGGCTCCCTTCCGACAGGTGAGCAGATCAGTGACAGCAGTGCCTTGTGCTCCTGCACCGACCTTCTCAACATAAAAAGGATATGACTGCTGCTTTACTGCTTCCTTCCAAATCTGGCACAAAATATCTCATGTGGCCCAAGCTGTCAGTACCATAAGGATTTCAGGAAATATATTTCCAACTTAGATAAGTTGACTCAATGCAAATCGACCACCAAGAAAAGCTAAGAAATTGTGGTGACTTGGAAGCTAAGTAAATAAAAGTAAATAAAATGATTTAAGGAAGAGAAAATGGCCAATTATTTCACATTTTTCTAAGTAAGTTGAAAATGGAGCAGTTATCATTCAGTGTAGCAGTGTAGAGGCCATTGGTAAATTGGAGAACAGTAGGTTCAATGGAATTGAGGGGAGGGGGCAGAAAAATACAGAGTGAAGTGGATTTGAAAGAGAATGGGAGGAAAGAAATGGGAGATAGAAGTAGAAAAAACATCACGCAGAAGTTTTACCACAAAAAAGAGTAATAAAGTGGAGTAATAGCCAGAGAAAAGGAAACAAATTTTTTAAAAGAAGGGAATAAACTAGAAAAATAAATTTAAAATAAATACATAACATTTTTGATGTGTTAGGAGAACTTCTGGGTAATAGCCTCTAGCAGGCAAGAGGAGATATGAGCTGGTACACAGATGATGGGGTTGGCTTTATATAGAGGCACGGCCAGCTCTCCCACGGTAAGTGGGAAGGCACAATTCAGAGGTGCAGGTGCAGACCAAGGAGTTGATGTGCTCTTGGTTATCTGGGTGATATTTCTTCAGATTGCTCCAGATGGAGGCAGGAAGCAAAGACATCAGCTAAGAAAGAGGATGGGGTGGGGATGTTGGAGATTTGGAGAGAGGATAAGTGCTGAAATAATCATCCAGAGTTTGGGAGAATGGATGGACCCAGGATTTTAGCACGATTGCCTGGCGACTTTGGGGACCCATTAGGGTTCATGACTATCGTCTACAAAATAAGCTATACATTACCCCATTTTTAATTACAGAGAAAAGGAGTGAAACCTTACAGCAAATTTGCGTTGCTTCAAAAACTCTTCCAATAGATTAGAAACAGCAGAATGCCATGCTAGGTAGACAGAAGCCAAATCCCCTGGAAGTTATTTACATTAAGCCCTGTGTTGCAGTAGTTCAAATTTAATAATATGCCCATAATAAAACTCATAACCTGAATTTGAAAGCCTTTCCAAAACACTTAGTAAGGTGGAACTGTAGTGCAATTCTAATTATTAACTCTGTAGGGAGATTAACGTCCCTCATCAAATAATTTTTTTAGAGTGAGTGCAAACCAGAACCTTTGTCCAGTGATGGTCCTGTCCCTGGCCTCTTTATTGCTGCTCCAAGGCTCGTGCGGTTGGGGGTTTCCATGTTCATTAAGCTGCCTGCATAGAGGAGCACTTCAGCACATAATGAGTGCATACTGGGATGAATCAGTTATTGGCACAAACTACCACCACAGCCATATGCAGCTCATTTTATTTTATGTTATTTTTTTCTATTTCTCCAGCCCAGCCACTAAATTTTACTCCCTTTGCCAAGTTACTCCCCTATGCTTGGTTTAGAAACAGGACCCATTATTACCCTTCTGTTTTCACACTTAAAACACAGTATAATAATATTGATTTCTGATTTATCTTCAGTTATATTTTTAGAAGCAGATGATGTAAAAACAGGGAAAGGCCTGAAAGAATGAGATGATACAATTATTCAAATGGATGTATTCAAGTTCCACCATGTTTGAGAAGAACACCAAGGTTTATCCAAAAATCCGGTTTTTCCTGCTGGCTCTGTACTGCTAGCTTCAGTGTCTTCACTATAAAGTATGGGAATATTTTACTGGGGGGACAGGCAGGGGAAGGGCAAGAAGAGCTCAGAGCAAACCTGCTTTGAAGCCTGGGCGCCAGTGGGCGAATGTCATGCAAGCTGAGACATTAGCCCATTTTAACTTTGAGTAGAGGTCTCTGGGAAGTCCATTGTACAGAGAACCCGGATGCTTTCCCTAGAAAGTTGAGTCCATTCAGAAATTCCCCATGGAATCTAGAGAAAATTGGGTTTATAAGGGATTGATTTCAGAGTCACATCACCAGAGCCTTTTGAAACCAAATCAAATGCTGCTGTCAGTGTTTGAATCACAAGTTTACTCATAATTCTGGAGAACTGAAAGCAACATTGCAGTCTTCCAGCTGATGCCTTCTGCACTGATAAATTTCTTATTTGTAAGTGTGTGACAAAAATTCAAACATTTGATTAAAAACTGTAAAAATTAGGATAGGCCTGAAAGTATGAATTTGAATCTTAATTAGTTTCATACTTCCCACATTTTTTTGCTAAATAATGAGCTTCCTGTCTCATTTTACTTTACCGTATAGAATATTGAGCGTACGATGCATCATGACATTTACTCTCAGGCTCTTTTACCTCCCCGAGGGAGTGATTGGGAAACATACCTTCAAACAGTGTCTTAAAAATATTGGCGCTAGCACCTTCTGACTACTTGATAAAGGCCGTCATAGCAGTGACTAACACCGGGGTATAACATTCTTCTCTTCCAAAGGCCAGAAACCTTTGTAGAGCTAACACATGATAAAAGAACCAATAACAAACAAATTAAAAAATACCTCTCTGTAAGAAGAACTGGAAAATCTGAAGTGTATGAAATGGTCACTTCTGAAAAGAGCAGAAGTTAACTGGCATTTGAAGAAGGAATAAAAGAACCAGAAGTAATTAGTAAAAAGACTAATCCAGCTCTTTGTTTCTTTAACCAGCTTCAGTTCCACTGACTTTGCTCTCCTCCCCTAATTCTGAAATAACTGCATTTATGCAGAGAAAACAGGGACAATGCAGAGGCAAAATGAAGATTAAAAGTGAAATGGCAATCTTTATTATCAGGACTTTAGCACTGAAAAAAGGCAGGACAAGCTTTTTTCTCCTGTCCAATCATAATTTCTCGACGTTAGGGATCCGTAACTTTATTGCTTACATATAGGTATCATTTGGTTCCTTTCAGGCAGCAGTAAACATTTTCTTTGTAATATTAATGATTAAGCAAGGGAAGGATCACAGTTCAGAGCCCCCTTAGAGGATACATCTCTTCACTGCCAGAGATCAGATAGCCATGTCTAATGAAGCATGATGATTTCCCCAACATCATGTCTACAGAAGACACCTATGTAGATCATTAATGTTGGGTATAATTAGCATAAAGTTATCCTCAAATTTAGGAGTTCCAATCAGACCCAGGTCTTATGTTCTGTGTGTCTTCAGAATTTCCTTGGCTGCAAAGAATACACACAACCAGAGGGCAGTTAGCAGTGTGCCTAGGCATCTTAAACTGGTTGTGTTCCTTATCAGTTTAGCTTTACCTTGTACCTGTGCTTGTGGCAAAATAGATTGCAGGAGCATGTTAATTTTATTTAATCAGATGTGGTAAGCAACTGACATAGGCGTGGTTAAAATGATTCCAACACCATCTGCTGAAGCCCACAACCAAGATGGCTGTAGAGTTGCCTTGATTTTCAGGGTTCTCACTGGCACAGGGGACGCTCTGAATTAGGTAGGTATCACAGAAATAATTTGATTTTCGCTGAGCTCTCAGACTCATAAGAGATGAGCAGAGTCCAGGTTAAGATGAAATTAATCTCCAAACACTGAGTTTATTATGCAACTAAAGGGACTTGGTAATTAATTTCTCTTGTGACTAATGATTATGGCTTTTGCTTAACTAATTCAAGTTGATCTTTAGAGTTCAGCGAATCTATTATTTTTAAATGTAAAAGGGTCTCTTATTAAATATTTATTTACTTGCTTTGTACAGCAGTGAATCCCAGTGAGGTGTTAATAGTCTTCTGCCCACTGCCTGATGGTATTTCGATACACACAGTTAATGTGTCCTTTTTAGCACCAAGAATAACAAATGATAAAATCCCTGCCTCAGGAAAATGTGTACAACTGGTATCATTGAACTTTCCCAAATTTAATGAATAGGGAGATTAGTATCATATGCAGAAAAATGAAAAGAAACACTCAAGAAAATGGATATGCTCCAGCTCCAGTAAATGTTCTAGAACTTATATCCATTCTTTCTAGGTCTCATTTTGTGCTAGCTTCAAGGTGACATCAAGGATTAGCTAAAGAATATTTGGGATGTAAACAGGGTGTCCCATCAGCCAGTGAATTGGTTGTGTCCACCATCCGTAGGGACAGCCTGAAGTCCACCATTTCAGATTCTGTGGTGGGTCCTGACACTGGACACGAGGTCTCCTGCCACATCATTGTCGCCTTAATGCCAAGATTTCTCTTTTTCCAATTTTTTTGGCCATGCCACGCGGCTTGCGGGATGTTCCCCGACCAGGGATTGAACGGGCCACCGCAGTGAGAGTGCCGAATCCTAACCACTAGACCACCAAGGAACTCCCACGCCAAGATTTCTCTTTATCTCTCTTTCACTGTGGCAATCGGAAGTCACTTTTTAAGTAAGGAGAAAAACAATTTCTTCTTCTGTTTATACTCATTAAAAGAGAAACCCACAGCTGGGTTTCCTAACTCCAAAAGGTTAAAAAAATAAGTAAAATGAGTTCACACATACATTTCAACTTACACTCACTTTGACAGGGCAGACTGTGGACTCACCTCTGCTGCCGGTTATGTATTGTACATGGAATCACCCGCTCCCCTGAAATCTGTAGGGCATGGGTTGCATCACAATCAGGCTAGACTTCTCTTTGCTCATGACCGTTATTGTGAGCTGTCCTTTAAGACATGCTATACTTGAGAGGAGTCCAGCCCTGACCATCGGACATGCATTTATAGTTCTGACCATCAATTATGGTCAAAATCTCAATTCTACTTTTACTTTGTGGTGAGAATTCCTTGATCCCTATTCAGGTTACTGTATGTAGTTAGGTATGTGGGCAGGGGCTTGGTCCTCATCCAAACCCCAAGCCAGATGCAGAGGAGAATGAACCCCAACATCATAATGCATCAGCAACATCTGTTATTATGTATTATGTGTTCATCATACATTACACGTAATGTTGAGTTTTTCTTTCCTTACTGTTACAAATGTGCAGCACATGTCTTTTGCAGTGCTGTTGAAAGGTAATGCATTGCCTGTCACTGTTATCCAGGACTTTGATTCAATATAATAAAAAAAGGGACTTAGTACAGAGCAGTGGTAACTTAATTGTCATGGGAAGATGAGAAAAGAACAGAGGGGAAGTCAACATGTAAAAGACTCTTCTGTCCAAGAAAAAACCAAAGCATGTCATGACAAACTTTGAATAAAGGTTTCAGAGTCATTCAAATAGAGTGAAGGGGGTGTATGAATTGAGTCATCCACAGCTCAGGACTCTCTTGTGGGGCTCCAAGAACAAGCTGTACCCCAGAGAGCCCTGTTCTGGCTGCAAGTGGACGTGCCTCCATGAGCTCATCTTTGAACAACCCAGTGGCAACTGTTCATTAGCATTGTGCCCAGGAGAAAATATTGAGAAACATTTTGTTGTCGATAGGTTTAGTAGACTATGTCAGGTAGCAGTATCAGATAATTGGTTACTTTATATTGCATAAGTTACTTCAGATAATTAGAGAACGTTAGGTAATGTTAATCAGCTCTGGTGGTGGGAATTAGGGAATGTTGTTGTTGTCGTTTTCCTTTTCTCTTTGTAAGTGGTCATTACATCACCTTGTTTGAGAGTCTTCTCCTAGTACCAAGTTCTGTCTCATGCCTCCAACTTGCTGACCCAAATTACAGCTCCCAGGGTCTGCAGAGTCAGCTCTGCTTACATCTCCAGGGAGGAGATGAGCCAGGAGTGTTTTTATTATGTCCCAGTTAACAGATATATAAAGCAGAGTAATCAAAACACTTCCCGAGAGTGATGGAAGGATGTTGGCTCCTGAAATGCTTTATCAGGATGTACTATTCAAGCCACAAATGAAACAGTAAATAAATTCCACTACCCTCTATGTTCAAGGAAATTCTAGTAACAATAGCAAGTACAGGTTCAGCACCCTTCTTCCATGATTATTTTTAAGCGCAGGGCTATATACCAATATACTATTGCCTTAAGGCACATTTTAAGAGAGATCTGTTATTGCAGTTTTATTCCATAACTTTATTGAAACTATACAAAATATCCATTCGTTTTTTGGTTTGTGTTTTGTTTTGTGTTTGACGAATTGTGGATTTAGGTCATATGCATCTCAATTATATGAACACATTTCTTATTAAAATTTCAAATATCAATGTTTCTAGCTAAATTGCCTTCATTTTGTCAAATTATTCTAAGTGTTGACTGTATGAGGTAGTTTGTTGTTTATATCTGTACATGTCTGTATTACACGGTACCTGTTACTCATTCTTATGAGACCTCATGTTTCTTTGTTCCCTTCCCATTCCTGGAATATTATTTCTACTTTGCTTTAAGGAGATAATTCAGTTTTTTTGTTAGAAACAAGTGAGTCCTGAAGATACTGTTTTTCATGCTTACAGCAACTCCGTGTCTACTTGTAGCTCAATGTGTAAAGTTTAATTAATTCTTTAATCCTGCTGCTGCTGCTTTTGTTTCACTAGCTAATATCTTGAACCATTTTTAAATGGGTATAAATGTACTGTGCTTGTTGACATGCTTAAGTGCCTCTTCTAAGCTGTTCCTACAAGCTACTGACAAATTGAAGACATTGTTAGACTAGAAGAAGTAAACAATAATACTTTTTCCTGAGAAATCCAAATGCATTTTAACATAGCTATAAAATGTTTACAAATTTGGGGTTAAGTGAGTATACGGACAATGATATTCATAATTTATGGGGAAAATGTTTATGCTATCAAGTGGTAAGACTTTTTTTTTCAGAATTCATCAAATGACAGATTGTTTTTCCTTACTCTAGGTTTTTCTTTTCTGTTAGGTAAGTGTCCTACCACTTTTCCACTATACTTGTGATAATCACAGTGGTCTCTCTGAGGATTAGGCTGGGTCTTGTGATCAGTGCGTCCATACATGGAGAGGTAGAAATCCCAGTCACGTCCATAGGTTAGTTCAAGAACCCAGCCGGAGTGGCCATGAGTGTCTGTGTCCTCCATGAAAGGATCACTATAGCCAACTTTCTCCTAAACACTGGATCAGTTTCAGCTTTAGTGTTTTTTAGCCATAAAGCCTGTTCTGTTTCGTTTCCAGCAGTTCCCTACTCTGATCCAGAAGCCCCCCCACCATTCTGCTTACAACCCTGTGTCCTAGTACCAGTCAGTTCTCCATGAAGAAATGAACCAAGGCCGTTCATTTCTTCACCAGTGTTGTCCATAACTGTCCTTACCCATCCAGTGCTTCTTTCCTCATCCTCTTTCTACAGTACAATACAGTACATCATCCAGCACATTCATTTCTATATTGAAAATTTTCTGTCACTCTTTATTCCCTCTTTCTTAGAACATTAATACACTGGCTGCACATTTACCACTGTTTAAAAGTAGTAAAACTGGATAAATTTAACCTCTCCTTCTTTTTTCTTTTTTTTTACTTTTTAAATCTTCCTACTGACTGGTTGAGAATTCATTATTCACTTATTCATTCATTCATTTGTCCATCAGTCTGTCAGTAAGTACTTATTGGTCACTTTTTCCACATCAGCCACTGTGCTAAGGGAGCAGACTCAGCATCCACACCTGTAAAGGGAGGAGAGCATAATATGTAGATGGATGACAGTGTGTTTTCTGGGCATGGGTCCAATATAGTAAACTTTTCTCAAATCTACTTGTGCAGGAATTTTCGAGTGAGATATGGCCCCTTTGACTTATTGGTTCTAAACTTTGGGCATACATTTAAGGGATGCTTCTCCATTTTTGGTTAATCCAGAGAAACCTGAGTGCTGATGCTGGAGGATGGGTATGAAGGGTTGTGCTTAGTCCAGAAGGAGCAGAGACTCTGAGCAGTCTGCTTTGCTCTAAGCTCTAAATGAAATTGGGAAACTTTAGATGTCAGGAGGTCAATTGGGCCAAACAAGACTCTAACTGCAGGTATGTCCAGAGCACCCAGGATCACCCAGGGTCACAGATCTGCTCAGGTGGCTGTCAGTTACAAAAACTGAGGCAGGTGGAGTGCGGGGACCAGGTTTCAAAGTTACAAAAGTAAATGGGAACTTTCTAAATAACTGTCAGTACTTATCACTGGTGTGAAAGGGACAGAAATCAAATAATACTGCAAAGTGTATTCTAGAAATCAAATGTGTGTGCAAACGTTTACTTTTTAAAATCTAATAGAATTAATTTACAAAATGAGGATGGCAGAAGGATTTGGAATGTGTAGAAAACAAAACTCAAGGTTGTGTTACCTTTCTAAGAGTAAATAAAAAACGAGGTAAAGCTTCGCATTTACATACATTTCAGACTACAGAATGTTTTCACACATTTCCCTGCTAGCCATTACCCTGACTTGCCTCTTTAAGGGTTTCCACACGTTTCAATTAAGCAGCTTTTTAAAACTAGTAATGTGTTAATGCATTTTTAACTTTTTAATTTTTAAAATATTTTTTAGAGTAGTTTTAGGTTTACAACAAAATTGAGGGGAAAGTAACATTGATTTCCCATGTACTCCCTTACCCCACACATGCACGCCTCCCCCACTATCTACATCCCCTTGAAATGGGACTTTTGTTACAAATGACGAACCTGCATGGACACATCATCATCACCCAGAGTCCATAGTTGACATTAGGGTTCACTCTTGGTCTTGTACATTCTGTGGGTTTGGAAGAATATAACGTGTTCACCACTGTAGTGTCATATGGAGTAGTTTCACTGCCCTAAAATCCTCCATGTTCCACCTCTTCATCCCTTACCCCCTCCCAACTCTTGGCAACCACTGATCTTTTTACTGTTTCCATAGTTTTGCCTTTTTCAGAATGTCATAGAGTTAGAATTATATAGTATGTAGCCTTTTCAGATTGGCTTCTTTTACTTATAAAATTCATTTAGGGTTTCTCCATGTCTTTTCTTGGTTTGACAGCTCATTTCTTATTAGTGCTGAATAATATTTCATTGTCTGTTTGTACCACAGTTTATTTATTCATCAACTACTGAAGGACGTCTTGGTTGCTTCCAGGTTTTGGCAATTATGATAAAGCTTCTATAAACATCCATGTGCAGGTTTTTGTGTGGACGTAAGTTTTCAGCTCCTTTCGGTAATTACCAAGGAGCACGATTGCTGTATCATATAATAAGAACATGTTTCATTTTGTAAGAAACCACCACATTGTCTTCCAGAGTGGCTGCACCATTTTGCATTCCCACCAGCAATGACTGAGTGTTCCTGTTGCTGCACATCCTTACCAGCATTTGGTATTGTCAGTGTTCTGGATTTTGGCCACGCTAATAGGTGTGTAGTGGTATCTCATTGTTTTAATTTGCATTTCTCTAATGACATATGATGTGGAGCACCTTTTCATATGCTTATTTGCCATATGACTGTCTTTTTTGATGAGGTTTCTGTTAAGGGCTTTGGCCCACATTGGCTTATTTTTAAACTGTGGTTTTGACAATTATGCTTACAGTTAAGCTTCGTATAAGAATTCTGATCAGTAAAGCACTTAATGAAAACCATTGGAGGAGGCACTGGGGGCTCCCACCCATGTCCCTGGGCCTCAGAGTTGTGGTTACAGTGCATGGTGGCCTGATCTCCAAGGGCACAGGACCCGTTCTCCCCACTGGAAAAGCAGCCAGAAGCCCCAGAGTATTAATGACCGAAGGGAGTTGGTTCGTGGCTCTCCCACCTCCCTTGCACCCCTCTCTGAGTGGATAACTCTGAACCAAGTGGTCTAGACTGACTTTTGTTGTTCTCCAGGTGAATTGAGCCTCACTTACCCCTAGGGTGACTCCTTGAGGATGTCCCTCATATTGGCTGCCTCCACTTCCTTATGTCACTTCCCTGGCCTTTTGCCAGGGCTGCTTCCCAAATCAATGCATACCCTCAAATCTTTGTCTGAGGGTTCACTTCCATGGGAACCTGAACTAAGACAGCCTTCATACCAAAATAATAAAAGCATAGTTCTATTTACTAATTGTTGTATATCAACATAAGCAGGTAGATTTCTGTGAGTGTTTAGTTTGCTCTATGATTCTCTCATAATTCAATATCATAGGAACCTTAATCATGTTTGCTGTTCTCTCCAAATTCCCTTCATTGTGGCTTCGTCTTTCTGGGACAGACTTCTATTAGCAGATGCATTACTGACTGGATAGGAATTATGCTCTCATATCCTGAGGCATATGATCGGAGAAACAGGGAAATCCACCTGGCAAGAGAGTAGAGTTCCATCAGAATAGCCATAATATTGGCCATGGTTAGACAAGAAAAGGAGGATGGGGAAGACACATGGAAAGAACAAACTAGATCTCAGGATTTAAAAGGGTGGATGGATTCTCTGTGTCAATAAAAGAAAATAATTCTCACAGAAAGTGTCTTCCTTAATAAGTTTTTCTGTTGACACAACTAAAGCACATGAAATTCTGCATAGTGACCTTATCCTAGGCAGGTTGAATGAAGAGTTTAGAGGCAAATGAGATTGATAATGAGGCACAATGTAGAGGGTGAATATTTTTGTTCAGTCTTCTCTATTTTCTAGAGAGATACATAATTAAGTGGAATGAATTATAAAGAAGTGAAGTTTCATTTTTCAAACAGTTGGAAATCCTACTGGAAACGAGAATAGGAAGCAGTATCTTCAGATTGATTGATTTTCCAACAGTAGGGAAATCTAGTCCATTCCAGAGTTACTTCAATGTATATTAACCCGTTTCACTAATTTTCTTCATTTGGAAGGTATATTAGTTTCCTAGGACTGCTGTAACAAAGTATCACAGAAAGGGCAGCTTAAAACTGGAAATTTATTCTCATGGTTCTGTAGAATGAAAGCCTGAACTCAAGGTGTCATCAGGGCTGTGTTCCCTCTGAAACCTGTAGAGTAACCTCTCCTTCCCTCTCCCTCTCCTGAGCTTCTGGTGGTTTTCTTTGGATCTTTGAGGCTCCTTTCCTTATAGCTCTGCAGTCATTGTCACATGGCGCTCTCCCCGAATGTCTGCCTTCCTTTGGTGTCTTCTTTTAAGGACGTCAGCCATATTGAGTTAGGGGTCCACCCTTCTCCAGTATGACCTCCTTTTAAGTTCCTAATTACATCTATAATGATCTTATTTCCAAATAAGGTCACATTCTCAGTTACTGGGGGCTAGAACTCCATCATGTCATTTTTGGAGGGACATAACTCAACCCATGACACATGGTAAAATAGAAGAAATGGAATAGCTTCTCTGCAAGAAAAGCTCTGTTAAAAAGACTGCTAGGTGAAAAATAGGTTTTGACTAATGTTTTCTTATTAATTGAGCAGCAAACCTGTTTTATTCCATACAGTATTTGGGCAAATCATTCAGAAGGTATTTATCCATTCACATTCCAAATAAAGCATATTTTAAGAGTTATATTTAAATGGTACTGTATTTAAAATTCTGTAAAGCAATTTTTACTACACAGTTTTATACTAATAGATGTAAATTGTAGTTTATAAAGTAATTTAGAATATTGGGCTAATTTACACTATCCATAGACAATGTTGTTTGGTTATTTATTATTAGGTTATTTTTTCATAAATTGTCTTTTCCCCAAAGTCAAGTTGAAAATAAATTTAATTACTTCGTATTATTTGCTTTTCTTTCTTTCCTTTGTTCCTTCATTCATTCCTTTCTTCCTTCTTTCTTTTTTTTATTTAAGGTACTGTTTACTGAAGATATTGTTATAGTAGTTTTCATTGGTATTTTTTAAGCAATGGCTTAGAAATTTTATATTGGAATATTTTACATTGGGGAATAGAAATTTTTTTTTTTTTCAGTAGAAAGCTCTTTAGTTTCTTAGGACAAATTTGAAGAGGTAGAATAAGAGCTCACAGGTTTTGAAATTGGTATAGACAAGTTCCTTTTGGGACTTGTAAAAAAGAAAAGTTTTCACTAAACTGTGTACTACATGTAAACAGAGCTTCAGGGTATTTGTAAATTGTTTTTAATGTTACAAAAGAGAAAATATGACATATTGTTGTGAGTTTTAAAAAGTGAAGACCCTTTAAATAGTCTGTGTCAAATGTTTAGCTCAGCACACTTAATTCTGATTTTTCAATTAATATTAAAGATAAATATTGTTACAATTAGAGAAGCTTTGCTTTCTAATGTTTGGCAATTCAAACAATGTATTATTTTTGCTTTCCTTGTGATTAAATTTTAGGTAAATGCTAGTCCTTAAGTATCCAAATTCCCCACATAATTGAATTGAACTATTTGTTCTTTTAGAATGAAGAAGATACAAGATTATTGCTCAAGTAGGCTGTCATGATTGTTCCCTGGCATTTGCAGATGACACAATTCATGGACATTTGCAAAGTGCATTGGGTTGTTGCATATGACCAACTAAATGATATAGACACAGGAAGCAGAGTGTTGTTTCATTGTACACTCGTACCTTTGTTGACCTCTGTGGCTGCCCTCAGTTGTGATCTAGAAGGATGATCTCTTGTAGGGAATAGGATCATGACTTGCAGCCAAGTGGACTGAGCTGCAATGAAGTCCAACCCATTTAATGGATATGTGTGACTTCGGGCGAGTTACTCAACCTCCTGGCTCAGTTTTCTTATTGGACAATGAGGCTGAAACTATACGTATTAGTGAGGTTTTTGCAACAATTTAATAAGGATACACACTTATCACTTGAAAACACTACTGTGAAAGTGCTAGATATTATTATTTGCTATTAATGAGTCCTATTAGCTTTTAGCAGATAGAAACATCCTGCTATTTCTAGATTTTTATGTGTCTTACTTGATAAAGGATTAATAAATTCATCTGAACAAAAGATTTAGAATGTTAGCTATGTATTTTATAGTCAGTGAATCCCTTAATTAATAATGGCTATTTCCCAAGTGTAGAAGGCAATAGTTTGGGTTCTCCAGGTCTTTAAACAGTCTGTACATTTCATAGTTAGCGTTCCTTCGTATGAAGTCCATTAGAAATGACAGAGATGAGAACTGCTTGCTCTTTACATATATTTGTTAAATTGTTGAATATGAAACCAGAAGGTTCCAACTACCTTTGAGAAATGTACAATCTAAACAATCCTTAATTAAAAGTATTCGTGTTTGCCACATTGTTATAGTGAAAACAGCAGGCAAATTTATAAAGATGACAGTTTGACAAAATGTTACATTTCGGAGAATTTCTAAAATATTCTAGTAGGAATAGATTTGAAACAATAGAGTAACAAGCAAGAAATATGGATAGGGTTTAGTTTATGATACTTAATTTCTACTCATAAGGAAGGGAGTTCAGATGGAATTATGTAAAATTATTTATGCCATGATCTCTGGTCCTGGCTATGGCTACATTTTTCTACAGTGTTGAAAGTAGCAGAAGGCTCTAGATGTCAGGAAGAGGTCTAGATTTTAGAAAGCCGTGAGGAAGTCTCATGCCTCTGGTATAATTCAATATGTCAGAGTTGGAGCAGAATTAGAGTTGTCCCACCCACCAACAAATATTCTCCATCAGAGCTTGGGAAGACAGATGAATATGAGGCATGTGCTTTATTAAATGAATCATGTTTCCTAGAATACATTGGCTGTTCAGAAATAAGTGGAGTGGGCAAGAGAAAAAAGAAGCAGGGTAGGAAGAAATGGAGATATTCAGTTTGAAGAAGATACTGGAAATATTTCTACCCTCCTAGCTCACAAAGCAGCCCAGTTCTACATGGCCGTATTGGGTTAAGGAGGTGAAGGAGGTTTGTAAGTGTTTCAAGACCAGACCACCCTATTTGTAGAATCTGAGTATGGGGTTGTTGATTCCCCAGCAGCTGATTTATCCAGCAATTTTTCTGAAGGTAGGATCAGCTAAATATACAACTTTACATTTGAGAGAAAAACAGAGGCAGAAAAAAGAATAACAGTCTCCCTCTTCATTTTTTTAACCATATTTTATATTGTCCCAACATAAGATAATTATAGGAGAATTAAAGTAAGTCATTTATAGAAATATTCATGAATTTCTTAACTGGTCGTTGGACCACAAGTGTGATGCCCAATTGAATAGTCCTTTAAAAACACTTAGTAACAACAAGTATCTCAAGGTTATGCCCTATCCTGTTTTTCTTCTCTGTGTCATTTGTAACAACTATGGTCTCTGACATTTAGTTAATTAAATGTGCCCACAGTATCTGACTTGGTTGCACAATTCCTTTGAGAATGTAATTTTTAAAGGTGGCAAGAAGAATGGTTAACCTTGATGAGTCGGTTAGCCACTGCAGTGAGCTATTCAAGAAGGAAAAGAATTAGAATGTATGTGCAATGTTTAAAAAGCCCGTACACACACCTTGGATATGGAATGCTTGTGATCTATATGATGCTTCAAAAACTGGATAGCAAAAAATATCAAATGATTGCATAATTATAAAATCTGTCCCATGCCAACCAGAGATCTCTAAACATATTCATTTATTTTATATTTATGAAGAATTTTTACATGATTTTTTGTTGTTATGGCTGCTTGAATAGTTTCCCTTAACTTCATGTCAAATTTTTCAATTTTTGATTTGCACATTTTTCAATATAATTATTTTCAATTGGCAGTTTTTATTATCATTTTATAGAAGTTAGGCAATGCCTACTATTACATCATTATTTCCAACATTTGGATCAAACTAAAAAACATTTACCGAAGATGATAGATTGAAAGGATGTCAGATGGAGGTGTGGCTGGAAGTTGATAGCATCTTGTGGCGCAGCAATGAGAAAAGTGATTTAGTGATGTGAATCAAGAGAAAGCCCTGATACTAGAATGAGAGATGTGTCAGGGATTTTTGAGACAGAGGTTAGATCTGGGTGAGCCAAACCCACTGTTTGTAGATTTCTCATATGCCAGCCCCATTAATGTCTGTGATTTTGCTGATTAAGGTTTTTATGTCTGAAATCTCATTTTCTTTCTCTATTCTCAATCTTACAAGCTCTTTCTCCTGACTCACCTCTCAGAGGATGGGATACCCCATAGAATTTGTCCATAGCCTTATTGCATCATTTAATTTATTGCGTTTCAGTTACGCTTTCATGACTTCCACCAGCCTTGACTCTTGAGTCCTGGAAGGAGGGATAACTATAGCATGTCCTTCTAGCACTAGCCGAGGGGCTGGCTTAGAGTTAAGTGTGGAGCAAATGAGGTAATGGCTAATAATGATTTTTTTTTAAACTGCAGGGTTAAAAAGATGGTCTGTTCATAGAAGGGAGTGGTCTAAAATAGGGTGAGATCCAGGCTGATGTATTTGTTGCAATTTGAAATATGTTCAGAAACCTTAGTCTCCCAGTAGGGGTAGTTCATAGTAGGGCCTTTAAGTAATTCTGACTTTTCTGTCCGTCTGAACGCTCCACCTGATAGAGAGTCACTGGAGAATTTTGAGCAGAGGCGGGATGAATTTCTCTTCCATTTTACAGGATAACTGGCTGCTGTGTTGAGAACAGCCCTGATGGTGCTGGAGTAGAAGGATTCCAGAATGGGGAGAGTACGACTTAATGAATCCAGTTGGAGGTGATGACGGCTTCCACCTGGGTGGCAATAGGGTTTGTGAGAACCGGACAGATCATGGGAACAATTTAAATGTAGAGAAAATAGAATCGCCTGATGGATTGGGTATGGGTGGGAGTGAAAGAGAAAATTTGTGAATGCCACCAAATTTTTGGCTTGAAGAATTGGAAGAAGGGAGTTGCCAACAACTGAAAAGGGGGGAGGATATGTTCACGCTCAGACATGTGAAGTTTCTCGGATATCCATCTATAGCACATCAAAATGAGGAATCACATAAGCAGTCAGATATACAAGGCTGATCTGGGGAGAATTTTACTACTGGAATTGTAGATTTGGGCACCTGGCATAGAGTTGAGGAGTACAGCTCCTGACTATCTATGATTCTTCAGGCCTGAACATGGGCGGTTCCAAAGGCCCTACCTGGCAGGGCTCACGGTGTAGGGAAGCTGCCTCCCCAAACAGACTGGTGCCCAGACAAGGCACTGCATCCCATAGAGGGAGGAGAGCTATAGTCAAGGACTCCGGCCCAGCCAGCCGTGCTCTTCCATGTCTGCATTCCTGGCCCAGCTTCTCTATTTGGGGACCTCCGTATGGGGCCTTAGAGGCCTTCCTCAGCTGCCTCTGCCAAGACCCAGGAGGAGGGGAGTGGGACCCTCAAAGACACTTTCTCTACTCTCACTCACGACTCAGTGCTACCCCAGTGCTAGCTATCCCCCTGCTTTCCACTCAGCTCCCAGCCCCACAAAACTGCAGGAGCCTTCTGTGTTGACACAGCTGACCCTCACCCTTTGCCATCCTTTGGGGAAAATGGAATGGGGTGGGGGGGATGGAGGCTTCTCTAGTTTAACCTCTTGCTGATACTGTCCAGTGAGTGAGTGAAGGCTTCCCTGTTACTAGTTTCCTTAATCTGCTCTTCCAGCAGCACCTGGCAGCTCAGCTCTGGAGCTCAGCTCAGTTCTGGATGAGATTGTGCTACGGCCATGAGACTGGATGAGATACCAAGTAGTGAACATCTGCAGGAGAAAGAAGGGGATGGAGGGATGAGCATGGGTGTGGCAACATTAAGAGGCGTGGGCACAAAGCAGGGTACATTCTTAGAGAATGAGTGGATGTGGCCTTATATGGTATAGTGGAAGATGAATGAAGAAATGCATTAAGGAGGATATAATAATGATCTCTATAAAATGCTGCTAAAATGACAGGTAAGATTATGGATGAAAATTTACCATTGGACATTGTAGTAGGGCATCATCAATGACCTGAAGATCTGTTTCACTGGAGTGATGCTTTTGGAAGGCAGATAGAAGTGGGCTTAAGACAGGAGACAAATTATAAACAGCTGGTGTAGGCTGTTCTGAGCAGTTTTTGCAAGACAGAACAAAGAAATGGGGTCACGGCTGGTGAATGAAGTGAGTTCAAGACTTTTTTTAACAGTGGAGAGATAATATATTTTATACTGGTGTGAATGAGTAGTAGAAAGGGGAAAGCGAGGCTGTAGGAGAAAATGGAGCACCGCTGGGGCAGTGTTCCTGGGTAGGCAAGACCAGCCGAGACTCTGACATATGAAGGGGAAGTGACTTGGGTGGAAAGACAGTGTTCATCTATGGTATAGACAGGAGGAGAGAGTGTGTGGTGACTGGTAGAACAAGTGTTGGGAGTCTGTGAAATTTTGTTCTGATTGACTCAATATGCTCAGTCAAGTAAGAAGCAAGGTCAACAGCTAATGGTGGTGAAGGAATAACTCAATGTTTAAGAAGTTGGGCTTTTTGAGAATTTAAAATTTTCTTGCTGTAAGCACTACCCTACTACTTTGCTAAATACCCTAATATCAACACACGTGCCTACCCGTAGTCCTCTGCATCAGGTAGGTGTCCCCCCTCACACGTATTCTCAGTCTAGACTGAAGAGGAAGCGCTTCCCGTGAGGAGTGGGAGTTTGCAGTAAATTAATAACACTAGATAATCTTATGAAGATAGTATTTTGGGCCTGTTAAAGAACAGTTCCTTAGAGGGAGAAACTTCAGCCTTTCGAGTGTTGGTCAGGATTTCCAGCTTTATCAAAGAGGCAGATTTGTTGTGTTTTGTTTGCTCCATCTTGACCTTCTACATGAAGCTAGAGGCTCAGGCTGTCACTTGGTAGTGCATTTTTGTTGGTATTTAGAAGTTGTGGAATGCTTTTTGGCAGAGACTAAGGACTAATATAAAGTTGAATTTGCATTATATATTCACTGCTAATTTGACACCAACATCCTCAGCACTGGTGTTGCTTAACACAGAATTCTATTTACAGAAAATCTGTAAAGTGGCCTCAGGTAACGTGTTTCTTGAGCAATAGGATACAAAGAACAAAAAGAAAAAAAAAATAGAAGACACATTCCTGAAGTAAAATTCTGTAAAAATATTTGAGAAAAGGAATTTTAAGAACAAGACCTGAACCCATATGTTATCTCAATCATCCCAGTGGCCATCTTTGAAAATTACAGGCTTCACATGATTTTTATGTTCTATGGACTGAATATAAATGATGCAGTAAAATATTTCTTTAAATCTGTTATCTCTCCAAGGGCAAAACTTGCCCTGAAATTATTTTCTAGCATTCAGAGCAATTAGCAGAGCATTGGCTATCAAATAGATACTTAATACATATTTACTGGATCTTATCACTTACTATCCTGAAAGAAACATCACCTGACAATCATAATTTTGGACAATGAAGTTTGTACTCTGGTGAGCTATTAAAAACAAGTTGTAACCATTGTAAAGCAATTATACTTCAATAAAGATGTTTAAAAAAAAAGAAAGTTGTGGACTAGTAATGATGACTACTGGGGGCATGGGGAGCTGAGTTGCTGGCATTTGAGAGCTGCTGAAGGAAAAGTGCTGAAACCAAAGAAATAATCCTTCAAGAGGTGTTGGAGTAACTTCAGCCTGAAGGAGTGAGACAAGCAATGCCAGCACTAGGTATGATGATGATGGGAGATAACCTACACTTGATAGTCCTAGCTCTAGCCACATAGATTGGAAATGTTAACCAACGGCTTTGAATTAGAATCTTACTGAAGAATAAGAAGAAGAGGACATTTATTGTTTGATACAGAGTGTTGAGGGGTGAAAATTAAAATGAAGGTAATACAACTGCTATATTGGTTTTAAAACTTAATTAGAAGAGATTTCCACTTCTAGCAATAGGGTAGAGTAAGTATTCTGAAAATAATACCTGCTGCAATCACTCACTTCTGTATATATCACAACAAAATAAATGTCAGCTAAAATCAGAGAAGTAAGTAAAATCAGAAGCGGGTACTGCCTTAAGGATAAATGTTCATAACAGATAGGCATTTGATGGTATCTAATATGAGGAAGAATCAAATTCAAGCCTTGGACTCAACTTAGACTCGGGGAGGAGGAGGGGATGAGTCTGAGACTGTCCCTTCATGCTGAGACACTTGAAATACTCCATGTCTGGAGTGAGAGGGTAAGCTGGAAAAATCACCCTGCCAACAAGAGGCACCTGTGAAGAAATATGTAGTCACTTTTGGATCTGGGTCAAAATTAATAATAATAATAATAAATAATGCTGTGTTCTCTCAAAGTCTGTTTCCTGTTATTTTAGAGCCTATATTTGTTTTTGAAAACCAGCCATTCTGCATGAAAATACTGAGAGCCTTTTTTCCTATTACATTAAGTGTGAAATTAAAACACATCACGTGAGAACCCAAACCCCTAACCATTGTCCTAAAGTATCACTAAAATCAGCAAATCATCATAAATTCAGTAAATACATAAACAGAAATTACGTTAGGAGGTAAAATGCCTAAAACATTTCCCCCAGTCATTTAAAGAATATTTGTTAACAAACAGTTGCTTGTTGGGTAGGAACGTAACATGGTCTCAGCTTCAGAAAAGTTCAAGCAGCACATTCCTGTGTGAATATTCAATAGCTTTTTAAAATGTCTACACGTGGTTGTGACATTCAACCAATTTTATTTTTAATATAACTCAAGATATTTCTCACATGTCATCATGTTAATAATGTACTGAGTTTAGGAAATGCAAACATAATTTTTTTTCTATAAAATCAGCCAAAAAGATGTATTAAGAGGAAAAATAATCTATAAAGTTTTGAAACTAACAAATAGGCATTCTACCAAGATAGCATTCACCAGGAAGACATTCTTCAAGGGATGTCTGTCACAGAATTTCATAACTTTGGGCCAACTCTGGCTTGGTGCAGGAGCTCAACTTTACACATACCATATAGCATCAGTCAGTGATTAGTCAGTGACACAGAAACCACCACTTTAGGTATTGTGGACAGAGGAAGTTTAATGCGGAGGGTGATGTGGTACTCAGAGATTAGTAACTATTGGAAGATGCTGTATTGCTAGGGCCAGGGAAGTGAAAAGATAAATGGTGCTTCCCAGAGCCCATGGTATTGAGGCACCACTTCTGTGCACGAGTCAAAAGCAAAAAATCCCTCCGGCCCTGCAAGAACCAAGGGGATTGAAGTCCCTTCATAATGTTGCTGCAGCTGCCGGACCAGAGTCTAAGAACCCAGCATGCTGCTACTGTTGGTCTACGTTTCCTGTATAGTCAGTGGGAGCTGCCAGTCTATTTCCACTCTTGCTGCTACACTCTGAGCAGGGCCATAAGAAAAGGAAATGGCTCTTCTCTCCCTGCTGCAGTTGCGTCTGTCCTAGTGCCTCCTGCTGGCAGAACCTGAACAGAGGTTAAGGGGATGTGGGAGGGCATTGTGCAAGCCCTAGCCCAAGCCATTTCTCAACCATTTATGGAGGAGAATAATGCACGTCAGGATTAGAACATGAGAATCAATAGACAAATATATTTTACATCCTTGGTTTCTCAATATCCATTTCTCTGTATTTAATTTCTGTAAAATAATGAAAAATCTTGCTACTGCCTAACATAATGCAAGTATGTCTCATGTAAAACAAAGATCTCACTCTTTCCCTAATAAAGAAAGACAGAAATATCTATCAGTAACCCTGTTCAACTCTGGATGGTGTTAATTACTATTCTAGGTCAATTACAATCCCATCCATATATACAGTGGTGATTAAATTACAAACATAATAGTCATCAATGATCCTTAAATAAAATAGAGTGGGAAAGGTGTGGAATAAAAGAAAGAATTATTAAATATGTAAAACAGATACATAACACACAAGGAGAAAGTATGCAAGTCTGTTACAATCTGTGTCTGCTGAAGTCGGTATTTGTTCCATGACCTCTTCTAGGTTTTCTTTGCTCTTGGCCATCACTTTGGTTAGGTAGAATTCCTTAACTAGAGTGTGTTCTAATCTTTATTTTTATTTTTCAACTTATGTATGCTTTACTTAAATTACAAAAATGTATTTGAAACAGTGATATCTGAAATAATCCTAAGATGTGCTCCCCTCCACCCCGGAAAACCTCAATAGATGGTTTGGTTTGATTGATGATAGCATCAACCGAGTACATATTATGTGTTATATACATACATACACATGCATAGCCTCGTTTACTATCAACATCCCTTACCTGATGGTACATTTGTTACAATTGATGGACCTACATTGACACACCATTATCACTCAAAGCCATAGTTTACATTAGGGTTTACTGTTGGTGTTGTACCTTCTAAAGATTGGACAAATGCATAATAAGTATTCTCTGTAAATACTGCTTCACCTCATCACACAGATTTTGATAGAAAAGTTATGTTTTCATTTCCATTTAGTTCAAAATAATTTTTAAAATTTCTCTTGGGACTTCTCCTGTGACTCATCTGTTGTTGAGAAGCGTGAGTTTAATTTTCAAATATGTGGAGATTTTCCAACTATCTTTTCGTTATTGATTTCTAGTTTAATTCCATTGTGGTTTGAGAACACACTTTATATTTTCTTTTACTTTGAATTTGTTGAGGTGTGTTTCATGACCCAGAATGTGGTCAGTCTTGGCGAATGTTCCATGTGACCTTAAGAAAAATGTATTTTCTGGTGCTTTTAAATGGAGTATTCTTCAACTATCTGTTATATCAAGTTGATTGACAGTGCTGTTCAGGTCACTGTATTATTATTGATTCTCTGCTTGCTTGATGTTTTAACTTCTGAAACAGGAATGCTGAAGTCTCTAGCTCTAATAGTGGAGTGTCCTCTTTCTCCTTACACTTCTGTCAGTTTTTACCTCGTGTATGTTGATGCTTTGTTGTTAGAGGCATACATGTTAAAGATTGTTATATCTTCTTGGAGAACTGACTCCTTTATTTTCTTGTAACTCCCATCTTTATCTCTGATAATTTCCCTTACTCTGAAGTCTGCTTTGTCTGAAATTAGTGAAGCTCTTCCAGCTTTCTTTTGATTGGTGTTAGCGTTGTATAGCTTTCTCCATCCCTTTACTATTAATGTGTTTGTGTCTTTATATGTTAAGTAGGTTTCTTGTAGACAATCATCTGTTCTTGTTTTTTAAATCCACTTTGATAATCTCTATCTTTTGATTGGTGTATTTAGACCATTCACATTTAAAGTGATTATTTATATAGTTGGATTAATATGTTCCATGTTTTTAATTGTATTCTGTTTATTGCACTTGTTCTTTTTTATTTCTTGCTCTTCTTTTCTGCACTCTGTGGTTTAAATTTAGCATGTGATTCAATATTATTTCCCTTTTTAGCATATAAATTGTTCTTAAAAAGATATTGGGTGCCCTAGAATTTGCAAAATAAATTTACAACTTAAATTTTATTTTCTCTACTCCATCCCTGGAATCACCACTTCTCTAGGGACTTCTGGCTTTTATTGAGGAAACCAGCAAATACAAAAACCAAGGTCTGGGTGAAACGTTTGCTCATTGCTACTGGCTTCTCATTGATTCTAGGCCATCCCATTCAACAGAGCTAGGAAGCACAAGTAAATATGTATACTAACTCATATATACACACATATGTATAATTATTTATGTATCTAAATAACTATAAATATGTACATGTATAAATAAAGACATATATGGATATATAAATTTTGGCATATATATATAGATATACACCGAGGTTTAAATTTTAAAATTTGTATGTGATTTGCGTGTACATAAATTTTGTATATATTATATATGCACATAAATATACACACATTATGATATTTATATACAAACATCTACCTTCTGGCTTTGAATAGTACCTGGCATATAAGTACTTGCTGAAAAAATGAACAAATCAATAATTGATTCTCTCAGGCTTCCAAGACTCAATCACATATGTGGAATGATTATTGCAAAATAACCAGAGACAGGTAATTTTCTGGCAATTATAAGTTATTTAGGAGCATATAAAATTACATAAAAGCTTCTAATTTATTTCATGGAAATAGGGTTAACACATAAAACAATAATTCACATAGAACAGGTGGAAATGATCTTTAAACTTATGAAAATATATACAACCTCACTAACAATCAAAAATGGTAAATTTTTTACCAGTGCTTTGTGACCAGCTAGAAGGGTGGGATAGTGAGGGTGGGAGGGAGGGAGACACAAGAGGGAAGAGATATGGGGATATATGTATATGTGTAACTGATTCACTTTGTTATAAAGCAGAAACTAACACACCATTGTAAAGCAATTATACTGCAATAAAAATGGTAAAAAAAAATGGTAAATTGAAATGCAATATGATTACATTTTTATGTAACAAATTTTGGCAGATATTTGAAAATATGTAACAAATATTGGCAGATATTTGAAAATAATTACGTTATCTCTTCTCTTAAAAATCTCTACGTGAAATCAGTTTTATTGAACTGTCTCTTTTCATAGTAATGTAAGTAAAACTCCAATAGAGTAGTCTCCATATTTTTTTTTTCATCTTTTTGTATTCTTTAGTGGTTTTTGGAATGTGTGCGAATACCTCCTTTCTCTTTATTTATTTATTTATTTATTTAGCAGCTGCAGCTCAAAGATAGGGATTGGCACAGGGAAAAGTTGGGTGGGTTTTGAAAATGCAAATTAATTTGGTATCAATACAGTGAGAACTGGAGACGTAGGAAGTGTCAGAAAAAGAGGAGTGGAGGGAAAAGGACTCATGACATCCTAAGGAGATTAGGCTTCACTCTGCATGGGATTCATGCGAATCATGGAAGCATGGGAATAGCATTGCCGATGGGTATTCTAAGTAAATAACTATGGAAACAATGTATTAATGGTTGAAATGGAATAATATTAGAGACAAATCCAACCACTTGGGAGGTTGCTGTCAGAACTGGGCTATTGGAAGATGATATTTCCTGCAGAAAAGCTGTAGGTGTTGGCAGAACCACAGGTGGCCATGGGTCTGGATGTCTGAAATGTAGCCAAATCCAAGATCCTTGAAGGATGAGCAGGGTACCCATTAAAGGGAAAATGAATGTCAGGGACCAGATTTTCAGTGAGCTCTCTTAGGTGCACAATGAGGAGCAATGAGGTTATTTAAGCTAGAAGGAGAATATCTCAGTGGAGGATTTGTGAAGGGGTTTGGAGGTCAAATGGGGAGCTAAGAGAATGTCCTTCTTCCCTAAGGTCTGGGGTTTATAGGCTTGAGAGAGTAAGCGTTCACCCCATACGTGGACTTTGGGGGAAGAAGTATTCTGGGGGAAAATTTTTTGTTAAAAATTAAAGTTGCAGGGATATTTAGGATCTCCAAAGCTAGTATAATAGAGGAAGGAAGACTCCAGGAAGAAGAAACCCGAAGCAAGAGATTCCAGAGGTCAGTGAAGGTTAACTTTTAAGAGAGTATGTGTGTGTGTGTGTGTGTGCAGGCATATCTGTGTGCACGTGTGTGTACATATGGGGGGGGTGTAGTGAACATGGATTGGAATAATTCTCTGATCTCAAGTTTCAAGACAGACCTTAGATTTGCTAAATTTGGGCACTGTCAAAGAGACAGGGCTCATTTTGAATGCTTCTTGGCAGAATCTCAATACGTTTTGGTGATAATTCTCCAGAGATAAGCCTAGGGTGTTAGTGTTTGGGAAAAAATTCAACTCTTATTATCTGAGGGTTTGTGATGTCTGAGTTGTATCAGGTCCTCAGCAAAACAGGTCAGAGGTGCCTGGATGGTGGGTGTAGACTCTCCCCCTGCTGGGAGTCAGGGCTCCTGGTGCTGGTGGTGCTCTGGGGGGGTGGATGAGATGCTGTGAGAGCATAGAGAAGTCACTTCCAAGTCAACAGGGGAGGTGATGCAGCTTACTTAAAGAATGGACAAGGGCTTGAAGTGAAAAGAGTTAAAGCTCAGTTGTTTTTCTTTGCATTTTATTGAGAAAATTTTTCAAAGTTTATTCTACTTTGTTATATTGTGAGAATCAAATGCCTAAGAGATTGAAATGCAAAGTAACTAGCTTTGATAGAGAAAAAGAATTTAAGAGATTTTTTTGATTCTTCTAGCCTCAGGTATAATAATGAGAAGAACGGTCAGTTCATTATCATAACTTAATGAATGGAACAGAAAAGAACAGTAAGAACTGTTGAAAGCAGGTTAGAAGAACCACGGAAGTTAAGCTTTACCTCCCCATCTCCACTGTGCCATCTAACTGTTCAGGAATGAAGGTGTAAGGAAACACCTGTGTCAATGAGACACAAAATGTGCACATCAGAGAGCAGAGTCTCTATGAAAGCACAGGAGTTGTGAACTTCGGACAATCTGCAAATAATTTGACAAAATGGAAAAATATTCAAAGACATGAGTAGGAAAACAAGGAAGGAGAGAAACAGTGGAATTGTCTGTTAAGGAAATCTTGTTTTGAAAAAAAAAGTTCAGGGAGGTATCCCCATGATGGTATAAAAACATGGTGGCCTCGTTGGTCTATTAGTTTTGGACAAACACACTGTCATTATGCAAGATGTTCATATTAGGGGAAGCTGGGTGGAGGGTACATGGTACTGTCTGTTCTATCTTTACAACTCTTCCATAAATCTTACGTTTATTTATTTCCCTAAATGTGGTAGAGAAAAGGAGAAAGTATTATTTAAAAAATTGCTGCCTAAATGCAATGGGGTAGTCTGGATTGGATCCTGGAATAGCAAAAGGACACTCATGGTAAAACTGGAATAAAGTTTAGAGTTTGGTAAGAGTTTTGTCCCATTGTTGATATCTTAATTTTGACAAATGTTCCATGGTTATGTAAGATGTTAAAATTAGGGGAAGCTGGATGAAGAATACATGAGAACTCTATGTATCATTTTAGCAACTTGTCTGAAATAAACTATTCAGGTTATTCACTATAAAATTATTCTAAAATAATAACTTTATTTTTATTAAAAAATCCAAAGCAGTAAAAATTAAATGAGGACTTCCCTAGTGGCACAGTGGTTAAGAATCCGCCTGCCGATGCAGGGGACACGGGTTCGATCCCTGGTCCAGGAAGGTCCCATATCTACGGAGCAACTAAGCCTGTGCACCACAACTACTGAGCCTGAACTCTAGAGCCTGCGAGCCACAGCTACTGAAGCCCGCGCGCCCTAGAGCCGTTGTGCCACAACTACTGAAGCCCACATGCTCTAGGGCCCACGTGCCACAACTACTGAGCCCGTGTGCTGCAACTACTAAAACCCACGTGTCTAGAACCTGTGTTCTGCAACAAGAGAAGCCACCGCAATGAGAAGCCCACGCACCACAATGAAGAGTAGCCCCTGCTCGCTGCAACTAGAGAAAGCCCACGCGCAGGAACAAAGACCCAATGCAGCCAAAAATAAATAAATAAATAAAAATTGAGTGAAATAAATATTCTATATACCGTATTTACAATTGTATTTGTAATGAAATAAATACAATTTTATTAAAAAAAAGTTCATACAGGAAAGGTATATTTGAAAGAAAAGTTACAAAAACTCTTCTGCTACAGAGAGAATTGAGGGAAAATACACATATTATAACTTGTCTGAACAAGTTTTAGTTTTAAAGCATTTGTTTCATTTTTAGATAAAGATGTGTTGTTATTACTTCAATCTGAGAGTGACCAGAGATTCTGCTGAGTGCATGGTAATTCAATGTTACCTCTCGCTGCATGGTAATTCAATGTTACCTCTCGCTGCACTAGCATGAGAATATACAGTACTTATAAACTAGACTATGACCTCATGTTTTTATTTTTAAAACTTTCCTATTATCCCAAGTAGTTTTCTGGCACTAGCCTGTTACTTCTACTTTGGGATTAAACATATCCTAAGGAGATCTGTCAGAAGCCAGTGTTTTACCTCTATAAGCTTATTCTATCTAAAAGCTCATTGTGCCCTGACCTCTAAATGATTGTTTGCAACTTCATCTTTGGGGCATGTAGAATGTGCTTTTTACGTAACTAATGCACACAATCCTCCTGAAATGGAATGGCGGTGGGAATCCATTAAAATATGCTCCTCTCTTAATACTGTACATGAACTCCACCTGCTTTAAATATTTAGTCATATAGCTATATTTTGCAATATTAATTTTTATGAGTTCATAATTAAATATCTTATTAACGGCAACAGCATAAGAGAAGAAGCCCATGTCCACAATTTCAGAAGAGATGGGTGTTCTTGGAGGAGATGAAAAGATACAATTCTGAGCATGTGCAGCTACATTGAGGATATGATTTCAAAGAGTGATTCTATGTGGAATTAATTTTATCAATGCTGTAGTTACGGGAAACATCATATTTTACTTCTGTACTGTTGACTATGAGAACTGGGTACCCCAAAAGTCCTTCAAATTGTTTACTAAAGATTAGAAGCATATACGAGAATAGTATCAGATTTATTGGGCAACGAAATGCAAAAAGTTGTGTACTCTAAACAATTCAAAATTTATTTCATCCATGGGAATATTTAGTTTATTGCGAATTTTCCATTAAGCTAGTCTAGACTGAACTTTGTGTTATGGCCTAGTCAAAATCTAGGCAAGGCACAGATGAATTAGTAAGACTATATAAGCATGTTGTTGAAAATCAAATAATGTGTTGCAGTTTTCTTCAGTGATGTTCTGAAGAAGGAAATAACTTCCTTATTGGACACCAAAGAATGTACAAAGTTCAGAATCAGTCTTGAGGTTCCACGTTGAAACAGAATAACAGTTTATCTCAAAGAGAGTGAAGTTATTGTTTAGTGAATAGTTACTCTACCATGAGGAACAGTGTACACCATTTCTCTCATAACTTGACATTTCCAGAAAATTCTCTATGTAACATCTATGGATGGCTCAGTATTATGTCAGAGACCACTTAGCCTCTCTCCCCTTTTATAGGCAAATAATTGTGTCTATAACAATTAATATACAAAGAGGACACTTTTATAGAGCATTTACTATTTTACAGTAAATTTTCTGATATTAAATATTTTAATTCATTCAGTCCTTAAAATGACCCTATGAAGCAGGTATTGTTATTAGTTTCATTGTGTAAATGAGGAAAAGAAAACACCAAGAGGTTAGTCATTTTCCAAGTTTGCAAGCTTGGAGAGGCCCTGGGCCAGAATACAAACACAGACAGGTGGGGTCCTAGGCTGGAGTTCATACCCCTGCAATATGCTGCCTCTCTGCACATCACTGCCTGCGCCCAGAAATGTAGAATGACTTGCCCAAGGTCAAATAGCTGTTTTAAAGATAAGCGAAGACAGGCAAAGTTACTCTCTATGCCCCACACCTGTTTCTATTGTGTCTAAGCTCAGCTAAATAATTCCCACCCCGAATTCTGAAAGCCCTACGAGTAATAAATAATCGAACATTTCTCAACCCAGTTTCCAATGTTTATTTGTATACTCATTGGACTTGTTGTCCATAATTTTCTGCTTATATTATTTCTTTTGAGACCCAATGCAGCCAATGCAGTTCTATTTCCTCACGTGACATTGGCTTATCCCCAAGGATATTGGAGCCATACAGAAAGGAATTCTATCTTAACTTCTCACATGAATCCCCTGTACCTGCTCCTTCTCACTTTATCATCCCTTTTTGTGGCTTTATAGATGGAGCTTTGGCAGTTTTTCTGTGTCCTGTGGGTCAAATTATTATTTTGAAAAGATTTCCAAAGTATCTTTTAAGAAAAGACAACATTTTATAAGTCCCATATCTATTCAAAAAATCCACTTCCACTTTAATCACTCCCTATAATAATTTTAATGACCATACATCAGCCAAGCTACAGGAGAGTTATTAAAACAGTGCCATGAATAATCCCCAAAGTCCTTTCTACTTCCTGAGAGCTAGTGATGGCAGCAGATAATAATAATTGAACACCTCTCCCAGTATTAGCTGGCTCACTAAGAAGCCTTCCCGTTTGGCATGCAATCACTTCTTCAATCACACTTGGGAGAAAACCACACAGAGCTGGCTCAGTGTCGCCCCATCTCATTATACTTTGAAAATGGCAGTAGGTCAAATTTGTAAGGAAGATAACAGGTGAGTAATTCTCACTGTGTTGTCAATCCTACTGAATAAATAACCGTTCGAGTTTGAGGTCATGATTAAGTGAAATCAAACCTAATAGATGCCATCCTACTTCCACTGGAGTGTTTTAATTTCTGCATCTAAAAATAGTAGATTTATCAGTGACATGATTGTTCTTCAGGTTTTTACATGAAAATCTAAGCAACGCAAGCCGTAGATTTTCTTCAGATTAATTTCTGTTCAACAACACCTTCTGTAATGTAAAAGGATTATATAACTCATACAACCTTGGTTAAGATTTCTGCCTTTTGTTTGAAAACTAACTTTTATCTCTTGAGAATTCAGATTATTTTCAAGCAATGATGTAAAATGGGATAGTGGATTTAATGTAATTACAATGGAAAAAAAAGGAAAATGGAAAGACAGTAACACACGGAGAATGCAGCATCAATGAAGCTTCCGGATTTGTGCATCATTTGTGCATCATTCTGGGATGCTCAAATGATGTATCCTATTAAAAAGTTTGGACACAGCGTTCTTAATTTTTTTCATAGTAGAGACTTTTGCTACCCAAGTCCCATGAAAAAGATGTGCTGAGTGAACCCTGGGCTGAGAAAGTCCTGGAGCTGACTCTTCTCTCCTGCTCCACTTCTAGTGTCGAATTACTTTGAGCAAATTACTTTGGGCAAAGAGCATGCAGCAGATACTGTGGGAGCTCAGCTCAGATCCTCCAGGCCCTGCTTTGCTACTTGTGGACACCATCCATCCTCTGTGTGCTGCGGCTTCTGGTAGAACATCACCTGCTCCCCTGGAGCTGCTTTGTCTGCAGAGCACAGGGAGTGTCTGCAAGCTCATCTCCCTGGGGCAGCCTGCAGCCAGTGGCTGGGTAGAACCATGAAAGCCCAGATCTTTTACCTTCATTGAGATACCTTCTGAGACATAGTTTATATCCAGAGTATCCTGCAAGATCAGACAAAAGCCATTCTCTCTGGGGACTTTGTCTCAGATTGCACGTGAGCCTGGATTCCTTCCCTCTTCTGCCCTTCTTCTCTACTCTCGTCCTGGTTTCTCCTGGATCTCTGCTCCAGAGAACCTGGCCCACAACACAGATTAATTCCTTAGTATTGCAATTCCCTCTGTCAGGGCCATGACTAGAGCAATGCTTCCTTTAGGATTCCCTCACCCCTGAAAGTAACGATTGCTGTTTAAAATATGGTCCTCCGGAAGAATCAGGCACACAAAGGCTAGTATCGAAATTGGGGAAGGATTCCCAGGGACTCATATTGTTGAGCTACAAATGAACCTAGGAATCATCTGTCCCAACTCTCCCAACTTGGGAGCAAGGCTGCTGACGTCCAGACCGTGACTTGCCCAAGACATGGCACAATCTTGAGACTCGGACCTCAATCTTCTCAATCTACTTTTTCTCCCTCTAGTCCACATTGCTCCCTGAACAAGCAGTATATCACGTTCTTATAGCCCAAAACGCACAGTCACAAGGGTAGTTTCAGATGAGAATCTTCTGTGCTGAAATTTGTATTTCATTACAGGGCTGAGTGGAGAAATGCAGAGTGTTTCAGCTTTGCTGGACAAACTCAGGCACTAGGGGAGCCTGGAAGCCAGTAAGGTGGAGATGAAAAGTAACTTCCGATCTCTATTACAACTGAGTTGGATGCTCTGTTTTATTAGGGTCACTAGCATTGTTCACTAGCTGTGTGGTTTACTCTTAATACAAAGGATAGGACTTCCCTGGTGGCGCAGTGGTTAAGAATCCACCTGCCAATGCAGGGGACATGGATTCGATCTCTGGTCTGGGAAGATCACGCATACCGCGGAACAACTAAGCCCGTGCGCTACAACTACTGTGCCTGTGCTCTAGAGCCCACGAGCCACAACTACTGAGCCCGTGAGCCACAACTACTGAAGCCCATGCACCTGGAGCCTGTGCTCCGCAACAAGAGAAGCCACCGCAGTGAGAAGCCTGCGCACCAAAATGAAGAGTAGCCCCTGCTCGCCACAACTAGAGAAAGCCTGTGTGCAGCAACAAAGACCCAAGGCAGCCGAAAATAAAAAAAATAAATAAATTTTTTAAAAGGCTATATGTGTACATATACAAATATATTATGTATTATAAATTTATATATATTTATTAAATTCTGAAAACCATAAGTTATTTATTAACACCAAAATAAAAATATGTATGTATAAATATACATAAAATATAAAATATATAAATATATATAATTGATTTTATTTTAGTGCTGAGAAGTAACCTCTGATTTTCAGAATTTAGTAAATTTCTTATATTGTAGCAAATTATTTAAATGTCTACTTTAGACAAGGGAACATCCCAGTTTTCATTTTTTGTGTTCATTCGTGCGGCAGTGATTCAGGGCAGGGTTGGCACATTAGTTTTCTTCCACCAGACAAGTTTTGAAGACTTGCTCATCCCTACTTGCCCCTTGCTCCCCGTACATTAACCTCGGTAGGTAAGCCTCATTTTAGAAAGACTTGTGATTATAAAACCATGATTCAATAGCTAAGTGGTAATTTCTTTTAATGCAATTGGTAGACTAAAATCTTGACCCAGAATGATTTTCCCAGTTGGCATTCACTCTGCACATGGTCCCCAGGACAGCACAGATTCAGCTATTGCAGAAACAATATACTTTCCTCATCACAGTTAAACCATGTCTCATTTATTGCCAGTTGATTGATGAAATAACCCTAATGATGCTCCATCGCTTTTATATTTCTGCCAGTTTCCTGAAATTCAGTTGAAATTGGTGTGAGCCCTTCTACTGGAAGTGGTAGCTGTTTATTAGATATAGACAATGCCTATGGAAAGTCACATAAATCAGTCTTTTGATGCACATTTTTTATTCTTACTGTTAAAGGCATCTTGATACAAGGGCATAAAGGTTCAAAGAGAATAGTGGAATCAGATTTCTAACTCTCACAGGGACATTTGGCTCTGTATAATCTACATATGATCAAGGTTACCTAATTGTTTAGAGGCAGATTAAGGATATGACTCACAGAAGCGATCTTATAGGCATCATATTTTTTCTCAAGCAGTTTACAGTCCTCTGTGGAAGATATTTCAAGAATGCTATCTGATGGTGGTCTGAGCTCAGTTTATGGAGACTTTTTCCAATGTGTCGTAGATAATATGTACTACGAAAGGTTACTTAAAACAAGAATTCTTTCATTCTTCATTTGTACAAGTTATACTTGTAAATTTTGCTTCCCTATATAAAAGCAAAGATTGAAAAAATATATAGCCAGACAATGGAATATTATTCAGCACTAAAAAGAAATGAGCCATCAAACCATGAAAAGACATGAAGGAAGCTTAAATGCATATTACTAAGTAAAAGAAGCCAATCTGAAAAGGCTATGTCATGTAAGATTCCAACTTTATGACACTCTGGAAAAGGCAGAATTATGGAAACAGTAAAAAGATCAGTGGTTGCCAGGGGCTAGGAGTAGGGAGGGATGAATAGGTACAACATAAGGGATTTTTAGGGCAGTGAAACTACTCTGTATGATAATATAATGGTGGATACATGTCATTATACATTTGTGCAAACCCATAGAATGTACAACACCAAGAGTGAACCCTGATGTAAACCATAGACTCCAGTGATAACGATGAGTCAATGTAAGTTCATCAATTGTAACAAATGTAACTTAGAAAAAATCATGGCACATAGCATACACTCCATAAATATCTTTTGAATAGATGAATGCTCAAGACATATTTGCTGAATGAATGAGTGAGCATAACGAAGGAGCGAAGTGCTTCGTTCAGTTTTCTCCAGTGACTGTTCTTTAAGGACCATGGTTTCTCATTCTGCACATCTCACATCTCAACTACACATTGACCTCATTGGCTGAGCTAGTCATGTGGATCTGCTGTGATCTGTTATTACCTCCGGTTACCTTTCCCCCTCTGACATGGATAGTAATACCTCCCAGATCACCATATTGTTCACCTTAGGCAGAAAGCACCCCCATCTAATGAAACAGGTAGTCAAGTTGCTTCTTTGGTAGAATAAGAGGTTCAAGGGTATTTGCAAGCACAAGGTGCTCTTCTTTGCTGTAAAAAGAAACAGAAAAATTAAAGTTCCTCCCCCTCTCCAAGGGTCTTAGCTCCATGGGTGAAACACACTGCGTGTATAGAAAGCCTTGCAAACATTTTGCCCATGATCACAGAGCGCATGGCTGTGATGGTTTTTGTTGGCATTTCTGAACTGAGATGCAGTTTGACATTAGCGGCCAAGGAACTACGTGGTCCATCATAGTGTATATGCTCGTCCACCAAAATGAAGAGGTACATAAAGCCTTCCAGTTGGCATTTGAAGGGAAAGTAGTCCAATGGCTAGAGCACAATCCAGAAATAAGAGGTTCTGGCTTTAGTTCCTGATTCCCCAGCAGTTCATCCCAATATCAGTTTTGGATTCAGTGAGACCAGGTTGACTCCACAGACTTGGGTGCATGAATCCTAGTTGTTCTACTTTCTTCTTACATGCATGTCCACAGACACATTTCTTAATGCCCCCAAGCCTCAGTTTCTTCATCTGTTAAATAGGGACATATTGTTCATAGTACCCCATTTCAAAGTACCAAATTATTTTTCAGTTATCTATTGCAACACACAGGCCTTCTCACATCTTGATGGCTTAAAATGGTCGTTTACTGTTACCACACATGGTTCCTTGGGTTGACTGGGCTCAGCTGGGTGGCTTTTATCTGGGGTTCTCATGGTTGCAGTCAGACAGTCGCTGGGGCAGGAGGACTCTGAAGGCTTAACTGGTCATACATCCAAGACAGTTGGATGTGCTCCTCTCTGGCAAGTGATCTGACTTGTCAGCCAAAGGTCAGCTTCTCAGGATGGCCTGACCTTCTCACTTGGTGACCCCTGGCTTCCAGAGTGATCCTAAGACCAAGCTTTCTAGGAGGCAGAAGGCAGAAGATTCCAGGCAAGTTAAGGGTGGAGTTGCTTCTACTGTGTTCTCACCATCAGATCAGGTCAGGACTCACCCAGATGAAAGGAGATAAAGAAATGAACTCCTCCTCTTGATGGAGTATGGAAAGAGCATTTTGACTGGGAAAATCATGTCTTTGTTTTTGGAAAATATAGTCTGTCATGGGGGAAATGCCAAAGGGTTGTTGGGAGGATTTTGTAACCAGCACCAGGGCTTAGTGAGTGCTCAGTAGTTATTGGCTGTGACTATTGTTACTGCCTGCTTTTGCCCCTTCTTGGAACTGAGAATAAATGCATACTATGTTGTAATGTATAGTGTTTTCATTGCTCTGGGAGCCTAGAAGAAAGGCAGCAACTGGCTGTGCTAGATACCTTCACCCACCCTCTGGACAACATTTCCAGAGCAGAGCCCTTTGCCTCTAAACCCAACTCACATAGGCTTTTTGTAAATTCAGATAATATTTGTTGAGCAATGAATAAAGGAATCATAAAGCTGACATTCTAGTTGGAGAAACAGATTGTACATACATAAACATGGATAATCTCTGGTAATGAAAATTGCTATGAAAAAAATACAAAAAAGAATTGGAAATTGAGCCACTTGGTGTTCAATGCAGACCTATCTGAGAATGCAGCCTTTGAGGTCAGATCAAGGTGACCTGATGCCAAGAAAAAAAGCCAAGTGTGAGAGCTGAGGAGAAATTCCAGGTGTGAGATCTCGGAAGAGACTCCAGAAGGGGAGACAATAGCCAGTTAAAAAGGATCTAAGACAGAATGGCCTCAGAAACAAAGACGTTCACTGTGGTGTGGAAACCACAGAATATCCTCCAATAGGGGACAAAAATAAATGTCCATTCATACAATGGAATGCTCTGCAGTTACCAAAAAAGAACAAGGAAGATGTGCCTACATAGAAAAACTCAAAAAGTCGTAATAGTGTATTTTGGATGAAGGAATCAAGTAAAAAAATCACAAAGGATTAATATACAAAATATACAGACAGCTCATGCAGCTCAATATCAAAAAAACAAACAACCCAACCAAAAAAATGGGCGGAAGACCTAAATAGTCATTTCTCCAAAGAAGACATACAGATGGCCAAAAAACATATGAAAAGATGCTCAACATCACTAATTATTAGAGAAATGCAAATCAAAACTACAATGAGATATCACCTCACACTGGTCAGGATGACCATCATCACAAAATCTACAAACAATAAATGCTGGTTGTGGAGAAAAGGGAACCCTCTTGCACTGTTGGTGGGAATGTAAACTGATACAGCCACTACAGAGAACAGTATGGAGGTTCCTTAAAAAACTAAAAATAGAACTTCGATGTGACCCAGCAATCCCACTACTGGGCATATCCCCAGAAAAAACCATAATTCAAAAAGAATGCACCCCAGTGTTCATTGCAGCACTATTTACAATAGCCAGGACATGGAAACAACTTAAATGTCCATCAACAGAGGAATGGATAAAGAAGATTTGGTACATATATATACAACAGAATATTACTCAGCCATAAAAATGAACGTAATTGGGTCATTTGTAGAGACGTGGATGGACCTAGAGACTCTCATACAGAGTGAAGTAAGAAAGAGAAAAACAAATATTGTATGTTAATGCATATATGTGGAATCTGAAAAAATTGGTAAAGATGATCTTATTTACAAAGCAGAAACAGAGATGCAGACGTAGAGAACAAACATGGATACCAAGGGGAAAGGGGGGTGGGATGAATTGGGAGATTGGGATTGACATATATACACTATTAATACTATGTATAAAATAGATAACTAATGAGAACCTACTAGCACAGGGAACTCTACTCAATGCTCTGTGGTGACCTAAATGGGAAGGAAATACAAAAAAAGAGGGTATATATGTATATGGATAGCTGATTCACTTTGCTGTACAGTAGAAACTAACACAACATTGTAAAGCAACTATACTCCAATAAAAAATAATTGTAAAAATAATTGTAAAAAGAGTCAAATAAAAGTAAAGTATTGAGACTTCCCTGGTGGCGCAGCGGTTAAGGATCCACCTGCCAATGCAGGGGACTCGGGTTTGAGCCCTGGTCCTGGGAGATCCCACATGCCGCGAAGCAGCTAAGCCTGTGCGCCACAACTACTGAGCCTGCGCTCTAGAGCCCACGATCCACAACTACTGAGCCTGCGTGCCACAACTCCTGAAGCCCGAGCACCTAGAGCCCGTGCTCCGCAACAAGAGAAGCCACCGCAATGAGAAGCCTGTGCACCGCAACGAAGAGTAGGCCCTGCTCGCCGCAACTAGAGAAAGCCCAAGCGCAGCAACGAAGACCCAACGCAGCCAAAAATAAATAAATAAAATAAATAAATTTATTTTAAAAATGGGCCAAATGTCTAATAATGCTAACCATCAAATTTTCCACCCAGGGATTGAATAAAGTAATTAGGAGCTGGTTAGAGACATTTCAGAGGGAAAAGTAGTACAGCTGAGAAAAAGTGAAGTGGGGTGGTAATTCCAAACTATGTTAACCACAAATTGATTTTGGCATTTCTGAATTAATTAAGATTAAAATACACAAGAATAGGAGGAATGGAAGTTAAGATGCCTGTTTCATTCATGATAAAAAATCATACTTTGCCCCCTTGAGATTGTAGCTTGTAAGATTCATACACATTTAAAAATCGTTGCACATATCTATAATTATTGTATTATAACACATTCTTAGAAGAACTTAAGGTTCAAAGTGTCAGATGGAGAGGATTTATATTTAAACATGAACCAGTGTCTTGGCAACAACACAATTGAGATGCTTTGGGAGTAAGATGTATGGTGTGTTTAAAACACGTAAAAATGCTTCAAACAGTCACCAAATTATTTGTTTTTGTGGTTGTTTGTCGTTGTAATTGTTGTGTCATCCCATTTGAGTGCTTGTCTTTATGGAGAGAAAAGAAGTAGAAGCACAGTGGTTCTTCAGGAGATGGACACCTAAGATTGAGTAGGTGGTGACAGCCTGGAAGAGGGTGGGCGTGAGGACCAAGAAAAGATCTCTGTGGACTCCAGGAAGTAAGAAAGATGCGTGGGGGAGATAGGCAGGGTCTGAGAGGGGATGCTTTTTCTACGACACTGAGTGAAATACACTCAGATACAGAAGTGTTTTCATGTTTTTTAAGCTTGTTTTTGTACACATGGAAGAGCCTGTTTCTCCCTGTCTGTGTGACTGTATGTGTGTGTGCACACATGTATGCATCATATTAATTCCACTTTACACACATGGAGAGTCCTTGTTATAGAGTTTATATTCTTACTGCTTATTTTTTTTTATTGTCCACCAGAGACTAGATTTCTCTTGTTGATTTTTAAGCCTGTCCTCAAACCAGTGATTTGGCAAATAATAGGCAGCCATTAAATATTATAAATAAATAAATGACTGAATAATTAATTAATTAGTTAATGCAATTAATATGTCTTTATTTGTGCTTCTCCTGGATGTGATTAGGTGTACAAAGCACCCAACAATTATATTGAAAACAAGTTATTTTCAAAATTAGATAGAATCATGGAGGTGGTTTTTGTTGTGTGTTTTGTTTGCTCTCTCAAAAAATATTACCTTTTACAATATATATTACATTTTGATAGTCAAAAGTGGTTGTATTTCATTTATTATGTTATTAATCTAGTTAATATCAGTCATTATATGTATTAACGTGTTTTATGTTTTTGTGGTCCAAGTGACCATATGTCATTTGATTACTTGTATATTAGTAAATTAAATTTTAGAAGAAAAAAGATTGAGTGACTTGCTAATGATGCAGTTCAGACGTCATTTTTTCGGATATTTCTAAGTATGTGTTTATACTAAAATCAAACCGGGTTTGACATACTCACTTCCTCAAGTTTCTTCTCACATAAGGGAACTGAATTCAACAATCAGTTTATCGGTTTATTAAGCCATGATATGGGGAGGTATCAGGTTCAACTTCTCAGTAATGCTTCAGTGCTCCCTGGTGCTCTCAGCCTTTTTGTAAATATGAATGCAGAGTCAAAGAGAAGTAAGCCTGCAGTGGAATTTGCTCTCTAGAAAGCAGTTCAATATCCCACCACTTACCCAACAGTGAGAAAAATATCTGAACTATGTAGAAATCATTTTGATAGGCCCCTCCTCTTTCCTTCCCTCAGTGTGCTTCTAAATATTCTCTTTCTCTTTAAACATTTTCATCTTTTTGCCATATGCCCTGTAATGCTTACTGTAGATTGTGGTTTAAAAGCATCAGCAGGATTTTTCTGGCAGATATATAACAGGTGGAGCTATTCTTATAATCTGAAAATAAATTGGACTAAGCCTATTGGGTCATATTTCTTTTAATCTTAGCCCCAGTGGATGAGATTAAAAGAAGCAGATTTGTTTATCACAAGCAGAGGACAGTTGCTATTACTGCTCATTTTAACTGGATTGGTCATTGCGCTCTTACAAGTCAGAAGGATACATTAATCCATAAATACTCCCCTCTCCACAGCCCTATTTTAAGCCTAGAAAGTCTGTGTAATTGTGAATTTTTTTTTCCATTTCGAATAACAAGGTCATTAATAAAAATGAGCATGATCCTTCAGTGCAGGAGGGTGATTGACATATCAAATGTGAGAGGCTCTCTTGTTAGCTATTGTCCATCTTCCTGGCAAAGTCACGCACTCCTTCTCAGGTCAGATATTTTGGAGTACTGCTCAACTGACACATCTGTGATGAATTGTTTGTAACATTGAAGTTTTTAATGTTGGAGTAAACCCATCTAATTCTTTGTATAAACATTTCCATGTATGGAATTGAAACAGTGATGCTGATAAAATACTGAAGTATTTTATTGTGAGGAGCCAATGCACACAGAATTACCTTTTCCCTGAAGTCATGGTTGAATTTGTTTGGAGCTAAAAGTTGGGCAGTGCTATTATGAGTGCATTTATACCTGCTCGTATTTAGATGGAATCTATAAAACTAAGTGGTCATCTGATTGGGGTAAGGTACACAAAGTAAAGTGTACCTCAGGTTAACTGACATTATTTTGAATGGCCATGTCGGGACAGAAAGATGCCCTTTGAGGATGATCACCTATGAAAACTGCTTGCAGTGGGAAATAGACCCGCTCTGTGATGGAAGATCCAGTGTCTGTGCTGTCTAAATTCTTGAGTGTGAGAGACCCCTTAATGCTTTAAAGTGTACTCTCTGCCCAGAAAACTCACATTTCTACTATCATTTCTACTTTGTGATAAAAGTTTGATATCTAACAAGGGTTTGCTGGGCTGGACAGAGTAACCCATTAAACTATTTGTCAAGAAAAAATGGAAATAAAGAGGAGACATGGGTTCTTGTTCTACTATTTGGGATTAACTAGATGTTCATGGGCTTCACTTAATAGTCCTCAGTGTACTCGTCCACAAAAGGAGAAGCTTGTTCATTGTGGCAGACGGACTTTCAGATGGTCCTGATGAGCCCCTCCCTGATAGTCATGCCCTGGGGAACAGCCTCCCCTTAGTGAGACTTGACTTGCTTCCAGCCAATAGAATGTGTTAGAGGTGATGGGCTGTCACTGCCATGAGTGGTTACATCAGATTCCAACTTCCCAGTTTCTAGCAAGTCTCTCTATTGCCTCCTCAGCTTACATCCTTTGATAGAGTAACCAGTCATGTTGGAAAGGTCCACATGGTAAAGAATCACTGGATGGCCTCTGGTCATGAGCCAGCTGGGGACTGAGACCCTCAGTCCAACAGTCTGCGAGGAACTGAATCCTGCCAACAACTGGAGTGCTGTAAACAGAACCATCCTGCTCAAGCCTTTGGATGAGACCTGGTCCCAGTCAGTACTATTGCAGCTGATGAGAGACCTTGGAGCAAAGGGCCCAGCTCAGCCACGCCTGGATTTCTGACCCACAGAAGCTTATATAATAAATGTGTGCTGTTTTAAGCCACAAGTTTGTGGTAATTTATTACACAGCAATAGAGAACCAGTAGAATTATTTTATATTTATAAGCTATTTCAGCCTTTTCACTTTTAACAGTTCTTTATTTCTAAGGCAGAAGATCAAGAAACACAGAGTCTGGAGCCACAGAACTTGGGATTGAATCTCAACTCCCCCACTTGCTAGTTAGTCAGCCTCGGGCTTGTTACTCAATCTGTTTTTTGTCTTACTTTCCTCACCTTTGTAATGGTATAATATTTACCTTAGAGCATTCCTGTGGGGATACATGAGTTAATGCATGTAAAATGCTTAGAACAGTGGTTGGCACAGTGAAATATTAACAGGAATGACCTGTAATCACTAGTATGCCTCAAGATACGGGGAAACCCTTCCTTAGGGTATTAGACACAGATGAAGGAGGAGGCGCACTGGGAGAAGAGACTGGGGTGGGAGGCGGGGGCCACATTCTCTCACCTGCGGAAGCAGGTGGCTTTCTGAGTTGCCTGTGCCTTTTGCCAGGGGATATTTACATGCAAAGATAGCTTTGGGTGCTGTGAGGAAATGCCCACTCTTAATGCTGCAGATATTGATAGTTGGGAAATGCCCAGTTTCGCAGCTCCTGGATTCTACCTGGTGAAGAAACATCTCAACGCTGCCTGGGATTGCGGTGGTCATCAGGGATCTTGGTGGAAGTTGTTTTTGCTGACACCAAAGAGATTCCACAAGAACAGGGAAGGTCACAGTGCAGCCTTCAAATATGTGACAGGTGCCTCTTATGGCATTGAGGGAATGAGTAAAAGTAGGGATCCTCACACTTGTCTGTGATTTTAAAACCATACCACAGTGGCCAGTTTCCTGCCCGCCTCTTTTTTGATGAGTGGTCAATCTGCCCACAAATGCAAGGACACAATAACAGTAGTTTTAGTTTTTGCATTTGCTTAGAAATAGATGATCTCATTTTATACCGACAGTATCCTTCTGTGGCAGATGGCCACTTTACCCTGCCTTTATTATCTTAACTTTAGTGACATGGTGATAGGTTCTGAGAGATCAACCACAGGAGGTGTAACTATTATGGTATGTAGAGAAGTTGGAGACTCAAACCATTACAAAATTAACATTCTTCTTTTTAAAAAACACATTAATTTTTGTTTACCATCTGTAGATAGCAGAGGCTTAGAGATTTAAAACCTCGATATAAGTCCCACCTTTACCATTTACTAGCTAGACAACCCAGGGAAAATTACTTAATAAATAAGGACTCTGTGTTCTCATCCATGAAGTAGTGACTAAAATACCTATTTTATTGAATGTTTAGGAGAATAACATGGAAATAACGTATTTCACAGCTTTGAAAATTGTACCCAGTTTTACACGTACACATTTTAAACATTTAAATGTTTTTTAAAATGTTAAAAATGATAGTTTTTAACTTAATATAGTTTTAAAAATTGAATTTTACTACAAATATAAGCTGTTTCGTGCCAACATCATCTTTGTCTTTTCTACATTGTGCACTGATCTTTAGGGTAAAATTCTTTGAAGAGTTTTGGTACTTGCCTCCAGATTTCTAAGGATCTGCTTGTATTGTCTTGTACTGATGTATCCATCTTAGCCATTAGATCAATAGATATTGAATCCATGCTATGGAAGATTTATGATCTCACAACCTCTCCTACCCCATAAACATACACACTTTAATTCTTCTTTTCCCATATTCTTAAATTAGTTCTGTCTCAAGTTTAGGTGAAATAATTTTTGTATTTACGATAGTTTGACCATGCAAATGTCAAAAATAGTCATTCCATGTGATGTATTGGTTATTTTTTCAGGCATATATTGACTGCTTTATTTTGGGTTTTTTTGTCTCATGTTTTATGTACTTATCACAGTTTTCAAAATTTTAGATGAATAAATTTACGGAAATGGATTTTCAGTAAGATGAGAACGTTGGTAATCTGTGAGTCTCTTGTCTTGGAGATGCCCTCAAGCAGCATCGGTTGCTCCCTTGTCCTGCCGCATAGAACACCCCTCATCTTGGGAGCTTTTCACTGTCTCGTGTGGTATCCAGCACTGGCAGGATCCAGTGTCCTCCTTCTTACTGATTTACTCCCCCGATTTGTGATCCACATTTGCTTCCTAAGGAAAAATAAATGGGGCATAATTGATACCTTGTATGTATGAGAAACATCTTTCTTCAACGTAATCCCGTTTACTCATTTATGAAACACTGATGGAGCACTTATTTTATGCCAGGCCCTGATCAGATTACAAATACTAACTTCATAGTCTGTTTCTAGTTTGTTGAGTATAAGAGTCTAGCTTGAGAGTAACGTGTCCTCCAAATTTTGAAGGCATTTCTGCATTTTCCTTCTACACTGAACTCTTGGTAAGAAGTTGGATGTCATTCTTATTAAATTATTTTGCATGGGAGCATGTGAACTTTTTTTTTTCTTTCTCTCTCTGCTACCTTCATTCCTAGTGTTTGGATTTAATGATAATGTCCTCCATGTAAGTAATTTTAAATTCGTTCGTCTCAATAAATTTAATCTTAAAATCCATATATTCCCTCTTAAAATTATTATTCCCTCATTTTGGTCATGTCTCCCATGTCTGTCTTGTCTCTGTTTTTTCATTCTTCAACTATTATTGGTTAGATTTTCCAGAGTAATCGAATAGATCTTTAAAAAAATAGTTTTAACAATGACTTGCTATTTCATTAATGTTTTGTTTTATGTTGGGAAGTTTCCCTTAACTTTGCCTTCCAAATCTTCTATTTATTTCTTTAAATTCCTGCCAACACATTTTTAACCTCCAAGAGCTTTTGTTTGTTCTCCAAATGTTCTTTACCATAGAATCCTGCTTTAGTTCTCAGAATATCATAGGTTTGTGAAATGTTCTTCTGCAGTCTACACTAACTTTTTACCCTGAGTTTTGTAATTTTCTTTTATTTATTTGGATCTCTGTCTTTCTGGTCGGAAACCTTCCTACACTGTCTGGTGATCCTTAACTGTTCATCTATACTAATAAGAGAAATGTGAAATTAGACAACAAAGTGCATTCTGGTTAATAGTTGAAATGTGTGCATTTCCTACTTTAGAATTTTAGAAGTTTCTTTGGAGGCTAGAAATCCACACACTTTAAGAACACCGATTTTGTTGTCTGTTTAAGAATGAGGTGTACTTCATTGCCTTGGGTTTTGATTGAATGCATTGTGGGCAGGTAAATTGTGAGGATGTCTCCACACAGCTTCAATACATTTGGCTAAAAATAGAAATCAACCATTCAGTTAGCTGTCACTTTACCCATCAGCATCAAATAATTATTTTTTAATGAAATATGTTTGTTTTAAGGAAATAATAACAAAAGCATACTTCTGGAAATTGATTTTCTAGCCTATTCAAATGGAAAAGGGAAGTGTGAGCAAATACAGGAAGAAGTATATGCTGCATATTCATAAATATTTAATTTTCAGCAAGTGCTGGGTTTTAAGTGCATGCCCAAACATTGGGCACACTACAGTTATTAAAGTATTTCATTTTCACAGAGCCTTACATAATATTCTAGTTTTACAGATGAGAAAATATGCTTATGGAAGATAAATAATTTTTGAGAATTCGTACATCCAGTTAAGTAGGAAAATAAAGATTTGAACACAAGTCTTTAAATTAATCTTTTAGGTCATCTGCCTCTCTACAGAAAACTCAATATAATTATTTATGATTCCAAATGTGCTTCAAACACTTTCCAAACCCTCATGGTCATCATTAGGAGCATAAACTATTATCATCGTCATAATTATTATTTTATTATTAACCAATTACTAATAAATACTGTAAAATTAAATTTAGTTTATAAAGAAGGGAGATTTCATAAATTATATTTTCTTAAAGTAAAATATTTATCTTTTTAGGAGACACTTTACCAAATATCCAATTTATGATTCTATTCTTAGAGTAAATACTTATTTTCAATGTTTTTTCTTATCTAAAATTGTAATTCATTTTGGGGATTGCTATCCAGCAGATAGTTACAGAAGAATGAAGTCAGAAACTTATAGGCTGGAAATATCAAGTCAGTTGATTTTTTTATACCTATTTTAGTTTCCATTTTAAAAAAGCATTCTATTTTTATTATCAGTCAATGATTCCAACCAGTAAGCTATTCTCAAATGAGGGTTAGCTGTGTTTGGAGAAGCAGAGGTCAAAATCAAATTTGGAGTTGCTATCAGTCAACTGATGGTGAGTACCTTTTCTGAGACTGACAGTGTTTCCAATGTGTTTACTGGTAATTTTTAATGTACTGAAAAAAATAAGGAGTCTTACTAATGTTCCCCTGGTTATTTTAATAATAATACATTCATAGAAATGCTTCTTTTTAATAAAAAAATCTATGAAAATTTTTTTGCATTTGCCATCTCATGTTTTCAACAGAGATCCATGGAAATAACCCTGAGAATTCTGATTACCTCAGTTGTACTCAAGTCTCTGCTTTGTCCCTCACCAGCCGTAGAAGCTGGAGAACTTGATCAAAATGTCTGAGTCTAGTTTTTTAAGTAATACATCATGAAATTGTTATAGAAATAAAACAAGACATATTTAAATGATAATCCAATCAGTGAAATTGCTATTTTTCTCAGTAATATTACAGTAGAAAATGTGGACAAGAGAGGCTCTAGAGCTCTCGAGAGGCCATTCATGGTAGAGATGTGTTCTCCAAAACTAATGTAGAAACACTGTAGTGTAGAAGCAGTTATTAAGCAAATTCGGGCGAGGAAAAAATTGTAAAATGATTTTTCATATTTTCCTAGTGCTTTTGAAAACATAGCCTGTTTCACATATGTTGCTGTATACTCGTCACAAAACCCTTCATAAGATTATGGAAAGCTTATTTCTCATGTTTTCCTCCTGGATTTTACAGTCAGGAGGATCTGGGGGTTGAGTATCTTGCAGTGCGTATGTGAATTAAATGTAATCAGGAGTTAAGCACAATCTTCACGAAACACACATCAGGGCAGTGTGGAAAATGGGTGGGGTGATCCCTTTTTACCTCCATGGTGTACAGACTCCTGCTAAAATATTTGTGGCCTAGCAACCTGAAAAGAATGAGGAAAACTTGACATAATTCTAAGATGTTGAAAAGATAAGGAATTCGTGTGTTTGGGGAAAGGCTGGATAACAATATTTACAATATCTGTGAGAGACAGTAATGGCATTTCCTACACTTTACATGGAAGGAAACTTGGAACAAAACCAACTGCCTACCTGAAACATGTTTGAGTGATGTTTACCCAGAGTTCACACATGTATCCATGAAAACAGAATAAGGAATATTGAAGATGAAAACCCAAAGTTATTGTTTCCTAATATAAAATTCATTCCAGATTTCAGCTGCCATCTCTAAAGGAGGAGAATTCTACATCTTGAAGGAGAAACAAACAAAATACACTAATAGAGGACTCCACCAAAACTGTATCACAGAGATTTAGATTAACAATGAAGGATCACTAGAAAAAATTATCAAAATATAGAAAGTCATCTGCTGTAATACTGGAGTACAAATGAAATATTATCATTCTGTGCTATCATATAACAATTATGTTTTACTTTCATATCTTAAAAAGAGTTCATTTAAAATGCCTCATAATCACCATAAAAAAGAGATAGAAGGTATGGAGTCTCAGAAGAAAGAAGAAGGACGTTGTACAGGAAGAAGAGAGTAGATGTTTAAAATGCCTGATTCAAACATTTACCTTGCTCCCTCTCCCCAAACCTACTAAAATGAAACTAAAGGAGTTTAAAATATGCAGAAGCCTATACGGATAAATGGAGTTGGATAGGAGGTAAGAGGTGTTCAAATCTGGACTTTAGAAAACAGGAGAGTGACAATTGACTTTGCACACACAGGGGAGCTGGCACCTAAACAATCCCATTCGTGTTGCACAACTCTGAAAACTCAGGAAGTGGGTGCCCCAGGTGCCTCACAGAGTGAGAGTGAGATGATCTGAAAGCAGGAGGAGCAGTTACAGGTCTACAGGAGAAGAATTTAGAGCTCCAGACTCCCTCCTCCATCCTTACACAAGTGAGGAAGGGCCCACTCACACCCTGGCAAGTGACTGGAAGTTCCTTCTCTGATGAGGTTTGACTCAAAGGACTGTGGACACCAGGCACAGCCCAGTGGAGGTTGAGCGAAGTCCACATTCTGAAAAGCCTACGTGCTGTCTTTATAGATAGAGTAGGAGAGCACTGAGACCCCTTGTGGTGGTCTTTCAGAGGTTTATGGAGTGTCCACAGACCATCCATTTCAGATAAACATGAAGTCTTTAAAGATCTTAAGGCATGCCTTACAGATCATCTGTGCTTACTATTAGGGACTTGAAGAAAATCAGCTGTTTTCCACAGGAGCCCTTCAGTGAGCCCACGGTAGACAGGGCTGATCTTGAAGAGATTTGTGGGTGTGGCTTTGTATGATGGAGTGCATTACAAATCAATACCCAAGAAGTCCATATGGTTTTAAAAGAATTGAATCAACTTGGACTGAAAGGGATAGAGATGGTAAAAAGGAAATGATAAAAGAACTTTTGGGGTGCCAAGATTTTAATGCAGAAAGTAGGTTGAGAAGGTTGCTCATTTGCAAATATGGATTCTTCCTGTGCACAAGGAAGGATGGCTTAAGGTAGACTCCAACAGTACAGAGAACAACTCCGTAATCAAGGGACTGACAGCATGGCCCAGGTGGGTTTCAGAGCTGCTGAGTCAGTGCTAGCTCTGTGCCTCCCATGTCCCTCCATTCTGGAAGGAAGTATCTATAGCAGTTATACTGCACCTGTCCGACCATTAGATTATGGCTGTGTGCAGGGTCTTCAGGTGAAGATAACTCAGACTCAAGGATCCTCATCTGCACCTGGATCTGATTTAGATGGTAAGAGTGTAGACTTGGAGCTGCTACCGAAGTCACTCACCCATGTCCTAGGAGCAAGGGGGTGTAATTTCTAAGTGAGAAGAACGTAATCAATATGTGGCCACAGAACAAAGGTGGGAATTTAAAAGCATGCCTGAAAAATTTCAGACACTTGTTCCATCAAGAAATAGGTTTTAGGGCCCATATCTCCTCTTTGAATCTGGGTTACCCTTAGTTACTCACTGGTAACAAACAGAAGGCTGGAAAGACACTGAATACCTTATGAGGATAGGTTATCAAGGTGATGTGGCTTCTGCTTTGCTTTCTGGGACACTTTTTTGAATCCCTAAGCCACCATAAAAGAAGTATAACTACACCATAAAATATCACCTCACACTTGTTAGGATGGCTGTTATCAAAAAGACAAGAGATAACAAATGCTGGTGAGGATGTGGAGAAAAGAGAACCCTTGTGCACTGTTGATGGGAATGCAGATTGGTGCAGCCACTATGGAAAACAGTATGTGGTTCCTCAAAGAATTAAAAATAGAACTACCATGTGATCCAGCAATCCCACTACTGGGTATGTATCCAAAGGAAATAAAATCAGTATTTTGAAGAGAGATCTGCATTCCCATGTTCATTGCAACGTTATTCACAATAGCCAAGACATGGAAGTAACCTGTGTCCTTTGATGAATGAACAGATAAAGAAAATGTGAGATTATATATATATATATATATATGTATATATATATAATACACATACATATACATGTGTATATATATATATACACACATTCACAATGTACTGTTATTCAGCCATAAAAAAAGGAAATCCTGCCATTTGCAACAAGAGAGATGAACCTTAAGGGCATTAAGCGAAGTAAAATAAGTCAGACAAATACTGTATAATCTCACTTATATGTGAAATCTAAAATACTGTTCTCATAAAAACAAAGAGTAGAATTGTAGTTGCCAGGGACCGGGGGTGGGGGCAGATGGGAAGATGTTGACCAAAGGGTAAGAACTTCCAGTTATAAGACTAATAAGTTATGGGAATGTAATGTAAAGTATGGTGACTGTAGTTAATAATGCTGTATGGTATATTTGAAATTTGCCAAGAGAGTAGTAGATCTTAAGTGTTCTCATCACACACTCAAAAAAAGGTGACTATGTGAGGTGGTGGATGTATTAACTAGATTGTGGTGATCATTTCACGGTGGATCCACGGTGGTCCAGATATTAGAGCATGTTTTACACCTTTAAAAATGCACACTGTGCAACTAAATATGTACAATTTTTGTCACTCATAACCTCAATAAACCTGGAGGAAAAAAGTAGTATAACACTCTTGTGCTGCCACACAATGAGGCAGCCCAGACCTCGTGTCAATGCTTTGGTCACCAGTCCCTGCCCAGGAGCCAGGCACCTGTGTGATGCCGTCTCCAGGTGATGACAGTCCCTAGTCACGGACACTCGCCAGCCTTTCAGGTCTTCCCCGCTGCGGCCCTGGAGAGCATGGCCCTGAGGGGAGCTCCCTCTACTTCCTGCCTCTAGTGTGTCTTCTAAGCAGAGTAATATGTTACTCTTCTACTAAGTTTGGGATGATGTGTAACAGTAATAGTAACTCGGGCACATCCAGAGAGCGTGGGCCACAGTGGAGTCCAGCTTCTCTGTGACAGCTCTGGAAGGTGGAAGCTCTGACCCCTTCACAATTCAGAGGGAGCATGTCTTCAACAGGAATTCCACATCCTGCCAAACCACCATGATGCATAAAGATAGAGATTTTCAGATATTTCAGGCCTAAAATAGTTAACTTTCATATATAATTTCTCAGGATGTTTCACCAAACAAGGGAGTAACTAAAGATGGAGAAATATATGAGATCCAGGAAGCAGGAGATTCAACACAGATGAGCAGAGCACATTTTCTTGGTTGTGAAAGGAGATCCCCAAATGAGGCTTTGCAACAAATCTTGATAGTAACCAGGATGCCGTTGTGGTAGATTCCTCCAGCAGGAATGTTTTCGAGAAAAAAAAAAAAAGATTACCTCAAGCATTTGATTGTATTAGGTTTCTTATGGAGATTACTTATGGAGAGTCTGGAGCTAAATTAGTTATAGATACATTATAAAAAATTAAGCAATGAGCTTACCATACCAATACCCCCCCAAAAGAATGCTTAACTCCAGGGAAGAAAATAAGTTGTTAAGGAAAGAAAATGCAATTATAATATTGTACATTTTGCACATTCTTGGTTACAGTCATATTTATAAGAACACTGACAAGTAAAACAAACTAAACCCATGATGGCATATTTTAATGATATCTTCAGTGTCTTTAGAACCAGAGAGTCATGAATTTTGCTTTTTCAGTGGAAAAAGTAATGGCTCTAAATAGTGAGGCTGAGAGACCACAATTACCTGGCATGCCAAGAAAATTATTTTGCAAAATATGCTCAACCCAGCCAATGAAAGAACACTAATGCCAATTGAACTCACTGCTCTGTGCAATCTGTTAAATTTTGTGTATGTGGGTATGTGTGAGTAGGAAAAAGCTGCTACTGCCAATATCCCTGTGAAAACATCCAAATACCAAAAAGCTTGTTCTTTTAAACCTGAGGGATGAGTAATTTGGGAATAACATGTTGTTAAAAATTACTGCTCTCCAAAGACCAACAACACTTTTTTTCCTGCTTAGTCATTTATCTAAGTGTATAGCTATCTCTTTTCTATACTCATGCTAATAATATTCTCAGTCTGTCCAGGCATCACACTGGCTTTGTCTTCAAATTGTATGGATCTGAGGCTTCTGGTAAGCCACTGGTAAGCACTTTGATCCACACCAACATTCTGTCTCATGAGTTTCTGCATTAGCTTGGACACCTCTTCCTACTTCTACTGCCTTCACCTATTTCAAACATGGAAGAACATTAAGTTACTCCTTTGATTAAAACCTTGCAGTGAATCTCCATTTCACTCAGTCAACCCAATATCTTGACAATAACCTACCATGATCTGTTCCCCAAACACAAAGATACTGTTCACCTTGGACCTTTTTCCCCACCCTCCTTATCTCGCTTCCCTGAAAGCCATTGTGTCAGGCTGGCTGCACCTTCTGGGTTTGCTCTGATTATCAGTCTCTGCTTGATATGTTTTTCTTCATTGATTGACTCCATGTTCCTAGAAGAGTGTCTGATCCATAAAAATCACGCCCATAAATGGGTTCTTATATGAATGAATGACAAGGATGTTGTTATTAGGCATATTGGGAGAGTGCAGAGCAAGGGTGCACTTCATGGCATTTTTTCTCATATTTAAAATTTTCTTGTGTATACAGTCAGCTTCCCAATCCTACTGTGCTCCTTTTTCGTATTCTGCACACTTTGCTACTCATTGTCTTTCTAAATTTCCATGCTCCAGGTAGAGGTCAAAACTAGATTGTTTTTGGGAATTCCCTGGTGGTCCAGTGGTTAGGACTCAGTGCTTTCACTGTTGTGGCCCAGGTTCAATCCCTGGTTGGGGAACTAAAATCCCACAAGCCATGATGTGCCGCAGCCAAAAAAAAAAAGAAAACTAGATTGTTTTAAGCACACCTAAAATGAAACTTTTTGCTTAAGCCCTAGTTTCCAGGGAGCAGGAATCAAAGTGTTCACTGAAACCAAAGCTCCCAAATCTCAGAGCAACACCACCACCACATCATCAGATCATACTTCCCAGTTCCAACATGCCTTAGAGGATGATGAAACAGATAGACATGTTCTCTTTCCCTTATGGAAGATTTGAGCAGAAACATCAGAATAGAGTGTAGTGGACTAAATAAGCTAACATACCTACTGCAACAAGTAGAATAAATTATAAAACTCCTATTTTACAGCTATTTGAGAGCTAGGGAAGTGAGAAATAGATATATTGAAATTCCACAGACAGAAAAAAATATTTCTAAGCAATCTGATAATTTCTGGCCATTTTCTTCCTTTGGGGCATAGTTGATTCTTGGTGTGAGTTAATGAGAAGGCTTAGTTTATACAGAGAAACTCACTGGGGTGGGGGGGAGAACTCAGATTATCTCACACAGGATAAATTAAAAAGAAAACCACACGTAGGAGGGGAATAGGAAGAGTGCTGAAAAGCAAAGAGAAAGAGAAACTCTTAAAAGGAATACAAGAAATAATAATACACACACACACACACACACACACACAAAGATTCACAAGAAAAATAGGAAAAATAAATCTGACTAAGCAGTTTTGAATCTGTGTATTGATATCATTCATCTATCTTGGAAAGTTTTTGATCATTATCTCTTTAAATAGTTCTTCTGACCCATTTGATTTTTTTTTCTGGGAAGCTAATTATGCATATTAAAACTTTTTTTATTATGTCCTATACTTCTGTTATTCTTTTTTCCCCCTGCATGCTTCTTTTTTCCTATTCTGACCTTTAGTTTGTATATTTTTGTTTTTTCTGTTTTCCATTTCACAAATCTTGTCTTTTGCAGTTCTAATCTGTTTCTAACCATATTAAATAATTCTAATTTCAGATAGTATTTTTCAATTCTAGAATTTCAAGAATTTCAATAACAAATTTTGTAATTATAATTACTTTTAATTTTTTTTAACTTTTAAACTATAGAGTTGGCAGTGATTCAAGCACCACCATTACAATATTAAAGAATCTGATTGACTATATATTTCCCTTTACCAGTGAGTCACATCATTCCTATGAATTTTATCACCAGAGATAGCATATATATGGGAGACATCAAATTTTATTTCAGGATATTTAGTAGAAGGTTATGGTACTTGGAATTAAGAAAATATGTGCTGACAGCCTAAGGATGGGCAGGGTTTGTGTGAGGCAAAGTTGCATTTGCTTAAGGGGGCAGAGAGAGCAGGGAATCAGAGTGCAAGATCATACCATGGAAATGGTGGTTGAAGGCCTGGGAGGGGGAGTTCCCTGGGAGGGTGAAGGTGGGCACATAGTGGAAGGCATGACTCTGGACTCCATGTGTGGAAACTGATTCAGAAGGTGTGGGCTGGAAACCCCACAGTCTTTATTGTCAGGTGGTTCTCCAGAAGATTCTGAAAGGTAGTTTGGGGAATGGTTGTGGTAAAGGCGTGAATCTTAAGGAACATTCACGTTTAGGAAACAATCACAGGAAATGAACCTAGAACAAACAGCTTACATTCATTGAGGCTGAGAAATGTTTAAGTATCTGTCATTATTATCATTCTTATTTTACCATTTGGAGAAACTGAGTTCTAAAGAAGGTAACTAATAAGCTTTTCAGGTTGCACTGAAGAGACAAGGAGCAGAGCTGGACCTCAGACGCCAGTCAGTCTGCTGCAAATGTGTATTTAACCTTTGTGCTACAGCATCCTTAGAAAATGCAGGGGAAGCAGTGGGATGGGAGAATGGGGCAGGAGTCAGCCAGCAGAGTGCAAGAACTATAACTGCTCTTGTCCCAAGAAAGCCAAAGGCAGGCTCTCTAGAAAGAGAGGTTAAGCATTACAAAATTCGGAAGTCGAGTAGAAATGGTTTCATCTCACTGGAGATTCTGGGAATTGATCAGCACTTGCTTTCTGGTATTATTGTTAACAAAAGGAGGAGGTTTTCATGGCAAAAAAGAGAAAGACAGGATCCAAAGCTAAGTGGGGATATAATTTTAAAGAATTAACTCCTTTAGCTAATAATGCAGAGAGGAATAAGAGGATGGAGTTAAATTTGTTACTATAGTGAAATCCTACAAGTTAGTGTCGTCATCTCAGCTCTCAAGCTAATATCTAAAAATCTAAGGGCAGATTGCAGGAGGATTATGTCATTCTCTAAGGAGGTCTGTTCCATAAGTATATGTCTGAAATAACTTACTTTTTAATTTTAATACTAAGAAATGACTGTTTAATTGTTTGCATGGTTCCTTGGTCCACAGACACTAAATTTGAACCAAAAACATGCCTCTGTGTTTCTAGCTGGCCTGAGCTAAAAATGGAACAAAATCAGTTATGTGATTCTCATTACTTGTAAGTGGGAAATCGTCAGGGGGAGATACTGATATTTGAGTCTGGAAAAAGAAATTGTGAGGGAGAATCTGACAAGTCACTGATGGTTAATGCATATTTCCATCCTCAATTAGCTACACTCAGGGACTGAACTCATTAAACCCTCTCCACCCCCAGCATTTAAAGAGGGCAAAGGCAACGACTTTGAGGGGGCAGTGGATGGAGAGGGGAGTGGTTCTGGGCTCATTGTCTCTGTTCCCCTCATCCCGATCCTGGGGCTGGATATTTTCCTTCCTGGGCATTCTCCCCCTGGGATCCCTGCTAAATCGGCTCATGTGGGAATCCCAGGCTTCAGGATGGTGTCTGCTGGCTCATCTCAACAGGAAGAGTGTGTCAGCTACGTTTCCCTCTCTTCCTGGATGGAATGCCGTTACTTAACTCGTTCGTCTCCTCCAAACCTGCCACGTCAGTGGAGGACCCTGCTGTTACTGGCATGTTTTATTCTAGGTGTGCTCAGAAGCAGAGAGTGTACTACTGTGGACTCCACCCTTTCCTTTACTTAGGGAAACACGTTGTCCTGCAAAAAATTACAGAGTCATCTTCAGTCACCTTAAAAGAATACAGTATATTTTAAAACGTTCCTATTATCTAGACCTAAATTACTTTAGGTTGTCATAAGATTTGAGCATAAGAATACTCTAAAGGAAAGTTCATAATAATAATTAAATTTTTGATAAATGTACTCAAAGATGTCTATTTTAAAGAATTTAACTTTGGGTAGGAATATAAAGCAGGAATTTAAAAATAGGAAGTCATATAGATATCTAAATGTGATCACCATGAATAACACTAGGAGAATCTATTCAAAAATAACACAAGGGAATTTTTATCTTATCAGTGCATTTAAAGCTTTTTCTTAATAGCTCTCTCTAGTTGCTCTTCTCCAGACAAAACTACTAGTAACAGATTATCACATGGAGGAGGTGTAAAGAAATCCATTTTTCACTTTAGTACTATATGATTCAATACTTTTGTAAGTTGAATTTTCATATTCAAAATCAAGTAGAAAACTGAGGATATAAACTTTCTAGAAATTACGTCAATTTTTCATTTTATTTATAGAGCTTCATACTGGGTCATATTTGCTCTGTTAAGCAAGGCAGAAGAAAATGTAGAGGAGAAATATATACACTATGTGTTTCTTTGTAGATGTGTACATGGTGTAATGAGGTCATGCTTAATAAAAGGCAGCCATATCTTCTTGCAATCAACCAAACCAGCTTGGAGGCTACAGATACTCCAAATGGAAATACTCAAAACTAGTTTTTATACTAATGCTGTTTCTAAATATGCTCAGTTGTAAATGGGTGAGTCTTTAATAAGAAAGCATGGTAACATGAAGAAAAATAGGACACTTGATTCATATGCATGGGATATTTCTTATGAATGAATCTATAATAAAGGAATCAGTAATATTTTCACTCCCACAAAAAGTCATGACCGTGATGTGGATTGTCATCATTTATCAAGAATAGTTTCCGGGGCTGGACAGGGGAAACAGTAGAATTTACAACTTGAAAAATGGCTTAGAGTTGGAACATGATGAGCCATAGCTTTATAAAAAGTGGAAAAACAGCTAAATTCTAGAAACAAATGAAACACGTCATTATTCCATTTCAGCATTACTTGTTTAGCACTCATTATCTTTAATGGTTCCTATGAACAGCTGAACAAAAATCTAAAGGGGTATACTTAAAATATCTTAAATGATCACTTCTTCATCTGCCCGTTACATTAGATGCATGACCTTCAAATCTAAACAGAAGTTTTTATCCTCATTAAGCTATAAGGAGCAGCGAATAAGTGGTAGTGTAATACTTATTCTTGTTTCTGGTACAATGGAATGAAGCATTTCATCTAGTCACAAACCTTGCAGAGTATATTTTAAGGACTATCAACGATAAAGAAAAGCAATATTTAGGATTTAATTTTTTTCAAGAAACTTACCTTCCTATGTTTCACTCCTTAATGGATTCTTTTGTTGAAGAGATGACATTTTATTCTAGAGAAATGTCCTCATAATCTTATACAGCTTAATATTTTTTGAGGTGCAGAGATAGACCACAGGCATTTGGCTGGATGGGTCTTCATTTTATGGATCTATACCACATACCACAAGACGGTTAGAACCCTGGTTTCTAGCCATAAATACCATTAACTTCATTCAGTAATTGCAACAAAAACAAAGCAAAACGAACCCAAGCACATTCTCACACATTTCCAACCATCGTTTGATTGAGAGACCATTAGAGTTCTCTCAGTGAAGAAAGGATCCCTTTGCTTATATGCCCTCAAACAAACAGCACAGAAACCTTTGTAAATGGTCTTTCCTTCCTCACACCTAGAGAGCTCTTTATGGCCTGTACATTTCTAGCAGTGTTTCCAATCACGTGTGACTCGTACTGGTGCAAAACGGCCACTGGATGCAGTTCCTACAGATGTAGTTTTAGTATCAGCCATCGCTCCCAAATTTCCATAGTGGGCCTTTGTCTCCTCTTCTTTCCTTAAATGTCTTGTGTATCTAATCATTACTTCATATTGCTTTCTGATTATCCTTCCGTATAAATTGAGTGTCCTCCCTTCCTTCTTCCCTCCCTTCCTCCCATCCTTTTTTCCTTCCTCCCTTTACTTCCTTAATCCCTTCCCCAAAGTGGTAGGCAATGTGTAATGATGACACTCCTTCCTGGAACTTAGGAAACGCATATTAAATGAATACATGTGCACACACTCATATGTAAACACTTCTGAATTGGGGTGAGTTAGGATTAGAGTTCCAGAGAGAGGGAACCAAGTGTCCAAAATGAATTGAGGAAAAAAGAAGGTTGTTTCAGAATCTACAGTGGGGCCAGTGGCTGCAGAGGACTGAGCAAGGTGTGACGAGATGGCAGAGGGATCCTGGAGGTGGGGTCCCCAGAGTCCTCTAGGCAATGTTAATATTTATGTTTCATCTAAGTACCTGGAGAGAATTTCTGTCTTCTCCCCACTTATATGAGCCCTTCACACATTTCAAAGCACAATTTTGGTCATTGCTGTGGACAAAGATATCACCTGCAGGTCCTCTCCTTTGTCTAAATCCCGTAGCATTTGTGGTCTGTGACACACGTTTTATCTGTAACCTGTGTTGTGCAGGTTCATTGTTAGCGTATCTTACTTACCTACGTGTCCTGTTGTCCTAGGTGGGGAACCTGAAGGATTTACTGCCAGGGGTGAGAAAGAGAGCCTGGGGCGGGGGAGAGGAGGGCTTGGCCGAGGTCCACCTTAACCCTGTCACAGGAGCCTCGGATCAGGAGAAGCTCCCAAGACTTCTCAGTTGGAGCACAGGAGGCCCCTGGACGTCCGTGCTGGTCCGCGGGCACCAGGGACAGGGCACATCCCAGGCTTTCCCAGGCCAGAGGCTGTTTTCAGAAGGGCGGAGCCGTGATCTGAGAGCAGTCAATACGCAGAGGGCCCGGTGGTTCCCTGCCCCGACAGTGTCTCAGGGAGGCTGTGTTCTCCACTAGCCTCCACTGTTAGGATCCTGATTAGTGCACGGCTACTAAGTTTGTAATTTTGAAATTTCTCACTTAATATGCAAAGTTAAGTTACTTGCAGTTATGCAGTAAATGAGCACAAATGTTGACATTCAAAGAACATTTCATGCTAAGGGATCGTTTCTGTATTAACTTTTATGTTATCATAATTATTTAATATAATTATACATTCATACATATTAAGTTACATATAATATATATTTATATACTTTTATTTAATATCTTTATATACTTACATACTATATGATCTAATATATATTATATAAACTTGTTATATTTTATTGTATTACATATTTTTATCTTGTCCTGTATTTTTCTTTGTATGATATATTTACACTATTATACACTATTATATATCCTCTATTTTTAAGTGATCCTCAGTTTTATCCGTAAAATTTTGTATTATCCTACAAGACCCTGTTTAAATCCAATTAGATTTAACTGGCCCTTCCTCCTCATTGCCCATCTTCTATTCTCTTTGCTCTGACTCTACTCAGCCTCTTCCTTCTGTACTGTGTGCATTTTACAAGTTCAAATCCCATCACCCCAGTTTACTCGCTGAATGATCTTGGACAATTTACTTAATGTCTCTATGTGTCAGTTCCTATGTCTAACATGGGATGATAACAACACCCACTTCAAGTGGTTTGTGAGGAAAAGAGGTCATTACTTGTGAGTCACCTGGAAGCATGTCCTGCCCTGAGTGATCAGCTAAGACCTTGACTTAACATTTATCTTTGAATTCCCCTTGGGGCTGAACCAGCACTTTCCAGAGAATAGTCTCTTAGCATGTTAGATGAGTGGATTTGTCTTGTCTTTTCATTCCTGGGTCCAGAATCCCTGCCCTTGGCAGACTCCATCCAAACCCTGTTTTTGAGGACATAGCTCAGTCCCTTCTCTGTACTGCCTTCCCTACCTCTTTCTGCTCTCACTCATTTGTCTCCTCCCCACTGTGACAGTGTGTAGACGGAATGCCCCACACAATTTAGCACTCAATTACATGCTGTCTTATAGTCACATTTGTGTCATGCATTATAATCATCTTCTTAAATACATTGTTAACTCCTTGAGGAGATCATATTGTAAGCTATTAAAACTGTCACAAAGCTTAGCTCAACTTTGAATGCAGGGTAAGCCTCAGGAGAAATGTTGAGGGTTCTTCTACTCATTCAGTATGGATTGAGCATGTACTAAAGGTGATACACTTTTGAAGTAGTGACTTAGCGGACCAGATACTCCATAGGGATGCTTACATACAAATCTCACTGAGGAAAAGTTTTATTGCAATAAACACAGAGGATATATTATCAAAAAGCATTGTAGGAGATATAAGGCTGGGGATGAACAGGGAACCTTCTCAAATCTTGTCAGATCTTCACAGAAGCTGTAGTTGGATGAAGGGTGCGGGTCCAGCTTCTGTCCCCAGGGAGGTCTGCCAGATTTTGGAAGTCCAAGGCTGTTACATTCCACTCTTACACAGTTGCATCCATGTAAGTTGTCTGGATGTACCCTGTGTAGCCTTTCTCGTTAGTGCCACCTTGAAGAATTGCACGTGTCATGTAATGAGGACAGAGGATTTACCTGCATGTTTTCCTTCCTTTTGGTGCATTCGGACTCCACAGCTGTCAGAGGTCAGGAGGGAGAGGGCAGTCGCTCTGGCAGAGCCTTGCCTGACTCTGCTGAGTGCCAGAGAGTGAAGGATGTTTCAGAGATAATATGTGTGCACCACAGTAGTGCAGCACAAGCCTGGATTACCCTAAGGCAGCACTGGTGCATTGAAAAACCTTTTCTCTACAGAAGGCTGAAATATTGGAAATAGAGAACATAGGCGATGATCCCCAGTCTCAAGAAATGATAGTAAGCATGCCAGGGTTTTAGTGATACTTTATATGTACACTTTCTTGATGCACTTCCAATGCAGTTTTTTAAAATATGTAAATGTATTTTCATCCTTAATACCTGGCCCTTATATCATGGATACACTGGGTAAAAGGCACTATAAGCCATATTAGAAAAAAATATGTAGTAAATGAAGTGTGCTTTAGAATACCATATCTTATTTTTAATGCTAATTACAAAACATTTCATTATGACAGGTTGAACTGCATTTCATTAAATTACATGGAAAAGTTTGAGTTGAGAAGGTTTGGTTTGTTGATCTGTAAAATTCAATGTTGTATTTAAGCATTAATTGAGTGATATATTCAAGAGATATAATTGAGTTAAAGTTTAACACACTATTAGTTGAATTTTATCTATGTCATTTTAACTGGAATGTGTGCTTTCTGATATAAATATGTTTCTCACTTAACAGAGAAATATTTGAATCACTGTTTCTAAAAAAAAATCAGGAACATTTTACTTTAAAAGTGTAGGGTTTTTTCCAGATGGTATTTGTACACATAAAAGTTACCTTTAAATATAACTCTAAAGATTAATGCATATTTAGTTTTGAGGATTCCAAACCAAACTAGTTGAAATTACTTTATGATTTTATTTGAGTGTGGAAATTACTTGGAATGCACTGGATCTATACAGTTTTACTCTAAACATCACCTCCTGTCATTTAGGAGTAATATTTATCATTGTTAACTACAGTCTAACAGAAACAATTTACAGTGATCATTGGAGTTTGGATAATTGTGATAGTACAGTTTTAGTAAAGTCAACTTCAGCAAAGAATATAAACTATCTTATTAATGTATGTTCTACCATATTCCACACATAGGTGCCCATGTGAGAAGCAGCTGGAAGGAAAAACAGCACTTCCTCTTGTATTTTACCGATATTCATGGGGAAATGAATGTATTAAAATGGAACTGCAAGTATTTGATAGGTTGAAGGAAAAGAGGGAGCCTATGTGTTGATAGTGATTCCTCTTCATCCCATCTCATTCAAATGCTCTTAAAGCTCGTTATGCCTGTTTTTAGTCCCTGAATTATAATTCAGCTGCTCTGAGGAGTCAGTAATTGGCACCAACATAGTATTACCTTTCGAACAGTATTCATCTTTATGCATACCTTGCCATCTACAGAAACTTTCAATCAAACTTTGAGTCTCAGCATATTGGGTCTTACGTTCAAATTTTGAATCTCCCTTTGTTCGCCTCTCGCTAAATCTTTAGTATGACATCTTCCGTCCAAATCCCAGTGGGTGTTCTGTAGCAGTGCTGTCTCTCTTTGACCTAAATTATTTTCTCTGGTTTGCTGCCCCAGTGATGAAATTCTGCCCTTTTGCCTTCTGCATAGTCTATAGTGTTGGGAAAGGTTATATTTTGTCCCTTGTTATTATATCAACACTTTCCAACTGGAGTCAAACTTTCAGTGACTTCTCTAAATGAGCATAAACATGGATTTTTCTGCCACTCTCTGTGTGACATCATTAAGCATTCTCTGTGGAAGCTGCTGATCAATCTTTTACTCATTTACCATTTCACATCTTTTGTGAAATTTAGCAGTTAACAACAGCTCCGACATGGGTCAGCTAGTCCTGTGAGACAGGAGAGTATTTTTGTTAACTGATCTAGTTAGATTGAAATTGGTGTCTGTTTTTCAAACTCTGAAACACTTTAACATTCTGCTAGAAACTGGAGTGATTGTCATCCTCCTTTGCCAACACCTCTCACCGTACATCCATTGAATATTGGACAATAGGTCAGTCCTGGAATAAGCCTGGGATACACTGGGTTCATTGTAAACACATTTCCCTGCAGCAGGGCTTATCAGAAACTTTAGTGCATCACCAATTGCCGAGAAGTGAATTTTGTATAAAGAGTTCCCATAAATTGGTTGACAAGGATTTGTTTTCATAGATCTCTAAGAATAGAAGACAAGGATTATGACATAAAGGGAAGACAGGTGGATATTTCTAAACCGTTTATGGCTATAGATAAAAGCCACAGCAAGTCCTCTGTATTTATATAACTCTACTGAAAATTTCAGAGATTATTTTGTGTGGGTTAAGGACTTCAGCGTCACGATTTTAAGATAAACTCAAAGATGACAGAGTATCAGGGGAGATCTAGTACCTCTAATTCATCACGTTCACCTGCTTGAAATATGACATTGATCTCAGGTTTTTAATTAAGGTCATGAAATAGCATAAGCAAGGATGGATTTTTACAAAGATGTTTGTTTTCTAGGCCCTAACATACTATATAGAATGCAAATTAAAAACCTCGACAATAGGGACTTCCCTGGTGGGCCAGTGGTTAAGAATCCACCTTCCAATGCAGGGGCCATGGGTTCAATCCCTGGTTGAGCAACTAAGATCCCACATGTCGCGGGGCAATTAAGCCCTTGCACCGCAACTAGAGAGAAGCCCACGTACCGCAATGGAAGGATCCCACGTGCCACAGCTAAGACCCGACGCAGCCAAAAATAAATAAATAAACAAATATTTTTAAAAAAAGAAATGGGAGGAAGACTTATTTAAAAAATCTTGACACTGGAACAAAATACTAACTTGATCTAGATTTGTTGAAATTTTGACTTTGAAAGGATTTTAGTTTTTTTCTGTTTTCAACTTGCGAGGGGGGAATATGGTGTGCAAAATATGCATATTTTAGAAAAATAAGCAAATAGGATATGTTAACCATTTAGGTATAGGACATACAGAGAAACTAGAAGTAAAAAAAAATTCATGTGCCTTAATATTCAGGTTCAAGTTAATTTTATATCTCATTTCACATAATCATCCAAACCAATTCTGCTCATCTAGGTGGCATATAGATCTAGGTAACATAAAGATTTCACTTTTTCAAGCTTTGGATAGAATTAGAAAAAAGTTAACTTTGGGAATAAATACGAGTTTTTTCCAAGAATTGTGATATTTACTGGTTGGAAGCATATGCGTTCCTAATGAACATTAATGCATGTTGACAAATCAAGATGTGAGTGTCAAGTCGTGGGTATATTTCTGTGATATTTTTAAATCCAAACTCCACACGTTGTTGCAGGCTGCTTGGAAATGCTGGCTGGGGACGTCATTTTTGTTCCTGGAAATGTTGCATGATAATGTCATAGGCTTTGGCAGGAAAAAAGCTTTCATAAAACACATGTCAAGGTGAGGAGACGGGGCTCATCCTTTTTCATTCCAGGTTAAGAAAGTATTTAAAACCACCCTTTAAAAAAATGAATTTTCAAACTAATTACACAATTATTTTAACTTCTGCGAAAACGTGAAGCTGTTTGAACAGTATCTTATTCATAGACATCATACTGCTTATCCAAGAAGCTCACTTATTAAGGTGGCTTCATAGGATCTCTATGTGGGGACATTCTGTTATCTTTTAGGAGTGCTTATATACCCTTGTATATAATTACAGTTGCTGTATGTGAAATTTTTTCTTTTTTTTACTTTTCCCTTAATTCAGTAATTCCCCAAAAACCTTCAAAAAGGTCCATTTTATTGAAATTTTGTATTGTTATTCCAGATATTTGTGAGGCTGAGGGCAAGAGTACAGATGCAAATCCACATAGTATATATCTGATTATTTGTCTTGTAACCTGAGCTAACAGTTGTCCTATGAGGTATGTTCTAACCTCCTACCTAAAACTTGGCACATGAAGGTAGTGCTGTTTAGGGTCCTTGGTCTCCCTCCCATTCTGCCTCTTCACTTGTCACTTTCAGTTATTTCATCTGCACACACCACACACTTGCACTCACACGTGTGCACACACGTGCACAAATGCACATTCATGCACACATGCTTACATCAATAGCATGAGTTGCAAATAATTTATCTGAGGTTCTCATTCATCTTTTGACTTTGCTCAAAGTGGTTTCTTTCCTATATGGAAATTTTGGATTTTTAATATAGCTGGATTATCAATATTCTTTCTTGCCTTTTCAGTATTTTGCTAGTCTTAAAAAGTCTTTTTTTATGTTTAGATTATTAAAATCTCAAGTATCTCTCCAGTGTTGTATTTATGGTTTCGTATTTGCAGGAATCATTTCTTCCATCTGGAGTTAACTTGCTATCAGGTGTGGGGTGTTGCTCCATGTAGCAGAAAAGGCATTATGTGTATACTTCCCCAAATTCTTTTTGTGTCTAGTCACAGAGCCAAACAGCCACTTGCATTGCCTCTGTAGCTAAATTGGGCCATGAGATAGAGTTCTCCCAATGGGGTGTGGGCAGAAATGATGCATCACAATTTCAGATGTGACTCCCACATTTCTTGCACAGTCCTGACTTCCCAGTCTGCGGACTGGATTTATCCTTCCAGGGCCATATTGGAAGCCAGGCAGCAAAAACAGCGGAGCTTCTGACAGGCTGGATCCCTGAATGACTCTGTGGGGCAGAGCACCCTTTTTGTCCCCACTTTGTTGTGCTAAACCCTGAGATTTTGAGTTTTATTGTGTTACCTTATCTTGATACATTTCAATTTATATGTATTTCCAATATCCCAACTTAAAAGTTTCAGTGTTACTTAAGGAATAATCTACTTTTCCATACTGATTTTAAGTGAGATGCTAGAAATATAAAGTGCTGAGAAACATATTTTCAGGTGTCATTTCTAAAGTAATTCTATGACTTAGCATATGGAAATGTGTGTGCCTGAGCCTGTTAATCCTGGTCAGTTGGACTCCCTAATACAAGTAATTACAAATGTACTTACTGTCCTAGATGTCATTTAGAGAAAGTATAACTGTCATATTTCTATATGAGCCAGCACCACATCTTCCTGGGGTTTAATTAGGGCCTAAAAAACAAAGCAGCAGTGAGTTCTTTCTGGCCCAGAGTGCAGAGGGTGATTTTAATAGGACATTGCTGTATTTTTCAGCCTAAGTTTTAAACTCTGACCTTCAGTGGTGACTGATCTCTGCTGTCCCCACCCCCTGTTGCTGACTGCCAGGTTGAAGTCCGGGGAATTTGAAACCTCGTGAACCACCCAGGGGCCTCATAAGGGTGTCCCGGGGGTGGGGGTTGTAGCATGGCTGTCAAGGGTCAGGGCCCCAGCTTCATCACTTCTCAGACATGGTAAGTGAGTCAAATCTCCTCCTGACACAACTCTTCAAGCCACAGTTGCACTCACCAAGATGCCCCACTGCCCAAGACAAGTGCTCTTTCCAAACACCTTAATTTACCTTCCTGATATCTGATATTAGCTGGAGACACATCCGTTCTCCAAACATGTTTTAATGAATTTGAGATTCAAGGGAAAGGGTCTGAGTCTAATCTTGTCTCAACTTTGATCCCTTAGGACAGCAATGTCCCATAGAACTTTTTGTGATGATGGTTGTGTTCTCTGTATGTACTGCCCACCCCAGTAGTCGCTAGCCAGCCACATGTGGCTTTTGAAATGTAGCAACTGTGGAAATAAACTTTACTTATTTTTGACTTAATTTATGTTTAATAAATTCAGTTTTAAATAGCCACTTATATGGCTACAGTATTGAGCATTATAGCCCAAAATGATACCTCTGTTCCCATATAAATAATGGATGTCAGTATAGGGGTGAATCTCCACCCATATTCAACCCACAACCCAAATGCTAGTATACCTGCTGGAGGAGAGCTAACCCTTCCTATTAATAGCATGGAGACCTTCCAGCTTCACAGAGCTAAATCTCTCCTGTTACTGATATATCAATCTTTACTGGTAAAGATGTGTTATTTTAAAAATAGAGCTTTGCTACTATACTGTTGCTACAAAATTCTTTTCCCACATATTTTAATCAGATGCAAGATTGCATGATGTTTTGTTTTTCCTGTTCTTGATCAAAAGCAACCAATACTGAACTTGAAAAAATGCTATGAAAATTTCTAATAAGGATCATTATTTGATGAAAAACAGGAAGCAACCATCCTTTTTCCCAGTGTTTGAAGAAACAAAACAAAACAAAACAGAAAACAAATAGCAAAACAATAAAATCAGGAAAATCCAAATGAACTTTTGACAGCTCAGTTCCAGTGTAAAAGGCCTAATGTCTGCAAGAGTTCAATGCATTCTCTTTGACAATATGGAAACTGAATGTTTGTAACTGCATGATTGTGGGAAATTTAAAGCTACCTCGGCACTCACAGTTTTTTATATACAGTAGAATTAATTAGGTATTTTGGGAGATGATGAGGTAACATAATTCTCAGTTAAGTGATATCAATCTTAATATAATTATTTCCAACAGTATGTCTTTCATTTTATGAGAGCTATCTTTATTTCCTCCTTATACAGCAGTTTCTCATCCATGGTTATTTCAGCAAGAACTTTTTCAAAGATTAAAAAAAATGCTAATAGGACTGAAATGTGTTTCAAATAATATCTTTCTTTCCTTACCTATAAAATAAGCCATACATGATTGTTAATTCAGCATTATGCCCACTCTCACCACCAATCTCCCTGGATTTAGGAGCATCGTCAAAACTTAGTTTCCTGAGAAGCAGATCCTGGGACATGGCTTTGTGTGCAGTTTATGGGGAGTGAAGGCATCTTTGGAGAAGTGGAAGGAGTAGGGCTGGGCAGAGGGAGAAGTTGAAGGGAGACACAGAGTCAAGAAAGGTCCCAGACGTTCCTCCAGGGAGCTCTGAAGCTAGGAGCAAGGGGGCCTGCACTTTATACCTCACTTAGATGAATAGTCTGGGTTGCCCTGGGAAGGGGGCTGGCTCTCTTCAGCTGAGGAGGAGTTAGAGAGGGGCTTGTCTGGAGCTGTTTTAGCATCATTTCCAGAAGCTGGGAAATGAATGTTTGGGGCTGGTGGGGAAATCTGCAGGTAGACCAGATATGCCACTGCAGGTGGGAGACTTTAGAGAAGAAGTAAGCTAGATTTTAATGGGCCATTGACACTGACTACTGAGGGGCAGGATGGTTGTTGATAAAAGGCAGAACTCGAGAATGACAAATCCTTAGTTCTGGAGTCAAAGCCGAAGCTAGCATGCTCTGATCAGCAGCTCCATTTGAAAACAAAATCTAGTAAAATGATGCTTGTTCATATGAAGACTAAGGAAGCAAAAGATTATTGTAGGATTGAAACAGGATAAAAACGTACTGAAATACACACCACCAGTGTGTTTCCTGATCATATGATTTTAAAATATTGATGTTTTGATTTAAATAGAGAGTAGCAATTATTTTGACTTCAGAATGAAATGGAAAGCATCACTATGGTGATGTAACTTGTATCCAAATAGGAATGTCCCTGAAAAAGATAGTTATTGTATCTGAATGTAAATTTCTAATTAACAAATGCGTTGTCTTCCTTGAGAAAGCATCAGACTCTTGCAGGATATTTGCAAATCAAGAGGAGTAATTTGGCATGGATATAGATTTATCATTTTATATTACATCATATCATAGATGATCATGGTATTTTACGCACTTCCTATTGTATAGTTTGGTTAGTTGTCATCTGATGTGATCCTTACTAAGTATTTAAGTACTTTCCCTGGTGTGAAAGCATAAAAGTTAAAATGGTTCTCAGTTTGTAAAAAAATATCAGAACATCAACTCTTTTGACGTAAACTATTTGTTAAAAAGATATATAACAATGATTTTAGAAAAGGTCTACTGAAGATGTCTATGCAATAAAGGAATTAATAATTTTATTTGAGAATTGAAATCCTTATATTGCTTCATGAGCTTTCATCTCTGTGCTATGGTAGGTTCAAGGCAAGGATAGCAGTAGTCTTTCATTCAGCCTTGATTTACATGTTTTTACCAATATAGGTTTCAGATTTCAGCTCTGGGTTTGAGTGGGTAATAGTGTTCAACAGCATGGGCTCTGTTTTAAAGGTCACTAGGGTTGTCCTTAATCCAATCTGACTGGTTTCCTTATAAGAAGAGGGGATGAGGACACAGACATGCACGGAGGGATGCCACATGAGGACACAGGGAGAAATCGGCATCTACACACCAAGGAGAGGGGCCTCAGAGGAAACCAGCCCTGCTGACACCTTGATCTCAGACTTCCAGCCTCGAGGGCTGCAAGACAATGAATGTCTGCTGTTTAAGCCCCCAGTCTGTGGTGCTTTGTTACGGCAGCTCTGACAAACTAATACAAATCGTGTCCCCTCCAAAAAATATATGTTAAAGTCCTAATCCCCAGTGTCTCAGAATGTGACCTTATTGGAAATAGGGTCTTCGCAGAGATATTTGGACATAGAAACAGACGTGCATAGAGAGAAGGTCATGTGAAGACACAGGGAGACACACAGGCCGTGTGAGCACAGAGAGGGGAACAGAGGATGCAGTTATGACCCCGGAATGCCAGGAGCCACCAGAAGCTGGAAGAAGCAAGAAAGGATGCTCCCCTAGAGCATCAGAAGTTCCTGTCTCCTCTTTAATCTGCTTAGCCCATGCCTCCTCTTTAACCTTCCCTTGACATTACTAGTGAATACCTTTCCCCCCAGTTACAATGCAGGTGTAAGGGGGTGTGTAAACAGGTCATAAAAAGGAGACTACACCTAATCGACTATAGGTGGATCTAAGGAGCAAAGATCTTTAATAGATCTCAAGCTGGTGTTATCTCTCTTTGGATAATGCTTCCTTTTTTACTTAGTTTTGAGGAATAGGGTATATTTTATTGCTGTGCCATATTCTCTGTTTACACAAGACTTTATACAGTCTCGGTTTCCCCTTATCTTTAGTGTGTTAGTGCTGATCTGCAAGGAATGAATACCTGTGCAGTTTTTTATTTTTTAAATTTTTTTGGCTGTGTCAGGTCTTAGTTGCGGCATGCAGGATCTTAGTTGTGGGCGCGCAGGCTTCTCTCTAGTTGTGGCGTGCAGGTTTTTTCTCTCTCTAGTTGAGGCGTGTGAGCTCAGTAGTTGTAGCGCACGGGCTTAGTTGCCCCGTGACATGTGGGATCTTAGTTCACTGACTAGGGATCGAACCCGTGTCCCCTGCATTGGAAGGCGGATTCTTTACCACTGGACCACCAGGGAAGTTCCTATCCATGCAGTTTTAAACCTTCCTGAATATTTATGTAGACAGGTAAAACATATATGTTTTATTTCAATTAAATGTATTTATGTAACTAGTGATAAATTATTGACTATTGAGTACTCAGTTATTAAATGAGGGATGTATATTGAAATAGTCTGTAAATTTTAAAAATATCCTACAATAATTACCTGCTGTTTTTGCTGTTGTCTTTCTTATAGTTATAAATGGTCTTAATGAGATGGCTCCCATTCCATTCCATTTTTACACTTGGGGTTATATAAGTGGAGGTTAGTGAAAAATAAGTTGGGAAATTATTATATTTGCATACAATTACTTTTTCACCAACCGGGTACATTCTCTTGGTGTACATGAGTTTTCCTCCTAGTTTGTAACCCCTTCATGTTTTTTTTCCAACAGATGCATATACAGCTGTTGATACACAGAAAAAAAACATAAAAAGGTCAAAATACTTACCTGGACCTTGGGCTACTGTCCGTTTCTTGGTTTTGACCTGTACCTTCCAGGTCAGATTTATTCAGATGCCTGACTCTGGACACCTGAGTGACAGTTTTCATCCTCTTGCAGCTTTGCCCCAATAAAATGAAGACCAACACAGATACAATTGTGGGCAGAAATTTTATTTCTTAATTGTTACTACAACTTCCTTTATGTCATTCCATTACCAATTGACTGAGATCAGTCCACACTAATAAGTCACAGGAGACATCTTATGAAACAATCTGGGTATATTAACGACTTAATAAATAAACTTAAAAGCAACTAAAGTGTCCCTCTTTTCAGGCATGCCTTCATTTTTCTAATGGAAGCTTTATTTGCAGGTTTATAATTGCAATGAGTTGGCTTTAATTAATAGAATAAATTTTAATGTAATTAATAAGCTGGATTCTTACTGGCACTCTCAGGTGATTATGTACTTTGAGTTGTAAAGAGGCAATTTGCATGTTATTAAAATAATCAGAAGGACTTCAGCATTAGAAGTAAGGTAACATTTAATTTTAGCTCACTTAAATCATTTTGTTAGTCACAGCAAGATGAGTGCAGCTGATCATATGCTTTATTAAGAAGCTATGGCAGTGCAACCCATGACTTTTTCACTTGGACTCTGTGAGGGGAACCAGTACACATCCTGGGCAGGATCATGTTTCTCTTCACTGTTTACAGAGCTCTGAATTGAACTTCTCTTTGCACATTTGTCCTCTTTCCCAAATTGTCCTCCAGAGTTGTTTTTAAAAATCATGATACGAACATGTACTGGTAGAAGACAGGCATGAACTACTGTGATCAAATGCCTTGCTCAGAGGCGACCTTGAAAAACAAGTGAGAAGCAGTTCTTGCAGTGAGCAGAGCTGTCAGTAGTATCTCTGGCCCCCAACTTTGTGTGTCAGGGGGGAAATTCATCTGCAGTAAGAATGTATGTGGGCACCAAGGCAGCCAGGCATGGTCTGGCTAGGTGGTCAGGGGACTGGACAGATAAAATTTACAAGATTGAGGACAGTGAGTTCTGGAAGAAAAGCATGTAGATAGAACTGTGGGAATGAGCCCAGAACGTTGGTGTTTTGTCATTGCATGAATCCCCACCCCGCAGGAAATGTGGATGGATGGTCCACATGGTGGGGGGGTCAGTCAGGCTCATTCATGGCCACCCCAAAGTGGTGCCTGGACCTGTGACGAAGTCGTCATGGCAACAACAGTGGAGGCCATCTGTGGCCCAGTGGCATGGGTCCCCTTACCAAGGCACATTTGTGCTATGGCCTTTATTGAACTCTGACCTATCAGGAGCAGAGACCAACATTGAGAGCCCTCCTGTGATGGGTAGAATCCCACTGTGTGACCAACAAGCCACCTGCTGGTTATTGCTTACATTGGCTCCACTCCACCACGGGAGGGACAGTTATCTACCAGGGGTATGAGTTTGCTTGATATATCCGCTGTGCCTTGAGCAGCACCACTGTCTGTGGGCTGTTAGAGTTATGATTATGACATTTATGATTATGGGGTTTGGCATAACGTCCCTTTTGACCAAGGGATGCATTTACAGCAGGAATTGAGCCACAGGTTCTACTGGCCCTACCATGTGCTACACCACCAGGACCTCTCTGCCTAATAGAAGGTTGGAATGGCCTTTAAAGGTGCAGCCCTTGTAGGGTCTGAGCACTGTCTTTCAAGGTTTGGCATAACCTCTGGAATACACAGGTCTGCAAACTCGGGGGGGAGGGGGCAGGTCTGTAGGATGGTCAGTCAGGTGCAGGCAGGGAATGGGACAGAAGAAGAAACAAAGTTTATATACTCATGGGTCCTGAAGACAAGAAGTAGGAGGCACGGCTGCCACGCAGGGCCACATGAGGAAGCACGGGGCTGGTCCGGAGGTGGAAGACAGGCGGGAGGGGAGAGCCGCAGCCTTGGCCTTTCCTGGGGTTTTGGCAGGAAACAGAAGGCAAGGCAGATGAACAGCTTAGGGCTGGCCAGCTTGAATAATCTGGGGGCTTTGGGCTATAGGCGTGGTCCCTGTTTGTCTGGCCCCTGGTCCTGGATGATGCAGGCAGAGGAGAAGTGCCCCCCTGGGGTGCAAGGGCTGGGAGAGGAGGTCTGGCTCTGGGTTGGCTGGTCTGTGTTTCACAGGCTCCTCCCACTGGGCCCTTTGCCATCTCTAAGAACTGGTTCATCCCAGGAGGGCAGTCTCCCCAGCCAGGAAGGTTCTTCAGGATGTCAAAACATTTTTAAGTTGTGTTTTTACCAGAACGTAATATTTATTGTTCCATATTTTATGTAAAGTGCCGTATATAATTTTTACAATGCATAAATAATAGTTACTAAGGCAAATGTTTTACAAAATCGTTTTGTAGTATTTGCTTATGTCAATTTAGTATATAAAAATGTAACTTTGCTAAAATCTGACCTTCAAAATGGATACAACCCTAAAATTCTTGAGACTTTAAATAGATTAAAATATTCCCTTGGCTTATTCTGCATGATTGTCATGTGGAGACAACTGCTCCTGTTGTGTCTGATTGAAGGAGTTGGTGAAGTCTTTCAGATGGTTCTGCTACAAAGATCTGTGAACAATTAAGATGATTTTAGCCAGTTTATCCACAGAGTAATAATACCTTTCTAGAACTTATATATCAGGCATATTTTTAGAACAGTAAGATAATTTTCAAAAATCAATTCCCAGCATGAAACAGCAGCCTGCAAGTATTTAAGTGCCATTTGTTACATGAAAAGTAACTGTCTTAAAGTGGGCTGTAAAATAACAGAATTCTAGTTCACAAAATAAGAGATTTTATGAAGGAGTCATAGGCAAGTACCCCTACTGGTAAGAGGAGCACAGAAAGGTCTGAGACCCTGTGTTTGTTTAATAATTTAGCATCTGGTGTATACTATCCTTCTGTTTTTAATTTTTTATTACAATATAGTTGATTTACAATATTAGTTTCAGGTGTACAAAATTTTTATAACTTATACTAAAATTTATTACAAACTAATGTCTATATTCCCTGTGTCATATAATATATCCTTGTTGCTTATCTTTTTTATACATAATAGTTTGTACCTATTAATCCCTTACCCCTATCTTGCCCCTCTCCCTTTTCCTTTCTCCTCTAACCACTAGTGTAACCACTAGTGTGTTCTCTATATCTGAGACTGTTTCTGTTTTGTTATATTCATTCATTTGTTTTATTTTTTAGATCCCACATATAAGTGATTACATACAGTATTTGTTTTTCTCTTTCTGTCTCAGTTCACTAAGTATAGTACCCTAAAGGTCCATCCACGTTGTTGCAAAAGGCAAAATTTCATTCTTTTTTGTATATATATGGCACATCTTCTTTATCCATTCATCTGTTGATGGATGCTTTGGTTGCTTCCATGCCTTGGCTATAGTAAAAATGCTGCTATGAACATTGGGGTGTGGGGTGTATGTATGTTTTCAAATTAGTGTTTTTGTTTTCTTCAGATATATACCCAGGAGTGGAATTGCTGGGTCATAGGGTAGTTTTATTTTTAGTTTTTTGAGGAACTTATATAAGGTTTTCCATTCTATTATAAATTTTAATAGTACCTGCAATTTAAACTCAGGAGAACAGTAGCCTATGATTGGAGCATCTTTCTAGCAGTTGTTGAATTGGATTCAATCTCATCTGACTCCACCATTAAACATCAGTTTCTGAGGGTTTGTTTTGGGCACTCAGCCCACTGCCCTCCCTCGTGGACTGCCCCCTCCTGTCCGCCATCCCCTGAGTGATCACAGTGAAAAGAGAAAGAAAGCCAAGTGTCTATTACACCACACTATTTAGAAAGCCTGATAAAATGTTTTATTGTAAAATGGAATAGAATTTACTACAACATGAAATCAGATTGCCTGTGGATTGTGGATTTTACAGTCATTTAGGGTACCCTCAGTAGGGGGAGCCCATCCATATGAAGTGAGGGTTTTCTGATGAAGAGGCTCACTCGAAACTCGTGTGTGAGTCCCAGACCACATACTCTACTCAGAAGCTGTGGCTCAGCCCGTCTAGATAGGCACCTTTCCTGCAGGCTACGTCCTACCTAGCTTCTCACCATCAGTTCCCAGTAAAATCCACCTCCTGTCTCAGATACTTACTTTAATATACATTCATATTAAATAATCCTTATTCAAAATCAACCAAGTTTTTTCTTTTCTTTTTTCATTTTTTCATGATCATGGGGTGTTCTAGGCACATGGTAAGTAACTCCTTTCTACACCTAACACATTTAACTTCAAGGAAGAGTTCAGGGAATCTTTCCTAAGTGACCTCCTCCAGGGACCCGCTGGCTGGCTCTCACCATGTGCCCCACCAGGATGCAGGGCCCCAGCAGCAGGCGAGTCTGTGTCACGCATCCCCTGGAGGGGCACCTGGCATGTGGTGGAGGCCCCGGTTGTGGAATCAGCAAGTGAGTGTCCTTCCTGAGGCTCGTTGCCTCACGTACTATTACACATGGCAAGGGTTTGTGGTTATTTTCACACAGGGCTCTCCACCAGGGTTGTAGAGTTCCCTGAAGAGAGACAGTCATTTTGTTCATCTGTATATCCACGGTCCCTTTGATGAGTCTGGCATTCTTCCCAAAGGATGGATCAGTTAATGAAAATTGAATTCAAACCAGTTTTGGTGCAAGTTTATTTATGGATTCAGCAAGTGCCCATGGATTACTGAAGCTGATTGTACATTTGCTGTAGAGATGAAATTAGACTAGTAGAAAAATAAAAAACTCAAAAAGCTAAGCTTTTGGCTGTTAAGAATTATTTCCTACGTTTGATATCCTTCTATAATGTTCTCGGCTAAGTGTTGGCCACCCTCGAAACCCCTGTAGGAGTCCAGGATATGATGATTGTAGACTGTGAACTGGTTCTAGTGCTTTCTGATGATAGACTTTCCTTTCCAGTTTAGTCTAACAAGTCATTGCTGGAAATTCACCCAAGGTAGTGTCAGGACATTAGCAATGTGAATGTTACAAAAAGGAAAGACATATTTACTGGAAAGACGACCACCACCACGCCACAGCAAAATAGTACCCCAGCTGATACCTAAAAATGTGATCCCATTGTTTTAGCTGGGCATGATTAAGAGAGTTGCTTATCCCTCCTGACCTGGGCAGGATTTGTGCCCCGATGGAAGAGAGAGCTTGCTGCACCTCAGGCAGAGGAGGGATGCTGAGACTGAGAACACAGTAAATCCTGAACCCCAAGCAAGGATTCTGCAACAAAATTGAGTTGTTTTGTGTTCAAATGATTTTTCCCTCATTATAGTAAACTGAGCACAATGGATAAAAGTGTAATTAAACAATTCAGTGATTCTTTCTCGAGCTCCTGCTATGTGTGACGCTCTGCAAACCGTGGATTGTAGTAAAACTTATAACTAAACATGCATTCCTGGACCTTTGCCTGTGAATTTGGGAACAGTTTGATCTGATAAGGCACGAAGGGATGGCGAAGAGCCCGCTCTAAACCACAGATCGTGTAATTAGAGTGAAGCTTTTCTCTGGGCTGAAAAGTAATTATTGGCAGGTGCGCATACCACGGGCAATGCCAAAATGCATAATGTTGAAGAATTATTATTTTTGTTATCACAACTTCCCTCAGTAATTCTAACTGTCAAGTTTTACTGATTGATTATACAAAAATAGATAATAATACAGATGTGTTAAATTCTGCCCCTGGATAATTGCATTGTCATATTAAACTATTAAAACACTGAGTTATTATTTGCAAGTCTTCCCGGACAGAAAGATAAGCCCGTCATAGAACCTGAACTGAGGCAGGCTGTCATCCATACACGTTGAGTCACTACGTGCTGCTGTAGGTGAGGCTGACTTTGTGTGTCCATAGACAGACACACTTCAGGGTGCCGACCAAGCAGGGCGTGCACGTCTCTGAAACCTCACAGTCAAGTGCCCTCTAGAACATGGAAAATATATCCGGACATAGAACATAAGGAAAACTGAAGGTCATGTTTACATTAAAAAGTATTGTTTCTATGCAAATTGCGTTTTATAGACTCCAAAGAGATTGAACTTCATTGAATTTGAACAGGCTCATTTAAAAAAATAACTTCATTTGTTCAAAATATTTATTAGAAATGATGTAAGCAGTGTGCTGTGCATGCGGAAGTCTTTTTTTTTTTTTTTTTTTTTTTTTAAACATCTTTACTGGAGTATAATTGCTTTACAATGGTGTGTTAGTTTCTGCTTTATAACAAAGTGAATCAGTTATACATATACATATGTTCCCATATCTCTTCCCTCTTGCATCTCCCTCCCTCCCATCCTCCCCATCCCACCACTCTCGGTGGTCACAAAGCACCGAGCTGATCTCCCTGTGCTATGCGGCTGCTTCCCACTAGCTATCTATTGTACATTTGGTAGTGTATATATGTCCATGACACTCTCTCACCCTGTCACATCTCACTCCTCCCCATCCCCATATCCTCAAGTCCATTCTCTAGTAGGTCTGTGTCTTTATTCCCATCTTGCCACTAGGTTCTTCATGGCCTTTTTTTTTCCCTTAGATTCCATATATATGTGTTAGCATACTATATTTGTTTTTCTCTTTCTGACTTACTTCACTCTGTATGACAGACGCTAACTCCATCCACCTCATTACAAATACCTCCATTTCATTTCTTTTTATGGCTGAGTAATATTCCATTGTATATATGTGCCACATCTTCTTTATCCATTCATCCGATGATGGACACTTAGGTTGCTTCCATGTCCTGGCTATTGTAAATAGAGCTGCAATGAACATTTTGGTACATAACTCTTTTTGAACTATGGTTTTCTCAGGGTATGTGCCCAGTAGTGGGATTGCTGGGTCGTATGGTAGTTCTATTTGTAGTTTTTTAAGGAGCCTCCATATTGTTGTCCATAGTGGCTGTATCAATTTACATTCCCACCAACAGTGCAAGAGTGTTCCCTTTCCTCCACACCCTCTCCAGCATTTATTGTTTCTAGATTTTTTGATGATGGCCAATCTGACCGGTGTGAGATGATATCTCATTGTAGTTTTGATTTGCATTTCTCTAATGATTAATGATGTTGAGCATTCTTTCATGTGTCTGTTGGCAATCTGTATAGCTTCTTTGGAGAAATGTCTGTTTAGGTCTTCTGCCCATTTTTGGATTGGGTTGTTTGTTTTTTTGTTATTGAGCTGCATGAGCTGCTTGTAAATCTTGGAGATTAATCCTTTGTCAGTTGCTTCATTTGCAAATATTTTCTCCCATTCTGAGGGTTGTCTTTTGGTCTTGTTTATGGTTTCCTTTGCTATGCAAAAGCTTTTAAGTTTCATTAGGTCCCATTTGTTTATTTGTGTTTTTATTTCCATTTCTCTAGGAGCTGGGTCAAAAAGGATCTTGCTGTGATTTATGTCATAGAGTGTTCTGCCTATGTTTTCCTCTAAGAGTTTGATAGTGTCTGGCCTTACACTTAGGTCTTTAATCCATTTTGAGTTTATTTTTGTGTATGGTGTCAGGGAGTGTTCTAATTTCATACTTTTACATGTATCTGTCCAGTTTTCCCAGCACCACTTATTGAAGAGTCTGTCTTTTCTCCACTGTATATGCTTGCCTCCTTTATCAAAGATAAGGTGACCATATGTGCGTGGGTTTATCTCTGGGCTTTCTATCCTGTTCCATTGATCTATATTTCTGTTTTTGTGCCAGTACCAAACTGTCTTGATTACTGTAGCTTTGTAATATAGTCTGAAGTCAGGGAGCCTGATTCCTCCGGCTCCATTTTTCGTTCTCAAGATTGCTTTGGCTATTCGGGGTCTTTTGTGTTTCCATACAAATTGTGAAATTTTTTGTTCTAGTTCTGTGAAAAATGCCAGTGGTAGTTTGATAGGGATTGCATTGAATCTGTAGATTGCTTTGGGTAGTAGAGTCATTTTCACAATGTTGATTCTTCCAATCCAAGAACATGGTATATCTCTTCATCTATTTGTATCATCTTTAATTTCTTTCATCAGTGTCTTATAATTTTCTGCATACAGGTCTTTTGCCTCCTTAGGTAGGTTTATTCCTAGATATTTTATTCTTTTTGTTGCAATGGTAAACGGGAGTGTTTTCTTAATTTCACTTTCAGATTTTTCGTCATTAGTGTATAGAAATGCAAGAGAGTTCTGTGCATTAATTTTGTATCCTGCTGCTTTACCAGATTCATTGATTAGCTCTAGTAGTTTTCTGGTAGCATCTTTAGGATTCTCTGTGTATAGTATCATGTCATCTGCAAACAGTGACAGCTTTACTTCTTCTTTTCCGATTTGGATTCCTTTTATTTCTTTTTCTTCTCTGATTGCTGTGGCTAACACTTCCAAAACTATGTTGAATAATAGTGGTGAGAGTGGGCAACCTTGTCTTGTTCCTGATCTTAGTGGAAATGGTTTCAGTTTTTCACCATTGAGGACAATGTTGGCTGTGGGTTTGTCATATATGGCCTTTATTATGTTGAGGAAAGTTCCCTCTATGCCTACTTTCTGCAGGGCTTTTATCATAAATGGGTGTTGAATTTTGTCAAAAGCTTTCTCTGCATCTATTGAAATGATCATATGGTTTTTCTCCTTCAATTTGTTAATATGGTGTATCACGTTGATTGATTTGCGTATATTGAAGAATCCTTGCATTCCTGGGATAAACCCCACTTGATCATGGTGTATGATCCTGTTAATGTGCTGTTGGATTCTGTTTGCTAGTATTTTGTTGAGGATTTTTGCATCTATGTTCATCAGTGATATTGGCCTGTAGTTTTCTTTCTTTGTGACATCTTTGTCTGGTTTTGGTATCAGGGTGATGGTGGCCTCATAGAATGAGTTGGGGAGTGTTCCTCCCTCTGCAATATTTTGGAAGAGTTTGAGAAGGATAGGTGTTAGCTCTTCTCTAAATGTTTGATAGAATTCGCCTGTGAAGCCATCTGGTCCTGGGCTTTTGTGTGTTGGAGGATTTTTAATCACAGTTTCAATTTCAGTGCTTGTGATTGGTCTGTTCATATTTTCTATTTCTTCCTGGTTCACTCTTGGCAGGTTGTGCATTTCTAAGAATCTGTCCATTTCTTCCAGGTTGTCCATCTTATTGGCATAGAGTTGCTTGTAGTAATCTCTCATGATCGTTTGTATTTCTGCAGTGTCAGTGGTTACTTCTCCTTTTTCATTTCTAATTCTATTGATTTGAGTCTTCTCCCTTTTTCTCTTGATGAGTCTGGCTAATGGTTTATCAATTTTGTTTATCTTCTCAAAGAACCAGCTTTTAGTTTCATTGATTTTTGCTATTGTTTCCTTCATTTCTTTTTCATTTATTTCTGATCTGATCTTTATGATTTCTTTCGTTCTGCTAGCTTTGGGGTTTTTTTGTTCTTCTTTCTCTAATTGCTTCAGGTGCAAGGTTAGGTTGTTTATTCGAGATGTTTCCTGTTTCTTGAGGTAGGCTTGTATTGCTATAAACTTCCCTCTTAGCACTGCTTTTGCTGCGTCCCATAGGTTTTGGGTCGTCGTGTCTCCATTGTCATTTGTTTCTAGGTATTTTTTGATTTCCCCTTTGATTTCTTCAGTGATCACTTCGTTATTAAGTAGTGTATTGTGTAGCCTCCATGTGTTTGTATTTTTTACAGATCTTTTCCTGTAATTGATATCTAGTCTCATAGCGTTGTGGTCGGAAAAGATACTTGATACGATTTCAATTTTCTTAAATTTACCAAGGCTTGATTTGTGACCCAAGATATGATCTATCCTAGAGAATGTTCCATGAGCACTTGAGAAAAATGTGTATTCTGTTGTTTTGGGGTGGAATGTCCTATAAATATCAATTAAGTCCATCTTGTTTAATGTATCATTTAAAGCTTGTGTTTCCTTATTTATTTTCATTTTGGATGATCTGTCCATTGGTGAAAGTGGGGTGTTAAAGTCCCCTACTATGATTGTGTTGCTGTCTATTTCCCCTTTTATGGCTGTTAGTATTTGCCTTATGTATTGAGGTGCTCCTATGTTGGGTGCATAAATATTTACAATTGTTATACCTTCCTCTTGGATCGATCCCTTGATCATTATATAGTGTCCTTCTTTGTCTCTTGTAATAGTCTTTATTTTAAAGTCTATTTTGTCTGATACGAGAATTGCTACTCCAGCTTTCTTTTGTTTTCCATGTGCATGGAATATCTTTTTCCATCCCCTCACTTTCAGTCTGTATGTGTCTCTAGGTCTGAAGTGGGTCTCTTGTAGACAGCATATATATGGGTCTTGTTTTTGTATCCATTCAGCCAGTCTGTGTCTTTTGGTGGGAGCATTTAATCCATTTACATTTAAGGTAATTATCGATATGTATGTTCCTATTCCCATTTTCTTAAATGTTTTGTGTTTGTTATTGTAGGTGTTTTCCTTCTCTTGTGTTTCTTGCCTAGAGAAGTTCCTTTAGCATTTGTTGTAAAGCTGGTTTGGTGGTGCTGAACTCTCTCAGCTTTTGCTTGTCTGTAAAGGTTTTAATTTCTCCATCAAATCTGAGTGAGATCCTTGCTGGGTAGATTGATCTAGGTTGTAGGTTTTTCTCCTTCATCACTTTAAGTATATCCTGCCACTCCTTTCTGGCTTGCAGAGTTTCTGCTGAAAGATCAGCTGTTAACCTGATGGGGATTCCCTTGTGTGTTATTTGTTGTTTTTCCCTTGCTGCTTTTAATATGTTTTCTTTATATTTAATTTTTGACAGTTTGATTAAGATGTGTCTTGGCGTGTTTCTCCTTGGATTTATCCTGTATGGGACTCTCTGTGCTTCCTGGACTTGATTAACTATTTCCTTTCCCATATTAGGGAAGTTTTCAACTATAATCTCTTCAAATAGTTTCTCAGTCCCTTTCTTTTTCTCTTCTTCTCCTGGGACCCCTATAATTTGAATGTTGGTGCGTTTAATGTTGTCCCAGAGGTCTCTGAGACTGTCCTCAGTTCTTTTCATTCTTTTTTCTTTATCCTGCTCTGCAGTAGTTATTTCCACCATTTTATCTTCCAGGTCACTTATCCGTTCTTCTGCCTCAGTTATTCTGCTATTGATCCCATCTAGAGTATTTTTAATTTCACTTATTGTGTTTTTCATCGTTGCTTGGTTCCTCTTTAGTTCTTCTATGTCCTTGTTAAATGTTTCTTGCATTTTGTCTATTCTATTTCCAAGATTTTGGATCATCCTTACTATCATTATTCTGAATTCTTTTTCAGGTAGACTACCTATTTCCTCTTCATTTGTTAGGTCTGGTGTGTTTTGACCCTGCTCCTTCATCTGCTGTGTGTTTTTCTGTCGTCTCATTTTGCTTATCTTACTGTGTTTGGGGTCTCCTTTTCACAGGCTGCAGGTTCGTAGTTCCCGTTGTTTTTGGTATCTGACCCCAGTGGCTAAGGTTGGTTCAGTGGGTTGTGTAGGCTTCCTGGTGGAGGGAACTAGTGCCTGTGTTCTGGTGGATGAGGCTGGATCTTGTCTTTCTGGTGGGCACGTCCATGTGTGGTGGTGTATTTTGGGGTGTCTGTGGCCTTATTATTAGCAGCCTCTCTGCTAATGGATGGGGCTGTGTTCCTGTTTTGCTAGTTGTTTGGCATAGGGTGTCCAGCACTGTAGCTTGCTGGTCGTTGAGTGAAGCTGGGTCTTGATGTCGAGATGGAGATCTCTGAGAGATTTTCGCCGTTTGGTATTACGTGGAGCTGGGAGGTCTCTTGTGGACCAGTGTCCTGAAGTGGGCTCTCCCACCTCAGAGGCACAGCCCTGATGCCTGGCTGGAGCACCAAGAGCTTTTCATCCACACAGCCAAGTACGTGGGGAGTTTCTTGCCTTTTGGGAGGTCTGACGTTTTCTGCCAGCGTTCAGTGGGTGTTCTGTAGGAGCAGTTCCACGTGTAGATGTATTTCTAATGTATCTGTGGGAAGGAAGGTGATCTCTGCATCTTACTCTTCCGCCATCTTCCGGGAGTCCCCGCAGAAGTCTTTTGTTGTGAACTGTCAAGATAGACTAGTGTGTTTTTTCTTGCTTTTTAGTATTTTCTTACTGAAGCCTCTCCAACTCTGTGTGTGTGTGTGTGTGTGTCTGTGTGACCCAGGATCCTGTGGTATAAATATTTAGATGTGAAATTGCCTACTAAATATTTCTGCACAGGCAGGAGCCTTCAGGAATGGAGGAAGGCTTCACTCAACTATCTTGATATCTTGAGTTGTCTTCCATGCTTGGTGATGGGATTTCACTTGGAGAACAGGGCTGGAGCCAGAAGTCTTAGAAGGCTTTTGTCCTTGTGCACGGGGCTATGAGGTAATGAATGTTGTACAGCAGGCTTCCATAACTCACTCATCTGGCACAACTGAGACTCTGTGTCCCTTGAACATCAACTCCCTATTTTCCCCTCTGCCAGCCCCTGGGAACAATGATTCTACTCTCTGTTTCTATGGGTTTGACTATTTTATCTTGCTCGTATAAGTGGAATCATGAAGGATTTACCTTCAGTAACTGGCTTATTTATTTCACCGAGCATAATGTCCTCCACATTTATCCATGTCCTCACATGTGGTAGAATTTCCTTCTTTCTTTTGAGGCTGATTAATAGTCCATTGTGTGAAAGGGGAGGGATAAATTAGGAGTTTGGGATTATCAGATACAAACTACTATATAGATAAACAACAAGGTCCTACTGTATAGCACAGGGAACTGTATTCAGTATCTTGTAAAACTATAATGAAAAGAATCTGAGATATATATATATATATATATATATATATATAGAGAGAGAGAGAGAGAGAGAGAGAGAGAGAGAACTGAGTCACTTTGCTGTACACCAGAAACTAACACAACATTGTAAAACAACTATACTTCAATAAAAAAGTAGTGCACTGTGTATGTTAACACATTTTCTTCATCAGTTCATCCATCCATTATGAATTTGGGTTGTTTCTGTATCTCAACTATTGTGAATAATGCTGCAGTGAACAAAGGGGTGCAGATATCTCTTTGAGATGCTGATTTCAATTCTTTATAGATACGTGCCTGGAAGTAGGATTGCTGGATCATATGGTAGTTTATTTTTAATATTTTGGTGAGTCTTCATACCATTTTCCATAGCAGCTGTAGCATTTTATAGTCTGATAAACAGTGCACAAGGGTTCCAGTTACTTCACTTGCTATCTTTGGGTTTTGTCCATGTTTCATTGTTAAATTGGTGTTTCTGGTGGGGACAAGGCCACGCTTCCTACTCTAGCATCCAGTGGATGCCTGTCTCCCCTCCGTGTGTCTCCTTTGTGATGGGTCTAGAGCTTCGCAGCCTGAATGCAGGGAAAGAACAAAGTATTGGGAGCCTTACTCTGGGCATTTCCTTAAATCATCTGACTGAGATATGTTTTACTGCTATAAATTATGTTTTCCAGATTACTTGGATTATATAAAAATATATTTGTCCGCCAGTCTAAATATTATTATTTGTTCTTGAAACAAAAGCAAGTAAATGATATGTCTAAATGCTTCAGAAATTGTTTCTTTTTAAATTGGCCCATCTTGAATAACATATGTGTGTATAATCTTTATTAAGCAAGAACTAGGAAGTAACAGTTTTATGGTGCCTTCACATATGGGTGTTTTCCAAATAGGAAAAATTTATGTTGTCATAATATATTTCTTTTGGATTGGGAGATATTTCTCCTTAGAAAATACATGATCAGCACTCTGTTTACTTTAGACTAGAAGCCAAATAAATGTGTTTTGAATGAATATGTGAGTGGTAGAAAAATCAATGATTATTATTTAAGTGTCTGGTACAAAAATTCACAAACACATATACATTTAAACAATAGTCAGGCTTAGGAAAATTCCTAAGTATGCATTTGATATCAAGATCTCTAATGAGGAATATGGCTTTGTAAAATCAAATATATGGAAATATAGTTTAAAAATTATAAATCAAAAATTGTTTCTTGGTATGCTTACCCTGGGAAGACTATAAATTCATCTTATTTAGCTTTAATTTATTTAATTTCTTACTTAGTGTTAATTTCCTTTAAAACAACTTATTTATCGTATAATAATGGTTGACTCACACACTTCTACCCCCTCGCTGCCAAAAACCCTTTGAAATAGCAAAAATCTTATTTTTAAAGGCATAAAATGTCAACCACACTGCTAATAAAGGAAGTATGACATAAGCAGGTCTTATAATTCACTTATATACAAAAACTACACAATTATATATGTTTATATATAAGTGTGGATGCATCGAAAAAGTTAAGTTAAAAAAAACACATCAAATAGTTAACAGCGCTTACTTCTAGAGAATGGGGTGTGGGATTGTGGAGTGAAGAACAATTTTCACATTATTTTCTCTGTTTTGATTCGTTTGATTTTTTCCCCAGTGAGACTATATGAACACATTACTTTTGTAATTTAGAAAAACAAGGACACATGTATTTGAAACCTTTCTTTGGTATAGACACATACCTTTAGGACTGCTTCTATCACATGTAAAATGCATGGTTGTAATGCATAAGGCTTCAGGAGAAAAGGTAGATAGTAATTTATTGCCCAGGTGTCTCTGTTCACCATATCAAGTTTCTTTACCCCATTACCATTAGAAGTCATCCATTTCCTCCTGCATGGAGGGGCTACTTAAGTTTCAGATGTTTCCAACTTTGCCTGTGTTTGTGTATTAAGATATAATTTAGTATTATAAAAGTCAAGATTAGCAAAATCTGAATTATTCACAAATGGTGGGAAAAGATTTGAGATGTTTTAAAATAAAACAATACAGGCTGTAGGATGGCTTATCACTATGGCTTTGCAGCCAGGCTGAGCAATGACCCAACAGGTGGGGTCAAAGTCCAGTTGGGTCGGCCACAGTGGACCCATTCCAGAGCCACCATTCTTGGTCCTCTTCTCTTTATCATTTTACAGATATTTAATTGAAGGATAGAGGTCCTTATTGTTTAACCTGTGGATGAGGTTATATTTAAAGAACTAGTAAGCATACTGACTGGCAGAATAAGTGTTCAAAAAGGTTTTGGCAGTCTAGTTCAATGAGCTTAAGCATTAAAATTGCATTAATGCAATTTTAGTTTAATATTTTATAGAAATAAATACACTATAGCATTAGATATTTAAAAATATTAAAATGTGATGGTATAACCAAAGAGTTCAGAGAAGATCTTTAAGGATGGTAGGAGACCTTAAGACATCCCATGCACACAAACATATCACACCAAGAATTGAAAAATGTGTGGATTATTTTGCTTGCGTAAGAGAAGGTGTTGAGTTCTACGACAGCTATCTCATATAGACTGTGTTGTAAACTAGCAATAGATTTTATTTCACATCTTTCCACAGGGGAGGGTAATTTTTAGTCAGCATGTACAAGCTTATATGAAGCAAAGCTTTTTAATACATACAGTCTAGAGATGAGACGTGACCCCTTGGCCAACTTAGCAGGGATGCATGCTCTTTATAGATAGGATTTAAACACTTAGTCATTACTCTTAAGGTCCCTTTCAATCATGAGAGAATCTAACTTGACCAGTCAGTGATACAAACACATAAAGAGGGAACCTCATCCTATGGCTAATGGTTTCAATTTGGGTCACCAAACAGCATGCATGACCACCCTTCTAAGAGTAGTTCAATGGCACATACTCTGTGTTAACCACATGATGCCTTTGGACACATATAAAGATGTCCTTTGTCCATTTGTAGGATTTCATTCATATATCTTTGGAAAAATAAAGTACATTATTCACCAAATTCCACTTTCTGAAAGCTCATAGTTCCAAACCTAGAAATGAAATGAAACCAAATGCTTCAGTATTATCTTCTTCATCCTTAATTTTAAGTTACATCAAATGGGAAAAAAAACAGCCTTTAGGATCATACATGTAAATTACATTTATCTCACATGGCAGTGAAATCATCAGTCAAATCTCTGAGTACTTCTCTCCATTCCAAAAGCAAGAAAAATCTTAATTGAGTTCCATTGTGCCTCTGATGTGAAACAAAGAATTAAAATTCTAAGGCTTTGGGATAAAACTACAAACAGTGTCAAAACACAACAAAACATTGTCAAAGCAAACCTATGGAGACAGTATTAAGATGTCAAAATTAAAATGATGTCATTGTAAATTACAGCAGAACTTTTTAAAAATGAAGCATGAAGCCCTCTATATGAGCCACTCATTTCAAACTAATTGTTCGTGCCAGATGTGTAGGAGGGATGATAAATGTTCCTAAGCTCAGAGAATATACATTCCAAAAATAGTTAGGGCATTGTTAAAAGTGAGCTACAAAATTTCTGTCAGTTTTGATAGTTACTTGAAATCCACTTTATTCTTCAGTATTATGTATCCCTGTTTTCTCTGAGTCTAGATACATGTGCTACATATACAGATAACTAAAAATTATAAATATATCTGCATTTATATTTCTTAGATCCTTGCACACAGGCAGGAAGATAGTAGGAGATCAATAATGGGTTGTATAGTAAGTGAACAAATAAATAAACAAGTACAGTGGAATTATTTTATGACTTTAGAGATAAAAAGAATGTGAGAATTTAATTATTATTAAAGGGGAATGTTTACTAATGGGAAATTTAGTAAATCTTGTCCAATTTTTTACCTTATTATTTTGTCATCATGCACATTTCAACCATCTTCTAACTCATCCTCCTTAATTATTAATTTTTTTTTAAAAATTTATTTATTTTATTTTTGGCTGTGTTGGGTCTTCATTATTGTGCAAGGGCTTTCTCTAGTTGCGGCAAGCGGGAGCCACTCTTCATCGCGGTGCGCGGGCCTCTCACTATTGCGGCCTCTCTTGTTGCGGAGCACAGGCTCCAGACGCGCAGGCTCAGTAGTTGTGGCTCACGGGCCTAGTTGCTCTGCGGCATGTGGGATCCTCCCAGACCAGGGCTCGAACCCGTGTCCCCTCTTTCCGGCACTCCTCACTGATGATCTTGCTGTTATCCAGAATATTGTAAGAAGAAGGGCATCGCTTTCCATTATATGCAAACCTGCTCAAGGTCATGTCAAAATCAGAAATGACCTGTTCCGAGACCCGAGAAAACCGCTGACCCCGGCACCGCGCTGGGCCCAGGGGGAGGCTGGCAAGGCCGGGCCCGGGGCGCAGGGGACGAGCGGGGGCTCCGGCTGGGCCTGGGCGTCTACGGGCCGCAGTGGCGCGGCGAGGCCCAGGCGGCCCGGTGGGGGGTCTCGGAGCGCCCGGAGATTCGGGGCCCGCCCCACGCCGGTCTCTCCATCCTCCTTAATTATTATCTGCTCAGTGTTTAAATGTATCTTCCATAGAAAAAGTATATATGTAATATTCTTTCAGAAACTTTATATTTGATGATATTTATATCATGCCTTATAACAGAATTTTGTCAATTGGTGATGTACAAATACTGATGATCCTAATAATTAGATGAATAATTCTTACTTTGATAATATATTTAAAGAAAATTATTTTCTGGTATTGAAATTTTTTTAACTCATAGCTCTCAAAACTAAGTTGTAGAAATATTTCACACTGTGACATACCTGGTCATTGCCTCAGTTGTTATTCCCGTATAGTGTACATTGCAATTATAATATCTGTGAGGATTGTACATTCTTCAGCACTGAATACACATACATACACACATATAATTATTATCAACGTCTATATGTTATAGCATATTAATATTATAAATATAATATTTATTTATTATATTTATTATATTTATATTATATAAATGTATATTTATATAAATATTATAAATATAATATTTATTTAAATATGATGTATATAATATAATAAATATATATAAATATATATATAAATATATAAATATAAATATAATATATATATAAATAAATATATATTATTTAATATATAAGTATTATAAGTATTAATATTCTTTAGTTATATAATAGTTATATATATCTTGCATATATCTTGTATCTTGCATTAGTGTGGTACATTTGTTACAATTGATGAACTGATATCAATACACTATTGTTAACTAAAGTCCATGGTTTACACCAGGGTCACTCTTTGTGTTATACATTCCCTGCGTTTAGACAAATGCATAATGTCATGTGTCCACCTTTGCAGTTTCATACTGAGTAGTTTTGCTGCCGTAAACATTCCTATGCTTACCATTCACCCCTAGTTGCCGATCTTTAGGCCTAGCATTGAAATTACACATACAGTTCTCACCAAGGTCATGAACCAGATTAGATTCTAGTGAGAGAAGTAGCCACCACCTATTGATGGGTGAAGTGGCAGAGAATTTGGGGTCATCTTAGTTCATCACAATTTATCTTCTTTCCACAAGACCTCTCCCCCGTTGTACCTTCAAGTTGAGTGTCAAGGTTGGGGACCTCATGCCTGATGGGGTCTGCGTGTCGGCAGAGCCCCTGCAGCAGCCTCCTCAGGTCCTGGGGTGCAGAGACCTGTGAAGGAAGCAAGCAGCTGTCTGCCACTCGTGTACCCAGCCCCCACTAGGGAGACAGCCAGAGTCCCGAGGAGTCCCAGCTGAGCCTGAGCTGCCAATCCACCTGCTCTTCCCCAGAGGAATCTCCTGAGAATCCCTGAGAGCAGAGGTTCTTCAGCTTTTGATTCTGTTATCTGAGGCCTTGGTCCCATCGCTTGCTAATCCCAAGCCAGAGTCACACAGGGAAAGGGAATCTAGGAAACAGGTTGACCTAGTACAAAATTATAACTGTGCATGCTCAGTTGACTACAGTCTAGAGTAGAAGTTCATCCTGAGGAAATAATGAGAGATACACAGAGATGTATTCAAGGCCAATCATATTATAATTATTTACTATAGAGCAAAACTAGAAGCAGTCTTTTGTCCAGGTACTGCAGATAGACTAGTTAAATTTTGGTAGTTTCAAATTGTAAGATGGAAGAATATAGCTTATTTTTGATAAAGTATAAATTTTACCATACATATAAATAAAGATGAAATGATGTACATCAAACAATGATCTGAGCAGAAGAATAATAAATCTAAATTATTTTCTTCTATCTTTATTTCCTTTTTTCATTATGACTATTTATTACTTTCAAACTAGAAAATTTTGAAAGACTAATCAAAAGAATGAATTCATGATAAAAGCATCTACACAGTTTTATTATAATGCTCAATATTATTTGAAATCTCTTATAATGTTAATTTAACAAAACTTGACATCTCACCTCTGTTGGTATTTACTCAAAAATGGTGCAAATAAAAAGAAAGGCACGAATATTCAGTTTTTACTATTTACCACAGTGTCTAGATGCAGAGAAGTACATTCCAGCGTCAGAATGTGAGCACCATGTATATCTTTATAGGGTTGATGGTTGTTAGAAAACCCATATAAACTTTATTTGGAATCATGCCATTTATCAAGGACAAATCCATACACGTCAGTGTATCAGTCTGAAGAAAGCATAAATGGCACACATGTTTAAGCTGGATAAAATAGATTATAGATAAAGTAAATTTGCACTTGACTAATTTTGCAAGAATCAAGCACAGTACCAATCACAAAGGGAACTTTACTGATAAGGTAGAGAGTTGGTTTATTTATTGTTTTGAAGGACAACATGGAGAAATTTAGACAGGTATGTACAGCTTTGTAGAAAGATAAGAACATTTAAAATACACACTTTTAAAAACTACTGAACTCATAGAAACAGAGAACAGATTGGTGGTTGCCAGAGGTGGGGGGTTGAGGTGGGTGGGCAAAATGGGTGAAGATGGTCAAAAGATACAAACTTCCATCTATAAGATGAACAAGTCCTGTGGATGTATGTATGTACAGCAAGGTGACTGTGGTTAACAACACTGTAACGTGTATTTGAAAGTTGTTAAGAGAGTAGATCTTAAAAGTTCTCAGCACAAGAAAATTAATTTGTAACTATGTGTGGTGATGGATGTTAACTAAACTTACTGTGATCATTTCACAATATGTACATATATCAAATCATGATGCTGCATGCCTAAAACTAACAATGTTATGTGACAATTATAAAAAAAAAAACAACACTTTTCTTTTTCAGTTGTGTATTTTTTAATTGAGGTATAATTCACATGTAACATTGTATTAGTTCCAGGTACAGAGTGTAATGATTCGATATTTGTACATATTGCAAAAAGATCACCACAATAAGTTGCCTTAACATCTGTCACCATACATAGTTACAATTTTTTTTCTTGTGATAATTACTTTTAAAATTAACTTTAGCAATTTTAAATGTGCAGTACAGTGGTATTAACTATAGTCACTGTGCTGTACATTACATCCCAATGACTTACTTATTTTATAACTGGAAATTTGTACCTTTTGACCCCCTTCACCCATTTTGCCCACCCCCACCTCAGTACACGCTTATAATTACTAGTTGATAAAGCTGATCAGACAAGAGCACTGGCAGCCTGATCTTGTACTAAAAATACAAAACAAAAAGCTGTGGAAATGAGCATCTGCAGCAGTAATTCCATTTTAGTCCATTTGCTTAATGCATTTTTGTTATTAAGACAACAGATTTTAGATAGATTTAAGTGCAGTATCATTACATAACATGGCAAAGCATGCTGTGCAAATGATGGAAGCTACAGTCTTGTAAGCTAGATTTTATAAGACATAACCAAAGTTAGAAAAATAAGACAAAAAAATCAAAGTTACTTACGAAAAGTGCATTTTAGATTCTGAAAAACACAACTGTTATCAAATGTATTGCTTTTCTAACAGAACAGTGTATTCTAATTTTGAGTAAATACAAATGTTTTGTTCATTGCTTAAAAATAGGTAGATCTGCTGAAGCTTTCTACATTACCTTTCCTTTTTTTTAAAATAATAGACTTTATTTTTTAGAGAAGTTTTAGGTTCACAGAAAATTTGAACACAAAGTATAGACAGTTCCCACATACCCATTCCCCACGTATCATGCAGCTGCTACACATCAGAGTGATGTTTTGCTACAGTTGATGAACCTACATTGATGCATCATCATCACTCAGAATCCATAGTTTACATTAGGGTCCACTTTTGGTGTTGTACATTCTGTGGGTTTGGACGAATGTATAATGACATGTATCATACAGATAAGTTTCACTGCCCTAAAAATCCTCTGTGCTCCACCTACTTACTCCTTCCTCCCCCAATCTCTGGCAACCACTGATATTTTTACTGTCTCTGTAGTTGTGCCTTTTCCAGATGTCATAGAGTTGGAATCATACCGTACACAGCCTTTTCATATTGGTTTCTTTTACTTACTAATATGCATTTAAGATTCCTCCATGTCTTTTTATGATTTGATAGCTCATTTTTTTTAGCTCCAAATAATTCTTCATTGTCTGGTTGTAACGCAATATATTTAACCATTCACCTACTGAAGGACATTTTGGTCTCTTCCAAATTTGACAATTATGAATAAAGCTTCTATGGCAGGTGTTTGTGTGGACATAAGGTTTAAACTCTTTGGGTAAATATCAAGGAGCATGTTGCTGGATCATATGGTAAGACTTCTCAAAGAGTTAGCTTTTGGTTTCATTAATTTTCTCAATTGATTTCCTGTTTTCAGTTTTATTGATTTGTGCTCTGATTTTTTTATTTCATTTTTTTCTGTTTATTTTGGTTTTAATTTCGTTTTCCATTTTTAGTTTCCAAATATAAAATTTTAGATTGTTGATTATAGATTTTTCTCTTTTCTAATTATGCAGTCAGTGCTATTAATTTCCCTCTAAGCACTGCTTTTGCTGCATCCCACATATTTTCATATGTTATGTTTTAATTTTCATTTAGTTCAAAATATTTCATTTAGTTTAATTTTCTCTTGAGATTTCTTCTTTTATCCATGTGTTATTTAGAATTGTATTGTTTAAGCTCCAAGTATTGGGATTTTTAAACTGCTTTCTGCAGTAGATTTCCTATTTAATCCATTGGTATCTCAAAGCATACATTGTCATACAATGTATTATTTTTTTTAATTTGTTAAAATGTGTTTCATGAACCAGAACATGATCTATTGTAGTAAAAGTTAAATATAAGCTTGAGAAAAATGTGTGCTCTGCTATCGTTGGATGAAATACTCTATAGATGTTAGTTATATCTAGTTCATTGATCATGCTGTTCAGCTCAACTGTGTCCTTACTCACCTTCTGACCTCTGATTTGATCTTTCCATTACTGATAGAGGGGTGTTAAAATCTCCAGCTATGATAATGGATGCATCTGTCTAGCCTTGCAGTTCTATTAGTTTTTGCCTCATGTATTTTAATGCTCTGTTTTAGCCACATACATGTTAAAGATTGTTATGTCATCTTGGAGAATTGACTCTTTATCATTATGTAATGCCTGTCTTTATCCCTGCTAATTTTTTTTACTTTGATGTCTGCTCTGTCACAAATTAATATAACTTTCTTTAGATTAGTGTTATCGTGGAGTGTTTTTCTTCATCCACTTAACTTTTAATCTATATGTGTCAATTTAAAGTAGTTTCTTGTGAACAACATACAGTTGGGTCATATTTTTTGATCCTCTCCAACAGGCTCTGTATTTTAGTTGGTGTATTTAGACCGTTGATGTTTAAAGTAATTATTTATGTAGTTGAGGTAATATCTACCATATTTGTTAGTTTTTATTTGCTGCCCTTGTTCTTTCTTTTATTGTCTTCCACTTGTTTTCTGCCTTCTTTGATTTTAATTCAGCATTTTATATGATTCCATTTGATCCTCATTCATAGCGATCAATTATATTTCTATTTTTATTTTTATTAATGATTGCACTAGGATTTACATATACATTTACAACTAATCCAAGTCCACTTTCAAATAACAATGTATTGCTTCATGAGTAGTGCAAGTACTTTATAACAAAGTATTTCTGATTCCTCTCTCCCATCCCTTCTACCATTGCTGTCCTTCATTTCACTTATCCATAAGCTATAATCATCAAATACATTGTTATTTTGAACGCAATAGTAAGAAAAATAAAATATTTTATTTTAACTTCATTTAGTCCTTCTCTAACCCTCTTTCTTTCTTAATATATATCTTCTAATTTTGTGATGATGGTGCTGATGACAAAGATGGTGATGATGGTGATGGTGGTGGTAGTAACGATGGTGATAAATCATAGTCTTGTGCATGAGTATGTGCATTATTCTCTTGATTTAAAGTAGATCCAGATTGTAGAACTGAAGACAAAGGTAGAGACTATAAGGAAGAAGGAATGTGCACCATAAACTACCCAGCAGGAGATATAGAAGGATAATTTGACAATTTTCATTTTTGCTTCACCTTATGGTTTGGTGTCTAGGAGACTTGACCACTGTAGTAGATTTGCTTGGGAAATAACTCAGTTTAGGATAAAATTATCTCCTATACTATAAAATTGCTTATTATTTGTAGGATGCTTTTCCATATTGTTATATTCAGAAATTAACTTCAAGCAAACTCACGTATTTTATGAAAGTCAGAATGATATCATGAATTTTAATATTTCCTAAGAAAAAAGTATGCCTTTTCTGAGAGGAGGGAGAAAGAAGTGAATCTGTGAGCTTAGTCATATACATTTTGTGGGAAGAACTATATGGCTTCAGGTGCATCGGCTTTCTTTGGGTTGTGGCTTGCTTCTTCAAAGGCTAAAACACCTTGATCATTAACATGCTGCCTGTGCTTCATGCTTGACTTTTACATTATTGCTCGCTATTACCATGCATGCATTATTTATGCTGTTGGCTATCATGGAAAAACGGCAAGCAATTTACTTGTCAAAACACATTAGAATGCATGACTTTAAGTCAGAGTCGCATGGGTTGGTAAAAAGCTGTAATAAATGCACTTTGGCTAATATGTTAGTGCCATGCAGTTTGAGGCCACTGTATTGACTGAGAAACCAATAACCATCTCTAGAACTCTTCTAGTAGAATAGCACTTCAAATTATTCACGCTTTTAATTGCTTCATAGTAAACTCTGTTATTATAATTTTTCTTTCCATAGATGAGTTTTAACATTAGAATAGCAAGTGAGTGCAAATTAAATTCTTAATGATAGAAGTACTGGAGTTAATTGTATTATTTATTTAGGCTCCAAACGGGATCTGAAATGCTTAAATAATAGAATTATGTCATACAGCCATGTGTTTCCCTTGCTTTTCTTGTCAGTTAACCGTTTCCACTATTACTTGATGCTCTCATTACTACACAGAAGTCCCCTTTTGTACCACAGCAAATGTTTAGGTAAACGCCAGACACCTTGCTAGCTCTCCAACTGTTGGTAAGGCCAGCCTCAGACTTCATGACATTTGTAAGATGACCGCCCTGTCCAAGTGTGCTGGAAGAGGTCCCATCAGAGCAATGGTTCAGGAACTTTATTTTTCTTAAAAATCATTCTATGACAAGTGAGTTGTGGGCGTGGCAGGGATTTTGAGGAGGTCAGCATTATTGGAGGATGTTATCTTGTGCAGGGAAATAAGTCTATGCTCAGCATAACCTTCTCCTGTCTGCTCATTATCCAGTACTGTCCAACATCTTCAGAATCTAATAGGAGTCCAGTGAATTTGATTCCATGAGTGAATGCAGTTGAGGAAGACAGATGTAGGCCCCAAAGGTGTCAACTATCATTGAAATTAGTATCAAAGAAGAGACACCCTGAGTCCTTTTTACCAATATTCGCTTCCATTCACATTTTTCCCATGGATTTACAGGCTGGGGATTTTACCTCATCAAAGTCCTTCTTACTAGAAAAAGTGAGTATCGTGAAGTCCAGAGGCGTTAAATCACCCAACCCAACATTCTCAAGATATCAGGACCCAGGCAAGATACAAGAACCATCTGTCTAGTGTTCTGATTTCAAAAATAACCTATAAGTCTTACGAGGCAAAGGGTTAGGAAAATACCTTTAGGACATCATGATGGTGGGCGGGGGTTCTTCTAGCATTGCTCTTCCAGGTTGTTGTGATCTACCAAGATGGACCTGCAGGACAAGGAGTAACCAAGAGGATTGGGACTCTTGAGGAACTGAGGTGCAGCCAGCAGCAGGTCTGAGCCTCTAAACAACAGACCCTGGCATTGATCTGAGAAGCCAGAGCACCTGGCAATCAGACCTTCTAGAAACCTGTGAAATTTAACCAAGGAGATGAGAGATCTGTAAACTGAAAACTAGAAGATGTTGATGAAAGAAATTGAAGAAGATACAAATAAGTGGAAAGATGTATCATGTTCATGTATTAGAATTAATATTGTTAAAATGTCCATCTACCCAAAGTAATTTACAGATTCTATGCAATCTCTATGAAAATTTCAATGGCATTTTTTTACAGAAAGAGAAAAACAATCCTAAAATTTTTAAGGAACCACAAAAGATCCCAAATAGCCAAAGCAGTCTTGAGAAAGAAGAACAAAGCTGGAGGCATCACACTTCCTGATTTCAAACTATATACAAGCTATAGTAATCAAATACCAGTATAGTCTTGTCTTAAAAACAGACACATAGGTCAATGGAACAGAACAAAGAGCCCAGAAATAAACCCATGCATATGTGGTTAATTATTTTATGACAAAGGAGCCAAGATTACACAGTGGGGAACAATGTCTTCAATAAATGGTACTGGGAAAACTAGACAGCCACATGCAAATTAATGAAACTGGACCCTTATCTTACATCATATAAAAAATCAACCCAAAATGGATTAAAGACTTGAAGGTAAGACTTGAAAACAAAATTCCTACAAGAAAACACAAGGTATAAGCTCCTTGTCATTAGTCTTGGCAAAAAATTAAAAAATTGACACCAAATGCAGAGCAACACAAGCAAATATAAACAAGTGGGGCTATTTCTGCACAGCAAAGGAAACCATCAACAAAAAACAAAAGCAACCTAACAAATGGAAGAAAATAACTGCAAACCACGTATTTGATATGGAGTTATAATCCAGAATATACAAAGAACTTGAAGAGATATCTGCACCCTATGTTCATTGCAGCATAATTCACAATAGTCAAGGTATGGGAACAAGCTAGGTGTCCATCAGCAAATAAATATGCAGTATATATATACAGTGGAATATTATTCAACCATAAAGTGAAGGAAATTCTGACATTTATGACAACATGGGTGGACCTTGAGGGCATTATGCTAGGTGAAATAAGTCAGGCAGAGAAGGATAAATACTGCATGGTATCACTTATGTGTGAAATCTAAAAAAAAAAAAAGTCTAACTGAAAGAAACAGAGAGTAGAAAAGTGGTTGCTAGAGGCTGGGGAGTGGGGCAAATAGGGAAAGATTGGTAAAAGGGTACACAGTTTCAGTTATAAGGTGATTAAGATCTGAGGATCTAATGTAAAACAGGGTGAATATATCTATCTTTATATTTGTCTATAGTTGATAACACTGTATTGTATAATTGAAATTTGCTTAGAAAGTAGAACTTAAATTTTCTCACACAAAAAAGGTAAATGTGTGAGGTGACGGATGTGTTCATTAACTCAATCAGGGGAATTCCTTCACAATGTGTAGGCATAGCAAATCACCACGATGTATACTTTAAATATCTTACAATTTTAGTTGTTCATTTTACCTAAATAAAGTTTTAAGAAAGGCACATAGGATAAAATAGGAGGAACCCACATAGCTGGCCTCTTGGGTCTATGAAGTGAGAATTCAGCTATCTTTACATTTTATTCCTTTAGAGAAATTTTGAAAATTGAGCTACTTAAATTACACAAATAATTTTGTAAGTTGTAAGATATTTAGAAAATACCAAAAAATGGAAAATGAAAAAAACACCCTTATAAGAGCAAGTATATTTCTTATAGAATACATGTTAAACCTAGATTATATAACACTAATTTGACATTTGGGAAAAAAACACTAGGATCTGGAATGAGCAAATTCAATATAATAGAATATCCGTTACCACAGCATCTTTAGGGGTGTGCTCTAAGTTGTAATAATTATTATTAATGGCAAAGGCCAAAGGCAATTGCAGATTCACTAATGCATAAATATTCCTATAACACCTATTATTTCGTATAAATTCTAAATTGGGTAGATCTTAAGGCATTTATTTTCATTGGAGAGTTATGTTACTTTGACAAAAAAGATACTGCCTATGGTGAGTCTTAACTCTCACATTTAAGAGTTTCGGATTTATCTTCCATGCAGTGATTTTTGAAAGTCAAAATAAGAAATCATCATAAGCATTTTATTTATAGATTCAAGAGCCCACTGCTGCATAAAGGAAGGAAAATTAAAGCTTGAAATTAATACATATCATAAGGCTTGATTTGGCTTACATAAATTTGCTTATAATATTAATCTATTTTTTGGAAAAAAATCACAGAAAAATGTTTCCTGAAAATGTATGGTTAGCATATGCATACTTTATATGTTTAAAAGTCATGCATTTAAATCATTTGTTACTTAGGCAAATGCATAGGCTAAATATTTGCATGTATTTTCAGGATGCATGCAAAATTATTATAATTATTATTACTGAGTGAAAAGAGATATTCATTGAGCATCAACAGTATGCTAAGTTCTTTGAAGTTCCATCAGGTTTATTTTCTTATTTAATCTTACTCAAAACCCATCAGCATTCCTCACCATACTGCCTGTTTCATTGTTATTAAATTCATACCACTAACATTTTATAGCACTTTAGAGTGGGAATGGATTGCTTTGGAACCTAAGTGGAACACCAGAATGCTTATTCAGGTAGAATTCAGGAATGGGTTGAACCCTGACAAACGTGGGGAGGAAGGGCACATAAATGGGAAATGTTACCTGATTCACACTGTGAGTCCTTTCCTTGTCATAAATGGAAATGCTTGCAATTGATGAAGACCCATAAAACTGGAGAACAGTGAGATGGAATGGGGGAAAGGAAGGGGTGTTACCTACAGAAGGAGTGAAATGAAAGGATTTACAAGGAGGTTTTGCTGAGAATGAGAAAAGAGGCAGTTTTGACTCAAAAGCTGCTGAGGGAGCTGGAAAACCAAGACCGTTAGACTCACAGAAATAAACTCCATGTGGCTGAGCTGGGGTGGTGTCTTGAGAACTCAGAGGATGCTAGACGTCCAGGGTAGGAGAGGAAGGGGAAGACATGTAAGTAAAAGTCATGCAAGATAAATGATGTCCACTCTGAATACATGCCTGTGAGCCCTTGCTTAACATCCTATTAGATACAGAAAAGAATTCAGATAAACAGGTAACACGGCCTCCTTATCAAAATTGAGACAAATATAAGGCACCTGGAATAATTTCGGAATGATAGAAGACCACCCGATCAATAACAGCATGTGCAAAAGCAGTCTGAGTTAGAGTAGTGGGCAGGCTTGGTTATGGAGACAAAGCAATTACACAAAGAGGGAGAAGCCATCGGGGTCTTGGATCAGCTTCAGGAGAAGTGAAAAGATGAAGGCTGATGTGGTGTGCGCCGGGTCAAGCCTGGCTGAGCAAAGGCCAGTGGCCAGAAAACAGGTGGATCAATATTGAATGGGTGGGCACTGATTCCCACCTATGAGGAGTAGAAAATGAGGGCATGTGATGGGGTGACATGGGTGAGAGGCAGGAACAGGGCCAGAGACCTGGGCTCTGGGCCTACAGGGGCCTGTGCTCACCTGCAAGCTCTGGGTCCCAGGGAAGCTGTGCACCAGAGCAAAATAATAGCCGAGTCTTCCTTCCGCATCTGAGCGGGGAGGTTACTATCCTAGGTGTTTGCTGATAGGGTTGGTGTTAAGTGTTCTCACCACACGCACACACACACACACACACACACACACACACACACAAAAGTAACCAAGTGAAATGATGGACATGTTACCTTCTTTGTAGTGATTATTTCACAATGTGTGTGTGTGTGTGTGTGTGTGTGTGTGTATCAACTCATCAAATACTATACCTTAAATACATACAATTTTTAGTTGTCAATTATACCTCAATATAAAAACATCAGGGATAATTGGGGTGGGTACCTCTTCCGTGCTCCACTTCTGAAATAAAAGCAATTCCAATGAGGCCAGTGGTAGAGGTGAAATTTGGAGTACCTCTTATTATTACTGTTAAATACCTAGTTTCCATAGGCTGAAAGTGACTTCCATCCCACCTTTGCAAATTAAGGCATACAAAATATCGCATTAAAAAAAAAGACAGCAGAAGCAAGAAGAACTACAATCCTGCAGCCTGTGGAACAAAAACCACATTCACAGAAAGATAGACAAGATGAAAAGGCAGAGGGTTATATACCAGATGAAGGAACAAGATAAAACCCCAGAAAAACAACTAAATGAAGTGGAGATAGGCAACCTTCCAGAAAAAGAATTCAGAATAATGATAGTGAAGATGATCCAGGACCTCGGAAAAAGAATGGAGGCAAAGATCGAGAAGATGCAAGAAATGTTTAACAAAGACCTAGAAGAATTAAAGAACAAACAAACAGGGATGAACAATACAATAACTGAAATGAAAACTACACTAGAAGGAATCAATAGCAGAATAACTGAGGCAGGAGAACAGATAAGTGACCTGGAAGACAGAATGGTGGAATTCATTGCTGTGGAACAGAATAAAGAAAAAAGAATGAAAAGAAATGAAGACAGCCTAAGAGACCTCTTGGACAACGTTAAACACAACAACATTCGCATTATAGGGATCCCAGAAGGAGAAGAGAGAGAGAAAGGATCAGAGAAAATATTTGAAGAGATTATAGTCAAAAACTTCCCTAACATGGGAAAGGAAATAGCCACCCAAGTCCAGGAAGTGCAGAGAGTCCCATACAGGATAAACCCAAGGAGAAACACGCTGAGACACATAGTAATCAAATTGGCAAAAATTAAAGACAACGAAAAATTATTGAAAGCAGCAAGGGAAAAATGACAAGTAACATACAAGGGGACTCCCATAAGGTTAACAGCTGATTTCTCAGCAGAAACTCTACAAGCCAGAAGGGAGTGGCATGATATACTTAAAGTGATGAAAGGGAAGAACCTACAACCAAGATTACTCTACCGGGCAAGAATCTCATTCAGATTCGATAGAGAAATCAAAAGCTTTACATACAAGCAAAAGCTAAGAGAATTCAGCACCACCAAACCAGCTCTACAACAAATGCTAAAGGAACTTCTCTAAGTGGGAAACACAAGAGAAGAAAAGGACCTACAAAAACAAACACAAAACAATTAAGAAAATGGTCATAGGAACATACATATCAATAATTACCTTAAACGTGAATGGATTAAATGCTCCAATGTTGCTGAATGGATACAAAAACAAGACCCATATATATGCTGTCTACAAGAGACCCACTTCAGACCTAGGGACACATACAGACTGAAAGTGAGGGGATGGAAAAAGATATTCCATGCAAATGGAAATCAAAAGAAAGCTGGAGTAGCAATACTCATATCAGGTAAAATAGACTTTAAAATAAAGACTGTTACAAGAGACAAGGAAGGACACTACATAATGATCAAGGGATCAATCCAAGAAGAAGATATAACAATTATAAATATATATGCACCCAACATAAGAGCACCTCAATACATAAGGCAACTGCTAACAGCTATAAAAGAGGAAATCGACAGTAACACAATAATAGTGGGGGATAACACCTCACTTACACCAATGGACAGATCATCCAAAATGAAAATAAATAAGGAAACAGAAGCTTTAAATGACACAATAGACCAGATAGATTTGATTGATATTTATAGGACATTCCATCCAAACACAGCAGATTACACTTTCTTCTCAAGTGTGCACGGAACATTCTCCAGGGGAGATCACATCTTGGGTCAGTAGTGGGATTGCTGGAGAGGGTGTGGAGAAAAGGGAACCCTCTTGCACTGTTGGTGGGAATGTAAATTGATACAGCCACTATGGAGAACAATATGGAGGTTCCTTAAAAAACTAAAAATAGAATTACCATATGATCTAGCAATCCCACTACTGGGCATATACCCAGAGAAAACCATAATTCAAAAAGACACATGCACCCCAATGTTCATTCAGCACCATTTACAATAGCCAGGACGTGGAAGCAACCTAAATGCCCATCGACAGACGAATGGATATAGAAGATGTGGTACCTATATACAATGGAATATTACTCAGCCATAAAAAGGAACGAAATTGGGTCATTTGTTGAGACGTGGACGGCTCTAGAGACTGTCATACAGAGTGAAGTAAGCCAGGAAGAGAAAAACAAATATCATATAATACCTCATGTATGTGGAACCTAGAAAAATGGTACAGATGAACCGGTTTGCAGGGCAGAAGTTGAGACACAGATGTAGAGAACGAACGTAGGGACACCAAGGGGGGAAAGCCGCGGGGTGGTGGGGATGGTGGTGTGATGAATTGAGTGATTGGGATTGACATGTATACACTGATGTGTATAAAATTGATGACTAATAAGAACCTGCTGTATAAAAATAAAATAAAATTAAATGAAAAAATTTTTTAAAAAATGAATACTAAACTTTCTCTGGGTTATTTGTATGGAAATATGTTAATATAAATGTTTCAGACATTACATGAAATTACTAAAAAAAAAAAAAAAAAGGATTCTAGGTGTCATGAGGGTTGAATTAAGCATGTGACCCACACTGTCCAGGTCTCTGTTGGTCATCCTGTGACAAAGTTAGTCTCTGGTCTCTTTCACCACAAATCAAGTTCGAGATCCATGGCTTAAGTTCTGTGGGTTTCTTTCTGACTTTGCATTTCTGTACCTACATCCAGTGTGGGGCACATCATTTTTTGAAAATCAACAAAGGAAATGCTTATTCTTTGTTACCTCCTCCCACCCTGCCCCCCCCCCAAAATACCTAAACACCACCGTTTTGGTATTTCCTTATTAGGGACAGTAATGAATAAAATAAAATATTTTCTCAAAATTTCTGTGGTAGAAAGTTACCTTGGCAACATCGGTGAAAAAGCAGCTGCTACATATCTGACCTCTTATCTTTCGCTTTCAGAAATAATAAAGTATTCTATTTAAAGCCTCTACAGACTTATACAAAGGGAATGGCCTGCCTCGATATACATATATTTTAGCTCAAATAGTTTGTTGGGTGCAAGAGAATGACCCTAAATCATACATAGAGACAAACTGAGTTTTGAATTTGTTGCGTTCTATGGTTAAGTTTATCAAAATTCTTTTGCCATCAGTTATACTAAATTCTTCTTAACATCATTTGCATCATACATTTTTTAAAACCACTCTTTGCTAATTTGCCACTTAAAAGTGATACCTAAGGGAAGTTATATCGTGCATTTCTTTGTTCAGTAATCAGAACTTTGGGGAGAGGGGTTGTATATCCACCTGAAAGTTCCAGGTGAAGTGCTCGGCCCTCCTGTCTGCAGGTGTCTGCCTCCCCCCATCCAGGCTCTGCTCTTTCTCAGAGGCTGACACTCACTGGAAATAATCTACGATTAGATCCTGCCCTAAATCAGGCTTCCTTCCTTTATGCTCAGCGGGGTCTCCCCATGTAGAAATCAGATAAATAATAATCAGCATTTCCTTCTCTTTTATGCTTTGATTTTCCCTTTATCTCTTTAACCCATCTAGAATTAGACTGAATAGTGTGAGTACCTATTTTTCCATAAAACCAATATTCTAGCCATGTTTATTAAATAATTCAAGCCCTGCACTGTTTTGTGCTGCCTCATTTTACATCTAAAATGGAGTTCATATTGAAAGTAAGGTTTATATATAAAATGAGGCATTGGAAAACAAAAATGAAAAGATTTCATATGTATTACATATTTTTCCACTTCTCTCTCTGCTATGTTTGCTTTAACAATATAATATTTCCGGATTTTAAAATTTTTCTTACTTTCTTACTTTGTTTTTATATTTGTCAGAATAAGGTCTTCTTTTTCAAATATGTATATGTATATATATATATATATATATATATATATATATATAATTTGAGAGGAATTGTCTTCTTCAAAATAGTTGATCTTTCTGAATCTAAACATTGATGATATTTAATTTGTGTATTATTTTATACATTTCAGTTATGTCAAATTGTGTAGTATTTTTGCATAGTTCTTGCCATAGCTTACCAAGATTATTCCTAGCTGACATATTCATTTTATTTCTTTTGTAAATGTTTTGTCTTACGTGTTTTATTTTAGTTTATTATTTCCTGTGCTATTGAATTCTTTTATATTTGTAAAATCCAAGTGATGTTTGAAGCAATGATAGACACAAGACTTAGTTCATGAAATTATTGCTAACAGGATGAGTCCATGTTGAGTTGATTGAAGAAAGAAAGAAGGAACGAAATCTTGTGAACCTGGCCATCCCTTGAATGCACTGCATGGCACGAACAGAGAAGTCAGTGCTTTTACTCACTCAGTGGATTGAGACACATCAGATGAATAGTCATTTGAAAGGAGGAGAGAGAGAAACGGTCATTACATGCCATTAGGTGATTTTACATCTACAGATACAGACAACCTGGTGTAATTAATCCTTGGGACATGTGTGCAGGGGCCTGCTGCCCTGACCAAGCCCTGCTTTGGTGGTGGGTGCTCCATTCTGCCTCCATCGTTCCTCATCTGCAGGGTGGGCCCTGGCCTCCTGGTGTAGCTGTGCCAGGACAACCACATTTCACCAGCAGTGTTCCAGAACTACTGCTCTTTGTAGGTCTTACGTCCATTGGTTTGTCCTCTCGGTATCCTCAGCCACCCTCCCCTGCAATAGGCAGCACTTGATGTCGCTGTTGGTGGTGGGCTTTTGGACCTTACGGATCACTGGGGAGCCACCGACCTCCTCGCAAAGAGACGTAGAAGTCTGCTCATCTGCCTTGTAATAACTGAGCTGGGTGGCCGGTGTCCAGATGAGCCCAAGACAGTGTCCTCCAACCCCATCACATCCACCCGGGATCTTAGGGCCCGCCTCACAAGGCAGGTGGCTGCCTGGATCCATCACACACACACACACACACACACACACACACACACACACATATACACACTCACTCTCTCTCTCATTAAAACACCACTTGCATGGCCCCAAACGGGAGCTAAGGAAGGTGACTTTTGGACTTTGATCAAAATGATTTAGAAATTTAAATTTCAAATGGACTGAGATAAAGATGTTTTTTAACATCCCAGTCTCTTCTTCAGATATATATTTCTACAATAAGTGAGAGATTTCAGTGAATGAAATCATGAATTGGATTAGAATTTTATATCAAATTATGGATTTAATCAAATCCATAATTATTCATTTGGAATTTCAGAATAACATAGTGAATTATATGGAGAAAATAAATCATACAGATATGTTCAGCATGGTTAGAGTGCCTAGTGTATATACTGTTTCCTAATTCTTTAAATGTTAATCATCTAAAACCATGGGCTCTGGGCGATGATGACGTGTCAGTGTAGGTTCACTGACTAACAAGTGTACAACTTGGGGCAGGATGTCGATAGTGGGAGACGTTGTGCATGTGGGGCAGGGAGCTAGGTTGGAAAACTACTTTCTTCTCAGTTGTTCTGTGAAACTAAGACTGCTGTAAAAAAATAAATAATGTCCTTAAAAAGAGAGAGAGAGAGTGGGAGGGGCTTGACAGCACTTAATGAGGCGATCATCTTCCTGACACTAAAATCTCTCAAGAAGAGCATGAGAAAGGGAATTGGTATCACTCATGATTGCTCATGGATTAAGATGCAAAAAATAAGCTATATTAGCAAACTTAATAAAACTATATATAAAGAAGATACTTCATCATGACCAAGTTGCATCATTAATGAAATATTGGTTTATTAATTGAAAATCAGTCATAAAATTCACCACGTTGACAGAGTAAAGTAAGGAAAATCATGTGAGTATTTATTCAAGTTTATCACTTGTTTATAATAACTCCCCGCATGGGACTTCCCTGGTGGTCCAGTGGTAAAGAATCCGCCTTCCAATGCAGGGGATGTGGGTTCGATCCCTAGTCGGGGAACTAAGATCCCATGTGCCTCGGGACAACTAAGGCTGCGCGCCACAACTACTGATCCCACGTGCCACAACTACTGAGCCCGAGCGCCTCAACTAGGGAGCCCGTGTGTGACAAACTACAGAGCCCACGCGTGCTGGAGCCCATGTGCCACAACTAGACAGAAGCCCAAGTGCCGCAATGAAATATCCCACGTGCCACAACTAAGACCTGACGCAGCCAAAAATAAAAATAAATAAATAAATATTTAAAATAATAGTAACTCCCAGCAAACTAAGAGTGAACAGGAAACTTCCTTGATCTTATTAAGAATGCATCAAAATATTAAACATATTTATGGGTGAAATGCTTAAGGTTTTCCCTTTGACCGCAGGAGCAAAACCATGATATTTACTAGGTGGTGAACTATATAGCAAGGTGGAGAAATAAAATGTGTAAAGATGGAAAGAAAAATAAACCTGTCATTATTTGCGAGGGTATGATATGAACATAAAAAAACTGAAAATATTTGTATTCAAATTTATAATGAAGTTTATCAAATTTGCACTATAAAAGGTCAGGGTAGACAATTGTATTTTTATATGCCAGCACCAACAGTTAAGAAAAAAATCTGAGAAGAAAGCACTTAGAATAGCATGAACATGTACCCAACAACTAGGGAAACATCCAACAAGATTTGTGTAATGCAGAAAGGGATTATTAAACATTACTGAGAGAAAACAAAGACAGGTTAAATAAATGGAAAGATGCATGATGCTCATAGTTTGGAAGGCTCAAATTTGTAAAAATATTCAATTTTATCCGCTGATCTATAGATTCAGTAAAATCTCAATCAAAATCCTAATGTGCTTGTAAGATGCGTGAGCACACGTGTGTAATTTAACAAGCTAAAAATCAAATGCCAGGAATAACCACAAAAGTTTTGAAAAAGAAAGACCGAGGAAAAGGTGTTATACACTTGATATCAGTTCTTAATTATACAATAATTTGACACTGTGGTATTGGTAGAGCTAGAGATATATACAGAAAGAAATGAGGATGTAGAAACAGACTCACACATGTGGACATTAAGGGAGCATTTTGAAGCTGTGGTAAGAAGAAAGATCTTTTCAATACGTAGTGTTGGGTCAGTTAGTTACGAAAAATTAAAACTTGACTTTACCTCATGCCTTATATGAAAACTAAGTCCAGGTGAATTTTAAATCTAAATGTGAAAGGCAAACCAATAAAGCCACTAAATATAAATAAAATAAACATAAATAAATAAATAATTACATAGGACATGAAACACTTATCTTACAAGAAATAATGGATAAATTCAGTCCACCTTAGAAAGAAAAACTTCTGTTCATTAAAAGATACCATTTGGAGAAATAAAGGTAGACCAAAGAGTGCAAAAGGATATTTGACCAACGAAGGGCTCATATTCAGAACATATATAGGACTTCTAAAGTCACTAAGAAAAGATAAGTGATTCTATAGAAATAAAATGGGCAAAACAAGAGATTTGGGTGGTTTCTTCATAAAAGGACACCCAAATGTGTAAGACAGAAGACAAGACACTTAACCACTAAGCTGGATGATGCAATCAGTGTACTGTGACATGGTTCTCACTCCCACAGTTAGGCTAAGGTGACGTAAAAACTGGCTTATAGAGCCCAGTGTTGGCCAGGACATGGAACCATGGGAACTCCTATACTCTGCTATTGGGATGCAGTGGGACATAGGCATATAATACAGCCCAGAGTTTCTACTGTAGAAATACACCAAATAGAAATGCTTACACATATGCACCAAATGACATTTATAAAAATGTCTATCCACAGTAGAATGGATAAATGAACTGTGGTGTGTTAATATAAGGGGCACTAGTATATAGTAAAGAAAATGAAATACGGCTAATGAAAAAAAAAAAAAAAAACAGGATAAATCTAACAGCAAAATGCTAAGTTAACAAAGCCAGCCAGAAAAGAATATTGTAGAATGTTGTTTATACAAGGTTTTAAAACATGTAAAACTAAACCAGAGAATTCAAAGTTAAGATAGTGATTACTTTATGGATCAGAGAGAGTAGGCTGACTGGGGATGCATGAAAGGTAGTTCACATTTGCATTAATTGATATTAAATTATTTTAGTGGATTCTGTAGGTTTTCTGGATATACAATAACTATGAGAAAAATTCTGAAATGACAGTTGAAATGGAAGGATCTGCAAGGCTGTTTTTTGGGTCCCTCCAACAGTGCTTCAGTAGCAAAGCTCCATAAATTGAAAACTGTAATGTTTGCTTGTAGATCAATTCAGGGCTTTATATGCTGTAGAAAGCCAAGGAGGCAAATACAATTCACAGATGAGCCACTGAGGTGAACATGACAATAGATTATGTTTTCTGGATGCAAGATCGATATACAAAAAATGGAATAGCATTAATTTAAACAATAACAAGTTAGAAAGTGCACTAATAAAAATTATTTAATATTTAGTAGAGCAACAAAATAGAGTATCTATGAAGAAGTCTCACAGATTAGGAAGATTGTGGTGGAGAAAAACTGCAAATAAGCAAATAAATGATTAAATGCTAGTTCTTGGATTACACAAAAAGGAACTAAATTAATTGAGAGATATACCTGCATTGTCAGGAAAAGGAATGATAGACATTTCTATGTGTATCACATTGATACCTACAGACGAATGTTGCACTAATCTAATAGATTGTGTTCCTAGAATAGCCACGACAATCAGGAAAAAAATAATAGGGAGAATTTTTCTTCAGATACCAATATAAAGCCTCTTTGCAAAAAAAAAAAAAAGTTGGTATTAATGCTGCAGGGGTAAAATAGATCAAAGGAACAACCTAGTGATTGCAACCATAGACCCTCACATGTGTAGGAATAAGGTGGAGGCTAGTGGGAGAAAGTTGAGATACTGAATGTAAATGCAGTGCAATTAGCTTTCAGTCTGAAAAATAATACTTGAAATATTGAAAGGTAATAATCTTTACTTCTAAGTTTAAAATACATATATTTTTTCCAGCTATATTAAAGACATAAATGAGAATTACAAAAATTTAAGAATATTAAAAAAAAAAATTCAGGAAATACATTTATAGCATGGAGGTGAAAAGATCTCTATACAAAGATGCCAAAGAATAAGTAATAAAGGAAAGAAGTAATAATGTATTGTGATCAAAATTTTAGACAATTGATTGACTAAAGACAGGAACAAACTTGAAAGACATCATGTATAGCCACAATAGTCTTAATATAAATAACTATTAAATAATTCCAACAATTAAATAAGAAAAAATTGCATCTAGCTGAGATCAGGTTCTCCGACTAGAGTTCAGTAAACTTCTTTATTTTAGTACTTACCAGAATATAATTACTTACATATACATATACATAAAATTATTTAAGACACCTCTCTTCTACTAGACAGTGAACAATCAATTAGTAATTTTCTCTCATACAGCATGCCAAGTTTCTCCTACTCTTGCAACACTGTTGGATCATTACATAATAGAGCACCTGCCAAGTAACATAATACACTTGAACGGGTGCATCTCGGGCCAAGAATACAAGGCATGTAAAGACAGTTCAGTATTATAACATTAATAATGTTAATAGATTAAGAAGAGGAAAGACATAGTCAAATGTATAGATTTTAAAAGACATTTGTTAGCTTCACTTTCATCACTGTTGATGAATATATCTACTATGTAATACCATTAAATTTTAGAAGTATATATATGATATAGTTTGTAATTATTGCTGAGCTCAGAATAATTTTTGAAGGAAGTAGATGGGGAGAAACAGAGAGAGAGAGACAGAGAGGGAGAGAGAGAGAAGATCGATCAGTGTCTACAATTAATTGCACTGATGATGTTGGCCAGTAAAATGAAAAAATAAATTACCTAAATTCTAAAAAGAAAAGAAACAAAAGAAACTTGCTGACATGAAGGACTGGAGAGCTGTACATCAAAGAAATTCCTAATAAAAAGAGAGTTACCATGTTCCAGGATAGGAAAATTCATTAGTTCTACAGTAGCAGTTCCTTCCAGTGTTACACTATAGTTTGCATGTCATTTCAGTTAAAGTCTAAATGGGCTTATTTTCTTGGAATTTGGCAAAATAATTTTAATTTCATTTGTAGTTTTCTCTGAGCCTGTTCATTGTGGCATTATTTAAAGTTGGTAATAATTACAGACAACTCAGTTGCTCTAGTTGGATTAAATAATTCACTAAATAAATCATGCTTGTATGATGGAATGTTAAGTAGCTATTGAAATTAGATTTAGGAAACATACTTACTGGTAATAAAAACTTTTTACACACATAAACACATTCACACCTAAAAATGTTAACAGATTTTATCTGCAGATGTCCTGATTAGAGGTGACTTTTTTCCTTTGCTTATCTGGCATTTTTTTTTTTTTTTTTGCAGCAAATGTGCATAACTAGTGTATTAAAATGAGTGGATAACAAATCAAGAAAGATAATAAAATATATGGAAAATTTTATAGGCTTCCTAGAGGTTTTAGTAAAATGGATTAATTTTTTAAAAGAGTGAAAGGAAACAAATAATGCCACGTTTTTTAGAGATAGTATTGTAGATGTTACAACTGATTATAAAATTAAGTTATTAACATTTTATGTCAATATATTGAAAAATTTAGACAAGAAATAAAAGAGTATATTTAATCTGTGCAACCATCATTATAACATATAATGAAAGAAAAAAAATGTTTATATCACTAGAGAGACAAAACAGGTGGGGTTTGAATAAATGAAAAATAGACCCCGTTCATAGATAAAAAGCCGAATACCAAATATATCTCAATCATTACTAAATCTTTTTGTAAAACTAATATAATTCTAATAAAATATATTAAAATATTCTCTTAGAAGTATACTAAGGTTTATGAGAAAAAAATATACTTGGGAAAGAAAAAGAATTATGAGAAAAGAAGAAAGAGGAGAAAAAAATGTAAAAAGTTTTAAATGTATATGAAGTAAAGCCATCACAAGTTTAAAAACTTTTTCACATGTACATGCATAAAGACATATCAATGGAACAAATATTAATTTGCAGAAATAGACCCAATTCCTATAGACATTCTTTATAGGATAAAGGTGATGCATTATTAAGGTATCGGTCTCTTCAAAAGACTCATATAAAGATAAACGGCTTGGTTCTTGGGGGGTCCCGAGTCCAGTAGTGGAGTGATGGTAAGCAGTAAGCAACTGTGTCCTATGACATCATGAGGGGACCCCAGTTACTTTCACATGTGGCTCTGTCATCCTGGTGTTGAATTTGCCCACGTGCCCAGCAAAAACTAAAAGGAAGGAGAAAAGAATGGGTGTTTGTAGACAGTTTGTATCTGCTCTACAGTCTGTTCTCTGGCCGCTGAAGTTTGCAGGAAGACCCCTAATCCCACACACACAGAAATGGCCTCTCCTGTAAGCAGATAATCTGGAGTATCACCTGGTTACGCGTCCGGGCCAGTCCTCCAATCCAGTATCAGTGGTAGAGTAAGAGGAGGTGACTTCTATAAAAATCTACACCCTCAGTGTGGAACCCTGAGAAATGTGGCATCATGATGGGTTGTATTGGACAGGAACTGCAAAGACACCTGCCTGGGGAGTGGAAGGAATTCCTCAGTTCACCCTTTTTCAGGGTCTCCTTCTTCCACGCGCTCCATCATTTTGGAATTTCCAGAGAGATCTTCCTTCCACGTGGCCTCCATGGGCACCTCATAAGTGCGAGTTGCAGATCACGATTCCACCTGGGGCTGTGCTGTTTGAGCAGCCTGTTTCCTGACGCTATAGGTTTGGGGTCCATGGACTGCCTTTAGGAATTAATCTGTCACAGGCTGTTTTATAAAGGATTTCTGCAGTTTCTTTTGCAATAAATTCCTTTAAAAGCTTGGTAGGTTTTCTGTTGCAGAGGTAAAAAGTAACCCCAGGAAGTACCTGGTCTCGTCAGAGACCCTAAGTGTATGGAATCTCCTCTTTTATTTTCTAACCACAGGCTGAGAAAAGTTCCTTTAGCAAAACTGTAGTTCCTTCCATCTGTGTTTTCAAATAGGCTAATTCTTGCCCTACTTCATGTTGGTCTAGTATCTTTCTTAGGTAGTAATGATGGGCAAACCCAAAAAAATATTTAGATGTTTCTACCATCTTCCCTAGAACTGTAGTTCGATTAAGAAGAATTCTACTTTCCAATACATTTCAGGCAATGCTTTAAAAAAATGTTTGTATGGCATAACCAGGATAATCAATTTTCTAGAGTAAAAGATTTGTCTGTTCTATTTCTGCTGTCAAAACCAAGACAATGCCATTTATTTTAGGTTTTTATAGTGTCAGTATAACACTTCCAGATACCAATTTCTGCATTACTTGGGGTACAGGCTAATATATATAATACCCTTGCCCCCCAAAATTATAAATTTACTTTGATTTCTCTTCAGTCTGGCAGCACACTGTTCAGAGCAGTGAGCACCTACAGTCCAGAGCCCTGGTTTTTCTGTCCTTCTTCCTTGCCATCTAGTTGCCTTTGTCCTCTGGATAAAGTGCGCTTTATCTCCACCATGAATGGTTCCAGGGGACACTGGACAGAAGATGAGGACATCAACTTTCTTATAGGGACATTATCCAGAAATTGCTGCATCACTTCTGCACACATCCTGTTGGTCAGGACTGAAGTCCCAGGGAAGCTCAGACGTGTAGACTCTTGTTAGCCACGAGCCTAGTGAAAATCCAGAATGTTTTCCAATGTTACGTAAAAGAAAGGAGACCATTCATACTGGAAGGAATTTAGTAAACTCTGTCAGAGGTAACATTGCATGTCAGTGGATACAAGACAGATACTTCAGTTAATATGTGGTAGAATTCAGTAGCTAGCTGAAATTAAAGCTTTTCATCCCTGAATTACAGTTTATACCAAAATAGATTTAAGAATGATCAAAGATGTAAACACAAAATAAAACTTTAAATTTTGTGGATGGAGAAATGGAATAACCGTTTTCATAATATTAATATGACCAAAAAACCCCCAAAGCTGTAGATCTTAAGACAGGTAAATTTTACCTAAATACAAAATCAGAATTTCAACATAGAAATGCACACATAGGTGTATGCACATGCACAGAGTTAAAAAACAAATGACTTCGTAGCAATATTTGTAATATTCTTTAGAGAAAGAGGGTTAATTTCCTTAACACATAAAGGATTCTCACCCAGTGACATGAATGAGCGTACACCCAAATAAACACAGAAGGATGGACAACAGGCTTAAAATCTCAAAGGAGGAAAAAAAAGTCTCTGGAACATATAACCAGAACACATTACCTGTTTATAATATCCAATTTGCTCAGGTCAAAACACTTCATTTTATATTGTGTTTTCCAGAGGTAAGAAAACGTGTTCTCATCCAACATTGGTGGGAGTTGCAAACAGTGCCCTCTTCCTGGGCGTTTTGGCGAGCGTTCTTAAGAACACTTGCTCTTTGACCTAACAAATCTACTATAGTAAATGGTCTTACTATATATTGGCACATGTTGAAAATAGCAAATTAACCACAGCCTTGTCTGCCTTATCAAATTGCTGGGGAAGTGTCTATTTCCAGGACACTACACACACCTAGTGTTCCTCTCCCACATCACTGGTGCCTCATCTCCGTCTCATTTGTTAACCCCTCCTCACCTCCTGGACCACATAACATTGACGTATGCCCAAATCCAACCCTTGGGCTTCTCACGTTCCTTTATGCTCACTCCTTTCAGGGTCTAATCCATCCCCAAAGCTTTAAAAAGCATGTAATGCTGATGAGTTCCCAAATGATATCTTCAGCCTGGACATCATCTCTGGATATCCACCAGTGTCTCTTAATTTCCTCATTGGTATCTTCACTACAATAACTCCTACACTAATTGTTGATACCCCAGCCCCGCCTCCCAACAATTACTCACAGCAGCATCCTTTCAGTTTCTTAGTTCCAAAGCTTCAGGATAACCCTGACTCCTACTTTCTCTTTTTCATTTCTCTCCCTTCTCTCTCACATCTGATCTAGAAGTAGATCCATTGATACTCTTTCATTAATAGAGTAATTTGATCCATTCATGCATTAGAATATTATGCAGCCAAAGACCAAATGAGGCTGCTTAACAGGTGCTTGTGACACTAGCCCTGGGATGTTAAGTATAAAAGAGTCACATTGTAAGATATTACATATATTCTGCTAACAGTGTTTAAAAATAATATGTGTATACAGTATTTTGTTTGTAAGATAATATAAAAAGTCATCTGCCTAAATATGTAACAAATTAAGGATTGTGGTTAATTATATACCTCCAAATTACATATGTAAATGGGGGACAAGGAAATGAGACAGATGAGGCTTCATCTCTAATATTTAAATTTTTTCTCTTAAAATTCTTTCATAAATGTGGCAAAATGTTAATATTTGTTTATTCCATTTGACACCTTTATTAGTGTTTAGTCTTCAATTTCATTTTTTTAGTTTAAAGTTATTTTTCAAACTAAGGCATAAAAGAAGACAGTGATACTGAGAATATGAGATAGTCCTAGGGCCCAAACTGGATAATTATCTCTTCAGTTATATATGTATAAATATATGTGTCACAGTGCTGTACTGGCGTAAAGAAGACATACAAATGATTGGAATAGAATAAAGAGTCAAGAAATAAACTCACACATATACAGCCAGATGATCTTCTACAAGGTGCCAAGATGACACGATGGGGAAAGGACAGTCTTTTCAGCAAGGGGTGTTAGGAAAGCTGTATATCCAGATGGAAAAGGATAAAGCTGGACCCTTACCTTACACCATATGCAAAAAAACAATAATTCAAAATGAATTAAAGACTTAAAACTATAAACCTCCTGGAAGAAAATAAAGGGGAAAACCTTCATGACATTGGTCTTGGCAATGATTTCTTGAATATGACACCAAAAACACAGGCAACAAAAGCAAAAAATGGAAAAATGAGACTATGTCAAACTTAAAACCTTAAAAACTTCTGTTAATCAAGGGAAACAATGAATAAAGTAAAAAGGCAGCTGATGGAATGGGAGAAAATATTTCCAAGTCATATATCTGATAATGTGTAATATCTATAAAATATAAGGAACACCTACACCTCAACAACAAAAACATAAATATTTGTATTAAAAAATTGACAAAGGCTTGATTAGACATTTCTACAAAGGAGATATACAAATGGCCAACAGGTATATTAAAAGATGTTCAGTATCACCAATCATTAGGGAAATGTAAAGCAAAACCACAGGAGATATCACCTCATAACTACCTATTAGGGTGGCCACTGTCAAAAGAATGGGAAAGCAAGTTCTGGTGAGGATGTGTAGAAATTGGAACTCTTGTGCATCATTGGTGAGAATGTAAAATGGTGCATCCATTGTGGATAAAAGGGGATGAAGATTCTTCAAAAAGTTAAATTACCATATGATCCAGCAGTCTCAATTCTGGATATATATTCAAAAGAATTCAGAGCGGGATCTCAGAGATATTTGTACACCCATGTTCATAGAAGAGTTATTTACTATAGCCAAGAGGTGGAAGCAGTCCAACTGTCCACGAATGGATGAATGAATAAAAAAATGTGGTGTAGACGTACAATGGAATATTATTCAGCCTTTAAAAAGAATCAAGTCTGCAATATGTGACAACATGGATGGACCTTGAGGACATTATGCTGAGTGAAATAAGCCTGTCACAAAAGCACAGATATTGTATGATTCCCTTCCCTCATAGAAAGTATCTAAACCAGTCAAAAATCACAGAAAACCATAGTAGTGAGATTTTGCAAAATGAAGAAGTTCTAGAGATCTGTGGCCCAACAATGTGAATATGCTTAACAGTGCTACTGAACTCTACACATAAAAATGGTTAAGATGTTTAAAAAAACGTGTCAGGTCCTTCACTAGATTTTGGTGAGGCAGTGATGACAAGACAAACGTGTTCCCTTTCTTTTGGAGCTCATAGAAAATTCTGATGAGAACTGTGAAGGGGTGGAGGGTGCTTTGAAAATTAATTGAAAATTAATAATAGGGGCCCTGACTTAGTCTGGGGTCCCTGTAATGGACACACCCTTCATTATTCTTTAAAAGCTTAATTGTATTCATTATTTATAAGGTGTTCAGTACACATCTCTACTGTAATTGTTCATTAATGCTTTGCGTCATTACCTCTGTAGTTTGTACTTTATACTGTTGTCACAAGGATTTGGAGGTGGAGCACATGTCAATGGCCACACAGAATGAGAGCTGTGACTAGTAGTACCTTTAATGGTAGCAACTTATATTAAATATAAACTTTCCTGGATGTTCAGAGCTAAAATAACAATTATAAGTATTTTCGTAATCATGAATAATTTTGCGAGTTCATCTCTGCAAGGTGCCTAGAAAGGTGACTGGCACAGAACAAATGCTATATGCAAGGTGTTCCTGTCATTATACTTTTTACTATTACTGTTATCATTGTTATTGTTTATTATTATTATTACTATTGTTTAACACATTCATTATGCAAAGAAAATTGTTTCTTAACATTTCCAAACAACTGGCAGCTGCCTGTGCCTCTTTTTAAAACTATTTATTTCAGGAAAATCCTGCGTGTGCTACCCATTTGCCCTCAGTGTATTTCCATCTGTTCTTCTGTGTTTCTTTTACGTATTCTCGCCCCACATTTAACTGCTTTTCCAACTTTAATAAGTATGTTGTTTCTTGTGTGACTTGTTCTGTAATAAAAAAGTAATAGCTTTGTGTACTAATTTTTTCTTATCCCACTAAGTACATAGTGAATTCCTATTCAGCAGTAAATTATTTGAAATCTTATTCCTTAACTTATTGAAATTCTCTGTATTCTGGCAAGGGACCACCAATTGTTTAACACATTTGATATAGTCTTTGCCTCTGTCACCATCTCTAGCAGTTGGATTCTTTGTGCCATTTTTTTGTCACTCACACACAGAGGTATGGTGTCTCCAGAAGACGTGTGCGCATGTAAATGGCCAGTGGGAGAGAGGTCCCATTGGAATGCAAAAGCTAGATGGTCAGAGGGGTTAGCTAATCATAAAAAAATTATATTCATTATAATGTACAAAAAAACTACCTGTCATGTACCATGTACCTGTGGGACACTTGGACGTAGTCAAAATTGGAGATAATAATTTTTGAATTCTAAGCATTTGTTTACTTTAAAGTACAGTCATATATATTCTAAATATTTAGCAAAATATGCCTTGTTTCCTTGAATGTATATTTTGCGTTTCTGAGTTAAATTTCATCCAAGCTGTTGATTTATATCAGCTTAATGCAGAAAATGCCATGAAGAAAAAGAAATCAAATAAAGAGAAATTATAATAATGACTGAACATAGTTGTAATACGGATAGAATAATGCTGCTTCTCAAATTGGAACAGGACTTTTGGTTAAAAGTCTTCCAAATTTTTATTTCAGGTTGGGAAATACTAACTTATGTTTTATTTGTCACTGTATTTAGTGAAGTAAAAATAGAAAATATTTCAGATAAGCTATTACATTTGCATTTTTTTCCTCCTTTCCTCAACACCAGAACATATGATCCTTGAGGGACCTCATCACCTAGAAGAGGGTTTGGCATATGCTAGGTGTGATATAATAGTCAATAGACTAGAGAACAAATGGGTAATTGTAATTCATGGGTGATCCATCTTCATAAAATACTGGGCTCTAAAAACAGGTAGAATCGGTACACAGGATGGTGGAGCTATTCCAGGTGGCAGAATCTATTGTTTGGCGGAAGTTGGAAGGAATGTGTTTCTGTGTTAAAGAGAAGAGAAGAAATACAAAGGGAGACCTGGATACTGAGAGTGAGGTAGCTGGCAGAATAGAGTATTTCAAAAGCATTTTATTGCTTTTTTTCTCACTATGTACAACACTTTACAACATTTTTAGATGGTATGTGTTTATGACTTAAGTCACACGAACATGAGTAAATACAGAATCCAACGAGTTGCAAATTTAGCAATGCAGTAGGCAGAAAAATTCCACTAGAAATTAAATACACACAAAAATAAAATATTGCTTCTCTTTGTAGGCAATGTTGTCTCTGCCCACCCATCGACTTTAGAATCTGCTGTCTGTGTTGTGGCACTGAATTTATACACAACTAGTGAGGTTCTTGGAAAATACTTTATGCTTAATTTCATTTTAATTTGAGAGAATATCATTGTTTTTACTTGTGACACCATAAATAAGTAACATTGATGTTTGCTTTATTTTAACTTCCCCAAAGAATGAATTTGAATACAACCATCACATTTGTGACCTAAAATGATCTCTTGGGCAACGTGCATAATGGCAGAGTTCATCTGTGCCAGGTTGCAGGTTTAAAACAAATTGACGGCTCATTGATAAACTCCTGGAATTGGAGAAGGGGTCAGCACTCATAAAAACACTAGCATAACCTTCACTATAGCAGCATGAATGGTTTTCCATAGCCATGCTTATTTCATAATGTGCAGGAGGGTTTATCAGGCTAAACAGACCATATGGTGAAATGAATCCTTAAATTGAAAAACAGAAAGGCATTTTTAAAGTGTCAAAGAGGAGATAAAGTCATCTACACATTTCTGTAGAGAAGGTGCAAGAATGAAAAACCTGAAAAGTAAAAATATGGCATGGTAAAAAAAAATTTTAATTTCAGGACCCTGACTGATGATGGTAAAATTCAAAATTTAAGAAAATGTACTTCCCATTTGGCCTCCGTGGATTTATTACATAAGAAAATTACTTCAGCCAATTTTTTTTTGTTTTAGAAAAATATGATTTCTGTGTAACTTAAAGCATAATTCTGTCTGATTCTGTTCAGTGTTTTGCTCATGTTATGATTTCTTCAAAGTGGAAAGAAAACACAGCTTGTTTCATTGACAGGAAGCACAAGTGGGCTAGAAAAATTGGTTGTCACTATTGAACAATGTTAGTTGCCAAAGCATGTGCCACTCTGGAATGATTTTAGGATAAAAAAGACCATGTAGGGCTTCCCTGGTGGCGCAGTGGTTAAGAATCCGCCTGCCAATGCAGGGGACATGGGTTCGAGCCCTGGTCCGGGAAGATCCCACATGCTGCAGAGCAACTAAGCCCGGGCACCACAACTACTGAGCCTGCGCTCTAGAGCCCACAATCCACAATTACTGAGCCTGCGTGCCACAACTACTGAAGCCCGTGTGCCTAGAGCCCGTGCTCCGCAACAAGAGAAGCCACCGCAATGAGAAGCCTGTGCACAGCAACGAAGAGTAGCCCCCACTCGCCACAACTTGAGAAAGCCCACGCGTAGCAACGAAGACCCGACGCAGACAAAAAAAAAAAAAAAAAGACCATGTAAAAATTGTTTGAGGACGTCAGTGAAGCTCAGTCTAAAAGGACATAAACATTCCAAGTTGCTTGATTTTCTCTTCCTTAATCAGAAGCAAACTTAGAATAGGAAGAGCTGAGTGAAATTGTCTGTGGTGTTCTACTTACTCTTCAAATAAAAAGCTTCACCTGACTGTGGAAGGGACAGGTGTTTTTCAATCTTTTGTTTATTGGTAAATAAAAGACGAGTGAGCCCTAACTGCATGAAAAATAGGTGACTGAGTTGAATATGGCATCTGCTCTCCACTAATGTAATTTCTTCAGCTTAATTGCTTTCTGACAGCAATCCCTGGATTTCTCAGAAGCCTTCTGTCCAATATTTAGCTGCAGAAGATTCTCCCAGACTTCTTTATTGATGCCACAACCAGAACATTTAAATTACATAGCCATATACATAACACTTCTATTTAAGCATTTAAGATTATATGGATAGGGGTATAGCTATGGATGTACATGCATGTGTGTCTATTCTCAATAAATAAATCATCACAGGCTAATGGTGGAACTCAGAAATATCTTTGAACATGTGTAAAAATTAATTCTTTGATCTTGTCTGAAATCTTTATTCAGTATACAAACATACACACACACAATCCTGCTATTCCATCTTTGTTTTTGGAGCTTGAAGGTTTGCTACAGTACAAGGACTATTTCCCAGTAGAGCATTGAGCAACATGGTGAAATCATAATGAAAATTATGGTCATCTAGAGTCACAACATGTTCTCTTGTAATTAATTTTGATGAAGAATTATATAAGGGCTTTATTTCTGATTCTCTCTGTAAAGAGAGTAAAAAATATTAAATTACGTAGCAACATTGATGTGGGCACAGAAGAATTGAGATTAAAACCACATCCCACCTTTAGAAGTGTCTGGGTTCCTTTCAGAATTTAAGTCTCTACAGACAATCAAATCACCATAGAGTGTTCTCTTACTCCCCTTTTTCTGTCCTAGATTTTATTTCTGCATAAATTCTGTTGTATGCTAGGTCATGCTGGGCCATTTCAGAATGTCAGAAAACAAAATGTCTTTGTTTCAGATTTTCTGTGACTTCAGGAACACTTGTATTCTGTTGGTTATCTGACCTTCTGTTTTCCCATATTTTGATTTTAGGAGCAAATATCTCTTTTCCATGGTGTAGAGGGAGTGATATGGAAATTCATTTAGTCTCTTAGTATTTTCAGATATGAGACGGGTAAAATATCTGCCCAAGGAATAGGAATGCTACAAAGAGTAATGGATAATTGCACACTTGTAAAATCAGGATATACACACACACAAATACATGCATAATTACAAAACTTGGGAAAATTAAAATGATGGAATTTGTTAAAATATCCTAAGCAATTGATGACTTATATACATTTATTTATTTTGGTAATCCACCTGGCTTTTCTCTCCCCTCCTCCACTCATTGCCTTTGGGTTCAATCTCTTTACCTCTAAACAAATAGTCTATTGATTGGAGCTTATGATCAGGCAAGGTTATGAAATTATTATACTGTTATTTTAATTTTGTAATCACTGTTGATGTGTGAATCTGTATAGTTTAAACATAAAGGTTAGGAACAAGAATTATGGAAGCAAATATCCTCATTCAAGTCCCCACTCTCTTATTTACTACACGTGTATTCTTGGACTATCTCCTTTTCTTCTCTAATCCTCACTCCTTATCTTAAAGTGCAGTCATATCCATTGCACCAAGAGAATGCACACAGACTCCCTAGCAAAGAGCGTGGCACAGGTAAGTACTCATCACCTGTCAGCCAGCAATGGTAGTCATGATGATGTTGATGGCAACTGTACAATAGAAATGAATGGCTTGACCTACTTTTTTCACTCAATTGTATTTGGTCATTAATTTCCTTTACCGTCTCACAGTGGAAAGAGGAAACACTCTTGTTTGAAAAATATTTGAGCCTTTATTTCACAGTGTTGTAGCTGACAGGTCTGAGACAGATTTACTAACCCATAAGACCCTTTGTTTTCTCCTCTAGAGAAGCCATTCCTAGTGTGTCTCTCTAGTTGAGACTATTGGTAGCACATTGCTCAAGGGACTCTATTGAAAACTACATAAACTAGTGCAAGTGAAAATGCTTTGTAAACTGTAAGATTCCAAAGATTTTTAATTGTTTATTTGGTCTCAAATGTTTAATTAGATACATGAGTTCTCATTAAACATAGTACATGATCATGACCACAGGAGTTGTTGATATGTAAATATTTATTCCCTGTGAGTTTGGGGAGGGATGGTATGGTTAATACATCTGCACTTTAAAAAAAGAAAAACAAAATAATAATGTGGGTGACCAGAGACCCCATTTTGAGGATGCATAAACTATAAAATAACCTGAAACTATGGGGGAAAGTAGCAGCAAAATAGTAGCTAAGTGATGGGGATAAAGAAAGGTCTAAGATTGGTAATGGGTCATGAGATTAAATTATGATTAATGATTAATCTGAAGATGGCAATTATCTTCTTCACAGATGGTTTTCCCTACTGAAATAAAATGGATTTGTGAATAGTATTGCTATGTTTCACCTAAAATAAACCAAATGAAAAACTTCATTCCAGACAAAAATAAATATCAGCAAAAGAGAGAAAACACAGAGATATAAGGGTCTTACCTGTAAGTTGAAGGACTGATATTAGCAGATCTCATACAGAATGCTCTCAACATTTTAAAATTCTTTTCTGTAAATAAAAAACTAACATCAAGGTAGTTTAATGATTGATATCTGATCCATTTACTTTACTTTTTTTTCCCCCCTGTGAGGTGAGAGCTTAATGGTCTTGGTAAATTAAGAGTAATTTGGTGAGGATGACTTGTCACTGTCATCATTGGGGAAAAAGTTTTAGTCAATTATATTTAATATCAAGTTATTTAAAAAACAGTTTATTAAGTGATATAGTTAATATTTTCAACCTGATTGTTTATATTCAATGCTGAGTTCAAGAACGGAAACATTTTAGTTGAACAGCAGTGTGCTTGTATTTAATGCCATAAAACTGTACACCTAAAAATGGTTAAAATGATAAATTTTATGTTATGTGTATTTAACCACAATGAAAACAATGAACAAGAATGTTTTTGTATTTCATATTTATATTTTATATTTATATTTTAGTATAAAGCTTGACTACCTGTACAATTAGTAGCAGTTCTTTAATTCCCAGTTAAAACTTTCTCAAGGAAAAGAAAATATTATAAGCATGCTTGTGATATTTTAGATAAAATACTCTAACTCATAGAAAATTAGTATTAGGGTTCCTGTTCCTTCCATCTTATAGTTTCAAACTTAATGTTGAATTCAGAAAACCTAGAGAATGATTCATTTAAATGAAAAAGGAGAAAATGTAAGGAATGTTACCAGGCTCAGTTTCATGGCTGTAAATCAGTGGTGGTACCAGGAACTGAGCAATTCTGGGAAAAGTGGCAGAGCTTGTCTGGGATGCTTGGGGAGAGCTGTATCAGGCTTGAAATCCAGCTGAGCCGCAAGCCGCAGAACAGAGACAGAGTCTGGAGTCAAACAGAGGGTAGAAGAAGCAAAGAAAGGAAGCCATTTCCTCTCCTGAGCTCTTCCACTTGGATTACAAACTTTCACAGCTGTTATTGTCCAGCTTCTGAGCTGCTCTTATGAATTTACAACAGCTAACTGAATGGATGAAAGAAAATCTCAGAGGTCAATTGATCAAGAAATTGGAAACCCAACCTACTGGATAAGTCATCCAAGTAAATGATAAAGGAATCACGATTTGAGATATGAAACTTGAGATACAGAAACCTGGCCACATGTTCATCTAATCCCTAGGGAAAATAAAACATATCATGAAAGAGAAGGAAACATTAAAGAAAGAATGAGCAAGATGTTACAAAAACATCCAAACTAGGTTGTCACTGAATATTTACTTGAGTAACATCTCTAGGGACTAGAGACTTAAGGAATTCTGTTTGGAAAATGCTGTACTAGATGCATTACCATTAAAATCGGGGGGAAAAAACAAAACCAAAATGCTTTCTATCTCACTGATTTTACTTTTGTTTGAAAATACTGGACAATGCAAATAGAAGGTAAAATAAAATACTGGGCTGGTTGAAGTACAATTATCATTATATGTAGACAAATTGATTTTCTAAATTGTAAACTCAAGGTATTTTTGTAATATTTCCCTATGTTCCTTTCTTTGTATTGATGTTATATTTTTTAAAACATAAAGATTAATGACAATGTTGAATTTATGTCAAAATACATTAGATGGTAATAAAAGGCAATTTTAACTTTTTTAAAAGGTGTTTTATACTAAGCTGCAAAGAAAATATAAAATAACTAATCAAAGTAGAAAATAAACTCACTTGTTACTTTAATAATAATTACATTAACTACATATAAAGAATAAAATGTAATAATAAATCCAAAAGCATGTTGAATTTATTCTAATAAATTTCTCTTTAAAAACCTTGAAGTAAACATAAAATAAAGAAAATCTAGAAAATGGATTAAAGACCTAAATGTAAGGCCAGACACTATAAAATTCTTAGAGGAAAACATAGGCAGAACACTCTATGACATAAATCGCAGCAAGATCCTTTTAGACCCACCTCCTAGAGAAATGGAAATAAAAACAAAAATAAATGGGACCTAATGAAACTTAAAAGCTTTTGCACAGCAAAGGAAACCATTAACAAGACGAAAAGACAACCCTCAGAATGGTAGAAAATATTTGCACATGAAGCAACTGACAAAGGATTCATCTCCAAAATATACAAGCAGCTCATGCAGCTCAATATCAAAAAAACAAACAACCCAATCCAAAAATGGGCAGAAGACCTAAACAGACATTTCTCCAAAGCGGATATACAGATTGCCAACAAACACATGAAAGGATGCTCAACATCACTAATCATTAGAGAAATGCAAATCAAAACTTCAATGAGGTATCACCTCACACCAGTCAGAATGGCCATCATCAAAAAATCTAGAAACAATAAATGCTGGAGAGGGTGTGGAGAAAAGGGAACCCTCTTGCACTGTTGGTGGGAATGTAAATTGATACAGCCACTGTGGAGGTTCCTTAAAAAACTAAAAATAGAACTACCATACGTCCCAGCAATCCCACTCCTGGGCATATACCCTGACAAAACCATAATTCAAAAAGAGTCATGTACCACAATGTTCATTGCAGCTCTATTTACAATAGCCAGGACATGGAAGCAACCTAAGGGTCCATCGACAGATGAATGGATAAAGAAGATGTGGCACATATATACAATGGAATGTTACTCAGCCATATAAAGAAACGAAACTGAGTTATTGGTAGTGAAGTGGATGGACCTAGAGTCTGTCATACAGAGTGAAGTAAGTCAAAGAGAAAAACAAATACCATATGCTAACACATATATATGGAATCTAAAAAAAAAAAATGATTCTGAAGAACCTAGGGGCAGGACAGGAATAAAGACTCAGACATAGAGAATGTACTTGAGGACACGGGGAAGGGGAAGGGTAAGCTGGGACGAAGTGAGAAAGTGGCATGGACTTATATATACTACCAAATGTAAAATAGATAGCTAGTGGGAAGCAGCCGCATAGCACAGGGAGATCAGCTCGGTGCTTTGTGACCGTCCAGAGGGGTGGCATAGGGTGGGTGGGAGGGAGATGCAAGAGGGAAGAGATATGGGGATATATGTATATGTATAGCTGATTCACTTTGTTATAAAGCAAAAACTAACACACCATTATAAAGCAATTATACTCCAATAAAGATGTTAAAAAAAATAAAAAAACATTTAGAATTAGCTTTGAAGCTGTCTCAAAAAAAAAAAAATCTAGAAATGAAGGACCAGAAATATTCAAAATAATAAGAAAAGTATTTGGTATAAGAAATTAAGAAAACAATAGCAGCAACAAATGAATGGAATTAATTTAAGAGAAAAAGCAGAAATTTGGAAATGAGATCATTAATCATATTAAGAGGTTGTTATTGCAATAAAATACACATTTCTCTGGCAATCTATCATGAAATGAAAGAATACAGAACAAGACAAATATATGCACTGTTTTTTTCAATATTGTCCTACCCACCCAAAATGCATAAAAATAAAAATTATAAACATACATTTCTGAGAATGAAATGATTTTTAATTTATTATTATATGATACATTAATTTTCTGCTTGTAACCAAATAAATTAATTTTAAATGTATTAGATTTAATATTAATATTTTAAATGAATATTTTGCAAAGAAAATATGCAAAGAATTAAAATTTTGTACTTTCCACAGATATCCAACTCACAATTGTCAGGGAAATATAGCTTTCTTAGTGGTGGAAAGAACAATAGAAAGAAAACCATACCTAGGCACATTATATTGCTGTAAAACAACATCAGTCAGTCAAGGCAGAATTTTTTTAACTGAAAATACTTGCTAAGTAGAAATGCCTTTTAAAAATGAAGTCTAAGTTACAGCATCTTCAAACAAGTGAAAATGTATAGAGATTGTCAACAGAAGAACTACTCAAAAAGAGATACAAAAAAATGTATTATTAAGAAAGAACTAAAATTTTCCCTGGTAAGAGGCAGATGGTATATGAACGTATGGAAAAGCTTAAAAAAAACTTTGAAAAGGGAAATATTTGGGTAAATCTAATTGGATTTGGGCCAATTGTGTACTTAAAACAATAATATTAATATTTTGTGGGATGTATACATATAAAGTAAAATACATGACCACCATAGTTAAAATTTCAGGAGTGAGGTCAATGGAGTTGGAGTTGAGTGTTCTGTGGATATTGAATTGTTCTGGTCGTACTAAGAATTCTAGCTTTCATTAGATTTAGTCCTAAGGCAAGAATGCATGTCTTGCCAAGGTGTCCACTAAAAAATATGTGAAAGTATACCAAACAAGCCAATGGAGAAAGAAAATAAAATTATAGTAGATACAATATTTAATGGAAAAGTACAAGGACAGAGAGACAAGGAAACAACAGACATATGGTGTTAATAGAAAAAAAGCAGTAATATGATCAATTTAAACCCCAAAGAGTAGTAATTACACATTGTCAGAATGAATTCAAAAGAAACTTTGTATGATTCTTACATGTGGATGTCTTAGTGGCTTAGCTTTGGCTGCTAGAACAAAATACCATGGACTGGGAGCTTAAGTTATTTATTGATTCTTTTTTTCCTTTTATGGATTATGTTATTGGTGCCACGTTTAAGAACTCTTCACTTGTTTCTAAATCCTGAAGATTTTCCCCTATATTTTCTTCCCAAAGTTTTATACTTAAAGTTTTATTTTAAATCTATGATCTATTTTGAGTTAATTTTTTTAAAGGTGTAAGGTTTAGGGTTCATGCTCATTTTGTACCCATGGATGTCCAATTGCTCCAGCACCATTTGTAAAAAGATTATTTTTCTACATTGAAATGCTTTTGCATATTTGCCAAAAATCAATTAGTTAAAAACTCTGTTGGCCATAACTGTTTGTTAATCTTTGATTTCTCTGTTATACTCTTATGGTCTATGCTGCAGTTCCTCTGCTGATGCAAAAATATCTTGATTGTGTATCTGGGTAGTAAGTCTTAAAATTGGGTGGTGTGAAATCTCCTATTTTATTCTTCTTTTGCAAAATTGTTTATTCTAGTCCCTTTGTCTTTTCATATGAACTTCAGAATAAGCTTTATCTATATCTGCAGTAATTGTGCTTGGAACTTACTAGGAACTACATACATTGAAACTATACCTCAATTTGGGGAGAATGAGCGTCTTTACTATTTTGAGTCTTCTAACCCGTGAATGTAGTAAGCCTCTCTATGGAGATATTCTTCGATTTCTTTCCTTACCATTTTGTATTTTTCTTCATATTAATCCTTTACATGTTTTGTTAGATTTATACTTAAATATTTCATTCTCTTTTGAGTGAGTGTAGTTGTGTCGTGTTTTAAAATTTGATTCCCACTTGTTCATTGCTAGTACATTGAAACACAATATTCCATTTTAGGGGATTTTTAAAAATAATCATAGAGAGATTTTCCTTCAGTGTGCTGAACCCGTTAACATCTATTGCAATGCAAGAAATATTTGGTTGTAATTTGTAAACTTATTTCATATTTTGTATTTTAATATCTTCTTTTTTTGTCTGACAGATTCTTTCTTTGTATTTTTTTCCTCCAATAATTTTCAAAGGGTAATATTTGGGCATTCAAATACTATAAATATATATTAACATTTATTTTATTCTAAGTTCAATATAGGAAATAAAATTGCAATTATTAGATTCCTGTAAAATATGGAGACACTGTCACACTAATGCTTATAGCCCGCCTACCGCCTGCTAATATATAATGTACTTTTCCTCAACTATTTTAATTGTGAAATTGTTCACAGTGCCATTATATACTTATTTTTTTATTTTTAAACATTTATGTTGTTATATAGAGCTGATTTGAAGAGCAAATGAGTTAATCTTCATTAAATACTTTTAACTAGAGCTTACCTGGGGCAGAAACTCAATAGATATTGACAACAATTATTACTAAACATATATGGAATTTGTTTACACTTTTCACCCTCAGTAACTTAGTATCATAATGCCACTAAAAATCAACCAACCAATTAACAAACAGTAAGAACAACAACAACAAACTCCTGATTTATCCCTCAGCTAACTGGAGTATAACTTCAGATAAGTTTTCCAGAATGAGTTTAGACATAGCATACGAGTGAAGCCTGGTCTAGTCTGTATTATTTAAGATAGTTTAAATAGTTTTTTACATAGTTTTAAAAATATGGTTTATACTATATTTTATACTATAAAGATAAAAGTTAATTAAAATGAAAATATTAAAATGTTTATAGTTTTATACAGTTTTACATAGTATAATTTATATTATTATAATTGATGTAATGAGCTACTAAATTGCTTATATAATTCAGGGGTCACAATTATTTCTCTCATAATTCTATAGATCTTATTCCATGGTATCCTGTCATCTAAGAATGTACAAAGAAACTGAGCCTAAACTTTTTTTTTTTTTTTTGCTCTAGGGTGTTGATAACTATCCAAAGTCTTAAAATAGCAGAGAAAAAAGAGGATTTCTCTCTTGGTTTTGTAATACAGCTTTACTTAGAGAGTACGATTTCACAACATGAACTGAATATATTTGTCGATTCATTAGGGAATGAGATTTGTATAATGTGAACAGCTATTAGTCAAAATGCAATTGAAATCAGTAATTAATACTACCATCTGGAACCAGCCCCAATTACCATGAAACAAAAGCTTCTGTACATGGAACACAGCTGCTACAGTTGAGTGGATTTGTACTTTATCCTGACAAAGGGCTCAAATTTTGAAAGAAAATATAAAACATACAGTGCTGGTGATCTGGTAGTGAGAAGAATAGAAGACATTGAACATGAGCAAAACCTAGATGTACATAAAGACAGGGTTTATAGGTATTGTAAGGTCATTAGCTATAAATTGTTTTTAATTGAAATTCCTGCTTCACAATTCCTGCTTTAGAATTTGTGAGTCTAAAATTTGCTAGGATTAACCCCAGCTTTACAATGGAAGCAATAGTTTTTATAAAGCATTTTTTTATTAAAACATCTTTATAAAAGTATAACCTGCATAATTTAAAATAATTTATGATTTGTATGTATGCAGGTACTTACTTCCTAGTTTATTTGCTTTGGAAAGAGGGCAATTTTCCCATTCAGCGATGCTCCAAAGTTCAAGGAGGTCTGTTTTTTCAGATGTCTTGTTTTATAGATTCAGGTTGTTTTCCAGTCCAAGAAAGTTTTCTTTCTTTATGTATTTTTTTTAATTCTTAAAAGTTCTTCCTTTTGCTTCATCTAGTCTAAAAAAAAGTTATGAATGGTGGTATTCCTGTCACTGATTTGAGCATCTGCAACATGGATTAATCTCTTTTCGTCTTTGATGCCATTTTGATCTTTGCTGCATCCTTTCCTCTCATTCTTTTAAGACCATCATCTCTTTCTTCATCTCAGCCTGTTGCTGTTGTAGCTAACCTGTCCTTTCCTGTTTAATTGAGCCCACTGTTCTTCCTTCCTAAGAGCGAAAAGAAGTGCTATCTAAATTTCTTAATGTAAATATTGAACAACACAATGATATATTTCATCATGCTTTTTATGATGGATTATCTCTTAATACCCTAGCCTTTTTTGGGGAGGCTCCCTTAATTATATTTCTGTTTTGCCATATTTGAACTGAAAAAAAGTTTAACAAAATTAATGTTTATTTCAAAATGATCATGGATTCTTATTTTCCATATTTCCCTAATGCTAGAAAAATTTTCTTCTTAGATTTTAAGCTTTATCCTGATTTATATAAGCATAATAGTCAGCTTGGGCAGCAACAACAGAATACCACAGATTGGTTGCCCTAAATAACAGACATTTATTTCTCACAGTTCTAGAGACTGGATGTCCAATATCAAGGTGTTAGCATGGTCAGCTTCTGGTGAGAGCTCTCCTCCTGGCTTCCCTTCTCGCTGTGTCCCCCCAGGGAGGAGAGAGAGCAAGTGGGCTCTCTGGTGTCTTTTTTCATAAGATCACTGATCTCATCATTAGAGCCCCACCCTCATGACCTCATCCAATCCTACTTACCTCCCAAGGACCTCATCTCCTAGCACCATCACTAAGGGTGTTAGGGCTTCAACATATGGCATTTGTGGGAGTGGGAGTGGGAGTGACAATAACATGTAGCCCATAGGAATACGTTTACTCATTTAGCACAGGATATGGTTTGGAAAGCAGTTAGAATTAATTTTATTTCTGGATAGTTTTACACTCTCTGTTCTCAGTAAAGTCAGTTTCTTTGTGGGTTCTTCAGGCTGACTGTCTGCCTCTTCCTGGGCAAAACCTCTGAGCCATTGATCTCAGCTGGGGTGGAGACAGTGGCTCCCTTAGGACATTTCCCAAGACTTTATATCATTTTTAAAAATAGCTTTTACTAGTTATACTTGTTTCATTGAGGGGGTGGGTCCGTGGTTCCCAAACCTGCATTGCAAAAATGGATCTCCATTGATTTTTATGGAAAGTGGTTGGCAGTGCTTCTGTATTATCATCTTTCAGAAAAGTCCCTTGAGACCATTCTAAACACCTCTTTCTCCTCTCCTTCCCCACTTTCGTCTTGGAAACCTTCCAGAGACAGAAGGTATTAGAGGATGTTAGAAATCAGTGAGTCTGATAGTAAGGACCCGGGGGGGCTTCATGGGTTTGTTTCTCATTGTGATAATTGCTTCTTTGAATTGTAAAATATAAACAAACGTGAGTATAGAACTTCATTAATAAAAAAATGGAATCTAAGTGAAAAATAGAACCCATAAGCTAAGTATCTCCCTTTCACACCTACAGTTACCCTCCACTCCTGTTCTTACACTGGTTTAGGCACTCCTCAGTCATAAGCTTTTTTTTTTTAAAGAATATATGTGCCATGTGTTAGATTTACTGCTCTTTTATTATTTTTTAATGAATCTTATTTTTTTAATAAATTTATTTATTTTTGGCTGTGTTGGGTCTTCATTGCTGCATGCAGGCTTTCTCTAGTTGTGGCGAGCAGGGGCTACTCTTTGTTGTGGTACACAGGCTTCTCGTTGCAGTGGCTTCTCTTGTTGTGGAGCATGGGCTCTAGGCGCATGGGCTTCAGTAGTTGTGGCACGCGGGCTCAGTAGTTGTGGCACCCGGGCTTAGTTGCTCCGCAGCATGTGGGATCTTCCCAGACCAGGGCTCGAACCTGTGTCCCCTGCATCGGCAGGTGGATTCTTAACCACTGCACCACCAGGAAAGTCCCAGTCATAAGCATTTTAACTGTGATTGTTTTAATATATCTGGGTTATATCAATACATGTCTTCTCTGATCCACGTTCCCTTCCTAAAATGTTTTTATTTTGTTATTTTTAGTTTTATCTTTGTTATCACTTTATCCATAAAACACTTGCATAATTGACTTGTTAATCTACATCTTTATTCTTTATATTTAACTTCATCATATCACTCCTTTTGTAGATTAAAAAAATGAACATTTTAGTTGTTTTCACATCTTGACTATTGTAAATGTTGCTGCAATGAGCATGGGAGTGCATATCTCTGAGATCTTGATTTCAGTTCTTTTGGATACATACCCAGAAATGGGATGGCTGGATCATGTGTTAATTGTATTTTTAAATTTTTGAAGAATCGTCCTACTGCTTTCCATGGTGACTGCACCATTTTGCATTCCCACCAACAGTGTCTGATGGTCCCCTTTTCTCTACATACTTGCCAGTACTTATTATTTCTTGTGTTTATGATGATAGCCATTCTAACAGATGTAAAGTGATATCTCATGATTTCGATTTACATTTTCCTGATGATTGGTGAATGTGAATTTTTTTCATGTACCTATTGACCATATCTTTGTCTTATTTTAAGAAATATCTATTCAAGTCCATAGGCATTTTTTCAATTGGTTTTTTTTTTCTCTTGAGTTGTAGGAGTACCTGATGTATTTTGGAGATTAATACCCTATCAGATACGGTTTTATTGCAGATGTTTTCTCACATTCCATAGGTTGCCTTTTCACTCTATTGAATGCTTCCTTTGCTGTGCAGAGCTTTTAAAATTATGATGTAATCCCACTTGTCTATTTTTTGTTTAATTGCCTGTGGTTCTGATGTCACGTCCATGAAATTATTCTCAGGATCAATGTCATGAAGTTTTTCTGCCTATGTTATCTTCTAGGAATTTTAAAATTTCAGGTCTTATGTTTAAGTCTTTAATCCATTTTGAGTTGGTTTTTGTGTATGCTGTAAGATAAGGCTCAATTTCATTCTCTTGCATGTGGATACTTATTTTTCCCATTACCATTTATTTATTGAAGACACTGTCCTTTCTCCATTGTCTATTCCTGACACCCTTGTCAAAGATTGGTTGACTGTATAATCTGGTTTTATTTCTGGGCTCTATATTCTGTTCCACTGGTCTATATATTTGTCTTTATCCCAGCCTACTGTTTTGTTTACCATGGATTTGTAATATATTTTGAAATCATGAAGTGTGATGCCTCTAGCTTTGTTCTTCTTCTCAAGATTCATTTGACTGTCCAAGGTCTTTTGTGGTTCCATATGAATTTTAGAATTTTTTTCTATTTCTATAAAAAAGTGCCAGTGGTACTTTGATAGGGATTGCATTGAATCTGTAGATGTCTTTGGGTACTATGGGCATTTTAACATTATTAAATCTTCTAATCCATGAACACTGGATGTCTTTTCATTTTGTATCTTCTTTAATTTCAATCATCAATATTTTGTAACTTTTATTATACAGATTTTTACCTCCTTAGTTAAGTTTATTTCTAAGTATTTAATTCTTTTTAATGCTGTCATAAATGGATTTGTTTTCCTAATTTTCTTTTCAGATGATTTTTATAAGTATATAGAAATGCAACTGATTTTTGTAAGTTAATTTCGTATTGTGCAACTTTACTGATTTTTTTATTAGTTCTAACAGTTTTCTGGTGGAGTTTTGGGGATTTTCTACCTAAAATATCATGCCGTTTCTAAACAGGGACAGTTTTATTTCTTCCTTTCTGATTTGGATGATTGTTATTTCTTCTTGCCTAATTTCTCTGCATAGAGTTCCACATATTATATTGAATAGAAATGGTGAATGGTGAATATATTGAATACTTCCTTTCATTTCTCCTGATCTTGGAGGAAAAGATTTTATTTTTTTCACTGTTGAGTAAGATGTTAGCTCTGGGCTTGTCATATATGGTGTTTATTATGTTGAGATATTTGCCTTCTTTAACCAATTTGTTGAGCGTTTTTATCGTGAAAGGATGTAGAATTTTGTCAAATGCCTTTTCTGCATCTATTGAGATGATCATATGATTTTTATCCTCTATTCTGTTAATGTAGTGTATCATGTTTATTGATTTGCACAGTTGTTTATAGTTGTCTCATGGATTTTTTTCTTTTTCTTTGGCATCAGTTGTAATGTCATTTCTTTCATTTACAATTTTATTTATTTGAGTCTTCTCTCTTTTGTCCTTAGTCCAGTTAAGGGGTTGAAAACCAGCTTATTTTTCCAAAAACAAGTCAGTTTTGTTGATTTTTTCTTCTGCTTTTCTATTCTCTCTGTCTTTTATTTCTACTCTGATCTATGCTGTTTCCTTCCTTCTGCTTCTTTGGTCTTCGTTTGGTCTTCTTTTCCTATTTCCTTGAGGTGTGAAGTTAGGTTGCTTATTGGATATATTTCTTTTTTTAATGTAGGCTTTTATCACAGGAAACTTTTCCTCTGAATATTGCTTTTGTTGCATCCCATCAATTTTGGTATGTTGTGTTATTATTTTCAATTTCTTAAGGTTTTTTTCTAATTTCCTTTTTGATTTCTCCTTTGACCTTCTGGCTCTTCAAGAGTTTGCTATTTAGTTCCCACATTTGTAAATTTTCCAGTTTGCCCTTTGCTATTGATTTCTACTTTCATCCCATTGTGGTTAGAGGAGATGCTTGGTATGATTTTAATTTTCTTAAATTTGTAAACATTTGTTTTTTGATCTAACATGTGATCTATAGTGGAAAATTTCCCTGTGCATTTGAGAAAAATGTATATTCTGCTGCTGTTAAGTGGAACGTTCTGTGTATGTCTGTTGGGCCCATTTGGTTATAGTGTTGTCTTCTGTTTCTGTATTGATCTTCTGTTTTGATGTTCTATCCATTAAGAGACAAGGAAGGGTATTATATAATGATAAAAGGATCAATCCACCAGAAAAATATGATAATTCTAAATATATATGCATCCAACATCAGAGCACCTAAATATATCAAGCAAACATTGACAGAACTGAAAGGAGAAATAGAAAGCAATACAATAATAGTAGGAAACTTCAATACCCCACTTTCCATAATGAATACATTTTCTGAAGCCTTTTATGTCTGAAATTGTGTTTCTTATGGGTGATAATTTGGTTTGATATGGAATTCTGTCTTGAAAATTACCCTCCCTCTGAAATTGAGATAATGTTCCTTTGCCTTAAAGAATGAATATTGCCAATGTTGTCAGTCTATTTTTTACTCTTTTGAAGGTGAGTTTTTCTTTTTTTCTTTCTGAAGAAGCTGAGCTGAGAAGCTCTTAAGAGCATCACTTTGTCATTGGCATTCTGAGTGTGGCTCATTAATTCATAATGCTTGTTGCTGAGTATGCCCTTCAGCATACTGAAAACTCATGTTTCTTTGGCACTTAAAAATGTAATTTTTATTTAAAAAAATAATTTAGCTATAATAGTTTGTTCTCTCTTATATTTTCTCCATTCTCTCTCTGCATCCCCTATAAAATGCATATTGCCATTCTTCAATTGTTTTGCTTTCTAAGATTTTTCTCACCTGTTTTCTACACTTAATTTGTTCTAATTCTATGATTGTTTTTAAGTTTATAATGTTGGCATTCTATTGATTTTTAAATTTTAATAATATTTTATGTAACAGTGTACAGTTTGCTTTCTCACTAATTATTAAAATCTCTGCATAGTTCCTTTCTTAGAGCAACCTATTTTTATTTATTGTATGTTTACCTTCCTCAAGTTTTCCATGAAATATTAAATTTTTAAGAATTCTCTTGGTGCCTTAGTGACAGTTTTTCTGACTTCAGTACTTTGTTGTTGTTGTATGTTTTCATATTTATCTTTGTGGTGCTTATTACCCTAAAATTTCTGGTAATAGATGTGTGCTCATACCTTAACATGAAAAAATTTTTGATTAATATACAGTGCTGACATTTTTTCCTTTTCTCCCCACAGTCTGGTAAATCAGTTGTTTATAATAAACAGGGAAGCTGTAGGAAAGCTCTCTGTAGAGGGGTTGCCATGCGAATTGCTAAGCTTCTGTTCAAGTTGGCTGCATTTGTGGTTGGTAAATTGGCTGAGACCGTTCTCTTGTGCCAAACTAAGGTGTGATCTGCCCTGGCATGCCAGCATCTCTACTGGGAACAGAGCCCTCCACAGCAGATTAGCTGATGCATTTTAAACACTGTTCCTTCTTTGTGTGTGCAAGAGCTGCTTGAATTTGAGGACTGAAAGTCATGAGTGTAAAATAGAACCTGTACAGCCCTTCTGCAAATAATCCACATATTTAATAACCATCCTGATTACATCTCTACCCTCTCTATGCACCAAACAATAAGTTAGGAACTTCTCTAAAAATATCTCTGTTTACTTTGAATTTTCATGTATGTGTGCATATTTGAGACTTGTTCTCTTTTCTCTGGTTAATCCACTAATGTGGTCCCATGTTTTTTCTATCTCACACAAATTTGCTAAAATATCTAGTCTGCCCATGCTCATACCCCTATTCTTAGTGCTATAGTGGATGCATTCCCATTCATACATTTTATTTTTATTCCACTTAGATTTGGAAAAAATCAGAATTGGACATGTATGATAAATTGTTATTTTGCACCATTGTTCGTTTACTGCCTTATGCCAGTGAGAATTAGATTAAAAATGTTATGGCTTATCATGGCAACAATGATTATATTCTGTATTTTTTCTATCAACTTACTCTCAACATTAATTACATATTTTTACCAGAATTACCAGCAGTTCTTTCTAACCTTCATTTTATGAGAGATGATTTATTAAATATTCAGTGCTATGCTTAGCCCCTAACATTTGGCATCAAGCCTACCTACAGGTTGCATGGTTTCATATACCCACATTCATGTATATTTACATACCAGAGAAATTCTCATACATGTGCCTGAAAAGATGTAAACAAACATGTTCATAGAACACTTCTTATAGTGGGAAAACAAGTAATCTGAATGTTTATCAATAGGGAAATACAGAGTCTGTGTAATTTATCCAATAAGATTTTAAAATAATATAGACCAGGCAACAGCATTAAGATACATCCCAACATATTAGTATAAACCTCAGAAGTACGTAGTTGTATGACAACATCAGGTTGCAAAATAATTATACATCATGAAAACATTTACGTGCATGTTTAAAGCATGACCCAAACAATTATATCTACAAATTGTAAATGTGATCCTATATGTGTACATGTGTGCATGTATGGTGTGTATGCATGTGTGTGTGTTTTCTAATGGGCCAGAAAAATACACAATGACATATGAGTGTTGTTGCCTCTTGGGATTCACATGTTATGAGAAGAGAAAGGGATTAGGATATTTGTTAAAATAGATTTAAATTTTATCTTGAATTTTTCAGCTTTATTGAGATATTGGTATAAAATATATGTAAGTTTAGGGTATGCAGTGTGATGATTTGATACAACAATACATTGGGAAATGATTACCACAATAAGGTTAGTTAACACCTCCCTCACATCACATAATTACTTTTATTTTTGCAGTGAGAACATTTAAGATTTACTTTCTTAACAAGTTTCAAGTATGTAATATAGTTTTACGTGAACTATAGTCACCATGTTCTACATTAGTTCCCCAGAACTTATTCATCTTGTAACTGAAAGTTTGTGCCCTTGGACCAACATCTCCCCAGCCCCTGTCAATCACCAGTCTACTTTCTGTATCTATGCATTTTTTTTTTTAGATTCCACATATAAATGACATCGTATATCATTTGTCTTTGTCTGACTTACTTCACTCAGCATAACGCCCTAAAGGTCCATCCATGTTGTTACAAATAGCAGGATTTCCTCTTTTTTAGGGCTGAATAATGTTTTTATTGTATATATATCAAAATTTCTTTATCCATTCATTCAGTAGTGGACACTTTGGTTATTTCCGTATCTTGGCTATTATGAATAACTCTGTAATGAATATGGGAGTGCAGATATCCCTTTGAAATAATATTTTCATTTCTTTCATATATATACCCAGAAGTCGGGGTGCTGGACCATATAGTAGATCTATTTTTAATTTTGGGGGTAACCTCTATACTGTTTTGCATAGTGGCTGCACCAATTTACATTCCCATCAACAGTGTATTAGTGTTCCTTTTTCTCCACCTCTTCATCAGCATTTATCTCTTGTAATTTTGATGATAACAATTCTGAGAGGTGTGAGGTGATCTCTCAATGTAATTTTGATTTGCATTTCCTTGATTATTAGTGATGTAGAGCACTTTTTCATTTACCTGTTGGCTGTTTTTATGTCTTCTTTGGAAAAATGTCTATTGAAGTCCTTTGCCCATTTTTTAACCATACTATTTGTTTGTTTTTCTATTGCATTGTATCTGTTCTTTATGTATTTTGGATATTAACCCCTTAGCAGATAAATGGTTTGCACATATTTTTACCCACTCCATAGGTTACCTTTTTATTTTGCTGATTGTTTCTTTTCTTGTGCAGTAGCTTTTAAGTTTGATGTAGTCTCACTTGTTTATTTTTTGTTTTTTTGTGTGTGTGTGTGTGCATTTGGTGTTTTTTTCAAAAATTTTTTGCCAAGACTAATGTCAAAGAGATTTTTCCCTATATTTCTTTTAGTAGTTTTACAGTTTTGTATCTTAAATTTAAGTCTTTAATCGATTTCAAGTTATTTTTTGTGAGGGGTGTGAGATAGTTGTCCATCTTTATTATTCTGCATGTGGTGTCCAGTTTTCCCAACACCACTTATTGAAGAGACTATCCTTTCCCCTTTGAGTCTGCTTGGCTCCCTTGTCAACTATTAGTTGATCTTACATGCATGGGTATATTTCTGGGCTCTCTTTCTCTTCCATTGGTCTATGTGTCTAATTTTTTGCCAGTTCCAGACTGTTTTGATTATTATAGCTTTGTAAAAAGAATTGAAATCATGAATTGTGTTGACTCCATCTTTGCTCTTCTTTCTAAGGATTGTTTTGGCTATTCTAGCTCTTTCACGGTTCCATAGGAATTTCAGATTTTTTTTCTATTTCTGCAAAAAATGTTATTGGAATTTTGATAGGGATTGCATTAAATCTATCAAAAGCCTCGGGTAGTATGGACATTTTAACAATATTAATTTTTCCATTCCATGAACAGGAGATATCTTTCCATTTATTTGTGTCGTCTTCAACTTCTTTCATCAGTGTCTTATAATTTTCAGTGTACGGATCTTTCACTTACTTGCTTATATTTCTTGTTTTTTCAAAGCTAGAAACAAGCAATTGTAGTAATGGAAATATAAGTATTTAAACATTATTCTAATTTGTTTTTATATTTTTCAAACTTAACAAAACACTTCTCCATATAATTATAAAGATTATTTAAATTTTTCTAAGGATTGAAAATGAATTTTAATTTTTTTTATATTTGTGGTTTTTTGTTGACATTTGAAACTAAACTGATGATCGGTTAATATGTCAGTTGCCTAATGAATTTTCTCTTCATTGTATTAATAAAGTGATAAATTAGAACTTAGTAAGACCTTATGTAATTAAGCAAGTTTCCATTAACAGACCATGAATTGTTACAGAGAAAGAAAAATCTATCAGTTAAGGCATAGGCATGTGGGCTTCCATGGTAGTGAGTTTATTATAGAAGCAAGGTTTTATAATCAGTCCTAACACATAAAACTTAAAGAAGCTGTCTTTACAAAGGCATGTGGTCATACAGACCTCTTTTCTGGTTTAGGAGTGTATTTTCTAGCCAAGGGAAGGGAAGGAGTTGATCCATATGTGGACAAAGATCTTCATTCTCTTTTGCCCAGATTTCTATCAATCAGAGTCAAATAAATAGAGAATTAGGTGACTTTAAATTTAGAGCATTTGCATTATTCAAGCGATACTGTGGAGGTTCAAAGCTTCCAAGTTTCTAACCTTCTTTCTAGAAATACCCTGAGACGGAAATGGGATGCTTTTCTCTTGTGTGAAAGTGTGCATCACCAGCCAGTTAAGTGAAATTCCTGTAACTGAGCATCATCACCTCCCAACTCTATCCTGCCCACCTGGAAAGATCAAAACACAAGTTTGATACTGCAAATGAAAAGTTCCACACTGGGGCAGGGCTGTCAGCAGTTTTATTTAAATTCACAAGGCATAAGTATCATATCACATTTTCAAAACTGTTTAGGGGGCCTATTCTTCTGTCTCATTTCATTAATTCCCAAAGACAGTGAAAGACAATGCAGATGAGCTTAATTATTATCTTCTTCTGCTTGAGCATGCTATGAGAAAAGATTAAGGGGAGGCGGGAGAGGAAGAGATGAAATATCCATGACACAAATTAGTATTTAGCATACATTTTGAAATCATGCTGTTTTTGCCAGCTTCAGTGCTTCTCTTTTTGGACGTAAAACAGACCCAAACTCTTCATTTTTAGCTCAGTTTTGTTACTGTCTACATTTAAAGCACATTTACTCCTAGGTTTCTGATATCTCCAAATGCCCTGCACTATATAATTTTGCATAGAAAGAATTAAACATGATTAGGTTAAAACATACAGAATCCTGCTGTAAAAACGAACACATACCCTTACCATTCTCGCCATTGTGCTTTAAGCATAGGAAATTCTAGGCTTTGAGCTTACCAGTTAAATAGGAACTATCATATCATCGAATTGCCAAATTAAATAAGAAATATATTCATACAGTATGCAAAATGAGTTGCCACATTTAGATATCTATTTCAATTCTCATAGAAATAACTTGATGAAAGCACTTTGTTTAGTGCTAAAATCTAAGAATGACTCAAAGTAATGCAAACCAAAAATTATACATATTTATGTCAACCAACAGCAAACAGATTTGAAATCAATGCCCTCTTTCATTACTAAACAGCTTCCAAGCAGTAGCTGAAGTTCAAAGAAGGCACATAAAGAGCAGAGGCAGAAACTCACCCTTGTTCCCCAGAGCCCTCCCTGTATGCCCCATTTCTGCCACTGAACCTTTTCCATGAAACTCCTTTAAGGTTCTTTAGTGTGGGTACCTTTTCACTCTATGTCCTGCCAAAATTTTAGTGTGTCAAAGACCCAAGTGTTTGAATGACTGAAGAATAAACCTGGTCTCAGGCCTTGATAGCAACCCCAGGTGTCCAAATTTGGGATTTGGAAAGTCATAGTAGCTAAAGGTTATTTCAGATGTTGGTTAAGTTTCTATGACCCAGACTGAAGAAACAAATATCACCGAAAAAATGTTGTGAGATCTTCACAATCCATGCTTACGTCCTTTTCACGGATACTCAAATTGAGAAGGTGAATCATCCAGAAAATTGTGAGTTTTTGCTTTAGAATTAATTGCTACTTATATACTTCTTTATCTCTCTCATCCTACACCAAATCCCCTCTAGATGCCTTCGTGCAATGCTCTCTGTCCTGGAGCAGCCACTGAGAAAACATTCCAGTGTCTACTTCAGGAACTTCTAGGATGGCGATGCATACATGTGGCCATCACTCCATCCCTCTGCCCGTCGGGGCACCTCATGCAACAAGGCAGCTTTACCAAGGCCCACTGTGTGTGCAGGAAGCTTTGCTTCTCCATGGAGATGGAATTACCAAGGGCTCTGTGAGGCGTATGCATCTAGTCCTGCCACCAGCACCCAGGAATCAGCAACAGTGCTGTGAACGTCCCCTCTGCTTGGCTGGTTCTGCAGCCAGGACTTTGTTCTCTTAGCCACAGCCCTTGACAGGTGACCAGACTGAGTAGCAAGGAGATCCCCCCACCAAGTTCCTCAGAAGAGCCTGGCTTCAGCCATTTGCCATGTCTGGGAGAAGATGGTAAAACTAGTGGCCTTTCATTTCACCAAAAGAGCAGAATTGCAAGCCCATTTACTACTGGTGCAACTCAAAAGATTGGCATTGCTTCCTGCTTGTTATCTTCAGGCCAACCTCTAGCTGACTGTCCTATTGTCTGCTAACACCATGCAGACACATCCATTCTATAACTTTGCTGTTAATACTGAGCATGCGATGAAAAATCAGTGGACATTTAAGTGAATAAACAGCTGGAAGGAGTGAGGCCAAACTACTCCATCTCCTGCCACTGCCATAAATCCATGAAGGGAACCCTGTTATACATATTTTCCATTTGATAAAAAAGATCTTACTGTAGAAAGCTATGAAAAAAAAGGAAAACTGTAAAAAAATGAATAATTGGAAGTGAAAATAATTATAACTTCAAAAATGCATCCAAAAGAGTGATTAACATAAGGACCCTGATAAGATTTTAAATGCTGAGTTAGGAGACCATGTTGGGAGATGGCTCTATGACATGGAGTAAAATTATTAAGAAAAATGAATGTTATGAGAGAAAACCTGAGAGCCATGGAAAAGAATAAATGTAAATCTCTGTAAGAAGTCCAGATGAAAATGGAGTAATCAGAGAAGTGGTAATCAAAGACACAGTGAAAAAACACTTTTCTGAGGTAAAAGTAAACTCAGTTTTCCAAATTGAAATGTCTCGTTGAGTATAGGGGAGATTTGAAAATAAGATAAACATATTCTAGTAAAATGCATAATTTTAAGGATGAAGAAAGAATCAACAAAATTCCAAATAGAGAAAATAAATTATGTACAAAGGGAAGATCAAATTAGCATCAGTCTTATCAACTCTGATAATGGTAACACCTCACAGGAAACCATGAAAGTTCAATTTATATAACTATTCTATTTCATTGACCAGCAAAAACAAAAACCTATGTAAGTTATGTATTTATTATTGTTATTAAAAAATGGGAACTGCCACAGTAGAGTAAAATAGTTTTTGTACTACCAGGAGATTATAGAATTGTGATCTGAGCATTTTAGAACAGGTTAAAAATGTTCTTCATGGCTTCAGAGGGGAAGAAAAAGACATTTCAGACAAACATGGAATAGACACACTTTTAGAACAGTAGACACTTGTGAAATAAGCATCTGAAATCTGTCAAATTAAAATTGAATCAGGAAAAAAAAGCCAAAGGCAAGGGCTGACATGACAGAATAAGAGCAATGAAATGAATACATTTCTGATGTTAAATTTAGAAAAATTGATAACAGTAATTTTAAGTATAATGAAATTGTTAGTAATATGCTATTACATTTTCATAATAAATATATTATTAAAATGAGTAATCACCTGGCACTAAAAGTCTGGATAAGTTTAATAAAATAGGGATATGGGTATAAGAGAATCATAGCATAACACTTTGCTAAAAGTCTCACAATGGGATATTATATATTTCTTGATTTTGATAATTATATTTTTGTTTACTTATGTTTCACTCATAAATCAAAACAGTCCAATAGTGAAATAAAAATAGTAAAAACTGTTTATTGAGCTATTTAACAACTCAGCCAAAACAAGAGAAAGAAAAATGAAAACACAGAAGAAATGATAAAAAGAAAATATAAAACATACCATGAATAAGTCCTAGTACAAAAAAATTTGCAAAAGGAATTTTTTAAAATAAAGGAATAAGAAGATTTATAATGTAATAGAGTATTCCATGCAAGGATGTAATTGTCTTTTAATTTATGTATCAAAGACAAAAGTACAAAATATTATTGCTACTATGTTTTACTTCACTGGTTTTGGGTGCAAAATAAAGTCTATTTTATTTTAATTTGTATGCAATTCTAAAGTACACTTAACTGCACATATTTAAGCTGTACAGTTTGATCAGTTTTGTATTCATCTGTAAAACCAGCACCAAAATCAAGATAACCCAATCTATTTTATTTCAATGTGTAACCATGGTGACTTCAACCATAAATTTTCCCTAACAGGATGTATCCTTCGTCAGTCTTTATCCTTCTTAATTATATTAGGTGGATTCATTTCCTAGGGCTGCTGTAACACATACCTCATACTGGGTGCCTTAAACATCAGAAATTATTGTCTCACCGTCCTCAGCTGGAAACTGAGACCAAACCATTAGTAGGGTTGATCTCTCTTGAGGTCTCTCTCCTTGGTGTGTAGACTGTCGTGTTCTCTCTGTGTCCTCCCATGGTCATCCCTCTGTGCGTGTTTGTGTCCTGATCTCCTCTAATAAGGACACCAGTGATATGGGATTAGGGCCCCACCCTAATGACCTCCTATTAACTCAATTGTCTCTTTAAAGACTGCCTTCAAATGCAGTCACATTCTGAGCTCTGGGGAGTTAGAATTTCACATAGGACTTTTGATGGGACACAATTAAACCCATAACAGTGGAGATTCCCAGAATCCCAAATCCATCTGGTGGTCATTTTCTTCCCACCAGTCATCCGTCTCAGCTCATTCACCAACAAGTAACTAATGATAATCCCGAATCACTCATTCGTTCATACCATGCATTTAGTGCTTCTGGAACTGTTCTGTTTAACCCAAGGTGGCTGGGTGTTTGTGGGGTAATGGAAGCTGAGTAGAGAGGGATTTATACTGGGAAGCTGCAGACCCTGACCCTGAAGTCAGATCCCCTTTTGCAGTGGGGAGAGAGGAAGGAGGTGAGGACCCCACGCCCTAAATACTGAGAAATTTCTTGGTGATTTAATACTTGAAAGTCAGGGCAAAATTCTCAAGCTCTTTGAGTCTCACAAGTTACAATTGAAATGCAAATCAAAACTACAATGAGGTATCACCTCACACTGGTCAGAAGGGCTATCATCAAAAAATCTACAAACAGTAAATGCTGGAGAGGGTGTGGAGAAAAGGGAACCCTGTGGGAATGTAAATTGATACAGCCACTATGGAAAACAGTATGGAGGTTCCTTAAAAAACTAAAAGTAGAACTACCATATGACCCGACAATCCCACTACTAGGCATATACCCAGAGAACACATGCACCCCAGTGTTCATAGCAGCACTATTTACAATAGCCAGTACATGGAAGCAACCTAAATGTCCATCAACAGAGGAATGGATAAAGAAGATGTGGTATATATATATACAATGGAACATTACTCAGCCATAAAAAGGAATGAAACTGGGTCGTTTGTAGAGACGTGGATGGACCTAGAGAGTGCCATATAGAGAGAAGTAAGTCAGAAAGAGAAAACCAAATATCATATAATAACGCATATATGTGTTATCTAGAAAAATGGTATAGATGATCTTATTTGCAAAGCAGAGATAGAAACACAGACGTAGAGAACAAATGTATGAATACCAAGGGGGAAAGGAGGAATTGGGAGACTGGGATTGACACATACACATTATGGATACTATGTATAAAATAGACAACTGATGGGAACATACTGTATAGCACAGGGAACTCGACCTAATGCACTGTGGTAACCTAAATGGGAGGGAAGTCCAAAAGGGAGGGGATATTGGTATGTGTATGGCTGATGCATTTTGTTGTGCAGTGGAGGCTAACACAACATTGTAAAGCAACCATACTCCAATAAAAATTAATAAAAAAAATTTGAGCTTTAATATAAGTTGTGCCCAGCCCAGAAGAGCAAACTCATACAGCCAACTCCTAGATTTGGGAGGAAATGTCAATGTTGATTGTTGTGTAGCACTGTGGGGTTTGTGGTTGCTTATGTGGCATCATCATGGCCTTAGATAACTAACTGATACAGACATTGGTTCTGAGGAGTAAGGTGCTGACATAACAAAAATCTTTCATGTACAGACCTGGCATTTAGACTGGAGGTGGGGATGTAAGAAAAACTGTGAGCAAGTTACTGGAAATTTTTGAGGAAAAATACTGAGGAAATTGTCATTGGAGGCTCCAGAATGGTGAACCATCTTATGTGTTTGAGAAATAATTGCAATTCTGTCATTTGCAGTAACTTGGAAGATGGAAAATATACCTAATGAACTGTTAAGAGTTGGCTAACAGGACCTCCAGCCAGAATATTGAAAGAGCTTGATTTCAGGTGAATATTAGAGGGTTTGAAAACCACAAGATGAGTGAAATAAAGAGCTGGCCAATTTTTAATTCAAATTTAGAGGCGTTGTATAGATGTCTGGTCTTGTGGGTTTGGAAAATAAAGCTGTTTCTCATCTTTCATCTCTCTCCAGCCAGCAAAGGGCTCTCAAAATAATATATAGCCTGGGGCACAGATCAAATCAATGGTGTGGCAGTAAGAACCTTTGTTACGATCTCTGGAAGATTTGAGGCAGTGCCTAATAGACACTTTGAACTAAACAAAGGACTTCAAAGGGCTGACCCCCAACAGACTGACATGTCCAGAAGAGCACAGATCAAGACTAAAGAGAGAGTTTGTTTGGAAAAGAATTGTGATTTTGTCTTTTTTTTCAAATGGATTGAAATTGAATCAGATACAAAGAAGTCTGCAGGTTTTTCATGGGAGTTTCACAGGCTCAAGGGCCACAGACATGGACTGAAAGGCACTGAAATTGTCAAAATACAAAAAGAGCTCTGGGCTCCCAGCTTTCCTTGAGCAGGAAGCGGACTAAGGAGTCTGTCTGCTCAGCTGCCAACATGAACCGTTTCTGCAGAATTAGCCGTTAAAGGTGACGGCTAAGAAGGACAGATTTCTCAAAGACCGAATCCAAGAACCATGGGGGCCATTTCCAGGGCAAACAGGACCCAATCAAGGCACATGCCCTCCTAGAAAGGGAATCGTGTCAGCATTTGCCCTGCAGGATTACAGAATTTCTCAGGACCAGAGTCTGCTTTGTGTTTTTTCTTTTCTCTTTTTTTTTCTTCCCCCTTTCAAGCAATCTTCAGTTGGGCCTGTTGCTGCGGTTGTTGTGTCTCATCATTGTATGTTTGGGGTGTGGGGGGAAATAAGTTGTCTTTTCAGTTCCCAGGTCTCTAGACCATGGACTGTCTCCAGACAGCAGGGTACACATATTTTTTTTTTTTCAGCTTCGTCTTCAGGGACTTCATATGGGTGCCTTGAAATTGGCAGTGCAGGGACTTCATATAGGTGCCTTGAAATTGGCCGTGGTGGGAGTATTTACATCAAAGAGTTCAACTGATGCTACAAATCAGGGCTGTTTTCCCCCAGAGAATTAGTTGTTGAATATTTATGAGCACACCACCACGCCTGGATGAAGAAGAGCCACTTCTGAACCTGACGAAGATGATAAGGTCTTCAACTTCAAGCCCAACGCAGTGATTGAATGAGACTTTTGAAGGACTTAGGAGTGTATTTTTACAAGAGAGAAAGTGAATAATTGAAGCCAGAGGGCCGGTGATGGTAGATCGATTGCATTGATGGCCATAATTAATGGCCTCTGGTCTCCATGCCCTTCTCAATATGAGCAGTTCCTCCATTCCATGGCAGATTCTGTTTTCTCACCCTGTGAATCAGGTGTGGAGGACAGAATGGTGCATGGGTGTCCCTGCAGGCCTTGTTCCCTTCTGCTGGCTGACTTGTAGGGTTCTCTTGATTTCATCTGGAAACCAGATGGTCTGCTGGAGAATGAGTGTCCACATGGGGTATGATCATCTCAGTTGGGGCCTCCTAGGTGACTCTTCCCAGTGACCAGACAGCTGGACAGAGATGTACCACTGAGCCCAGACAGGGTCAGCCAAGCCCGGCCCAGAAGACCAAAATAAACTGACCCATAGAATTATAAATATTTATAGATAAAAATGTGAACATTCTTTGATTCTTGAGTTAGTCTATACATAAGTGGAAAATTGCAAGTGAGTTATAATTTTTCTGTCTTGAAACACAAGATTTGTAGGGACTTATAAGTGATTTTGTAAGCCATTATCTGTATATTTCTTTTTATTTAAGAGGAGACTAACTTATTAATCACTATATAATATGTTGGTCATCATTCTACATATTTTAAAAGCAGCAATGAAAATATTTCACCCTGAAGGATTTTTCAATTTACCTGAACAAAATGTTTGGGGCAGAACTGAGCAATCTTCTCTAAGAGCTGTGTCTCACTTTGGTCTTTCTGCAATTATAGATCCAATTGTTCACCCATCTTTATATCTTTTATTCTAACTGGAAAATGATATTTCCATGCAAATTATTCATACATAAATACCATTAGCTTAAATTTTAGATAAACTGTTATAGTGTATTGAACATTAACTTAGGGTGGAGTCTTTTCAAAAAGTAAAACTAAAAAATAGCTACAACCACCAGCAACACAGTTATCTCAAGCACTCAGTCCATGATCTGGGTGTTTTGTTGTCTAGTTAACAGGGCACTTTTCAGAATTAGATCCCCAGTTAGTGTATTTTTAATGTCGATTACTAATTTCACTCATTTTGTGTAAAATCGTCATCTTTTTGTGAATTCATAGAGTCTCACTCACATGATTTGCAGGAAAAAGGAGAGTATTATGAACCCCATTTGAATGTTTTGGAATTTTTTAATTATTAGGTTTAAGTGTTATCAGACAGAAACACAATGATTAAAAAGGATTAGTTTTTAATAATTTGTGCATTTTCATTATCAATTAATTAGTAAATTAAACGTCAAACTTATCTATTTTTGTAGCAAACAATAACAAAGAAAAATAAAACATAAAATTCATATTTATACAAATTATGACTTGGACATGCTATGGAGAGTGAAGACACAGTTATGGAATAGGAAGACTTTGTCTTTGCTAGTGCAGAAATTAATGATTTCAAACTAACTTTAGGGAAATTTTAAAATATGTAAGAAAAATTCACTTTATTATGGAATTTTTATATCAGATTTAATCTATTTCTTGTCCCAATGTGAAATTTTATATTCTAAATGTGTATTCAGTGGACTTCATTATGACTATAAGAAGCATTGTCTTTATTTGTAAATTTGACTCATGAAACGAAGGACTATTCATATTAAAAAGTTCAATTCAAGTTCTGCCACAAGAAATAATTTTTTAAATAAATGAGATATTATTACTATTATAAATAGTATTAGTATTAGCATTCATGTTTTGTTAACACTGTACATCATTACCTAGGGGAGTAAATAATGTTATCACATCCACTATAAATTGTTTCTGTATTGAATGTAAGGCACCATATGACTACATTAAAATTTTTTTTCAAAGGGAATGTTAGTGTCATGGTTAATATCACAAGTTTTATGACAAAATAGAACCCAGAATTTTTTTCCTTCACTTAGCTCATTATTGTCTTTGAGTAAATTACTTAAAATCCATAACCCTTATTTTTATTTGAAAAAATTGAAATGATATAATAATGATAATGGCTATATAAAAGAAACATTGAGAATAATATTAATAATAATGGCTAGGGCTTCCCTGGTGGCGCAGTGGTTAAGAATCTGCCTGCCAATGCAGGGGACACGGGTTCGAGCCCTGGTCTGGGAAGATCCCACGTGCCGCGGAGCAACTGGGCCCGTGAGCCACAACTGCTGAGCCTGCGCGTCTGGAGCCTGTGCTCCGCAACAAGAGAGGCCGCGACAGTGAGAGGCCCGCGCACCGCGATGAAGCGTGGCCCCCGCTCGCCGCAACTGGAGAAAGCCCTCGCACAGAAACGAAGACCCAACACAGCCAAAAATAAATAAATAAATAAATTTATTTTAAAAAAATAATAATAATAATAATAATGGCTATATAAAAGAAACATTGAGGAATAACTACTATATATAAACAGGAAAAAATACAGTAAGTTATTTCTGAGAAAGGAGTTGAAATAAAAGCACAAAACAGGCATTTGCTCCCCAAAGCACTAATGAAATTAGGAATAGTGAAAAACAAGGATATGATAAAAGCATATAGTGCTTTGTATTTGAAAAATTCATGGCTTAGAAAATAAATATGATGTTTTTCCTTATATTTCTTTTTATCCTTAGAATGGCCACTTAGGACATATCTTGTTTTGAAGAAGCACTTCCCTGAAGTTCAATTATGCTTTCGGTTTAACTTAAGTTTTATACTAATGTGGACTTCAAGTAAAATTAAATAACAGTATTAAATACCATGCAGACTCCAATTCCATGTTTTAGTGGAGGATTGTTCTCCCTGTGTCTCTAACACTACCCAGCAATCCTCCAGATTCTATTTACACACACACATACACACACACACACACACGCACACAGAGAGAGAGAGAGAGATTCGCTTGATTAATAATTGCCTGATAAAAATTGTAAAACTGTTACTGGAATTTGGGGTAATTTGTTATTTCTTTCTTATATATTATGCCTTACTTGAATCTCTACAAAGAGTTTATGTCCTTTTTTCAAAAATAATAAGATTACTAGTCTATTAAAATTAAGCAGCAGTTATTAAGTAAGTGTACAAGCATAAAGTGAGTTATTTCAGAACAAATTCTTTTTCCCTCTCTTTGTACTTATCAGTGTGTCACAAAGTCTTTCTTTTTCTTCTCTCCTTATAGTTTGCTGTCTCTTCTTATTCCTGTTACATCTGTGTAGGAGACCTATGGTGATATCAGATGTAAGAAATATCATTCGTGAGATGAAGATGGCTGTGTTAGTGACCTCCACACTTTTCAGCCTAATCATTCTAGAGTTTTCAAGATGAGTTATCAACACGTTCTTTCCTTAAGTTCTGTTTCTATGGCAACATTTTCTCCTAGCTTGCCATCTATATGCCGTTTATTATTCTATTACCTACATTTACTTATTACCTGTTATTTTTTTAACATCACCCCATTACTTCTTTTTATGTTCCATCTTACCTAACTCCTGGCTCCAGGGTTTGAAGAGTTTAGGTATCTCCACACCAGTAACTCCAGTCAGTACTTATAAGGATGGGACACATGCTTCTCCTAGCTTAGATTCTTCTCCATTCTCTTCTCCAAACTCTTCACTAATAAAAAATTTATTGTAACCTTTAATTTTCTTCAATTTAATTTAACTTGTTTCTAGCTCAGTTTATTCTTGGTTGTTTTTGAAAAAAGAGTCCCAGTGTTGACACATAGCAACAGCACAACATTTCTAGTCGCTGTTACTAAGAAACACAACTTTTGATTTCATATGGTTCAGTTCTTAACTCTTACAGAAATTATTTTCTGCTGAGCAGTCTTCTTTTTTCCAGGAGTATGGTTTCGTTGTTTGTTTTTTTTTTTCTTTCCTCTAACATTTTGAAAAAGAAGAAGAAAAGCTCTTCATCTCTGAGACTTTTCTAGCTTTTCTAGTGAAGGCATGGGATGCTGTCAGTTGATTTCTAATGAACCTCCCACAGTCTGAGTCTGTGTAAAAGGGTTAGCATGACTCATGATCTTGAACTTTAACAGAGATTAGATTGTTTTGAACCATAACCACATATGTTAAATATAGTTAAAACATTTAGTGCATCCATCACAGATTCAAACATAAACACATGTTTTATACTGTTACTAGATGGTAAGTGGATGCTTTGAGGAAGAGCAAGAGCCCAGTTCTGAGGAGACCTGGGCAAGGCACTGTGTGGGACTAACCAGGATGCTTAGAGTCTCAGAGGGACCCGAATCATTGGGAATCTGCACGGCGGGCAGAGGTGGGAACCCCAGAGGGCAGTAGGTGGCCACTGTACATTGCAAGAATGACTGCACCAGGACAGTCGTGGCCACAAGAAATTGCCTGGGGGAGAATTACCAAAAATGAATGGTGATTATAAAATCAACCCACCAAGTGAGTTACAGAGTCCAGTGAATGGCACTAGATATTTATAGACATACTCAGATCAATTTGGAGACCTTTGATGGCTAAGTATGCCTATATTGTTCTTTCTTTTTAAATTCAGGTCTTACAATGACAGTTTGTTAAGCAATAAATGAATGCTGCTGGTCAGCCACCATTTTCATGATGCTCAGATAAGCAGGGGGAATTTGTGTCACAGGAAAAACTGTGAATTTTGTTACAAATGATTTGTCTTTCTATTTACTCTTCTGCCTTCCACCGTTAAACTATCATATTTTGTAAGTGATGGAAAGGAGGAGGAAAGGAGAGGGGAGGGGAGAGAGAGGAGAGGAGGGGAGAGGAGGGAGCATCTCTGCAGTCCACTGAGAAGCAGTATTGACATTCCTTGTGTGAAGCGTATCTGGGCTGTTCACAAATTTACAATGATACCTGTCACCCTTGAGGTTGGGTGCAGCCATGTGAATTGCTTGACCAATTAAATGTGAACAAATACAAAGGATGTCACTTCCAAGGGGTCACGTTAGAGCTAGGAAGCATTTTCCATATTCCTTTTTCTTGCTTGACAATGGAAAGCATGCATTGAGCATACATACACTTTTGTTGTAAAAATTCATTGAGATTTGGGAATTTTTGTTACTGCAGCTAACTATGCACATCTTGACTGATACATCATGTTAGTTCCCTAAAGAACAGATGTTTCCTTTCTTTCATGATTGTGTTCCAAACCTAATGTTCTTCTGATTGTTCTGCCCCATATGGTTGCTCTAAACTAAGTATGGTAAAAGGAGGCTCAAATTTCAACTCATCAAATGCACCCTTCCCGTTTCATGAATTCCAGTCTTACCCAGTACATAACACCATCTTGACAGGCTTTCTCAATTTTTGAAAAAAATATTAACTGTGCCCAAAAGACATTTTTCTTCCATTATGAAATGGTGAAATGCACAAATGTGTTAGGACAGGAGAAGGTAGAGGTCTCACAAAGTGCCTCTATTCTGTATTCTTTACTTTTGGTGACTCTTTTCTTACCATGTACTAGTGCGCTCTGCTGAAGCCTCAAATTGGGAATGCTTTCATTCTGTGTTTTCAGGACCAGTTCAGACGGGGCATATGACTTCCTGTTTCAAGACTGGACTTGTGTTCAGCATCTCCATTTCCTCCCCATGTTGCTATCATATTCTCTTTGATGGTTTTCATGGTATTCTTATGCATACTGTAATTTTAAAATACTGTTAACAGCAGTCTGAGGGAATTGAAGGGAAAGAAGGGATGCAAGACAGATTTGCAATGATTTGTGTGAAATTATTCCATTATTAAAAATTCAGTTACTGTTCTTATGTAATGTATGCCAACTTCATCAAATATAGTGTTTTACTACATGTCTGAACAAACCTGTGTTAAACGTTTGACCATTCCTCTGGATACATTATCTATCACATTTCATTTGTCTGAATACACATGGTCTATAGTTCAATTTTAAGAGGTGTCATTTATAAAATATGCAGTTCCCTGCTATTTGGGAAAACTTTATCTGGGGATTATTAATATAATTCACTTGGTAATAACACCTTCAGATCTGGTACAACATACATTTTCTGTGTGTATTAACAGTAATGAAGAATAGGCATTATAGTGGTGCTACATTAGGGAAAGATAAAACGCCCCATTGGGCTTTAAAAAGGAGCCCAGTACAAATGTGACATTTACTTAACTATAGAGCATGAATGGTAATGCTACAATTATGTTAAGACCTGTAAAAGTATTATTAAAATCTTTTAAAACAGCCAGTCTCTGCCCACCCCACCTTGGATGCTTGCTTTATCCTTTTATAAATCGTTTCTGTTGTAGAGTCACGGCTTTGGCTGCAGCAGCCAGTCCAGGGCCAGGTGCTGTTGGGAAAATTATACAATTTGATGACTGCAGTCTGGAATCTGAGGCAGTTGATTTCCAGTAGAAAAATGAAGTTCCTTCTCATACTGTGTTCACTAACCATGCATATCTTGGTCCATATTTCTAGTGGCATTATTCGGTGTTGTTCTTAACCTGGTAAACATCTGCTCGTTGTTGGTATGTGGCTTTGTTGTTGTTCTGGTTTGGTTTTTTGGTTTGGTTTTACTTTGATAATTTTTTATGTGCTTTTTTATTTACCACACTTATAATTTTAGAGTACAGATAATAGAAGAGAGTCTCTTTATTTTGAATATGGCATCCAGTGGCAACTGAATATACACTGAATATCTTTTCTTGAAAAGTCACCAAAGTGAGTAAAAAACTTAGTCAAGTCCTCTTTATTTCTATCCATGGCTAGAAATTACAACCTTTTTGGAGGTTTTTTTTCAGTGACTATTGGAAGTAGAATAAACATTGTCGTATATAGCCTGCATATCTATCCACTGTATGATTTCTCAAAATTCTTTAAATTAAAATTAATAGGAGGACCTTCAAGATGACGTAGGAGTAAGACATGAAGATCACCTTCCTCCCCACAAATACATCAAAAATACACCTACATGTGGAACAACTCCTACAGAACACCTACTGAATGCTGGCAGAGGACCTCAGACTTCCCAAAAAGCAAGAAACTCCCCACGTACCTGGCCGTCTGGCTGACAGGCTCTTGGTGCTGTGGCCGAGTGTCAGGCCTAAGCCTCTGAGGTGGGAGAGCTGAGTTCAGGACATTGGACCACCAGAGACCTCCCGGCCCCAAGTAATATCAATCGGTGAGAGCTCTCCCAGAGATCTCTGTCTCAACGCTAAGACCCAGCTCCACTCAACAACCAGCAAGCTCCAGGGCTGGACACCCCATGCCAAAAAACTAGCAAGACAGGAACACAACCCCACCCATTAGCAGAGAGGCTGCCTAAAATCATAAGTTCACAGACACCCCAAAACACACAACCAGATGCAGTCCTGCCCACCAGAAAGACAAGATCCAGCCTCATCCACCAGAACACAGACACCAGTCCCCTCCATCAGGAAGCGTACACAAGCCACCGAACCAACCTTACCCACTGCGTGCAGACACCAAAAACAATGGGAACTATGAACCTGCAGCCTGCGAAAAGGAGACCCTAAACACAGTAAGTTAAGCAAAATGAGAATACAGAGAAATACGCAGCAGATGAAGGAGCAAGGTAAAAACTCACCAGATCAAAGAAATGAAGAGGAAATAGGCAGTCTACCTGAAAAAGAACTGAGTAATGATAGTAAAGATGATCCAGAATCTTGGAAATAGAATGGAGAAAATACAAGAAACGTTTAACAAGGACCTAGAAGAACTAAAGAGCAAACAATGATGAACAACACAAAAAATGAAATTAAAAACTCTCTAGAAGGAATCAATAGCAGAATACTGAGGCAGAAGAACGAATAAGTGACCTGGAAGATAAAATAGTGGAAATAACTACCACAGAGCAGAATAAAGAAAAAAGAATGAAAAGAATTGAGGACAGTATCAGAGACCTCTGGGACAACATTAAACGACTGACATTTGAATGATAGGGGTCCCAGAAGAAGAAGAGAAAAAGAAAGGGACTGAGAAGATATTTGAAGATATTATAGCTGAAAACTTCCCTAACATGGGAAAGGAAATGGTCAGTCAAGTCCTGGAAGTGCAGGGAGACCCATACAGGATAAATCCAAGGAGAAAAACGCCAAGACACATATTAATCAAACTATCAAAACTTAAATACAAAGAAAAAATATTAAAAGCAGCAAGGGAAAAGCAACAAATAACACACAAGGGAATCCCCATAAGATTAACAGCTGACCTTTCAGCAGAAACTCTGCAAGCCAGAAGGGAGTGGCAGGACATATTTAAAGTGATGAAAGGGAAAAACCTACAACCAAGATTACTCTACCCAGCAAGGATCTCTTTCAGATTCGACGGAGAAATTGAAAGCTTTAGAGACAAGCAAAATCTAAGAGAATTCAGCACCACCAAACTAGGTTTACAACAAATGCTAAAGGAACTTCTCTAGGCAGGAAACACAAGAGAAGGAAAAGACCTACAGAAACAAACCCAAAACAATTAAGAAAATGGTAATAGGAACATACATATCGATAATTACCTTAAATGTACATGGATTAAATGCTCCAACCAAAAGACATAGACTGGCTGAATGGATACAAAAACAAGACCCATATATATGCAGTCAACAAGAGACCCACTTCAGACCTAGGGACATATACAGACTGAAAGTGAGAGGATGGAAAAAGATATTCCGTGCAAAGGGAAATCAAAAGAAAACTGGAGAAGCAATTCTCATAACAGGCAAAATAGACTTTATATAAAGACTATTACAAGAGACAAAGAAGGACATAACATAATGATCAAGGGATCAATCCAAGTAGAAGATATGACAATTGTAAATATTTATGCACCCAACATAGTAGCACCTCAATACATAAGACAAATGCTAACAGCCATAAAAGGGGAAATCGACAGTAACACAATCATAGTAGGAGACTTTAACACCCCACATTCACCAATGGACAGATGATCCAAAATGAAAATAAATAGGGAAACAAAAGCTTTAAATGACACATTAAACAAGATGGACTTAATTGATATTTATAGGACACAACAGAATACACTTTCTTCTCAAGTGCTCATGGAACATTCTCCAGGATAGATGATATCTTGGGACACAAATCAAGCCTCGGTAAATTTAAGAGTATTGAAATCATATCAAGTATCTTTTCCAACCACAACTCTGTGAAACTAGATATCAATCACAGGAAAAAATCTTTAAAAACTAAAAACACATGGCAGCTAACCAGTACACTATTAAATAACCACAAGATCACTGAAGAAATCAAAGAGGAAATCAGAGCATACCTAGAGTTTATTTTTGTGTATGGTGTTAACACCTAAATGTAAGGCCAGACACTATCAAACTCTTAGAGGAAAACATAGGCAGAAAACTCTATTTCATAAATCACAGCAAGATCCTTTTTGACCCAGCTCCTAGAGAAATGGAAATAAAAACAAAGATAAACAAATGGGACCTAATGAAACTTAAAAGCTTTTGCACAGCAAAGGAAACCATAAGCAAGACAAAAAAACAACCCTCAGAATGGGAGAAAATATTTACAAATGAAGCAACTGACAAAGGATTAATCTCCAAAATTTACAAGCAGCTCATGCAGCTCAATATCAGAAAAACAAACAACCCAATCCAAAAATGGGCAGAAGACCTAAATAGACATTTCTCCAAAGAAGATATACAGATTGCAAACAAACACATGAAAGAATGCTCAACATCATTAATCATTAGAGAAATGCAAATCAAAACTACAATAAGATATCATCTCACACCTGTCAGAATGGCCATCATCAAAAAATCTAGAAACAATAAATGCTGGAGAGGGTGTGGAGAAAAGGGAACACTCTTGCACTGTTGGTGGGAATGTAAATTGATACAGCCACTATGGAGAACAGTACGGAGGTTCCTTAAAAAACTAAAAATAGAACTACCGTATGACCCAGTAATCCCACTACTGGGCATATACCCTGAGAAAACCATAATTCAAAAAGAGTCATGTACCAAAATGTTCATTGCAGCTCTATTTACAATAGCCAGGACATGGAAGCAACCTAAGGGTCCATCGACAGATGAATGGATAAAGAAGATGTGGGGGCTTCCCTGGTGGTGCAGTGGTTGAGAATCTGCCTGCCAATGCAGGGGACACGGGTCCAAGCCCTGGTCTGGGAAGATCCCACATGCCGCAGAGCAACTGGGCCCGTGAGCCACAATTACTGAGCCTGCGCGTCTGGAGCCTGTGCTCCGCAACAAGAGAGGCTGCGATAGTGAGAGGCCTGCGCACCACGATGAAGAGTGGCCCCTGCTTGCCACAACTAGAGAAAGCCCTTGCACAGAAACGAAGACCCAACACAGCCATAAATAAATAAATTTTTTAAAAAAAGAACATTTCTTTAAAAAAAAAAAAGATGTGGCACATATATACAATGGAATATTACTCAGCCATAAAAAGAAATGAAATTGAGTTATTTGTAGCGAGGTGGATGGACCTAGAGTCTGTCACACAGAGTGAAGTAAGTCAGAAAGAGAAAAACAAATACCATATGTTAACACATATATATGCAATCTAAAAAAAAAAAGGTTCTGAAGAACCTAGGGGCAGGACAGGAATAAAGACACAGACGTAGAGAATGGACTTGAGGACACGGGGAGGGGGAAGGTTAAGCTTGGACGAAGTGAGAGAGTGCCATTGACATATATACACTACCAAATGTAAATAGCCAGTCAGTGGGAAGCAACCGTATAGCACAGTGATATCAGCTTGGTGCTTTGTGGCCACCTAGAGGAGTGGGATAAGGAGGGTGGGAGGGAGACGCAATAGGGAGGGGATATGGGGATATATTTATACGTATAGCTGATTCACTTTGTTATACAGCAGAAACTAACAACAATGTAAAGCAATTATACTCCAATAAAGTTGTTAAAAAAATTAATAGTCATTGGTCAAATCAAAAGTTTTGAATTAGCATGGAGTGGTTATTGTTATTTTTGTGTTTTGTGGTGGATTATGTCAATTCTGAAATAAGCTGCTTCTTATATTTCTCTCTTACTTGGTCATTTTAGGCAATAATACCTTGTGTCTGCATTAGTGGGATTCTAGGATAATTTCTTTTTAAGACCACTGAGAAACAGGTCAATATTGCCATATGTTTTGTTGGTTTTCTATATTGGTAGGAAGATACTTTACTGAATTAATCCAGTATAATTAGGTTTTGTCTAAAAGAGGGAACAATCTTTTTTATTTAAGCTGCAATTTACCCGAGAATATTTCTGGGTTCATACTTTATTAACTTTGAAGTTTTCTTAAAGTAAATGAGGATTTCCAATAATCATTACAGACCTTAATAATGAAGAACATAAAACATCCCAGAAAATCAATATTTGAATGCTGCTTTAAGCTGTTTTTACACATCATTAATTTTGATATGTCTCAAATTAATATCGTTAATAAATGGACTCATCACATTGTAATAATAATACCTATTATTTAAAATTTTTTGAAAAGTTTTAATTTTTTCCCACCAATATATTATATGTGACATATGAGATCTTTGAGGAAAATGAAGTTTTGAGCTCAAAATTAGTTAAAAGTTATAAATGCATTTAAGTTTCCTTGTTATTAATAGTTATTATTAACTGATGATAACTTTATCATCTTAAAGTATGAGGTATTGGGATGACATAGTTTCTAATACTGTGTTTGTTTCCTTTTCCTCATAAGGAACAGGTAACATTGAGTGATAATGGAAATTAGCAAGGCAGGTAATTAAATGTGTCTTAACTCCTTACTTTCCAAGGTGAATCCTTCATTTACATGTGGTGTTCTCTCTCTGGCATCTGACCAGCTCTCTCAGAAGAACTAGGGCTATGAATTGTCCTTAATCATCTGGGAGAAGCAGCTCAATCCAGTTTGGACATGTGTTTATTGATGGCCCTTTGGCAATGAGCACGTCACTAGACATGGCAAGAATAAGTAAGAAAGGAAGTGCTCTGTCTCTGCCCTTGCATTTCCATAAAACAAAACGTGGGTATCACTTGGAATAAGGCCCATTCTACATGACAGACGATGAGAGATCATACTCGCGCAAGCCTAGTAGTCTAGTAAGTCTCTCTTCAGAATTCCTTCCAGTGATCTCGTCAACTCAATTAAAATGCGGTAATCTGGCACCCACATAACTAGATAACTTACCAAATGATAGTCAAGCATTGTCTCACTACTTCAACCTGACCATAGGTGTGTCTGTCCATATCTACATCGACATCTCTGTCTGTATCTGTATCATCTATTTATCTATCTATCATCTATCTATCTGCAGATAGATAAATAGATGATAGATACATAGATACGTAGATAGAGAGCTAGATAGATAGATACGCACTGTATATACAGAAACAAAATGTTTAATGAGTCTAAAAACACACTATCTTTTACTAGCTCTGTTCTAAAGAGGACTTTCTTTTTCACAATTTCTTTGTGAGTCTTGGGTTGCCTACCTCTATAAGTCTAATTAATATGTTTATACACAGGGTAGTCATACGTCCTAGCTTCTGCCTACTGTCCTGACATCTTTTCTGGTTTAGAATTTGCTCCACTTCATTTAAAAAATTATTTTAATAACATGCCGTTTTAAATTTCATTAAAGTAAGGTAGGATATGTATAGTAGATTTCTAATTTGCAGTTCCAGTTTCTACTGTGAAGGAAGATCTTACTGTTAATTCTTTTTTTTTTTTTTTAAACATCTTTATTGAAGTATAATTGCTTTACAATGGTGTGTTAGTTTCTGCTTTATAACAAAGTGAATCAGTTATACATATACATATGTTCCCATATCTCTTCCCTCTTGCATCTCCCTCCCTCCCACCCTCCCTCTCCCACCCCTCTAGGTGGTCACAAAGCACCGAGCTGATCTCCCTGTGCTATGCGGCTGCTTCCCACTAGCTATCTATTTTACATTTGGTAGTGTATATATGTCCATGCCACTCTCTCACCCTGTCACATCTCACCCCTCCCCCTCCCCATATCCTCAAGTCCATTCTCTAGTAGGTCTCTGTCTTTATTCCCGTCTTGCCACTAGGTTCTTCATGACCTTTTTTTTTTTTTCCCTTAGATTCCATATATATGTGTTAGCATACTGTATTTCTTTTTCTCTTTCTGACTTACTTCACTCTGTATGACAGACTCTAACTCCATCCACCTCATTACAAATACCTCCATTTCATTTCTTTTTATGGCTGAGTAATATTCCATTGTATATATGTGCCACATCTTCTTTATCCATTCATCTGATGATGGACACCTAGGTTGCTTCCATGTCCTGGCTATTGTAAACAGAGCTGCAATGAATATTTTGGTACATGACTCTTTCTGAATTATGGTTTTCTCAGGGTATATGCCCAGTAGTGGGATTGCTGGGTCGTATGGTAGTTCTATTTGTAGTTTTTTAAGGAACCTCCATACTGTTCTCCATAGTGGCTGTATCAATTTACATTCCCACCAACAGTGCAAGAGTGTTCCCTTTTCTCCACACCCTCTCCAGCATTTATTGTTTCTAGATTTTTTAATGATGGCCATTCTGACCGGTGTGAGATGATACCTCATTGTAGTTTTGATTTGCATTTCTCTAATGATTAATGATGTTGAGCATTCTTTCATGTGTCTGTTGGCAATCTGTATAGCTTCTTTGGAGAAATGTCTATTTAGGTCTTCTGCCCATTTTTGGATTGGGTTGTTTTTTTTTTGTTATTGAGCTGCATGAGCTGCTTGTAAATCTTGGAGATTAATCCTTTGTCAGTTGCTTCATTTGCAAATATTTTCTCCCATTCTGAGGGTTGTCTTTTGGTCTTGTTTATGGTTTCCTTTGCTGTGCAAAAGCTTTTAAGTTTCATTAGGTCCCATTTGTTTATTTGTGTTTTTATTTCCATTTCTCTAGGAGCTGGGTCAAAAAGGATCTTGCTGTGATTTATGTCATAGAGTGTTCTGCCTATGTTTTCCTCTAAGAGTTTGATAGTGTCTGGCCTTACACTTAGGTCTTTAATCCATTTTGAGTTTATTTTTGTGTATGGTGTCAGGGAGTGTTCTAATTTCATACTTTTACATGTACCTGTCCAATTTTCCCAGCACCACTTATTGAAGAGGCTGTCTTTTCTCCACTGTATATGCTTGCCTCCTTTATCAAAGATAAGGTGACCATATGTGCGTGGGCTTATCTCTGGGCTTTCTATCCTGTTCCATTGATCTATATTTCTGTTTTGGTGCCAGTACCAAACTGTCTTGATTACTGTAGCTTTGTAATATAGTCTGAAGTCAGGGAGCCTGATTCCTCCAGCTCCATTTTTCGTTCTCAAGATTGCTTTGGCTATTCGGGGTCTTTTGTGTTTCCATACAAATTGTGAAATTTTTTGTTCTAGTTCTGTGAAAAATGCCAGTGGTAGTTTGGTAGGGATTGCATTGAATCTGTAGATTGCTTTGGGTAGCAGAGTCATTTTCACAATGTTGATTCTCCCAATCCAAGAACATGGTATATCTCTCCATCTATTTGTATCATCTTTAATTTCTTTCATCAGTGTCCTATAATTTTCTGCATACAGGTCTTTTGTCTCCTTAGGTAGGTTTATTCCTAGATATTTTATTCTTTTTGTTGCAATGGTAAATGGGAGTGTTTTCTTAATTTCACTTTCAGATTTTTCATCATTAGTATATAGGAATGCAAGAGATTTCTGTGCATTAATTTTGTATCCTGCTACTTTACCAAATTCATTGATTAGCTCTAGTAGTTTTCTGGTAGCATCTTTAGGATTCTCTATGTATAGTATCATGTCATCTGCAAACAGTGACAGTTTTACTTCTTCTTTTCCGGTTTGGATTCCTTTTATTTCTTTTTCTTGTCTGATTGCTGTGGCTAACACTTCCAAAACTATGTTGAATAATAGTGGTGAGAGTGGGCAACCTTGTCTTGTTCCTGATCTTAGTGGAAATGGTTTCAGTTTTTCACCATTGAGGACAATGTTGGCTGTGGGTTTGTCATATATGGCCTTTATTATGTTGAGGAAAGTTCCCTCTATGCCTACTTTCCGCAGGGCTTTTATCATAAATGGGTGTTGACTTTTGTCGAAAGCTTTCTCTGCATCTATTGAGATGATCATATGGTTTTTCTCCTTCAATTTGTTAATATGATGTATCACGTTGATTGATTTGCGTATATTGAAGAATCCTTGCATTCCTGGAATAAACCCCACTTGATCATGGTATATAATCCTTTTAATGTGCTGTTGGATTCTGTTTGCTAGTATTTTGTTGAGGATTTTTGCATCTATGTTCATCAGTGATATTGGCCTGTAGTTTTCTTTCTTTGTGACATCTTTGTCTGGTTTTGGTATCAGGGTGATGGTGGCCTCGTAGAATGAGTTGGGGAGTGTTCCTCCCTCTGCAATATTTTGGAAGAGTTTGAGAAGGATAGGTGTTAGCTCTTCTCTAAATGTTTGATAGAATTCGCCTGTGAAGCCATCTGGTCCTGGGCTTTTGTGTGTTGGAGGATTTTTACTCACAGTTTCAATTTCAGTGCTTGTGATTGGTCTGTTCATATTTTCTATTTTTTCCTTGTTCAGTCTTGGCAGGTTGTGCATTTCTAAGAATCTGTCCATTTCTTCCAGGTTGTCCATTTTATTGGCATAGAGTTGCTTGTAGTAATCTCTAATGATCGTTTGTATTTCTGCAGTGTCAGTGGTTACTTCTCCTTTTTCATTTCTAATTCTATTGATTTGAGTCTTCTCCCTTTTTCTCTTGATGAGTCTGGCTAATGGTTTATCAATTTTGTTTATCTTCTCAAAGAACCAGCTTTTAGTTTCATTGATTTTTGCTATTGTTTCCTTCATTTCTTTTTCATTTATTTCTGATCTGATCTTTATGATTTCTTTCCTTCTGCTAGCTTTGGGGTTTTTTTGTTCTTCTTTCTCTAATTGCTTCAGGTGCAAGGTTAGGTTGTTTATTCGAGATGTTTCCTGTTTCTTGATGTAGGCTTGTATTGCTATAAACTTCCCTCTTAGAACTGCTTTTGCTGCATCCCATAGGTTTTGGGTTGTCGTGTCTCCACTGTCATTTGTTTCTAGGTATTTTTTGATTTCCTCTTTGATTTCTTCAGTGATCACTTCGTTATTAAGTAGTATATTGTGTAGCCTCCATGTGTTTGTATTTTTTACAGATCTTTTCCTGTAATTGATATCTAGTCTCATAGCGTTGTGGTCGGAAAAGATACTTGATACGATTTCAATTTTTTTAAATTTACCAAGGCTTGATTTGTGACCCAAGATATGATCTATCCTGGAGAATGTTCCATGAGCACTTGAGAAAAATGTGTATTCTGTTGTTTTTGGGTGGCATGTCCTATAAATATCAATTAAGTCCATCTTGTTTAATGTATCATTTAAAGCTTGTGTTTCCTTATTTATTTTCATTTTGGATGATCTGTCCATTGGTGAAAGTGGGGTGTTAAAGTCCCCTACTATGATTGTGTTACTGTCGATTTCCCCTTTTATGGCTGTTAGTATTTGCCTTATGTATTGAGGTGCTCCTATGTTGGGTGCATAAATATTTACAATTGTTATACCTTCCTCTTGGATCGATCCCTTGATCATTATATAGTGTCCTTCTTTGTCTCTTGTAATAGTCTTTATTTTAAAGTCTATTTTGTCTGATATGAGAATTGCTACTCCAGCTTTCTTTTGTTTTCCATTTGCATGGAATATCTTTTTCCATCCCCTCACTTTTCAGTCTGTATGTGTCTCTAGGTCTGAAGTGGGTCTCTTGTAGACAGCATATATATGGGTCTTGTTTTTGTATCCATTCAGCCAGTCTGTGTCTTTTGGTGGGAGCATTTAATCCATTTACATTTAAGGTAATTATCGATATGTATTTTCCTATTCCCATTTTCTTAAAAGTTTTGGGTTTGTTATTGTAGGTGTTTTCCTTCTCTTGTGTTTCTTGCCTAGAGAAGTTCCTTTAGCATTTGTTGTAAAGCTGGTTTGGTGGTGCTGAACTCTCTCAGCTTTTGCTTGTCTGTAAAGGTTTTAATTTCTCCATCAAATCTGAATGAGATCCTTGCTGGGTAGAGTAACCTTGGTTGTAGGTTTTTCTCCTTCATCACTTTAAGTATATCCTGCCACTCCCTTCTGGCTTGCAGAGTTTCTGCTGAAAGATCAGCTGTTAACCTGATGGGGATTCCCTTGTGTGTTATTTGTTGTTTTTCCCTTGCTGCTTTTAATATGTTTTCTTTATATTTAATTTTTGATAGTTTGATTAATATGTGTCTTGGTGTGTTTCTCCTTGGATTTATCCTGTATGGGACTCTCTGTGCTTCCAGGACTTGATTAACTATTTCCTTTCCCATATTAGGGAAGTTTTCAACTATAATCTCTTCAAATATTTTCTCAGTCCCTTTCTTTTTCTCTTCTTCTTCTGGGACCCCTATGATTCAAATGTTGGTGCGTTTAATGTTGTCCCAGAGGTCTCTGAGACTGTCCTCTGTTCTTTTCATTCCTTTTTCTTTATCCTGCTCTGCAGTAGTTATTTCCACTATTTTATCTTCCAGGTCACTTATCCGTTCTTCTGCCTCAGTTATTCTGCTATTGATCCCGTCTAGAGTATTTTTAATTTCATTTATTGTGTTTTCATCATTGCTTGGTTCCTCTTTAGTTCTTCTACGGCCTTTTTAAGTGTTTCTTGCATTTTGTCTATTCTATTTCCAAGATTTTGGATCATCCTTAGTATCATTATTCTGAATTCTTTTTCAGGTAGACTGCCTATTTCCTCTTCATTTGTTAGGTCTGGTGTGTTTTGACCCTGCTCCTTCACCTGCTGTGTGTGTTTTTGTCTTCTCATTTTGCTTATCTTACTGTGTTTGGGGTCTCCTTTTCACAGGCTGCAGGTTCGTAGTTCCCGTTGTTTTTGGTATCTGTCCCCAGTGGCTAAGGTTGGTTCAGTGGGTTGTGTAGGCTTCCTGGTGGAGGGGACTAGTGCCTGTGTTCTGGTGGATGAGGTTGGATCTTGTCTTTCTGGTGGACACGTCCACGTCTGGTGGTGTGTTTTGGGGTGTTTGTGGCCTTATTATGATTTTAGGCAGCCTCTCTGCTAATGGATGGGGCTGTGTTCCTGTCTTGCTAGTTGTTTGGCATAGGGTGTCCAGCACTGTAGCTTGCTGGTCGTTGAGTGAAGCTGGGTCTTGATGTTGAGATGGCAATCTCTGAGAGATTTTCGCCGTTTGGTATTACGTGGAGCTGGGAGGTCTCTTGTGGAGCAGTGTCCTGAAGTTGGCTCTCCCACCTCAGAGGCACAGCCCTGATGCCTGGCTGGAGCACCAAGAGCCTTTCATCCACACGGCTCAGAGTAAAAGGGAGAAAAAATAGAAAGAAAGAGGATAAAATAAAATAAAATAAAGCTATTATAATAAAAAATAAGAAAAAAATTATTAAGAAAAAAATTTATTAAAAAAATTTTTAATTTTTTAAAATAAAAAATATGAAAAAACTTATTTAAAAAATTTTTTAAATTTTTTAAAAATAGAAAATAAGGAAAAAATTATTAAGAAAACATTTATTAGGGAAAAAAAATTTTTTAAGTAAAAAATAAAAAATAAAAAAAATAAAACGGACGGACCTAACCCTAGGACTAACGGTGAGAGCAAAGCTATACAGACAAAATCTCACCCAGAAGCATACACATATACACTCACAAAAAAAGGAAAAGGGGAAAAATTAATATATCCTGCTCCCAAAGTCCACCTCCTAAATTTGGGATGATTCGTTGTCTATTCAGGTATTCAACAGATGCAGGCACATCAAGTTGTTTGTGGAGCTTTAATCCGCTGCTTCTGAGGCTGCTGGGAGAGATTTCCCTTTCTCTTCTTTGTTCGTACAGCTCCCGGGGTTCAGCTTTGGATTTGGACCCGCCTCTGCATGTAGGTCGCCTGAGGGCGTCTGTTCCCCGCCCAGACAGAACGGGGTTAAAGGAGCAGCTGATTCGGGGGCTCTGGCTCAGTCAGGCCGGGGGGAGGGAGCGGTACGGAGGAGGCGGGGCGAACCTGCGGCGGCAGAAGCTGGCATGACGTTGCAGCAACCTGAGGCGCGCCGTGCGTTCTCCCGGGGCAGTTGTCCCCGGATCACGGGAGCCTGGCCATGGCGGGCTGCACTGGCTCCCGGGAGGGGCGGTGTGGAGAGTGACCTGTGCTCACACACAGGCTTCTTGGTGGCGGCAGCAGCAGCCTTAGCGTCTCATGCCCATCTCTGGGGTCCGCGCTGATAGCCACGGCTCACGCCCGTCTCTGGAGTTCGTTTAGGCGGCGCTCTGAATCCCCTCTCCTTGCGCGCCGTGAAACAAAGAGGCAAGAAAAAGTCTCTTGCCTCTTCGGCAGCTGCAGACTTTTTCCCGGGCTCCCTCCCGGCTAGCTGTGGTGCGCTAACCCCTTCAGGCTGTGTTCACGCCGCCAACCCCAGTCCTCTCCCTGCGATCCGACCGAAGCCCAAGCCTCAGCTCCCAGCCCCCGCCCGCCCCGGCGGGTGAGCAGACAAGCCTCTCGGGCTGGTGAGTGCTGCTCGGCACCGATCCTCTGTGCGGGAATCTCTCCGCTTTGCCCTCCGCACCCCTGTGGCTGCGCTCTCCTCCGTGGCTCCGAAGCTTTCCCCCTCTGCCACCCGCAGTCTCCGCCTGCGAAGGGGCTTCCTAGTGTGTGGAAACCTTTCCTCCTTCACAGCTCCCTCCCACTGGTGCAGGTCCCGTCCCTATTCTTTTGTCTCTGTTATTTCTTTTTTCTTTTGCCCTACCCAAGTACGTGGGGATTTTCTTGCCTTTTGGGAGGTCTGACGTCTTCTGCCAGCGTTCAGTGGGTGTTCTGTAGGAGCAGTTCCACGTGTAGATGTATTACTACTGTATCTGTGGGAAGGAAGGTGATCTCCGCGTCTTACTCTTCCGCCATCTTGCCCAGACCCCCCTTAATTCTTGATTAAATCTGAAAAATCATTAGTAATGGTCTTTTCTCCCCATTCCCCAGATTCTACAGCCACTATTTGGGCTGCAGCGCCTCCAGCTGGTCACCCCATGTGCTTGATCCATGTGGAAGCCTGTGAAATGCATCCAGAGGGCATAGGTAGTCAAGGAATTGTGGGTTAACTTACCTTAAAATAGGTAGGCAGGTAGAAGCTTATCTAATGCATTTAAGATAATCTGACATTCTGAATACAACAGCATTGTCATTTATTATCTGCTATAAACCTACAGTGATTTATTTAATACATTCTTTGGACAGCAATGAGCTAAAAATGAAACCATATGCTTAGTGAAAAATTAAGCACTATGTATCTGCTAGAAAACACACAGATGAATATGCACCCTGCAAAATACGTTTGTTGACAATTATCATCCACCATGGTATACAATGACGCCGTGGAGCCCAAAGGACATAAATCTGCTGAAGATGTGTCAGGATTGACTTCAAAGGTCATTGATTCTTTTAAGAACTCTGTAGTCAAAGAAGACCGTTCAACACATGCAGCTGCAGATGCATAGGTAACATCGAGTAACATCTCTCTGTTAAGCTTAACTCTGCCTATATTTTTGAGAGTTCTTTTAACCAACTAAGGGACCTCCTAATATGGTCCTGCATGACTACTAATATGGCTTGTGAACTTCTCCCGGGTTCTTTCAGGGTGAGTGGTAACCACCTCTGTTGAAGATCCTTGAAGTATATTCTGAGCTGTGTTCCTCCTTTTCCGTTTCATCTCATTCCCTGCTCGCTGACAACCACCCTTCTGCCTGCAGAAGTTTATTCCCACTCCAGTTCTGTTTGTTATTATAAATCTGTCTGCTTACCTTCTACACATTTATTTCCATGAGATTTCATGAAGGTTGGGACAATAATCTGTTTAGTCAATTGTCATGAATTGGAAGCCTATCTATCTATATATCTATACTTATTTATTTTAGATTTAAACTTGTTGGGTACAACATACATGCAGTGAAGTGCAAAAAACACTTAACTGTGGAGCTAGGTGTATTGGTCCTACATATAAACCCAAGTAGCCACCCCCAGCTCATGATACAGATCATTTCCAGAGCCGCAGGAGATCCCTTCATGCCTCTTCATGTAGGTTATACCACAGAGGCAGCCACTCGAGTCTCTGACTTAGCACAGGGGTGAGGATGAGGAAGTAGTTTTCTATTAACTCCCATTTGTCATTTGCTAGGGCTGCTTCTTGGGGCTCTAACTCTTTAGAAATCTTGGCAGGCCAAGGATTTCCTTCAGCCAGAGAAATCCCTCAGGCGGTGGTGCAGGTGCTTGTGGGAAGATTGGAGCCGACAGCTTGCATGGGAGCAATGAGGTCTGAAGGCAAACGGGCAGAGAGCCCACAGAGACGGCGGGGGTCCACCCACTGCAACACCGAGACCCATGCTTGCCCCACACTGTATCTATTCGGGCTTGTTACTGATTCTTTAAGGAGGTAAAAGTCACAGGTATTTTAAAAAGACAGCAGAAAGCCTAGTGTGGCAAAATACAAATGATAATTCCCACCTCCAGTTGAACCAAATCCATAATTTACATCTGTATTCATTATCACCGTCTACAGCATCCCCTCTGCTCTTGGGCAGTAGCTGTGCTGGTCTGGGCCACTTGCCTAGTGGGATCAATCAGAACTTCATCCCATAAGGCGGGTCCCTGGTTATAAGCCAGGTCAGACTGTGGCTGTTGATTGCGTGTTGGCAGTGATCTCAGGGAGTGCACCCCAGGGGATCCCGCGAATGCCACACACCCCTTCCTGTCCCTGTTTGAGGCAGAAGGCAGCTCCTCGCAATTACCGGGGTCAGGTACCCTTATAGCTGTAGTAACTCCTTTCTGCCAACCAGGGTGTTTGTGGGTTTTGAAGACTCTCTGGTCTCTGAAGTGTAAGTAGCAAAAAGTAAAAATAAGTCACCAAAGACTTAAAATTCCTGCCTTGTCACCCTGAGGACTAAATGTAGATGTTTTTAATATACTTGGTATGTTTGCAATATTTGAAGAGAATTTTTGAACCTGTAGATTATATTTTTTCAATCTTATTGTACAAATGCCTTTTCTATGAATAATAGGTTGTCTTATACAGAGAACACTTTGCAATTTGGTACTGACATGAAGGGCAGGGGATCAGGAAAATACATGCATCTAAGCCCACAGTAAACCAAACGTGGACTCATGGCTAATATGTCCAGTGTCAGACACTTTGTACTGCTACCAAAATTGCCAAATGATTTTAGTAAATGGGATTTGAGTGCACACACACCCATACACACACACACACCCCTCAGATGACTCATCGGCAGCCACAACTTCAGGTTTAGTGGATCACCTAGTGTGTCTTCTGGTCCAAGAGTCCTTTCCCACTTCAGGAAGCAGAAGACCTCATCCATCAGCTTATGGTTGGAGGACAAGAAGCACAGATTCCCCAGTGTCACTGGGATCGTGATGAGAGAGGCCATTCCTACTTCTACTGTAGCCATCTCCTCTAACTCTCAGAGACACAGCACAACATAAAGGCCATTGGTTCATAATGCATAGTGCATCTTGAAGAACTGTACCTGGGCTTTGGTCATGCTTTGCCTGTTTTTATATCATATGAAATGGAATGACATGCTTTGCACTCTTTTGCCTCTAACTTCTGTCACTCAGCATTAAATCTGTAAGCTTCACTTGGTTGTTATGTGTTCCAAGAGTTCATTTTTTTCATTGCTATGTTGTGTTTGATTGCATGACTATATCACAAATTATTTACCATTTCTGTTCCTGCTGATATTTGCATTTTTTGGATATTCAACTCTCATTAATGTATCTGCCATGGAACGTATCATAGGTGCCTTTTGGTGACATGAGCATTCATCCCTCCAGGGCATAAGTGCAAGAAGGAAACATCAAGTGATAGGTGCTGTCAGATGCTTTTCCAGATGGTTTCCCAGGAGCAGTGAAACAGCATCTTCACCAACACTCGTTGTTGCCAGTCCTTTTAATTCTGGTGGACTATGGTGTTATCTCTTTGGGGTTTTAATTTTTATTATAATGGTGATAAATTATGTTCAGGACATTTGAGGATTTTTTTTTCCTTGACTATTGGGTATTATTTTCTCAAAAGAGTCTATATAAGATTTTTTTCTTATTTAGTGAATTTGTGTGAATTTTCTTTTTTTATGTTACTGATTTGTAAAATTTCCTTATATGTTCTGGATATGAGTCATTTGTCGAGCAATGTTTTGCAAATATTTTATCCCCATTTGTGGATCATTATCTCTCTCTCTTAGTGGTGTCTTTTGATGGGCCTGAGGTTTATAATTAAGAAAGTTGAAATTTTTTCTTGTATATGTAGTACTTTTGTTTGCTGTTTAAGAGATCTATCTAATCCAAGGTCACTAATGTATTATCCCATTCTAGATGCTTAATTGTACGGTGTGAGGAAGAGGTGAAATTACATTTTTAATTATGGATTTTCAATTGGCCTGATTCCATTTATTGAAAATATCTTTTTCTCACCACATTGCAGTGGAACCTTTGATATACATTAGCAGGCTATAAACTTATAAGCCCTGTGGATTCTGTATTCAATTCCATTAGTTACTTTAGCTATCTTGGAGAAAATAATATAGTGTCTTTTTTATTGTAGCTATAGAGTACATATTGATAGTCAATAGTTAAGTCCTCCAGTTTTGTTTCTTTCTCTTGAATATTGCTTGAATGAATTTCAGTTTCTATCACCACAAAGCAGCTGGCAACAGATTTGCTCTGTGGACAGCTATAAAAGTGAACAAAACATATGAAAAATATCTGTTTTCAGACATTAGTCAGTATACATCACTTAGTCAGTATGTATCGCTTAATTAATATACACATATAAATCCTTGCTTTGTCAGAAAGAAGCAATGCCACCCCAATTTAAACAAGCACACCCAGTACCCAAATCTTGGTTTCTAATACCATTCCCCAATTTAAAAAAAAAAGTAATCAGGGCTTCTTTGAGAAATGGCTGATTCTAGGATCCTGGCAAGAAATGTACAAAATGTACCTGGAGCATGTTGTGGCAGAAAGTAAGGAAGTGCTGAACACACACAAAGACACACACACACACACACACACACACATACACACATACAATCCATGGAGTATGTCAAAAGGATAAGGAGCCAACCAAAAGTGTTCCCAATGGTCAAAGCTGGGACAATTTAGGCAACAAAATAATTAAAGCAGTATTGATTTATAACCCAAAGTATGAAATAATGCCCATGTATCTAAACTGATATAAATGGTTGAATAAATAAATAAATGGAGGATAAGAGATTCAATTTCTGATACCAAAAAAATCCAAATAATGTATGTAGATACTCTTTTCTCAGTGAGAGAGCGAGAACCCTCCCTCCTTCAGTGTGAGCGTTGCAGAGTGACTTCCTTCCAAAGAATAGATTGAAGTGGGGGGGTGGGGCAGAGTCTTCACTTTGGAGACACTCGACACAGGCTGGCTCCACCAGGTGGTCCAGGTCGGCATCAGCAGCATCAGATCTTGTTGATGGTGTGCAGCCTTGATCCTCGATGATGGAAATGGCATTTGACCTCTGTGGTCTTTCTTCCCCCAAAACAAAACAAAATAAACAAACAAACAAAAACCAATTTAATCATGAAAAAATCAAATTCCAACAAAAGGACTTTCTACAAAATGCCTGACCAGCACCTCTCAAAATTGGCAAGGTCCTCAAAATCAAGGAAAGTCAGAGAAATGATCGCAGCAAAAGGAGATTCAGGAGACAGGACAACTACTGTAACGTGGCGTCCTGGATGGGATCCTGGGACAGGAAGAGGCCATTAGAGAAAAACTAAGGGCGTCTGAATAACCAAATGTATCGATACCGGTTCCATACTTGTGGCAAAAGTATCCTACTAACGCACAATGCCAATGTGGGGGAGACTGAGGCTGGGATATATGGGAACTCTCTGAGTATTTTCTCAATGTTTGTTTCAATCTAAAACTGTTCTGAAAATAAAGTCTATTTAAAAATAAGTAAAAATGAAAAAAGACTACTCCCTGAAATAACTTTAGACTTCTGAACTAGCCTTTTTATCTTTCATCCTCTGACACCAATGCCCAGGAAGCTTTCTTTTAATTAGTGAGTGATTAGTATGTAACTCATTTATTGAAAGTTACATTTAAAAATTACCAAAATATATTTCATAAAATTTTAATTTGCATTAAATAATTAAATTCTGTGGTTTTGAAAAGATATGTTTATCATAATCCAACTAGTTGTCACCTCTGTTTTCAGTAACGTTAAAAAGGAATCATTTCAAAGCTGGGTTAAATATTTATAGTCTAACACTAAACATGTGTTTTTATTATGCCTCTTATTCTAAGAAATGACTAAATGGGTCAAGTTAGAAATCTATAAAATGGAGTTGTTAACATTGCATTTTTCCTATTTTTTTCTGAGGAAATTTTTTTCCTACAGGAAGTGACTTGCTTTTACTTTCATATAATGAAATGCTTCACTTTTCCTCAAGAAGCATGTTGTCAGAACTCCTCAGTAGTAAAACTGGGTTTATGTTTTTGCCTTTGGCAGGTCATGAAGGGTGTCAGCTTGAGTGACTTAGAAAGTCATGCTCCTAAGAATTCAAAGAAAGTGCCTAGAGGTGCCTAGAGAAGAACAACATGGCGAGGGAGAGAAGGACACTCTTGGAAGAATAAATTAGTTCTAGATGCTTTATCTGCAAATAGCTACAGGCCTACATTGTGTAGCTTCACCAGACACGAGCTTCTGGATAATGGTGAGTGTGGGCTGATGCCACATTTACATTCTCTTCTGTGGAAGGGCAAGGCTTCGCTTTACATTATCAACGGGGGAGAAGAGACAAATCTGAAATCAAATTGGGAGAAGTAATAATAGACTGCAGTATAGTGGAACCATAACTTTTATATGCACTAGGAAACCAGAGAATTTGTGTGACTCACTTACTGTGTTGGTCTAGAGTGAGCCCACAGTATCTCAGAGGTGTGCCTGTGTGTGAAGTTGGGATGACAGTAGCATAGATTTATGGGGTTTGTAATCATTAATTTATATAAAGAATTTGTAAGAGTAGAGAATATAAATTTTTTTTGAAGTATAATTGACTTACAATATTATATTAGTTTCAGACATACAACATTGTGATTTGATATTTTTATACATTACAAAAGGATCACGTGGTAAGTCTAGTTACCATCTGTAATAATATACCAGATTATTTGTCATCGTCGTTATTTAACTAAAATATCCTGATGCTTTGAGAACTCTGATTTTAATAAACAGTTTTTATCACTGATGCAAGATAAAACTTTAATTCAGAAAAACAATTTTATAGATCAGGTGTTATACCTAAAACAAATGTTTTTATAAACACTTTTTTAAACCATTGCTCTACAGTCTTCTGTGAATTTGGTTTATGGTTTTTCTTCATTACCAAACACCCAGAATGCCTTGAATGTATTTAGAATTTCTTCTGAATGTTTACAAGGACCAGGCATTTTGTTCTCCATTTTTCTCAGTCTCTCCAGAACACAGATTTAGGCTACCATACTGTGGTGTAACCCAGAACTCTCTGACTTTTATTAGCAGTAAAATAGTTATAGTTCAGCAGTTCTAAAATAAATAGCTTGCTACTTTGGTCAAAAATTAACCTCATTTTGTCCCACCTATTTATGGCAGTGATGGATTTCAGGGAATCAAATAGAACAAAATTCTCCTTTATTATAAATAGGCTGTGGGGGGAGTCTGGTATGGAAGCCAATTTTTCATAACTATGAGGTGCCAGACAAGGCTCAAAGAATTTTCATATTTTACCCCATTTTATTTACAAATAAACTTGCAAGTGAGAACTACAAAATATCATGAAACAACATATATATAGTCAATAAGTATAAAATTAAAAGTGTTGTAAGCTGTCAATAAAGTCACGTCTCAGGCAAATAATTTGTAAGAGCTTTGTAATACTTTTTTACACCAAAAATAGACCTGTATTAAATACTTAAATTATTAGAGACCGTATTTCAAATATGTTGGTAAATTATAGAAAGATGTATAGGAATATTTGTCTTTCCGATATGTTTCCTATATATGTCCCTATCTTTCAAATTAGGTATAATTAGATATCTTTAGTACTTAAACTCTTTCAAAAACAACAGTCTGGGGACTTCCCTGGCGGTCCAGTGGTTTGGGACTCGGCACTTTCACTACTGTGGGCCTGGGTTCGATCCCTGGTCAGCGAACTAAGATCCTGCAAGACACGGGGCATGGCCAAAAAAAAAAAAAAAAAAAAAGTCTGAATTCAGATTGCTGTCCAGGAAATAGTCCTTCCTCAGGCTTTGGCTACTTGACATAATGTACTTCTGTACAAAATTCACTATTCATGCAGTATTGGCCTGAGGCAGTTACAAAGGGGGAAGGAGTAATAAAGCTGGTGTGGGACTCCACTGGGTCCACACTGGGTACCATCGTTCAGAATGCTCTGAATGCTCAGAGGTGACTTGGAAAGGCAGTATTGTAAGAGGAATGACATCAGACCTTCTTCCTAAAGAAATAAGAAGGTAAAATCAACCACCATCCGTGACATTGTCTTATCTTCCCAGCCTGGAGGCCCATGTACCAAACACCTGGTCCAAAGGGACCTTCAGCCTCCTCCAGAGAAAGGGCCCTCTTGTCAGTGGCATCAGTGCTTCTTAGACCATCCCACGGAAATGCCCCAGGGACATAAAACCTACCTTACAAGTGGCCGCACAAATGTCAAAGCTACTACATCCTAAGAGAGGGAGAACAGTGCATTATCAAATGGACTTTTTAAAACATTTTCTGTTGACTTTGTAAAAACATACCTGGGCCACTCTGAAAATACACTGAAGGTCCACACCTGGCATTCCAGTCCAGATCAAGTACCGCAGTTTTCATGCAGCAGGCTTGCAAATGTTGAAAACGGGAGGTCAGGTGTAATGAAAATAAAGATGCTACCAAACTCTTCATTTTGCTTACTTTTGTACATTATCTTCCTGAAGGGGGAATGGGAGGGTTAACACTGTAAAGGATTTGACACCTACAAAAGAGAACCAGAATTGTCAAATAAGTGCAAATAATTTATAGTTACAAGCCATTAAGTAGTTTGTAGCAATATCTGAATCATCCAGCAGATGTAACGTCAGGGGAAATGGAAGGTGTGGAGTTTCTGTTTAAAGTGTCCCATAGTCATTGCAAGTTGGACAAAAGCAAAAGCTTTTAAAAAGTAAACATGGTACCTTCAAAGAGGGCTAAAGATTTCTTTTGAATTATAGATGTTGTTGTTGAAAATGCCCTAATTGAAGCAGTAAAGGACAGTGGTTACGGGCCTGGGAGTTAGGGTCTGACTTTAGTTGAAATGTCCATTCTTACACAACACTCTTTGTGAACTTGGGCAGTGAGGCTGAGCTCTGATGCTTCCAATTCTCCATCTGTTAAGTGGGAATATTTATCTCTTAGAGTCCTTAAGAGGAATAACAGAGATAGTAAATATAAAACACTTGTAATACTCCCTGGCCCAAAGCAAGCAATAAATAAGCATTAGCTGTTATTGAATTATATCAGGAGTTAAGAGTTATATCAAGAACTCGTGTTTGAAATGTGATGAAATTTGAAAAACAATAAAAGATACAGGATTCGGTTGCTAAGGCAATGATGTGAGAAGATTTCAAAACCATCTTTTTCTAGAAAATAAAGTTGTTCATGCAGAAGAACTGGAATGTTAAAAAGTTTCAGCGGTTGAGGTAAATTAAGGACAAATATATTGATATTAAAATCTCAAGAAAAAGCCTGACAAAACAAATTATTGGTTTTTTCCATTACATTCACTGAGTTTGAACGTCTGCTTTCATGATTAAGACTAAACTCATTTCCTTGCACAATACTTTTCTTTAACACAAGGACTTGAGAAAAATAAATGATTCAGGTTCCAGTTAAGCTCATAAGCAAATTTTACAAAGTAATTTCTAAATGAAAGCAAATTTCTTGTAAAAGAAAAGCACAATTGCTTTTAGAAGAGGAAATGTACTGTTATTATTCAAGAGGGCACTACATGAGGGAGTATCAGTGTTTTCCAGATGCTTTAAAATGTTTTATTGGATTTCGAGTTAATGTTATACAGTAACAGTGATACTTACAAGAGAGGAAGTCTTTTTAGCAGATTAAAGTTGAGTTGATTTTGAAACTCTGGCTGAATGTCCTGTCAGCATGGTGCAGGTGGAACTCAGAGATCCTTTCCATTACTCACTGACCTGCGGGCTTCCGGTAGCAGATCCACACGAGGTACCGATTTCAACTTCCCTCTGGTTTGACACAGCCTCTGAGGAGCCCTGAGAGAGGACAGCTCTGCCACATGCGACTAGTCATTTAAACCCCAGGTGTCCCTGTCACGATTTCCCCCACTAGCTCTATCATACCACAGCTTAAATGTCTGAGTTGTGCCACTTCTGATCTCTGATCTTAAATTTGTCTTGACATCCTGATTTAGAGTCCCCTGGTTCCTGACCAGCTTCCTTTGCTGCATTTGTTATTTCCAAATCCCCATCTCGTGAATGAGGTTTAAATTCCTACAGTCACATGCATAACATGTATGATCTTTGTAGTAATAGAACTAGAAGTGAACCTGTCAGTCTCTTCTTCACTACTTTGGATCTAGACATTGTCTTCTGTATTTTGCTCTAGATGCATTTGTGTTCTGTCTGTGCACACATGTGTTAAGTCTGAAACTAAAGGTCTGAATTTCACCCTGCTTGTAAGCTAACAAAATAGCCAGCCCCAATTTCCTACTAACAAAAGACAGCAGACCCCAGGGTCAGAGAAACAGACTGTGTATTACTCAGGACATGAAGGAAGCTTGACCTAGACCAGGAACGCATGAGCCATGAGATTTGTCTTCTAACACGATGGATCCTGGTCATTGCGTCTGTGACAGCTCCCCCTTGTCATCAGCTGAAAATTAGCCACATGCCCAAACCGTCCATCAGAGGGATCATTCGGTTTGGCGATCAATGTCTCCTAACCAGGATGCCACAGCATGTCAGGGGTGTGACACCCGATTTCCATCAATAAGAAAGCCTCTTTTTGCTGCAACTAATGACACGTGCTAATATTAATAACAATTAAGTAAAAAGGTTAATAGTTTTTCCAATGCCTCACATGAAAATTAAGTGTTCACTGGAACACGCAGGAACTTTGCTTTATTTTTATATGAGAATCCAAAGTGTGGCACTGTGAAAAAGGGAAACGGGGTGGTGCAGAGAAGAAGGATTTTCTTTAGACAAACATGTTGTAACAGTAATTGTATTGTAGTTATTGTGGACCTATACTGAGTTGATTTCAGTATTCAAAATTAATCTATCCTAGAGTCTACAGAAATTAAAAATTCAGAAATGTCCTTTGAGGCAAAATGATTGAGAATTCAAGGTTGGGGTTATGGCACCACCTCCCCCTGTCAGGTTAATATGCCAGAATCAAAGAGGTTCTTTTTAAAAATTACATGTGAGTCAAGATGACTAATTATTTTATTAGACTAAGTTTTATATTTTAATAGAAGCACATTTAAAGCTTTTGTCAGTTATTCAGTTATCTTTTGTAAAATACAGAATGATGTTGCTCATGACTGAAGAAAAAGAAAACAGTGAAAAACTATTAAAAAAAAAACAGACTTCTCTTGAGAAAAAGATATTTTGAGGAAAAAGTAGACCATTTTAAAATATATTTTTACATCTACATTGATCTTGTCCAAAAGCAAAGAATATCAAGTTATATTAGGCTGTTTTTACACAGTCACATGGAAGCAAAAAATAGAAAAATACCTGCCAAGTATAAAGAGTGTAAGTGGATAATCTAAGGAAATACTGGCTTCTATCCTTGTTATTATGTCAAATATAAGAATAAGTATATTTTATAAACTGTGAGGCTTTAAGAGATCATAAAACCAATCATTTTTGACCATGCATCTGTACCTTACCCATTACCTTTTTAAAAGAAAGAATATGTGGTGGAGGTTTTGAATAGAGATGCAAAATTTTAATACAAGATAGAACAGTGTCCAAGAGCATCTTCTGGTCTAAGGATGTTCAATGTCCCCATGTTTTCCTGTTAGAACATCCAAGGCCGTTTGCTTCCCTAGGCAGCTTTTCAGTATCAACACGTAGACTCTTTGTGCACTCCACCCAATTTTAAGGGAGCAGAAACGCTGGCCTTTTCACTATTGTGGTCCCTGATCTCAACACTGCCGGGCTGATGTTTGGAGCCCAGTGTACGTTTGCTGAGTGATTGAGCATGACTGTAAATCAGGGGCTGCTTTCAAGTTTCCATAGAACTGTCTCTGCTTCACTTCAGTCAATGAAAACCTGAAAAGCGACAGGGAAGCCAAGGGCATTAGCAGCGACGTAAGTTAACTGCATTCACCATGCCCCTTAAGAAGGTAAAACACACCTGTCCCTCCTTCCTCTGCATCCAGGTCAGCTCTAAGTATGGATGAATTGGCCTAAAATCACCTCTGCATTGAGACCAAAAGAAGCATTAAGATCACTGGTGTTGCCTGAATTCATTTTCAGATTAGGTGATTTTCTGATTTGCTGTGACAAAACCCACCTATAACCTACCATTGGCCACCTGCCCAAATAGAAATTAATCTTACTTCCTTTCCACACATCTCAGAACTGTAGGAGCCGGGTTGTCAAAGGTGGCTGCCTTCCGTGTAGAGTCCCTTGTTCTCCTTATATTTTTACTTGGACTTAAGAGTTCACACAAATCTGCATTATTAAAAACCACCTTTTCAGATGTTCTGATACGGTGATGACTGTGGATGCCCAGTCTGAACTTGGAGCACGCCCATGAGAGCAGCTGCAAATAGACATGGCGGGCTAAGATTCTTTTTGTTTAATTCCAGCAAAAGTGTAGCAGTTTAGTGACTTAGACAGCTTAATGTCATCTGTGCTTTTCTACAAATATTCAGCTTGCCGTTTCTTTATTTCTTGTAACTAACAGATGATATCTGTGTTCAGGAATGACAGTACCATTTGTATAAGGGTAATGAGAAGTGGGATGTTCCTTGGTTCTTATTCTCTTAATTTCCTTCTTTTCTACTTTAATCATTCCTTCTGCCACCTTTGTAAGAAACATCCTCTAGCCATTGAATTATTATTTTAAAAAGTAGTAATGTAATCTTAGATGAAAATGTTTTGAAGAAATCAAGGAGTTTACTATCATTCACTTTTTTGAGATAAAATACAGGGGGAAATGATGTTGCTTAAGATCACTCACTGCTGGTTATCAGTGAATTCAGAATTAGAATATTTTTCTTTCTGATAACACTTTGTATGGTCATCTGTTCAGAATTTCAAAGGCATATTTAGCTGTTTCAGACTCTCTTGGCTTCCCACCCTTTCACATTTTTAATTCAATAAAAGGAGCAGAAGATTTGAGGGACAGTTGTCGTTATTCCGGGGGTAGGACTTTTCTCCACGATGCTGTCAGTTTCAGGAAGCAGGAGCCATTCATTCTCAGCTTTGGAAACAAGTCCTAACATCCCGGGACAGGTGCGGTGGGGAAGCTGCCAGCAGTTTTAGGGAGATGTATCAACTGAGGAGGGGGCCTTTCAGGAGCTCCCCACGTCTTTTCTAAAGAACGTTCTGATAACACGCAGGGGTAAGGAGTGGCCATACCACATTTTAGCAGAGGTAAATGAAGGTTTTCAGTACTCAGCTGGACTGGCCTCCCCGGGAGCTGGGTGTCTGTGCTGGGTCACATGCGTCCATCCAAGTGTGAATCTGTAAAGGCCAGTTAGCTTAGGATAGGAGACAGAGCTGCAGAGGGTCCTCTCTCTGATGTAACGGTTGGTGGCTAAAGGTCTTCTGCCACGCGGGCATTTTGTCTGACAATCCAACAAAACACTATGTATAATTTTAAGGAAATCCTCTCGCCCTCGGGAGGGTATTTATGGTAATGATACAAAGAAAAGGTATGTTAAAGTTGTTCTGAACTTTTAAGACTCTCTCTTGCAAATAATCAATGTGGATAAAAAACCTGTACAGCTCAAAGCAAAATGGAAAAAAAAAAATTGAGATTTTGTTAGGAATTTAGATTTCACAGAAGGGGTGGGGGGGGTCCATAGTTTTCAAGTCTTTCCATTTAAAGGTGAGTCTACAGTAGACACATGGGTATGTGAGAGTGGCTGAGAAACATGGCTCTCAACCTTTGACCTCATGCATCTGCAGAACCCACACTGTGTGTCCTTCAGTTCGTGTGTACAGGCGATGTGAGTGTTCCAGTAGTCAAACGTGCATCCAATTCTACAGCTGATTGAAATGCCTTTAATTTTGTGACCCGTGAGCTGAGAGCAAGTGGCCTACAGCATCCACTTTTGTTAAGAGAATCTGCAAACACGCATTTTTCACAGGTTCTTATCTTTGGCTCATATGAGTTTGTGGCATGGTGTCTGCTTGCTGATCCTGGTTCTTCTCACACAAACGTACCCCGGAGGAGCTTTTCTGCGTTGTTTCAATGCTGGTAGATGCTCTGTTCTTAACATTTCGTCATTAGTGATATGGCTTTGCCACTAGTTAAAAACAAGGTTGTAAATGTGCTTCAGGGGGTGGTTGTGATTTGGTGTTTACATCGTGTTTCAGGAGTTTGCTGCAAAGGCAGCGTATTGCACTGCACGACTGGCCCCAGTTTTTCATGTTCCCTAAACCTATCCCTTTACTGTGTGGCTTTCCTCTCTCAGGAGAGGGGCAGAGTGTATTTCTGCATCACACGACTCCATTGACCATCTGACTCGATTTGGTAGAAAGAGGAGGAGCTCCAACCAGCCAATTCCAGACCTTGGCTACATAGGTCCCCGTTGGCTCATAACCATGAGAACATCTCAGACTAGCCCAAGATGCTGGAAAGAGGGGGAGAGACGTGGGCCTGAGCTGTCCCAGAGAGCCACCCCATCCACCAGCTGAGCCACCCAACGAACCCAACCAAGATTAGCAGAGAAAAGAGGGTGCTTATTTTTGTGTAGCACCGAGACTTTGTGGCTGTTTGTTCCCACTAGATGCCCTGCGAGGCAGGTAACAGTGGACTTTTAGATCAGGGAGTCCAGCCTTGTGTCTCTCAGCTCCCCCTTCCTCAGCAGAGCAGCCGTCCTGCACGGCCCTCGCCTTCACTCAGTGGCGCTGGCTGGGGGTGACCGTAAGTGGGTGCCGGGACTCACAGAACAAAGACACACACAAAACAGTGCAGGTATATTTCTTCTGGGGCTTAGCGGATGCTTGCAAAGCAGTGAATGATGGGTTCCCATCATCTGTAATAACTGCACCGAGGTAAACAAAACACAGCAAGGGGAGAGGGAATTTGCATATGTTGGGGAAACAATCCTTCACATTTACTACTCCTGGAGAATCTCACCGGGATTGAAAACTGCTCCCTATTTTGCCTGTCGGCATCGCAGTGAAATGCCACTTCTTTAATGAAGCGATTCGGACAGAGCCCAGCTCTGTTCTCTAGAGAAGCTCCTAGATGTGCCTTGAAGGTGATCATTTCTTACCCTGGCCCTTCCCCTGATTTCCTTTCTTTTTTTAAAGATTTTTTTTTTTTTGATGTGGACCATTTTTTTGAAGTCTGTATTGAACTTGTTACAATTTTGCTTCTGTTTTATGTTTTGGTTTTATTGGCCGAGAGGCATGTGGGATCTTAGCCTCCTGACCAGGGATTGAACCCACACCCCCTGCAGTGGAAGGCAAAGTCTTAAACACTGGACCACCAGGAAAGTCTCTCCCCTGATTTCCTGTTGTGAGTATCTTTGCAAGTTCAGCGCTCTGTAAATGATGATACAGATCAATGTCTCTTTTCAAAGCCTGGTGTAAGGGTTTAGAAAATTGTAGAATAAAAGTGGGGTGATTTCTAGGAGGTGTCTACTTAGATAAACGGATGGTGGCAGGCTGTGGCTTCTCCATTTTGCAACTGTGCTTTCATAATTTCCTCCCTTTACATGGAAATATCGGATGGCATCGCTGCTGGGATTCTACACGGGTTGTATATTCCTCTACGGTCAGCTTCAAAATTCCCAAGACTCTCGGCAACTAAACAAGAGTAGCTTGAGTTGACAAAACCTTTTGTCCATGTTTTCACAGTGAACAAATGAAATATTCTCATGTCCTCTGTGAAAATCTTCTGACTCCTCTGGGCCAGATTGATCTATAAAGTTTATGAATTATTAATGAATATCTCAGTATCGTAGAACTTACTATGTTCTTAGTACTGTCCTCATATGTTTGTCTTTCTTTCTAAGTTTGCCTCTGAGAACCTTGCTTGGATAACTTTACACATCTGATTTACTCCACCTTGTCTGACGTAGAACTCATAAATATTTATTAATTATCCATAGGCATATTTCCCTGTTTTAACTTTGTTTAGGTATTATTGTAAATTAATTTTATTCTTTCAAAGTATTTCATGCTCAAGAATAATTTTTTAATAGTTCCTAGGTAAATTCTTTGGTGGAGCAAAACAAGGAAATGACTTTCTGGAAAAAAAACTAATAGTCCATTTCTTTTGGACTCTACCACTTTTAAAAGCAAATTGAGACGCTGGAAGCATTTGGCAACATCAGGAAGGTGCAACACCTACTCTACAGTTTAGAAATAAAACTACTGATTTTGATAAAATTGTAAAGACAGTCTCTTCTTGAACATGGGGAAAAGTAGTGCAGTTACTCTGACAGTTGTTAATTTTCTTTTCATGGTCCAGCCAGTTACACTTTCAAATAATCCTGCAGGCTGCTATTTCCTGCCTGGGAAAGCCTGGATTCCGACTTAATTTTTTTGAAGGGCAGACAAGTTATTCCCCAGATCAGCTAATGGTGGCAGAACATATTTGACAAGTAGCCACCTGATGGGATCAGAGGCTCCAAGCGTGTTTTCAAGTTAAACTTTAAAAACCTCTCTCAGCTGGAACTTTCCCTCCTGCTCAGAGCAGTCTGGCCAACACCACTGGCCACAGGCGGCCCTCTTGACTCAAGTGAATTGAGCTTTTTAATTACTGAGGTAACCCAGTCTTCCAGCTTAATGACCAAGAAAAAGCATTCGTTTTAGAGCCCTCAGTGGTAATCACTGAGCTTCCAGGAAAAGACAAGTGCCTCTGAAAAGATAATTCACCAAAGCAGTTTCTGCCTTCTGCCACATAAAACACCATGCTTTCCTCTCAGAGATGGATGGCTGAGATGAAAAATTTGAAAAAAAAAAAGTGTCATGTTAAGATAACATCAGTCAGCATGAAGTGGGATTCCTCTTTCTGTTCAAATCTGTTCAACTTACTACTGAAAATGTGATTTTTTTATTTTAATTTTTTCTCCCCACAAAGAGAAATGAAATGGCCTTCACTGAGAAAGAGTGATAAAGATAAACTGATTTACCCATCATTATTGGCTATACATTATTGTCCTTTTCTTCTCATTTAAAGATGAAGAACTATTTCTACTAATGAAAATTCCATTTAAATCAGTAAGTAGTTACTCAGTATTAACTATGATATTCATTTAGCCGAGTTCCAAGTAAAGAATTATAAAAGAAATAAGACGTGATGGCAAGTGTAAGCAACCAATGATTAAAGACATCCTAGAGAAGTATGGCATCTTAAACAAATGCAAGTTTTCGAAGAATATACACTCCAGTAAAAAAAAAAAAAAAAAAAAAAAACCAAAACCTTGAAAACGATTATAAGAAAGTTTACTTGGCGTTTTGGGTCCACATTGGGACTGCTCACAATTGCCAAGAGGCCCAGATCATTTGTTTTTGTAAGTCAGTATCCTTGCAGATTACTGCTTTCCTGCTCTTGATGTGCCAGGCTTGATAACACAGAGTTGTCTGCCACACACAATGCACACCCTCCTGAGCTTAACAAAACAGGGATTCCTGGCAACAGTGAGTATAGTAAATGTTTCATCCAATTTACTCCCTCATTTTTATTTGATTTATTGCCTAAGTGCATTAGGTCCACATATTCTGAAGATGCTGCATGTGTGACCCTAAGTTTGCTTGATGCTTATATATCAATTTCTTTTCACATTGTTAGTTTATCTATAGTTTATAGTTTATAAATCTCTTTTGCACACATTACCTCATCTTTCACCTATCCATCAATCCTGGAAGTTAAGGAGAACAAATATGATGCTTAAAATAATCAAGTAAATGATGCAGGAAGAGAAACACATTTATCTGGGTTCATGTAGTTGGTGGTTGAACTCTGGGGATGAGACATTCCAGCCCAAATTAACCCACTGACCACTGGGCGTGCTCTACACCCCAACATGGAGCGGCCACATGTAATATCCAATACCTTCAATCCCAACCTGGGCAGTCTGCTCTAGTGCAGGTGAGGGTTAGTAAGGACTTGATATCTTGCTTATTTCACAAAGCTGTGACAGGATTTGTGATCACACTGATCTCATCATGACCTCCGGGTCACTTAGTCCCTACATTACATGCACTCCTTTGATGCTTTAAGCAATTTGTTCTGACAGAACGTGTTCACATGTAAGTCTGAACAGAACCTTGGGTCTATGGACCATCAAGGGAAGGAACCAGAGTGATCACAGCATCTTAGAATGTGAGAGCTTTAGAGTCATCTGTCACATCGGTCTTCCAAAAATAATGCATAAATAAACAACAGGGTCCTACTGTACAGCACAGGGAACTGTATTCAGTATCCTGTGATAAACCATAATGGCAAAGAATATGAAAAAGAATATATATGCATATTACTGAATCACCTTGCTGTATACCAGAAACTAACGCAGCATTGTAAATTAACTATACTTCAATAAAAATAAATAAACAAAAATAACACATAAATAATATATCATTGCGTGTTTCTTATGTCATACACAAGTAGGAAATGAACATTCATTATTGCATTAGTTTTCAAATATATATTTATTTATATATACAAAACATATACATATACAATACATATATCTTTTCTTTAAGGAATTCTATTTTTCAAAAGAAATCTTATGCCAAACCCAACGTTCAAAAAACATAAAAACTGAGCAGCTCTGGTTAAAACAGAACTGAGGGGGGGATGCTAAAGTGCTATCAGATTGTGGGGTTTTGCTCTTTCTAAAGTGGTTTGGATATTGGACCCTCCCCTGATTATATCAGAAATCAGAATCAGATAATCTCCATCTCTGAGTTGGGCCCACAATTCCTACCTCCAGTGCAGCTCCCAGGTGATTTTTACACACAAGACTCACACCTCTGTTCCAAAGTCTTTTCTTAGATAGTTCTGAGAAAGAAAAAAAAAAGGCTGAAAAACACTGATCTAATACAAAACCAATCCATTTCATAAGTAAGTAAGCTTTGATCCCCCAGAGAGATCGAATTACTTGTCCACAATCACAGTGCTGATTAGGGGCCCAGCTGTGATGAGAAGGGAGATTTCTTGCTTTGTGTTCAGTGCCGTCACCCTGACCCAGGTGAGAAGCACCTGGCTGTGATAGAGTAAGAAGCAGTGAGAGTCTTAGAAGTAAGTACAGGATGTCCTTGAGCTTTGCTGCATCAGACCTCATCGTCCTTGGAATGCACAACCTCAAAGAGGACGGATGGATTTGTAGACATTTCTGTTGGATAGAATATTTTACAATTGCAACTTATGTTCCAAAAAAACTGGGAAGAGATTTCTCTGACAGTGAACGTTTAATGGCCTCAAAATTCAATAACATATTAGTAAAAGAAGGCGTGTTTTATTTGAATATTTCAAACAATGCTAAAATCCTAGGAGATCTTTTTCACCTGCAATATACTTTACTCAAGTCTTAAGTAGTTTAAGAAAAATTGCACAACTACGTTTGCAAAAACTAAGTGGCAGAATTGATGTTCCACCCCTGGATGTCAACTTTCAGGTCCTGACAGGACCATGATTCAAGATTTTAACACGTCCATCTTAATAACCGCTAGAATGAGCGGGAAAAAAACAATGAATACATAGTAGATTTAAGCAACTCAGTTAATGCACTTTATCTATTTGATGTATACAGACACTGCATTCAAACTGTAGAATACACTTTTCCACGGGCACCTGAAACATTTACCAGAATAGACCGCATGCTGGGCCGTAAAATAAGTCTGAGCATATTTCCAAGGGTTGAAATCCTGTGAAGTGTGTTCACTGACCCCAGCAGGATTCATCCAGAAATCACTAAGGGCAGGATAAACAAAAGTGCCTAAGTGTTTGGATATCAAACAAGACTGTGAAATAATCTGTGGATTAGATGGTACCTTCAGTGATAATATGAAAATATTTTGAACTGAATGATAGTGAAAAACAATATTTGGGTCCGAATTATCCAGATGGAGAAGCTGGGCTGCAGAGGGGAAGCAGCAATGGCCTCGACCACTGGGCCCTTCTGCTCTTCATCTCCCAGGCCTCCTGAGGAGGGAGGTAACATTGGGTCTCTTGCACCCCTGGTGGGAAGATTCCTTCTTTGGGAATCAGGGCTTCTAAACCTTCTGAGCCCAGAGTTGTAAAGTGCAGAAAGCATGGATTCCCAAAATGCGTCTCTAGGAGTTCTGGTATGTGGGTCCACTCTAACCCTCACTTTCCTGTCTTGGATGTATGTTGTGCATGGAGCAGTAGCTCATGGGTCTCTGATTTAGGGCACGTCCTACTTCCGTGTGCGTGCTGTGTGTCATCTTTGAGTGGGCTTCTCTGTGGTGCTTCCATGGACCTTCCATCACTGTCTCGTCAAGGAGACAGTAGACACCCTGTGAGCCGGAGCTGGACCAGGACCTCAGTTATTCCCCCAGTTCCATATGCGACGACTCTGTTATGCAGGGATCCTCTCATTCCATTGCTGTCATTGAGCCTAACAGTGTGACAGCACCTGCTAACAGAGCCTCGGCCTGGAGAGAAGTACCCCTAACCCTCCTCCTCTTCAGCATCATAAATGCAGTGGCCACCGGGCCGCGTTGGGATGGAATACATAGTGTGCTGGTCAACGGCGGCCCCCGAGTGTGCCCACGTGGTCGCAGGGACCTGGCGGATGTGATTAAGCTAAAGGTCTAGAGATGGAAGATTATCCTGGATTACCCAGATGGGCCCTAGGGTAAACAGAAGGGTCCTCATAGCAGGAGGCAGAGGAGAAGGCGGTGAGATGATAGTGGAGGTGCTAAGCCGAGGCTCTGGAGATGCCCAAAGGGGCCAGGAGCCAAGGATGCAAGGATGCTGCCCTGAAAGCTGGGAAGTGGGCCGCGGATGCTCCCCTAGACCCTCCAGAGGGAGCACAGACCTGGATGCTGTGGTTTCAGCCCAGTGAAACTGAATTCTGATTTCTGGTCTCAGAACTGTGGGGTAATAAACGTGTGCTGTTTCAAGCACCAGGTTTGCCGGAATCTGTGACTGCAGCACCGGGAAGCTACGCACACAACACAGCCGCTGTAGCACACAAACCTCCCAGCCTTCTGGTTCCTTTGTAACTGCTGCTTCTCTTATTGTGGGCGGTCGTGGTCCCTACTGCTGGAAGAGCTGCTTCAGCAACGTGGTGGCATTATCCCCGGGTCCCTGCCACGGGTTAAGTCCTGCATCCTGGGTGATGCTCTTACCCTGAGAAACTCCCTCACCCAGCGTGACATGTGCCTCACCTGAACTCGTGCATGTGGAATCTGGCCCCATGCCTTTCTCGGCACGGCCGCAGGTGCGCACTGGCTGGTCACTGAGCCCGCCCAGGGCCTCCGGCCAGTTTTGCTCCAGTTTAACTGTGGTCACAGGCCTGGGGGCAGATCTTGGTGGTTGGAGAAAGGCCTCTGTCTTTTCCTCAAGCAAAGACAGAACAGGAGGCCCCAAGGGGTGATCGGATTCCTGGACAGAAGGAGCCTGAGACCCTGAGTGACAGCAAGTAGCAGCGGGACCCAACCTCCCATGGGGACATTGAGTGTGTGAGAATAAAGCAAACCTTTATCATATTAAGCCTGAGATCAAGGTCTTTTTGGGGTCGTTTTGTTTTGTCTGTTTTGTTTTGTTTGTTGTATACACTAATAAAATCTCTAGCGTGAGGTACACACTCAATTGAAGTTTGTTGAATGTATATATAAATAAATGAATATGAGAGTACGTGAGCCATGATTTATGTAAAGGAACCCTTAATTGCATTTTTGGTCTTCCTTAGAAAATAATCTGCAGGACTTATATTCACCCTCTGCTCACCTACGTTCATCATCATATATTCTAGAAATTGTAATTCTTTTCAGCACATATAAACGAGCATTTCCAAATGAAAGAAAAAGCATGGCCAACTCGGCAGTGTGCTTTCAGGACAATGTTTGCCAAGCACTCAGCTTAAAAACAGTATGTAATTACACAGTGTTTTTATTATCTCACTAAAAATATTGTTCATCGTAGAGAATCCTGCATTTCCCAATTTCTGAAATTAAAGAACCTGGAGGCTGGTTTCAATGTGATAAGAAAAATCCATGTTCTTCAACATTCTTCTTTGTGTATAATTACCTGCAAAGCTGTAGTATGATCACTTTATCATATTTCTTTTCAATGTTCTGCTAAATCTACGGGGGGGTGTGTGTGCGCGCACGCGTGTGTGTATATATATACACATATATGTAAATATATACTTTTATTATGATGCTCTAGAATATAAGATCTTATAAAACAATCATTATTTGAGACCTTTGTGATAAAAATACACCCATACTGCCAGTGGATCCTAATTCTATGCTGTGGCTTCTTGCCCACAAGGATTTCAGGTGATTTCTCACTGATGCATGAAAAGTTAGTGTTTGTCACAGTAAAGTGTTACTCTGACTTTGGTCAATTTATGCTGTAATGTGCTTGGAACTGCAACTGACTTAGATCTTTAATGATTTCCAAAGGACAGTAGTAAAGCTATGTTGTTATTTAAAAATTTAAAGAATTTCATGTCCAATTGAAATGTTTAGGGTAGTTATTTCTCATTTCTTAGAAAACTGCATTATTCATTAAGCAGATAAGAAGCATTTGGTTCTTTTTCAGGTGATGATGTTTTAAGGCACATTAAAATATAAATCTGAACAGAAAGATATAGGAAAAAAAACAAAAATTAAAAGGTAGCCTATTATGAAATCTATAAATATACCCTTCTCCTCAAGAATAGGCTGCACATAACACTTTAATTGTTACCACGTGCTTCCAACAATGGGTTTTTTTTTCCCCTTTGCAGTGATAAAATCTGTTAGAGTCATGTGAATTAAAATACAAATTTCCAAAATATCCTTTACAAGTGTTTTTGAAAATCAGTGTCATTTTTTATCACTTCATGACAACTAATTCGTATTGCCAACTCTCAGACTAATTTTCATATATTTCTTAGCATGTATTAATATCAGGCTATATGAGTGAGAGGAAAAAATTCTTCTTTTTGGGTGAGGTTTAGATTTATTCCTGTTCTCCTAGGTCTTGCAGCTTGGACTGCTGTTTCAAGAGGGTCCATTCTCATTTCTTTACTGCTGCTCAGATCATGCTACCTCTTCTCAACTGCTGCCTTTTTATAATCCTCCTCAAACAGAGCCATCCTTTTGATTTAATATCCAGAAGAAGTTCAATGTTAAACAACAGAATGATAAAATGAATACAATGCTTGGTTACATAAAAATAGAATTGGACAGTGTCACAAAAGATAACCTCTTTTTGGTTTTAGAATAATGTTAAAAACCATATTTTGTCCCATTTACCATTGCAACAAAAAGAATAAAATACCTAGGAATAAACCTACCAAAAGAGACAAAAGACCTGTATGCAGAAAACTATAAGACCCTGATGAAAGAAATTGAAGATGATACAAACAGATGGAGAGATATACCATGTTCTTGGATTGGAAGAATCAACACTGTGAAAATGACCATACTACCCAAAGCAATCTACAGATTCAATGCAATCCCTATCAAATTACCAATAGCATTTTTCACAGAACTAGAACAAAAAATTGCACAATTTGTATGGAAACACAAAAGACCCCGAAGAGCCAAAGCAATCTTGAGAAAGAAAAACAGAGCTGGAGGAATCAGGCTCCCAGACTTCAGACTAGACTACAAAGCTACAGTAATCAAGACAATATGGTACTGGCACAAAAACAGAAACATAGATCAATGGGACAAGATAGAAAGCCCAGAGATAAACCCACGCACATATGGTCACCTTATTTTTGATAAAGGAGGCAAGAATATACAATGGAGAAAAGACACCCTCTTCAATAAGTGGTGCTGGGAAAACTGGACAGGTACATGTAAATGTATTTAAGTTTTGATAGTTTGATTAATATGTGTCTTGTCATGTTTCTCCTTGGATTTATCCTGTATGGGACTCTCTGTGCTTCCTGTACTTGATTGACATTTCCTTTCCCATATTAGGGAAGTTTTCAACTATAATCTCTTCAAATATTTTCTCAGTCCCTTTCTCTTTCTCTTCTTCGTCTGGGACCCCTATAATTCGAATGTTGGTGTGTTTAATGTTGTCCCAGCAGTCTCTGAGACTGTCCTCAAATCTTTTCATTCTTTTTTCTTTATTCTGCTCTGTGGTAGTTATTTCCACTATTTTATCTTCCAGGTCACTTAACCATTCTTCTGCCTCAGTTATTCTGCTATTGATTCCCTCTAGAGAATTTTTAATTTCATTTATTGTATTGTTCATCATTGTTTGTTTGCTGTTTAGTTCTTATCCCTTCTGTTCTTAAAACCCATTTGTCCTTTGTAAATAAACCTATTTTTCCCATAGAAGCCATTTCTCCTCCCTTCCTTTTCCCTAATGAGTTAGGTATATAAGCTTTTAACTTTGACCATTAGGAAGCTAGCTCCTTATTTTTTTGGCTTCTGTATGTATATGAAATAAATTTTTTTCTCCTGTTTGCTAACTGTATTTGTCAGTTTAATTTACAGAACCCAGTTACTGAACTTAAGACAGGAGAGGAAACATTTTTCCTCCCCTGCAACATCATTACAGATACAGATGTGGTGAATGATAAGCAACTTAGTTCAAATAAGTGGCAAGAAATTCAGAATTTTCCATAAATGTAGTTTAAATAACTGACCAACGATCTGGGGGGAAAAATAAATGGTTTCTTGACTTATTATACTTAAAAAGTTATAGATGAAATACAGAGTTCAATTTTGAAGAATAGTGCTTAAAATTACTAAAGTAAGATATAGATGAAGACTTCCATAATTTTTGAGAAAGGGCAACCTTTCTAAATCGTTTGTACAATCATAGATACAGAAGAAAACTTGTGAGATTTGACAAGAAACTGTTACCAGGACAGTTTTAAATAAAATTAGACCATTCCTGACATGGTGCTTCGTGATCATCTTTCTTCTTCATCTAATTATGTATCAGAAAATATTCCCATGTTAATACTCAAACCCTAAAGCAGCACTTTGCAAGGAGTGTGACTGTGCCTCGATTCCTTTATCCTCTTCTCTTTTCTCAAACATGCATCTTTGATCATAAGTAGTTCTGAATACATACATACAAAAATAAAAATAAAATACCTCTGGGTTAACAGCAAATATGTTCAGCCTTTCTCTTCCCCTTAACTCTAATTCAGAATCTTACTTTCCTCCCTCAGTACTCTTGTGGGCATTTTGTTCTTTTGGATAAAGTTATCAGTAGATTTTACTTAAGAATACAGGTGAGAAATAAGACAGCATGTCCACATAGGGCTTAATTCAAGAATTTAAACACATTTTAATTTAAGAAAACTCAGTAATCATAGTTATTATGTTAAGAAACTAATGAGAAAAGAACTAGATTATTTTTTTGAGAATAGATATGGCATTTATTTTACAAAATAATCCATTCACTAAAAATTGATAACATTACATTTGCAGAGAAACTTGCTGATGTTCTGGATTTCTCTCCCTTAAATTAGTTGCAGAATTAAACAAAACTCTTCAGAGAAATGATGAATTTTTGATATGATGGAGTGTTGGATATTACACCTTTTGATAAGATCCCAATCATGCAGTTACAAAATGTAGTCAACTAGGTAGTTAAAATTTGGGGTGGGGCCAAAGAAGCCTGCCTCTGCTCTATATTCAAGCTGTAAAGTCATCACTGCTTTGGGTACTTGTCTCAAAAGTTATAGATCTGTAACAAAATACAAGTTTGAGGTCCAAGTCCTGATGTAAATGGAGCCTCCATGTGGGCAGATGATGCCTCTGTCCCATGGGTTGTTTTCAACAGTTAGAACCGCGCCTGGAGCCTGGGATCCTGTTGGGATACACGTGGAACACACGGATGAGGGCGTGGTGAACTGCCAAGATCTGTGATGCCCACGCTCCAGTGTTAGTGTCTATGACTGTGGTCTCGGGAATTGCCAGGAATTCATAGGTAAAGTTCACGATAAGACAGACTTTCCCGTAGGAAAGAGAAGGCCGATTCTTCTAGACAGAAGCTTAACATACTTTATCTAGACAGGCTTTACTTCTAAAGCTCATGTTGGCCCAAGTCTCTCTTTTGTGTGAGACTTGCTTCTCAAAGTAAGAGACACATGGCTGCTCAGATGTGGTTCTCTCCTTCCTTTTAAGAATAATCTTGTATATGTTAGGCTTTCAGAGATCAGGGACCTTAAAGAAACAATGACAGGGCTTCCCTGGTGGCGCAGTGGTTGAGAATCTGCCTGCCAATGCAGGGGACACGGGTTCGAGCCCTGGTCTGGGAAGATCCCACATGCCGTGGAGCAACTAGGCCCGTGAGCCACAACTACTGAGCCTGCGCATCTGGAGCTTGTGCTCCGCAACAAGAGAGGCCGCGACAGTGAGAGGCCCGCGCACCGCGATGAAGAGTGGCCCCCGCTCGCCGCAACTAGAGAAAGCCCTCGTACAGAAACGACCCAACACAGCCAAAAATAAATATATTAATTAATTAATTTAAAAAAAAAAGAAACAATGACAATGGTTGCTGTCAAAGAGGGGTGGCGAATCTCTCCACATTTCTTTATATAATTGTTATTAAATATGCACCTGTCCTCTGAAATCCTGAAGACATTTCACTGACAGTCACCATAGCTTCTTATTTCAAATATTTAGTAAGAACTACAGAGTTAATAGGACAGCCCAATGGAGTCTATTGCTTTCCTCACTTTGCGTGCTTGTTTTTCAAGCAGAAAAGAGTCTTTGCTTTCTTAATAGAAGGTAACGTGTGAGTATAGGTATAAACTGTTGGTTTCTTTTCATTGGGCAAATAAAATCACTGAGTACCATACTAACCTATATTAGGAGCTAGGACTTTAAATAATGAACTACAACTCATTTGAAAATATTATTAAAAATTCACTAACTGCTTGCTTTCTAACAGACAGTTATGACCAGTAACGTTTGGATTTCTTTTAAGTGAGATATAATTTGCGTATGGTAACATTCACCCTTCTTAGTTCATGGTTCCATGAGCTTTGGTAAATGTATTTTGTTGCTGAAGAGTATTCGTTCCATTGTATGGATGTGCTAGGGAGCCGAACTCGCCTGGCAGATGTGAGAGTCTTCAGATTCCAAAGCAGTATCTTAAAACTATATTGAATTAAAGAAGACTTTTAGAAAACATCTGTTCTTCGTAAGAAGTCTGAATGAATTATTACTGCCTGGGTCTCTAAGCATCCCCCTTCGGACATGTAAATGGTGTCAGCAGCCTGTCCTAATGTCCTAAAAATGCCAGGATAGCACACTGTCCTGTGAGCCATTGAACATGTTGGCATCATTTGCACCTGGTAGGCTAACCTTGAGAACCACATGTGGATAAGGTTCAGGTTTGCCCATGGAATCTGTAGGTGCAGGAACAAAATATTGTAACTGAAGCTGATGGAACTCAGACTGACTGATAATGTGTATATTTAGAGCATTTAAGGCAAAGGGAGTATCACCATAGATCAGGAGGAGAAGGATACTATAATGTCCCACATCCTCGATAATGCAGCTTTCAAGTTTGCTGGAGGCAGGATACGGTATTGACCTTCACTTACTATGCATTCTTGTAGAAAAAAATGACAACGTTTCCTCCTCCCCCTCCCCTGGCCCCAGTTCTAAGGAATCTTCCTATACCGGGTTGGAATGTGCCAGTTTGGGGCAGACTCCAGGAAGACATATCTTTATTTTGGAGGAGGCTGAAATAACCAGGGAACTAAGACTCGGTTCCCAAGGGAATGCAAGCCCCAGGCTGGCTCAGAGAACATGCATCCTGGGAGAGTAATTGTGTAACAAATGCTTTTCCTCTCTGGGAATCTCAGGATCCTGTCCCTTTCTTTCACTTATAAAACCTGCAGAAAATACAAGGCGTTTTTTTATCATCTGTTCAAACTGTATGATAAATGTTCTATGTCCCAGTGGCACTCTTCTAATTTCATGATTAATCAAATATTTAAGACAAACTTTCCAACTTGATTGGAGAGGTTAGCACATGAATGTGTCCAATGCACTTTCTCTTTCATTGTGTAATATTCACAATTTAAAAACCTGTAGCATATACGGCACCCTGCTCATAGGAGTGATTAATAATCATGTATTGTCTGAGGCTCAGAATGCCAAATCACAAATTATAGTGACTTTGTCATGAAGCCACATTTTTCTCCTGTGATAAGCTTTTTTCTCTTGCAGTAAGCCACTTGTCTGCTCTTAGAAGAACATATTTGTACATATAGTTCTACATTTAAAATCAATTGTCCTTCTCAACATCTTATGATGTTTTTACATTGACAAGTTTTTGTGTAAGAAATAAGTCTAGAATAGAAGTGTGAAAAAGAAGACAAGTTATGTATTATATATTCCAAGTCTATTTGCTTAAGTATGTTATAAGGATAATAACAGTAGGATAATAGCATTGTATCATCTCATTTTTGTCAGCAATTCTGTGCCCCATGTAAAGACTTTAATGTTCTTTTTCATAAGCTAAAGACTCACTGAAAGTTATTTTCCAATATCCTCTCAATAAATAATAATAAAGTTATTTCTCAATATCTTTACTTATCCTCATAAAAAGTGGCCATTATCTAAACCAAGAAGGAGGAGAAAAACATTTTGCCCCAAAACCAAAATTCCATTTCCGAGGTGACTAGAATCGGTCACACCCTCTAGAGAAGCTAAGAAGGTAGATTCCACTATAGAGTGAATGATTTTGAAAGGAAGGTTCTGCTCTGCTTTTTTTGTTTTTTTGTGAAGCAACTTTATTCTCTGACAGTGAATGCTGTCAGAACAATGGTATTGTTCTCCCTATAAACGTGTCCACTTTGTGACATGGAGACTGAGTGGAAATAATGTAATATTTATTTAGATTAGTCGTTTCCACACTTGAGCACACATCATGTATGATAGTCACTGGGAGTGGGGGCTTGTTACAGCTGCAGGTCTGCGACATGGTCTGGTACCACATTTCTAACAACCCCGGGTCCAGGTCCATCCTTTGCGAACTACTGGTGGGGTCCCCGTCAATCCTCCAAGCTGAACTCGCCTTTTGACCGCTTATCACGCTGTAGAGAAAGAATCTGCTCCTCCTCCCCCTCCTCCACTAGACAGGCACCCAAGGGAGGGCAGATGAGTGTCTGACTCACTGGTTTTAAACTGCATTGGTGGGATGCTTTCAAAAGACACCAAAAGAATTTTGGAAGGGGAGTATCTAGTGGACAGTGATTCTTGGGAATATCGCCTTAATGATGTTAAAGAACGTACTGATAACTAAAGCAGAACCACTCTTGTTTGTGAGATTGAAACTGTTCCAATGAAAAGCAGAGTTGCTTAGAAATTTTTAAAAATAGAAGCAAGACAGTCAAAGGTTACGTTAGGCACAACGCCTGCTGCAAACAGCACAGAAAGAAGGCAGCGACATCTGTTACATGCGATCCATGTAGATCGCAGTTTCATTGACTGAAGGATCTCAACGCTCTTTTCTTTTTTTTGTTCTTTTTTTTCCTGGATCAAAATAGTCTGTTTCTTGTGCATTGAGGGCTCAATTAAATAATACATTAATATTAAAATCTAATTTACATTAACATGCTATGAAAAACCAGCACACACATTCCTTAAGTAAACTATAAAGCAATTCATACCTCGGAAACATTTATTTTAATAGAAACAATTTGTTGATGGAAAACAGCTGGAATAGAACGATGTCATTCTGGACTTGGTAGATGACTGAGTTGATAGCCGTGGGATTTGGAGAGGAGGAAAATTGATAAAAGTTTCATGCACAGATATGATTAAATAATGCAGAGCACGAAATTTAGAAAAATAATGAGTCATCTCCCTGGGATTTTTGGGTCCGCATGTATAAAAGGGATAGAACAAAACTCATCCTTCCCGTGTGCTTTTGCCCTCCTCCCAGTCTCAGCGACCTTTTACCTCTGAAAGGAACATGGACCATTTTGCAGTGGTGAGAAGTAGATGGTGCTCATATGGGCAATTCCTCTACTTTGACCACAGAGCTTCAAAGTTGTGGGGAGGACATGAAAATAAAAGTAAAGCAGCTCTGTTCATTTTGCTCAATAAAATCATTTAACCTCCCTTTTTTTTTTTCATTTTTATTGAGGTATAATTGGAAAATAAAAATTATATATGGAAACCTCCTTACACATTGACCTGACTGCCAGCAGCCTCCATGAGTCACCAAAGGAAGAGTCTTGCTCCCAACAGAAGGCGTTGGCTCTGTCTTCTTAGACCCCTCACATGGATCACAGTCACACTCGTGCCCTAGAGATGCTGAATCCTGTTGTTTTTAACACCAGCAAGTTTCACACGTCCCTCCTTCCCTCCTCATCACCCCATCTTTCCATTTATTTCTGCTCATCATTCTTTTCTTGACATTGACCATTGCAGAATATTATAACATATATTCCTCGTTCCATTCTCTCACATCCTTGCTTTATACTGCATCTGAATTAAGTTTCCAAAACTAAGTTCTTCTCTCTCCCTTAAAACTCTGCACCTACTCTTGTATGTTTAGGGTATCTCACAAGGTGGCACATGATCTAATCCCAATAACCCTCTAGAGCATGTGCCCTGGGCCCCCGTCTTTTATATTCATGTGCTTTTTCACATGTCCTTCCTTCCATCTGGGATGACTTTCTTATCCCTTCATTTTCCTCCCACCCTTCAGTGTTCGTTGGGAATTAAAAGCCGTCTTATTATTCAGCTACATCTGAACAATGATTTATAGAGAAAGCATGAGTAAATATGAAAAAAATTACACGTACCAAGAGTTTTAGAAAACTAAAGGTAACCATTCACTCTACTCTGCACTGTTCAAATGTAATCTCTTCTTGACCTTCCTTTGTTATAAATAGTATTTAAATGTGATGATACTTGTCATACATTAAATACATCATTATTATTGGTTTATTTATCATGGGCATTATCTTTGAGTCTGCTTTTCTGTCTTGAGGGTCAGAAGCCAATTATTATTAAACAATTAAAAACAATTCACGGATTTAATGAAGAAGTGATCCCGCATTGGAAGGCTGCGGAATTCTACTCGCTGTTTTGGGAACTGTAGGGTGTGCCAGGCCAGTAGTGAGAGCTGCTGGGGCCGGCTGGAAAGAAGATGATTCTGTTATGGGACTCACCGAATCTGGTAGCATAAAGAGATTTCTTGTCACCCTTCATCTTGGGAAAGTAAATTCCACAGCACACTGCAGACTTGAGCTTATTATCTCCAAATACCGTTTGAAAATAAGTGATCAGCACTGTGGAGTCATTAAATATACACAATTGGAAGACTGAGCTTATAATCTATGAGAAAGACTTGGAATATATCGCCTCATTATTTTATTTTATAGCCAAAGACATAACTTGCATTATGTTTCAGTGAACAATGGGCATCAAACCCTGACAAAATTACCTCATTTCTTTTTTATGCTTTCTCAATATAGGCAAATGCATTACAAACTCTAATTTATTCTGACCCAGAAATTGCTCTGTGGCATATTTCTGCAGGCCCTTGTGTGCACGAAACAGGAAGTCATTCATCATAGGATTATTTTTTCTTATTTTTTCCAAATCATTGTTTATATTCCCCGAAGTTAACATAAAGTCAAATTAGTTTTCTCCTAGTCAACTTTCATTGTCGTATTTCCTGGAAGATGACTCTGTTACCCAGGGTCAGGACCATTCTGCCATATCTAAGAGTAAGAAAAACTGATAGCCGTATTAACAGTCAAATAAACAACTGTGAAAACAGTTGCACCTGAGTCATGATCCGCTCCTGTGTATCTGAGTGTGTTCTGAGGAGCACGGTGTGTTACATCAGAGGTATTAGTGGGGAAGGAGGTTTGTTGCCAGGAGCCAGCAAAGGCAGGGCTCCCAGTGCTGTTGGCTGCTTTCTTCACCGTTGGCCTCTATTCACTAGACCCTTAGCCCCCATGGAAGGACCTGACACCGTTAAGCACTCCTTAATACGGAAAAGCGCAGACTTTTTCCTTCCTACATTCGTTGTTGTTCGTTCAGAATTCGTTGTTGAGTGAGGAACCAGCCACAGAGAGGACATGCTGTAGGATTCTGCTTGCACGAAGTTCAGAGTGGAGGAGGCTAACCCACTGAGATGGAACCAGGATGGCGTCACCAGTGGGGGGGGGGGGTTCTGTGGACTGGAGCGACCTGAGGGACACTGTCGGGTGTGGGGGTGTCTTGAGCCTTGATCACAAGTGGTTGTAAGGGTGTGTACATCGGCAGAAATTCACTGAGATGTGTGCCCTTTATGTTCGTTATACTTGAGAAATTTTGTAAAGTTTTTAAATGAAAGCAAAAAAAAGACTGGTTTGAGAATAAACAGCTTATAAGCACCCTCACTTCCCCAACACACCGCTGCGGAAGGGTGACAGAGGCCGACTGCTAGGAGCCTGAGGCACACAAAAGGCCATCTGTCAATCTTGTTCTTTTCTCTTGAATACTCGAATCCTTCCTAAATCTTCTCTGTGGCCCAAACGAAAAGGACACACACTTTCCCACCGTGGTTCCCAAATTATGTTCCTATGGAACATGGATTTCTGAGAGCCGGACTGAGGGTGTTTTGCTACTGAAATTGAGTAATAGTAGCCTTTTTTCCCATTTTGCAGAAAATTTAATGGGTGATATTTTCTCCATTTGATATTTGTTCCTTTTGTAAAATTTCCTTTGATCTCTGTTATTTACTATCACCTTTCTTTCACTGAGCTTTTACCAAAAACAAAATTGGTGAGCAAATAACAAATTTATATTAGAGAAAAACATATAAACTCTGGTCATGTAGAGTTTGACAGCTCACTCCTTATGGGTAAATGTGTTGGTCATACATTAATGGTTGCCATGATGTGATAAAATACATCAAAGCTTCACAGTGCTTTTTAAATGTATAAAGTTCTAACAGAACTTTAGGTTCCAGTTCTGGGCATCTGAACAGCTGGAGTACTTCTGCCCTGAAAAGAATAGAAATGGCTTCACCCCATAAATTTGGAGGAAGAACCAAGTCAATTGCATACTCTAGACCGAAAGCAAAATAGTTCTATTTCATTCCTTCAACCAGAGAATTATTGTGGTGACTGAGCCCCCAGTGGTCTCCAGGCTGCACCACTGGGGTCTCACCCTAAAACCTTCCACTGTAGCTCAGAGGAGGTGCGGGGACCAAGCCATGAGGGCAAAATGAGGCGGCAGAGCTGTTTGGGGCTTTTATGCTTTAATTTTTCAAAATACCCTCTTGTATCATTCTAGAACAATTTCATACCCATCTTGTATTATAGATCAGGGAAGGGATATCAAGATTAATTAAACAAACTGTGAAAGTTTTACATATATTTAGTTTGCGGCCAAAGCCAGGCCTCAAAACTAAAACCCCTCACCATGGCCCTAAGACATTTTTTTATACCTAATTTGTATTTGGTTTGGCCTTTCTTTTCTCTTTTTTTTTCTTTTGTTTGTTGTTGTTGTTTTTTAATTAAATTTTATTTTTTTAGGACAGTTTTAGGTTCACAGGAAAATGGAGAGGAAGGTGCAGAGATTTCCCATACACCCCGTGTCCCCACACATGCACAGCCTGCCCACCATCAACATCCCCACCAGATGGTCCATTTGTTACAACTGACGACCCTACATGGACACGTCATCATCACCCAGAGTCCATAGTTTACATCAGGGTTCATTCACTCTTAGTGTTGTACATTCTATGGGTTTGCACAAATGTATAATGACATGTATCCATCAGTACAGTGTCATACAGAGTAGTTTCACTGACCTAAAATTCCTCTGTGCTCCACCCATTCATGCCTCCCTCCCCCCAGCCACTGATCTTTTTACTGTCTCCACAGTTTTGCCTTTTCCAGAGTGTCTTATAGTTGGAATCATGAAGTATGTAGCCTTTTCATCCCGAAGATTTTTAACCCATTATTTAAATTAAAGAGAAAAATATTTATTGAAAGTTGTCTCTGTTTAATGTCCTCTACATGACACTGAGCATATCATTTTGAATCAGGCTAACAGATGCCCCCTGCCCTGAATTCTGGGACATTAAGTGGTTTACTTAGCCATATAAGTATTCAGTGATTTCACTAAAATAATTTCACCTTGAGAGATGCAATAGACGTGGTACTTTTGTGCTTCTTGTCTGACTCTACCAGACATGAGTGCCTTCACGTACTGCCATCCTAGAAATGAGTACACACAGGCATCAGAGCTCTTCAAGGACTGAAATGGTTAAAGTAGAGAGAAGCAGAGAGAGGAAAACAAAAAGGAAAATATCCACAGGGTAGAGGCCACTGCAACTGGTGAGGGGTTAGCTGGCAGCTCCCAACATGTCAGCCAGGCCTGGGGCTACTGGAGGGACAGAAATTTCATTATCTATTCCTAGATAAATGACATTTATCTATTCCTAGATAACAAGCCAAAAAACGAAACAAAACAAAAAAGACAGGTAATTAAAAATCCAAAGTACGCTGTTCGCAAAAGAAGCCTTGAGATTTTGAAAACAATTTTTAATTTTGGGTTGAGGTGAGTGAAAACTCAGATGAAAGGTCCATGTTAAGGTGACTTCAAAGTAGCTGTCTTCTCTTTTGAGGAGGAAAGTGGTTATCAAATCCCCTTATTGATAACATCAGTTGCCTGGCTCTTTGGTGCTATCAGATAATGTATCTGCTTTCTGTCCCTTCTGAGCCTGTGAGGCTGCTTTCCCCCCTTTCATCTCCCTCACAGCCACCTCCCCTGTCTCCTTTCACTATATGAGGATAGGAAAAGGGAATTTACATAGTGATACCAAACAGAGTTGAAAGACAGCGGATGGAGACTTCTTGTAACCCAGGTGCATATTTAGCCATTGGAGATAGGGGTGCCATCCATGGGCCACGATGACACAGCTGCCGTGCTGAACAGTCCAGGTTTGCATTTGCTGGAGTTGAAAGTGTGCATCAAATGTGGTAACTGCCACTCAGACATTTAAGTCAGATACCTAAGCTCTTAGTATTTTTTTACTGTAAAGACTCATTAAGTAAACATTTTAAAGTTAGTTTCCATTCTTTAGTGATTTCAGAATCCCGAGGAGCTACCTCTGCATCCTGGTGACCACGATGAACCGAGGGGGTAGCTTCTGAGAGGAGCTGGGATGTGGGGATGGAAGCATCACCCCAAGGTTTGCCCTGAACAAATGGGGATTTGGGAGAAGCTGCAGACACCCCTTCCTTGTCTGGTGATCTCGTCCTTACTGCCGCGAAGGCCATCTGGGGTCTGGTGTGCAGAGCAGGGGCCAAGCATGTGTGCAGAATCAGGCCGCCTGGCTCAAGCGTGGGCTCCGCCACCTGCCATCCAGTCACCTTGGTGGCCAGTTTAACTGTCCTAAGGGTTTTCTCAGTGGTAGGAATGAGCCTAAAATAGGCTCTCCCTTATAGCATTGTTTTCAGGCTTAAAAGAGTATCTAATTCAATCTAATCTGTCTAGCACCGCAGCCCACTTTAACATTCAAGAATGACAGGTATCGTTACTTCATCCTGCAAATTCCCTGTGACTTAATGAGTTTCTCTCTTTTATGAGGGAAATAAGTTCATCCACCCCGTTCGTGCAACACTGTAAGGTCTTCAGACGAGAAGGATGAGCGAAATACAGTAGCGCTCCTGCCCTAGAGGCTATAGCGTGCAGCCATCAGTCTCCGCTGTGACAGGAACTCAGGAAGAGTTGGACCACCGACACCATGTGTTCTGACTGGTCTTCTGACCCCAAGCTCCGCCTCCCTCACTGCTTCATGCATGTATTTCCCCAGACCTTCATGGATGTTTCTCCAAGAAACCGTAAAACTCACGAGACATGAAACTGAAGGGTGAGCTCTGAAGCCCCATCCTGAAGAGCAAGCAGGGTGTGTGCCCCACCGGTGTTCTGTGCGCTGGCCTGGCAGTGACTGTGCCACAGACGTGCTCAGCGTACCTCTGCCAATTCTCTTCTTTCAGCAAACTGACTCTTAAATGCCTTAATAAGGAATAGCTTATACCATAAAATATACCATTCAAAGTGCACGATTCAATGATTTTTAGTAAATTTTCAGAGTTGATCAGTCATTACCAGAATCCAGTTTTAGAACATTTCTTTCACCCCAAATAATTTCCTCAAGCCTCACCCCCTCCCTCAGGCCCAGGCAACCACTGATGTGCTTTTTGTATAAATTTATCTATTATCTAAGCTGCGTATGTTCTCTAAGAGGAATCATATAATATGTAGTCTTTTGTGCCTGGCTTCTTTTATTGGCATAACTTTTTTCACATTTACTCATGTTATAGCTACATCCGTATTTCATTTCTTTTTAATACTTAATAGTATTATAAGAAAATACTACTTTTTTAAATTCATTCATCAGTTTATAGACATTTGGATTATTTCCACTTTTTGGCTATCACAAATATTGCCGCTTTGAACACTGGCATACCTCTTTGTGTGAACACATATTTTTATTTATCTTGGGTACATACCTAGTGATGGAATTTCAGGGTTGTATACTAAGTTTCTGTTTAATTTTTAAGAAGCTGACAAACTGTTTTCCAAAGTGGCTGCACTATTTTATGTTCCCATCATCAAAGAACAAGGGCTCCTTTGTCTCCACATTCTCACCAATAGTTGGTGCTCTCTGTCTGTTTAATGATGCCATTCTTGTGGGTGTATAACACTGCTTGTTATGGTTTTAGTTGTGACACTGAATTTCCAAATGCAGCCTTTTTATCCTGTTAAAATCTGAAGGTGAAGCAACCTTCAACCTCTCCCTTCACAAGCCAGCTGCTCAGGATGACCCTGGGCCGTGTAAACAGCCCCCGTCTTAACCCTCTCCACCCTCCTCACTTATAGACGGAAATATCCTAAGGAAAATATTGTATCTTAGTCATCTTCTTCTTAAAACTTTTTATTTTGAAACTGTTTTAGACTTACAAAAGAGGAAAATGTATACAGAAAATTGTACAGAGAATTCACATATATACTTCTCCTAATTTCCACTAGTGTTACCATCATACATAAACCTAGTACAGCTCTAAAGACTGAGAATTTAACATTGGTGTAATACTATCAACTTAACTCCAGTATTTATTTGGAATTCATCAGTTTTCTCCTTTGACTCTTCTGTTTTCCAAACTAGGATCCCACTTTGCTTTGAGTTATCAAGTCTCCTCAGTCTATAACTATATTACTGTTTTCCAAAGTTGTTTTGCCTTGTCTGGTTCATCTGTGTTTCTATTTAGATTTTAGAATAAGCTTGCCAATATATTCCTAAAGGCCCGCTGGCATTTCCATTGGGATTGTGTTGAATCTACGTGTTAAACTGGGGAGAATTGACATACCAACAATATCCAATGATGATCATGGCATATGTCTTCATTTATGAGTTCTATTTTGGATTTTTTCAGCTGTATTTTGTAAGTTTTAGCATACAAATTCTGCACATATTTCGTTAGATTTATACCTAAGCATTTTATTTTGGGGTGCTATGATAAATAGGATCTTTTTACAGATTATTCATTTCTAGCATGGAGAAATACAATTGATTTTCTTCTATAGACATTGCATGACTCAGTATTCTGCAATATTGTGAAATTTATCTATACTTTCTAGAAGATTTTTTTAGATTCTTTGGTAATTTCTAGGTAGATAAGCATGCCTTCTATAAATAGAGACTTCAGATTTCCAACATGTAGGGTAGGAGAGTTAGTAGTGGTGAGAGAAGTCATCCTTGCCTCGTATTTAATTTGATGGACAATCATTCAGTATTTAATCATTAACTAATAATGCTAGTAGTATGTTTTTCATGCATGCCACTTACTGCATTAAGGAGGTTTCCTTCTATTTCTAATTTATTGAGAATTTTTATTATGAATGAAGATTATCTTTTTTGTCAAATATTTTTCCTGAATCTATTGTGATTTATCTCATTAATATGGTGAATTACTTTGACTCATATCCTGATATTGAACCAGCCTTAAACTCCTGGGATAAACATGACTTCCTACTAATGTATCATCCTCTTCATACTTTGCTGGATTTAATTTGCCAATATTTGGTTGGGGATAGTTGTGTTTATATTCATGAGAGAAATTATTGGCTTATATTACCTTTGTCTAGTTTTCATAATAGGGTAATGTTGATCTTGTTCTCTATATTTGATTTCCTTTTTATATCTTAGAAGAGATTATGTAGAATTGCTAGCAATTCTTTCTTAAATATTTGTTATACTTCACCATCTGACCTGAAGTTTTCCTTATTGGAAGATTTTTAACTACAAATTCAAGTCCTTTCATAGACATAAGACTGCCTTCATGACCTATGTCTTCTTGAGTGAGTTTTGGTAGTTTTGTCTTTCAAGGAATTGGTCAATTTCATGTAAACTGTTGACTCTTTAAGCGTGGTTTTGGTTTTTTTCCTTTATATCCGTTAATGTCTGTGGGGTCTATAGTTCTCATTAATTCTCAAGCTTTGACAGGCGCCACATTCCTGGATTGTGGATCCGTGGCCCTCTCAGTGCTCTTGCCCCCCTGCCGGCTTTCGTCTGAGCTCCGTGTACATTTTTACTCTTCTTCTGGGGGTTGAGGGGATTTTTTCTTTTCCACTCTCACAACTGAAATAGGTTTTCGTCAGTATCCTAAGGGTGGTAATAATTTTTTTCATTCTTTGGGAGTTTCTAGATAGGTAACCGTGCCCAAGGATTATAAATTCCTTTCCAAAGAGGAGGTAGAGAAGAGTTCCTGGGTGGGTTTCATGACCTTCCTGCAGTGGGTGGTGGTTTTCCTCCCCAAATCTATAGCACAAGTCACCTTTCTCAGCTCTATTACAGTTTTTATGGAGATTCCCTGGTTTTGTTGTGTATGAAGAAGTGTGTAAGCCGACGCACATGAGGACAGCAGCTGCACTGGCAACACCAAGCAGCTCCACTGTCTCTAGTCCCTGCCCTGCCAGCCACCCCACGTGAGCTCTTAGCTTGTCCAGAGAAGGCAGTTATCTCATCTCCTCTCACTGTGCCCTCCAGGAACCCGTTTCTTCTTTGATTTTGGGCAAGTCGGTGGCTTCCCAACTTCAGTACTTGAATGCGATCAAGAAAAGCCACCAACCTGTTGTTTGGCACTTTTCCTTGTATGTTTCAGAGTGCCCAACTTTCCAGCTCTGCATGCCTGAGCAGAAACTGGAAACCATTTGTCATCTTTTTGTCTCTCAAAATCTTCATTTCTCCACTTTAAAAAGATATGGAAAGGATTTGTCATAAATAATTAAAAAGTAAAAATAGTATTAATTTCAGTATTAACAATGACAATTTTGTGACTACCCAATGTATATTTAGCATTTCCTCTGGCTAGACACTGTGCAATGTGCTTTATATAATTGACATCTAAGTTTTAAAACAGCACAATGACATGGGTAGCATTACTGTTGTTTTCTGTTTTTCCAATTTACAAAATTAAAGCCTAAAGTCTTAGTTTCACCAAGTCACAAAACCAAAATAAAACATATGGGACTGTAAATGTGTTATGTATTACTTTTGTTCATTCAGGATGCATTCAGTGTGTTTACAGAGCTAGAGTGATAGAATGTGTATCAGCATACAAAATTACTTTGTTTAATATACACTACACTTTTCATATATGTGGAATGCAGTGCAGAATAAGTTTGTTCTATCATGGATGAATCAATGGGCTTGAATCATAGGAGTACCAAATGCCTAATTAGAACAGTTTCTTAGATAAAGATTTCCAAGGAATGATAACAAAGAATACCTTATTTTGGGATACCAGTATAATTCATTATTATACAAATAAAGAATATGTAGTTTCCCCAAGATAATAAGTATAATAACAGTGAGATGCTAATTAAAATATTATGGTAACATCCTGAATACTAGTTTCTAAAAATTGCATTATTTAAGTAACTAATGGAATCTAAGTTTTCATTAGAAGAAACCCACTGAATAAATGTTACAACCTAACTCTTGGAACTAATAATTTAACAGAAAAGAAAAGAAAGTCTATATTTCATTATTTACAGTATTGAGAAAGTATGAACTCTTGAAGTGTTGCAGTGACAATTATATTTTCCATAACTCAAATGTGCAAATAATTTATGAGAAAAGCCTAGAGACCAAACCCAGCTTATTCAAAACAAACAACTTAATTAGGGGCTAGTAATATTTTACTGTAATTGGCATATAAACACACCCCGACAAATGTTGACTTTTATCAGTTTGATCACAAGATAAAATGAACTTGTAATTAATTAGGTTAGTTGCTGCTTAGCAAAACTGAAGAGATCTGATTTGCTTAGTTTTAAGGAGAAAACTGAGTTTCTTCAATAACGCAAAATAGACGTTTAGGTGAATCGACAAATTGTTTTCTTCTTTGTATTTTAGCTGTTCTGTTCCAATCCAAGAGAAGAAAATTTACAGGGGATGAAATATTATGAGGACAGTTCGAGAACATTGTTGCTATGTGACCTATGGCAGACATGTTAGAACAAATTTCTAGAACTCCAGAGTTGGAGAACTCAAACGATTTGATTTTGAGATTTACTATGAAGCTAACGTCATCAAGGCAGCATGGTGATGTTGAAAGAATACACACATAGATCAGTGTTACAGAACATAGTCTTATATGAGCTATTACTCATGGTCTTAAGGATTTGCCCAACTGATTTGAAAAGTTATGTCAAGACAAAAACCTGCACATTAATGTTTATTGAAGCTTTATTTATTATATCCCAAAATAGGAAGCAAACAAAAGTCAATAGATGAGTTGATTTTAAGCTCTGTTATATCTACATAATAGATTGTTATCAGTGATAAAAAGAAATGAGTCAGCAGGCCATGAAAAGAAAATAATGAATCTTAAGTGAGTATGTCTAAATGAAAAAAGCCAGTCTTTAAAAAGGCACATATCAATGTGTCCAATTATGTGACATTCTGAAAGGTAAAAGTATAGTGATAGAAAAAAAATCAGTGTTTGCCAGGGTTTCGGGATGTGGGGGAAGGATTGACTAGGTGGAGCGTAAGGAAGAATTTTGGGTGGTGAAACTATTTTGCAGATGCTCTAATGATGAATTCAAGACATTGAACAAAATTCACAGAACTTTAAAGCAGAATAAGTAAATTTTAATATATGCAAATTAAAAACATTTAGTAGGTGGGGATACCAGGATTGAATGTAGAATGTGACAAATAACTTTAATTGTATTACAAATGTTTGAAATGAGCTCTGACCTAGGTTAATTTGGAAAAGAGTGGCACTTGTAAGAATTAAGGCAAAAAGAACTATGCATAAACACTCCACTGTATTTGATAAAGTTAAGGATTCACTTAAGGATAAGGATTGACAATTTTAAAATACTGCACATTTATATTGGAACTGAACAGTGACGTAAATGGATGGCGGGCAGTGGGGGCCAGGTTTCTTGCTGTTGGAGTGGGAGGGTACAGATAAGAAAGGGGAAGAGGCTAGAACATACCAAGTGGTGATGGATGAAAGTTACGGATGTCAGCATGAACTCTCCTTTAGCTTAGTGTAGATGCAGGTATTTACATATCAAAAAGTTTAGGTGAATGTGTGTATGAGGGATCATATAACACGTGTGCCTCCTGCTCTGTCTGTTGAGCAGGCCTAGAAACAGGGACACACAGTACCAATGAGCACACTTGGCTCCCAGATCTTCGTTTCTAACACCATTCTCCGAGGAAAGGAGCCAGGACTCGGAGAAGGAATGGCTGAAACTGGAAGGAAATACACGAGATGATGACATTGGCACTTGACCACTGCAGTCATCTCCCCAAACATGTTATTCTAGTCTAACCATGAGGAAAACGTCAGACAGACTCCAACAGAGGGACATTCTACAAAACACCTGACCAGTATTCCTCAAAACTGTCAAGGGCATCAAAACACGGAAAATCCAAGAAATTGTCATGTGACTTATAAATGTTATGTGATATCCTGGGTGGGATCCTGGAACAGAAAAAGGCTGTTAAGAATAAACTGAGGAAATATGAATCAATCACTGACTTTACTTATTAATAATACATTAATTTCAGCTCATTAATTTTGACAAATGTACCATACCGGTATAAGATGTTAATAATAGAGGAAGCTGGGTGCAGGCCATGTGAGGACCCTCTGAACTACAGTCACTATAATTCTGTAAATCTAAAGCTATTCCAAAATAAAAAAGTTTATTTAAAAAGTCTTTAAATGAATGTAAAAGTAAAAACAGTAGACTGGTTCTAGGAGTGACCACAACTATGGATATTTATTGGTTGGGGATTGAGAAGCATGAACAGAATTTTGAAGTTGTCTATATGGTTGTTATATAAAAGCTTATCCCTAGTCTCTCAGGTCATCCAAACCTTCAGTGTGGTTTAGCCAAGATACCTCATGCCTTAATCACACTGGAAAGTTTCCTTATGGTGTCTCCCCATCTTTCTCAACCTGAATTAACAGAACTTGTAAATGTGTGACAGTATTAAAAGTGTGACAGTGAGAGTGAGATTAACTTAAAAATATAACCCTAATTTTGTATTGCATTTTCCTTAAATTTTTCAAATCATTTATGTAATTATTATTTTATTTGTTATACATAAATATATTTTGAGTTAATTATAATATTTATTGTTTTTTATTTGGAATAGATAAGTTATCTAATTCACACAGCTAATACTTGGCTGCTGCACTTGAGTGATGCAAGGAGTGAGTAGGAGAGAAAGAGGGGAGAAGGGCATCCTTTTGCAAGACTTAACCTGCTCCTGATACTATAGAAGAGTGTTGGGAGAAGTCACACACACACACACACGCCCTGTCTCAGCAAAACTGCACCAATTGTCACAGATTTTCAGGGTAATCCCAGTGGTGAGTAATAACACCCATGGTACTATATCTGCTTCAGTCGACGGCCACGTAAGTCGTTATCTTCCTCTTGAGGCAAGATACCTTCTAGTGTGAATCGCTGTTTACACCTCACGTGCTCAAGGGCGTAGACTTGACTTTCAAGGTGTTGATGTATTTCCTAATCACTTAGGTTAAGTCGTGCAGCCACGGCCTCTGATTTGAGCTCCGAGCTCTCAGTAGCACACTGGGCAAAACGTTTCCGTGAACTGATTTGTAAAGCTCACGTCTGATTAGAATTTCAGGCAGGTGTTGAGTATATTTCTGGACGATATCATAATATGGCCCAGAAGATTTTTAAAGTTGTGTGCCCGTGGACGTCTTGAGTTGCGTACACACTGTGACAGGAATACGAGCTCCTCCGTAGCATCTAAGACGAGGGTGTAGTGCGCAGACACGTGTGGGGATTCGAAGGTGCTTGACTCAGCTGTGCCCCCGCTGACCTTCCCCGCGGCCTCCTTTCCGCTCAGGGTTTGTGGAGGAAGCCGTGTGGCTGGCTGCGCCTTTAAGCTGTTTGGACAACAGCTTCCATGATGCTCTAGCCCCCGTCTCTGCTTGAGCTCACAGCAGACACTTCCTTCTGGTGAAACAGCAGGTTAAGCCTCTTCACTTGGGTGGGAGCACCGTCGGCCTGGGGGCCTCTGGGAGACACGCAGCCCTGCCCTGGCTCTGCGGTTCACTCACTTTACTCCCTTTTGCATCCCTCAGGCCGGGTGTGCACCAGTGGCCGGGCGTGCACCACTGGCCTTTCCACAGTGGGAACCTCACGTGCCTCTCCGGAGGCTCCGGGGGAGCCCATTGATCCACAGTTCTCAGCAAAGGGCCCCTGTGTGTCTGACTGTCCACTCTGGCTGTAGGCTCTGCACATCTGCGTCTATCTTGTGGGCACCACCAGATTCCTGGGGCACCTGGCCCTGGCGTTACAGAAATGAGGGAGACAGCGATTAACACGCCAAGTTTAGATAGAACCAACCATTGGGAGTTAAAAAAAAAAAATCATTAACCATCTATCTTCCAAAAGCACAAATGTTTATTTATTCAACTGTCTCAAGTTAGCAGATTAGTAGAAATACATGCATAATGTGTGTGTGTATCCTCATATAGATTCACACGCACTTTGTTAGGTTGTACACTGGGAAGAGTTATCTCAGTTTTAAAACTGGAGAGCTGTAACAAACTATCAAATTCAGCAAAATGTGACTTAAGTGTCACTACAGACTATTTGTATTCCCCAAACTCATGCCTTGAATCCTAACCCCCAGTGTGATGGTGGCCGGAGGTGGGGCCTTTGGGAGGTGATGACATCATGAGGGTGGAGCCTCCATGATGGGATCAGTGTCTTTATGAAAGAGACCCCAGAGAGCTCCTTCACCCCTTCCTCCAGGTGAGGACACAGCGGGAGGATGCCGTCTGTGAGCCAGTTTCTGAGTCACAGTGTGGGGCAAATTCCCTAAAGCCCAGACAGCTCACATTGGATTCTGCTGCAAGCAAGATGTAAAGCTTGTTGATGTTTAGTCATAGAGATGTGGGGATTATTTATTTCAAGAACAAGAATTATTTACTACAATGAATATAGAAATTAGAACTTTAAAAGGGCGTGTTCTATAATAATAAAAATTCTTAAAAGAATATTAGTCTGTAATTACCTTAGCATTCAGGTGTTATGGGATGAAGAAAATGATCTCACGAGCCAGAGAGATGGAACCTCTCTTCATGCAGTGACAGACGTTTACTGAAATGCTCCTGCCAATGATAATCTGGGAGACTAAGTTCCTGCTGCTGTGACTGGTAGAGAGGAAATGTTCAAAAGAATTGAAGTATTAGTGCCTGTGCCGCCTGCTGGACCTCTAGAGGAGACAGGCTTATCTGCACATAGAGAATGGAGTCCTGAACCCTGGGACCCCGGGTGATGGACACAATGGCCGAGGAAGGCCTTGCAGTGCTAGGGCTCATCAGGACCCAGCCCTGCACCCAGAGACACAGCACGGGTTCGGCAATGCTCCTCCAGCCTGAATGTTAAAGCACAGGGCAGCAGCTGCAGGGAAGCAAAGCAGGTCCATACCTGCTTCTAGGCACAGATATCAGGTGCAGTCACTGGAACAGGAAGCTGACTGAGGCAGATACCTGCACAAATGTGAGGGGTCCTATTGCCAGAGGCCCCACAAGCCTAGAGTAGTAGAACACTTTCGCCTACTTGAGACTTAAAATAACCCGGCCCTTGAATCCCAGCCTTTCACGAGGAGGAAGTGATTCTCAGAAGTGTGTTTTTCCCAAGCTGGGCATAATTCCCAGTGCTGGCTTAGGATGTGGTCGTGGAGGATAAAGGAGAATGAAGAGTCACCCGAAGGGGCCCAGAGGAAGGTGGACAAGGACATTCCTCCTAGAGAGCAGAGTCCAAGACTTCTCACCGTGGACGCGGACACCACCGCTCTCTCTCCGTGGGTTTCAGCATTGGCTGGCGTGTGGGAAACAGCTCTGCCCTGCCATCTCTCCCCTCCCTGGACGGGAACTTCCATAGCGTCCCGTCCCTTGTGCATCACTGCTTGTTGAGCAGACACAGCTGTTCAGAGGGGTGGGTCCTCCTTCCTCACCCCTCCCACTCAGGTCCCTTTGATAAAGGGTGGAAAAGGTGAATGAGGACTCCCCAGCCTCATTTGCAGCTGAATAACCACTCAGGTGACCCAGCCCAGAGCCATGAGGTGAGTGGAGTCTGATGGCAGCTTCCTGGGAGCGTCTGATTTGATGCTAAGTGACAGATGTTATGGGCATCGTGCCTTCCGGGCACCGTGCCTTCCGGCCCTTTCCTCCTGCTTTAAACATGGACACAATGCTTGGAGCTTCAAAAGCTACTTGGAAAACACCCAGAAGAAGCAATGAGAGATTCAGATGTGTTGAACCCATAAAAGAAGTCATTTATCCCAAAGTTGTTATGTGAAAACATTAAATATTATTTTTTAGCCAATTTTTGTCAGATTTTCTCTTATATCCAGCCAAAAGCATGGCTATATGACACATGACACATGCTCAGATAGATATATGAAATACCTATCTATCTATAGTCGATCGATAGATAGATACAGAGATGTATATTTTCCCATGATTCATTTCTCTTCGTGCATTCCTAAAACATAATCAGATAGTTTAAATTTGACAACAAATTTAAAGGCAAATTACACCAACCAAAAATTAGCATAAAAATAAACACATAAAATAGAGTGAATATTTCCATTTACTAGCCAAAGTATCATTATTGTATGGCAATAGAGAAAGTATAGAAATAGAGAAAGCATTTTAATTAGTAGGTTAGAAACTATGAAATTCTTCATAAAGAAAAATAAAAGATGTTCTTTATTTCAACTTTTTATAGAAAATGAGATTTTATTAATATTTTGTGTCCCAGTATTTAAAATCCACAAAAAAATGGCAAAAGAATTGTGTTTCCTTTTGTTTTGATTTAATATCTGTGTTATTCTGGGTCAAACAGCTATATTCTTTACATACATTAAATTCACAAAGAAAGAAACTTTACACAAATATTTTAATGTCTACACTTTCACGTAACTGGTTCCATCTTTTTCAATGCTTAATAAGTATTTGAATCATATATATACCGTCACAGGTCTCTTTTCCCTTGAATGTTGACATTCCCTCACAATGTTAATTTTGGAAATAATTACATCTTCATGATGGATTAATTAATTTAATGAGAGGAGTAAGTATTCAAACACCTTGCAAAATTAGACAAAAGAAGCTGTGGTCAGAAGAATTTAAAACACACACATGCATGGTGAACCAATCAGAAAAGACTTACAGACTTTCAGACTGCTGAAAAGCATTTTATTTTCCCAAACCATAGTTTTTATCATATAACGAAACTAAAAATTAGTGTACCTTTTGGAAACTTGTAAATTCACATACACTGAGTGTTGCCAAGGCTTTGTTCCAGGCAGCTCTCCTCCTTCCTCAATAAGAGGAGACACACCTGTAATGTCGGTCCCTCTGGGACTACTCGCCACGGAAGCCAGTTTCACTCGACACAAGAGGAGTAGCTGCGTAGGGACTACAGTGCCGACCTGATTTGGGTGTATTTGCCTAAAATACCTGTGGGTGTTCTTTTAAAACAGTATTAGGAAAGAAATACTGAACCTATCTTATGATTAAGAACTGTCTGTGGGTGAAAACATAATACACAAATCACTTACAATACAGTTTCACATCAATATGGTGGTTTCAACCTTAGGTCTAAATGTTGCAAATTAATGTTGTTTTGATACTTGACAGAGTTTTCAGTTCTGTTTATATAGGATAACACACGTTTACCATTTTCAGTGCTCTTAAATCTGTAAGTTGGAATTCCCAGTTCTTAAATTTCACGTTGATTCTTCTTGATGTCTCCACAACTATTGTAGCTACTCTAAGTTAATTCATTAAAAAAGAAAATTCCCTTTTAAAAAAGCTAGTGTATTTCTCTGCTATCTAATTTTCCTCAATTTTATTTCTGTTGTCTAGGTATTTATTTCCATTAGCATGGAAGCAGCATGAAGAAATTTACATGTTGGAAAATTGCTGTAATTCTCAAATCTGTCTCCTCTAATATAGAATATTTAAAAAGCTAGTAGATTCCTTTCACAAAATTGCTGTGAACACATGTTACTATTGCTGGACTCACTGCTTTTAGCTATAAAGAATGTAACTTCTGAGCTGTTAGCAGGAAGGCTCTCCTGATGACTTACGACCCACATCTCCTATGACCGTTTCCTGCCTTCCACTGTCAGATTCCACCAGCAGCAGATTCCGACATCTCCATGAGAGTAGATGCCTTGCAGAGAGTTTGCACGTCTAACACGGTGGGCTGTGCCTGCACCGCGAGGAACATTTTGTTCTTGACTGTTGGCTCCAGCATTACTGGGTCCTCCGAATCTTAGAAGGAATGGACAGGGGTAAGCGGTTTAAGTGCTACCGTGTCCTTCCAAAATAGAACCAGACCTAATGGGGAGACATGGCATCCCGGGGGCGGGTGGGGGTGGGGGCGGGAATGGAGCTGATGATGATGAGGTAGTGGATGTGTTTTATGCTTTCACGTCCTAAGGACCCTGCCTGCCTCCCCTGCTCAGGAACAGCTGCATCCTTGTGAGATCACAGTCACGCATCTTCCCTCCAGTTCTCAGACATCTGCCTTATTTCCCCCTTTTGGCTATAGCTGGAGTTCATTTCAAGAGAGCAGCTAGTTGGAGTTGTGTTTTTTCTTCTTTAAAGCCTCCAGGCTGGTCTGCATTAGAATCATCTGGAAGACTTAACACAGAGTTCTGGGTCTCATCCCCAGGATTTCTGAGTCTGCAGGCTGGGGTGGAGACGTGGATTTGCATTTCTAGCAGGTGCTAATGCTGCTGGTCCAGGCGCCACTGGCCCTTGTGCATTTACAAGTACCTCGATGAGGGAACCACCTAAAACATGCTCTAAAACAACTTCGGAATTTAATTTTTTTTCTTACTGTATTTATAGTAGATGCATTCCTAATCACTTGTTACAATTTACGTTTAATATAAAACATGGGATACAAACCCATTAAATCCATGAGAATGGTAAGGATACAGGGAAACAGTCACTCTCATTGGCGGAGGGAATACACTGGTGCTTTTCAGGAAGACACTTCTCAAAATACAGTAAGAAGCTACAAAACTGTTTCTCTCTTGGACTTCCACTGCTGAGACTCTGTTTTGTTTAAGGAATAACCAGATTCATAAATAAAGATTTATGTCCAAGAATGTTGATCTCATTGATGTTTACAGAGCAAAAAATCAGAAACAATCTAAATGTCCAGCAGTGAGGAAATGGGCATATAAAGCATGGTAAACTTTAAGAAAGAATCCACTGGGCTTCCATGGTGGTGCAGTGGCTAAGAATCAGCCTGCCAATGCAGGGGACACGGGTTCGAGCCCTGGTCCAGGAAGATCCCACATGCTGCAGAGCAACTAAGCACGTGCACCACAACTACTGAGCCTGCGTGCCACAAATACTGAAGCCCGCACGCCACAACTACTGAAGCCCGCACGCCACAACTACTGAAGCCCGCACGCCACAACTACTGAAGCCCGCACGCCTAGAGCCTGTGCTCCACAACAAGAGAAGCCACTGCAATAAGAAGCCCGCGCACCGCAACGAAGAGTAGCCCCTGCTTGCCACAACTAGAGAAAGCCCGCGCACAGCAATGAAGACCCAACACAGCCAAAACTAAATAAATTAATTAAGAAAGAAAAGAATCCACTGAAGCCTATGAATTTAAATGCAATTATAAAATGCTTTTCCATTAAAATGTTTATGAATGAAATACTGATTTTAAAAGGATGCCCATTTTCAACAACATAAATTACAAATTAAAAAATATGGTGAGTCTCAAATTTTAGGATTGGGTTCCATTTTCTTACTTACCTTCTTTGAAGAGCAATGCCTTCAAGGGTTCTGAACAAAGAAAACCTCTTTTGTCTTCATGTATCCATGGGAGATATGCCCACATGTCCTGATGCCAGGGGGCTTCCTCTGGGCCTCTGTGTTCTTTCTCTTCTCCGCCTAATGGCTTCGAAATGAAGGAGGTACAGAAGGCATTCATCACAGGAAATAGAACTAGTGCTTTATTCAAGCACTAGTTTCAAATTTTTCAAAACATTTAAAAAATAAATACAATAAATCAGGTGTTCTTTCTCCTTTGCAAGTATTAAATACAGATGTACTGTATGCATATGAAATTTTTTATTAAAATGTCTTTCACCAGCCTGTCTCTTTAATTAAATAAAGCTTGTTTGGTATTAATCAAGGCACAAAGAATTTATACCCCAAATCCAGATTAATTAAAAGCCTGGAGCTTGAAGAACAGACTGTGTATAAAAAAAAAAATCAATCCAAACATGATATTTATGAATATGGACTGTGGGCAAAATATAAATAATTTAGATGGAGTAATATATGTCAGGTATATGATAGGATTATTTTATATTATAGAATGTATTTGCATGTAAATTTGAACTCACGTTTTGAATTAAGGTTTCTATTTTTAAGTTGTTGTTCATTACAGAGTGATGGTAGCTCTTCCTGGCTAATCCCCTCACAAATCCCAAAGCTTTTAGCTACCTGCTCAGATACGCCAGGAAAGTGAGTCTCACGTGAAATCATCTCTCTTTGTGTGAGTTTGGTTTCATCTTATTCAACGTTACCCTCCTCTCCCCAAATGGAACACAGTCTAGCACCCAATCAGGAGCTGCTGGGGCACAGCTCACTCACAGAATGTGAATCTGTTAAACTCATTGGTATGTTCACCAAATTAAAACATGTATTAGTCTTTAGCTACTTTTTAAGTGGGAATGCAGTCAAAATATTTAAAATCTTAAAACTAAAAAATGTGTGGCTACTGATTTATATATGGAAATTTCCTGTTCCTACACACACACACACACACACACACACACACGTATTTATATCTGATCTGAATCTTATCTGATTCTCACTGAAGCTTTGCAAATGGGGAAGACCAAATTTGAACTCAAATAGGTATTCTAACTATAAATCTAAGATTTACTCTATTACAGCCATGTGTCACATGTTAATCTTCTATGGGAGAAAAAGAATAATTTTAATTCAGTTGATGGTCTCAGTTAGAATGGAGCAAGGCCCTTAACTATTTGGAATTGCTTCCCTTTGCAGAAATTCTGGCTGAGCATAAATCCTCAAGAAATGTAGGTCCTCCTCATCCTCTTCTCCCTTCTTTTTGTCTCACCTGCCCCCATTTTTCTTCTTATTTTTATATTTCTGTCCTATTTCAGGAGGAGAATAATGAGACAATGAGAATGAATTGTACATTTTATCATTATACAAAATAATATAAAATAAAAATGAGTCCTGGATAAAGTGGTATTTCTGATCAGTTGGGAAAAGGGTGGCTCATTCAGGAAAGATTTTGAGTATTCGTTTAGGCAAGATTGGGAGATCCTTGCCAAATAAAGTTTTCAAAACTAAATTCCATAGAGGGAAATTTAAAAGAACATTCTATAATGCTGTGTCTTAGAAATCCTTATTAAGCCAGATACCTTAGAACCAATGACTCAAAGATGTAACCTTCCAAATAATCACAAATCACTTGCACACACACATTGACAGCACAAACACAGACAGACATACAAACACACAGATACACAGACACCACACATGGGCACACACACGGACACACCCACATACGCACAGGTTACAGCAAACTTATAAAAACGTAGTGTTGGGAAGAGGTCCTGACACACATGAAGTGTTAGCTTCTATTATCATCATCATTTCTATTACTATTAAAAAGTAGATGAAAAAATTATTTAAGTCATTTATTTATAACATACAAGTCAAATTAATACTTGTATTACTTTTCACCATTGGATATTGATGTCCTTGATCTCAATTTTTTTTAAATTAGATTGTTTTTTAAGTCAAAAGTCATAATAGTAAAATATAGGAAGAGACCCAATTCTTTCTAACCATATTAAATTTAACAAAATTTGAGTTTTTGTAAAATTACATATAATTTGTTACAGCATCTTAATTATCAATTACTCATACTTAAAAATTATGGATTTGACAGTGTGCATAATTCTCTATGTTTGAAATGGTATAAATAATAATAACTGCATGTCCAGATTTAAGTATAAAGCAATTACTGAAAATGCTAAAGGATCTCAAAAGCTCAGAAACAACAGAAGGAGAACCAGTGAATCACCCAAGTAGGGATTAGTGAACGTTTGTTATGCTCACACCAAAAAGACAGTTGGCAAACTGGGAGCTCTCCAGCCAAACAATGGGTGAGGCTCAGGGGTGTGTTGTTATAATGCAGCTTATCTAGTGAGAAAGTGGTGACTTTATTCTTCACAGTGACTGGTTATAATGTTAGAATTTTCCTAAATGATAGGTTACTGGTTAGAGGTGACCTCATAGCAACCTCAGGAAGCAGTTTAAGTTTTGCTCATGATTCCAGAGGCAGAAAGAAGGAGTGAAGTTAGTCTTGCAAAATAAGCAGAATTAAGCTTTGCCTGTGTGACTGCACTGGTTTTGTCTGCTCGGGGAGTTGTCAGGGCTGGTCTCCATTTGTTTCAGATTTTTTAACAGGGGCATGCACATTCACACTGCAGAGCCATCCCCGAAATGATGAAATTGCTTTTCTCCTAAAAGTAATGGGAAACCCTGGAGAATCCACACTTGGAATTTATTCCTTGATCAATGACAAGTACTAAAGTTCATGAGGTTTGCAGCATTTATAAATGGAAGATGCCTTTTAGCAGGAGGAGGTGTCTATGCTTTCTTTTGTTTGTTAATGTATGGCAAACGAGGTGCATTCATTTGTAGAGATGAATCTGTAGAAGAATTTTGGGGCTTGTGCCAGTTATTCATTCCTAGTTTCTTTGAATTACTATGTTTCAGGCTCTTCTATGGACTACAGAGATCCAGTGATACATTTCCTACCATCCTGTAGTTTATCTTCTTGTGGGAAAGGCTCACCACTGACCACCTCAAAACAAAACAGAAACAATTGTCTACTGTCAGACAGTGATGACGGGGAGGAGGGAAATTAAGCAGAAGGATGGAAATAGTGATAGTGGTGAGTGAGAAGTCTGCTCTTTCAAATGAAGTATCCATGGAAGCCTTCCTGGAAGAGGTGGTCCTTCAAAATTAAGCCATGAAGTAAACACAGCAATAGTCTCAGATTCTCTTAGACCTACCATCTTTAACTTTTCTGATTTTTCCCATAAACGCTTTCTTCACTTTTTTATACTTTCTAACTACTATTTCCTTTTCATGTTTCCTGCCAAATATGGATTTAAGAGAACTAATTTTAGTAAGTTGTCTATGTAGTCACCATAATCTAGCATGTGGTTTTACAGACTCTTGGGGCAGCAGCTTGTTTTTTTTGTTTTTCACCGAAGAAAAACTATGCCATTAGCAGTGCAGGCACACAGGTGCACAGCACACACACCTTCTCATGTCCCAGAGCCTTCGTTTCTGGAAAAGAATAAAATATGAGCTAAAGTAGTCCTTCCATCCAAAGGAACGGCAGAATCTAACAAAATTATTTTTGAAAGAGTTCCATTTTGTAGAATTAAATTTGTAAAGCGTTTGTAATGACTCAATCTGCTCTAATTTACGCTCTGCTGCTTCTTCGCCCAGGTCACGCCTACCATTTCCTTAACGAACAGAACCTGTGATGCCATTTAGCACGTGCTCTGTTGAGCCAAGTGCCCGATTTCACCTTGATTTCAAGAAGTGGACGACTACTTTGCCCTTAACTACGAAAGAAGACCGATGGGTGCCATGCCTGCCTGTCTCTCCTTTTCTGTCTCAGTTGAGGAAATACTGAAATGTGAAGGAGAGTATGTTTGTCTTTTCCAAGCACCAGAGCACCCCATGCACCACTGGTGGTCAGATAGCGATGCTAGTCCTCACAGCTGGGAAGACAGTGGACGCCAGTGTCGCTGCCCTTCTGTCCCAGATCGGCCTGCTCCAAACTCCAAAGATGAGACACTAAAAACTGTTTCTCTCTTGAGACTGGATGGGGAATACTAAAAGGTTCCAGAAATTTTTGAAAAAGCTCTTATTTTGACTGCTCAACTTGCTTTATAAATCTCACTTCTCTCACGTCAGGAACCAGGTTGTTGACAATAAAATCCTCTTGGTCCCAGCATGATTGATCAAGGAAAGTTCTGGACTTTCAGCGCACATTTGCAGATCGAATAGAATCCGGGTCTCCCACCTCAGTGACATTCGTTTCAACATCTGCGTGGACCAGCTGGTAACAGTTAGTTTGTTTCCTATCACTTTTGATTTTGAATTGAGCTTGTTAATAAGGATGGATGGACAGCAGGTGTGGCAGTTTCTGAACAGTTATTGGGACGTAATTGCTTCGGGCTATTGTTTGAAGCAGTTTCCATTTGTACGTTGTTCTGGTTGCAGCTGTCAATAGCAGGCGAGCTAGGAATGCACAACTATTCCATTCAGGCTGCACTTGCAAATCTAAATTGATCCTGAAAGGCATCCATATCTGGCAAGTTAAGCAAAAATGTTAATAGTGAAAGCACAGCTCATAATAGCTGAACTGGTGAAAAAACAAAAATCTCAATCTTTTCAGGAGTTTTGAGGATGTACCTTCACATTCATAGGCCAACTGCTTACTGGTAAATTTTTAAATCTCAAATTTTCACTACTTTTTGCAGTAAATCAAACTAAAATATCACCTAGATTAATGATTCATTTTAGAACATCCCTCTTAAACCTTTAAAAAATTGCTTTGTGTAATTCAACTAAGCAACCAAATCCGTGCAGGGTCCTGAGAGCCTTCAAGGTACAGAGTGGAGGAGGACTGCTTTGGAGGTGCTTGCACCTGGCTTTGAACTCCAGCCACCGCGTCACCTTTGTTTGTGACCTTGAACAACTCACTCAGCTCCTCTGAGTTGCTGTTTCCACATCTGTAAAAGTAAAGCAGGGATCAGCGTTTGTGATGCTGTTTTATGAGACGGTGCTTGTGAAGTTAAGGCGTATTGAACACTTACCTGGCGGCAGGTAAGCACATGCATCTCTAGCACCTCACATGTCTTTCATTTAATCCTCACAAAATCCATGATTCAGAGGCTGTGCTTCTATTCCATCTTGCAGGTAAGGATGTAGAAACAGGCTTACGGAGGCTTAGGGTCTTTCCTGCCGTAGAGGTGGGACGTGGGGACCTGCCTGCTCCAAGCTCAGCTGCTACGTTCAGTGCGGGCCATGGAACGCGGTGCTCCATTAAGGGTCTGTTTTATGAAACGCGTAAAGCAGCATTTACTACTTTTGTTGGAAATGGCAATTTCTAATCTCTATTTTTGCAGAATGTTGGTGTCAGTGAACTAGATGAATGTGTTTACCACCAGATTGTATAGCATTACCTTCAACCAGCTTGTAAAAAACATAGATTAGTGAATTAAAACGTTTGTATACTTTTTACATTTTCATCCACATTTTTCCCCTTTGGCACTTTCTAGAAAATGCTGGAGAAAGGTAACAGATGATGGCGTAAACAAATCACTAATAAACCAGGATTACCTGAAAGTATTAGGAACAGATTGATATATTTAAGCCATAGCATGAACCTGTGGTTGTAACTTGACTTTATTTGAGCATTATTTACTCACGTTCCCCCCCCATAATCAAGATGTTTTTAGTTTATGAGGTGACATTAAACATGCCAGCACTTCACCAAGTTAGGCAAAATGTCGTGAGTCCTGGAAACCCGGGTAGTCAGCTCTCTGAAGAGGACGTTGGGCCCCTGATTGTTTGCATTTCTGCTGGAAGACATGGGGTCAAACCCGACCTCACTTGGGACACCTGGGCTATTTTCCTGAGTGATTTTTTTAAGTTTCAGCTTGTGCTGGTCTCTCGAAAATGGACATTGGAAAGCGGGATTTATTTAGGGTTTTAAAGAATACAATTTTATTTAATCAAGACAGACCATGATGAAGCTTGTTTCGGAATTGGGTGGGTGCTACAGACTGAATTTTGTGCCCCCCCGTCAGTTAGTATGCAGAAATCCTAAGCTGACGGTGTTGGTAGGTGGGGCTTGGAGGAGGTGATAGGGCGTGAGCTGAGCACGGAGCCCTCGTGATGGCGTGCTTAGCGCTTTTATAAAAGAGAAGCCCGTGCACCCGCAGCCCTTCCACCACAGAGGGCTCGGGAAGACGGGTCTCCTCAGGACTCGGCCGCGCTGACGCCTCCGCCCTGGACTTGCAGCCCCCAGAACGGTGAGAAATCAGCGTCTGTTGCCCAGTAAGCCCCCGTTCCGTGGCCCTGGGGAAGCAGCCGGGGCAGCCTAAGACAGAGAGGCCTCGACTGTGGAGACGTGTGACTTCCTCCACGGCGGGCCTTCTCCCCTGTGATGGTCACTGTGGGCTCCTCGGGCCCCAGGAGAGGGGAGGGGTTCCCGGTGGTGTCTCGTGGGGAGAGGCCTGGCCAGGGCTCAGCCTTGGGACTCAGCCTTGGGGCTCCAGCACTTTGTACGGAAAACACCGTTGGAGTCAGTTCTCTGCTTTCCCTGGTAGGGCCTGTGACGTACACCCATCCCTGGGTGATGATGCCTGTGATAGATTTTGCCCCCAGCCGCCCACTTCCCTGTCCTGGGCCCTTTACCTCAAAGGGAGAAACAGGCCTGTAGCTGCTCGGGCGGATATGAGGTTTCAGTCCTTTCTCTCTCACCACCTGTTCTAAATAGTGGCTGGTGAGCAAGACTCCCTGGTGAGGACATGCCTGGATCCAGCCAGTTCTCCCCACCTCGGCTCTACCAACCAGGGCAAACAGGCCGCTGCCTGGAGGGCTGCAGCCGCCGCCTGAGGCGGCTCCCTCCCGCCCGTCTCTTCTCCACCAGGCGGTTTTAAAAACAAGTCCAACTGTGTCTTTCCCCAGCTCAGAGCCTTGGGAAGTCCCCGTCCCCTTACCAGAAAACATCCTGAGCGAGGTCCTAGGCCTCACCTCCTCTTTATCACCTGCAGCTGTGACCAGGACTAGCCTGGGAGCCCTTAAATATAGTGACGCCAATTACTGAGCGCAGGTGGATGGAATCCACATCCTTGGTAAAGGGCTCTGCAAATTCGTCCTTAACAGCCCGCAGGAGATTCAACTATAACCCCTCGGGGCCCCCCCTCACTCCCTTGATTTTTGCCTGCCCATCTTGAGATGAAGTTGAAGACCTTTCTTCCTCTTTATTCCTAATATCAAAAACATACTTTCATAAGCAAAAACCTTAACATAAGTCAACAATGATTTAATGCTATTAGTATTTCGTGGTTGTGTTCACTAGTTGCCTCAATATCATATTTATAGGAAAGTGGCCTGCCCAGGTCAGGAGTCCACCTAGACCAGGTACTGACCTGTCTTCCTCAGCCTTCTCTCCTTGTGCTGGACCTGTTGGAAGAAAACAGGTCTCTTGCTTTAGAAGCCCCCCACCCCGTGGGTTTGTCTGTGTTGCTTTATAATTAGTTTTGGCTTCGAACTCCTGGCAGCAACCCTGGGGTGCTGGTGCTGAGTGACACCGGGGCCCAGTGGACCTTGGAGCATTTGGTTCAGCGGGTGTCCTCCTGGTTTCTCCACCACGTACCCCTTATTTTTTTGCATCCTGAAATCAGTATCTCATTGTAGGGAGACCCTTGGAGAGCGCAACTGGTACCCAGATCTGCCCCTGAATTTGGGGCTCCCCTGAGTGAAACAGGTGCCTACTGGCTTCTTCTGCATATACCTGGTTTTTCTGTTAAACTGGAAAGTTTTCAACAGATATAATTTGTCTATTGGAAATCTTGGATCTGAGGTCAAGAGACTGAGTAGAGTTCTAGGTTAAACTAAATGTGGAAATCAGGGAAGTCCAGCTCTTAGTGTTTCATCTTATCTGTCACAGAATTGATGGGCAATCATTTCCATGCTATCAATTTAAGATAAAATCATGTCCAAAAACAACATAGCAGAGAAAATACTCAAAGTGCCCCTACCACGAAACACCTAGAAATGTCAGTTAAAATATAACAAGTCTCTCAAATGCAAAACTAAACTTGGAATAAACAGGGAACTCTCCGAGGGCAAAAATTAAACAGGGAGCAAAAAATACACTGTGACTTTTTTCCCTGAAGCTTCAGCTACCTCGTGGGAATGTGCTGCCCTTGGTGACGCCAGGGTTTGGCTTTCAATGGCCGGAAAGAGCACAAATGAACGACGTGGAGACAAGTACGTGGGGAATGAAAGCTACGCCAGCGCTGTGGCTGGGGTCACTAGAGAGAAGGACCTCAGGAAAAGGGCCAGGTATGTGCTAACCAACAGAAAAACTTGTCGATTCTGTATGTAAAAAAAAACTGTCTTATAAACAAAACACTGTCTCATGTAGGGTTTGGATTCAAATTTTTACTGATGTTTTTGGTTCAGAAAACCTCAAGTCAAGACATATAGGTTGAATCTGGGTCTGTGATGCCCCTAGGAGCACATCACAGAAGTCCATTCACAGTCTTCCCAGTGAGATGAAGTTTCATTGCAGGCCATTTAGGCTTTCATTCTGGTAAACCACCAAAATTGTAAAAATGAATACAGTCCTGGAAAATCCAAAAAACTTAGTCATCAGAATATAGTTTAAAGGACACGCTTAAAATAGAAAATACAAACTGAACAAATTACTAGAAAGAAGATTAAAATAAAAGATGAGGCTAATAAACAGAACCAACTATGACTTCTGGGTATAAAAGTGTGACAGGAAATAGAGATGGACTTCAGTTACCGGAAATAGGTCTGAATGGCAGGCTAGAAATCAAATGGTTCTGGCTACAGTGTATCTAGATTGAGGCAAATAATGTAAATAAAATCAACAGGCATCCACAACCTCAGTGGCGTTTCCTGGGTGCAGGAACCAAGCGCAACCTCAGCTCCTAGAGGAAAGGTGTCTTCATGGCGTGTGTGCCCTGCAAGCATGTGTGCAGCCCGGTGACCCTGAGCTCAGAGACTCAAATTCTGGAGAAGGGCCCAGCCTGACCCACACCTGGCCATCATTCCAGAAGGAGCACCATTTGGGGAAAGAATCCTGCTTGGTGTGGGAGATTCATGGAACTAGATGGAAGTTTCTTTTTCATGGAGGTAAAATTGAGCAACATAATTCAATATTTGTACATACTGAAAAAGGATCAACACAAACCTAGTTAACATCTATCACTGTACAGTTAGTTTTTTCTTGTGAAGAGAACTTTAAGATCTACTCCCAGCAACTTTGAAATATGTGACGGTATTAACTATTTTAACTACAGGCACCAAGCTGGACATCATATCCCCACAGGTTATTCATCTATAACTAAAACGTGAAAACTTGCAACAACCTGCTCATAGAAATCTTCTGCACAAAGTCAGCTTTCTCCTCAAAAAGATAAAAGGTGAGACTGAAAGATAACCAAGTAAGACAGCGAGGTACAGGAATGTCTTGGGTAGGAAATACAGATGGACTTCCATGTCTGGAGATACTACAAGGCAGAAAAAAATCTCTAATAGTTCAACGCTCTGCTCTCCCCTCACACCTAGCGCAGCCCCTTGGCCGCCTCTTACAGAGAGCAGTACCTTGGCTTCAGCAGAGACCCTGGGCTTTCCCCTCGTACACAGCAGAGCCCCTCCTCTGTCTCCTTGTCTGTAGCTCAGCCCTGGGCATCAGCTATCCCTTCATACAATGAACATCTCTTCCACTGTCTATTAATACCTAGAGCAGCAACTTCGCTCCTCATACCTATAGCAGACCCTCCACCGTCTCCTCACACATAGGCCAGGCCTTTGGCTTCCTCCTCCTACATGGAGCATCTTCTGCCATCTACTCTTACCTACAGCGGGCCCTGGGTTTCCTCCTCACAGCTTACTGTTAAATCTTCTAGAGTTGGATACACCCACAGTAGTCTGTCCACTTGTTAGAAAACTTTGGTCAGAATTTATACTTCAGAATCACTCTGATGGTGCATATTGTATGCTGTCTTTTTGAGTAATGCTAAACAAAGACAAATTTTCTGGCATTAGTTATATATTAAAAACCACACAAATCATACTGCTAAATGTTTGTGAGCCACTAAGGGAGGCTATTGTGACTCAGTCTCTTGTTATCATACTCATGATACCATCTTAATATTCTTTTGTTTTGAAATAATTTGGTCACTAGAGAGGGGTGTTGGGGTCTCCAGTTATAATAGTGAACATGTCAATTTCTTCTTTTGGTTCTAATGGTTTTTGCTTTGTTTATTTTGGTCGTTGGGTGCGTAGGTGTTTAGAAATGTTACTTCTGGGAGAGTTGATCTCTTCACAATTATATAAAGTCCCCCTTTTTTCCCTGATAATTTTCTTCACTCTAAAACTTGTGTTCCTGAAATTACTATGGATATTTCCACTTTCTTTTTACTAGTGTTACTGTAAATCTTTCTTCATCCCTTTACTTTTAAGCTACCAAGTCTTTGTATTTATAGTTTTCTTTTTTAACATCCTAAAAGGATATTTATTAAAATAGCTTTTGCTGATTTAAAAAATAACAAATGCTTATCTTAAAATTATTTGTAAAATAGAGATGTTTAAAAAGAAAATGGCAAATTTCATTGAGAATAACCACTGACATTTTGTGGTGTTTTTGTTTGATGTTTTTTTCTTTCATTTAACTTTTTGAGTTATAACTTACATATAACATTGTTAGTTTCAGGTATACAATGTAATGATTTGATATTTGTACAGATCATGAAATGACCACTTCAGTAAGTCTAGTTAACATCCATCACCACATGTGTAAGCTATAAAAATTTTTTTTTGATGAGAGATCTTAAGATCTACTTTCTTAGCAATTTTAAAATATGCAATACAGTATTTCAAGTTGGGTTTTTTCCCCTTCAGATAAACATCCAGAATTGGAATTACTGGTTCATCTGGTTGTTAGATTAATTTTTTGAAGAATCTCCCATACTGCTTCCACAGTGACTGCATCAGTTAACGTTCTCACTAACAGTGTGTAAGTGCTCCCTTTTCTTCACATCCTCACCAACATTTACTTCTTTTTGATAATAGCCATCCTAACAGGCCTGGGGTGGTATCTCATTGTGGTTCTGATTTTCATTTCCCTGATGATGAGCGATGTTGAGCATATTTTCATGTACCTGTTGGCCATCTGTATGTCTTCTTTGGAAAAATGTCTATCCAGGTCCTCTACACATTTTTAAAATTGGGTTTGGGTTTTTTGCTATTGAGTTATGAGTTCTTTATATACTTCAGATATTAACCCCTTATCAGTTAAGATTTGCAAATATTTTCTCCTGTTCAGTAGGTTGCCTTTTCATGTTAGTTTTCTTTTCTGTGCAGAAGATTTTTAGCTTGTAGTCCACTTGATTTTGCTTTTATTGCTTTTGCCTTTGGAGTAAGAGTCAAAAAATCATTGCCAAGACCTACGTCAGGGAGCTTACTGCTTATGTTTCCTTCTAGGAGTTTTGTGGCTTGAGGTCTTATGTTCAGGTCTTCAATTCATTTTGAGTTAATGTTTGTGTATAGTGTAAGATAGTGGTCCAGTTACATTCTTTTGCATGTGGCTGTCCAGTTTTCCCAACACCATTTGTTTTTATTATAGTTGATTTATAATATTACATTGGTTTCAGGTATACAACATAGTGATTCAGTATTTTTATAGGTTATTCACCATTTAAAGTTATTAAAAATATTGCCTCTATTCCCTGTGTTGTATAATATATCTTTACAGCTTATTTTATACCTAGTAGTTTGTACCTCTTAATCTCCTACCCCTAGCTTGCCCCTCTCTCATCTCTCTTCCCACTGGTAACCACCAGTTCTCTACATCTGTGAGACTGTTTCTGTCTTGGTAAATTTATTCATTTGTTAGATTACACATAAGTGATAACATACAGTATTTGTCTTTCTGTTTGACTTATTTCACTAGTACTCTTCAGGTCCATCCCAGCTCATACAATTCAATATCAAAAGAATTAATAACCCAATTAAAAAATGGGCAGAAGACCTGAATAGACACTTTTCCAAAGAAGACATACAGATGGCCAACAGGCACATGAAAATATGCTCAACATTACTAGTCATCAGGGAAATGCAAACCAACACCATTTATTGAGGAGACCATCCTTCCCCGTTGGACATTCTTGACCCCGCTGTGTAAATTAATTGACCATATCAGCATTAGTTCTCTTCTGGGCTCTTTATTCTGTTACATGGATCTTCTGTGCAAAAGAATTTTAAATCATGTAGCTATTCTATCTTCAAGGAGGTGGATTATTAACTCTCCTTAAGTGTGGGTTGCTTTTATTGACTTTTAAAGAGAATAGAATGGAAAGGAGGAAAAAACTTTAAGTGGAAAACCTGACAAACACGACCTCAGCCAGGTGATCCAAGTCAGCACCAACAGTGATAAGTCATGTTGACAGCATGTACCCTTGATATTTTGTGATGAAAATGGTGCTTTACCTCTGGTCCTTCTCCCAAAATCTTTATTCAGTCTAATCATGAGAAAGATATTAGAAAAACTCCATTTGAATGACAGTCTACCAAGTACCTGACCAGAGCTGTTCAAAACTGTCAAGGTCATCAAAAACCCCGAAAAGCGGAAAGTGTCTCAGCCAAGAGGAGCCTAAGGAGATTTGACCACTGAATGTAACAGGGTACCCTTTATGGGATCCTGGAACAGAAAAAGGACATTAGGGAAAAACTGAAATAGGAATAAAATATGGATGTTAGCAAAGAATAATAATATATCAGCTTGGTTCCCTAGTTGTGATAAATGTACCAAAATGTAACATGTTTTCAATAACAGGACCTGAACCTGGAATACCTGGGAACTCTCCATGGTATCTTCAGATTATTTCAGTAAACCTAAAACTATTCAGGTATAAAATTTTATTTAAAAGTATGGACCATATAAGTTCTTAATAGACAGGGAACACCTCTGTGTAAATACACCTGAGACCGTGTCCTGTGAATTAATCTATATCAACACTAAAAGCTTTGCTGGACACTTAGGGGTCGTTAAATTATGCATCACCAGAGGTGAACGATGCCTTATTTTTGGTTCCCCTGACAGAGCAGGGGTGTGAACAGTAGACCGCAGGCAGCGGGAACCGACCATTCATGATGTGTCTTCTGTTGTGCTTTGAATCTTGGGAAGATGCTTAGTGTCTTTAAGGGATGCAGCCCTAACACATGGGCACACAGCAGAGGATGAACGGTATCAGCACTAACCTCGGAGCAGGATGGGTCTTCAGAACGACCCCCTCCCGATGCCAGTAAAGTATAGTCAATTACTTTTATAATTGCTCCCCCACTAATGTCGATGTCCTAATGGAATCAAAACCATTACACTTCTCTTTCATCTGTTCTTACATCCGATGAAGGCAGAGGGTAGAGGTATTTATTGGCTCTAAGAAACTCTCTGCAAATTAAAAGTATCTTGATAATGAGATAAAAGATTCCCCTAAATCTAAGCTGCTGTGGTTTGTTTTTGTCAGTTTACAATTGATCAGAAGGGAGGAAGGTCTGGTTGTTCTAATCTTGTCTTCAAGGCACTGAGAAATCTTCCTGCCATTTCATATCACTGCTATTTTGGCGGAATGGTGAAATTAAAGGGTCAGCTCCTTCAAAATCAAAGCTGTTGGACATTCTCTGCTACTGAAGAGCAAAATAATAGGTGCCACTTGTGTAGACACAGGACTCAGTGATAAATATGTGCATTTAGTGGGCTGTACGTCTTGACTCCACTGATTCCATGTGCAATGGAGTTAACTGTGAAAAGGGACCATTTCAGGAGGGATTTAAAACTTGGCAAATTATGAACATATCTAGCTGTATCTCAAGGTTTTAAAAGATATGTTTCTTTTAACTTATATTGCATTCAGGGAAGTTTAATTGTATGCTTTGTCAGAATCTCAGTCAAAATGAAGTGCTATCATTTATAAATATCTTCAATCATACAAGAGTATTTAAGGTGATATTTCAGTTAATTTTGACTGGATCCACAGCTGATTCTGAATGCCTCTTGCAAACTCGAATGCAGATAGGAGAGGGGAAGATTGGCTGTCATTCCAGATTCCTTCCTGTTTAAAAAAAAAAAAAATGCTAATTAAAGCAGTGGGTCAGATCTTGCAGTGTCAGATGTGCTGTTTCTTTCCTTGGGACAATAATGTGCTGCTGGCTGCTACATCAGTACAGTTCTGACAGCTGCCAGGAAAGGGCAGAAAAACCACACGCTGACAAGATTTCCACTTGCTGAGTCTTAGAAGGTCTGAGGCGCATAAGCATGTTGCTGATGAGAGTGGGTCTGCAGCAGTAGAATCCAGTGCTCTTCGTTGCTATGTAGCTCAGTGCGTGACCAATACTTTAAACATCCTGTGGCTCTTAACTTTCTACCTGGGGGTGATAGGAAGGATGAGTGTGCATCCTGAAAGGAGGAACATGATTTGCATTCACCTTTTCTTGAGTAAAACATTTCCCACTGATCATATATTGGATTTTTTTCCATTTTCAGTCTTGTTTTCGCACAATGTATAGATTCTAATGTCATTGTACACTGATACTATTTTTCGAGTAATGATACTATTCTACAAGACTTTTTCCCCCCTTTGAGCTTCCTAATATATCTCAAGGGGTTTTTCATTGACCTTTAAGATATTTGCTTTCATACTTTCAGAATTATAAGCAATAGAACCATCACAAAAAGCTTAAAACACTTAGGAGAAATCTTACTTTCGCAGACGCCTATGAATTCTTATGGTATGATATTCCACTTGTTCAAAATGAATTTACTTAGACAATTACAAATTACCAAGACCTTGTTTTAATTAACAAATTATTTTGCAGATACTCATTTATTACATATTAAGGGTGATTTTTACACTTTGAATAAGACATGATTTGTCTGAATTGGTGCTAACAGTGGTGGCAACCACAATCCATTTTATGACAGTCCTCGTACTGTTGGTGCATTTTGCGGACACAGAGAGATTAGGCTTTGTGCTAGAATCAGCCAAGTCTGAGAAAACAACACAGAGCAAAATATAAGACTGACTCCGCCCCCAGCACAACTGTGGGTTCCACCATCCTGACTGGGGAGCACTCTGGGTTATGTTCCCCCGGGTCATTAATGACCAGTTTTCAACTCACCTTAGTTTTCTCAGGCTGTTTCTCCATTTACTTATGTGCCTCATACCTCAATTTTTATATATGGTATAAGATAGTGGTCCAGTTTCATTTTTGCATGTGGCTGTCCAGTTTTTCCACTGCCATTTCTCTATGAAAAATGCCATTTTTCCAATTGTCTTCAATTTCTTTCATTAATGTATTGTGATTTTCGGTGTACAGGTCTTTTACCTCCCTCATTAAATTTATTTCTAGATACTCTTCCTGATGCAATTGTAACTGGAATTGTTTCTTAATTTCTTTCCAATAGTTCATTACTAGTATGTAGGAATGCAACAGGCTTTTGCATATTGATTTTTGTATTCTGCAGCTTTACTGAATTTTATTTCAACGTTTTTTGGGATATTTAGGGATTTCTTTTTCTTTTTTTTTTTTTTAATATGTTAGCCTTTGTTTATTATTTATTTTTGGCTGTATTGGGTCTTCGTTTCTGTGCGAGGGCTTTCTCTAGTTGTGGCAAGCGGGGGCCACTCTTGATCGCAGTGCGCGGGCCTCTCACTATCGCGGCCTCTCTTGTTGCGGAGCACAGGCTCCAGACGTGCAGGCTCAGTAATTGTGGCTCACGGGCCCAGCTGCTCCGCGGCACGTGGGATCTTCCCAGACCAGGGCTCGAACCCGTGTCCCCTGCATTGGCAGGCAGATTCTCAACCACTGCACCACCAGGGAAGCCCGGGATTTCTATATATAATATGTCATCTGCAAATAGTAGCAATCTTACTTCTTTCTTTCCAGCTTGGATGCCTTTTTTGCTTAATTGCACTAGCTAGGACTTCCAATACTATGTTTAATAAAAGTGGAGAGAGTGGGCATCCTTGTCTTTTTCCTGATCAGCTTTAAGCATTTCACTGAGTGTGAGGTTAGCTGTGGGCTTGTTATACACGGCCTTGTATTATATGAGGTATACATATAATTGTTATATATATATATACACACATTGTTGTGAGTTTTTGTCATGTATGTTGAGTTTTGTCAAATGCTTTTTCTGCATCTATTAAGATCATATTTTTACCATTCATTTTGTTAATGCGGTATATCACATTGATTTGGGGATATTGACCCATATTTGCATCCCTGGAATAAATCACACTTGATCATGGTGTATAATCCTCTTAATGTGCTATTGAATTCAGTTTGCTAATATTCTGTTGAGGATTTTTGCATCTATGTTTATCACAGAGACTGGCCTGTAATTTTCTTCTTTGTATCCTTGTCTGATTTTGGCATTAGAGTAAAGCTGGCCTCGTAAAATGAGTGTTTCCTCCTGTTTTATATAGTTTTTGGAAGAGTTTGATAAAAACTGGTATGTATTCTTCCACGTTTGGTAGAATTCACCAGTGAAGCCTTCTGTTCTCAGACTTTGGGGAGGTTTTTGATTACTGATTCCATCTTCTTCCTAGTAATAAATCTATTCAGATTTTCCACTTCATGATTCAGTCTTGGAAGGTTGTAGGTTTCTAGAAATTTACCCATTTCTTCTAGGCTGTCCAATTTGTTGATGTATAATTGTTCATAGTAGTCTCTTAAGATCCTTTGTATTTCTGTGGTATCATTTGTAATGTCTCCTCTTTTTTTCTGATTTTATTTGAGCCCTCATTTTTATGGTGCGTCTAGCTACCTAAGAGTCTGTCAATTTTATCTTTTTGGAGAATCAGCTCTTAATCTAAGAGTCAAAAGAGCAATAAGTTTCTATTTCATTTTCTGTTCTGATCTTTATTTCCTTCCTTCTAACTTTGGGCTTCATTTATTCTTTTGCTAGTTCCTTGAGGTGTAAGGTTAGGTTGAGACTTTTGTTTCTTGAGGTAGGCCTCTGTTGCTATAAACTTCCCTCTTAGAACTGCTATTGCTACATCTCATCTGAGGTGTATTATATTTTTGCCTCAAGGTATTCTGATTTTTCTTGATTTGAGCCACTGGTTGCTCAGTAGCATCTCAACATGTTTGTGAATTTCCCAGTTTTCTTGTAGTTGATTTCTAGTTTCATATCATTGTAGTTGGAAAAGATGTTTGATTTTAATCTTCTTAAACTTATTAAGACTTGTGGCCTAACACATGCTCTGTCCTGCAAAATGTTCCATGTGCACTTGAGAAGAATATGTATTCTGTTGCTTTTGGATATTCTGTATATCTGTCCAGTCAGTCTAGCCTAGCATATTCTTTAAGTCCAATGTTTCCTTATTGATTTTCTGTCTGGATGACCTATTTATTGATATAAGTGGGGTGTTAAAGTTCCCTACCATTATTGCCGTACTTTTCTCTTTAGGTCTGTTTACTACTTGCTTTATATTTAGGTGATCCTATGTTGAGTGCATAAATATTGACAAATGTTATATCCTCTTGTTGGATTGACCCCTTTGTCATTATGTAATGACCTTCTTTGTCTCACTAGTCTTTTAGTCTATTTTGTCTGGTAAGCATAGCTACTCTAGTTTTCTTTTGGAATATTTTTTGACATCTCTTTCTGTCTGTAGGTGCCCTCCCTAAAAGTAGGAGCTACTTTTTATTTATTCTTATGCCCAGAATCTTGCAAAATAGCTGATTAATAAATGCATTAAATGGCAATCAGAGATTATCTTAACAATCTGGAAGGGACTGCATACATTGCTTACTTTACCTCATAGGTAAATTCATTTACTCTGCTTAATACACAGTTTTGTTTGCAGATATGATTTTTTATGGATTTAGTATTTCAACACTGTAGATATCAACTCAATGCCTAATATTTTCAAATGACTTAATAACTAAAAATATTTATGTAATTTGAACTGTTTTCAGAGTCCATGAGCCAGAACTAGTTATCTTTTGAAGTGCTGTCAAGAGGGGGTGGAGGATGTCAGGACACACACCTGGTGTGCATTGTCATGGCCACACTGATGTCAAAGGTTTGGACAAACTGAGGTGTACTAACATTTATGACATGCACACACAAAAACGTGCACACATGACAGTCCATGCAGTTGGTCAACAAACTCTAAGCAAAATACCATAAAAATAAACATATAATAGGAGTAAATTAATATATAGGATGTCATTAATATTCTAACAAATCCTTCCATAAAATAAACCACATTTGGAAAGTTTAAAATTATGAATGATTGTAAATAATGCAATTTCTGAACTTATCGTTTGGGTCCCTTTTAGTCTCAAACTTTCATTTACATTCCAGCCATTCATATGGAAATGCCAAGCACTCAGTACCATTTTTGCAATGTGAATGTTCAGCTTTATTCTGATTTCTTCTATATTCCCTATTCTCTAGTCATCCTGGAATATCCACTGTTAATGTGCTCCATAGAGACTCATCTCCATGTACTTAAGGGTTTTTCTCTGCCTGAAGGTTTAGAATCCTGACCAGTTTCTCCCTTTCGTTCAAATAGAGACAGAGACTCTTCCAGAACATACCTCCTTCAAGTCCATCTTAAATAACACCACCTCTTTGAAAACGTAAATTCTGTATACAGTATATTCTTCCTTAGATCACTCATCTTCATTTGATTTTTCTAATTATTTCTTATTCTACTTGACCCTATAAAGTAAACTTTGGGGTGATACAGCACATGTTCAAAATGTGAAAAATACAGGAAGAAATGCAGCAAAAACCCTTACCATCCATGTTCTCTTAGCAGAATTTCTCTTTTCTAGATGGAACTGATGTTTTCAGTAGCAGTTATCTCCTATCCTTTCACATGCATTTTATGCATATCTAAGCAATAAATATATAAAACTTAATCTCTTCTTTTTACACAAATGGTAGCATGTTATGCATTCTTAACTTTGCTCTTCTTTAACTTAACAAGGAATATTAGAAAATATTCTGTCAATACCTAACTAGGTTATTCACACTTTTGTGTTTGTGAAGAGTTTTATCTACCACCTATCTCTTCTTTTCTAGTCTCTTGATAACCAGCATTTGGATCATTTCTGATAACTTTCTAGCTCAATACTGCAATGAAAATCTTTCTAAATAGATCACTGAATCCTAGAAGTAAAATTGCTGGCTCAAATTGTATTGGCATTTGCTGCTAATGTCTTTAGAAAATGTATTTTATTCACTTTGAATAAATCATGTTTATGATGAAAATTCAAAAGAAGTAAGAAAGGCATAAAAACGTAATTCTGCTTCATAACCTATTCCAGCAACCACTCAGTTTTCCTCTCTAGAGATAATCGATATCAGGTTATTATATCCTTTCAGAGAGATTGTATATATAGAGAGCAGAGTTTAATCTTATTTGGGCATATTTGCATTTTCTTCTATATTCCATGGAAATCAGAATGCTCTTACCAAGAAGTTGACTAACAAAATAACACCAAGTTTCAGGGTAACCCCTGAAATTCAGTGTCAGGCACAGTCCAAAGATCTCTGATCAAAGTAATGATCCTATAATTTCCAGTTGTCATCGGAAGGAAACACAGTTTTGGATGCAAGTCACTGCCATGTTCCTGGCCAAAGATTTTTGATCTTATTCCTATTTGGAGTAAGTTGCCCTCTGCATTTCACCCATGGTAGTCATCAGAATTTCCTTCACCATCATCTTGGTTTTCTCTTTGCCTCCTTCCTGTATTTTCTGTTTTCTGTGAACCTTGTATATTTCTTTCTTGATTTATGCCCTTGTTTTGGTGAAGCACATCCTCAGGTAGCTTTTGACAAAAAAAATGTATGAGGAATAAGGTTTTGTTTTTAAAATAAAAAATAATGGTGCCTTTATTCCTCACTTGAGTAATAATTTGGGAATAGAATTCTAAGTTTAAAATTATCCGTCAGTGTATGAAATCATTTCAGTGTTTTCTAGCTTCTAATGTTGCTATTGAGAAATCTTAAGATGTTCTAATTACTATCTTTTAAATAAGACTAGAGGTGTCGTAGTGTGGGGTGTGTAGTCTTATCCATTGAATTGTTGCTTGAGTGGGCCTTTTTGACTTAGAAAATGATTCTTCATTCTTGGGATTCTTTTTGGATTATTGATTCCCTCCCCCTTCTCTTAAATTTTTCTCAGAAACTTCCAATATCATTCATATGTTGGACTCTTAGGTTTGGGCCTTCAAGTTTCCTATCTTTGGTGCTATCCATGTTTTTCTACTTTCTAGAAGAGTTCATCTGTATTTTTCAATTTTTCTATTGAGGTTTTATTATAACTGAGATATTTATCAAAAGCTTTTTTCAGCATGTTTTTTATGAGAAGCACTGTCCTTGTCTCATGTATACAGTAACTTCTATTACTCTGGAAATCTTAACGATAGTATATTTGAATGTTTTCCTCCTTGTGTAATCTCCGAGTTGTTTACTAGTTTTCTGATTTCTAAAACCTCTTATTTCATGTCATAGACTTTCCTCAGATATCAGGCTGTTGATTATCTGTTTATAAATGAAAACAATGTAATAAACTCTTTGGAAGTTCTGAGAAGATGGGATTTGTCAATATTGAGCTTGATCTCAAGATGATCTAGTGGCTAGAACGTTTGTTGTGGATCATACAACCTTCTGTCTATATCTTTCTTTTTGCTTAGCTCAGGTGCTTCATAAAAGGGTCATCAAATCTCTTCCCAAAAGGTAGGGATCCATCTAACAGTGCTCTGTGAATGAAGTTTTGAAAGACTGCTTGAGGGCAGCCTCCAGTGGGCGGAGTGGACCTACTTCTTTTGTTTGGAGAATGAGAGCTATGCCCTCAACGGTATCTGATGTTTCCCAGTCCTGAGAACCCATTACCCTCCACCCAGCATAAAACCTGCAGGCTTCTGAGTGAACTGGAGGAAGGACAGTCACCTGAGAGCCTGGAGATGAGGAAAACAATCTGGGGATTGAATTACTTCTCAAGAAGATTCCATGCAATTATATTAGGGCTCTCCAGAGAAACAGAACAACAGGATGTGTGTAAATAGAAGTAGAGATTACTTACAAAGAATTGGCTCACCATATGGAAGCTGAGAAGTCCCAAGACATGCAGTAGGAAATAAAGTTAGGGAGCCCATGGTTTAGTTCGTTCCTAAGGCCAGCAGCCTCAAGACCCAGAAAGGGCGGATGTTTTGGTTTGAGTCGCCAGGCAGGAGAGGAGCCCATGTCTCAGTCCAAAAAGGCACCCGGGCAGGAGGAATCCCCTTACTCAGGGGACAGTCTTCTTGTTCTACTCAGACCTTCACCTTAGTGGAGCGGTACCACCCCTGTTATGGAGGGTGATCAACTTTACTCAGTCTACTGATTTGAATGTTCACTGCATCCAGAGACACCCTCATAGACACATTTGGAATCATGTTTGACCAAATGTTCTGGGACCCGGTGGCCAGGCAAGGTGACACATAAAATTAACCACCCTAGTTCACCTCTTTCGTTTAGTCCTTCATCCCTGATTCCAGCAGTGTGGGTGCTGCTCCTGAGCTGCTCAGGGGTGTCTGCATTTAAATCGGGGTGGTTTTGTTTTCCTCACCATAGGCTTATAGGTGCCTTGTTGGGTCTGCTAAGTGAGTTCCTCTCTGTCCATCTAGTTTCCAGATTTAATATTGGCTTAAGGCTTTCTGCTCTTCTGTTCCCATCTTTGAGGATTTAGATTTTTATTTTAAATGGCTTTAGTATGGAGGATTTGGGAAGAGAATTTTTAGATACAGTGAATCTGTTTCCACTGTCTTAACCCATTATTGTCCTTTACTTAATAAAATACAGTAAGTTGCTTATTCAAAGTACTAAGTATGTAAGTTGTAATAATATCTATGCTGAGTTTTCTCAGTAGATATTTGACTGATAGAATCTCATTTGTGTGCATACATTCATTAACCCAAATACATTTGAAGTTTGTGTACCCACATCCATATATAAATATTAATGTGTTTGAATGTATGTATGTATGTATAATATGGGATAATATCCCTTTATGTTTGCTGGTAGGCATTTTTGCCATCATTCCCTTGGAAGGCTGAAATGCTGTAAAAGTATGTTTGAGGAGTTATCAATTTTTAAAAATCCTATAAAGAAAGGATGTTAGGTCTTTTCAATTAGAATCGGTAAGTCTTAGGATGTACTATAATCCTTCAGTTGTTAGGTCAATTACTGCACAGTTCTCTCAAATGTCTACTGAAATGTCTAATTTTATCTAAACAGACTATAAGGTATCTTGTTAGGCAAGAAAAGGTTTGTAGCCTAAGTATAGTAGCAGTAGCATGTCCTCTGAAATTGTGGGTTTGTGGTTGTTTGAAACATAACTGTTGCAGTGTTGGTCTTTGGTAAGCATTTTGTGCTTTCGGGCACTGTGGCCTAATAACAGCCTTCTCTGTCTTCCTGTGGTTAAGCTTCTGTGGGCTGTAGGATCATAAGATTAAAAATTCTGTGTAAGCACACACGGAATTTCCTGTACTTCTAGGTGTTAACTTACTAACTTCAAATTTCCTTTCCCCCAATCAGATTTAGATGTCTTGCAAGGCTTGTTGTTCTCATCTGCCTTAGTTTTGAGGGCCCTTGCTTGTATTTCTTGTACAAAGTATTTCTGATGGTGACTCCTTTTTTGGAGTTAGTTGATTGTAGACTCTTATTCTGAATCCCTTGACTACTGTCAAAACACATTTGTGTCAAGGTTTTAATCCCTGTCATAATTTGAGAAGCCTTGATTAGTTCACTTTGAAGACTTTCTTTTCATAATGAGAGCATATCTTAGCATCTTGACCTTTCAGATCACTCATCTCGAGACTAATATATCAGAACTTTGTTTTAATGAATATACAGTTGGGATTACTTCTATTTATACTCAGAAACACTTCTGGTAACTTATTTTTCTTGTTAGTTTTTACATTCAGATGGTAAAAGATAATTACTTACAATTTTATTATTGATACATCAGGATTTATTTTGTAAATGTATAAAATGTAAGGCTTTATGTATTTGAGAATACAGCCTAAGTTATGAAGCATAATAGAGTTAATGCTCATGAACTCAACGTACAATTTGAGAAGTAACATATTAGCAATCTCATGTAAGCTACTGTGTACTCCTCCGAAAACCCATCCTCCTGCCTGACCTAGAGGGGAAACCACTCTCCTGGATTCTGTTTCTTTCCTTTGTTCTTTAGTTTTATCAAAGTATGTATTCCTACACATCATATTGTTTAGTTTTGTACTTTTGACCTTATATAAATAGCATTATGCTATGTGTAGTCTTAAATTTTCATTTTCTACTCCATGCCATCCTTGTGAGATTTAGCTCCTTTCTCTATATAGCTGTAGTTCATTTACTTCCACTGCTGTATAATAGTCTATCATGTGAATATGCCATATTTTATTTATCCATTTCCTGTTAATAGATGTTTCCACTGTGTACAGTCTCTGGCTGTTATCAACAGCATTGCTGTGAGCATTCCTGAGCTTATTTTGCTGTGCTTGTGTGTGACCTTTCTCTGGGAGTGTGCTGCATTGCTAGGGAATATGTGTGCATGTTCAAGTTTGAAATGACTCCAAATTATTTTCCAGAGTGTTGTCAACTTCTACACCAATAGCTTTTAAGAATTTCAGTTGGTTCTTTTTTCTCACCTATAGTGAGTATGGTCATACTTTACTATTCTTGCCAAATTAGTCATTGTAAAAAGTGTATTACTGTTATCTTATTTTGAACTTTCCATTATAAGAAAAGTTAAACATACTTTCATATATTGCTTCATGTATTATTTTGTAAATATTTGGGTATTTTGCCTTCTATTTTTGGTCTTTCATACTGCTATATGTACATTCCTTATATCTTCTAGTTAGTATGTCTTTGAAAATGTGAAAATATATTTTCCCAATTATTAGCTCATGTTTTCACTTTTTTGTCTCTTTGGGTAAAGAGGGGATCTTTAATGTATTTTAATATTTCAATCTTATGTATCATGGTTAGTGCATTTGGGGTGCTATTGTAGAACTTTTTCTATTCTCAATGGTCATGACAAATACTCTTTATACTCCTATGAAAGGGAAGTTTTGAATACTTTATATATCCTTTTAATCTCTGTGACGGTGATTTTTGAAATGGTTTAAAATTGATACCCAGTTGAATGCTCTAACATGGATAACTACCAGTCCTACACCAATTATATTATAGTCCACCCTTTACTGAGCCCCATAGCGCCCCGTCGTAGTCTTCGTGGACAAGTTTTGCTGTAGTCTGTTCTGTTTTCAGTGTTTCTCTTCTGCTATACCGTCTTCATGGCTATAGATTCAAAGTGCCTTGATATGTTAGAAAATGTTTTCTCCAGCATCCACACTTTTCAGAAGTGTCTTTGCTGTTCGTGAATATTTACCCTTCTACCTAAACTTTCATATGAGCTAGCTGAGTTCTTTGAAAGTTCATTTGAGATTTTCATGGAAATATATTGAATCTATAAATTAGAAGAATGACTGTCCTGTATTCTTATTAAAATATTATGTCTTTCCTTTAAGTCTACTTTAATATAATTCAATAAAATGTTGGCATAGTCTATGTGACAGTTTACTATATACTTTTGAGAATATTTCAGAGGTACATTGTTTTCTTTTGTAAATGGTATTGCTTTCTAAAAAATTCTGACATTTTATAAGAAAGTACGTTTATTCATATTGTATTCTGTCAATTTTACTAAATCGGAGTTTAATTATAATTTTTAGATTATTTTTGTGATTTTTAAATTCTTCCCTAATTTTTATATTATTTTACAATTTAGTGGAATTGTTCATGTTATTTATAAAATTTCCCTTAAACCCAATTAGAAATGAGTTTAAAGGTTTGGATTTTAAATGCATATTTTGCTTAACTTATCCTTTTATTAAATTGTTGTCAGAATTATAATTTCTGTTAGAGAAAAGCCAAATTGTTTATATACGTTCTTCTCCTGAGACCTGTAGTTCATGTCTCTTGGGAGAATGGGTTATGATTTATGGAAAAACAACAGAAAACCTTAATCTTCTATATGCTTCAAAACAAAAACATAGGAAATTCTGTATTAAAAGACATTTTGAATTAAGTCGCGATCAGGAGAAAAGATCCATGACCATGAGCAGGCGTTGTATGAGCTTGCTATAGCAAGCATATCTCAATATTTTAAATGTTATCAAATGTTGAATATCTATTTAAAAATTAAAATTTAATTGAATTTAAATTTAACAAAAGGGAGACGACGAGAGGCAGGACAAAAGCAAATGGCAATTATGAGGCTATGACATCTTGGGATATCTATTTTTCCTTCTCGCCTATGAATGTTAAACCCTTTACATGTATGCAAAATGATTTTGGATTCTGTTTATTTCATATAGCATTACTTCATACATTTTCCCTTTTTCCATCAAACAACTTTTATTAAAATAATTTAGGTCACTTTCTAGATTTCAATCTTAAAAGCATACCATAAATTAAGTTCCACTTTTATTCACCTAGAATTTCCACTATTTAATTGATTTGATATTGAATATATTTATATAGAGAGTTTTTACTTCATTTCAGATAATTCCAGAAATGTGATTTTATTTTGTGTACTGGCCAATTGTTTCTCAATCTTGTAATGAATGAGATGCACACCATTTATGAATAAGTGACTGTCTTATACACTTTCTAGCATGTTTGCAGCCTTTTAAAAAGTCTAGAGTTGCATTTACTCACACTGAGGTGCACTCACTTACTACAGGATTTTCAACTTTGAGAATACAGTTATTCTGAATTTCATCCTCACTACACCTTCATACACATTTTATTGCTCTCCCTAAAATAAATGTTCTTACCCTGACTAACCTATAAGGTTGGGATGGTAGTTTCTAAGTTCCCTCTCTCCTTTGTATAGTTGTTGACGTCCTATAAGATCTAGACACCCTGGACCTTCCTTCCAGATGGATTCCTTCAAATTACAACAGTATATTTAACCTGTACTTAAAACTGCTTATCACATGCCAGACACTATTCTCAGGGCTTCTCAAATATTAACACATAATTCTCATAGTGTCTCTATAATGTAGGTTTCATTATCATCTGTTTTATAAATTAATGTGTAAATTAAGGAACTTGAAGCACGGAGACAGAGGATGGAAGTTACATGCTCATCACCACACAGGTTGTCTAGGGCACACCCGAAATATGGACCTGAGTCTTGTCTAAGTCTGGGTTCCTAACCAATAGACTCCCCCTTATAATAGCTAAGACTTATCAGTGTTCTTTCAACAGGCATTGTGCTAAGAGTTTTTCCTATTGATTGTAACTAGGAGTTAAGAGACTATTACACTCTGTTTTCCAAAACTTTTAGATGGAAGAAGTTGGATCCAGAGGGGCTATGAATCACTCTGAGGATGATGGAGCCTGGATTAGAAGCCAGGGCTCTAACTCCGTGAAATGCATCTGTAAACTCTGCGTGACACTCCTTTTAATGCCTGGAATCATGGAGGCAACTGGCAGGGTGCCATTTTTCTTCTGATGCTGAGATGATTTTTGGTGGAACTCGCAAAATAGGTCACATTTTTGAACACGTTCTTCTTCTGAAATGACCAAGATGCCCGCGACGCTGCTCTCACACCCGTTTATGGATTCCTCTCAGGTGCAGGCATGATCCACAGTGAGAGATCCAAAATGAGTCACTTTGTGTTGTTTGTCACATATTCCAAATGACCAAGTCTTGTCTTCCTGAATTAAAGCCTTCTAAGAGTGCTTGAGACATAGTAGATAATGGTTAATTTTTGCTGACAAGTAAGGTAAATGTTTTGTTACTGTCATTATTTTTAGTGTCAGCCCTAAGCAGGATTACGGTATTAAACAGACTATCTAAAAATATAAATGCTGTAGATTGAATGTGCCCCCCCCACTACAAATTCAGATCTTGATTCCCAATGCTCATGGATTGCATTAGGAGGTGGCGGATGCCAACACTGCTGCTGGTTTTCTGTATACAGGATGCTATGGACAGACTGTTTTGTGTCCCCCAAGGGGGAGCAGAATATACCACCCCAAAATGTGCTATTTTGGCATTAGGATTCTTTTGAGCCAAAAGCAGTTGAGACCCAGCAGACTCAGGAAAAGCTTTTTACCTCTCCTTTAACTGCCAAAAAGAACTTAGGTCTGGGGCCTGTACCGTGAAGTAGAGCTGTTACCCGAGATAACTTTTTACATCAGAGAGACTTGTCTGCATGGCAGGGCAAATATTTGTTTACCAAAATCTCTTGTCAGCTCTCATAAACTGTCTTCCTCCCCCTTGAAGCCCCAGGTGCCTGCCCCATTCTCATTAGCTCAGGGTGGTATATAAGCCTCACTTTTTCTGGGAGTCCCATATTTTGCTGGGGCTTCTGTACATGTGGTACTTTTTTTCCTGCTAATCTGTCTTATGTCCATCTAATTACTATTCCAGCCAAACAGCCCAGAAGGGGAGAAGAGACAGGTCTAGTGACCTGTAGAGGTCTCTCCACTGGCCAGATGCTGCCGACGTGCGGGGCAGGGGCTGCAGCTGAGAGACCCTGGAACCTCTGAGAAGAGTCGGGAGAAGGTAAGAATTCTTACCACACCCTCTCCCAGGTCTCTGCCTGCAGGGGCTGCTGGAAGTAAGAGTGGTGAGTCTTTTTTTTTTTTTTTCCCTAAATTTAGATTATTTGTGTGGAGTATTGCCTTGGGTATAGAGACTCTGGTAAAGATTTGTTATGAATACTCTTGTTTTCTATTGATCCCTTTCTTCCCAGAGACGGTCATTGTTTTCCTTTATTGCTGTCCTTTGTGTCCTTTGTCATAGGAGGGTGAGCTGTAGGGTAGAATGCAGGTCCCATACGCCTTTGTTCAAGTCAGCCTCAAACACTGGTGAGTTCACTGCTCTCCCCGGGCCCACATCTGTTTACACAGACTTTGCTGTGGGTCCCTGTGTAAAAACCAGGGACCTTTCATCTTGTTCTATGTCCTGACAGCTTGGCTTTGTGACCAGTGAAAGATTCTCTGGTTTCCACCAGCCGGAAGATGCAAATACCTGCCTGCATTTGGTGCCCAGTTAAATAGGCTAGGGTTCCTGACACGAAGTCACAAGCAGCAGTCTTTGTCCGACTGTGCCCACTCTCAAGGGAGTTTGTCACAAGGGATCCCAGGCCCAAACGGGCCTTTGTCCTTCTCAACCTTTGTATTGTCAGAGTTGTAAAAGTCTCATTGCAGTAGCACCTGCCTGGTGTTGCAGGTTAGTGGGTCCGTGACTGGAGGTGTCTCGCTTTCTTGTGGGAAACCAGACACCATTTTCCCTATACTGTCATTACCGTCTGTGACAGTGAAGGTCTGTCTTTGAGGCTCACCCTGGGAGTGAATTTCTGGGTCTTGTCAGGCTGCCTCTCTTGGGGCCCTTTGGGTGTCCATGGTTAAGCCATGAATAGGCTTATTGGTTTGAGCCACTATTGAGACAGACTAACATAAGATCCTACTCATCAGTGGCCAGACAATGGAGCCTTCGAATTGGAAAAACTTATATATTTGAAAAAAAAATTAGAGTGCCCTTAACCTAAACAGTTGTCTTATTGGTAGCTATGGAAAGACAAATTTAAAAAGGACTCAGGGACTTCCCTGGTGGTGCAGTGGTTAAGAATCTGCCTGCTAATGCAAGGGACACAGGTTCGAGCCCTGGTCCGGAAAGATCCCACATGCTGTGGAGCAACTAAGCCCGTGCACCACAACTACTGAGCCTGCGCTCTAGAGCCCGCGAGCCACAACTACTGAGCCCATGTGCCACAACTACTGAAGCCCGCGTGCCTAGAGCCCGTGGTCTGCAACAAGAGAAGCCACCGCAATGAGAAGTCCGCGCACCGCAACGAAGAGTAGTTCCCACTCGCCGCAACTAGAGAAAGCCCGCACTCGGCAACGAAGACCCAAAACAGCCAAAAACTGAAAAATTAATAAATAAATTTATTTTAAAAAATAAAAATAAAAAGGACACAGAAGTATAACATGTTGCCTTGGGGCTCCCTTAACAAAATGAAAAAACAGAGATTAGACTTGTGGACTTCAATTTTTGTTCCATCTGACATAATAAATTCTTAAAATTTGGCCCCAGCTCCTCAGAAAATTTCCTTAGCTCCCCAAATTCCTCTACCTTCCCCAGAAAAGCCCTTAAACACCCAACTGCCTATTTTAACTTCCCTTTTCCCACAAGATTCATGGAGAGCACTCTGGCCTGTTCTCCAGTCTCGGGGTGTACAGGTTACTCATGTAAATGCTGAAAGCCAGGAGTGAATTGAGCAGAAGTAACAGGACAGGTGTGGAGCTCACGTTGCTGTTCCTTACGATTCTTCCTACTTTCCAGGGCTCTATAATCAGGCTTTTCCAGCTTCAGGTCTTCCTGTACAATGTCCTTTGCAGGTGTATCCTGGACGCCTACCACAAAGAATTCACGTCCCATGGACAGCAGGTCTTTTAAATTATAAAGCCCTTTTACCTCCTCTGTCAGAAGTTCCTGCCGTGTAGAGAGAAGAGTTAAAAAGATCACTGGACATTCACAGCCCCACTCACAGGGAATCTTGATTAGCTGCTAAGGGATGTTCTTCCATCCATAATTATACTGTGTTAACAGACAAGCCAGACAGTTCCCTGAAAAAAAAACTTACAAAGGAAACAAATGATGAGAATTTCTCCCAGGCCCTCCTAAAGATGATGAGGAAATGGATCAGCTGTTTGTTGATATTCAGGGGCTGATAGAGACAATTGATCAAAGATTGAACTGTATACCCAGAGGGGAGAAAAAGGAAAATATTTGAAGGCCTTTACAGACTTTTAAAAGCCATGCTACAAACCCTGAAGCTCCAGAACATAGAAATTTTTTATTTCCACTTTGTTTAGAAATCTTCTCCCTGATAAAGAGAAACAAGTTGAAGATGTAGGTGGATGGGTGGATCAACATCTTGATATTCAGGCTGCAACCTAATTCTTTAAGGAATTAAAAGCAACTGTTCTTAGCTCACAAATCTTGGCAACTCCAGAAATGCAGCTCCAGAAAGAATTAAAAGTCCACCTGTCTTTACCATCCCCCAGATTTCACCTATTAATCTCAAAGTGCTGGTATGTATTATAAAAGATCAGGATTTGGAAACAGGACTGTCCTTCTCTTAAGTGTAAAGAAAGAAAAAAGGAAAAATTTAAATAGTAACTACCCTGGACTTCTGATAATAGAGGAATATATGCCAAAACTCCTAGTAGAAAACTTTCATATTTTTCTTTTCCTTGAAGATGTAAATCTTACCACATCTGAAATATAAACACCTCAGAAGGTAACTAAAAAGCTGCCCACACTCCTTTAAGACCAAAGAACAAAAAGAGAAAAAGACTTTACAATACAGACTGCTGTAGAAGCTCCCTTTCCAAATCTAGTACAGCTAAAGATTTTCACTAATACTTGGGAAGAATATTAAGATTTGTGTTTGTCCTTGATAAGTCATCTTCACAAATATTATAGTAAGAAACAATTTGCATTCATTTTTATAAACTAGTGAGTTTTACAGTTTTGTACCTGATTCATGGCTAAAATTTTGTGACAGAAGCTACAGAGTCTCTGCTTGTGTCTACATGTTTATGTATGGCTACGGATGTATCTTATCTATATGTGATATTTTTCTATGTTCAGATGGTATTGCAAAAAAAAATTTGTAAAATAGCTCTATTTAATTGGCATAATGAAAAAAGTGCTATGCAATTATTTCTAAATTCTCAGAAATATAATAGAAAATAATGTAAATGCTTTCTAAGTTCACATGATCTGGATAATATTTGGTAAATGAAGTCTAGTTTATTATTGGTTTAATTTAAACAGACATGTCTTCAGAGTTATCAATGTTAAATATGATACAGACATACAACTTTATTCTACCTGGGTTTATTAGTCAAATAAGCTCATGTGGTTTTTTCGTTTTTGTTTTTTTTACAAAATTTGTCAGTGAGAAAAATAACGTAGATGATAGCTGAATGCCTCATGAAGTTTCATGACTAATCTAAATGTGGTTAAGTGAATTAAATAGATATAAGTGGGATACAAGTTTACAAAAGAACATTTCAATACATACCATGTTTTATGGTATGTCTGCTTACATAGTTTACCAAATTTTTTGGTAACTTACATTCTTAAACTTTTCCTAAGTTATATGATGGAAATTCATCGACTATCTAGATTGTTCCTAAATTACTTAAACCTATGCTCAGTAATTAATGGTTATCCATTTTGGCAAGATATTTGGATCTGTCAGTAAACATGTCTTGGGCTACATTAAAATTGTACTATGTAAGCATATGCTTCTAGAAATTATGAACTATATTCATACATTTGCCAGTCTACATAATGTGGCTTGTAACAGTTCACTATTGCTGACTTAGTTTTAACTACAAATTAAGGTTTTAAGAGTTAAGAATTCTAATATATGTGATTAAAACCCCTAGAAATAAGGGAAACAACTCTCTATGCGAGGACTGTAGGTTGTGTTCTTGACTAAGAAGAAAAGGTATGAGTTACAGAGATGTGTTGTTAAAGGAACAAGAAGTATAATGGCTGGAATTTTGTTTGTTTTTGTTATTTTTCCAGAGTGAGAAACACAAAGGATAAACTAAATGGATATAGAAAGTTGAGAGGGAGGGATTTCCCTTGTGTGGTCAAGCTAGCTAAAATCTAATGAGATTATTAGCGATCCTAAAAATAAGCTTTATCAATAGTGTGCTTGTGTAAACAAACCTTATCTGCTAAAAGAACAAAATTTCCTTGGACTATTGGTCTGTTCTTGATAAGCTTGTGAAAGGTTTTTATTTACCTTTTAAGTAATCTGCCTAGAAAATAAGGATTTTGTGTCTTATCAAAATAATATCCTGTGCTTCATGTTGTCTCTATTTGGTCTTTGAAACTTAAGAATACTAAGCCTTCTCTATTAAAGGAGCTGAAGTTTCAGGGGTTTAGTTACATCATTGTCTGTATTTGCTGTTGTCTTTAATTGTCACTTTGCTTAAATGGGTAAGTATTGTTTCACAGTGACCTATGATCCTATGTAATCAAGTGTTTGAAATCACTTTGATATTTTTGACAAAATTCCCCAAAATCAAATTCTAAATGAAGTCTTTTTGACCTTGAATTAATATTGGGATTTTTCTAGAGGGTCCCTGGGTCATCTTATAAAATTTGTTTTCTCTCCTTATAAAATTTGGCTTATTTGATAAATTACATGGGTAGCATTCTCAAATAAAAGCAATTGTAAACTTTAAAAAGGTTTTATTTATATGAAATTCCTTAAAAAATCTGTTATATCCAGGTCATAGCAGTCATAATTCTAGCTATTAATTTAAAATATGTATGTCACAGAAATAACCACATTTCCTTTTCAATTGTATTATAATTAACTCTCATCAGATCTTTAACTATGATCATTTTGAAGTCTTTTTCAGTTGTGTTACTCTGATGCTTTTGCAAAATGTTTCTGCAGAAGTGCTTCATCTTCAAGGAGACTCAAGGAAAGGATGCTAACAAGTACAGGTCTTTGGTAAGTTTCAAATCATACCTGTGAACTCTAAGGATGGAACTGATGGCTTCATAAAACTGCTAACAAAAGATCAAGATGAACAAGAATTTCATGGGACTGAATGAGTTGATGAGGATGATTATAATTTTTATGACTTTTTTGTTTTAAACATTGTTGATTCTTTTGTTTTCTCAGATTAAGTAAATCTGTTGTTACCAAGGTTTGACTAGAATGTCATATTTGAGAAAGACATGCATAGACTCTAGTATGCGCAACAGCTTTAAGGAACTAAGGTTGACTTTATGGAGCCAATAAAGCCCCTTGGAAAAATGAGAACCCCTTGCTTATAGGGTTCCTAGCAGCTTTACTAGATGATATGGCAGGTCACTTATTTGCAGGCCCAGGAACTTCAGGATATTAAGGGACCACAAGAAGAGAGACATTTACCCAAATCTATAAGGTTGGTAGGTCCTTAGCTTGGCTTCCTAGCCTCAGAGGTTTTTACAAAGTCCAATCTGTGATTCCTTGTGAAAATGTCCAGCAAAGCAGACCCAAGAGCTTATATGGTCAATTACTATTCTTGCTGAACCTATGTAAATAACCAGACCAAGTTTATTGAACCTAGACTTAATTTGCAAATGAAGTAGTCTTATCTTTTATAGAATTAAAGTTGATTATAGAGAAATTATTTCAGTATTATCTTTATGGGCGTCAGATTCTAGTGCTATTAATTCTTTGTGGTTTTGTTTTCTATCTGTAAACTAACTGGATCCTGAAATCTCTTAGTTTCTCCAATATTTGACTACAGCTCTCCAAACTAACATTTCTAATTTTCCCCAACCTTTTTGACTTGGAATCATGGAGAACTAAAACTGCCCTTTTCCTGAAACCCTGCAAACTGAACTTGATATCAACTCAGATAAATCACCACTTTAGCTCCTGTATGGACAGTCTTCTGTCTGTTGCTGTGTAGCCACTCAGAGGCTATCACAGATGTTCCAGCTGCAAACCAGGGAATCTGTCAGATTGCCACTGCCTGTCCTCACTCCAGCTGAAGATGCTTCTAACCCAACATCTAGAACTTTTCTAGACTGACTGAATTCAGAACTAGAAAACTGGAATTATAGTCTACTGTAATTATTACTCGTTTTTTGATGGTTGTTTCCATAGAAATGCCTCTTTAAATACCCAGTTGCTTGCATAAAATAGGCCTGTGTTTGGGAGCCCACCTGCATCACCACATCCCGTAATGAGTTTAACTAAACAGAATCCAACAGCACATTAAAAGGATCATACAGCTTGATCACGTGGGGTTTATACCAGGAATGCAAGGATTCTTCAATATATGCAAATCAATCAATGTGATACACCATGTTAACAAACTGAAGGATAAAAACCATATGATCATCTCAGTAGATGCAGAAATAGCTTACCACAAAATTCAACACCCATTTATGATAAAAACTCTCCAGAAAGTAGGCACAGAGGGAACCTACCTCAACATAATAAAGGTCATATATGACAAACCCACAGCCAACATTGTTCTCAATGGTGAAAAACTGAAACCATTTCCTCTAAGATCAGGAATACGACAAGGTTGTCCACTCTCACCAGTATTATTCAACATAGTTTTGGAAGTTTTAGTCACAGCAATTAGAGAAGAAAAAGAAATAAGAGGAAACCAAATCTGAAAAGAAGTAAAGCTGTCACTGTTTGAAGGTGACATGATACTATACATAGAGAATCCTAAAGATGCTACCAGAAAACTAGTAGAGCTAATCAATGAATTTGGTAAAGTAGCAGGATAGAAAATTAATGCACAGAAATATCTTGCATTCCTGTACACTAATGATGAAAAATCTGAAAGAGAAATTAAGGAAACACTCCCATTTACCATTGCAACAAAAAGAATAAAACATCTAGGAATAAACCTACCTAAGGAGACAAAAGACCTATATGCAGAAAACTATAAGACACTGGTGAAGGAAATTAAAGATGATACAAACAGATGGAGAGATAGACCATGTTCTTGGATTGGAAGAATTAACATAGTGAAAATGACAATACTAAAGAAAGCAATCTACAGATTCAATGCAATCCCTATCAAACTACCTACAGCATTTTTCACAGAACTAGAACCAAAACTTTCACAATTTGTATGGAAACACAAAAGGCCCTGAATAGCCAAAGCAATCTTGAGAAAGAAAAATGGAGCTGGAGGAATCAGGCTCCCTTACTTCAGACTATACTACAAAGCTACATTAATCAGGACAGTATACTACTAGAACAAAAACAGAAATATAGATCAATGGAACAGGGTAGAAAGCCCAGAGACAAACCCATGCACATATGGTTACCTTATCTTTGATAAAGGAGGCAAGAATATACAATGGAGAAAAGAAATTCTCTTCAATAAGTGGTGCTGTGAAAACTGGACAGCTACATGTAAAAGAATGAAATTAGAACACTTCCTTACACCATACACAAAAATAAACTCAAAATGGATTAAAGACCTAAATGTAAGGCCAGACACTATAAAACTCTCAGAGGAAAACATAGGAAGAACACTCTTTGACATAAATCACAGCAAGATCCTTTTGACCCACTTCCTAGAGAAATGGAAATAAAAATAAACAAATTGGACCTAATGAAACTTAAAAGCTTTTGCACAGCAAAGGAAACCATAATCAAGGTGAAAAGACAACCCTCAGAATGGGAGAAAATATTTGCAAACGAAGCAACTGACAAAGGATTAATCTCCAAAATATACAAGTAGCTCATGCAGCTCAATATCAAAAAACAACCCAATCCAAAATTGGGCAAAAGACCTAAACAGACACTTTTCCCAAGAAGATATACAGATTGCCAACAAACACATGAAAGGATGCTCAACATCACTAATCATTAGAGAAATGCAAATCAAAACTACAATGAGGTATCACCTCACACCAGTCAGAATGGCCATCATCAAAAAATCTACAAACAATAAATGCTGGACAGCGTGTGGAGAAAAGGAAACTATCTTGCATTGTTGGTGGGACTGTAAATTGATACAGCCACTATGGAGAACAGTATGGATGTTCCTTAAAAAACTAAAAATAAAACTACCATATCACCCAGCAATCCCACTACTGGGCATATACCCTGAGTAAACCATAATTCAAAATAGAGTCATGTACCACAATATTCATTGCAGCACTATTTACAATAACCGGGACAGGGAAACAACCTAAGTGTCCATCGACAGATGAATGGATAAAGAAGATGTGGCACATATATACAATGGGATATTAGCCATAAAAAGAAACGAAACTGAGTTATTTGTAGTGAGGTGTATGGACCTAGATTCTGTCATACAGAGTGAAGTAAGTCAGAAAGAGAAAGATAAATACCGTAGGCAAACACATATATATGGAATCTAAAAAAAAAAAAAAGTGGTTCGGATGAACCTAGGGGCAGGATAGGAATAGAGACAGAGATATAGAGAATGGACCTGAGGACACAGGGAGGGTGGAGGGTAAGCTGGGAGGAAGTGAGAGAGTAACATTGACATATATACACTACCAAATGTAAACTAGATAGCTCGGGGGAAGCAGCTGCATAGCACAGGGAGATCAGCTTAGTGCTTTGTGACCACCTAGAGGGGTGGGATACGGAGGGTGGGAGGGAGACATAAGAGGGAAGGGAAATGGGGAGATATGTATACATATAGCTGATTCACTTTGTTATACAGCAGAAAGTAACACAACATTGTGAAGCAATTATATTCCAATAAAGATGTTAAAAAAAATAAAAGCCACCATTTACATTTCGATATAAAGTTTTTTAATTGTTCAGTACTTGTAATTAATGCACTTTCATTTTCTTTTTTTAAAATTTTTATTGAAGTATAGTTGATTTACAGTGTTGAGTTTCAAGTGTACAGCAAAGTGAATCTGTTATATATATACATGTATCCACTCTTTTTTAGATTCGTTTCCCCTATAAGTCATTACAGAGTATTGAGTAGAGTTCCCTGTGCTATACAGTAGGTTCTTATTAGTTATCTATTTTATACATAGTAGTGTGTATATGTCAGTCCCAATCTCCCAATTTATCCCTCCCTGCCACTTTCCCCCTTGGTAACCATAAGTTTGCTTTCTACATCTGTGACTCTACTTCTGTTTTGTAACTAAGTTCATTTGTACCCTTTTTTTAGATCCCACATATGAGTGATATACGATATTTGTCTTTCTCTGTCTGACTTACTTTACTTAGTATGACAATCTCTAGCCCCACACTTTCATTTACTTTTTACCTAATTATCAATATTTTTAGAAAATACAGGCCAGTCTGTGAATTTTGTATGGATTTTTAATTTTATTATGTTCCAGTTAAAGAAAAGGAGTAGCTGGGAATTAATTTGGGGACCTGAACACTACGAAAGAAATGGGTACTGTGTACCCTGAAGAGTCAGGGAAAATAGCAGAATAAGAAGTTGGAGGCCTTAGTTGCCCTTGAGCAAAGCTAGGAGGTCACAAGTCAGTGGATCAAGATCTGAGCTACTGTGAAGAAGCCTGATTTAGGGCAGTAAGGTGCGGGGGTGGTCCTGAGAAAGTGCAGAGAGCTAAGAGGAGGGTGTGGTGATTGACAGTGAGATGGACAAAGCACCCCATGCCCTTTAACCTAACCCTAGTACAAAGGAAAATCTTAAATAGTGATTACCCTAGACTTCTGATAATAGAGAATTCTACCCCAAAACTTCTAAGAAAAAACTTGCATTCTCTTTCCCCTGAAGATGCATTTCTTATGTCCTTGAAATGTATATCCCCCAGGAAGTAACTAAAACACGGCCCATGATTGCCTGAGGCTAAAGAAAAAAAGGCTTTTAAAACAGACTGCTATAAATTTGCCCCAAATCTCGTCCACCGTCTCCATAAAATTAATAATCAAGGGCAAATACAAATCTTGTCTTTTCCACAAATATTGGTAAACCAAACCTTTAACCATTTGAGTGAGTAACCTTGTTCCATCTGCTGGATACACAATTTGGATTCAACTGTTATAAATTAGTGAGTTTTATATCATTATACCTGATTTATAGCTAAAGTTTTGGAATGAAAGCTATGAGATATCTGTTTCTGTCTGTGTTCATGGATAAATGTGATGTACATAATTTTCTACCTCTGGATGGTATTGTCAAAATTAATTTGTAAAAGAGCTCTATTGGTTTTAAGAAAAATAAGCTTTAATATCCATAAGGTACTTATGTGAAACTAAAAATTTGCTAAAAAGATAATATTTTCTTGGACTATTGGTCTTTTCTTTAAGATTGTGAAAGGTGTTTTTTTTTTTTTCCCCACCTTTTAAGTAAACTGCCTAGAAAACAGATTCTGTTTTATCAAAATAATACCCATTGCTGCTTGTTGTCTTTATCAGGTCTTTTATTTAAGAAAATTGAGATGTGTTCCCTCTCCTTATGAAAGAGAGATGAAGATAATTAGACTTACTTGATATGTTGAACTACATGGGAAGCATTGTCAAATAAGTAATTCTAAACTAATTTTAGACTATGTTTACATGAAACTTCTAAAAAATCTATGTCCTGGTATAGTGATATCAGTCATAATTCTAATTATTTAAAATGTATGTCACAGAAATAACTAAATTTTCTTGTCAATTACATTGTAATGACCTCTCATCAGATCTTTAACTGTGACCATTAAGTCTTTCTTTCATTTACAGATAGTTATTGTTTTACTGATGCTTTTGCCAAAGTGCTCTATTCAAGGAGATTCATGGAAAGACTCCCCAAGTACAGGGTTCTGATGAGATCAATTTACCTTTGTGTGGGAGGGACAACAGTGGACCTTTCAGTGCCTCCCCAAGGCCACCTGAACAGCTCCACTGTGTCCAGGGATGGTGGCCCGAGATCTGTCCCTGTTCTTCTCCAACAGCAGTAGAGTGGGCTCTTAACATTGCTATGATGATAACATGAGAAGGCTGGCTCCTGCTGCAGGACACTCTGCAGACTTTGCTGGAACATCTTCAAGGGAAAGGCTGATCTGTGAACCCACAGAAGACCTCAGGCCCGGGCACTGCCACCCAGTTCTTAGAAGCTCTTTGGGCAGGTAATATACTGTGACTAAGGTGCAACCCCTGCAAACGTGACAGAGGTGCAGGGCTTTGTAGGGACTTGGGCGTGGAGGGCTTCTGCTCTCCACCTGGTACAGGGCCTCCAGCCCTCACAGCACCTGGTGAAGAGGTGTGGCACATGTAAGACTGGAGGTCAGATCAGCAGGTTCCTTTGAGAAGCAAAGGTAAAGCTCTGGGCATCCCCCAAGCAGGGCTGCCATTTGAGTTGTGTCTGTGACTCCAAAAGGTAAGGGGAAGGGGTTGCTGTGGCAGAGACAGCAGGAGAGAGGACCCTAGGATTTGGGTCCCAGCTCTGGAAGGGGCAGAACCCAAGGTATCCCCATAGAACTGCAGCTCTTGGCCGTGCACACAGCCACCCCCAGGTAGGACCTTGCCAGGTAACAGCATATCATGGTAAGAACTTCCCCTCCTATCAAGGGGTGGGTTAAGAATATGTTCCATCCACCTACATCTGCCATGGCTCAGCCCCCATTTGACTAAGCGGCAAGCCTGTCTGCAGCAGAGCACCTGCCCACTGTCCCTGGAAATGCAGGTGCTGCAGCCTTTGCCTAACTCTCACCCTGCATCCACTGCAGTGCTGCTGGGAACACCAGGCCCATCACACCTGGGAGAGGCGTCACCTGGAATCTTGGTGGGATGTCCTGCTGGGACGGGTGAGTTACTTCCTACCCCTGGACAAGGGGCCACTCAGTCTCCACTGGGCTCCCGTGGTCCTGCTGCAAGCCGGGCCTGCTGAAAAGCGCTGTGCCTGGAATGGAATGAGCACCGCTAGAGAGAAGGGTGGGGGTCTGTTCTGGCACATCCCACCCCCAGTCCATCGCAGGCCTGCCTGTGCTGCCTCCCTGGCCAACAGGTATGGTGTTGCACCCCCAGGTCAAGTTCCTATAGTAGCCGGCCTCCCTCTCCTCAAGGCCAGGCGGGCATGTTCTGTTTCCCCCAGTACAGCATTCATCCTGTCTTTGTCGCCTCTGTTGGCCTGGAGGGCATCCTAGCACACGGAGAAGCCTTTTTTAAATTCACCAGCAAGGGACTTCCCTGGTGGTCCAGTGGTTAAGAATCTGCCTTCCAACACAGGGGACATGGGTTCGATCCCTGGTTGGGGAACTAAGATCCCACATGCCACGGGGCAACTAAGCCCGCGTGCTACAACTAAGACCTGATGCAGCCAAAAATAAACAAATAAATAAATATTAAAAAAAAAAAATTCACCAGCAAGCCTTGAGGGACAGCCAGCAAAGCCTGTCCTTACTAAGATCCCTGAAGTGTCACTGAAGTGTCTCTAATGAGGAAAGCCGTCCTGCAAAACAGGATGGCTGTGGACACTGGAGGCACCTGTGCCATTATCCACGCAGAGTGTCGTGTGCTCATACCTGGTGCACTGATCTTTATTAAGTCACATGAGGACACATGTGACACCCTGAGCGATCCGACCCCCAGCCTTGGGGACTTAACACCAGTGGTTCAGACAGGGGGGCTCTTGGTGGAAAGAGTTGTCACTGATTTTGGGATCCTTGTATTACCTGTGTCTATGTTGTTGCTGTGGCATCTGCCTCAGTGCAGCCACAGAGCTGCCAAACGGGCCACCTTAGTGCTTGCTGACCGCCCTGGGCACACTCGGAAGAGGGGCACTCATGGTCAACTGACAGCTGGACCTGGTCTGTGGGGGACTTCTCACCGCCCCCCCCCCATGTCCTTGAAGGATGCAGCCTTGAGAGTGTGTGTTATTGAGATCATCTGGATGGGGTACATGACAACCCCTTCGAGGCCTCTACATATGGTGGGTGTGTGCGAAGATCTACATGTCTGTGTCTTGCAGCCTCAAGACAAGCCTCTTGTGTCAGTTCCCTCGTTGCCGTCTGTCCTTTCTTAGGTCTCTCCTTGCCCTCCGTGGATAGTGTATGGGGGCGGGTTCATGAATCAACACCATCAAAATTGTGCTTCATCCAGCACCCACCCGTGTGTCCTCCCCAGAATCAACATCCATAACACAGGAGGCAAACCCCAAACCACACCTCTTTATAGAGTTGCATGAAAAGAGACAAGGCTTCTGAAGACCGTTCAGTTTCAGCTACTTTGAGGAATAAACATGTGCTGAAGATGTCTTTGCGTTTTCTTTTAAGGAAAAATAACTGTGTCAGGGGCTCCATCACATAGGTGGCAACGCTGATGCTCACTGTCAGAAGTAATACTCGAGGGAAACGTGAAAGGATTTGGAAACAGGGTGATAAAGTTTTGTTTTTAAAGGAAAATGTACAGTGACATCCTTAATTTTGGAAAGACAAAGTACATAATGACTCTCGCACTATTTTGTGTGACAGAGCATCGTTAAACATTTTTCAGCACTAGCTGATGTAGTTTATAAGAACCTTCTCTGACCCCATGTAGGAAGAAAAGAAATGTGGTTCTGGCTTTGGAACCCAAATGTGTAGAAATTAAATATTTCAATTAAAATTGAAGTATACTGTTACCTGACATCTTACAAACTAAGTCTGTCTACTGGAATCTTTAGCAATAGAACACCAATTAATTTCCTATTATAATCCTGAGGCTCTGAAAGGCCTGAACATTTGGGGAAAACCAACTTAAAATGTAACTTTCTATGGATTTGGTCTTTATTTGTTCACCACTACTTGACTCAAGACGAAGTTTTCGTTTATTTTTATGTTTTTCTCTTAATGTCCTTAAACAAAGTAAAGTGTGTTACTGAGTTAGACATAGCTGAGTAAAAACTTATTCCAAAAAGATGGTTACTTACAGGGGAGACTACACGTTAACAGCACAAGTTAGTAACTATGTTCAATGTTGCCAGTATTTCTACTTAAGATGATGGGTAGTGTGCTTTATATGAGCATTAGTATATAAATTTAGGCTACCTAAGTCTATTCACAAATATCCATTGTCATAGAATGATATAATAGCTGTTTCTTGTACCAAATATCATTAACATCACTTCCAAATAGATCTTTACAGAAATACTAAATACTGTTCCATAGAAAATACAAATTTCTATCTGCTCACTTCTTCCCTCACTTGAGATTTAACACAATCCTATATGATCTTATTCGATTACTGATTCATCATTATATTGATTAAATTTGTACCTATCATGAGAGGTCTCCAATAGTCATTTTGAATCAGATCTACACAACTTAATATAAAAATCTCAAATATTTCGAGAACTTCAATTTTCAGTGGAGAAAGGGCACATCGTTGATCTTTGAATCCTCGTGCTGTCCTAGAATGTGGCTTATTTTGAGCTCATTCCAGGAGACCCGCAGGGCAGGAGCGCAAACTACACGAGGCACATCAGAGGACCTGTGATTGCCGGTCAGAACACAAGGCCTCTCCCAGTGGGCTTGCAAAAGCTTAAATGATGGCTTTTCTTTAAATACGGCTGTTTCTTATTCCGAGGCTCCACTGTCCTTCAGTGAACTGAGTGTACCTGAGATGTGATCACGGTAAAATATTGGTGTCATATGGAGAGGGTTGTGACTGGAGCTTTGGAGAACCGTCATCCTCGTATTCCTGGGAGTGAAAACCATTGTGCAATGTGGTGTGCCTGTCAGCAAACGTCCTTTGTTCTACGAGGAGGGGAGGAGGGCTCTGGGAAAATACTGCTTTTCATTCACAGAACCTCAGAGGGAGAGAGGAAAATATTTTGTGCTCTCATCTGTGCGGCTTTACGTTTTTATGGCAGGGTTCTTTTTCCACTGTTCTAACTATGACTTCACTACAGTATCAGTCAAGTGTAAAAGCTGCTTCTGTCAGGGGAAAGGCCCTTTATTAATAAAGCGTTTTGAATGCAAAGAAGGTTAAGCCAGAGTAATTAGGAACACATTTTTGGTGTATCTTTTTTTCTACTTTCAAGGGCAATAAAGACCAGTTATTGATACTTTCAGGGTGACTGGATGTGTGTTTGTGGTCAGATGTTTGCAGAGTGCTTTCTTCACTGAAAATTAATCTAGAACTATTCCTCCTGAACAGTTGGGGGATTTAGTTGGAAATTTTAGGAGTTAGAAACATTTGAATATTTTTTTAAAGTTAAAATGTATATTTTATTCAATATTGGCACCTGAGATGAATCATGTTTGACTCAGTGCTCTTGATTTTAAAAATTCAAAGTGCATTTTAACCTATAAAAAGTTTTATTAGATAGAAACTGTGGATTGGGAATCACAAGAAGGAATTTCAATACGATAAGGCATGCATGAGACTAATTGCCTTACATTGTAGGAATCTAAGGATATAAGGTAGACTGAAGGAAAAATGCAATGTTTTACTATGAAGTAATTTACCTGCCTTAAATATGTGCTCCTGTATATTTGATTTTTTTAAAAAAGCTAAAGTATAATGGAGGCATGGTTATTTAATTTAAAATGTTAATATAAACTTTAAAACAGGAGACTCAAAACGTGACCTTCCCGGAAAAGGGGCCTATATGTGGATGTCGACCAAGTCACATTCTATAATAAGGATCAACAAACCTTTTCTGAAAACGGCCAAACGGGACACAGTTTGGGCTTTGCAGGCCATGTGGTCTCTTGTCTCAACTTCTCAACTCTTCTTTGTAGGGAGAAAGTGGCCGCAGGCCACACAAAAGCCAGTGGCAGGGCTGTGTCCAATGTTACCCTTTATTACGGTGGCAGCGGCCCTGATTCCCTCTGCAGGCTGCAGTTTGCCAACCGTTGTTCTGTAGCCTTGTTTTTTAAATAAAAACACATCATGTGCTTTAAAGTCATCTGATTTTCTTCAGGGGTGGATCCAGTCCTTATGGAGACTGAACATTATAAATGGGAGGAGAGGTCCTTTAAGAAAAATAAAATCATGACTATAAAATGTGGGAAAATGTCATTTAGGATTAGAAATGAAATCATACCGAATATCCCAAACATGAAATCTATAAAATATTTGTATTAACTGACACATTGTGATCATTTTCCCGGTTTTTTTCATCTCTTCATTTGCAATATCAGTTTCTACACGGGGGGTAGAAAGCTCACTCTTCTAACATGGTGATTAAGGTTCATTTTTAATATTAAATTATTTCAGATAACATAAATGTTAAATTGGAAATGGCCTGCAAGTATTTCTGGACTGTTGAGAGTTTTTTCAGAATTCAAGTGTCCATCTTGTAGCCGTAGGTTTCGAGCGTGACTTTCCATGGCCTGGCCTCAGCATTTCAAACCTGCTGCACCTCCCTGACCACACACTGGACAAGCACCCACTTCAGGGCTGCCTGCAGTCCGGCCTTTAGAGTCCAGGTTCCCAGGAGTCGGCACGGGGAGAAACGGGCCTTGGGGGTGACCCTGGAAACTGGCCCGCGCTGGGTAGCCTGCCCGAAACCAGACTCTACCGACGTGAGAACTGCTGTCCCACTAAAACCAAACTACATTCATCACCTTCTCGGGTTCCCCTGGCTGAGCCCCCAAAGTCCCCACGTGAGAAAACTGTGGTGACAGGAAAGTCACGCTCAGACAGCGGTCTGTGTAGTAGTAAAGCGTTTGACATGCAAATTTCATGAAACATTTGGTCATGTGTGTACGTTGCTGAGGCATCGTCCAGGGCCTTGAAAGGGGCTGATATAAAAAAAGATCCCTGAAGTCTAAGCAATATTGGCTTCGTAGTATAGTCACTTTCAGATTTCCTTAAAAATGGAGGCCCCACTTCCCAGCCCAGGCCTACTGCATGTGAATTTCTGGAAAGTGGCTTTGAAGTTCTCTGCACTTTTAACTCACTGACCTTCCAAAATGGCCTGGAAGCTCCATGTACTTTTCAGAACAAAATCCTCCTAGCTGGTCCCTCCCAACCAGCCAGGCCCTCTGCTAATTTCCAGAGTCAATCAAAATATTTGGAAAATCGGGGATGTCTCTAATTCTGGGGGGAGTCCTCAAGCAGTGTAATAAAAAAAAAAACCTCCCTGGTTTGAACCCAAATAAATTATTTGGCTATAGGGGGTACACGCTTGTATTTTACCAGTGAGTATAATAGCAGATGCTAAGAGGCTATCTGTAATGTGCTGGTGTTTTAGTAATTCATTTCTGTTCATGATTTAAAATTTCAAAAATAGACTTAACCCCTATTGAATAATTATACACAATTTTTTCTAACAGGGATAGAGAAAAGCGTGCTTGGTATGTGATGCTTTGCAAAAAACAGTTGACTAAATGCATGAACATATGAGTTCTTTAATTTGAGCATTAAATCTTTATAACTGTATTATCAGTACTCATGTTTATGAGTAAACAAGGGCTGAAAATGAAAGGCAATTTGATCATTTTGATGCAAGAAATTGCCAGATTTGGTCAGTCCCCAGATATCTGGCCTCCTAATTCTAGTCATCTCCTCAGTCATGTGAAAAATGATATTCCATGTCTTGTTTCAAAAAGGTGAGTGAGATTAAACACTTATTCTGGGTGCTGAGCTCTTTGTGATGATGTCTTGGACCTGGCATCGATGCGGCTGGTTATTTTTGTTTAGTTGTCCGAGACGTCCCAGATCCTACTGTATCCTCATGGGTCTCCTGAGCACTTCGCAAGCATTCCTCTTTGCAACACTCTGAGGTAACCACAGCTATTATCTACTTTATAGATGTAGAAACTGAAGTACAGCGAGGTTAAGTAGCTTCCTAAAGCCACCCAGCTAGAGTATAGAGAGCCTTGGACTTACGTTCAGGGTATCTGTTTCCAGATTCTCTCTTCACCATATACTGTGTCAATCAAATGCTCATGCACACAGACCTACTCATGGAGAGGATGCAATACCACAATTTAAATTACACAGACCAAAAAGATTTGACCCTTGGGTGCTTAAACTCTCCAATAATTATGATATCTCAAAATCTAAAATGTTTGGTAGGAAAAGTGTGATGGGGCCTTGTACAATCTCCTGTTTGTATATGGTGGCAATTTATACTCTAAAAATCAACACAGGCTGGCCCATCTTGGCTGTTACCCATGTCATCAGTTAACTTCATCACTGAATTATGTGGACAACAGAACAAAATTCACAAGCTGATAAAGAGATTGAATGACCTACTGTATAAATGTCTCTAAAACTGGACCTGTCAGGTGGTAGCCGGCCAGCATGTGACAGCTATTCTTAGTGTTCACCAGTGCATTCCCTTCTCGCATCACGGAATTATGCTTGTGATGTCTTGAGCCATCACAGGACTGTTTTTAAATGCCCCATCACACTCAGATTATTTCCCAATCAGTAACTTGTGAGTACTCCTTTAACTTTTAATCTTTTCTGACACTTTTTGACCCAGCCTGTGTCTGTTTTCTCTCCATAAATTATCTCTCTCTACGGGAAACCTCTCATCAGTCAAGGTCTCATTGTGTTTTTACTCCCCAAGATTCCTCCAATTTCCTAGGATTAGAGCTGGAATCGCCTGAGACCATGTAGATAGTTCAATAAACTGCTTAAAGAAAACAATCCTGCCCTTCTCTTATGATGTGCTTCCTGGCCTTCCTTTCTGCACGGTTGTCATCCCAATCAATACTGGTATCTCAGTAATTAAAGGTGCCCAGGTTTAGAGTTCAGGCCTTCCTGCAGGATCCCCTTACCTGCCAAACACTGCCTCACACATTTGCTTCAACTGTCCTTGACTTCTACAGCCACGATCAACAATTACACTGCTATTTTTTTAAATCCCAAATCTACTGCTCTGTCGGGTGGACTATATAAATGATCTTTGCTCATAGAGTCATTACTGTAGCCCACCCTAATAATATTTGACAGTGCCATTTGGTTTGTATTTCTTAGTACTGAACTGGCTTCCCTTCAACTCATCATAAATCTTTTCTGGATAAATAAACACATTCCCATTGAATTATGTTTACCTACCTGTTAGCTTTCTGATAAAGTGACTCTGGAAAATACCCTTCACAGTTTCAGAAGCTTCTGCTCGAACTCTGCCTTTCTGGTGATCAATATCTGCACTAAAAATGAAAAATTCAGTCAAGCATAGGCATGACTGCAAATATATGAATATGTGATATTACATATATCCCAAAGCAGTATAAAAATAAACTGCCTTACTTTCCATCTGGTGGAGAAAGCCAACTCTGTAGTTATACTTAGGTAATAAGGAGAACTTCAATTTGCGAAGCCCTGTTAAGAAACTGAGAAATACTTGAGACGTATTTCCTCAGACCCCTCTACTCACTGAGGCTGGAAGCTTTGCTATAAATTATGCAAAACAGCAGCAAGATGTGACTGAATCTTACAGAAGCCTAGATTCCATTTCTGTATAACTGTCTAAGTGTCGGTAAGCACGATAAATGCAGGAGAGGAAGTTAAGGAGCAAATGGAGAGAAATGAAACCAGAAAAGCAATGTGGTAATAAAAGGAAATGTGTAGTTTTAGTCAAGAGTGTCATGTGAAGATACAAAGGCCTCCAATGTGGCTCAGTATCAGCATTGCCGGCAATTTCTCCACCTCCACATCCACGAACCACCATCACCCACAGACAACCACCACCTTTCACCACCAACCATTACCACCATCACCCACAGCCACCTCCAACAATAGCTAACACCATCCATCACCACCAACCACTCAATGCCACCCACCACTGTCACCATTAACCACAGACAACTTCTACCCACCACCACCCACTACCAACCACTCACCACTACCACCATCACCCACAACCACCACCATTCACCACCAACAATTACCACCATCCCCAACAATAACCACCACCAACTAACCACCACTATCACCATCAACCACTGAAAACTACCAACCACCACCAACAAAAACCACTGCTAATAACCCCTGCCAACAACCACCACAATCCACTACCAACAAGCAACAATCACTCACCGTTACCACCATCATCACTAACAATCACAACCAACAGCCACTATAACCCACCACCACCAGCTACCTCCAACCACCATCACATGGACGAGCTAATGGAAAACAGTGCTGATCAGAGAAGTGTCATGGGCAGTAGAAAGAAGAGGTCAGGCAGCTGAGGGACAGCCTAATTTTACCAACCTGAGATCAACCCCAATACTAACAAAGAGAACAAAGACCAAATGTGTAAGTTCATGCACAGAAATTCCTGAGGGAGGTATGGAGGTTATAGCTATACCTTGACAACAAAATATTTGAAACAGCATAATGGAAAATTTGTAATCATGGTGGAAAACTGCAAATTAAAAACAGAAGTTGTCTGTTTTTGCTGTAATGCGCCCAAAAGCAATAAAGTCAAAAGTATCTCTAAAGGTACCATAAGTTAAACTGCTCATATTCACAGACAAAGACTCTTAGTCTGGTGGATCCTCTGACCTTCACAAAGTCACACAAGCTGAAGTCCATACACAGACCCTGGTGGCTCCATGCTGAAATCAAAAGTTTTTTCACTACACAAACTGCCATGGCTTTATTTTTCAGCAGAAACTACCTGTATTCAACCAAGAGTTAAAACATCCTGCTCTGGGTGAATCTTTGTAAATTTTCCACTTCCAGCTTCAACAATCTAAAAACTGCTCAGGTAATTGTACATAATAGTAAGGAGGAAAAAGGGGGGAAAAAATCAATAAAAGATTATATAATTGTATTTCTTATCTTCCAGTGCTAAAGCTATCCATAGAAAATCTAGTTATCAGAAGACATCCACCTTGACAAGGTTAGTCTGCATTTGTGATAGCGTAGTTTGTGATTTTTAAAGCATTATTATGATGATGATGATCATTATGGAGTTGTAGCATGTACCTTTTAATTTGGTTGTCAAGGGAGACAGGGAGCGGTAATTAAGGCTAAAAGATGGAGAATGGAAGCCTTATTAAAGGATATATTGAAGATGGGAATTTGATCTGAGAATTAGATTATGATGGGCGTTTTTCATGCAGCTGTGGCACTCTTGAGTGACAGAGGAACTGAGCAGGCAATTATAACGACAGGCATCTCCCCTAATCTTTACAATCTCAAACTCGCAGACACATCCATTTAACTTAATTTTTATGAAGCCTGCACATTTATAGCCTCACCAAATTGGAAATTTGTTTGTTTATTGTCCACAGGAAATAATTTTAGGGGAGCAAATAGCAGTGAAAGCCATCATGCCTGTCTTGCTTGTTTTTTTAACTTGTAAAACTAATAATATGGAATTAACCTGAAGGCGGCTGCCTTTATGAAAGCTGATTGATCCTCAGCAGCCGGGCATTATTATGATTATCAGTGGGAAGGTCAAAGGGAGGCATGTAAAAGTCACAGCTGATTCATGAGTTCCTACATTGAGCAAAGGATTTGAAAAAAAAAAAAAATGAGGCTTGTGTTGTTCCATGTTATAAGTAAGAAATCAGTCTTCCTTGTATTGCTGAAACTGAAATTTTCGGGAATGGATTTTAAACAACTTTGGACATAGTTATTTCAAGATGTCTGTTCAGTAAAGATAGCAATAGTTCATTACCATGCATACTGAAAACCTATTTTAAGAAGGACTTTGCTGCACAAAGATTAATTTACCACATCATATTTTTTTTTCTCCCAGTAACACTAATATAAATAATTGTTGTACCTTAAATTGGCATTATATTTTGATAGCCTAGTGTTTAATATACAAAGAACTGTTCAGCAGAACTGTTCAGAACATGGAAACATAGACAGAAAATAGGAGACTTCAGGAACAGCTCTCAATTTAAATCCCATTTATTCTGATGGAGTGTGGGAGCTGAAGATGCTTCACCATAATAATAATGATGGGGCCATGATTGTTTTGTGAATATGTTTCAACAACTAACAGAAATTTTTGTTTGTGATTTAGATATGGCAAAATCTGAAAACTCACCCTATTTAAAAATGTTCTTTTCATTCCCGTCTGTTAATATACTGTTATTTCCTCTTAGGGAAATATCATAAGCCTTATCAAAAAGGGCTTTCATGTATATATATCTAAAGTTGGGCAGGTCTCTGTGACAGTACCTAGTGGGTGTGCGATTTTCAAGAGCTCTCCTAGTAATGAAAGGGTGTTAATGTCATCATCCTACAAAACAGAAATCAATAGACTTCTATTTTATAGTACCTATAGCTAACAGAATAAGAAATAAATTATGTGATTAATATCAAAAGTTGAAAATACTAAAAAAGTATAATATACCTATATTTGGGGGAAGAATTTGGGGAAATGAGAAGTAGGTGAATCCTCAGTACATAGAGATGTTATTTATAATGTCTAATGTCGAACAGCATAAAACTATTATTTAGGGACAAAGTGATTTAAAATCAGAAACAATTACAGGATTTGAGCATTTACCACTGAAGGCACAAAAACAGATGAAAGGATACTTTAGAGAGAGAGAAAATTTTAATTTTATATGGTTTTTAATCATGTGCATATATTTATGTGATAGAGTATTTTAAATTATTTTGAATATATATTTTCAACATCTATATTTTAATTTATATGCAAGTGTGTATATATCTGGTATCATGCCACGATAAGCCTCTAAACACTATGTCCGTTGATTCAATTTATCTTTTGTGAGAGACTAGATATTCTGAGAAAACTTTGCTACTGTCTTTTTGTCATTTTTAGTATGACGATGAATAACTCATTAGTCCATTTTACTTCATTTCCTATGTACAAAACTCGGGTGTCAGTACCTAAGGTATATGTGTGTTGGGTTTCAAATGAATTGTATACATTTAAGGATGACTGTGATTAAGTCCTATGGGCAGAGCGGTGCTGGAGAAAGGCTCCATCACCACTCGGGGTAGGCAGTCCTGCTGCATCACCTACTGTCTGCATCACCTACTGTCTGCATCACCAGGTGGGAGCTGTGTAAATTACCCACAGAGGCAGGGAAGGCTACAGAAGAGGGTCCCTTTCCTCTCAGGCCTGCCTCCACAGCTTGCTTTGTAGGCATCCAGTAACCTCCGTCTGTGTCTGGGTTGAACTGGTATAACCCCAGAGGTTCTATGTCTGTTCAAGACCAGTGTTGTATGCACGTGGTACAAGGCTTAATTGATCGCTCTATGTGAACCATTGGTGGGGCAGTTCACCAAATCAACTGAAGGAAGATTGCTGAGACTGTAAAATGTGATGGGGGAAATTTGATGTTGGAAAGGTCATAATTTATGATGCCTTCTAATTGAATGTTTCTTCACAAGCCCCTCCCTAGTCAGGGTGCATCTGCAGAGGTAGCAAGCACTGAACAGAGGTTTAGGAGACAAATCTAAACTCTGTGAGTTCCAGCCTGTGACACATCCCTGTCATGGTGCTTCTCGCTCCTTCCCTACCTTACACTCCTTCTGCAGTTCATCCCACACACAGGTGTCAATATTAGCATCCATCCTATGCCCAAGAAATAAGGAAACAGTGACCAGCAGGACAGAAACATTTCCTAACCTCATGAAATTTAAAATCTGGGGGGAAAAAAGATACAGAGCAAGATCTGGGTGAATGGAGATCGTTTTCCTAGTTGAGAATATTTAACTTTATACATATTTAGTTCATCTCTTTTCAAAATCTAAAGTGTAAACATCCAACAAAGATTCTAGTGATGGAACTTAATAAGTGAACTCTGAATATTGGATGAAGGAAAATATGAACAAAATTAGTCCAGAAAATGTTGAAAAAGAATAATAAGAATGGTTTGATATATAAAATATGAAAACATACAATTAAAATACAATAATCAAAGTAGTGCATTGTTGGTGTAGGAATTAAAAAATGAGGAAAAAACCAAAATGTAGATGAAAAGAGGAAGCTCCAGAAACAGAATCAAGGAAGAGAGGGAGGTGTTGGAGTAACTAGATTGTATTTGTTAAAATTTATAATAATATCTTTATGGATAAAAGCAGACTTACATACATACACACATCTATAAAGAAATAGATGAATGAAAAGTGACGGAAAACAAATCCATAACATTAATATTTCAAAAAGGAATTTCTGACATTTAATAGAAACTACACAACTGTGAATAAACAATTTTGTGAAAATTGCAAATGCAGCTGAGATAATAGTAATTTAAATTTCAAATTAGATTCAAAAACATTTAAGTGGTGGGGGACCTTCAAGATGGCGGAGGAGTAAGATATGGAGATCACCTTCCTCCCCACAAATACGTCAAAAATATATCTACAGGTGGAACAACTCCTACAGAACACCTACTGAAAGCTGGCAGAAGACCTCAGACTTCCCAAAAGGCATGAAAATCCCCACGTACCTGGGTAGGGCAAAAGAAAAAAGGAAAAACATAGACAAAAGAATAGGGATGGGACCGGCACCTCTGGGAGGGAGCTGTGAAGGAGGAAAGGTTTCCACACACTAGGAAGCCCCTTCGTGGGCAGAGACTGCGGGTGGCAGAGGGGGGGAGCTTCGGCGCCACGGAGGAGAGCGCAGCCACAGGGGTGCAGAGAGCAAAGCGGAGAGATTCCGGTACAGAGGATCGGTGCCGAGCAGCACTCACCAGCCCGAGAGGCTTGTCTGCTCATCTGCCAGGGCGGTTGGGGGCTGGGAGCTGAGGCACGGGCTTCGGAGATCAGATCCCAGGGAGAGGACTGGGGTTGGCTGTGTGAACACAGCATGAAGGGGGCTAGTGTGCCACAGCTAGCCGGGAGGGAGTCTGGGAAAAAGTGTGGAACTTCCTAAGAGGCAAGAGACCATTGTTTCGGGATGCGCGAGGAGAGAGGATTCAGAGCACCACCTAAACGAGCTGTAGAGACGGGCGTGAGCTGCGGCTATCAGCGTGGACACCAGAGATGGGCATGAAACGCTAAGGCTGCTGCTGCAGCCACCAAGAAGCCTGTGTGCAAGCACAGGTCACCATCCACACCTCCCCTCCCAGGAGCCTGTGCAGACCGCCACTGCCAGGGTCCTGTGATCCAGGGACAATTTCCCCAGGAGAACACACGGCACGCCTCAGGCTGTTGCAATGTCATGCTGGCCTCTGCCGCCACAGGCTAACTCCGCATTCCGTACCCCTCCCTCCCCTCGGCCTAAGTGAGCCAGAGCCCCCTGATCAGCTGCTACTTTAACCCCGTCCTGTCTGGGTGGGGAACAGATGCCCTCAGGCGACCTTCACGCAGAGGCAGGGCCAAATCCAAAGCTGAACCCCAGGAGCTGTGTGAACAAAGAAGAGAAAGGGAAATCTCTCCCAGAAGTCTCAGGAGCAACGGATTAAATGTCCACAATCAACTTGATGTACCCTACATCTCTGGAATACCTGTATAGACAACGAATCATCCCAAAATTGAGGCAGTGGGCTTTGGGAGCAACTGTAGACTTGGGGTTTGCTTTCTGCATCTAATTTGTTTCTGGCTTTATGTTTATCTTACTTTAGTATTTAGAACGTATTATCATTGGTAGATTTGTTTATTAATTTGGTTGCTCTCTTCCCTTTTTTAAATACATATATATTTTTAACATTTTTCTCTTTTTGTGGGTGTGTATGTGTATGCTTCTTTGTGTGATTTTGTCTGTATAGCTTTGTTTTTGCCATTTGTCCTAGGGTTCTCTCTATCCTTTTTTTTGTTTGTTTGTTTGTTTTAGTATAGTTTTTAGCACTTGTTATCATTGGTTAATTTGTTTTTTGGTTTGGTTGCTCTCTTCACTTTCTTTTTAAATTACCTTTTTATTTTTAATAAATTTATTTAATTTTTTTATTTTATTTATTTTTTTTTAATTTTTTTTTAAATTTTATTTATTTATGGCTGTGTTGGGTCTTCGTTTCTGTGCAAGGGCTTTCTCTAGTTGCAGCAAGTGGGGGCCACTCTTCATCACGGTGCGTGGGCTTCTCACTATCGCAGCCTCTCTTGCTGTGGAGCACACGCTCCAGACGCGCAGGCTCAGTGGCCGTGGCTCACGGGCCTAGTTGCTCCGCGGTATGTGGGATCTTCCCAGACCAGGGCTCGAACCCGTGTCCTCTGCATTGGCAGGCAAACTCTCAACCACTGCGTCACCAGGGAAGCCCATATATATGTATATGTCTGTATAGGATATATGTTTATACTGGATATGTGCATATATGTATATGTAATATGCATATGGGATATACTCATCTATAGTTATATGTAAATATTGGCTTTATTAGAAAGATTGCATAGCTCTGATAACTAACTCAGAAAAAGATGATTTTTGTTGAAGAAACCTACAAACATCTCCCTATTAACATGAAAGTAAAATTCTTAATTTACTTATTAGAAATTCAATCTTGATATTTTAAAAATGACACCTGATTGTAAAATATGAAAATGTGAGCATAGTTTGACACTAGAATCTTATAAACAGTATTAACAAGTTAAATAGAAAAATACGTAATCTCAATAGGTTTATAAAAAAGCACTTGAAATAATTATACAATTTCAAATGTGTATATAAGAATTACTACACTAAAGGCATAAAAATACTTCATTTTAAGCCGTTTAATTCTATTTTAAGCCATTTAATTCCATCCATTCTGTGTTGTTCCTGAAATTTTGAATATTCTTTGCCTTCCTATATAGATGCTCAAAATCTTGTTACAGAAAATAATGTATAATAAAAGTCATTATATACTGGATTTTTTCAGGGATTTTCTTTATAAAAAATTCTTCAGGGATTTTCCTTTTGAGGATATATTGACACCATGCATTAGATACTCCAAACATTTTCTAATCTTCATGGTTGTTAAATTAAAATTATATACATGTGCAATTATAAAAGGTAAAATGTTATATATGTGTGTATATTTGCATGTGAAAACACACACATATTATGTATAACTCACCATCTCCCAGCAGCTACTTGCTTATATAAAATATTAAATATGTTCTGTCATAACTGAGAAGAGAGCTCACAGGTAATAAGACAGTAAAATGTTTACTTAGAACAAGGCCAACAGTAGTAGAGAATGCACTTTGCCTGCTGTTATATTTTGCCCACAATATAAATCAGAGCTGCATTTCTAAAACTGACTTTGAGAACAATTCTCAAGTCAGCAATAAACATAATAAAAAACCCTTAAAGTGAGGAGAAATAGCGTGATCCAAGAGTTTAAAAGAATATTTACAAAAAAAAAAAGAAAAGAAAAGAGACAATATCCACTTTTTCACTGGAAAATAACAATAAAACATAGGGATGGTGTTCTAAGTAAGAGTCGGCGGTACCCAACGTGTTTGTCTGGAGTCTGTGGCTTTTTAGAAGTGATTCCTAAAGAACCTTCTGGCTACATGTGGACACATGGCCAGGGCCCTTTCTGGTGCACTGGAGTTTTACAGAGGTCAGCTTTACAGTTCTGCTGGTTGGCTCATGATTATAGGCACACTTTTGGGAAGCAGGCTGTGAGAAAAAATTTTTCCTGTGTGTATTATTCACTGCGCAGTGTTTCAAAAACAGAGGACAAATTGGGAATCTGACAGAGTAGACAGGGTCAAGATTTTAGTGAATGAAGGCGTTCATCCAAGTTATCGTGCCTTCAGCAACGTGCTTCTTCAGAGCAGTGATGGCAGAAAATATTTGCAAACGATCTATCTGATAAAGGGTTAATATCCAAAATATGCAGGGGACTCCTACAACACAAGAGATTTTAAAAAAAGATTTTAAATAGGCAAAGACTTAAGGGTTGAATAGATATTACTCCAAAGAAGACACACAGGTGGCCAACAGATATATGAAAATGTGCTTGACATCACTCATCATCAGGGAAATGCAAATCAAAACCACATTGAGGCATCACCTCACAGCCATCAGAATGGCTGTTTTCAAAAAGACAAGAGATAACTAGTGTTGGTGAGGATATGGAGAAAAGGCAACCCTTAATCACTGTTGGTGGGAATGTAAATTGGTGCAGCCACTGTGGAAAACAGTATGGAGGTTCCTCAAAAAATTAAAAATAGGACTGCAATGTGATCCCGCAATCCTACTTCTGGGTATTTATCTGAAGAAAATTAAATCAGGATCTTGAGGAGACATCCGCACCCCTATGTTCATTGCAACAAGTATTCACAATAGCCAAGACGTGGAAACAATCTAAGTGTGCTGATGGATGAATGGATAGGAAAAAATGCGGTCTATACATACAATGAAATATTATTTGGCCTTAAAAAAAGAAAGAAATCCTGCCATCTGTGACAATATGGATGGACCTTGAGGACATTATGCTAAGTGGAATAAGTCAGACACAGAAGGACAGTTACTACCTGATAAGATGTGTATGAGGGACCTAAACGTCAAACCCACAGATGCAGAGAGTGGGATGATGGTCGCTAGGGTCTGGGGGTAGGGGGAAACAGGAGGGGTTGGTCACCGGGTACAGAGTGTCAGTTATGCAAGACGACAGAGCCCTAGAGATCTACTCTACAGCATGGTGGCTATATTTAACAGCACTGTATTGTAAACTTGAAAAATGCTGAAATGGTTGATCTTATGTTAAGTGTTTTTAATCAGTAATAATTAATAATAATAATAATAATACAGACAAGGATGGGGGAAGCTTTTGGAGGTGACGGATAGTTCATGGCATAGATTGTGATGATATGTATTTCACGGGTGTACACTTATCCCCAAACTCGCCAAGTTGCATACAGTTTATTGCATGTCAATCATGACTAAATAATGTGGGGTTTTTTTGGAAAAACAAAAGCAGTGTGGGCTGAGAAGCCTCCAGGTCAGGGCTACAAATGCCGAGTGTTTGCTAGACATGCTGACATCCCTCAATTGTTTGGGGAAGGTAGTGTTTCTGCTTCCCCATCTGAGGGAGCTCCATTTTTTTCTCCATGTGCCTGGCTGCATAGCCTTTGCTATTCCCTGGACATTAAAGAGAACTTGGGAAAATCAACAATTATCATACTTCTTTGTTATTTTTCCTGCCTTACCATCAGAGCAAGACATTTTGGTTTTAACATTTTTGCCTTTAAAATACCACTGAATCATTCTTACTTAAGCAAGCATGAATTTTCCAAATGATTCTTAAAGGTTTGCCTAGACCAATAAAGAAGCAAAGGTAAGAGCAAACCAAGTTTGCTTGTACGAATATTGACTACACGTAAAATGTAATTCATCATTTCATCCAGTCTCCTAGAGTGAACAGCAGACGATTAATGGTTTACATCTTCTACATTACATATAAAACTTTTAACTTGCATATTTCACTTTTACTCCAAGTTATTCTTATTTACATAACTCAAAAATATATGCTACATTTACGTTAATGGGCAAACATTTGTCACAATTAGATTCCTGCAGCTTTTGACTTGTCTGTTTCATTGTTAATGCCAATAAATATGTTACTATTTCAAAATAAATTATATTTGAAATTCAAATAAATGGGTAGATACTGTAATGGGGTTCTGTGTGATACTAACAGCGTCCAGCAGACTTCAGGCTCACCTAATTAATCTGCTGTACAGTTTGCAGCAATTGAAAAAGAGAACATTGAGATAAGTGATTAGTCTTTTTGGTAATGGATGCAGGATTTTGGAAGAATCCACACATATGGCTGTTATTGATACAGAAATGGAGAAAAGATATTCTAAACTTAAAGCTAGGGCAATTCAATACTTGGCCTTGGAATTGATCCAAATGACAAGAATTCATAGGTTCATTCAATATGGTTAAAAACAAAATAAACTAAAGCTTGTTCAGTCGTGAAGCGTTAATAATGAAGATAAGGAAACATCAATCATGAGACCCAATTAATGAAAATGATCTTAAAGAACATCATGCCAGAATGACAATGGTTTAGTTAATATTAAAAGATTGACATCATACTAACAGCAGGGCATGATAAAACAAACTGCATATATGTAATTCTAGGATCAAGGCAGGTTGTGTGGACCTTAATGAAATAGGAGAAAATCACAAGAGGATTTTTTTTTTCGGCCACGTGACATGTGGGATCTTAGTTCCCCAACCAGAGATAGAACCCGAGCGCCCTGCATTGGAAGCACGGAGTCCTAACCACTGGCCCGCCAGGGAAGTCCCACAAGAGGATATTTATGTTTGTATCTAGTTTGTGTTTAAGTAAAAACTATTAAGTATCCAAATCCTGATGACCGTCTCCATGGGAATCAACATTCCTATCCATGGAAAGCAGAGATCTTTTCCAATTATGACCTAAAGCGTCCTAAGAAATTGAGAACTGGGGAAACCTATGTAATAGATTGAGTTTATCTGTATATTTTCACGTTCAGAATAATGATTTGTATTAGGCTGTTGCTTAATTACCTCCAATTAGGGAGAATGTTTCTCACCTCTAGAAATTATAAAGCTGCTGGGAAATTCTTAGTGAGTCACCTTATAGAAATGGAAAATTTATTCACTGGAGTATGTCTAAATTTGTCTCCATGTAAGTCTAGATAGTAGGGACGTTGTAAAAATGGGCTTTGCAGGCAAGGTAAATGGATCAAATCCTGGCCTTTTTCATTTAGTATCTGGATGACTCTGGACCATTAACTCAACCCCCCAAACCTTAGTGCAGTGGAGAGCAACCAGACATCGCATTTCCAAGCCAAAGACACAAAGCCCATATCTCAATTTTCTTTATTACAGTAAAATGAAAATGATTTGTGCATCTATATGAAAACTATAACTTTTGTACATAGAGTATAATAATCTTCTAGGTTACTCATTTTCAAAATCAAATGACAGCATCTAAATATATAGAAGATAACTAATAGAATTCTTCTATATAATTCAGTCATTTAATAATAAAATTTGTGTGAATTTGTTCAAATTTTTGATCATCTTAAGCAGTCTGTTAATTAAGCTATTAAGACATTTTTCACCTACTGAAATGATTAAACTTTGTATTTTTTCATGATATCATTAGACATCCTTAACAAGTTTTATTCTCTTTGACAGAATAGGTATATAAGCTAGCTTAGCTACTGTCATTGACTACATGTCTTAAGGGGAAAACTTCTTTCTTCATTATACTACTTATTTCCTATGCATAGCACTTCTTTTTTATTTAAGATTATAAAATTACAAAAATTCTGTCACAATCTCTAAAGAAAATATGGATTTTCAGACTGTATCAAATTGCCTTAGACTTGGTATGTTTATCTATATCTAGTACCTATCATCTACCTATCTGTCTATCTATCTATCTAGTTTTTTAATACAAAACTGGAGATATAGACAGTTTTGTTTTGGTTGAAAGAGTGGATCATCAACTGAGTTTGTAAAGAGAATAAAAAGCCAGTCCTCTGTGGAATATAAGGAAAATAAGGAATATTAATAAATACATGTTTTTTGAAAAATGACAGTAAGGTTAAATTTTATTTTTTATTATGTTCAGAAATGTACACGCCATGGAATTTAACGTGCTTGTTTGACACGAGGTGTGGATGCCGCTCGGGTCTCTGGATGTTTAGATGATCTTACCCTCACGTCCTGGGGGCTTCTCCGGTGCTGCGGGTGAGTGAACAGTTTAGTTTACATCCCTGGAATCCTGGTCCAACGGTGAACTTTCATCTCTGCCTGTGAATCACTATCTCTTCTAGTCTCAAGGCAGCAGCGATAACATTTACCTTTCCAAACAGAATACAATAGGGAAAAGGGAGCAGAGAATTTGGAGACGTACTTTCAGGATTCGTATCTTTGAATTTGCTGCTAATGTACTATGATCTCCAGCCATTGAACTTGACTTCCTGAACTAGCCAGCTCTTGGGGTAAAGAGGGATAAAATTATACCTCTTAGAATTGCTTTAGAAATTTAATGAGCTAAGGAATAATAAGGCACCTGGTATATTTTAAACTATTTATTGTTTTCCTTTTGTAAACAACTGGTATAAATCATGCTGTTAATTATCAACGACATCTCTGTTATTTTTATTCAGCTGCATCTTCCATAAAACACCGGAGGAGCAGTTTGCAACAGTGCTTTCTTCATCCTCCTTCCTTATCAAGAAGGAAGATACACTTATTGCTTCCCAGAGGAACACATTTAGTATTATTATTATTTTATTTTTAATAGTATTTATTATTTACATATTCATTTATTACACACATGTAATTTTTATTGTTTTCTGAATTTAAGGAAATGGTACCAAGCTCTATGCATTATAGTTAAAATGATGTTAAGATCTCTCCATGTTTATACTTTTGTATCTGGCTACACAGGAAGATCTTACTAAGCTTTTCTTTGTAATTTGTGGCCCAATAGCTGGTCCTAAGTGTAAGGCACTGTTTGGGGGGATATTTTCTCTGTGATATTCTTTTATTCAATAACAGTTTCTGAAGTTTCCAACTTCAGTCAACAAACAGATGTAAGCTCAACTCTGAGCCTCAGGTGTGGGCCAGAGCTGTGTGTGTGTCGGAATTGTAAGGTGGATACACATCTACCTGTCTTCCATGTGCTGGGGAACGTGTATATGTGTGTAGATTTGCAAATCCTTTTGTCATTATCCATGGGATGTTGCCACGTTTTCCCCTATTTCTACCCTCCTCTCAGCTCACAGGTGGGTGGAGACTGTGCTCATACAATCATTCGCCTCCCCAGCGGCTCAGCCATCACCTCCTAAACTAAGGCCTGTGGATACAGACACTGTCCCAGTGAAAAATATTGTAAGCATCACTGACATCTGAGAATGTAGTGACCAGCGTTCTATAAGGTTTGCCTGGGGACATTCCCAGGACACACCATCCTGGCTTCCAGATCAAGGTGGTTTATGCTTCTATGGATAGAAATAAACACAATTCAGTGAGGGGACTGGACTGGGGCAGGAGGCCGTCTGAATCGGTAATGTTGTGGCTTTTGTTTTTTAAATTACTACTGTTCAAAATATGGCAGAGGCCTGAAATAAGATGATAGTCATTTAGTGTTATCTTGCTTTTCTTTCCCCCTCAATGCTGATTTCGCTTGTTTGTTTGTTATCTGCTCAAATCAGGACCTCTATCCTGATGCTCTCCTTCTTACCCAGGTTACCCCAGTGACTTTCTCCTCATCAATATCAAGTTTACTTATGTCATGGCTCCAGGTTTATTTTAAGTAACAGTTTTTATCAGTGGTCTTCATAATTAAAATTATTTCCTTCTAAGACCTGAATGTTTGCAGCTAATTAAACCCAGGGGGGTGACTTATTTTGGTGACCTGAAATAGTTTAGTTCTGCCTTCATCCAAAAAATATTGAATCTCTTGGACGGCTGCTTCTGTCTTTATCCCATGAGCTGATGTTGAAAGGGCTTTTCTTGTTTTACACTAAATGGAGTATGTGCTGAATATAAATCCCCCACCAGCAAAGAAAAAATATGTTCAAACATGATCTCTGCATGATATTAGAAATCATCAATCCGTGTCACCACATCTTAGGCCCAGGACTTTCTAATAGCTCTCAATATCACATGGCTTCCTCTTCCATAGCATGTTCCTAATATCCTGAAAGTCTTAATTAGTGGACCTATCACCAAATTTTTAAAAAGTCAACGAATGCGTTATTGATCTACATCTGTATTTAATGATATAATGTGATGATGAATTACATCTCTTGAAATGGAAATTGAATTTCTCCAGAAGCAAAATTGAGAGACCTTGATGTGGGAATTCTGTAGAATTGCAGATACTTATCTCTCTTAAATGTGATCCCTAAACTTCTTTAATAGCAAGAAATCCTGCCTTAATTCAGGTGCTCTAGAGGCCAAGAGAAGTGCCTCCCTTAACTAACCTTATCTAATTATCTTTACTGTCCTTATCTTCCTACTGTCTGTTATGAAATACAACTATCCAGTCCCATGGTTGCTTAATTAAATTCAGCTCATTTCAAAATTATAATTATTTTGACAATGATACTTCAACTTACAATAATTGAATGTTGAGGTCAAGTGAATAATATCTTAAAGCCCTTCTAATTGAGGATTATTGCATAAAATAATTCACATGGGAACTCCATGAATCTGGGAACACTAAAACTAGTCAATTTTATAGGAAATGGGATCCTGGAAAAATAATTATAGTAAACAAGTACCTTTATGATTTATTGGGTTCTGAATCTGCCCAGAGCGTCTATGAGAATGTTTTCAATTTTGTTTGTTTTATAAATGGACTTCAGTGTTTGTCTTGAACTGACTTTTGAATGCCAACTGGGAAGCACCAAATTTATACTTAAAAGAATATGAAGCAGGGCAGAGAGTATAAATTATATTTAAACCAGTTAAATGTAAAATCCACATCCACTTTCTGAACATGTGTGTTAGGAACTTGTTACCAAAATATATGAGATTTTTTTAAAAAGCTTTTCACTGGGAGTTGTCTAAATCCAGTCACTCCTCACACTGTTCATTTATTCCCTCTGCTACACACTATTTTAAAGAAATGATTGAAATGGGAAAGTAATACACACACTTAAAATACTGGGAATATACAATGACTGTGATCAACCAGACATTCCATAGTTTGAATTAAGTGTTTCTATGAAGAGCAGCTAAGTGAAGAGATTATCTCTTTTTCCTCCATATCTCCTTCTTTCTTTCATTTTTATTTGTTTCCTTCTGTTTCTGTTTTTTCTCTCTCCCGTTCTTTCACTCTCTTATCAGTCCTTGGCCCTGAACCAGCACCTTTGCTTCAGCTCATGCCTTTTTCTGCTAAATATTCACTCTGATATGATGCGTTTGTTCTGAGGGAAATTATAAGCATCAGAACTGACCTACTTTGGAACTCATATCAACATGAGGTAACCAATAAAGCGATCTGGCATGAAAAGAGTAGTGATTTGCAGAGAACAACATTTATGGTGGTTTTAGCTGATTATAACATGGGGAGTTATTTAATAATTACTCTTTGATTATAGCAATTTCCTTTTAGCAAAAATCAGAGATGTGGAGGACTTACACTTCTGGCCAAGGTGGAGTAACAGGGACTGGATTTATGGTCTTGCCTAAAACAATAAATATATAAAACCAGGAAAAGTATATATGCGTGTGTGTGTGTGTGGGTGTGTCTTCAAGATACTGTATTAGACAATAAAGGAGAATAATGCCTAAGAGACAGGAAATAAACAAAGGAGCCCTATGATTTTCCAAGATTACAACCTTCAGAGAATTTTCTGGCTGGTGCCCAGGCCGCGGGGTCTCAGGCAAAGACCAGCAGATTCCCTGTGGTGAGGAGATGAGCTAAGATTTGGGGGAAACCAGAGCAGCTAAAGTTCATAGGACAGAGCATTGGAGAGAGAGGTGCACGGGGAGAGCTCTGGATGTCAGCAGAAGACCCACTGAGTATTTAGTAAAGTACTGGTTACCACACACGTTTGAGGAAAGTACCCGAGACTGTGAAAAGGACCATCTGAGACGATCAGAGAGAACAGTGCTGACACTGGACTTTGAAAATGACAGTGGTTCCTGCCAGGGAGACAGGATAACCTATAATTCATGGGGCGTTGGGTAGGGTAGTGAGGCAGAGTCTTGCTTCCATTGTGGGGAATGATCAGACTAGACTAGTTATATGCTCTGGTCTTGCCTGAAAATTTTTAAGGCAAGAGTCAAAGGAATCAACCTGTTTCCAAGTAAGTTAACCATGTCCTGGAACAAAGTACAAAAATATAAAAAATCAAAATTATTCAGCACCCAACAAGAGAAACACACTACGTCTGGCAGTCAATCAAAGATAACTAGGCATACCAAAAAAAAAAAAAAAAAAGCAGAATAAGGCCCATGATTAGCATAAACATCAATCAGCCAAAATTGAACTAGAACAGACATAGGAGTTAAAATTAACAAAGACATTGAAGCAAATATTATAACTGCGTTTCATGTATACAAAAGTTAGAGATATGGAAGACAAGAATAAAATGATTCAAACTGGAAAAAAATTAGTCAAAATGGAAAAAAAATCTCATTTTAAAATCTCAAACTAGAAAATTTCTCGAAGATAATGTTTGAAGATTTTTTTAACTTGCTCTCAAAAGCATGTTCCATAAAAATGTTTTTTAAATCTGAAAATTAGACATAATCAAAATTAACAAGTATTCTTTGGAAAAGAAAAACTGTTAGGAGAAAAAAAATACAAGACCTGGAAATAACTTTGCAAAGAATACAACTAATAGAGAATTTGTTTCCAGGATGTATAAAGATATATAAAGAACTCTTAAACCTCAATAATAAGAAAACAGACAATACAATTAATAACATTCAAAAGATTTTAATAGAAACTTCGTCGAAGATAGAGATGTCAAATATGCATGAAAAAACTGCTCAATTCATTAGTCATTCAGAAAATGCAAACTAAAACCACAATGTACGTGCTGTTAGAATGGCTAAAATTTAAAAAGTCTGACCAGAACAGATGTTGGTGTGGATATGGAGAAACTGGTGCTCTTATGCGTTACTGGTGGGGATGCAATATTGTCCAACCACTTTGAGAAATGATTTTGCAATTTCTTTAAAGTTTAAACATATACTTACCATATGCTCTAAGCTGTATGTCCTTACAATGAACATGATGTCCACAAAAGCTTTGTTTGTAAGAGTGGGAAACTGAAAATAACCCAAAGGCTTATTATCAGGTGAAAAGAATAAACAAAATCTGGCATATCCCTCCAATGATCCTGACTGAAAGAAGTCAGCAAAATAAGCATGCATACTCTATGTTCCCATTTATGGAAATCTCCTGAGAAAGTAAATTCATCTGTAGTGAGGAGAGCAGACAGTGCTTACCCGAGAATGGGCCATAGGCAGCATGGGAGGGATGGGTCTCAAAGGAACACAAGGAAACTCTGGGTGTTTCTGTACATTCAGTCTCTGGATTGAGGTGATTATTTCACATGTGTACTTGTATCACAGATTAACAAACTGTGCACCCTACGTACATGCAGTTTATTGTATGCAAATTATACCTCAATAAAAATGAATTATTTAAATGTGTAGATGGCAGGTATGAACTTTTATAACTTGAATTTGCTCTGAATCAGGACAATGGGGCTATGACTTCCTTATCTGGAAGGAACTACACTATCAGAGATAGCTGTTTTGAAAGGTCTCCAAAAATGTTGATTTTTGAGGCATTTTGTCCTTTTTTTCCCCAGAACCATTCGGATGGCCATTTATTCACACTAAGGATTAGTTATCTTTAAATTGTGAACTAAAAAGTCTTAGTTTATACCTGCATCATCCCCCACCCACTACAACCCCCAAGTCCACTGAACCTGTTTCACCCCTCAGAAGCTTCACTGCATTTAGTACATAAACATTTAATGGGGACTAAGGAAGTGGGGAATCCATTTCTTATTTTACCCTATTGAAAAACCATCTCTAAATAGCAATGCTCGGTCCACCACTTGACAAATCAGTGTAAGGGAGGGATAATGATATTTCTAGATGACAGATCAGTTTAAAAAAAAATAAAAGCTCTAAATTGCCCTTTAATCAGAGTAATAGTCAAGGAGACTGCGTATCCAGGCAACCATGCTGCGATGGCTGAAAATGATAAGAAGGCTTCCTCAAACCCCGGTGAGAAAAATCAGTCCACTCTCCCCTGTGTAGAAAAAGTGTGTTACATTTGATTATGTGGGATTTGGGGGGGTGAGTATAAATGATGGGAATTGCCTTTTTAAAAGTCCTGTGGCTGCTCTTTATGCTGGAATGGTGGCAGAAGTCATGATAAGGACTTTGTCTAGCCTACTAAGGGCCCCAGGAAACTGCCTACTAAGAGTTCTGGGGAGGATTTTACTGATGGTATTTTCTTTGTAAATAAGAATATTCTGACGGCTTTGTGCATTAGAAGGTGCCCATGTGATTGCAGGCAGACTAAAAGGTTATATGCTTAGAGTGAGGTAGTGAAATGAAAGTTGCAATAAATAGATGTAACGAATTTGGTGATTTTTTAGATTTGGAAGTTGAAAATTTCAAGTGGAAAATGACAACTTGAGTCATAAATACATACTTAGGTTGAAGTGGTCATGGAACATCCAAGAGAAGATTTTGCAAAGACAAATACTTTTATGGATTTGGAGCTCAAGAAGTCGAGGGCTGGAGCCTGACGTTGGTGAATTTCCCAGGAATTCCTCCTGTGATTAAAGCACTGGTTTAATAGTAAAGTCAGTAGTAACTGTGGATAGTTTTCTATAATCTGCTGCAAAAACTGCAACTATGACCCACAGAGGGTCTCCATGTCACAAAATGTGTCACACACACCCCCAATTCGTATGTTGAAACATAACCCCCACTGTGAAGGTATTTGGAGATGGGTCTTTGGGGGATGATTACGGTTCAATTAGGTCATGAGAGTGTGGCCCCATGATGAAGTTAATGCCCTTATAAAAAGAGGAAGAGACATAGGGGGTGTGTGTGTGTGTGTGCGCGCGCACGTGCGCACAAACCAAGGAAGATCATGGGAGGACACTCCCAGGAAGAGCTCTCACCAAGAACCTGACCCTGCTGGCACCTTGATCTTGGACATCCAGGCTTCAGAACTGTGAGAAATAATTCTGCTGTTGACGGTGCCCAGTCTTTGGTGTTCTGTGAGAGCAGCCTGAATTGACTAAAGCAAGAGTCTGTTTTTCTCTGAGCCTTACTCAAATTTGCATTGTGACTCATTTTACCAGTGGTTAGAAACAAATGGTGTAACAATTTGTCTCATACAAGTAGACTTCAGAAATGTGCTAGGGGATGCAAAAGCTTTTATTTTAATGGAATTTTTATCTCATTCTCTGGAACACCTGTTTATTATCAAGGCATCTAAGAAACCTGCGACTTTTAGCCTTCTAGGTAATGTCAGCATGATGTTATCAACGTGGAAGATCACCAATATGCCCCTCGGACTTGTAGACTCATTGAAGTCCCTTTGGAATTAATTATGACACAGAGCCAGAGGTCTGATGTAACACCTTAGGGTTCCAGGCTTATTGGAATAGGAAAAACAAAACAAAAGTATTGGCAGGATAAACAGCTGCTTACCACATGTCAGGGCTTCAATAAATAAAGTAAAATTGGAACATCAGATGCAATTGAAGTAGCAAATTGATTCATCTGTTTTATAAAACGCGCCAAGTTGGTTAGTTAAATGTGGGTGCAATAAAAATCACAGATCTGCTTCTTTTAAAACTTTTTTGATAACATTGGTCAGTTTCTCCGGGACTATATTATTGGTTTTTTAGAATTAATTAATTAATTAATTACTTTTTATTTTAAATTAATTAATTAATATATTTATTTTTGGCTGTGTTAGGTCTTCGTTTCTGTGCGAGGGCTCTCTCTAGTTGTGGCAAGCGGGGGCCACTCTTCATCGCGATGCGCGGGCCTCTCACTATCGCGGCCTCTCTTGTTGTGGAGCACAGGCTCCAGACGCGCAGGCTCAGTAATTGTGGCTCACGGGCCCAGTTGCTCCGCGGCATGTGGGATCTTCCCAGACCAGGGCTCGAACCCGTGTCCCCTGCATTGGCAGGCAGATTCTCAACCACTGCACCACCAGGGAAGCCCCTACTTTTTATTTTAGAAGGACTGGGGTTTTCACTTTTAGTTTGCTGTCAAACTATTTTTGTTTAACAGGTCAGTAAGATTAATACAGCAGCTCTTCCATTTACTGATATTATTATTCAAAATCTCTCCAAAATGGGAAGTATTCAGGCATGGGTCAAGGAATCTACTGGGTCTAAATGAGAAAGATCTAAGACCAAATTCTACTTATGGTTTGCAATCCATAATCTGACATCCTGACTGTATACGTTCCGACAGTTATTCTTTCCCGGGCATTAGTTTTGTTTTAAGTCTGTGTGCAACAATAACTGAAATGCTGAATATTTCTCTTTAATGATTTCATATTTTGTTTTTTTGATATATTGTGTTATAAGTGGCTATAAATTATTGTGTGTTTAATATGCAATAACCCAGGTACACGGACATAGACGCGAAGGCCTGAATTTTAATGGTGTTACTGCAGTGTCCCTCCCCAAATAAGCACTGTCTCTCTTTAATTTAGTGGGGTTTGACATGTGATGTGACTTAGGTCGGGAAATTGGATGAATGACCATTTCTCCAGCCAGGCCTCTATCAGACTGATGTTCTGAGCTGTAAAAATCAAGTAGGGCTTTAATGAGATACCCACCTCTTCTGGAGTATGGCTGTGTCTAACCGTTCATGCCCACCCTCTTCCCTCGATCATAAACATGCTCACCTACACTCTGATAATTAAATACAACCCATGATTTTGCTATTTCCTTTTAAGTCAACAAACCCATTTTAACTGGAGTGTTTCTCACTTGTATCTTCTACTTTTGTCAAATAGCAATTATTTTTCAAGGATAATGCAACCCCCTTCAACAAATATTTACTTATCAAGGTTTTCCTAAGAGATGTATTACATTTGGGACCCTTTTGGGAAGAAGGGATGGATTTGCATATCACAAATGATCAATTATTTCTAAGTCTTTGGGCAACTTTCTGCATTTTAGAGCAAATAATTTCGAATATCATTGCAAATAGTTTGGCAGTGGGTACCACTGATTACAGATTCCACGGAGTCAACTGAGCCAGAATTTTAGAACTTGCAGAAATTTGAGTTATCAGATTTAATCTGGAATCTCCTGAAACTCCATCTCTGTAAGCAATTTCAGCCTAATCTAAACTCTCCTCTCCCTCCTGAGGTCGCAGGATCATAAGATCCATTACTATACACAGTCTTCAGGAACTCACCAGTATGAATTCAAAACATTTTGCACTTTTCAGTCTATATCAACTTCAGCAGAGCAGGGTGGGTAGAAGCCGTGGAGAGGGTTTTAGGACATGTCGGTATCTCTTCCACAAAATGTGGACGTGAGAGGGAACAGAACAGTGGGGGAGCAGCCGGAATGCAACCTGGTCTCTGAGGGTTGGTGCTTTTATTTGGTTTTGATTTTTAAGATAAAAAGCTTCAGTTTGTCTTAATGCTGAAAGGAAGGGTTGTTTACAGAGGGAGAGAATGAAATTAAAGGGATAAGAGGGAATAATGGCATGGTAATGGACAGGATCCAGAGAAAATACTCAGGGGTTTGACTAAGATGAAAGAAGAGGAAGAAGAGGAGGTATAGAGGTACATTTGGGCGTGCACATGGGGAGCATTAGGCTGGTGGTATTGAGTGGATTATTTATACCAATTTATATCCATTCGCTAATTGAGCAATATTTATCAAGTCCTATTTTCTGACCGATACTACAGTGAGCACTGGGGATACAGTGGTGAAAAAGATGAGATATTTGTCTCTCTAGAGTTTACATTGTATCTTTAAAAAAAACCCTTAGAGTAACTGGATTAGAGAGGAAGACATTTGGGTCTTCCTGGTGAAATCTTTCATGAATCAGGATCAGCATCCAAAAGAGTGAGAGAAGCAGGAAACAGCAGTTATTTTGTTTGTTTGGGAATTTTTGCAAAGCAGGGGAATTAATGACCTGATGGTGAATTGATTGTATCATGGACAATTCTAAGTCCATGTTCAGTCCCTGTCTTACAGGAGGTGTGAAAGAATAAACACAGCCAATAGTCAGGGTTTCAGAGAGAACAGGTTGCTCGGGCAGTAGGGAGAGGATGGAAGGAACTCGGCGGTGGACGGGTATCAGAACAGTCAAGATGACGGGAGATTAGAAGGGTGATTTTATGTAATATCCCCATGGATTGCAACCGCTTTGAAAAGATCAAACTGAATATGTGAAAAGATTTATTGTGCTGAGATCAACTTTGTTTTGGCATAATAACTTTATGCTGCAGTCACACCAGCTTTCTTTGTATTAATCTCTCAGATTCAGGGAAGGATTAAATTTTCCCATAGGATGTTCAGTTGGAAAGAGTCTTGGATAACCGCATATAAACACAAATATATTGACTTACATCTGCATCTACAACCATAGCTCTCTGTCAGCTAGTTGTTATGTTTGTCCAAGTGGCAGGAGTACTTCACTCAGAAACATGGGGATAAATAACAATAGACACTACCAAAAAATGAAGGGACTTTCCTCAGAAAGGAAAATAATTTTGTATATGTTGGGAGAGGGGGAGGGTTATAAGAATGGGTGGAGAAGATAACTCCTTTTTTTCCATCCTAAAACTTTAACTAAATTTTGCTTTTAAATGTACCTACATGTATTACGTGGGCAAAAATAAAAAATGGAAATGCAGTAAAGTCACTGCAAGAAAGAAATAGTGACGTCTGCTGTGTGTGCAGAGAGTGTGAAATGAGCCAGCTTGGGCATGTGGAGGACAGGCCGTGTGTGGCTCAAAGGCAGTAGCTGGTGACATAACTACAAACAAGGCAGTTGGTTCCTGGCCTCATAGAAATCAATATTTAAGCCAAATAAAGTAAATAAACATTTTTGCTTCCACCTATATTGGCGTAGTTCCTATCAGACCTATTTTCTCATCAAGAACAACAAAAATAACCGTATAAAATGAACCAAACCCCCAACTCCTTAAGGGTACTAGAAAGCAGTCATGCAGCTAGGACTTGAGGAGTGCAGACCTGGAGAAAAGGAAATTAAAAATACTGAGCCTGGCATTCTTGTGGAATTTCCTCTCTAAGCATTTATCAAATTCTAAGCAGCTGAGGGATGAATGACTAAGGAATGAAAAGCAAAATGGAAGCTAAGAAGCTGGACCCTAACCAGAGAAGAGTAGGGGTTCTGGTGAGAACCAGGAGTTTCCCATGGACTCCCACAAAGGGCTAGACCTGGAGAGTAGAGAGTGATGCTGAAAACAGGCAAGCCCTCGCAAAGCCACTTCTATCTCTGAGTGCATCAAGGTGAGCTTCGGCCCTGGTAACCCTGGACTGGAATAAAATCAAATATGGTCTGGAGAAAGACAACATTGTGTAGAGCATCTACTTCCTTTCACGTCCAACCTTCAACAAAAATCACTCAACATCCCAGGAGGAGACCCACAGGTAAAACAGGTAGTAGCTATCTATCTCAAATTCTTAACTATGATGAATATGTTTAAGAAATTTCATAACAAGATAGAAAAGTTCTTCAGAGAACTAGAATTTATAAAATAGAACCAAAAGGAAATTATAGATCTGTAATAACTATTATTATTTCCATTATAAAATAATGATAATAATCTAGTTGATGTGTTTAATAGCATATTTGAAACAGTAGAAGAGAGTATTAGTAAACTGAATTATAGGTCAGGAGAAAATACACAGAATAAAGCCCAAAGAGAAAACAGAATGGGAAATACAGAAAAAAAGGTTACAAGATTTATATGGGCCTTGGTGAAAAGGTATAGCATACATTTAATCTGATTCCCAGGATGATAAAGACAGAAGAGAGAGAGAGAGAAAGGCAGAAGCAATATGTGAAGAAAGGCTGTTCAAAAAATTTCCAAATCTGACAAAAGATATTAATTCAGTTTCAAGAAATCACAGATTCATCCTCTAGCCTAATAAATACAATAATAATCACACCTTGAGACACAATGGTTAAATTTCACAAAACAAAGATAGAGAGGAGAAAACAATCTTAAAATCATGCAGGGATATTACCTTTAAAATCATCCAGAGCTGTTTCCAAAGATTATTTTAAAGGGACTAAAGCAGAAACAATGGGATGGTTTCTTTACACTGCAAAAACCAAAAACTATGAAAATATAATTCTATACTCAGTGAAAATAGACTTTAAAGAATAAAGACCAAATATAGATGTTTTCAGGCAAAGAAAATCTGAACTAATTGACATAGTTCTTTGGCAGAAACAAAGTGATTCCAGAATCTTGGTAATGCAGGAAGAAGTGAAAAGCCAGGAAGGTTAGCATGCAGTTAATAATAAATAGATGTTAATTATCTAAAACGATAGTCATGTTAGTATATGGTGTTCAGAATAAGATTTGTGTCCCTTTTGCTGAGGAAGGGAGAGTGGGACGTGGACCCCACAGCCCAGGTCAGGCTCCTGTTCTGACACTGAAGCATTGTTCATGCTTCAGTGTGTTTGGCATGAGTCTTCCTCAGAACCATCACTGACTTTTATCTTTTAATACACAAACTTGGCTAAATAGTTGAAGAAAATGCAAAGGACTTGGAAGCCGCAGTGAGATCCCTAAACTCACAAGCTTACCTTCTGTTTTGCATTTTGGACTCTCTGCCTTTCCTACCCTTAAAGATGAAATTTAACTTTTGAGCCAAAGGCTTCTACTCTGATCCCAAGTCTTGGTGATGTTCTTTATTTCTAGTCCCTGAGCTGCCTTAGCACCAGTCAAGACGTTGACAACAGTCACAAATTACTCTTTTTTGGACAAAGTGTCTTTCCTGACACCCTCTTTCAGCAGTTTGAAAGGGATAAGACTGGTATAAAGGCCCTAACTTAGAACATTATATGTAAGTGATGACCTCTCATTTCATTCTTTTCTTTTGGGAGTCACAGTACATTTTGTCTTAAGATCTGTTTCTATGTGCAAAAAAAAAAAAAAAAAAAAAAAATTTCAAAATGATGGCCACTTCTAGTTACAGACAAAATGTAGTAAGAGTTTTCCACTCTGTTCTTCCAAGTGATTACAGTTAAAAACCTTGGACAATACATAAAAAGCAAATATCAAAAACCTCTTAAAGATGGATAGAAGAAAAGTCAGACTGGCTAAGGATGTTGAGATGTGAGAAAGGACACAGTGGTGAGCTCCTTTTTTCTTTATCCCCTGTATACGGGAAGCACTACCTCCTACGTATCCCAGCCTGGAGAAGCCCTTGACCCCGAAATGGAATGGGTGAAGATGAGAAAAGGCCCAAGGAAGAACCTACTTTGTCCAGCCAAAGAGGTGTCCCAGCAGGACAGAGTCTTCCACAAGAACCAGTGAACCCCCACTGAGCACCAGCAAATGACCACCCTCACTCCCTGCCTCAGGGGGCTCTGTGTCTGGTGGGTAACTGACTGGAGCCCCAAAGGTGTGAGAACTCACTACAGTGACAAGCAGCAGTCAGACCGCAGATCAGCCGTGGTGTAGCATTCCAGCAGGGTGACCAGAGAGAATTGCAAAAGCTTTGCAAATCGAATTTTAATTCACGATCCGCAAAGTAGTCAGGACCTGTGTGCTAGACCTAAGTAGGATGGCTACCTGCTAAAGTAGAAAATTTAAATAGGAACAAAAGTGTCACAGCACAATACCCAATATGTCCAGGACACAAGTGAAAATTAGTTGCACACCAAGAAACAGAATATTTCAACTCTGATGAGCTCTGACAAAGAACAGACACTAACAATGAGATAAACATGCTCTAATTATCTGACAGGATCTTTTGTCTTCAAGTAGTTACTTGGTGACTTAAAAAACAAAACAAAACAAAACAAAACAACCCCCCCCCAAAAAACCCTGAATAAAATGCCTGCTCTTTTGCTATGGAAATAGTAACCTGCGCATTTAAACAACCCTTGTAGACTCTTAATTGGACATTATATAAATAAACTGAAAGGCTCTTGGAAAGTGGATCCATGTTTAAAAGATGAGACCTAGGAAGATGAGTTATTCCACAAATAGGCCATCTAGATGCCTACTAGGGTGATTCAATCAGAATCCCTGTCTTCTAGGAACTTACAATCAGTCCGTAGAGATGAGATACATCTGTGGGTGACACAGTGTAGGCAAACCCTAGATTATTTATGCCCAAATACACATCCTTGGGCATGAATGAGTGGCCAGGAGAAATCTATTCTCATCTTCTTTTGACAGTTCATGTGGGAGAATGGTGGGAAGCCTGGTGGATTGAGGTGGACACATGAAGAATTTTTTATGTTTGTAACTTCAAATACACACGGCTATATCTCTCATATCTCTGCAGGTGTCAGAGGGAAGATGGTTAGTGAGGAAACGCTCCATCCAGTTACATGATGCACACCACCCCCAAAACAGAGTATGCTTGCCTATCATTGTTTGGAAAAATTTTGTGCATGGTCACTTACTGAAAGCTATTTATATAGTGCAGAACATTTTTTTAAAAATAGAAAATAAATATTTAAAATCACCGGCACAGTTAACCTGTTGATGTCTTTTCTTCCCATTTTTTTTCCTAGTAATTTTTCTATCCTATGTTATATTATCTTGATGTAACTTAACCAGATACCTGGGAGTTATTTTTTATTCTTTCATAGGAAATATCAGAGTAGAGTAGAAATGAGGTATACATTGTATGTTTGAATTTAATAATGAAGAGTCCTGCAACCAGAGGTGATGCAGTTTCTCCACCACTGCACCATTGCCCAAATCCACAGAGGCCAATGTGAGGGTTCAGATTATGAAGCCGAATCCAAGATAAGCACTCGGACTTGGAAGTGGATGTGTCCGTGCAGAACAAGAGAGTCAGAGACTGTGCAGCTGGACAGACTTCCTTCTCAGTCACATCAGGGCAAAGAGGAGGTGTTAAGAATCTTCACCAAATCCTCAATTAGAAGGAATGAGTGTCCATCACTTGGGAAAACTTTCAGTTTCTTAAAAGGTTTAATATAGAACTGCTCTATGAGCTGACAATTTAATCCCTAGATATTTATCTCAGAGAAATAAAAACATAAGTACACACATACATACACACAACACACACAACTTCAAAAGTTTATAATAACTTTACTCAAAATAATCAGAACATCTGGAAACAACCCAAATATCCATTGAGAGGGAGCATGAATGAACCAATTGTAGCTTATTCACTTCTCAGCAGGATATCTGAAGGAGCTACCAACAAACACAACCACATGATGGATTTCAAAATAACACTTTGCTGAGTTAAAGAAGTCAGATACAGAAGAGCATGTATGTCTAATTCCTCTTCCATGAAGCTCAAGAACAGAAAAAATGAATCTGAGATGATAGAAATCAGAAAGATTACCTGTGGGAAGCTGGGGACCAGTGAAAGGGGCACAAAGGAAATGGTATAAATGGAATCTCTGTATCTTCATTAGGATGGTCTGACAAGGGTGAATGCATTTTTCAAAACTCATTTAATTGTATACTTAAGATCTGTGTGTTTCATTGTGTGCATATTTTACCTAAAAATGTCTGTGTTGAGAAAAACACAGAAAGGCTGAGGAAATATGCCAGATTAAAGTCTATCCATCCATCCACCCATCTACTTATCTATCCGTCTATCATCTATATATTGATCAATTGATCAATCTGTACATCTATCAATCATCTGTAGATCAATCAATTGATCCATTCATCCATCCTTATCTATCTATCATCTATCTTCGTCACTGAGACCCCATCAAAAAGCACTGAATATTGATTGCTATTATTACTATTATACGTTTCAAGGATTTCAGTGGTTAGCACGGTTGTTCATCTTTCCACCACTGCAAGCTTATGAGGTGGGTGTCCTTTCAAAGTTTGGGACAATCATTCTCACCACTTCTTGGGATTTTCATAAAGTTCCTAATTAAAGAGTGTTTTGAGTATTGGTAAACAGCTGGACCAACAGATCCTTTCCCAGAGGCAGATACCCTAAACCCTCACTGCACAGTCCTGGGCACTTTTTCTCCCAACGGAGCTGAGGACTTTGCTGCTGTGAGCTGGAATTGATGCTCTGGTTACCTGTGCCACACACTGAAGCCTCCTCAGGAAGATGCCTATCAACACCTTTTCTGGTGGTTTTCTCTTTCTGATGCATGAGAACAGCATTAGCCTTCACTAACCTTTTTAACATCAAATTAGTCATTTTCTCCAACACTCTCTAATAGCATCCAGGACATCTCTATATTATAGCATTAATGCACTGCCTTTTAATTACTTCAGATACCTGATATGTCTTTAGTGAGGCAAGAAAATATACATTGTTGGGAGAGTAACAGGAGCCCTATCATGCTAGCTACTCTATCTGAGTCACTGAATAATCTCGAGATAGGTCTGTGCTTCCCAGACATTTTGAAGACTAGTCATCTTTAAGGGATACAATATAAATTTTTCACCTGTTACTGTAATTCACCAGAGCCACTTATCATTCTGCTGGCCAGATAAATGAATTAAATACTTTATATAAAAAATTCACGGTTGTATCTAAATCATTAGAAGTTCTTAATAGTCACTTTATAATTTTTGACAAATGATTTTGTCAACTCTTACCATTTGCCAGACATATTTTAGGTGCTGAGAATACTGTAGTTAAAAAATAAAAGAAAGAAATATATACACTCACAGAAATGTAATTTTAGTTGAGTTTGGTGGATAATCAATAGGTAGACCATCAGTATATAATATGTCAGGGAAATAATCAGTTAGAGGGAAGTAAAGCACAATATGGACCATATCGGAAGGCAGAAGTGGGGCTGATGACCTTAATGTGTATGTCAGCAGGTTATCTAAGGTGATGCCTAAAGCTCAGCCTTACAAGGGGCTCACGGTGTGGGTATCTGAGAGACAGGAGGAGTAGCTAACCATCGTGAGGGCCATTAATTCAGGTACAGAGATGAGGCTGGTGTTGGGCTAAAATGAAAGAGTGAGAAATGGCAGATGAGAGCAAGGAGGTGGTGGAGTGTCTACGTCGTGTAGGTGCTTGTAGACTGTGATGAAGAATATGTATTTTATTCTGAGCTGTAAAGCCATTGCCCAGTGCGGAGCAGAAGAGTAACACTGCAGGACTTCTGTGTGTAAGGATCTCTCCCATTGCTGCACAGAGAGTGGACACCGTGGCCATCAGGTGATGTTGCCACATTCCAGGTGGGATGTGATGATGGCTTGGATTCGAATCAGGTGTTAACCGTGCAGGGCGTCGTCTGTTTTAAAGGAGATATACACTCTATTTGCTGATGTTTTCTGGTTTGCATATGGAAACAAAAAAGAAAATCGCTAGAATTCTCAAAGCATCTGGACTGCAGAACTGAATGGATGGTGTTGCCGTTTGCTGAGACAGGGAGCAGAGCAGAAGTGCCAGACTGGGGCAGAGTGTTGACAAGGATGCCTACTTTCAACAAGGGGCCAAAGATGCAAATCGGCCTTGTGGTCTACGAGCAAGTGGGCATTGGATGCAAAGCACACAGAGAAGCTCTGGACCAGAAACTGTATCCGGGACACACCTTTGGCCACGATCTGCGTCTGCAACACTCCTGCCTCCCTTTCCTGACTGCGTGTGGGTCTTGTCTTCAGAAAATAGATTCTATTATTTTTTGTTTGTTTTGTTTCCCACTTGCAGACATTTCTCACGTCCAGTGCCCTGCTCTTGGGAGTGCTTCTGGAATGCTCGAATGAGCAGTGACGGAAACCGTGATGATCCAGCACCATCTGGGGGAGGAAAGGGGGTGTCAGACCCTGTTGGAATGTGACAGTTGCACCAAAGTGGCTGTGCTCTCAGAGTCAGAGGGAGCTCCCTGAACCCGACGAAACACAGACACCTTATCCCGTGGGGCCGACTCTACAGGCCCCCACGCCCCGTTCCCGAAGCCAGGGAGAATCTGAAGCCCCAAGTCTACCCTTCTTTTAAAAAAAATGTATATTAACCACCAGACAACGCCACTGCCCTCAAGAATGAAATGCACTGATTTCGATCTACCGACCGTCCTCAGCAGGAACAGGTGTCTTCACCAACAATTGCAATTGGTGAATTCTCAACAGCCTTGATACTTCTCTTCAGGGACGTCTACACAGCATGACCGTCTCCTCCACCTTCCCCTTGTTCTCCTTACACGTAGTATATGCCCACAAGTGACTATGGAAATACTATGCTGTTGATAATCCATACCAGGATCTGAAGAAATCACGGTGCTAAACAAATTCATGAAAAGTGGGAGAAAGAGACTGTGGTGTTAGAATATCTCTGCTGAACTGCTTTCCATGTTCTTTAATGATAAAAGTCAGTTTCTTCTATGGAAACATTAAATCCAACAAAGAATCTCTTGGTGACAGCTTAGAGGAGGCTGAGGTTTGGTTAAAAAGTGTAAGTTGGCCCCTCCAGTCCCTTGCCCTGCGGACTTTGTGTTGCAGAGCTGTTATCCAACTTCTAATTATTTGTAGGGGATCTCACCACATAGTGCGAGTGTGTGTGTGTGTGTGTGTGTGTGCATACGTGTGTGCACGAGCATGTGCTTAGGGCCATTCATGACAGATTACAGGAAATTACTTTAGTTGAAGCAATATTTAATCCAAAGGCAAAAGGAAGAAATATATATGTATGAGATTTTATTTTATTCCAGGAATATTTTTTTAAAATAACATATTGTATTTTCTTTACTGAATACAAGCGGTCATTGTGCAAATTATTCTGCAACTTGTTTATTAACAAAAATTTAGAACATTTGGAAGAGCACAAAGAAGAAAATGAAAACCATTAGTCCCAACAATTACAAATAAATTACGTTATCATGCTGGCATGTAGCTTTCAGCAATCTTCTGGACATATTGCATATTTAAATAACATATGGGTTAACTATATGTTATGCGTCATAACCCATTTTTATCATTTAAAGTATTTGTTTAAAAAAATCAATGTCATTAAACAGTATTTTACAAATTTATACATGCTATTAATATTACTATCAGTTAAGAATTTAGTGGCTTAAGATAATCAGAGTGAACTTCATGGAAGTGGAAGTTCAACTGATGGGTGTGGGGGCATCTCTGCTCCACACAAACATCAGGGATCCAGGTTTGATCCAGATGTTCCACCTTCAACAACTACCCTCTCCAACTGCACTGGGTGTGGACGTTCTGCCAGAAAATGGTGTGATGAAAGCATTATGGCCCAGGTATGGAAGCACTGGGATCACCTGTCCACCTTCCATGAGAAGGACCACCCTAACTGCAAAGGATCCTGGGAGGTGAAGTCCTGCAGGTAAGGTGGCAACATCTTCTGTCTGATCTCAGGTGCCGGGCCCAGCCCATAAGAGCTCCCTGAGAACCTTTCTCAGCTTCATCTCTGCTGTGTGTGGTCTCAAGGCAACCACCTCTCCTGACCGCACAAGGTCCCCGATTTTCAGTCTGCCTCTTCCTTACCCTTTTGATCCAAAGCTGCTGATTCATGTCTAAATTAATTTCTTTTTTTCTGATACCAACTAGCACTCACGAATAAAGTCCTGTTTTCCAAGTTGTTCCCTGAGAGTTTGGGGACTGGCCAGCTCTGGTTGTACAGGTTCTCCGAATGCTTTTGCCACCAGGCAGCATGGATCCTAAATCGTGCCTTAAACCTCGGCTTAAACCAATGCCATGTTTCTTAGGGTTCTTTGATGGCAGTCCCGGCTTCAAGTACCAATTTTTATACAAATTAAAATAATTCTAGCTGCTGTAGCAAATAAACCCTGAAATGTAAGTGACTTCATATTAATTAATAAAGTCCTGGTGATGGTTTTGGGTGAGAGGTGTTTGCTCCATGGAGCCACTCAGAAGCCAGGCTGATGTTCCCTGCTGCTCACCCTGGTCGATGACAGCCCATGGGGTGGGGGGAAGAGAAGACACTGGGGTCCAGTGGGCCCGACCTACAATGTGTGTGTCCCTTTGTCCATCACCTGTGAGCACCTCCCACCCTAGTCATACGGCCATGCCCCACGGAAGGGCTGGAAAGCAGCTCTACCTGCACACCCATGATTCCCAGGATGGAGTAGAGAAGAGTTTGGGTGGACAGCTGGTCACTCCTTCTACACTCCAAGTTTATAGATAATTATTTGGAGTTAAGATGGCATGGATTATAAGTTTTATGTTAGGTCAAGTATTTGCTGATGAATTATACTGACATCTTTATATCCTCTCTGAACTTTCTCTAAGTCACAGTATGAAATGTGATTTCTACAATGTTTCATAGGAGATTCGTCCAGAACAACCTGTGCTGGTGTATGGGTTTCAAGCTTCACCCACAGACTTTAATCTCTTCCTGAGTTTCCATGACTTGTGTTCTTACTAACTTCTGTGTCAATTACTTTTTACAAATCTTAAGTCATGCAGGTCATATATTGATTTAGCTGAATACTACATATAAAATAAAGTTATTTTTATCTTATCCAATTATGACCTTTCCAACAAATATCTCTAATTTATAGAGGCTTATTTTGTACTGATATAGATGTTAGATTCCAATAATAAATGCAGGCACATAATAATAACTATATCCGAGCTTATAACCCCAGTTCACCACTTTATACCCAGGATCCCAAAATGATAAAACCAGCCTGATGTGAGAAATACTTTAGAAAGTATTTACAACAAAAACTTAATATAGAGTCTAAAGAAAGACATGTATAAGAAATGAGCATTTTATAAAGAATATTTTGACAAAGAACTTAATATAATGTATTAACATTTTAATAATCTAAATTACTTTGGGAAGACCTTCAAGATGGCAGAGGAATAAGATGTGGAGATCACCTTCCTTCCCACAAATACATCAGAAATACATCTACATGTGGAACAACTCCTACAGAACACCTACTGAACGCTGGCAGAAGACCTCAGACTTCCCAAAAGATATATATATATATTTTTTTCTTTTTCTCTTTTTGTGAGTGTGTATGTGTATGCTTCTTTGTGTGATTTTTTTCTGTATAGCTTTGCTTTTACCATTTGTCCTAGGGTTCTGTCTGTCCGTTTTGTTGTTGTTGTTTTTTTGTAAGTATAGTTTTTAGTGCTTGCTATCATTGGTGGATTTGTTTTTTGGTTTGGTTGCTGTCTTCTTTCTTTCTTATGGTTTAATTTTTAATAATCTTTTTAAATTTTTTATTTTAATAACTTTATTTTCCTTTCTTTCTTTCTTTTTACCTTCCTTCCTTCCTTCCTTCCTTCCTTCCTTCCTTCCTTCCTTCCTTCCTTTCTTTCTTTCTTTCTTTCTTTCTTTCTTTCTTTCTTTCTTTCTTTCTTTTCTTTCTTCCTTTCTTTTCTTTCTTCCTTTCCTTCTTTCTTTCTTTCTTCTTTCTCCCTTTTCTTCTAAGCCGAGTGGCTGACAGGGTCTTGGTGCTCCAGCCAGGTGTCAGGCCTGTGCCTCTGAGGTGGGAGAGCCAAATTCAGAACATTGGTCCACCAGAGACCTCCCAGCTCCACATAATATCAAACAGTGAAAGCTCTCCCACAGATCTCCATCTCACTGCTAAGACCCAGCTCTACTCAACGACCAGCAAGCTGCAGTGCTGGACACCCTATGCCAAATAGCTAGCAAGACAGGAACACAACCCCACCCATTAGCAGAGAGGCTGCCTAAAATCATAATAAGGTCACAGACACCCCAAAACACACTACCAGATGCGGTCCTGCCCACCAGAAAGACAAGATATAGCCTTATCCACCAGAACACAGGCACCAGTCCCCTCCACCAGGAAGGCTACACAACATACTGAACCAACCTTACCCACTGCGGATAGGCACAAAAAACAATGGAAACTACGAACCAGCAGCCTGTGAGAAGGAGACCCCAATCACAGTAAGTTAAGCAAAATGAGAAGAGAGAGAAACCCACAGCAGGTGAAGGAGCAAGGTAAAAAACCCATCAGACCAAACAAATGAAGAGGAAATAGGCAGTCTACTTGAAAAAGAATTCAGAGTAATGATAGTAAAGATGATCCAAAATCATGGAAATAGGATGGAGAAAATAAAAGAAACGTTTCGCAAGGACCTAAAAGAACTAAAGAGCAAACAAACTGATGAACAACACAATTAATGAAATTAAAAATTCTCTAGAAGGAATCAATAGCAGAATAACTGAGGCAGAAGAACAGATAAGTGACCTGGAAGATAAAATAGTGGAAATAACTACCACAGAGCAGAATAAAGAAAAAAGATTGAAAATAATTGAGGACAGACTCAGAGATTTCTGGGACAAATTAAAGGCACCAACATTCGAATTATAGGGGTCCCAGAAGAAGAAGAGAAAAGGAAAGGGACTGAGAAAATATTTGAAGAGATTATAGTTGAAAACTTCCCTAATATGGGAAAGGAAATAGTCAATCAAGTACAGGAAGCACAGAGAGTCCCATACAGGATAAATCCAAGGAGAAACGTGCCAAGACACATACTAATCAAACTATCAAAACTTAAATACAAAGAAAAAATATTAAAAGCAGCAAGGGAAAAGCAACAAATAACATACAAAGGAATCCCCATAAGGTTAACAGCTGATCTTTCAGCAGAAACTCTGCAAGCCAGAAGGGAGTGGCAGGACATATTTAAAGTGATGAAAGGGAAAAACCTACAACCAAGATTACTCTACGCAGCAAGGATCTCATTCAGATTGACAGAGAAATTAAAACCTTTACAGATAAGCAAAAGCTAAGAGAATTCAGCACCACCAAACCAGCTTTACAACAAATACTAAAGGAACTTCTCTAGGCAGGAAATACAAGAGAAGGAAAAGACCTACAATAACAAACCCAAAACAATTAAGAAAATGGTAATAGGAACATACATATCAATAATAACTTTAAATGTAAATAGATTAAATGCTCCAACCAAAAGACATAGACTGGCTGAATGTATACAAAAACAAGACCTGTTTATATGCTGTCTACAAGCAACCCACTTCAGACCTAGGGACACATACAGACCCAAAGTGGGGGGAGGGAAGTAGATATTCCATGCAAATGGAAAACAAAAGAAAGCTGGAGTAGCAGTTCTCATATCAGACAAAATAGATTTTAGAATAAAGACTATTACAAGAGACAAGGACACTACTTAATGATCAAGGGATCAATCCAAGAAGAAGATATAACAATTGTAAATATTTATGCACCCAACATAGGAACACATCAATACATAAGACAAATGCTACCAGCCATAAAAGGGGAAATCGACAGTAACACAATCATAGTAGGGGACTTTAACACCCCACTTTCACCAATGGACAGATCATCCAAAATGAAAATAAATAAGGAAACACAAGCTTTAAATGACACATTAAACAAGATGGCTTAATTGATATTTATAGGACATTCCATCCAAAAACAACAGAATACATTTTCTTCTCAATTGCTCATGGAACATTCTCCAGGATAGATCATATCTTGGGTCACAAATCAAGCCTTGGTAAATTTAAGAATACTGAAATTGTAACAAGTGTCATTTCCAACCACAACACTCTGAGACTAGATATCAATTACAGGAAAAAATCTGTAAAAAATACAAACACATGGAGGCTAAACAGTGCACTACTAAATAACCAAGAGATCACTGAAGAAATCAAAGAGGAAATCAAAAAATACCTAGAAACAAATGACCATGAAAATACGATGACCCAAAACCTATGGGATGCAGGAAAAGCAGTTCTAAGACGGAAGTTTATAGCAATACAATCCTACCGCAAGAAACAAGAAACATCTCAAATAAACAACCTAACCTTACACCTAAAGCAATTTGAGAAAGAAGAACAAAAAACCCCTAAGTTAGCAGAAGGAAAGGCATCATAAAGATCAGATCCAAAATAAATGAAAAAGAAATGAAGGAAACGATAGCAAAGATCAATAAAACTAAAAGCTGGTTCTTTGAGAAGATAAACAAAATTGATTAACCACTAGCCAGACTCATCAAGAAAAAAAGGGAGAAGACTCAAAACAACAGAATTAGACATGAAAAAGGAGAGATAACAACTGACACAGCAGAAATACAAAGGATCATGAGAGATCACTACAAGCAACTATATGCCAATAAAATGGACGACCTGGAAAAATGCACAAATTCTTAGAAAAGTACAACATTCCGAGACTGAACCAGGAAGAAATACCAATCACAAGCACTGAAATTGAGACCATGATTAAAAATCTTCCAACAAACAAAAGCCCAGGACCAGATGGCTTCACAGGCGAATTCTATCAAACATTTAGAGAAGAGCTAATACCTATCGTTCTCAAACTCTTCCAAATTATAGCTGAGGGAGGAACACTCCCAAACTCATTCTACGAGGCCACCATCACCCTGATACCAAAACCAGACAAAGATGTCACAAAGAAAGAAAACTACAGGCCAATATCACTGATGAACATAGATGCAAAAATCCTCAACAAAATACTAGCAAACAGAATCCAACTGCACAGTAAAAGGATCATACACCATGATCAAGTGGGGTTTATCCCAGATATGCAAGGATTCTTCAATATGCGCAAATCAATCAATGTGATAAACCATATTAAAAAATTGAATGGGAAAAACCACATGATCATCTCAATAGATGCAGAAAAAGCTTTTGACAAAATTCAACCCCCCTTTATGATAAAAGCCCTGCAGAAAGTAGGCATAGAGGGAACTTACCTCAACATAATAAAGCCCAGATATGACAAACCCACAGCCAACATCGTTCTCAATGGTGAAAAACTGAAACCATTTCTACTAAGATCAGGAAAAAGACAAGGTTGTCCACTCTCACCACTATTATTCAAAATAGTTTTGGAAGTTTTAGCCACAGCAATCACAGAAGAAAAAGAAATACAAGGAATACAAATTGGAAAAGAAGAAGTAAAGTTGTCACTGTTTGCAGATGACATGATACTATACATAGAGAATCCTAAAGATGCTACCAGAAGACTACGAGAGCTAATCAATGAATTTGGTAAAGTAGCAGGATACAAAATTAATGCACAGAAATCTCTTGCATTACTATACACTAATGATGCAAAATCTGAAAGAGAAATTAAGGAAACACTCCCATTTCCCATTGCAACAAAAAGAATAAAATCCCTAGGAATAAACTTACCTAAGGAGACAAAAGACCTATATGCAGAAAACTATAAGACACTGATGAAAGAAATTAAAGATGATACAAACAGATGTAGAGATATACCATGTTCTTGGATTGGAAGAATCAACATTGTGAAAATGATTATACTACCCTAAGCAATCTACAGATTCAGTGCAATCCCTATCAAACTACCAATGGCATTTTTCACAGAAGTAGAACAAAAAATTTCACAATTGGTATGGAAACACAAAAGACCCCAAATAGCCAAAGGAATCTTGAGAAAGAAAAACGGAGTTGGAGGAATCAGGCTCCCTGACTTTAGACTATACTAGAAACCTACAGTAATCAAGACATTATGGTACTGGCACAAAAACAGAAATATCAGTGGAACAGGATAGAAAGCCCAGAGATAAACCCACACACCTATGATCACATTATCTTTGGTAAATGAGGCAAGAATATACAATGGAGAAAAGACAGCCTCTTCAATAAGTGGTGCTGGGTAAACTGAATAGCTACATGTAAAAGAATGAAATTAGAATACTCCCTAACACCATGCACAAAAATAAACTCATAATGGATAACAGACCTAAATGTAAGGCCAGACACTACAAAACTCTTAGAGGAAAACATAGGCAGAACACTCTATGACATAAATCACAGAAAGATCCTTTTTGACCCACCTCCTAGAGAAATGGAAATAAAAACAAAAATAAACAAATGGGACCTATGAAACTTAAAATCTTTTGCACAGCAAAGGAAACCATGAACGAGACCAGGGGACAACCCTCAGAATGGGAGAAAATATTTGCAAATGAAGCAACTGAAAAAGGATTAATCTCCAAAACATACAAGCAGCTCATGCAGCTCAATATCAAAAGGGCAAGCAACCCAATCCAAAAATGGACAGAAGACCTAAATAGACATTTCTCCAAAGTAGATATATAGATTGCCAACAGACACATGAAAGGATGCTCAACATCACTAATTATTAGAGAAATGCAAATCAAAACTACAATGAGGTATCACCTCACACCTGTCAGAATGGCCATCATCAGAAAATCTACAAACAATAAATGCTGGAGAGGGTGTGGAGAAAAGGGAACCCTCTTGCACTGTTGGTGGGAATGTAAATTGATACAGCCACTATGGAGAACAGTATGGAGGTTCCTTAAAAAACTAAAAATAGAACTACCGTACGTCCCAGCAATCCCACTACTGAGCATATACCCTGAGAAAACCATAATTCAAGAAGAGTCATGTACCACAATGTTCATTGCAGCTCTATTTATAATAGCCAGGACATGGAAGCAACCTAAGTGTCCATTGACAGATGAATGGATAAAGAAGATGTGGCACATATATACAATGGAATATTACTCAGCCATATAAAGAAACGAAATTGAGTTATTTGTGGTGAAGTGGATGGACCTAGAGTCTGTCATACAGAGTGAAGTAAGTCAGAAAGAGAAAAATAAATACCGTATGCTAACAAATATATATGGAATCAAAAAAAAAATTGGTTCTGAAGAAACTTGGGGCAGGACAGGAATAAAGATGCAGACTTGAGGACAAGGGGAGGGGGAAGGGTAAGCTGGGACAAAGTGAGAGAGTGCCATGGACATATATACACTACCAAATGTAAAGTAGATAGCTAGTGGGAAGCAGCTGCATAGCACAGGGAGATCAGCTCGGTGCTTTGTGACCACCTAGAGGGGTAGGATAGGGAGGGTGGGATGGAGATGCAAGAGGGACGAGATATGGGGATATATGTACATATTTAGCTGATTCACTTTGCTATAAAGCAGAAACTAACACACCATTGGAAAGCAATTATACTCCAATAAAGATGTTAAATAAATGAATAAATAAATAAATAAATTTGGTATTGTGTACATTTTAAGATGATTATACAGAAATGATGTACACTAGTAGCATTTGATGTTCAACTTATGGCAACAATTTCTATATTTATATATAGAAGAATAAAAGTATATATATACTTTTTATTTTTATACTTTTCTATCTGCATATTTGTCTATGTTTATACGTATATGTTATGTATAAAATGTTTATTTGGACATTTTACCAAAATAAAAGAATATTTTATCTTTAAATGGTTTATATATGTAAGATTTTTAATATATGAAGATTTTTTATACAAGGATTATATATATATAACATTGTATATACAAAGATCATTAATATATATAAATAAAATTTTATTATTATTTTTCCAGATTTTAAAAAAGCATAGTCATTTTAGGAAATACACAAAACAAAAATATATAATAAAATATACTACATATAAAAGAGTAATAATAAATAATAATATAAAATATACTACATATAAAATAGTAATAAATACTAAAATCACCTATAATCTCTACATACTCTATGTTTCAATCCTTGATTTTTCTTGACAAATACGTTTACAAACTCTGACCTTTATTATTATTATTATTATAAAAATTCTCATTATTGTAAATTGTGAAGAGACGGGCAGTCACACACCTGCTAAGGCTTCACCCACTGTGCTATCCTCAGTGTCATTGTTGAAAATGGTTATAAAGTTAGACAAATACATCCTCCTGCTATTTTTGGTACTAAACCAACATGTACCATATCTGAGGTGATAAATCATGCATCTTATCATTTAGTGTTTTAGCCGATAGAAGCAGGGTTTGAGAACGCAACTCCTGACCAACTACACGCCCACATGTGTTCATCTGTCCAGCATCTAACCTCAAGCAAAAATGCTTCTGAGACATTAGGAAAAGAAAGAAAGGTTTCGGGGACCTTCGACCAGTAGCAGTGATCAGAACCTGAAAGGCATGACTTTTCAAGGACAAGTTCTGCCAGGTCAATGGGTTTCTTCATTTTTTTTCTTCCCTTATTTGTTATGTGCAGGGCAGTTCCAAAATCTGACTCACCACGTTAGAATCACCTGAAAGTTAAAACCACGGTCTCCAGAGAGTGAACACCACCTACATGGCACAGAGATGCACTATCCAGTGAAAGCCTAGACAAAAACGTAAGTAATAAGCAATTAGAAAATAATAAACCTGATGCTTACTACTTCAAAAGTAAGCTATTTTTAGAGCAGTTCAAGGTTCACAGTAAAATTGAGGGGAAGGTGCAGAGATTTCCCATGTATCCCCTGGCCCCCCACTGCCTCCCCACCATCAACATCCCCACCAGATGAGATGTTTGCTACAATTGATGGAGCTACACTGATACATCATCCTCACCCAGAGTCCACAGTTGACATTAGGGCTCACTCTTGCTGTTGTACATCCTATGGGTTTGGACAGAGGTATCATGAAACATATCCACTATTATATTTCACAGTTCTAAGAGTTTTTTTGAATATTTTGGATAACAGTTCTTTATCAGATGTGTCTTTTGCAAATATTTTCTCCAAGTCTATGGCTTGTCTTCTCATTCTCTTGAAAGTGTATTTCACAGAGCAGATTTTAATTTTAATGAAGTTCAGCTTATCAATTATGTGGATCATGGATCCACATGGATCATGTCTTTGGTGTTGTATCTAAAATGTCATTGCCAAACCCAAGGTCATTGAGGTTTTCTCTTGTGTTACCTTTTAGGAATTTTACAGTTTTGTGTTTTACATTTATGTCTATGATCCATTTTGAGTTAATTTTTGTGACTGGTGTAAGGTCTGCATGTAGTTTCATTTTTTTGTTTGTTTGTTTGTTTTTGCATCATCCAGTTGTCCCAGCACCATTTGTTGGAGAGATTGTGTGTTCTCCATTATGTTATCAGTTGATTATGTTTATGCGGGTCTATTTTTGGGGCCTCTATTCCATTCTAATATTAGGTTTGTCTATTCTTTTGCCAGTTCCTTACTTTCTTGATTACTAAAGCTTTATAGTAAGTCTTGAGTGTTTATTACTTTTTAATAGTAGTATAATTCTGCAATGAGGAGTTTTAAAGCCCTGAAATATTTTTTTAAATAATTTAAACTGTTCACTTATTGTTCTAATTTTTGTGTTCTCCCTGAGAAAGCTAAAATACTGCCCTGTGTCTCTCCTCTGTGCCACGGGTGCCAGGAGCAGCATTAAATACATGTTATAACCGAATCAGTGGAGAACTGGTCACTAACAGGACTTGTAGGAAACATGATGTGACCCAGGTTCATAAAAGTCTGTGCATTAAGTTCTTACAAAGGCCATGATATTTGCTTTCCTTGATGGAATGATGGACACTGAAACGTGAAATGGAATTTTATTTCTTAGCGGTGTGAGGAGCTGTGAGTGGACAGGGCTTGAATAAAATACAGAAGTACAAGTTAAGCTGTGTGCTTAGCACAAGGCCAGACATTTCGAGGAAATTCAAAGGAGATACTTCTCAAACCCAGATTTCCTCATATTTACATATGCACCGCATTTTGACAGACACTGTGTTATCATGTAACCCTATACAGTATTTCAGGTAAATGACAGGAGAAATTGATTTTCAACTCCTCTTTTTTTTTTTTTTTTTTTAAAGAATGGAAGTAGTTTATCTTATCAGTAGGTGAGACCAAAAATCTAATAGTCTTTTCCTTTTAGAAAAGTTTTATTCACCTGCTACCATTTCTGAACTTCTAAAACATAAAGTGAAAAATACAAGTCTCATAAAATATCCTGGTTCTGACGAACAAGACAGCAGAACTCCATAACAAATCCTGAACGGGAACTGCGGCCCCAGAACCACTCAGCCAGAAATGAAACCTGCCAAAACACTCTTTAAAAAGGAAGGTAAAGAAACGCTTTTCAGAAAGGATCTTTTAACAGTCGAAGGCCATTCTGTCGTTCTGCAGAAATGCAAGGAAGACAGGGTGTATTCTCACAGTTGGCTGTGCCATATCCTGCCCAGATCATGCCTGAACTGTTGTTTTTTTCCAGGATGACTTTTTCCCCCTTATTTATAAAGGTAATCGTATTTTAAATACAAATATGATTAGTGTAAAACAGTAATTGAGGTGAGACCATCTTACAAATTCATTCTCATGGTCTCAAAAAGCCAGCAAAAAAAAAAACCCCCCAAAAAAAACCACCTATGTCTTTTAGGAAAAGGGCATTTCTCTTTCCAATGCATTCTTCCAGTTATTTTTTTCTGTCAGAAATGTCTCCCTTCTTCTTTGGAAGAAAAATAAATGCTAATTTGTATACCAACACATAGTACTCAGTCAAAGGTCTTTCCTCCCAAGCACATTAGCCAACTGTGCGTCTGAATGATGCTATGGACCCACCAGTGACTTGTGGTGACAATTAATATAAAGCTGGCGTTTCACACCAAGCCCTTCAGGACACCTACTTCAACAGGAATCTGTCTTGTGTGTAGATTTCTGGGCAGAGAATAAAAACTCGCTTTCTATCATCAAAAACACCTTTTGAGGTTTTCTACTTGCTTCCTAAAAGCAAACGTTTCTTCCCCCGCCTTTATGTATCTTCCCTTTCCTAAGACACTATTATTCACAGCCTTTATTCTGGAGGCTCCTGTGCACTTCAATGGCCCCAGAATATTAACTAGTTAAGGTCTGCTTCATCATTAACTTTTTCAAGGTTGCAGAAATTTCAGGTACAGGGATCACCTGATCAACATATGCTGTGTGTGGAATGTCCCTTTATTTCAATTCCTTGTCAAGAACATTTCTGGAAGCCAAGTTGCAAAATTTTAAAACAGCGCTAGACTTCAATACCTTCAGATAAGGATTCCACTGGTTCCTTTCCAGCCGCAGGGAAAGGTTTTCCTGGAACCCATCCGAGGCAAGGACATCTCTGTGCAGCTTTGTCAGGTGGTCTGTTTCCCATCAACCACAGGGGCCAGGCCCTGCTGTGTCCACACTCCCCACCCAGCCCCCAAACCTGGGGAGGACACACCGTGCATCACGCCGCTTCCAGGTGCCTTTCAGCTTTCACCTTTTGTCTGTGATGTGAAATGGAAGTATTTGAGATTAATCCAAGTGAAACGGATCTCAGGGAGATGAAGTCGTGGGGTTCTCTCACCTGCCTTCACAATCATGTCTAATCGTTCTGCTCTAGCATGAAGGATAAGCACCTAGGCCCTCATCTGGGGTTGTACCTGGTCTCTCTGTGGGCTGTGGGTGCAGTTTTAGCTCTTGACTTTATCCTCCATGTGACGTACAGACTCTCTTCTCTCAGCCCTGAGAGGCTGGCAGGGGACCCTCTCTAGGACCTTCCCTGGCACTGCAGAGGCATCATTGTTGTTTGCTTTTTAAAGTACATTTGATACTGTTTAGTTATTAGTGACACTCCAGGTCATTGGCATTGTCACGGACAGAAGCCCTTTGACTTCCTCTCTGTTCCCTCAGGTCATTTCCTTTCTACTGGCCCCCACTGAAAATCACTGCTGGTGCGACATTTGCAGAGCTGCTCTTCCCAGTTTCTCCCTATGCACTCTCGTTTCATAGTGGAACACACATCAGTCCACCCACAGGCACCCTTGACTCTTAGGGTCTAGTCCTGAGGTTTCAGACTCTTGGCTCTTCAGAGAAGAGAAGTTATTTGATGGAGTTGCTCCATAATATGTTTCACGACGTTGTACTCTGTGAAAAAGTTGCAGTTACTCTTGAAAGTAAGAAGTAAGTGCCCTAACCTACATACGGCATACAATCTTTCCTTAAAGGATGAGCTTTGCGTGGAAAACAGCAACAGCTATGTGCCGGACCACAGTTGACATACAAGGATCTGTGAGTCAATCCATGCGAAGAGGACCCAGGCTCAGGGGAGCCAAGTTTACCCAACGACAAGCCGAGCTGTACAATGACCACAAATCTTAATATGTTGACCAGCTGTTTAACTGTGATTAAGGACAGATTAATAAAACCATGGCCAGATCTTGCCCGATGCAAGGTTCTTGGCTTTATTTTCTCTCCTTTCACATATTCAGTGGGGGTCTGCAGCTTGGAGGTGCTGCCAGCCTCTGGGCAGCGTGTCTCCCCACTCTCTGCCTCCAGATAAAACTTACAGCTTTTGAGAACAGTCACGTAGCAAGGAGTGGGAGAAAACTAATCAGAGAAGCCTGTCCCAGCTAATATCTTCATACAGTACTTATGTCATCAGCTCACTCTTCTCATCAATCAATTAGTCTAGGAACAATGGCACACCCGGTAGGTGTAGTGTAATTGCAAAGGGAGGGAAAATAATTAGGGAAACATTCCATGATTAAGGATTTTACATCTCTCCAGGATAAATAGGCTAATACAATGGAAATGATAGCAGAAAAATGGAAGTGTCTCATTTAAGTTTGCACTTCTCTGATTACTGGTGTTAATGTGAGGTTCAGTGAATATGAGTTGGAGGAAGGGAGATTCATAAGGGTTGGAAAAACTCACATGTAGAAAGCAAACTGAAGAAAAAGTTTAATCTTGCACAATTTGGAGATGAAGACCTTGAAGGCTAGTGAAGTGGTCACGGGCAGAACTGGACCCTAACCCAGGTCCCTGATCTTAATCAAGTTCTTCTAACCTGTAAACAGCAGAAAACTTGGCTTAGAAAAGTGAGATCTGAGCTAAGAGTTGATCATGGGAAGGATTCGAAGTAGAAGATTATAAAAAATCATTAAAAAGCAAAAGCAGGCACTGAGAATAAGTAGTGATGGAGTCTGGTTTGCGGGTCATGCAGCCACTAAGGGGGTGAGGAACCTGCAGACTTTGGATCCAAAAGTTGGCTCTACCAAGTCCAAAACCACCCCCAGACTTCAGTGGCTTCCCCCAGACGACGTGCTTCTTCTGGAATCACACATGGACCACATAGCGGGGTGGTTCCGCGGCTCTGCCCCAGGCTGCCACTCTGTCCTGGACCTTCTCATTCTAGAAGCCAGGTGGAGGCATCCTTCATCTAGAACACAGTATACTCACGGCTAAGGGCAAAAGCAAAAAAGTCAAGATAAACCATACAATAATTTGAGCTCCTGTTCAGGAGTGGCGAATGCCACACAGACTCACAACAGTCACACCACCAGCCTGACAGTGGGGCGAGGAGGGACATTCCATGTCCAGGGAAGTGACAAGACAGTCCTGGGATGTGGGATCCTCTCACTGGGACGGGAGCAAACAGTTACGACAACAAAAGCCTCTGTAGCTTGAAATACATCCAACACTTATCGTCTGATTTTACTTTTAACTGATGACTTCCCTGATTAGAGCAATAAAATAAAGTACTAGAAGCAGCTAATTTATTGCACACTTTTTGTCCATCTGCAATTCCAGGCCCCAGCAGTCGGTAAGAAAACATGCAATTGAACATTGTTCTGTAACTTTGTTTCTAAACCTGCATTATCTGCTGAAAAATTTTCCTAGTGAATTTCTGTCACATTATTGGCAATTTTGAAATAAAATTCTCAAAAGATAACTTGACTTTTACCCTGTCAACTTGATTTTTCTGCTCCCCCCACCCCAAAATAAAACATACATGTGATGTGCATTTTTTCTACCGCTCTGCCCTACATGGAGGTCGTTGGACACTGAGCTGTGTCTTTCCGACCGTCCAATTTAAGATCTAACAGAGTTTAAACACAGTTTAAACAGGGATTGCCTCAAGCATGACTGGATTCACAATTAGAGTGGAAAAATCTAAAGTCCAAGTATATAAAAAATTTTTGGAGCAAATGATAACAAGAAAAATAAAAGGTCTTTGACAAGAGCCTGGCATTTTTCTCAGGGTTTCATTTTCACAAATGCTTTCACATATGTCAAGAGATTCGGAGGCTTGACAACCACTACTCTTTTGGTAACCTAGGAAACATAGTCAACAATAGTCTTTTTTGGGCAATTGTGGAAAATAAATTCGTATTAAAAAATAAATACTTCTGTTTCTCTTGTCTAAGCAATTATACCAATTAGATTGAAAAATCCAGACATTTTCAATTAGCATTTACTACCAAATGTGTATCTGCAGATATAACAGAAGGTAAATACTGATTTGTGAAACCAGAATAAATTGCATGATAACACTCCACAAGCATGGAGTTAGCACAATATGTTAGCATTCGTATCTAACTCTTACTATTTTGAATTGAAACAATCATTGTAAATTATGTGTTAGTAAAAATGTAAGGGAAACATTTGGAAATGAAATATGTCAAGTTGGGCTCAAAGCAATTAGAAAGCAAAAAAAAAAAAAAAAAGATTTTCTTTCAACTAAAAAGTCTGCAGGAGATCGTAAAAGACACTAACTTCCTATCAGCGGTTACTCGTGAAGTGTGCTTTTCAGGTCTGCACACTTAGTCTACACCCACGCATTATGATGATTTGAAGAACGGATTGTTCGTGGATTTGCTACTGGCTTGTATACACAGCATTCACAACTAAGGGCTGGGAGGTTGCTGCCCAGTCCTAGACTTAGGGGAAACCTAAATTCAGACAGTCTCAAAGCACAAGGTTTATTTCTCACTTACTCTGCGTGTCTGTCACAGGTGCTCCCTGGAACAGAGAAGAAAGAGGGAACAAAAAAAATTGTGCACTGGCTCTTAAATTTTCCAACTCTGCTCATATTTTCCTGGATGAGAGAAGTCACATGACTACACCTGGCTACCAGACCACAGAACCAGCAGTATTTGGACTTTCCTTAAAGGACATAAAAATATGATAATCAGTAGAATAATCGGGATGACAGTGTGTTTGTGTAAATATATATGAGGGCAGGGCCGCTCTATCACAATCATGGCTATTTGCAGGTATTTGAACGGTGCCTGACACAAGTGATAGCACTTCAATTTTTTGTAGACTAAAGGACAAGAAAAGATTAGATGGAACGAGTATTCTTATATTAATAGCCTCTAGATGCTTGTTTTTTTAAAAAATTAATTTAATTTATTTTATTCTTGGCTCCGTTATTCTTGGGTCTTCATTGCTGCGTGTGGGCTTTCTGTAGTTATGGCGAGCAGGGGCTACTCTTCGTTGCGGTACATGGGCTTCTCACTGCGGTGGCTTCTCTTGTTGCGGAACACGGGCTCTAGGCCCACGGGCTTCAGTAGTTGTGGCTCGTGGGCTCTAGAGTGCAGGCTCAGTAGTCGTGGCGCACGGGCTTAGTTGCTCCGTGGCATGTGGGATCTACCTGGACCAGGGCTAGAACCAGTGTCCCCTGCATTGGCAGGCGGATTCTTAACCACTGAGCCTCCAGGGAAGCACCTAGATGCTTGTTTTTACACTCTTGAAAAACAGAAAAAGAAACCGTAACTTCTGGCATGGACACCCTTCCAGGGCCCATGAGGCTGCCCTACCAATTTTCCAAAGTTCACTTGAAAACTTGGCTTTTCTGATTGACATACACCTCCAAGACCTCTTTTCCACTTCATACACCCACCCCAGACTTTCTGGTTTATTTTTTTTTCTTTCTCCAGTGTCATTTTTAGGAGATGTGAAATAAACTGAGTACAAATTACAAATTTCTATCTGGGGAAGAAAGGAGAGGATTATATGTTGAATATTTGAGGAGATAAAGACCATTCGGAGGAATCAAATCAGCAATTGAATCTTCCGATTCCTTAGCAGCCAGAAGAATTGTGTAAATTATCTTGAGATAAGATTAAAATATATATGAAAATATGCATATTAGTGGGTCTATATGGATGAATTACTTATACAAAATTATAAAATTTTTAAAATTTAATTTTGGTCGTTAGTTTTAATTTGCAAATTGTTTTAATAAAAGATCGTCAGGATATAAGTACAAGCAATGCTTATTAGGTTTTTTTTTTAACATCTTTATTGGAGTATAATTTCTTTACATTGTTGTGTTAGTTTCTGCTGTATAACAAACTGAATCAGCTATACTTATACATATATACCCATATCCCCTCCCTCTTGCATCTCCCTCCCACCCTCCCTACCCCACCCCTCTAGGTGGTCACAAAACACCGAGCTGATCTCCCTGTGCTATGCGGCTGCTTCATCTACTTTACATTTGGTAGTGTATATATGTCCATGCCACTTTCTCACTTCGTCCCAGCTTACCCTTCCCCCTCCCCATGTCCTCAAGTCCATTCTCTACATCTGTGTCTTTATTCCTGTCCTGCCTCTAGGTTCTTCAGAACTATATATATATATTTTTAGATTCCGTATATATGTATTGGCATATGGTATTTATTTTTCTCTTTCTGACTTACTTCACTCTGTATGACAGACTCTAGGTCCATCCAATTCACTACCAATAACTCAATTTCGTTTCTCTATATGGCTGAGTAACATTCCATTGTATATATGTGTCACATCTTCTTTAGCCATTCATCTGTTGATGGACACTTAGGTTGCTTCCATGTCCTGGCTATTGTAAATAGAGCTGCAATGAACATTGTGGTACATGACTCTTCTTGAATTATGGTTTTCTCAGGGTATATGCCCAGTAGTGGGATTGCTGAGACGTACGGTAGTTCTATTTTTAGTTTTCTAAGGAACCTCCATATTGTTGTCCATAGTGGCTGTATCAATTTACATTCCCACCAACAGTGCAAGAGGGTTCCCTTTTCTCCACACCCTCTCCAGCATTTATCGTTTGTAGATTTTCTGATGATGGCCATTCTGACTGGTGTGAGGTGATACCTCATTGTAGTTTTGATTTGCATTTCTCTAATGATTAGTGATGTTGAGCATCCTTTCATGTGTTTGTTGGCAATCTATATATCTTCTTTGGAGAAATGTCTGTTTAGGTCTTCTGCCCATTTTTGGATTGAGTTGCTTGCCCTTTTGATATTGAGCTGCATGAGCTGCTTGTATATTTTGGAGATTAATCCTTTTTCAGTTGCTTCATTTGCAAATATTTTCTCCCATTCTGAGGCTTGTCTTTTTGTCTTGTTTATGGTTTCCTTTGCTGTGCAAAAGATTTTAAGTTTCATTAGGTCCCCTTTGTTTATTTTTGTTTTTATTTCCATTTCTCTAGGAGGTGGGTCACAAAGGATCTTGCTGTGATTTATGTCATAGAGTGTTCTGCCTATGTTTTCCTCTAAGAGTTTTACAGTGTCTGGCATTACATTTAGGTCTTAAATCCATTATGAGTTTATTTTTGTGTATGGTGTTAGGGAGTGTTCTAATTTCATTCTTTTACATGTAGCTGTCCAGTTTTCCCAGCACCACTTATTGAAGAGTTTTTCTTTTCTCCATTCCTGCCTCCTTTATCAAAAATAAGGTGACCATAAGTGCATGGGTTTACCTCTGGGCTTTCTATACTGTTCCATTGATCTATATTTCTGTTTTTGTGCCAGTACCATACTGTCTTGATTACTGTAGCTTTGTAGTATAGTCTGAAGTCAGGGAGCCTGATTCCTCCAGCTCTGTTTTTCTTTCTCAAAATTGCTTTGGCTCTTCCAGGTCTTTTGTGTCTGCATACAAATTGTGAAATTTTTTGCTCTAGTTCTGTGAAAAATGCCACTGGTAGTTTGAGAGGGATTGCACTGAATCTGTAGATTGCTTTGGGTATAGTATAGTTATTTTCACAATGTTGATTCTTCCAATCCAAGAACATGATATATCTCTGCATCTGTTCATATCATCTTTAATTTCTTTCATCAGTGTCTTATAGTTTTCTGCATACAGGTCTTTTGTCTCCTTAGATAGGTTTATTCCTAGGTATTTTATTCTTTTGGTTGCAGTGGTAAATGGGAGTGTTTCCTTAATTTCTCTTTCAGATTTTTCATCATTTTTCATTTCTGTGCATTAATTTTTTATACTGCTAGTTTACCAAATTCATTGATTAGCTCTAGTAGTTTTCTGGTAGCGTCTTTAGGATTCTCTATGTATACTATCATGTCATCTGCAAACAGTGACGGCTTTACTTCTTCTTTTCTGATTTGGATTCCTTTTAGTTCTTTTTCTTCTCTGATTGTTGTGGCTAAAACTTCCAAAACTATGTTGAATAATAGTGGTGAGAGTGGGCAACCTTGTCTTGTTCCTGATCTTAATGGAAATGGTTTCAGTTTTTCACCATTGAGAACGATGTTGGCTGTGGGTTTGTCATATATGGGCTTTATTATGTTGAGGTAAGTTCCCTCTATGCCTACTTTCTAGAGAGTTTTAATCATAAATGGTGTTGAATTTTGTGGAAAGCTTTTTCTGCATCTACTGAGATTATCATATAGTTTTTAGCCTTCAGGTTGTTAATATGGTGTATCACATTGATTGATTTGCATATAGTGAAGAATCCTTGCATTCCTGGGATAAACCCCACTTGATCATGGCACACTTTTAATGTGCTGTTGGATTCTGTTTGCTAGTATTTTGTTGAGGATTTTTGCATCTATGTTCATCAGTGATATTGGCCTGTAGTTTTCTTTCTTTGTGACATCTTTGTGTGGTTTTGGTATCAGAGTGATGGTGGCCTCGTAGAATGAGTTTGGGAGTGTTCCTCCCTCTGCTATATTTTGGAAGAGTTTGAGAAGGATAGGTGTTAGCTCTTCTCTAAATGTGTGATAGAATTTGCCTGTGAAGCCATCTGGTCCTGGGCTTTTGTTTGTTGGAAGATTTTTAATCACAGTTTCAATTTCAGTGCTTGTGATTGGCCTGTTTATATTTTCAATTTCTTCCTGGTTCAGTCTCAGAAGGTTGTGCTTTTCTAAGAATTTGTCCATTTCTTCCAGGTTGTCCATTTTATTGGCATATAGTTGCTTGTAGTAATCTCTCATGATCCTTTGTATTTCTGCAGTGTCAGTTGTTACTTCTCCTTTTTCATTTCTAATTCTGTTCATTTGAGTCTCCTCCCTTTTTTTCTTGATGAGTCTGGCTAATGGTTTATCAATTTTGTTTATCTTCTCAAAGAACCAGCTTTTAGTTTTATTGATCTTTGCTATCATTTCCTTCATTTCTTTTTCATTTATTTAAGATCTCATCTTTATGATGTCTTTCCTTCTGCTAACTTTGGGGTTATTTTTTTGTTCTTCTTTCTCAAATTGCTTTAGGTGTAAGGTTGGGTTGTTTACTTGAGAATTTTCTTGTTTCTTGAAGTAGGATTGTATTGCTATTAACTTCCCTCTTAGAACTGCTTTTACTGCATCCCATAGGTTTTGGGTCGTCGTGTTTACATTGTCATTTGTTTCTAGGTATTTTTTGATTTCCTCTTTTAGTTCTTCAGTGATATCATGGTTATTTAGTAGCGTATTGTTTAGCCTCCATGTGTTTGTATTTTTTACAGTTTTTTTCCTGTAATTGATATCTAGTCTCATAGCGTTGTGGTCAGAAAAGATACTTGATACGATTTTAGTTTTCTTAAATTTACCAAGGCTTGATTTGTGACCCAAGATATGATCTATCCTGGAGAATGTTCCATGAGCAGTTGAGAAGAAAGTGTATTCTGTTTTTTTTGGATGGAATGTCCTATAAATATAAATTAAGTCCATCTTGTTTAATGTGTCATTTAAAGCTTGTGTTTCCTTATTTATTTTCATTTTGGATGATCTGTCCATTGGTGAAAGTGAGGTGTTAAAGTCCCCTACTATGATTGTGTTACTGTCGATTTCCCCTTTTATGGCTGGTAGCATTTACCTTATGTATTGATGTGTTCCTATGTTGGGTACATAAATATTTACAATTGTTATATCTTCTTCTTGGATTGATCCCTTGATCATTATGTAGTGTCCTTCTTTTTCTCTTATAAGAGTCTTTATTTTAAAGTCTATTTTGTCTGATATGAGACTTGCTACTCCAGGTTTCTTTTGATTTCCATTTGCATGGAATATGTTTTTTCCATCCCCTCACTTTCAGTCTGTATGTGTCCCTAGGTCTGAAGTGGGTCTCTTGTAGACAGCATATATACGGGTCTTGTTTTTGTATCCATTCATCCAGTCTATGTCTTTTGGTTGGAGTATTTAATCTATTTACATTTAAGGTAATTATTGATATGTATGTTCCTGTTACTATTTTCTTAATTGTTTTGGGTTTGTTATTGTAGGTCTTTTCTTTCTCTTGTGTTCCCTACCTAGGGAAGTTCCTTTAGCATTTGTTGTAAAGCTGGTTTGGTGGTGCTGAATTCTCTTAGCTTTTCTTGTCTGTAAAGGTTTTAATTTCTCTGTCAATTGGTGAAATGAGATCCTTGCTGGGTAGAGTAATCTTGGTTGTAGGTTTTTCCCTTTCATCACTTTAAATATGTCCTGCCACTCCCTTCTGGCTTGCAGAGTTTCTGCTGAAAGATCAGCTGTTTACCGTATGGGGATTCCCTTGTATGTTATTTGTTGCTTTTCCCTTGCTGCTTTTAATATTTTTCTTTGTATTTAAGTTTCGATAGTTTGATTAATATGTGTCTTGGCGTGTTTCTCCTTGGATTTATCCTGTATGGGACTCTCTGTGCTTCCTGGAATTGATTGACTATTTCCTTATTAGGGAAGTTTTCAACTATAATGTCTTCAAATATTTTCTCAGTCCCTTTCTTTTTCTCTTCTTCTTCTGGGACCCCTATAATTTGAATGTTGGTGCATTTAATGTTATCCCAGAGGTCTCTGAGCCTGTCCTCAATTATTTTCAGTCTTTTTTCTTTATTCTGCTCTGTGGTAGATATTTCCACTATTTTATCTTCCAGGTCACTTATCCGTTCTCTTGCCTCAGTTATTCTGCTATTGATTCCTTCTAGAGAATTTTTAATTTCATTTATTGTGTTGTTCAGCATTGTTTGTTTGCTCTTTAGTTCTTCTAGGTCCTTGTGAAACATTTCTTTTATTTTCTCCATTCTATTTCCAAGATTTTGGATCATCGTTACTATCATTACTCTGAATTCTTTTTCAGGTAGACTGCCTATTTCCTCTTCATTTCTTTGGTCTGATGGGTTTTTACCTTGCTCCTTCATCTGTTCTGGGTTTCTCTGTCTTCTCATTTTGCTTAACTTACTGTGTGTGGGGTCTCCTTTTCGCAGGCTGCAGGTTCATAGTTCCCGTTGTTTTTTGTGTCTGTCCCCAGTGGGTAAGGTTGGTTCAGTGTGTTGTGTAGGCTTCCTGGTGGAGGGGACTGGTGCCTGTGTTCTGGTGGGTGAGGTTGGATCTTGTCTTTCTGGTGGGCAGCACTGCATCCGGTGGTGTGTTTGGGATGTCTGTGAACTTATTATGATTTTAGGCAGTCTCTCTGCTAACGGGTGGGGTTGTGTTCCTGTCTTGCTAGTTGTTTGGCATGGGACGTCCAGCACTGGAGCTTGCTGACCATTGGTGGAGCTGGGTCTTAGCATCGAGATGGTGGTCTCTGGGAGAGCTCTCGCCGATTGATATTATGTGGGGCCGGGAGGTCTCTCATGTGGTCCAACGTCCTGAACTAGGCTCTCCCACCTCCAAGGCTCAGGTCTGACACCTGGCCAGAGCACCAAGACCCTGTCAGCCACACGGCTGGCATGCGTCCTGGGTCAGGGATGCTGTCACATCCACTGTGCGCTCCGCATGAGCCCAGTGTGTCCCAGCAGTGAGCAGTCACAGCCCGGACATGACCTGGGCTAGAGCAGATCAGCCACCCTCCTGGAGCCCAGAGCCCATCTCCATATTAGGTTTTAAATGTCTTTTCTCTTGTGTTTATATAAAAGAAAGAAATTGGTACACACAAGAAAAAGGAGAATAACTTATGACTGCCAAATTCTCATTTCCTCTATTCCTAAAAAGTAACTTTTTGTCACATTGGTAGATACGCAAATACACTCTTGTTGGGAAGTCTAACCTGGAAGGGTTTTTAATGATGTGGGCATTTACAAAAGAAGTGGTGACATATTGAGAGCACACAATTATTATTATGAATAACTATGTAGTTTTCAATTTAAAAAATAGGGAAAAAGACTATCCCCTTCGAAATAATATATTTGTGTCTGCAAGAACCCCATTGCATAATTTTGTTGATCAGTAAATTAAGTAACCTGCTCGTTCACTTAAGGAAAAAGCTGGCTACAACACACATTATATTAGTAGATTTCATTGAGTAGATTGTAACTCCTTATTACTGAGCTGAAAACATCTTAAATTTTTTTTAGGAACCAGAAGTGTTAGGAGGGGTTACTATTTTTTCATTTAAACAATACACAGCAAATGCTTTCCTCTGGGGTTCTAGGAGAATTCAAAGTACATAGGTCAGATTTGCAGGCCTCCTCGGCTGCACTGAATGACTTGATAGTTCATCACAGACTGAGTACGGGCAGTTTTCCTAAATCCTGGTGATGCATATGAAGCAATGGTAATGCTGCAGGGAGGGGAGCAGGCTGGGGAGAGAAAGTGCTGAAACAAAGCCTTGTCTGAGTCCTTCACCCCGTAGTTTAGATGTCACCTATTTTTTACGGGTCCGTATATTGAGCGCCCTCATCCCATGAGAAAATCTGTCAGTTGAGGAGCTGTGACTTGAGAAATGGATCTTTTCCCAACTCTTGATTATGTAACCTCATGAACTGGTCACTTAGTACCAATTCACTTAGTTGCTCAGGTCTTCCAATGTTCCCATGCTTCATTAATATCAGAAATTCATAGTTGCTATTACCATTTCTGTTCTCATTGGAAAAGTCTTCAAATATAGAAAAACTGTCAAGCACTTAACATTTAAAATTTCATCACTGGACAATAATAATTTGGTTTTGAAGTGACAGATTCACGTTGCTCATGTCTGAGAAAATGTCTGCCGAATACCCAAGGTGCATCTTATTCTATGTAAGTTATGCCTCAAAAGGTTTAGTTATGAGGGATTAATTATTTTACGTGCTGTTGCAAGTGATTATCCATCAGGAAAAAATAAACCAATTCCTTATTTTATGACGTATTTTAAGATAGGTGGTCCTGTTGGCTTAAAAGCATAAACAGTATCCCAAGAATGCTCTTTGGAGAACATGTAAGGGATGAAATGGAGCATCTTGTATTGCAGGAGAACTTTTATACCAAGGCTGGACACACAGAAGGAATGCCAGAAAAGATGGCCATATTTGGAGAAAAACTCACCTCTTGGTATAGCAAAATGTGTCATCAACAAACTTTATAGAAACCTGATAGATTTGGAAGAAATCCTTATGAATTGAACAGGTGCCTAACAACACTGTATTGTTCACTTAAAAATTCTGTTAAGAGGGTAGAATTCATATTGAGTCCTTACTGCATACATGCACACACACAGCCTGAGGGACAGGAGGAGACTTTCGGAGGTGGTGGATATGTGGATTACCTTGATTGTGCTGATGGTTTCACAGATGTATGCATATGTCCTAGCTCACCAAATTGTGTACATTAAAAATGTGTAGTTTTCTATATTAATCACACCTCAATAAAGCTGTTAATTACTAACTAAATAAAATTTTAAAAAGTAAATTTAATGACATCTAAAAAAAGAAACCATGAAGCAAGTTCAATTGGCTGTGAAATATATGAACGCATATTCAAATTCAGTGGTAGGTAGTTACATGCTTTTAAGATTGCAGTATAACTTTTTGCCCATCTGGCCCAAATTTTAAAGTTCAACAATTTCTGTCATTGGAAATGTGCACTTCCAGGCATTGAAGGTAGAAATGTGAACTAGTACATGTGGAAATTCTAGCAATATCTATTCAAAAATGCACATAGCTTGGCCCAGCATTCCAAGTCCTGGGCATCTCCTCTGCTGCCACCATGTCACTCGGATGTAAGGATGGGTGATTAGGATGCTTATCCAGCTCTGATTCTAGTGGGGAAGGAGGAACAGCAGCCTCTCAGTGGTGGAAGCGGTCACCCCCAGCAAGAGGGCTTCTTTATCACTGGCGTTGTTGAGAATTGCTGATGCTTAGTGGTAATAAAAGCCGTCCAACTTTCAGTCAGGTTTACCTTGTCCTTAAACTGTCTGCAGTGAATTCCCCGCCGCCCCACGCTTGTTAACCCACTAATGAGGAAACAGTAAATACCCATGGATAGTGGTGTGGTTGAATACATTATGCAACTATCACAGGATGCAACAATTCACAGACGCTAGAAGGAATGAATTAGAACTATTAGGATTTCCTGCAATTCCCTCTGCAAGACAGCGGTAAAAGAAGAAAAGCCAGATGCAGAAAAGTAAAATATGAAACTGTTTTCACAAAACAGAGAGCAAAAACCCTATATATGCCTGTGTTTATCTCTACTGTTATATGATTTTACATAATTCCATGAATATACAGACAATATTGGAAAACATAAATACTCGATTATGAATGTGAGTTACCTATGGGGAGGGGGTTAGAAGTTGTGGGTGAGAATATGCAGAAAAGGAGACAGGGGAAGCCCAGTGGGAAAAGAAAAAAATTAAAAATGCATAATCGACATGATTATGCTTATGCAATTGTGAAAATTATGTATGTGCATATTTGCTGATTTTTTTATAAAATAAAACACGATAAAGAAATATTACAAAACTGAGGAATTCAGGGATGCTTGTTTGAAGCTCACTAATGAGGAGTAACAGTATCGTGGAACGTGGCGTGTGGATGGTGTTTCATCACCATTTTTATTATGATGTTTTCACACTGTGCTTGGGAGATGTTAGGGAATAAAATACAGACACAAGAAAAAAACACAAACAAATTTTACAATAAGCATACCCATTTATAATTCAGACATATTCATAGGCAGAGCCTAAGAAACAACTACAAATAATTCCTGTAAACACTCAACCAAATGATTGAGTCCAGGTTGGGAGAGCAGTTGAGCTTCTGTAACCAGAGGCTCAATAATATTGTGATGAGAGAGACAGAGACAGAGACAGAGACAGACAGAGACAGACAGAGAGACAGAGAGAGAGAGAGAAAGAAAGAGAGAGGGTTTCCCTTTCACGCTCCCAGTGTAGGTGAGTGTTTCAGGCTGATGGGAGGCTCTGCCCTGCTCGAAGATTCCAGGAAACAGTGGGAGAGTCACATCCCCGAGCTCATCTCTGCCTTCCAAGTTTGCTTTAACCATTGCCATTCTTGGGATAGAAAGGGATAGAGAAGAAGTCCTCTGAAGTGGTAAGTGCACATTGGGACTCGTTACTAGCTCATAAAGCAATGGGAGGGAAAGCTCAATCCCATGGCACTGGCTCGTCCACACTAAGCTTCATAACTGAGTCCAGCCTCGTGCACGTGGACAGAGGGAAGGGGATTGGGTGGAAGGCCAGCAGGCTTCCACCACACTCCACTCTCCTGACTCTATCTGAACCTCCAGCATCTCAGTAAGTCACAGGAGCCAACTCTTTGGAGGAAGTAGGTACCTGCCCCGAAGCACTAGGATGCAACCCCGTACACAAATCCAGAAGTGTCTTTGCAAGAAATGCAACTGAAAACATGCTAATCTGACTAAACCAGGTGAGGAAACAAGAGGAGATTATCACGGTCATAAATCAGGTTCAAGTGAATCAACCAATGTGGGAAGGGCACACTTATATTGCTCATCCCCTCTGGTGAAAACCAGCCCCCGGAAATCACAGGACATTTTGTGTGGTGCAACCAGGTAATAAAATGAAGGCAGGGGAGTAATGAAGGAAAGTAAAATAATTGGTGGAGTAGTTCTAGGTGTAATTTTTTGGACATTTGCCTAAAAGTTGTTGTACAATCTTTTCAGTATTTTAAAAAATGTGTGTAGGAGAGAGGCTGAAGGTGGATCCTTTCCCTCGAGGAGAATGTACTGTTAGCATTCTCCTAACCTCCAAAGCGTCTTACTAATCTCAGAAGCTGTAACGATTTAATTTTCCACAGTGCATATTTGAATTTGTAAAGAGATTCCATTCACAATTGCATGTTGTCACCAACAAAGTAAATATATAGTTGTTTTCTCTGGACTGTAAGCTAAGGAAATTAGCTGCTAAAATTCTCTCAATTTAATTAAGCAGCAGTGTCAGTACTTTCTGAAACCCTCCATGGGGAAAATGGCAGCAATTCAGAGCAAGTGCAATGGACTTAGATTCTAAACTAATAATGGTGTCTGGCGACCTCATCATTTGCTCTTTTATTTTTTCAGCATTATGGGGGAAAAGGAAAGGTTTGAGTTAAAATGAAAGAGAAGTAAAAGAAAATGTGAAAGGCTTTAATCATTTATCAATCGTTTCTTCCATCTGTTCCCCTCTTCACGGAAATAAGTGATTATAATTGATATTTTTCTATGTTGAGTCTTCTTAGCTAGAAAATCCAGTGCCCACGTGGGTTTATAACAGTATTATTACCATCAGTCCAAAGTGTGAGTTTCACTGATAAGGACATGTGTCTGGATTTCTAACAAGTAATGATGCCTTTTTGATCAACAGTTTAAAAATCTTCCAGTATTTCCTTTTACTTAGTAACATAGGGTGACTGAAATAGCTACATTATTTGGATTACAATTTTAAAATATGTTTAGAAAATGTGCACACAGTGAGTGTATCTGAAATTCCATAAGTCACAAAATGTGTGTGTATGTGCTTTTTGAGAAAACAGCTTACAACCAATTTTTAAACATCAACACAACCCATTAAAGATGATGCTATTTTAAGTTGATTTTCTCTTTTTGCTTTTCCAGTACTTTTACATCTCTCATTATGCATCTGTTTTGGTTTCTCTAAAGAAGCATTTTGCTCTGAGCTAGATTTATTAGTCAAATTTTATCTGTAGGAGTCTACTTTTTACATTTACTTACCTCATAGCTCCCTGGGGACTTCTATCATTGTCAGCATCATGGAACAAACATCAGTTGTGGACCAAACTTATCTCTCTCTCCCCTTCCTTCTTCCCTCCCTCCCTTCCATCCTTCCTTCCTTTCTTCCTTTCCTTAATTCCTCCTCCTTCCCTCCTGCATTCTCCTCTCCCTCCCTCCCCCCTCGCACTTTTATTTTTTCTCTCTCTTTTTTCTGTGCTACCCACAGCATCACTATAGGAACAAAAAGGAGACAGCTGTGCTCTGGATCACTCTACTCTGAAGGGTCAACTACCTGCCTCATTATCATCTAAGACAGAGTAGAGAAGCCTTGTTATAGAACCATGACAGAGTCCATTTGTGATTCCAGGAAGTTCTGAGATAGTTTATAGAACTTCTCAAATGGAAGCATCTTTCAAGAGAAAACAACAAACCTGAAAGTGGAAAGGGAAAGTATTAATATTCTAATCCATGAATGAAACGGGGGGCCAGGAAGAAATAGAAAATCTGAACAGAGCAGTAAGGAGTAAGGAGATTGAGTCAGCAATCAAAAATATCCCAAGAAAGAGAAGCTCAAGACCAGATGGCTTCATTGGTGAATTCCAACAATCATTTAGTCGTTTAAAGAAGGATTAATACTAATTACAAAAATACAAAAAAAAAAAAAAAAGAGTATGTGCACGACTTAGTCTACAACATTAATAGTTAATCATACCAAAGATTTGAATGTAACCGAAAAGACTAGTAATAGGAATTTGGTTAAAGTATAGCCCTTCCATAATAAAAAATAAAAGAATGTATTTATCAAGTGGGAAGGATGCTGAGGAAAAAGTATTTACTTAAAAAAAGATGCAAAGTAGCTTCACATTATTATCTCATTAAAAACATATAGATTATGCAAACATAAATACATTTAAACATATATAACTATAATGCATAAAAAGACCAGACTAGCATACACTGTTGTCATTGATTATTTCTTGATGTAATGTTAAGACTATGAATGGTTTTTAGTCCTTATTTTCTTTATCTGTATTTTCTACAGTGAACATGTGTTAACTGTCTGATAAGAAAGAGTAAAATAACTCCAAGAATTAAAAAAGAACAGTTCTTCTCAAACTCTTCCAAAAACTAGAAGAGGAAGGAACACTCCCAAACTCACTTTACAAGGCCGGTGTTACCCTCATCTCAGACAAGGACACTATAAGAAATGTAAACTGTAGGTCAATAGCTCTGATGAACATAGATGCAAACATTCTCAGCAAAATACTGGAATACTGAATTCAACAGCACGTTAAAGGGACCATACCACATGATCAAGTGGGATTCATCCCTGGGATGCAAGCATGGTTAAACATATGCAAATCAATAAGTATGATTCACTACATTAAGAGAAGGACGAATATCATATGAGCATCTCAATAAATGCAGAGAGAACTTAAGAAAATTACCCAGAGCTGAAGGAGACATTCATGAATGCTGAAATTGAAGAGAACACTAAGCATTATGCAACATACAAAGGATGCAATCCTTACCCAATGGGAAATTGTCATTTATGGTGCCAGATCTTCACCTTTACCAGTGTCTATGACATTTTCCATTTGACTTTGCAATTCCTCCCACTAAAGGGGTTAAATATATTTCCCGGCTCCTTACCTTTAGATGCGGCTGTGTGACTTTGGCCAATGTGGTATGTGCAGTGTGTGTGATGTGGTGTGTGGTGTGTGTGGTGTGTGTGTGTGTGTGTGTGTGTGGTGTGAGTGGCATGTCTTACTGCTTGAAAAATGCTTGCACGACTGGACTTTCTATTTTGTGCCCCTACCAGTAGCATCACAAGAACATCTGTGGGTAAGTTCATTAATCCTGGGAGGACAGAAGGCACATGAAGCAAAGCAGAGCCATCTAGCCAAGCACAGCCTAGATGCGCTTTCCCTCAACTCACCTCCAGAACAACAAAAATAATGATTATTGTTTTCAACAACTAAGTTTTGGGTAGATTAGTTGCAGAATATTTTTGTGGTAATAGCAAATTGATATCCCTAGACTGGATCATTATGAATTTAATGAATACTAAATTTAAAGTGTCCTAAAGGCTTCTAGGGGTGAAGAGATGAAAGAACTTTAAAAAATATTTTTACAAACAAAAAGGAATAAGATTTTTCATTAGTAAGAATAAATTCTAGACTACAGAGGAGTGTGACCTTCAAATATGTGAGAGCAAATGGTTTTTCTCCTAGAAATTTATATGAAGCAAATCTATCAATCAAGTTCACAAGATAAACCCATACTCAGTGATGTAAGGGCTCAAAATATAAACTCACATGTTTCCTTTCTGGGAAAAAACCTAAAAACGAAAAAAACTTGATTTAATCCTGCAAGGGGAAAAAGAAAATCAATAAAAAGAAAAATGTGACATATCAAAAACTATAGAAATAACTTAGGATTCCAATGAAAGACAACTTTAGTATGAGAGATAGTGTGAAGGCCTGAAAAGCAATTGATCTAAATAAGAAGAGAGTGTCAATGTCCTCTAAAAAGAATGGCTTTGAAAATAAAAATAGAATAAAAATTAAAAAATGGGTAGAAGATCTGAACAGTCTTTTTTCCAAAGAAGACATACAGGTGGCCCACAGGCACATGAAAATATGCTCAACATCACTAATAATCAGGGAAATGCAAATCAAAACTACAATGAGATATCACCTCACACCTGTCAGAATGGCCATCATCCAAAAGGTAAGAAATAACAAGTGTTGGTGAGGATGTGGAGAAAAGGGAACCCTTGTGCACTGTTGGTGGGAATGTAAGTTGGTGCAGCCACTATGGAAAAAAGTATGGAAGTCCCTCAAAAAATTAAAAAGTAGAACTACCCTACTATGATCCAGCAATTCCACTCCTGGGTATTTATCTAAAGAAGATGAAAAAAACACTACCTCGAAAAGATCTTCACCCCTATGTTCATTACAGCATTATTTATAATAACCAAGACAGGAAAGCAACCTGTGTCCATCAATGGATGAACGGATAAAGAAAGTGTGCCATGTATAATGGAATACTCTTCAGCCACAGAAAGAAGAAAATCCTACCATTTGTGACAACACAGATGGACCTTGAGGGCATTATGCTAAGTGAAATAAGACCAAGAAAGGCAAATACCATACTAGCTGAACACAAACTAAAGGAACAGATGCTTCAGTGGCCACACATGACAAGGAATTCAGTCTTTTACAGAGTAGATTGTAAAAGTCACTACACAAAGAGAAGGCTTTAACAATCAAGAGCAGCAACCTCTGAGGAAAGAGGAGAATCTGATTTCCAGAATTAGCACATTATAAAATTCAACAGTCCAGATATTAACAACATCACAAAACATTAAAAAAAAGAGAAAGCATGGCCCATTCAGAGGTGAAAAATAAATCAACAGAAATCATCTATGAAGAAGCCAAATATTGGATTTATTATTCAAAACTTTAAATCAACCATCTTAGGGAATTCCCTGACAGCCAGTGGTTAGGACTCGGTGCTCTCACTGCTGAGGGCCCAGGTTCGATCCCTGGTCGGGGAACTAAGATCCTGCAAGCTGCGTGGTGCAGCGTGGTCAAATTAAAAAAAAAAAAATCAACTGCCTTAAATATGCGCAAAATGCTAAAGGAAACCATGGACAAAGGCTAAAGGAAAACAAGAGAAAACATGTATGACCAATATAAGAATGTCACAAAGAGATAGAAATTATAAAAAGGAAGCAATTACAATTCTTGTATCTTAGATTGGGTGATGGTAGAAGTAGTGTCTTGACAATGTCAAGAGAACGAGGGTTAGTTAAGCAAAGTAGGGTTTGGGAGCAGAGGAATCAGCATGTGCAAGGGTCCTGGGGTAGAAGGGACTGGGGGTTTTGAGTAACTCATGGGGTGAAACGGGACTCGTCCTCAGCGACAGTGATGTGATGACCTGGAACAAACCTCCAAGTCATGTGAGAACTTTGATGTGTGTACAAAGAGCCATAGGAAGACATTGAAAAGTTCTACCCGCTGGATAACAGCCATGCTTTGTTGTAAAAGGGCTTGATGTCCTCATTGTGGTGTATCATTTGCAGGAGTGGAGATTCGAAAACCAGTGAGCAGGTTCAGTGAGGGGCCTGAGAAGATCTGAACAGCACTGGGAAATATTTAAAAGTTAAAGTTGACTGGACTTGGCAGACATTTGTTCATTAGGGTCATAAGAAGCTGCTGTCAAGGTGTCTGGCACATTAGAAGTACCTCTGCACTGCTACCATTATTCATGATGTTGTTATTATTTATTATTATGATGATTATTACATTACTAACACTCCTTATCATCATTTCTTAGTATTAGCTTCCATTTTCCCATACAAGGTTCAATGCTAATTGCTCTGTGATGTTATTTTCCTTGATCGTTAGAATTCTTGGTTTCAGCACGAGATGCTGTTTTTAGTTCTAAAAATCATGAGTTTGAGGTGCCTGTGAAATAATTGCTCTACTTTTATGAAGCTCAGCAGAGATTTCTGACCTAGAGATTAAATGCACATAGATTATAATTCATATGGCAGGTGTCTCTCTGCCCTTTGAGGTCTGGATATAATTCCTCTGAGCCATTCTTCAATTTCATAGCTTCTGAGGAAGAGAAAATCTATCGCAATAGTCTATGAACTCATCCCCCACACTAAATTCACTCTGTCCAGTGTGGTTTTATCATAGAACTTGCTTTCTAGCAGGCACATGAAAAAGATTTGGGAGAAAGGAGAACGTGGAAGTTTAGCTATGTTTACATAAGAAAGATGCATTTGTATATTACAGATATACTCAAAGTAATAAACAATCTGAAAAGGGGAACGAGTGTCTAAAATAGTCCATTTACATGGTTCAGCGTATATATTTTATTTCTCCCAAATTTACTGAGCTTCCTCATCCTTGCCAAAGAAGGGGAGACCGTTATGTTGTCATCAGTGTAAAGACAGAGGCAAACGAGAGCACTTAGATGAAGACGATGCTATTATCACAACTAAATTATAAGGAAAGAATTCGTGGAGACTTAGAGGGAACACTTTTTGAAGAAACAATATAAATTATTTTTGAAAGAATAAAACATTTTCCTACAGGCAGTCTTTGGTATTTCAACTTTACATGAACTTGACTAAGATGTCACAGAAATTAATTTGAAGTTTTGAAAGAAGATTAACATGTTTTAAGTGCAATGAGGGTGTTTAGTAATATTTTAGGATTTCAGAAGCTTTAAAGCATCAAGGATTCTTATTCTCAAAAAATGCTGTTTATTTAAATTATTTTCTAAGTCATCTGTATGGCTATTTAGAAGAATGTAAGATATTTTATTCGAAGGAGTCAGTTCTCACGGTGTGTGTTTTTCTGGGCATTGGTGGGATGGGGGGGACAGTTTGCAACAATAATTGTCTTGAACTTCCAAGTATTTAGCTTCTGCATGACCCAAAATCATGGAAATGTATATTTTTTAATTTTTGAGAACTTTTAAATTAATAGCCCATGAGATGCCATCAATAATACCATGTGAACGAGCTATTTTTGTAGGTAATAAGAACATGAGTGGATTAACCTTTAAGTCTATCAGGCTCTCCTAATGATTAAGTGAAGATTAAACAGATTTGGGGAAATATTGCTTTTTATGTTAAAATGTCACATGAGATTGACTTGGCAGTATATTTCATTAGAGCAGAGAGTCTGTACATGCTGATCTACGTATACATGAGACCAGTTTGCTTCCATTCTCCTTTCAACTCTTCCAGTGTCCCAAAGAAGGTGGGAGGGAGTAGAGGTGGTATTTATAAAGCAAGTCATAAGATCAGTAGACCAGGCAAAGAAGTGAATGGTCTTGGCACTGACAGTAAAAGCAGGATGTAAGGCAAAATCAGCAACATCAAATATCTAAAGAGTGCCAAGCCTGGGTAAGACCTGATTCTCACTTTCCATGCACTGCAAAAAATCTGTTTTTAAGGAGGATTTCAATTAGATGTAGTTAAAATATTGTTTCCTAGTAATAACAGAGAAACGGTTTTTTAAAAAGGTTTTTATTATTTCATAATAATAATTCAATTACACAAGTGGTTAAGCTTTGCTTTACAAGCTCTAATAGCTTAAAGGTGTTTCTGATGATTTAATTATTGATCAGAATTTAATATTGACCAGAGTTAATAACCCCATTATTGGACACTCGATTTTAAACAAGACACACGAGCATGTTTATAAATATACTTACCGCTTGAATGATAAACATATGTGTGTAAATATATATATTTATCTCTTGAATGGATATAAGTAGGTGGGTGTGTGACTAGCTCCTGAGAGTTTCCCATTAGCTGCTTTTATGTAATCATTTCATTATTCATCTTTGTGGGTTTTTTATTTTTTGTGCTCTTAGTAAATGTAAATGGTAATCTAATTGTAATTTATAGCATTCATAGCTATAAATATGAGCTGCTACAGGCTCTTAACTCTAATTCCCAAACTCAACTGTCTTTGACAACTGAAAGTTTTGTTGTAACTGACTGTGAACACTAATGGGCTGAACTAAATGAGGCTGTTTATGAAAGTCTTGCTGTACCCACTGAGTGCCAATATCTGCATGTTTCCCTGCGGGGGTATTAATGTGCTTGATTCTATGCTGCTCACTCAGACCTTTCTGAGGCCTTACTTGCTGTCTGTTTCAGGCCGTGTATCATCATTCTAAAACCCCCTAAAATTCTGGGCTTTGGACGTCATCTGACTCCCAGGGTTTCATAGAAGGAATTCTGGGTATGAATCAGGTTCTCCACCAGTACAAATGGTCCTGTTTAATAATTGAAGAAAGAGAATAAATGATTATTCCCAAATTAGTTTTAAAAGGAAGAAAAATAATGATCACAAGTGAAAGGATAAATAAAAAATCTACCATTCTACCTGAACACTTCAACACTCCGGTCTCAGGCATCAAAGTAATTGTAGATGAAAACTCATCCAGGATTTAGAGCAACAATATCTACCAACTTGGCCTAATTGACATTTATTAAACACCCAGCCCTGGAAGAGCAGAATGCACATTATTTTCATGAACACGTGGATTATTCACCAAGTTAGGCCATATTCTGAGCTACAGAACAGCCATGTCAAATTTAAAATAATTGGAATCTTTCAAAGTAGTTTTTCTGGCAAAAAGAAAAAAAAAAAAGAAATGAAACAAAGTATCTGAATAGTCCATAAATATTTGGAAATTAAAAAATATAATTCTCAATAACTCATGAGTCAAAGAGGAAGAGACAAAGAAAACTAAAAAATTATAGAAAATTTTTGTGACCTTGGGTTTGGCAAAAATTTCTATTACATGACACAGAAGGCATGACCCATATCTGAAAAACATTAATAGGTTAATGGAGGAAATCAGTGTAAAGAGTTAATTTGAAATAGTGGGGTATTTATTTAATAGATGTTTATTGAGTGTTTCCTGTATACCTGGCAGTGTTCTAGGCATGAAACCAGTTTTCGTCAAAATTAAAATCTTGTCCTCTTCAAACGTGCATTACTCATATGAAGAGCTAACCATAGGAAAACATGCAATTAACCATACAAACAGCTACGAACTGGGGCAGAATATTTGCAAAATGTGTCTCTGAAGAAGGACTTGGGTAGAGGATACACAAAAATCTCTCAAAACACAATGAAAAGGAAATGGACGACCCAATAAAAAAAGGGCAAGTAATTTGGACAGACCCTACAGCAAAGAAGAAGAGCAGATGGCAAATAAGCATTTGAAAAGCTGGTGCTCATCTTTGCTAGTCAGTAGCGAGATGCAAATAAAACCACAAAGTGATACCACTGCATACCACAAACCTGGCAGTACTGAGTGCAAATGCCCCCGAAGATGTGGAACGAAATGATACTAGCGGGAATGCAAAATAGCATGGCTAAGGTGGACAACAGTCAGCAAATTTCTTTTCAAGGTACATCTGTACTTCCATGACTCAGCAATGCCACTCAGCATAAGCTTTACTGTTATTTAGTGTTACTGAATAAATATTACATCCTCCAAAGAAGCTTCTCTGACCATAGCATCTATTAGCTGTTATTCTCCATCCCTCTTGTTCTGTGTGTCTTTTTGTGTATTTATTTAGTTAGTTAATTTTTGTTTGTCTTCATAATACCTCTCACTCTGTGTTTTTTTCAGTTCATTTAATAGTTTGCCTGTTTACTCTCGTCTTAGTTCAGGCTGCTATAAGGAAATACCATAGACTGGGAGGCTTATAAACAGAAGAAATTTATTTCTTACAGTCTGGAGGCTGGAAGTCCAAGGTCAAGGTGCCAACATAATCTTGTTCTGGTGAGAGCCTGCTTCCAAGCTTACAGACGGCTGACTTCTCATCATATTCACACGTGGCAGAGATGGGGAGAGGGAGCCAGCTCTCAGGGGTCTCTTTGTAAGGGCACGAACTCCATTCATGGGGGCTCTACCCTCATGTCCTCATCACCTTCCACAAGCCCCACCTCCTGACACCATCACCTTGGGGGTTAGGTTTCAACATAAATTTTGGAAGAACATATTCAGTTGGTAACAGCTCTCTATGCCCTACCTCAACCACCTTACCCTAATTAGAAAGCAAGTTTCAAAGGTGCAGGTTTTTGTCTGCCTAGCTTCATGTCTAGAACACTCTTAGCATAGAGGAAAAGCTCAACAAATATTTATTAAATGAATAAATAAACCACTATTCCACACCAAGTCTAACACTGACTTCCCCCATTCAGAAACGCACAGGGTCCGTAAGCCTCCCACACTGTGTGCTGTCCAAAGGTGGGTCACCAGGTGGAATTGCACCTTCACCCTGGTTTCATGGGCAGAGTGTGATCAAAAGAGAGATTAGACAAAACCAGAATAAGTGCAACACAAAGGAAAAACACAGGGATCATTCAGCTCCTCTGCAAGCCAACAGAGAGCACATTCGTTTTATTTTTGTATGTATTTCAAACAAATCCACAGAAAGAAATGAGTGGCATAGCATAATGCCCAATTGCTGGCTCCATTCTAGGTCTTTAGGGTTTCTCCCAAAGGTTACTCTTTATGGGTGAAGTCATGTGTGCAGACAGTTTGGTTGCCTGGGAAGGGACTGCTGCTGGTGAAGTCTGCTGGCCCCAATGACTGTCCTACACTTCATTCAGAGCTGGTACAAGCATTTGCCCCTGAACTGAATAAGGCAGGATTTTACTTGTTACCTTCATGTTCTTTTTCTGCAAACAAACAGATCCTGCCCCAGCAAGGACGGAGATTTTGAAGGTCATTTGGTCTCACAATGATGTGCCGCTTTGGGAACCAAATCAACAACTTGTGCTTTGTTGGCTGTGGCGGGTGTCTGCGATTCCCATCCCACCCTGGGGAGGTTAGCGATGTGCCCTGTGCTTTTGTAATTTGCTTCACTTTTCTCAGGACACAAGTGTGTCATTTAGCAAATTATTATTCTTGCAGCCACTGGATGGCAAAAGACTGGAAGGGCTAATGCAGTTCCCCAAGGTTCCTGATTAAAACTCCAAAAGGAACTTTCTAATCAAGAATATTTGGCTAAATACTTTGAAACCCATTTGTTTACTTTAGAATGCATTATCACACAACTAAAACCGTACCATCACTCCTCACCATAGAATATGTAAAACCCTGCCAGCCCTTTTCTTTTCTTTTTAAAAAATCTTTACTGCAGTATAATTGCCTCACAATACTGTGTTAGTTTCTGTTGTACACCAAAGTGAATCAGACATATGCATACACATGTCGCCATATCCCCACCCTCTTGCATCTCGCTCCCACCCTCCCTATCCCACCCCTCTAGGTCATCACAAAGCACCGAGCTGATCTCCCTGTGCTATGCGGCTGCTTCCCACTAGCTATCTATTTTACATTCGGTAGTGTATATATGTCCATGCCACTCTCTCACTTCGTCCCAGCTCACCCTTCCCCTTCCCTGTGTCCTCAAGTCCATTCTCTATGTCTACGTCTTTATTCCTGTCCTGCCACTAGGTTCATCAGTACCATTTTTTTTTTTTTAGAGTCCATATATATGCGTCAGCATACAGTATTTGTTTTTCTCTTTCTGACTTATTTCACTCTGTATGACAGACTCTAGGTCCATCCACCTCACTACAAATAACTCACTTTCATTCCTTTTTATGGCTGAGTAATATTCCATGGTATATGTGCCACATCTTCTTCATCCATTCAGCTGTCGATGGACACTTAGGTTGCTTCCATGACCTGGCTATTGTAAATAGTGCTGCAGTGAACATTGGGGTGCATGTCTCTCTTTGAATTATGGTCTTCTCAGGGTATATGCCTTTTCCTTACTATTTGTGAATAGTTATTTGGTGATTTGAATCTCAACATATGTAGCCAATGGAACAGTCATCTGGCAAGTTATGTAGCACTGGAAAAATATGCAGTATTGTAATGTAAATATACTCATTACAGTCAGTGCCTTAAAGGATTTCAGCTATAAAAGCTTTTAATTCCCCCAACTGCCCCCCATTTTTGTATCAGATAAAGGATTCATCTCTATATAGGAATATTAATACATTTAACAAAGACAAGAAAATCTGGAGAATCGAGAGGCATTTGCTGGGTTGCAGTAAAGTGCAATATGGGAAAAGCGATGAGAGAGGTCTCAGCGGGAGATGGAGCCCAGCCAGGAGGCCCCAACAGCCCTCTTTTGAGTCATCAGCAGATGTTTGTGATAAGGTACGGCCACCATCCCAGTCCTTGAAGTCACAGGGAGGACTGATGAGACTGCTCAGTTTTGCAATTGAAAGAAAAGTTTTATCTTCATCATCATTAACTGGTCAGCTTAAAATTCCAATCGTTGGGAAGGAATTGAGATAAACTGTCAAGTAATCAGTTTGCAATCATCTGGAAGAGAACAGGTGGTGGAGAACAGTCAGCTGCGCTTCGTGAGGACAAACTATACCAAGTCAGTTTAATTTCTTCCCATGATGGAAGGACAGGACTCTGGACAGAGGAGAGACAGGAGCTTGAGGAAGACTTTTCGCTGCACTACGCAGAAAACCTTCCCAACGCGGGAGGAGACCGTGTCTGGGTAATTCTGAGGAAGGGCGTCTCTGGGGAGGGGCTGAACCCACGGGTGATTCTCTGAAAGACATCATCCAGAGTGCATGAAGTCCAACCTTCCAACAGTCCCCAGCACTCAAGAGACGCAAATAAGCAGGTTAAGTCATTGACTTAAAATTTAAGTTATGAAAAAACATAGCCAAAAAGATTAAAAAGAATTTCCTTTCCAATTTATAAAATTATATTGCATTATCTGTATAAGTATGTAGTTTCAAGTTCTCGTCATTTTCCTGAATCTCTAGAAAATGTAGCATGTCTTGCTTCAGATGAGGTAGCACTTAATAAAATATTAATAAAAGTACATGTCATGTCATTATTATTATTATTTAATGTTATTAAATTTTTTTTTTTTGAAATTTGTCTCAGTCTACATTGAATTAGGATCATTTTTGCAAAACACTGAAGAAAGAGTCTTAAATAGTATTGTGAGAGATTTGCCTACAGACCTTCCAAATACTTAAGTTTGCAAACAGGAACAGATTTTAAAGCTTTCAGTAAAGTCCCTGAATCACATTGTCATTTCAACTGTGTCATGCATCTTGTAGCAACTGCATCATTTATGTTTCAGGTCATGCTTGTATTGAAGTGCTCTAAAATTTAATAAAATAAATCATCAGACCATTTTAAAAGGCTACAGAAAATCCACACAAGACAAAATGGAAAACGGAATCATCCATGATAATTAAAAGAATGCAAATGAAAGTAAACCTGGGCCAGATGTTTGTACTTGCAGGATCAGTGTTTTAAATCATAACACACAAAGGTTGCAGGTTAAGGGGGCACTGAATTACTCATAAAGGATTGAGAGCAGACTGAATCCTTTTGTAAAGGAATATCTGATATTATGGGAACCATAAAGATACATATTGATATATGGTAGATGTGTTAATCCCCCTCCTGATAATTTATCTTAAAGAAATAATATCACAGAAGTAAAAATGTGTGCGTATATTTATTTATAAAACCAGTAAACTGGGCAAGGTCGGATGTAGACTGTGAAGGAAAATGGTGAGTCACTTCTGTCAACTCAGTGGAATATTCTGTAAGCACAAAATTAAACATTATGAAGACTGAAGTAAAGTAATAATTTTTAGAATGGGTAGAAATCAGAGTGTGAAATGGTGTGGAATAGTGGAAGCAACTCTAGGAGTTAGAAAACCTGAAATACAGCACTTCAACTGTCTCCAATATACTGTGCACTTTCTTTTTTTTAAAATTTTATTTTATATTAGAGTATAGTTGATTTACAATGTTGTGTTAGTTTCAGGTGTACGGCAAAGTGATTCATTTATATATATACATATATCCATTCTTTTTCAGATTCTTTTCCCATATAGGTTATTACAGAATATTGAGTAGAGTTCCCCGTGCTATACAGCAGGTCGTTGTTGATTATCTGTTTTGTAAATAGTAGTGTGTATATGTTAATCCCAAACTCCTAATTTATCCCTCCCTCCCCCCCACCTTTCCCCTTTGGTAACCATAATAAGTTCATTCTCTAAGTCTGTGTGTCTGTTTCTGTTTTATAAATAAGTTCATTTGTATCATTTTTTTTTAGAATCCACATATAAGTGATATCATATGATATCTGTCTTTCTCTGTCTGACTTATTTCACGCATTATGATAATCTCCAGGTCCGTCCATGTTGCTGCAAATGGCGTTATTTCGTTCTTTTTTATGGATAATATTCCATTGTACTGTGTACTTTCAAAGACCCTCTCCTCCATCAGACTCTAGTCAGCCTCCTCTGAGCCCTCTCCTTAGCCAGGCCTCAGTCTTGGGCCTTGTCCAGTTTTAGCAAGAATCCTGCCAAGTCAGTTTAGGGAGAATTCCACCCCTCCACCCCAATATCTGATCAGGGTCCTCATCCCCCACCCTTGGCATCTAAGTCCTTGGCCTGCCTCTAGCTAGAATCCTGCTAGGCCAGTTTAGTAAGAATCCTCTTAGTAATTTTCCACCCACAGACCCTGCTCTCTGCCCCCTGGCTATAAATCCCCAGCTGTCTTTGCTGTATTCAGAATGGGGCTCAGTTCTACACTGAAGACTCTTTCCCCATTGCAAGAGCACTGAATAAATTCTGCCTTTCCAATCTTTAGCTGGAGTCCAGCTCTATTCCTCTTTTAAGGAACCTCCAAGAACCTCCCCAACCTCCTTGCAAAATGAGGTAGTTCAAACCATCCTTACCTTCCATGCCTGGCTTCCTGGCCTTTGGCAACATAATTCCTGTCTTAAAATCTCATCTCTGAGGGGTGAGGTGAGTCCAGGCATCTGGAGAGATTAGACCTGGAGAAGATGATACGTCCCAATGGACTTGATCACAGACCAAAGTAGCAAAGCCATCTGGGTGATTTGCTAATTTACAATGTGGAATGTAACAGTCTATGGCCCGTTAACATGTACACCCTCTCCTTGGAGAAAAGCTACATGTTGAGTCAAATTCCTGGATGGTTTTTTCTGCAGCAGGATATCATAACAAAGGGGGTTAATTATGTGGTTTGAAGTGTTAATAGCATGAGACTCTGTTGGGCTGCTGTGTCCTCCATGCTGGCATTGGCTAGATATGTACCACACAAGCCCATAGTTTCCTTGAAAGGCGGGAACCCAGGCAACTTGAATGCACACAGCTTACATCCTTTAATTCTTATTGACACATTCTTTCTTTTCATATGCTAATCCTCTTAATCAGATTATGGTCAATTGAGTTTTGCTGAGGGCATGCTTTATTCTAAAGGTGACTTTGCATATTGCTGCTGCCAATCTGTTTCAGAATGTGGGGTTTCTTGGCAGGATGGGAGTTTGTGTAGTTCTTGCTATGTATTGCGATACTGCCTCTCCAGCTTGCTTTATCTTGTCGACATTTAGAAAAGGAAACTTGTGCTTGAATCTCAGCTTTACCACATACTGTGGTTCAGACATGCCTCACTGACATGGTGGAGATCAAATAAGATTGTTTATTTGAAAGAGTTTTGCAAACTGTAAAGGACTATGAGGCGTATGTGGTTTTAACCCCCTGATTCTGTGCTTATACCATCTGAGAAGGTGTGGAGTACCATCCATTACCAGAACAAAGTCTTATTTACCCCGGATTGAGGGTGACAAGTTCTGAGGAGGGGGCAGAACCTTCCTTGACTTTCCCCACTGAGTCATCTATTAATTAAAGTCCCTCCAGCATGGGAGTCAGATTTTCTTTCCTTCTCTCTCTGTTTTCCTCTCTCCCCAAGTCAGCCCCATTTTTTTCTTCCTTCTGCTTAATTCCCAGTGTCCCAGGGTTTTGGGGGGCAGATGGGTCAGAGCCTAATGTTCTATGCATTCCAAGAAATTTAGGATCTTAAGAATGGAGTTAATAAGGCAAACATGTCTTTTTGCTCACTAAGCATTGAGCAGACATAACATCACTTTAAAAATGTTGCATGTTTCATTTCATTTCATCTTATCTCCCCTAAAGGGGAAGTTTGCAGGATGCCTCCCCCAACTGTGGCTCCCACTACACAGCCAAGATGCCCTGGCCTCACCCAAGGAACTGGTCTAAGTGGTTACTGGCTGTTTGCCTAAACTAGGAAGGTGCTTCTTTTATGGATATTAAGAAAGAAATGTCTTCAGCCACATATGAATTTAAAAATGCATATTAGTATTTTTAATTCAATTACAAGTGATACCATTGGGACAGAATATACAACCAGCTAAGAGACAACCAACGCTTTCCCGGGGGGGCCCACAGTATTCCCTGTTAGGGTGAATCATGACCTCAAAGATATCAGGTCCTGAGCCCTGAAACCTGGGGATGTTCCCTTACATGGCAATGGGGACTGTGCAGAAAGGATTAAAGATCTTGCCCTGGTAGGCCCTGCATGTGATCAGAAGAGACTCTCCTACAGAAAGGGAAGGCAGTATTGGTGATGACGGTGGAAGGTGCTGTGTTGTGGGATCTGGAGACGGAGCAAGCCAAGAATGCTGGAGACGGTGAGCAAACCGATGCTCCCTGCAGCCTTTGGAGGCAAGTCCCTGCCAGCATGTGGATTCCAGCCCAGGGAAACTGATTTCAGACTTCTGGCCTCTGAACTGTAAGAGGATACATTTCTGTTGGTTTTAGCCACCACGTTTGTGGCTACAAACAGCCCCAGGAAATGAGTCCTCCTGCCCGTGCCTGACTCCGAGCTAGGCTGCTGCTGAGATGCCAGCACACTCCCTTCCTCCCGCTCAGGCTGTTCCTCCCCGTGCTGGGCCTCCAGTCTTCCGCCTCCCCACCTCAGATTCTGAGATGCTACCGCTGGTTATCAGATTCCATCACCAGCATGGTCTCTGCTCCCCTCCGCTCCCAGCACACAGGTATTCCTTATGTGTCCTACCTAACAGCTTAGGTCTGAATTATTCAGTAAACAAATTGAAAGGAAGAGGAAAATCTTTTAAATTCAACTTGTAATTTCCTTTTATAATTGAATAATATCTCTAAAGATAAATATATTTATATATACTTTTTATGACTATTTGGAAAATTTTATAATAAAACAAATTTAAGTTAATGACACAAGGGTAAACGGTTTTTAAAATTATAAAGTATCTGTATGTTTTTCAAATTTGAGAAAGATTTGTTCAGGAGAATGATGAATTTTTCTTCTTTGTCTTTACTTTCTGAGTCACCTTTAGAGGTTGCTATGAGACCCCCCTCAAAACTCTTGTGTTGAATCCTAACCCCCAAGGTGATGGTGGCAGGAGGTGGGGCTGTTGGGAGGTGATGAGGTCATGAGGGCGGAGCCCCCATGATGGGATCGGTGTCCAAATAAAAGAGACCCCAGAGAACTCCCTCGCCCCTTCCTCCATGTGAGGACAGAGCAAGAAGACGCCATCTATGAACCAGGAAGTGGGTCCTCACCAGACACGGAATCTGCCGGCCCCTTGATCTTGGACTTCCAGCCTCCAGAACTGTGAGAAATAAATGTCTGTCCTTTATAAGCCCCCTAGCCTGTGGTGTTTTGTTATAGCAGCCTGAATTGACTAAGACAAAGTATTTCCTAAGATTGAGAACCAGGCATCAAAGATTGCTTTATTAGACCAAATGTGCGGTTGAAATGCTCACCTGGGCTCTTCTGGAGGTATATGTATGTGTCTGTGTGTGCGTGGGGTATCGTATATTTATATTAAAATTTTAAAACATACCTAAGAGCTTGCTACAAAAGAGGAGGAGGAGGAGCAGGAGGAGAAGGAAAAGAATAAGACCATCAGGATTACTGAGAACGTCTTGGCCTGGTGATGGTAAATCAATTTGTTACCTGAACTTTTCTCTCTTCTCGAGTTTCTCTAGGATTTAATATGCAGCATGGCACGGTGCTTGTCCCTGAGTCTCAGAGACAGATATTTAATTTGGTAATAATGTGCACGTTCTCCTCCACCCTGCCAATATTTCATTCCAAGGGAAGTGTTTCCTCCTGAGGTGCTCTTGGCTGCAAATGAGTGAGACAATGAAATATTCCGGTCAGGCTCAGCCCACAGAATAAAAGAAGGCAATCAACTATACAGGCAGACGAAGCAGTGCCAGGGTGAAAAGCCTGTTGCCTGATTGTAGCCCAAGGGATGCTAAATTACCCATCAACCCGCTCAGCCCAATCGATAGACACCAGAAAACCATGTGTGAAGAAAAACAACTGCCAAGGAGGAAAATGTTTCTGGCTAGAATGTATTGTGGATTCAACCAGCATTTGTACTCCTTCCTTATATTCGATCTCTTCTTGTGAGTTAATTTACAAACAGATAATCAGGGATGTGTTTTCCTATCTCCAACGTTAACATATGGAAATAACTTGGAATACTGCGGCACAGCTTTGAAATACTAACCAAGGTGCCTTTAACATTTAGCCTCCATGACTGGGAACGTTTTGTGCTGAATGACTGAAGGCAAACTAGAATAATACTTTCAACAGCGTGTATCAGGCTAACTGGAATAGTTCATGATCATAGTGACTTTTGCAGAAATTTATAATAGAATAGTATGAGTTATTGGCATGCCCTGTAACATTCTTCTTTTGCAAAGTGTATCTCATTGGGTCACATATGTGCCCTAGTTTTAATAGGGGTTCACACATTTTGGAAAATTTTCAAATAGATTTGACAAAGTCATAATAAAAAGGCACTCTGTCCTCCGAGTTCTCTGAAATCTTCTCCCGTTCTCTCTTAAATTATATTTTCACTTTAGGATAAGTGTTGTTCAACAAAACTTCATAAAAAATTTCACATAGAACATGATGCTTTTATCTATATTTTCATTCAAGCATGAATCAGAAAATCCCTAATATTATCTCATTTTTCAGTCCCAAAATGCATTTGTAAGAGGTGTGTCAGATACTGCAGAGAGTGAGCCTGGCAATCTAGAGAAGTGGTGAAAATCACTTGGTTTAGAGCAGGACTTTCAGGCTTCCTTCTCTCTTTGATTTGCAGTAGAGGAGCTGTGTAACCTTGGGGGAGTTACTTAACCTCTCTGAGCCTTATGTCTAACATGAGATTAAGAATCTCATGATTCATTATCACCCCACTTTGTATTATTATTATTAAGAGTAACCCCAAATCCGTGTACTACTGGATGTATTGACCCTGAAGATCTTGAAATTTAAACAGGCAAAAATATTAAAAATTGAATATTTCAAAAGAGTTGCCAAAAGTAATGTTTCATTAACTCTCCAGTGGATGGTTCACCCATTAAAGTCAGAGATCTTGTTGCAGAGAACACTTTGTTTTTGTTTATTTATTTTTGCACTCCTCCATCTACCATACCAGCCACACATCCCAGACTTAGTCATCCCTGGCAGAGCTTTGGAAAGCAGCCTCAGGAAGGTGGTCAGATGGAATGTGAATTCGAGTGGAGCTGGCGTGTATTCCGTGGCTCTCACTGCCTTGCCTTGAGAGCCCTTAGCAAATGGCTTAGTTTTTTGAGCCCAAGTTCATTTGACTGAACATTAAGGATAATAATACCTCTCCTGGCTATTGCGAGGGTGACCACACAACAGATCCAGTGTACTGGGCGTGTAGCTGCCATGGATTCACTCCGAAGCTATCAGCATTGTCTGCCTTTTGTTGTTAGAGAGATGTCTGTGTGGAAAAACGCTACATACGAGAGAAATAACACACAGGCATTTGATATAAAAGCTTTCTACCTTACTAAAATTATATGAAAGGAGCTGGTATAACCTATACAAAAGAAGGGGATTAGTGCATAGAAGACCACCATACTCTACCATAATTCCACCATAACCTACCCCATGATGAACTCCTGGGAAAGTATGATGGGGTTTCTAAATAGTTGCAAAAATATCTAGATTTATTTTATTTTATTCATTTTCAGGGTAGGAGGTATATATCAAATTATGTTCCTAGAATATCAACATAGCTTTTAAAATTAACAACTGAAACAAGCAACATACATGATGAAAAAATTGTACGATTTTGGTGAATTATCACTCAAATAAACGGAAACACCAAGAAGGGGCATATTTACTGCAAGTTATTTTGTTGATTAAACTATTCCCATTTTGGAGTAGAGAACTATTTTACCAGGTCCTAAAAACCAACCATCTCTTTCTGTACCCTTAGGGTGCACTTTCTATAATATTAGCCCCCCGATCAGTACTTAGATTGAAATGTTTGACATGAAAGATGGCCATTTTACCAGACTGGCACCAAATGAACTAAGATTGCAGGCTATAATGCCTTTTAAACAAAATTGCAGTGTAAGCCACACAATTTGTAGCATTCACTGTTAGGAGGAGAAAATAAATAGTTAGCTTGTGCAGACTGGCAATTTGACACAATGCAAATATTTTTGAATGCTTTCAGCCCACCTCCTATAATATTCCTAACCTGTTTCCTTATAAGGAGCATAACCAGGAAACCTAATGATGCTTAAATGGGAGCAGCAAAGTGACGGGCAATCACTGGCAAGGTGCTCATACTTAAAGGCAATTAAGAAAAACGAAAATTTATCCACAGGAGAAACAGGAAAGCATCTTCTCTGAATGTCAAGGAATCTGACAAGATCTTTCAAAATTGAAAAATCAGGGGCACAAACTACATTGAAAGCCATGGCTCTCAAGTTCTTGGTTCAGCTTTTGGACAATTATTCACAGAGCACTTGATTACAATTATTGTTACTTATGGTTCAAAAGTCCTTAGTGTAAGGGTAACTGTTGTAGGCAGGAGACCTGATCTTGTGGGGGAGTGTAGGCACTTTATCTAGTCCCATAAGGAAGGTAAATTGTAAACTTCAGAAAATGCCATTTGGGTCCGAAGTTAGTGCTTCAACAAAGAGAGAAGTAAAAGGAAACATATTTATCTGAAGACTTAGTGTCTATATTCAGAGAGAATAAGACATGAAAAGGTAATCATAAAAAGTACCTCAATCCAGTTCGCTTTACCTAGAACTATCTTCTCTGTATGAGGCAATGTAAGCTTCTTTGCCTTTGCATTATAAAATTTACAATAAAAAGCAAGTATTTTAATGACATCAGAATCTTAAGAGTAATGGTCACTAAACTCATAGTTATGATTTATTTTTAATACATTTTATTTTAGAGCAGTTTCAGGTTCACAGCAAAACTGAATGGAAAGTAAGAGGTGTTCCAACAAATAACCCCTTCCCCAAACATGCACACCTCCCCCACCATCAACATCCCCCAGAGATGGAACATTTGTTATCACTGATGAACCTACATGGACACGTCATCATCACCCAGAGTCCACAGTTTACCTTAGGGTTCACTCTTGGCGTCATACATTATATGGGTTTGGACAAATGTATAATGACATGTATCCACCATCATAGTATCATACAGAGTAGTTTCCTTGCACTAAAAATCCCCTATTCTCCACCTATTCATTTCTCTCCCTCACTCCCTGACCCCCACAACCACTGATCTTTTTATTATCTCCATAGTTTTACCTTTTCCAGAATGTCATATAGTTGGAATCATGCAGTATGTAGACTTCTCAGATTGGCTTCTTTCACTTAGTAAAATTCATTTAATATGCATTCAAGTTTCCTCCATGTCTTTTATGTCTTGATAGCTTAGTCCTTTTTAATACTGACTAATTTTCTGTTGTCTGGATGTATCAGAGTTTATTTATAAATTCACCCACTGAAGGACACATTGGTTGTTTCCAAAGGAGCTGTACCATTTTGTATTCCTGCTAGCAATGAATGACAGTTCCTGGTGCTGTACAACCCAGGCAGTATTAGGTGTTGTCAGCATTCTGAATTTGGGCCATTCTGACAGGTGCATAGTAGAATCTCATTGTTGTTTTTATTTGCATTTCCCTGATGATACACAATGTGAAGCATCTTTTCATAGACTTACTTGCTCTCTGTATTTCTTCTTTGGTGAGGTGACTGTTCAGATCAGTTGCCCATGTCTAAATCAGGTAGTTCATTTTCTTATTGTTGAATTTTAAGAACTTTTTGTATATTTTGGATCACAGTCCTTTATCAAATGTCTTTTGCACAGATTTTTCTCCCAGTCCATGGAAGGTCTTCTCATGCTCTTCTCTTTTTCTTTTACAGAATAGTTTTAAATTTTAATGAAATACAGCCTATCAAGACTTTCTTTCATGGATTGTGCCTTTGGTGTTGTATCTAAAAAGTCATCCCCATACCCAAGGTCATCTAGGTTTTCTCCTATGTTAACTTATAGGAGTTTTATGTTTAGGTCTATGATCCATTTTGATTTGATTTTTGTGAAGCGTGTAAAGTTTGTGTCTAGATTCATTATTTTTTTCTGTATGTGGATGTCCAGCTGTTCCAGCATCGTTTGTTGGAAAAGCTACATTTGCTCCATTATACTGCTCCTTTGTCAAAAACAGTTTACTCTATGTGTGAGCCTGGGCTTTCTATTTTGTTTCATTGATCTGTCTGTTATTTCACCAATACCGCACTGTCTTGATTACTGTAGCTTTCTAGTAAATCTTGAATTCAGGTGGCATCAGTCCTCAATTTTGTTCTTCTCCTTCAATATTGTGTTGATTATTCTGGGTCTTTTGACTCTCCTTAAATCTTCGGGATCAATTTGTCACAATCCACAAAATAGCTTGCTGGGATTTTGATTGGGGGTTGTGTGGCATCTATAGATCAAGTTGGAAAGAACTGACAAGTTGACACTTTTGAGCCTTCCCATCCATTAATGTAGACTGTCTCTCAATTTATTTAGTTATTTGATTTCATTCATCAGGATGTTGTAGTTTTTTCTCATATAAATCTTTAAGTCTTTTGTTAGATTTACACCTAAGTATTTTATTAGGGAGGCTGTTAATGTAAATGGTATCGTGTTTTTAATTTCAAATTCCACTTGTTCATTGCCAGTATATTGGAAAGCGATTGACTTTTATTTATTAACCTTGGATGCTGTAACTTTGCCGTAATTGCTTATTAGTGCCAGGAGGCTTTTTTTGGTTGATTCTTTGGGATATTGTTCATTTTTTGCAAATGTATTTAACTTCTTAGAACAACAAGATATTTGAATGAAAAGGATTATGAAATTTTCACCAATAGAGGTTAAATGACTGTCCCAAGCTCAAATTAAGGTCATTTCATCAGTTTTCACAGTGCTTATTTTCCTAGTTTCTTTGATGCTCTAGGACACTATCATTGAATTCTTTGTGTCACTGCCAGCAGTTCTTTATAAACAGGGTAATCGAACTTGTTCTGCATTTAGATGGTCATGCACTCAACGTGAGGGGTGTTGGTGTCTTGGCTGAAGATCTCCTCCAGGGTGGAAATTAAGCCAATTGTATTGTATTGATCGTCACATTCACGTTGTGAACTGTTCTCTCAAGATTCACTTCCCATAACTTGCACTAGGAATAAAGAAAAGTAAACTCCACCAAAAATTGGACTCTGACATGCATAAGAACAGATTTGTGGGTATATGATCTGTGTGGTCACATGGGCCCCATGCAGGACAGGCTGGCACTTGGTTTAATGTTCTACTAACCCTGTTTTAACCTTCTTAATATGTTTTGAGCAAGCGACCCTGCATTTTCATTTTGTTCTGGGCGGGGCGTGGGGGAGGAGGGTTTGGCACAGATTTTGTAACCTGTAACCTTTTTTATGTAATGCTGCATAAACTCAATTGTTGGTAATGCACCTGAGTTTATGGTAGGGCTACTTTTTAAAAAGTTCTCTCAAAAAGTCTCAGATGTTTTACAAAGTATTTTGCTTAACTTGGGATTTTCTTCTGGGTTATAGAAAAAAAACAAAAGAAACAAACAAGTGTAACTTGTATTCCAATTCCTTCCAATGCAAGTAGAAAATTTTTGGATTAAAGTAAAAATAGATGCCCTGCTTTAAAATCATTTGTTAATAATTAACCAAGATTGCTTTACTCTTAAATTTTATTTGTTGCTTTGTTTTCAAGGGAATTTAAAGTGGTTTTAAAATTTGTAAATAAAGAAATTAGGATGAAGGGGAATACAATAAAGGAAGAAATTGTGTTCGTAGAGTTACATGCCATAGAATCCTGTACAGTTGCTGTATTCAGGCTAGAAGCGTTGGGAGGACTATCTAATGCTCAAAGCAGGGAAGGAAATGCACTCAGTTACAAATTTCAAAATGTCCCAGGTCCATAATGCCAGTTGTTAGAATGTGAAATTCATGAGGTCACTAGGGTGGAAATTCTGTGAGGAAGGGTTTTTAGTCTATTTTGTCCAAGACAAGATTCCCAAAATGAGAGCAGTTTCTGCCGCCGTCTGCATCCAATAAGGATGTATTGAAAGGATGAGTGTCTGTGGGTCGATAGAGACACAGCTGTTCAGGTGAAGAACAACCTCACAGATGTCCCTGTACTTCTGTACGGGTCACAATTCTCCTTTGTAGCCTCATAATGGACACAACTTTATAAATCAACCCCCCTTCCCCAAATACTGTGGTTACACCTATGTGATAATTTCACAAAGAGTTCTGTTTCAAAATTCATGATAGAAGACAATACCAACATACAATTCAGGGAAAGGGATTTTACGTGGTCGAATGATGTCATCTATGGTTTTCTAGACTCTGAGGGCCTGTGAAAGCCATGAGTGTCTTCCCAGTGAAGGGGCGATTCAATACACCCCAAATTTGAAGGGCATTTCAGGGGATGATGGTTCTGGCTTAAAGCAGGTACTGGTTCTGATTACCTTGTGGTAAATGGTCAGCCTCTGATCTAGACAAATAGATGAAAATCAAGTGCTTTAAGAAGTTCCCCACAAATGCCATTTCCCACAACCTAGGTTCTAACAAGTATGGTACAGCAAGAGATGAATATCATGTTTTCTGGCTGTATGTAGGTGATTCAGGATTTTGATCAAGAAAACTGTTTGACATTGAAAATTTCATCACATACATTTTTTCTCAACAAAACTGTAAATTCTAAATAGTAAAATTCTTTGAAGTCAAGGTTTTTTAAAATTTAATACACACACACTATGTACATAAATAGATATACAAATATGTATGTATATGTATGTATTCAGTCAATATTATGATTCTGAATTTACTAGTAATTAAAGTAAGAACACCAATATCCTTGCAAAAAATTAAAAAAAGAAAAAAAAATCTTACCGATAATGCTATCACCACTATTTTTCAGAAGAGTTTGTGTGATTAGCTCAAAGCCAGAGGTCGGAACCCAGGCTTCTGAATTCTGGTCCTAAATGTTTGTGAAAGTGCTAGGAGATCTCTATCTCTAAATAGATGCTAAAATTCTTACAGCAGCATTCATTCTAAACACTGTTCATCCCTTCTCCTCACCACAGATCGGCATTGTTTCTCATCAAAGGCATCATAAATGTTAGTATTAAAACAAATTTGATTTTATGAATAGAAAAGAGTAGATTATTGTAACCAGTCACCTTTATTTGTTAAAACTAGTATTTCCATTTAAAATATGCTAATTATTTAACATAATAACTGAAAATATAATGATTCTTTTATAAGAACTCCCAATAAAAGAATTATACTTTCTACTTTATTCCTAGTGTTAAAAAGTTTAAAATGGATTACATTTATAATGTCTTCAATTTCTGAAATGATATTAAGTCATTTTACCAGGTCAGAAAATTGATTTGGTCCTCTGCTTTTCCTTAGCCTCAATCATGAAAAATAGGAATTCTGATATATTCAATTCTCATCCCTAGCAGCATTATTCTGCTTGACTGTGGTGAAAATATCTTATTCTAGCAGAATACTGTGGGTTTTGCCAGCGGGTTCCAATAAGTCAGGCATTCATGGCAATGGATAAGTAACTCAAAGCGTTACAATTGGGTTAACTCACTCTATCCAAGTACAACTAAGTTCCAAAGCCCAGTGGATGTCCTCATTATGTAACTGTCAACTTTGCCCAGGAAGGAATAGGAGAGATTCATCAAATGAATAGTTATAAATGATTCCTATTAATGTTATTTTTTAGTAATGACTTGAAATGACCTGAAAGTTTTGGTTTGTTCTTAATCTTGAACATGGTCCAGATCCCAGTGAAGACCAATAAAAATCAACAAACTTGGAATTCAGATGTCAAACAACATTAGACTCATTCTCTGTTTTTGACTTTGGATATAGATATGTGTTATTTAATAAGGCAATCCTTATGGAAAACGAACCTTGGTTCTGGAGTCAGAATAGCTATGTCAGAGACCCATCTCTGCCACTATATATTCATCAACAGCTGATTTAGACTACCTGACCTTGTTTCTCATTGTTCATGGAGATGATAATTTTAACCTTGAAGAATATTTGTGAGACCCAACTGAGATGATTTTTATCTATACAAATGAAAGTTATTTTTATTATAAGCAGCAAGAATCCCAGAAATATTTCTCACATCAGATCTTTATAGATAAAGGAAACAAGGCAACTTTCACTCAAGCTGTAAATAAATGTGTGGGTTTCAATCCTTTATTGTATTTTCAACGAGGTAGTCTTCTATCCAAGAGTCCATTAGTTTTCAAACATAAGGTTAACTCCTATTGTCTCAAAAAATTCGGAAATAGGAGTTACTTCCCATGGGTGGAGAGCATGACTAGTCTGGGTGCATCCGACTCCTACTGGGTTTTCCTGACCTTTCCCATTCTAAGGTATTTTCATCTTATTATGGTTTGCATGTCTTTAGAACAGGTTGTACATTCTAGAGAATTACGGCAGTTAGGAGTCATTTCTCAGGATGTCCATCATGGATGCAGCAGCAGGTTACAGAAAACCCAAAGTACCAGGGTTTTACCTCTCAAAAAGACCAGCCATGTGTAGAATGACAGAGAATGTCTTAAGGATCCCCCGAGCTCCACTGTATTATGTCTAGTGTTTGGTCAGTGTCTCTTGAGCCAAGGTGACTGATAGAGCTTCAGCAATTACATTCACTTTTAGCCAACAGGTGTTAGAGGGGCAAAGATGGTTGTGTCCTGCCCCTCTTGCTTAAAGGAGAGTTTCTGAATGTATCAAAAAGTGCTATCAGCACATCAAAGTTTGGAGGACGGGGGAAGAGGCAGCTGGCGTGGGAGAGTAAGAGGCAGAGGCCAAAGACCTGGGAGGAAACTGCTGCGTATACATCAGGACCCGATGACAGAATTACCCGAGGACATGCTCGTGTGTCAAGATAAGGACTGGGGGGCTTCCCTGGTGGTGCAGTGGTTGAGAATCTGCCTGCCAATGCAGGGGACACGGGTTGGAGCCCTGGTCTGGGAAGATCCCACATGCCGCGGAGCAAGTGGGCCCGTGAGCCACAACTACTGAGCCTGTGCGTCTGGAGCTTGTGCTCCGCAACAAGAGAGGCCGCGATAGTGAGAGGCCCGCGCACCGCGATGAAGAGTGGCCCCTGCTTGCCGCAACTAGAGAAAGCCCTCACACAGAAACGAAGACCCAACGCAGCCAAAAAAAATAAATAAATAAAATAAATAAATTAAAAAAAAAAAAGAAAATTCATGGTGCTGTATTCATTCATTAAAAAAAAAAAAAAGATAAGGACTGGGGGATGGCCACTGGATTTGACAATGGAAAACCCATTATTGACCCGGAGAAGAGCAACCTCGTGGAGGTGATTTGGGCAAAACCCTGGTGTCAGTGGACTCAGTGGAAAAGGGAAAGAGAGCATCGGAGGTCGTACATAGAGGGGAAACTTGTCAAAGGATTTTCCTGTAAGAGAAGTGAAATTGAGCAGTAACTGGTGAAGGTGGAGTAACCCGGTTGTCTTGTTTGTTCATTTGTTTGTTTTTCCCCACATGGGAGGAGTAAGGGCAGGTTTATGCGTTTGTGAGCAGGACCAGCTTCAGGGGCTGCACACGGGGTCAGGCACCGACAGGGTCCACTCCTAGTAGCATCTCTGCTGCTGCCGTCCTGAATTCTTAATAATTTTACCTTTGAACTTGTGTTTAGTAAGTGAAGTCCAGCAGGATGATGGCACATGCTTCTGAGCTGCTGCCCTCTCTCTCCTCCCATCACGTTCAGTGTTCACGGTGTCCCCGGAGCACAGAATCCTAGTGGATCCATGATGCCTGGGACTTCGCATGACTGTGACCGTAGGTCTGTTTTCGTCAGGCTCTGGTAAACTTCAAAACTGATGCTTTAACTCTGAACCTAAAATGACTTGAAAATATGTAAAAGCGCAACTCAAGTTTATGTAATAAATAAAATGGAATTTTAAATTTGATGCCTTACTGCTTTCATTTTCAGTAAGGAGTAGAATAAGTAAAACGAAGGCCAATTTCAACTTTCTTAAAACCTACAAAAATTGAACTGAGAGGGAAAAATGGAGATTTTATTTTATTTTATTTTTGGTATGCTGCTTTGCAAGCTACCTTACCGGTCAAGATTTGTTTTCATTCAGATTACTCTTTAGTTTTGAATTCATTCTGTATTTGGAACAGCCCATAGTAAGTACAGAGTAAATGTGAGCTACTGTTACTATTACGATTTGTACACTTTCATCCAAATTTTACGGGCTGGGATTATGCTGTCTCTTCCAGGCATCAGTGTTCCTTTGCAACAAAGGACAGTGGTTCATACTACTTGGCAAAGAAAACTGTGGTAAGACCTTTCTTAGAATGTCTATTGGAAATGCCTGCTCTGTGTTGTCGATTTCACTATCATGTTAGAAATACTTTTGCCCCTGGTGCTTCTCCTGCTCCTGATTCTTAATTGTTGTTATTTTGCAGAGTAAAATATTGATGACATTGGTCAAAAAGATTGACAGCAGCATGAATTGTTATTAACCAGACTGTTGGTTGCAGCTTACATTTCAATACATTCTAGGATGAAGCACAAGCCCTCAGGGCAATCTCTTTTTCATTCTCTTTTCCAAACAGGCAGAAATTAACCCTCTCATAACTTTCTTTGCTATTGTCCCTTGTTTTCTTTTTCCTTTGAGCAATTAAAACACCACATATTGATTTCTACCTTGTAACATAAAAGGACTCATTATTCATCAAGGTGGAGGTTGGAAATTATCCTGAAAGCTTGAAATAACCAAAGACGAAACAGTTCTTAAAGAACCAAGGGCGGAAATGATAAGGTCGACCTTGGGAAGACAAAAAAAGCAGAGGAGCAGAAAGAAAGATGACATCAGAGAGGAGAGAAAGCCACTCCCTCTTCACACTCCCAGCAGACACACTTACAGTAGGAACATTCATCGTGTGGTCTCAACATTTTGGGAAACATTCATCTTTTGTATCTTTGTGCAGCCAATGAAATCTGACTACCAAAGCTTCTTCTGAATGATCTTGTCATCCATGGCTCATATAAAAAGTGTATCCATATGGTGCAAATTAGTATGGATTACTTTCACATCTGTGTGATGATTATCGGTAATGTCATTTGTAATCAATACTATGAACTGAATAGCAACAGTGGAGTGAAAGAAGGAAACCACACATCCCAGGGGTGAAAAGGAAATAATCCCACTAACTAACATTTCTGTTTTCTTCTTATACTCAATCTTAAATCTTAGAAAATAGGAGAGACCGAATCTTCTCGAAGGTAAGTATTTCCAAGCATACTAGTCAAATCAATCACTATGGTCAATTTTAAGTCACGTGGAGATTTTTAAAGCTGGCAACTTTCTCATTAACTGTTAAACTACTGAGTATTAGTACAGTTAGATTGAGGGTAGGGGACATTTGGTATGGTTATCATAATGAGCTGTGTGGCAAAATCACCTCAAACTATGCTAAAAATGCAGATTCCCAGCCAGAACGGCCGACTTACTGAAGAGGAAAAGAGTGGGGCAGAGAATCTATCTTTGTAACAAGTTCTGTGAATGATTATGATGGAGAAAGCCTGCCCTGCATTTGAGACCCCACGCCCCCATTTCTAGCCCTTTTCTCAATTGCCTAAATAATTAGCTGTGTAATATTAGGAAACATCTCATCTCTGTATCCGTTCTTTAAAAAAAAAAATCAGGCTATCAAGCAATACAAAGAGTATGTACTAAGATTTGCACTTCCATCCTCATTTCTCCCCACTCCTGATCCAGCTGCCAGAAGAAACCTTATTTAACCATTTTTCTTTATATTTCATACATGGGTTACCATCTTACGTATTTGTAGTTATTTTTAATTCATCACCATTATGCATAGATTTCTTTCTCTGATGGGTAAAAATATAATTTATCTACACCTCCTCTTCCCACTCCCTATTTATTTCCATTCCCTGCAATGAACTCTGGAATTACCTTTAGTTCTTCATATTTAATCTGTTCACAATTTATAATAAATTCTTAAACCTCTCCATCTTATTTCATAAACGTCACACAATAGCTCTAGTTTCCTCACTTAGAAAGGTGAAAATGTTATCAACCTTCCTTCCTTCCAACCATCCTTATCACTTTTAACTATTTGCCAATTTTCTTTTCCTTTTTTAACCCTCACAAGATTAATTACATTTGTACTATTTTTATAACCAAAAATAAAGGTAGTGTGTTTTATCTATAGATTAATTTCACAATTAAAAACAATGGACAGCATTTACATGATCAGTATTATACAAACTTGGTTAATAACTGAGACCTTCTTTCCACAATCTGCATGCCACAAAAAGGAAAAGTTTCAGATACACTATCCTTTCCTGAACAATACCAGTTGCCCAAACCCAAGCTGCATTTTAGTTTGCTCTATATTTGGACCATAACTCTTTAAAAATGATCCTTTTTCTTGGGGTTTCTGATTGCTTATATCTTATTATGTGAATTATCATATACTACATGCCTTTTTCTCTTGAATGAATATGGTTTTTCTCAATGTGTAAAAAGTAAAAAAGAAAAATATTTCTTATTCATTCTCTCCATCACTATGGCTATTTCATATTTTAAGGTGAAATCCCTTGGCTTCCTATTCTACTTTGATTGAATATGTCATATTTGGTTGGGCTATGATATTTAATAATGCACAATTTAAGTTTCCCTTGGCTTTTAGAAGCTGCATTCTGTGCATTACAATATGCTTATCTTTGCTTTGAAGCAGTCAACTATACTACATTTTTGTGGAATCCTCTAATTTATTTTAGACCTCCATCTAGAAGCCTTCTGCCTCATAGTCAGTCTTTAGGTCTGTAAGTAGCTGTTAACTTAGGATATACCTTTCTTGCATTTTTGAGCTGGGAGAACTGTTTCCTGGATCCATTTCAAACTCATTTTGCTGAAATACATTTTACAAAAATTAATTTCCTAAGAATGTATGTCCATGAAATATGTTCTGAGTCCTCCCATGGATGCAAATGCCTCACCCTTGACTCACCGTGACCTGGTCAGTGTTGATATTAAATGTCCTTCTCCTAAGTGGCAGAAATGGTTCCTCCCTTTATGTTAAGCAAGCACCTGGTACCACTTGTTGGGAGACAATTCTCTATGGCATTTCTGCACATCGTGTGACAGCTTTTGTGGCAGAATATCTTCTCGAGGATGTTGGAACAGCAAACAGCCTAGGAGGACAGAGATGGTGTCTTTCTCCAGAGCAGAGGGCAGATTTGTCTCCTGACCAGCACAGTAAAGATAACGTCTTCTTGGGCGCAAGGCTTGGGTAGGGTTGCTAGCTGTCCCCTTTGAGACTGGGGTTTCCTAAACGTGGGGCTCCCAGCTGTGCCACAGACCCACTGTGTGTGCAGCACCCACTTCATTTCTCGCATTGGACTTGGGGAGCAAAGGGAACCTATTCAGACATGAAACTCAGGCTTCCTGCTGTGTCACAAGTAGTAACATCCTTTGTCTCTAACCCAGGAGTTTCATGCCTGCTATGGTCTGTTTTTGTCCCCCTGCTAAATTCATATGTTGAAATCCAACCCCCCAGTGTGATGGTGTTAGGAGGTGGGGTCTGTGGGAGGTGATGAGGACATGAGGGTGGAGCCCCCATGATGAAGCTAGTGCTCTTGTAAAGGAGACCCCAGAAAGCTCCCTCGCCCCATCCACACACCCCAAGTTCTACAGACCGGAAGTCTGAGGTCAGGTGCTAGCGAGGTCGGGCTCTGGTGAGACCTTTCTTCTGGGTTGTAAGCGACGTGGGAGCCTCCAGAACTGGGGGAAATAAATGCCTGTTGTTTATAAGTCACCCAATCTCTGGTATTTTGTTACAGCAGCGTGAACTAAGACAATGTCGTTCCAGCATCGTTTATGAAACTCTTGTAGGCTAACAATGTTAGTTAGGTTGGAAACAGGGAAACATCTGGACCCCTCAAAGCTCCTGACTTCACATTTCTTAAATATACTCTGAACTTCCCATTGCGCAACACATAAGAGGTTTTGGGCTCCAGCTGGCTATGGACTTTTTTTTTTCTTTTCCATTTATCCTCATCGAAATTCAGGAGACTCTCTTACACAGAATCCCAGGCTGAAAATACTCTTTCTGCAGAACTAGAATGCATTTTTATATTATCTCCTGGTAGGACTATTGTTGATGAGCGTGTGTGATGCCAGACTTCTTATCCCTTTACTGATTAGCGTTTTGTGTGTTTGTTAATGTCTTTGTTGCTTTCTTCTTAAATGCTTTTATGGTTTCCTCTTTTATACATGGCCTTATAAAATCATAAAATGATATGCCTTGCTGTGTTAGACCATGATCAGATCGGATCCTTGGAAAGCCCTCAGCTAAAGTTCCCCCCTTATATAGAGAAAGCTCTTATGTTGAGAAGTCCATCAGACATTTTTACCTAAACAAGAAACTAGAAGTTAAGTCTGCATATGTTGGTAGTCAGAGGGTGGATAAACGGTTGGGTAAGACATATGTTGTGCTGGGAAATAAGTGGTGTGTCTTCCTGGGTTATTTGGGATAAATGCATGAATAGGAGGATCCAGAGCTTTTCCGACCTGACTAGACCCTGACCCCATACTGGTCACCTAAGAGAATCATCCTAAGGAAATCTTTCAAGAGCAGGGTAAAGGTGGGCAGCACCAGGACCCTTGCGAACTTTAATATAACTCTGTCCCTTGCCTTAACTTATGGAAATGTATTCTTATCTAAGTTAAGTAGACACTTGGCATCACTTAAGTGTGGTCCAAGTTCCCCATTTCTGCCGACCTCTCAGCCTGGGTGTGGGCCTTTTTAAATTCATCCTACTGCACATTCAGTCAGCACTGTTGAGCTTGTCTATACCAAAGTCTTCTAATTATACTTCAGTTTTGTTTGTAAACCTCAGCGCCAGCCTCCAATGTGGAATATCTGCATTTTACAGAAAGGTCTTACGCAACCAAGGGTCATTTGTTATACAATTGTGTTAAGATATTGAAGTGATTTCCCGAACCAAAGTTCTCTGAAGTGTTGGAGTCTGTCAGAAACACTGGCAGTTTATAATCTCACCACTTATGCAGCCGTTGGGGTAGATATGAAGAACATAATGATATGTCGAGAAGAATCTCCAAGTAATTTATTTAAACAATGGTTACAATTGTGCTTTCTCCGTTTCCTGTGTCTCTAGTAATTTAACCTACAGTATTTCATTCATGACATTTAATCAATACATGCAAATCACTTCAGGCACCTATATTCTATCCTGAATTCATTAATCTACTTGGGCAAGAGACAGGCATATAAGAAGGTTTCTCGGTTGAGGTCATGAAGGAGGATGAGTACTATCAAGTTCCACTATGGTAAGTCCTTCAGAGACTAATACCCCAAACTGTAAGTTGTCCTTTGGGCTTGTGGTTTTGTTTTGTTTTTTTTAATAAATTAATTTATTTTATTTATTTTATCTTTGGCTGCGTTGTGTCTTCATTGCTGTGCACGGCCTTCTCTAGTTGCGGCGAGCGGGGGCCACTCTTCATTGTGGGGCGCGGGCTTCTCATTGCGGTGGCTTCTCTTAGTGTGGAGCACGGGCTCTAGGCATGTGGGCTTCAGTAGTTGTGGCATGTGGGCTCAGTAGTTGTGGCTCGTGGGCTCTAGAGCGCAGGCTCAGTAGTTGTGGTACATGGGCTTAGTTGCTCCGCGGCATGTGGGATCTTCACGGACCAGGACTCTAACCCATGTCCCCTGCATTGGCAGGCGGATTCTTAACCACTGAGCCATGAGGGAAGCCCTGGCTTGCGTTTTTAATTCAAGCATTTTACAGTTAGATATATTTTGCACAAACTTGAAAGTACAAACATATTGGTTCTTCTTTTTCTTACTGTTTCTATTCTACGTGGTACTTTCTGATAGAAAATACAAAATAAGCATGCTTCTTGCAGAGGTCAGGATGTTTTATTCATCATGGAACATAAGGGTGAAAGTAATGCAGTAAAATTTCACTTGTGCCGGTCATCAATAGGAATTTGGTTTATGACTGCACAATAAGAAACCAATGAGAGCGGCTGTCCTATCATGATATATCATAAAATATCCCTTAATCCTTAGGTTTTTGTTAAGAGCTGATTTATCAGAGGTCTGAAATAGATACAAATTAAGTTTAATACAATGCAGTGCAGCCCAATCAGACTACTATTGCATTAAATTGACATAAATTGAATCATTTTTAATGAAATGAGCATACCGCAGTGTTTCGGAATTCTTGTTATTATTCATAGTAGAGAAGAACAATGAGACGTTTTATGATTTTTAGTTATGTGTATTCCTTTGTTCCATAGTCCATCTGTTGGACTATTTTTGAATTACATAAATCTATTGTCATCATTAGTAGCTTCATTAATAAATAAATCTGAAATGAGAATGTTCACAGGTTTGTCTAAATCATGTGCATCTGACTTTTCAGAACACAGATCCAGGATGGGCGAGATGTTAATACCTCATTTATTATGAGGTTTTTCCATTCATTGGCTGATTCGCTAACACCACACATCTAATAAAGCAGCTCTAATTAAATGATGTATCCAGAAGAACGGAGTTCTACCAACATGGATGAGCCAATCTCTCTCTAGATCTCTCCCTAGTGAGTACCTAATGAGAGATGACTGTATGAATAAATTATATTTCACCCACACACAGATTTCTCTACAACTGAAAGGATGAGGATGATCTCCATGTACTACGATGGAGAGACATCGGTATATATTTGTGAGAAAAGCAGAGTATACAACAGTGAATGTTGAATTCTTATATCATACACTGTTGTATATTATGCATATGTGGAAAGGGCAAGATACAAATTAATATATATTTGTATTTCCTTATGTCTACCTAAAGAAATCTGGGATGAGAAAAAACTCAATTAAATAAATACATTAAAGACTCAAAAATAAATAGGTTGGATGGGGAGAGGCATAAGTGAGATATCGGTTTATCTTTTTTACATCCTTTTGACTTTTAGACCATATAAACATGGGCTATCTCTTCAAAAAAACACACCATATTGGGCGATTGGGATTGACATGTATACACTGATGTGTATAAAATTGATGACTGATTAAAAAAAAAAAAAAAAAAAACCACACCATAAATCAATGAATTCTGTAGTAGATGTTATTGGCGACCTGCACTGATCCCCTTTATGGAGCCCCTGACCCCAGACTTTCAGCTGCAGTGGGTGCGGGGTGCTAATCACTCATGGCTGCATCGTTTTCCAGAAGGTTGCCCTCACCTGGCTTGGGCCACCTCCGCAGGAAGCACAGGAGATTATGTGCTCTTTCAATTAGAAGTATCCCATGGCCCATAATGAATCAATGTGAAAGTACACAGCACCCTTGCCTCTGAGTGAGACAGCTCTTGCTCCGTGCACACCCCAGGGCCCCCCTTGGACTCGGGCAGAAGCTGGACCACAGTCTAAACGCACTGTGCTTATTTTCTTCCTCCGCTCCCTTGGGCTTCCCTCACCCCTAAAGTGTTTCTCCTGAGAGCACTCCTTCAATATATCACTTACACAAGCATCTCCATTTCAAGCTCTGCTTCTCAGGGACCTGTCCTGGAGTCAAATTATAAAACCATCCATGTAGATAGTATAACACCATTTTCATGGTGTCTTCTCACCTGCAAATTAGTGCATTTTATGGACGATCATCTAAGGAAAGCTAAGTAAGCAATGTGTGGGTGGAATAATATCACAAATACTCCCCTACTGACAATGGGTAAAATGAGACTTTTAGCGGATTCGTGTGAGGTCCATGCATTTTTATTTACTTTTACTATGTTTCTCAGTTATATTGAAATTAATTCCATCTGCTGCTTACACTGTGGATTTTAACGACACTTATCCAGCAATGAGAACTTTATTGAAAAAATAAGAATGTTTTAGGGTTAACTCAAATGAAGAAATTCCTCCGAATAAATGAAGCAGTCAACCATCAGCACTGGTCATCCTGAGGGTTCAAGGTCAATTGCCCTATGGCTATGGTGTGTCTAGGAGAGCAAATCACTGGAGATTTTGAGCAGGAGGGACTGTAATTCACGACATGTGGTGACCGCAAAACCAACAGAAGAGATGGGGACTCAGAAGGAATGGAAGGCACCACCTTCTTATGTGGGCTACTCACTGGCAGAGTCAGGAGACGGCAGAACCAGCAGGATGGCAGCACAGAAAATCTCTGCAGGGAAAACCCAAGCTTGCTCTTCATTATCAGGTCTGCTGAATCTTGTCCTTTGTGCTCATGCCTTTGAAAGAGAAGGAATGTGGCTTCTGGTTCTCTCCCATCTTGGTAATCTGCAAAGTGTCTCACTGGTGGGCTTTAACCATAAATGCAGCTGGCAAAGGATGCAGAGAAAGTAGCTTCCATTTCTTGAACCCTTGTACTGAAGGGGAGTGCGTGGAAAGGTGGGGGGGGCGGCTTGCAGGGGTCACGGACAGTCAGATGGACTAGCCCACCCACAGGCAGAGAGCATCCCTCTGCAAATCCAAAAGACACACTGTGGTCCTCAGAAATGAAAGATTCTGGGAACAGTGAAAGAGGCACAACCACACCCACTTGGCATTTGAGTGGAGACATGCCTGGAGTGTCTAACAAATTGGCCTTCCAGTCTAGGGTTGTATTGATATGTGTTCTCGAGTTTGATTTGATTGCACTTAGTAGCATGGAATTGCCTGTTCTTCTGATGACACTGTGACTGCTTTTTAAAAATGTGCTTAACATTTTCCCTCTGGGTTGAGTGCTTCACACATTCAAATTAAGCGCTGAACTGCCTGTTTTCCATGTGAAATGCTTATTGATTTAATTTTCTTTTAGTTCAGATGGTTATGCTGTTATTCTGAAGATGGGGTCTTACACACAGAGTACTCTGAAACTGCCAGCTGGGTAATGATTATATGTATAACGAATGCACCTTGTTATAAAGGGTATGGTTTCAGAGCCATTAGGAGGGACCCACGCCTGAAAACATCTCTACAACAGGTGCCACAGTAATGGAAATTCCCTAAATTAGCCACGTGTTTTTTTTAATGTTCTCTATCTATTGCCCACAAGAACTAACAATCCAATTTGCCCTAAGGTTTTAGTAACAAAATAAATACGTTTTTCTTCTGGTGAGAAAATCCCAAATTAGCAACATGAGTAAAAATAAAAATACACAAAACACGATAAAGTGGATAATGATAACTGAGACAGAATAAGGTGCTGTGAAAAAGAGGTTTAAAAAGTGACAAGTTTACAAAGCAAACTTTGATGGCAAGCTGGTGTAGAGTAACAAGCTGATGATGTAGAATCAAAAAGACATGAATTTGAGTCCTGTGACATTGCATGAATAAACTAACCTCTTTAAATACAAAACAGGATAATGTCAATCTTGTGTTAGCTCCGTGTTCCCTCTTGGATTAAATAAAGTAGGATATATAAAAGTTTCAGCTCAGTGTATGTTACAAGTAGGGTCTCAGTTGTAATTACTCTCTTCCCAAATCTGTTCTGTATTTTGCTTACAGTTAGTTTGCTGTCAGCACCTTAGCTATTGGAAAGGTGTATCACCATGGAAAGGTGAGTGTTTCTGTTCAGAGAGATTTCTTCCTGCTGGACCTGGTCGAAACTGCACTTTAGTCCATGTATCCCTCCTAGAGTCTCTGAGATTTTACAGCATTTATTATGTTATAATAAACTAGAATTTTTAAAATGTGTTAGTATCATGAGCACATAGATATTTCTGGGTAAAAAACTTAAGTGGTTTCCATTTTCTGCATTTTTATAGTTGTAAAAATCAACAAGGTACTGTAATAGATAAAATGATTTCAGCACCTAAGAGACAAAGTTTCCACGAACACCAAGGTGTTCCATTATCATAATTTTGATTTGGTCCATGGGAAAGAGGGCTCAGTTTCAAATGAGACAGCATTCTCTGTATGATAATTCATGAATTAACTTCTCCCCAAATAGAATTCATACAAATAAAGCTGCTCAAGGGACAGATGCAGGATGAGATTAGAGTATAAAACTCTATGGATTGTTTGGAGGACATGACAAAATGAGGGTATTTGTTTTATTAAATAAAGATGTATCAACTCTCTGAGTGTTCCATAAAGAGGGATATGTGTGTGTGTGTGTGTGTGTGTGAATTATGACTACTTCTGAGGAAGGTAAGTAGCTTGGAGTGACTGGAAAACATATTCATTCACAGAAGTGATAGGGTAGGAGGATGTTGATGGTATTTATAAAGGGTTGTGACATGCCTGCCAGGCCAGGTATTATCCTGAAGCAATGGAGAGACACTGGAGTTTTAGCATCAGAATAAAAGCAAGATGGGGTTTGCATTTTTTACCCAAGTATAATTGATTTACAATATTGTGTTAGCTTTGGGTGTACAGCACTGTGACTTGTTTTGTTTTGCAGATTATATTCCATTATAAGTTATTAAAAGATATTGGGTATAATACCCTGTGCAATATAGTAAATCCTTGTTGCTTATCTATTTTATGCAGTAGTTTATATCTGTTAATCCCAAACACCTAATTTGTCCTTCCCCACCTTCCTCTCCCTTTTGGTAACCATAAGTTTGTTTTCTATGTCTGTGAGTCTTGCTTCTGTTTTGTATATAGGTTAATTTGTATTATTTTTTAGATTCCACATATAAGTGATATCATATAGTATTTGTCTTTTTCTGTCTGGCAATATTTCATTCTTTTTATGGCTGAGTAATATTCCATTTTATTTATAGATAGATAGTCACATCTTCTTAATTCATCTGTTGATGGGCACTTGGGTTGTTTCCATGTCTTGGGTATTGTGAATAATGCTGCTATGAACATTAAGGTACATGTATCTTTTTGAATCAGCATTTTTGTTTTTTCCAGAAATATACCCAGGAGTGGAATTGCTGGATCATATGGTAGTTCTATTTTAGAAAGATAATTCTTGCCGATAATTTGAAGGGGCAAGGATTCAGGCAAGGAGATCAACTTGGAAGTTATTGCAATATTCTCATTAAGGAATGATACAAACATTTACTATAATTGTGACAGCAAGAGTAGTAAGGAGAATACACATTCAAGAAATACAAGTAATCCTATTTTGCCTTGCATTATTGTTGACTATATACACGTCTGTCTTCACTAGATTTTAAGGGACCAATGGCAGAACAATATTTATTAATTTTTTACTCTATAATATACTGCGTGCATAGAATATGTTTGGTATTTGATTGAATGTACTCTGGATTTATTATTTTCTATTGAATGAAGAGAACAACTAAATGATGAACACAGATAAACATACATATCTCAACAGTAGTTAAACTATAAGGCACTTCAGAATGAAAAGCCAGTGACTTTGATCAGGGATTCAAACACAAGTCACATCATATAAAAACTGGCTAAATTAAATGCAACAGCAGATCGGCCTGGCTGTGATCCAGTTCTTTCTCCAGATGGTTTGTCCCTGTGCAGGTAGAGATAGGAAAATGAAAAGTGATTATCCTGCTAGACTGCTGTCTTTATGCCAAACAGAATTATTTACAAATTTCTTTGAGATTAATAAAAGACAGAACCATTCCAAGAAGGAAACTTTGTTTAAAAGATTGTGAATGAAACTTGGCTGAGAACAATCCTAGACCAAGACTTGGGGCTCTAAAACCTGCACTTTCCTATTTTCTTTCTGAAGAGCCCTCGTAGTTCAATGGTCAAAACGGCCCTCGGCCAGAGATGCCCTACCATAAATTGTTCTATTTTCCTTCTCAGAATAAAATAGTTTCTGTTAAACTACAAAAAAATTTGAATGTGCATTGGTAGCCCCAGTTGAAAGAAACAAAAAAGAAAAAGGAAAGTCTTCGTCTTAGCCCAGGCATGAAATCCCATTAACATTGAATATGTCATGGGGAATATTTGGTTCCATAGAACACTAACTCTAACTCCTGCTACAAGGTTAATATGTTTGTTTAACTTAGTGTTTTCAGGCTCATTAGACAGTGTTTAGACATTACGTATTATAATTATTAATCATATCTCAAAGGAGGAACGAAATGTATTCCACCAAATATCTCCAAATTAGTATGCATCTTAGTTCCTATTAATTTTGAAAATGGGAAAACTAATGGCATACCATAAAGGATTGTGTGTATGATGTTATTCGCCTAAATCAATATCTACATAGGGTTTTTAAAATAATTTTTCCAAATGGCTTAGAAAGAAAAAGCACTTATATTTATTTAATTATCAGATTCTAACAAGAAATTACAATAATAACTGGATACTGTGTGAAAATATTGATTTTGTGCTTTCTTTTATCCAGTAACCATAGAATATCATAAAAATTCAATGCAGCCTTATTCTTCCAGCTTGCATTTAAAGATTCACAGACTTTAAAGGATATTCATCATCTGTCTTCTGGAGCATTTATGCTCCAATCTATAGCAGTATAATCTCCTTAGGAGTTTGGGCTCATAATTTTCTCTTAGAACTTTTGCTGAAACAGGCCTGCTTTATCATCGAGCTTGAATCTTAAATAGTTTCTCTTTCAAATACTAACCATGGGTTATTAATTTAAATGTTCCCTTTGTGGTTCCATCAATAAGGACTTATAGGTATGATTTGTAATTATATGATAAGGTTGTTAACATTTTTATTTGAGAAATACAATAAAATAAAATAACTCAAGCCTTACCTTCTAGATTTAATGTAAAACATCAGTGGGAAAGGTAACATTTTCATTACTTAAATTCATTTTTATTTTAAAATAAATTTGTAGAAGAAAAATATAAGTATGTTTAAAGCATAATATTTTAGTGAAAGAAAAGTAAATTCAAGGATGAGACCAATAAGTTTGTATCTTGGATTATCTACTCACTATGTAACAATTTAATTAAACCATTTTCCTCCAAATTATACTTTATTCCTCCTTTATTTTGTAATAATAACAAAATTTACATTTAGATGAGGCTTAAATAAGTATATATATATATTTATGTTATCATTTATATATATAAGCCTAGCATTCTGCAGAGTGTGTAGGAGTTACTGACTAAAGAACACCCTTATGTATAAAGCCCAGAGAAGATAATATTTATTTGTAATATAAATATAACTAGGTTAATTTTGGTTATTTATTTGATAGAAAGAAAAAAACTTGTCAAACCTTTGACTCAGAATCTAAAATCTTATTCTTATTCTAAATGAAATAGTGCTTCCTATCCCAGGCCACATTTTCTGCATTTTATCTACGCTATGTGATCATCTTAAACTAGAATCACGTCTTCAAATATTCTACCATCAAAGGTGCGCAAGTTGGAGTCCACTCCAGCTGAGATGAGGAAGCAGGAACTGGATTTACTCTTTTGCCTGAAATAAGTAACAAACAAATAGATTATGTGTATGAAGTAATATAATTCAAGTTATTAGACACCAGGCAGTGAAGGGGCACAGTGAGATTTGGGAAGGGAATGAGGGCAGCCCTATGCCTGCCAAAGTTTAATGCATGGAGAAAATTTATGGGCCACAGCCCATAAAAGAGGAATCAGGAGTCTGGGGAGACCAAGGCAGATAGAGTTCATAGAGCAGCGTACTGGAGAAGAGAGAATGCAGAGAGAGAGGGAGAGAGAGAGAGAGGGAGAGAGAGAGAGAGAGAGTCTCCCCTTTAAGTCTTCATCTGGGGATGCATCAGGGCATGAGGGAGGCAACTGCTACTCAGGGAAAAGAACTGCTCTAAAGAACTGCAAGGAACAACGGCCTGGAATCATACTCTGTCAGCAAAACTGGAGAATCTATTTCAAGGAGGATTGAGTATAATACTCAGGAGGGCTTTGCCTAAGTAATGGGGAAAATTAACCCACTAGTGAAATGAAGATGGCAGTGTTACTGAGGGTGGGAGGAAGGGATTCAAGGTACTCTGTCTCTAATTGGTATATTAATCTACCCTTGTCGATTATCACCTTAAATGTGAATGGTTTAAATATACCAATTAAAGACAGAGATTATCAGAGTGGATAAACACAAACAAACAACCCCCACCCCCCAGACTCAACGTAATGTTGAGAAAACCATGGAAAATGTAGGCTCAGATAAATTAAAGAGAAGAAGGGACATATACCATGCAAACACTAGTCAAAGAAAGTCGGAGAAGCATATATTAATTTCAGACAAATCAGAATTCAGAAAGAGGAAGATTAAAATAGATAAAGGGAGGCATTACATAATGATAAAGGTGTCAATGTTCTAAAAAATGTAGAGCTAATATTTTGAGTGAGAAATGAACATTTTTCCAATAAGACCAAGAACAAGGCATGATGTCCTCTATAGGCTCTCCTGTTCAACATGGCACTGGGGGTCCTGGCTAATACAAAATAAAAGAGAAGAGGAGAGGAGAGGAGAGACAAAAGAAAAAATGTACAGATTAGAAAGGAAGAAATTATATCATTTTTATTTGCAGCAAACAAGGTTGACTATGCAGAAAATTCCAGACACTCTTCAAAAAACTCTTGGAACTATTAAGTATAACAAGATCACAAGATACAAAGTTAATATACGAAAGCAGAGTGTTTACCTATATACCAGCAATGAGCAATTGGAATTTGAAATCTAAATCTCTCTCTATATATATATATGCCATTTACAATAGCACCAAAGGATAAAAAGATTTATATATGTCTAATTAAACATGTATGGATCTATATGTGGAAAACTACAAAACTCTGGTTAAAAAAATCAAAGACCTATATTAACTGAGAGATAGTCTGTGTTCACGGGTTGTGAAGACTGTTAAGTTGTGAATTCTCCTCAATGTGATCTATAGATTCCATCCAATCCCAATCAAAATCTCAGCAAGCTGGTTTGTAAGTACTGACAAGCTGAATCTAAGGTATATATGGAAAGGCCTGGAATAGCCATATAATACCGAAGAAGAAGAACAAAGTCAGAGGATTGACGCTACCAAACTTCAAAACTTCCGATAAAGCTACAGTGATCAAGACCCCATGGTACTGACAAAACAATAGATGTGCACGTCTAGGAACAGAATAGGGAGCCCAGAAATGGGCCCACACAAATACAGCCACCTGCTTGTTGACAAAGGAACAATGGGACTTCAATTTAGAAAGGAAAGTCTTTTATTTATTTATTTATTTATTTATTTTTGGCTGTGTTGGGTCTTCGTTTCTGTGCGAGGGCTTTCTCTAGTTGCGGCAAGCGGGGGCCACTCTTCATCGCGGTGTGCGGGCTTCTCACTATTGTGGCCTCTCTTGTTGAGGAGCACAGGCTCCAGACGCGCAGGCTCAGTAGTTGTGGCTCACGGGCCTAGTTGCTCCGCGGCATGTGGGATCTTCCCAGACCAGGGACGGAACCCGTGTCCCCTGCATTAGCAGGCAGATTCTCAACCACTGCGCCACCAGGGAAGCCCGAGAAAGGAAAGTCTTTTAAAACAAATGGTGTTGACACAATTGGACACCCTTAAGGGGAAAATGACCTTAGGTACAGCCCTTGCACCTTTCACAGAAATTAACTCAAAAATGGATCTTAGATTTAAATGTAAAAGGAACAATTAAGAAACAGCCAGAAAAAAACGTAGGAGAAAATAGGTGACATCGGGGTTGGTGATGAGTTTTTAGATACAACACCCAAAGCACAATCTATGAAAGTAAAAATAGATAAGATGGACTTTATTAAATCAAAAATATTTGCTTTGTCAAACACCGTTAAGAGAATAAAAAGACAAGCCAAAGACTGGAGGAAATATTTGCAAAACACACATATATCTGCTAAAGTACATGTTTCCAAAGACTCACATACAAAAATATTTGAATCAACAATAAGAAAGCAAAAAACTTATTGAAAAAAATAGAGAAAAGATCTGATCAGACACCTGAATAGAGAAGATATGTTGATGCAAATAAGCTTATGGAAAGATAGATGCTCCGTATCATTTGTCATTAGAGAATTGCAAATTAAAATTACAATGGGATACCACAGCATACCAAGCAGAGTGGCCAAACTCCCCCCACTGACAACACCAAAAGCTGGGAAAGATGTGGTATAACAGGAAGTCTCGTTCACTGCAACTGGGATTGCAAAATGGTACAGCTACTTTGGAAGACGGTTACACAGAGTTCTTACAAAGCTGAACATAGGCTTATCATACAATCTAGCAATTGCATTCCTAGGTGTTTGCCCAACTGATGTAAAGACTCAGGTTCACACAAAAACCTATTTTCTATAGCTTCACTCATTATTTCTACAAACTGTACACAGTCACCTTGTTTTTAAATAGGAGAATGAATAAGTGAATTGCAGTACATACACACAATGAATATTATTCAACAATAAAAATAAGTGAAGTATCAAGCCACAAAAAGATAGGTAATATACTAAGCAAAGAAGCCAGTCTGATAAGACTACATACTATATGATTCCAAATATCTGACATTTTGGAAAAGACCAAACTATGGAGCTGATTAAAAGCTTTTTAAAAATGACTTAAAAAGATAAAAACAGTTGCCAGAGAGGATTTTTTAAGGCAGTGAAACTATTCTGTGTGCTACCGTAATGGACACTTGAAATCATGCTTTTTTTCTCAATCCATAGAGCTTAACAGCACAGAGTATGAACCTTAATGTCTACAAATTATTTTTAAAATATTTGGGAGGTCGGGGGAACCCCAGAATGGAATACAACACGTAGCCAAATTATCTGAGTTACAGTTAGTGTGAAATGCCCTCCCTGAAGAGGGGTTGGGGAAGATTTGCTGACCTAAGGAAGTTTGGAGTGGAGACTGAGGAAAAAGCAAAAGGCAGTGTGTAAAGCTCTGTGCTCTAGTTGATAAAGATGTTTCCCTTCAGGGTAAGGGTGTGTGTTAGCTACTCTGACGTCACCGTGCATGTGTACAGGAATGAAAATGACACATTGGTGGATGACAGGGGCCGTGATGCCCACTGTTGGAGGGGAGGTTACAGATACGCGAGGGAGGAGGGCAGAGTGTCCATGAGGTGACGGGTTCCAGGTGGAGACATCACCACGAGCTCACGTTCAGCTCAGCACAGACAGACGGCTACGTGTAGAAACGTTTGCAGATGTGTGTACAGAATCAGTTCAGAGCACACGCAGACATCGCCCTGCTCTGTCAGCTAAGAGAGCCCAGCAACAGCCAATGGCACCAAACATCCCCAGGACCCAGATCTTGGTTTCTAATACTGTTCGTCCATCAGAGGAACAGGGCTCATTAGAGAAATGCCTGATTCTATGACGCGAAGATCTTGAATTGTCTCATGGACCCCAAAATCAAGGAAGGGAGCTAAAAAAAGACATGACAATAATAGGTTATGTGAAAGGAACTCAGAAGCCAAAACTGGAACAACTGGGGCAAGAAAAGAAATATTATCTGATCTTAACCAATAGTATATAATAAATATTCATGAATCCATACTGATATAAATTAATGGTTAACTAAACAAATGCATGGGGACGAATAGACAGATATCCTATACAGAATAATTCAAACAATTTATGTAGATATGCTGCCCTCAAGATGAATCATAACTCTCCACTCATTAAACGCATGAAAGGGGAGAAAAGAGTAACTTTACAGTGGAGAAACTTAACATAAACGACCTTAGCCAGGTGATCAAGGTCAACTTCAGCAGTGACGGGTCATTTTAAGAAGATTTACACTTGACAGGATTTGATGAGAATGGCACTTCTCTTCTGTTGTCCCAGGAACTCAGAACCCTGGTCTAGTCATGAGAAACAGCAGAGAAATCCCAACTGAGGAACATTCTACACCAGTTTTCCTCAGAACTGTCAAGGTCATCGAAAACAAGGGAAGTCTGAGAGACTGCCCAGCCAAGAGGCGCCTTAGGAGACAAAAAGATGAAATGTAATGTGGTGTCCTGAATGGAATCCTGGGATAGAAAAAGGACGCTCAGTAAAAACTAGGGGAATCTGAATAAAAGATGGGCTTTGGTGAATCATATTATATCAATATTGGTCTATTCACTGTTAACAAATGAACCACACTAATATAAGATGCTATTAATCGAGGAAACTGGATGTGTAGTTTATGGGAACATTCTGTCTTCATTTTGCGTTTTTCTGTAAAGTTACACAGACCTACTAGAGAATGGACTTGAGGATATGGGGAGGGGCAAGGGTAAGCTGTGACAAAGTGAGAGAGTGGCATGGACATATATACACTACCAAACATAAAATAGATAGCTAGTGGGAAGCAACCGCACAGCACAGGGAGATCAGCTCTGTGCTTTGTGACCACCTAGAGGGGTGGGATAGGGAGGGTGGGAGGGAGGGAGATGCAAGAGGGAAGAAGTATGGGAACATATGTATATGTATAAGTGATTCACTTTGTTATAAAGCAGAAACTAACACACCATTGTAAAGCAATTATACTCCAATAAAGATGTTAAAAAAAATCCTCTAATTTAAAATGTTTTTTAAAAAACATTTTGTAAAAAACTATAGAATAAAACAAAGATTCAGATATATTGGATTTCCTTCCTAATAACCTAAAGTATCAAAATACACATATCATGTTCTGATTCAGTTGTAAAACATTTCTTCTATTTTTTAAGATTATTTACATTATCTTCTCTGCTCTAAAAGGGCTTTTTTAAGAATTCAAACTAAATCTTAGTATACCTAAACACTGTAATTGCCCCAAGTTTTGAAAATATAACACCTCTATGAATAACTTTTTCCTTAATTGGCTGATTAGCATTTATTTTGGCACTTAACGTTTATATCACATGTGAGCATATAAAAACTCTACTCATATAGAAATAAATCCCGCAAGTTGATTGTCAGAATGCCGTAGTCAGGAAAACATTAGATTATTGGGAACTGTGTGTTTATATTCTGGGTCTGCAACTTACAATTACGTTATTCTTGGATAGGGGTCTTAAAGTATTTATATTTTAGTTTCCCCTTCTGTACATCAGAAATTATAGTATTTACACACATTGATTTGGCATTTATTTGAGACAATACACAATAATTGTGTATTCAAATGTTAAATATTACAATTATATTTGGGAAAAAACCCAATCTGATCCTTCTCCATCTTAGTAAACTCAGCCTTTGAGTTTCTTGATATTAGTCATGACAATGGATAAAGCAGAGAGCTGGAAAAATCAGAAGGGTAAATCAGTTACATTTCAAAGTAACTACTAGCTGGAGAAAAGCCTGTCTCCAGAAAGTGGGAAGAAGACAGAACATTGAAGGAACATAGAAGGAACATTTGGGGACTCTGGAGAGAAAGGGAGAAGGAAAAAAGTATGGAAACATCTGCCTTTCATTGAGATACGTAAATAAGAGAGAAAAATATTACAGGGGTCTTTGATTTTAGACATAAGATTTTTCATTTAAGAAGCACAGTTATAGGACCTGCTTGAAGTAGCCTTTATTTTTCCTGTTGTGTCACAGGAAATTAGAGACTCTCATAATAACAGAACTATCTGAGAAGAAGGCTGCACGCACTCAGTGTAACATGTGTCACCGCCAGAAGGAACGAGCATCCCATATCTTTAGAGTGCATCCGCACACAGGGGCCCCATCCCCATTTCCAGGTGGCCGGCCCCCACTAAATGGCATTACAAGCTATGAATCACGTGACCGTCTGCCCAATTATGACCCATCACATGCTCCAAGGACAAGATGAGAAGTGTATAATGCTCACCTCATTTCATTTTTAGGGCATAAATATCACGGGGGCACCAGGCATACTAGACAGGCATCTTAATTGCTGTGGGTCCACAGTTCTTAGGCAGAGACGTTTCACATGCATGCACAAACTTATGACTTACGGACGGCCCTGACAACTGTCCAAGGAGGATTCCCAAATGGAGAGGGGGTCACTGCTGACTCAGGAAACATCCACACTGCATGCAAAATGGGCGCCCGCCAAATTTCTGGCTTCATTTAACACACGTCACATGCGTGTGGCATGACTGTGTTGCTGACAGAGAAAGCTTGGCTTTTGGTGGCCATTTCCTGACTGGAAAAAGAAAAGAAAAAAGAAAACATTTTTTCTTCTCTAGCAGATTGGATCTAATGTGTCCAAAGGAAATAGTAGGTCTAGGAGAGCTGGGGGAGAGTGAAGGATCCCTGTTCTTTCTGATAAAGGCTGGGCATTCATGTACTTGGGAATGTTTGCAGAACGGGGCCCAGTCAATTCTGAACGAGCCAAGCCCGGAAGATGAGAACTCATCACGGAATTGTGCATTATTTTACTTTCTTGAACAGAAAAACAGAGAGTGCCACACTGAGTATGTGACTGCTTCCTGGCATTTTGTCTATATTGTTATCTTGGTACTTAGTATTTAATAATAAGTACTTAGTAATAATAATATTATTATATGTATTATAACATCTTTGCCAATAAGAATGTAAATACAGTTAAAGAAACATAAATATTCTCTTTATGTCTCAAAAATCAAACGTGGTTCCCTACAAACAGCAAAAGTCCAATGACTATTCTTATGTAGGAATTGAGTAAAATGGCCGCAGCAAAATATAGCCATTCCATGGTTCTTTGACAGATGTTTCTTAAATTTTATAAGAAATTAAACTACTCAAAATTGTAACGACTTCAATACAAGTCATTGAAGGAGTAAAGCAGGAGGGTAAGTTCATCCTAAAGGCCTCCCCAACTGGCAATTCACTGAACAAACATTTGTGACTTGCCCGTGTCTATAATGCATTTTTTTTTTTCTAATCAGTCTATGAACACACTTATAATAACGCTGGTGGGAAGTTCAAGCTCACTCAATGTGACTAAGCTAGGAAAAAGGAAAGTCTTTGACACTGGTTCTCCCTGACAGTGAGCTCTCGTAGCCCCAGACTATTTCATTAGTTACTTTCCTGTTGGAAAAAAGAAAAAGTCTTGCCGACGCTCCAGGGCTTGTCAGCGTGGGAGCTCAACTTTGGTGTCAGTGTTTACGCCTTTCCTCACTTTGGGCTATCAGCAGTGTTAAGACATATATTTGATGAGTGAAACGTGCCATAGTTTTAATACCACAGGGCCCTGCTGCGTCGTCCAGGTGACGATCTGTAGGGTCCTGCACCGAGCACGTGCCTGAGGTTATGATTCCAGGACTGAAGGCAGAGGACACGAAGGATGAAAAGGACATGCCACAGAATCCACAACTGACGTGACCTCCATTGCGGATGCCTGATTTGGAGGGAGGAGCAGAGATGTCTCATTTTCACTGTGAGCCATTTTGAGGGAGAATTGACAGTGACTAATACGGAAAGACACAAGGGATGTAATACGTGGGTCTATGATGGAAGCAACACCCGCTTGGAGTGGTGGCCCTGCCACCTACGCCCTTCACATCTCTCTCCCCTCCTTGGGGATAAGTGTTTGCCAATTGATAAATTCCACATTACCCCCCCCGCCTCCTTCCTGCTCCGAACATATGTGTGTGTGTGTGTGTGTGTGTGTGTGTGTGTGTAATAAATAAGAATGCATAAAAAGAGGGTGAACAGGGTCCTAAGATTTTCAGTTACTTAACCAGGAATATATAATTTATCTCTTCTTTGTCTAGGTAATTTAAACAATGACAATCCAAAGAGGAGATACCTCTAAATTTACTTAAATAGAACTTAGCTCAAATAAAATTTATTCCAAATTCTCCCATGCAAATTCTTTTAAAATCAGTTTTATTGAGGTGTGATTTGTATACAATGTAATACATGCACTTAAGAGTATAATTTGATGTGTTTTGATAAATATGTTCACTTGCTACTTTAGTTAGTATTTTCATTTTTATCAAAGTTATACATGGGCCTATGTTATAGGCTGAATTGTGTCCCTCAAAATTTATATGTTGAAGTTCTAACCCCTAGACCCTCAGAATGTGATCGTATTTGGAGATGGGGTTCTTAAAGAGGTGATTAAAGTAAAATGAAGTCAAGTGGGTGGGCCCTGATCCCATAGGACTGGGGTCCTTATAAGAAGAGGAGATGAAGACACAGACACACACACAGAGGGACAACCCTGTGAGGACACAGGGAGAAGGCCGGTGTCTACACACCCAGGGAAGAGGCCTCAGGAGGACCAACCTGCCCACACCTGGACCTCGGACTTCCAGACTCCAGACTGAGAAATAAATTTCTGTTGTTTAAGGCACACAATCTGTGGTGCTTTGTTATGGCCGCCCTGTGGAACGAACACAGCACGGTTTGAAGAGGGAAAGGGTACTCAGGGCACTTCAGCCTTCCCTGCTCAGCCAATGACACTTCACTCTATCAGCAATTTTTTCTGTAATTCATCTCCATATACCATTTCATTTATAAATTAAGCAAAATAAACATTTTCAATTGTTGTTTTATTACAGAAAAGACAGACTAACCTCATACCACCTCACTCCCTGTATCATTCTAATACAGGGTCATACAGCCTTAGCTGAAATCAACACTCATTTGACCCCATTTGGCCAATTTTACTACTCTTCACCCTCAGACAAGCAGTACACTGTGATTACATTTCCTTTTCTGTGCACCTTTTGTTTTTCCTGGAATTAATCATTGTTTCCCCTTTCTTCCCTCTGCACCTGTTGGCATTTCTTCCAAACTCTCCATGGGAACGTCCCTCCGGATGCCCCCATAGAGGCAGCCAAACACATCAGGTGTCCATCTCTTGGCTTCTTCCTGCTACGGTATATCCTTCCTGGGACTTCTAGAGACCATTTCCAGTCCAGACTGGTCCATCTGGGGGCTTGCCACTCAGATGCCCTTTGAACTTTTCTCCTGTATTGGATGCTATTTTCAGGATTCTGTTTCCTCCTTACCGTCTATCCCTCATTTATTGGAACAAGATTCTCAGTCATTTCATGAGAAGGGTACATGGCAGATACGCTTTATTTGAGATCTATCATATCTTAAAATGTAGTTATTCTACTCACACGATTGAATTGGCTTCTAGCTTCCTGGACTGCTGTTAGAAGTCTGATGCTATTCTGATTTTTGATATTTGAACATGTATATTATTCTCCATCTGAAGGTTTTCAAATATTCTCCTAATCTTCGGATTAGGTACCTTGGTGTGGTCTGTATTCATTCATCCTAATAGATTCTTGGTGTGCAGTTTCAGTTTGGAAAATAAAGTACTTTAGTGTTAAGAAATATTCTCTGATTTCGATAATAACTGATAAACGTGTACACACTGTTTCTCAGATCTGTCTTTCTGGAATTCCTATTAATTGGATACTGAGCCTCCTGGATTGATCTCTGAATTTTTTAATATTTTCTTTCCTATTAGCCATTGTTTTGACAGCGGTTAATATTTCATGAGAGATTTCCTTATTTATATTTTCAATATATGATAGTTATGTTAAACAGTGGTTCTATTTTACTTTCTAAGAGCTCTTTATTTTCTTATTGGAGAGTTTCTTTTATAATATTTCTTTTTTGTCATATAGATTCAATTCCTTCTGTTGCATCTCTGGGGATTTTTATATGCTTTCTAAAAATTATTCTGTCATATTTGCTTTATACCTTTTATATATTTTGAGGCTCTATCATTAGCTGTAAAGACAATTTGAATTATGTCAGCTTTTTATCATAACATGTCTAGCAATACTTCTTGACTTAAATTCCAGTTTGTCTGATATTATTATAGGTACCTCAGTTGTCTAGTATGAATGCATGCATATGCAAACTTTTTTATGTCCTTTTCTCTCAACCTTCCTGTGTGCTTATATTTATGTGTCTTCCATGTAGGGAATCTAGGTGGTTTTTAGACACTCTGACAATCATTATCTTGCCTACAAATAACTGACGTAAACAACACCTGTACAGAAAAGTTTCCAAATCACTCATCATTCTGGAACAGTAATCTTCAGCGTCACCACTGCCTAGGACCCATCATCTCCTCCCTGGCCTCGGTTTCTCCCGACAAGGGCTTCCCTTTCCTGAGATTTCACCTGAGTTTCAGTGTCCACAAGTAGTGCACCCAGAGGTAAACTGTCTGGCAGGACAGCATATCCAATGCCATTCCCAGCACTCTCAGTGTTCCCCCTGTGCCGTTTCTGTGATTTTCAGGATCACGCTTGGAGATTTGAGACATGTACTCATGCCGACATTTGCCCCCATGATTATTTCATGGATCTGTGGCCCATGCTTCAGTTCAATGGTTTCACTGCCGTGACTCATTTTTGTCAAAAACTGCATCATCCTAGTGGTGCCCTTCACACTTTGAGTCCAATGGCTTCTGATTTACCAAGGACCCCCATAAACTGAGAGCAGGAATGGCTCAAAACTCAGACCCCAGGCTTGCAAGAATCATAATCTTTCATTGGAATATTTTGTTTACTTAAATGCAGTACATTTACTCATGCATTTGGATTAACATCAACCATCTTACTTCTGTGTTCAATTTTTTCCATGTTTTTGATGTCCCTTTAACTCTTCCTTTTTTCCCTCTCCTGGATTATTATTATTTTTTTCTTACTACTTTACACTTTCACTCTCAGTTGGTTACGTAAACATCATTTTACTATTCTTTTAATGATTACATAGATGTCACAGCATGCATCCTTGACTTATTAAAGTATAACAGGAATTAGAACTTTTAGCACGTCCCAAGCATGGCAGGCCCTATTGAGAGTTTCTGACCCTAACTGATTTTTTTTATCTGTGAGAAATTCACAGTAATATCTTATTAACAATGTAAATCTAGAAATTAGAGTGTAATACAGAGAAGTCGATGGACCACATTAGGTCCTGAAAAAATGATGGATCTTTCCTCTTCCATTTTCCCTTTGTGTAGCACTCACTTTCTCTGGGGTTTAGAACTTTAGGAAGTTTACTTGCCTTGAGTATCATTTTGTTTCCTTCATAGCATTATTTTATGTAGTCTTTGTGGTTGTGATTTACACATGGTTATGCATTGTCGTAGATTTTTGAGGAAGTCTATATTTGCATTTATGTAAATATAGTTATTTGATGAGAGAATATACTCAACATACAGGTATAGCAATAAACTATATAGTAAAGATACATTTTTTTGAAATAAACAATTTATTTTCTGAATTGCTTTGTGTCAGAGAGACATGACCTCACAGACCTTTTATCTGCAAGAGCAGAGGTATTACATGGACGATCTCAACCCTTTCTCTGCATCCCACCACTCTTGGATCCTTAACAGTTATCTTGGCTTGCAGAATATATTAAAAATTTAAATTCAATTGAACAATAATCTAAGTTTTAAATGTTGCATAATATTTATTTAGATGTAATCTTTTCTCAGAAGAAATAGAGGTAGTAAAGCCAAAAGCAAGAGAGATCATATATTTTGTTGTTTCTGCAACTACTTTAATTGCAGAGAATTACTTTTTGTATTATTAAATATCTTCCTTCCAAGAAGCCAGTTTTATTTACTCTTTTTTTTTGAAAAGGAAAGTGATATATATATATATATATTTATTATTATTATTTTTAATAGATCTTTATTGGAGTATAACTGCTTCACAACACTGTGTTGGTTTCTGCATTTGACCCTTAAAACCCTCACTTTTCAGACAGGGAATCTAAGTCCACCTAAACAAAGCGATTTACTAAGGGTATATACGTATTTACTTCCACGGTTGGGAATGGACTCCTTTACTCCTATGAGATAATTTCTCACTATCTCCTAGTAATCTCCAGTCAAAAATTATACAGACTACATTCACCCTGCTGCTTCCACAAATCAAAAAGTTGATCTTTGGGATCTGTTGAGATAAATTTACTTGGCTCATGTGCAAATATTTTCCATTCATGCCCATGGCAGCATCTGTAGGTTCACAACAGGCACATTTAGTTGCAAAAATGCTAAATCAGCTTCACTTTTACTTCCAAATCCCTCCTACTCTATCTGCCCTTATCTCAAATTATGGCAGCCATTGTTTCACTGCTTTTTTAAGATAAGATGTATTAAGTATGAAATTTTAGACATTATTTAATCTGTCTATGACTTTGTTTCTTCTTCTATGTAAACAGGAAAATATTGGTACTTACCTCAGGAGATTATTATGAGCCTCATATAAGTATCAGACATGTTTTATATAGCTCAGTAATTTTGTAGGATGAATATCTATGTGTGCTTCCAAAATTTTCCTGATAGTTAAATGTTTCCCAACAGGCCATTCCTTTGTTCCCTGTTTGAAGCAGTAAGAATTACAGATGGCTTCAGAATAGGAAGGTATTCACCTCCTCTTAGAATGGTGATCAGACAGTCGGAAGGAAGGACCCATCACACTGCTGATCTTAAGTGAAAGATGCCAGACATTTGACTAGTGTCTGCGAGCATCTACCAGCTCTTTGGCACGTGGAAAGAGAGAACAATCCTACCATAAACTCCATAGATAGTGTAGAGAACCAAGCTGAATTGATACAAACTGTTTACAAAGAAAAAGATAAGAAAACCAAAGGTGCAAAAGCAGACTTAAAATTGATATTAGACGCAGTAACCATAGAGTGTCAACAGTGCAGAAAATTGATAAATCTTGTGGAGACAGAGGCAGATCTACGGTGAAGATATTAAAGTTAAAACTCCAACAACCCCCAGCTGCAAAGCCAGCTCCCATGAACGAGCAAGTCACTGGGAATTAAAACCACACTGGTAATCAAAGAAATGCAAATGGAGAAAACTGAGATTCCATTTCTCATTAATTGGATTTGCAATAAAGAATATCTGACATAGTGAGCGTTAGCATGAACGAACAGGGAAAAGGAACTCTTAAAACTTACTGATGGTAATGTGCCTTGGTAAAATCACCTTGGAGGGCCATTCTGCAACGCCAGTAAAATTGAGGAATATAGCAAATCCACTCCAATGTTTCTAGAAAATTCTAAGTTTCTAGATAACATTTTCATGTGGGCATACTAGAATTACGTAAGGATAACACTTTAGCTTTATTTGTGATAGGAACGATTGGAAGTGAGATTATTATCTTTCAGTAGGGGGATAGAAGAAATTGTGATATTTTTATACCAATGTTATGTTAGAATTAACTTAAGGATTCGGAGTATATTTTAAAAAGGGAGTCAACTAAATTTGGTGTTGGATTGGATATGTACTGCAATGGAAGGAAAGAAATCAAGGACTGTTTCAAGGTTTTTGCTCTGGGAAGATGGAAGCATTGCAGTCCCCCCACTGAACGGGGAAGAGCAAGTGAGGAGGCTGGAAAGTTAGGATTTTATCTTCAGCCGTATTAAGTCACATTGAGTGTCTGTGAAACCTCTAGGGAAGCTGTAGTTGGTCTCTACTTGAGTTGGTATGTAAGTCTGGATTTCATGGAAAAGATCAGGAGTAGAAGTATAACTTTAGGGATTATTAATGTATAAATGTTAACAAAACCACCAGACTGGATGTGATCCTCAAGGAAGTGGAGATGGGAGAGGAGAAGCAATTAGTTATGAACTTGGGGAATTCCATATTAAACGTTCAAAAGAAAAACAGAAATGTGTTTTCCTGGAAGCCAAAGGAGGAAAGTATTGACAAAAGAAGTGAGTTACCAACTATGTCAAACATTATTGATAGAATAAAGGCAGAAATTGACCATTGACCTTCTAAAAGTATGGGTCACCGGAAACTTTGACAAAGCTTGTGTTTATGGAGTGGCGGAGGACACCAATCTATCAGAGAGGTTTAATAAGAATAGGAAGAGACCCCAAGAGGGAGTTTGTCTTCCTCCAAGATAAGCAAAGAAATATGGCCGTGAAAGAGCCAGTGGGGATAAGAGAAGATTTTATCCTTGTTGTTTTTGATTTTCTTTTTCTTTCCTTTTTTTTGTGTATTTTTTAAACAAATGCATTGTGATTTTAGATTTCGGGGGGAAGTCATGACTCAGAATTTTTCAAGTTTCAGAAATTTTGTGATCAGTGCAAGATTGAAACTGAGGCACAAGATAGTAGAAAATACATGTGAAATAGTTTAATACAGATTCATGATTATTCAGTATTAGACTCCAGGGAAATATCTAATATAAGTTTAAATGTATTTGAACTACCTCAAATAAAATGATATGCAGGCGCACATAAGTTATTTCATTCTTCCAACGTAACTTTTATAATTTAAAATTGAAATAAATCACATGAAATATAAGATTGCTTCTTCACAGTCTTTAAAAAATGGCTCATTTTAAAGCTTTTCTCCACTAACGTGTATTAATTAAATCTCTCGCAGAGATTGGAGCAGAGTGGAGAGGGTGTGTTTAGTGGGTCTGTTGGGAAATATATGAATAAATCTTTACATATAAAACGTTGAAACTGAAGGGCCTCCAACATCAAACCAGAGTGTAAACTGTGATGAATAATGATACATAAACTACCTTCCACAGCTAGTACTGAAGACACCACTTTCCCTCAAAGGAATTTTACATTGTAATGAAGATACACAACACTAGGATTCCAGGTCTGTGTTCAGTTCTGGCTTCCAAGCATCTGTTGGAAAATACAATGGAAACAAAATTCCAATTTCTCTGCCACTGTGAAATACAACCACAGAGCTGTCAGCAATGGAAACCAAAATCCATGTTTGCTCTCAATCATCTGAATATTCGGAAAGAGATGGCAAGATGAAAGTGAGAAGATACTCATTTTTTATACAAAATCTGAAATTCCCTTATAACTAACATCTCATCTCACAATCTTTGAAGTAACTGGCCGGATTTTAATTCTATCTAGTTGGTGTTAAACCCCTGCTTTCTAAATTGAACTATATTTCAAGAATTAAAAAAAAAATCAATACCACCCATACTTTGTGCAATAACAATAGCAAAGTGTATTATCAAAAAAGAAAAATTGAGACTTAAATAAAATACATACCAACATGAGGAGAGCTGAAGTTTTGTCTTCATGATGATGACAAATATTTCTTGTATTAGATACAAATCCCGTTTGTGTGAGAACTGACATTTCAGTCTGCCTGAATCCTACAAATTCATCTGGGACTGAAATAATTCATCCTTTGGAAAGTTTATCCTAAAGCAAGTATATGTGTCATAAGATTGCTTTGGGGGTGTGAATCTGTATAATATGTACAAACCACAACTTTAGTTTTGAACTCACGTAATTAGCTACTCTCACAGATTTAGTTCCCAGAATCTGTCTTCCTTACCGTCAGCCTCCTGAATCAAAAAGAAGTTGTGCAAATGGAGAGTAACATTTTAGGCTATGCAAACATTTGGCTTCAAGACTGGCTTTGGATAAATAAGGAGGACACACTTCTATCCAGGTTGAGACAGATTCTATTTTTCTCAGTCGTTTTAATTCATTTAAACCAAGACCACCAGGATTTCTTGACTGGACTCATTTTCTTAATTTCTGTGTTATGATGACAGTGATATTACATGAAACATGGAAATGAGCAGGGAAGACATTGCTAAATTTATGGAGCTGGACTAATTCCTCCAGCACATCACATGCCTGCAGGTTGCAGGCTGGGTTCCAGAAGGCAGATTCTAACCCAGATCAGCATGAGGAGGGGTGTTACTGGGTTCTTTTGTGGGGACCTGGGAAGAGTATTGGTCTTAATGGCAGCCTCAGCCTTAATCTAACGGAGGGTTCCAGGAATGGGATAAATCAATAAATCCAGAGATTTTCTGAGCTGAGGTGTCTCATACCCACATGCCCTTCAGCCATTTGGATCTGAGCCACCCTGGGAAGGCAGCTCTCTGCAGCCGAGGCAGTTTCTGAAGACGGGTGGCTGCCAAGGCTGTCTTCCAGACACGTCCTGAGCAGCTGGGGTAATAAACACTCCACTCCTGAAGGGGGCCCTGCATGGCGCCATAGTCCACCCGTTACAACCATCTGATACACTCTGTGTTGATTCTTGGAAAAGTTCCTCCAGGATTCTGGTGGGTCTCTCTTCCTGAGGGAAGTACAGAAGAGAGAGGTTGGGGAAGAGCTGAAGCCCTGGATGTTGCAGCTCTTGGGGTCCCAACCCTGCTCCTCACCTTCTTTCTCTAGTCTCCCTACTGTGTCTTCCTCGTCCTCAGTTACCACCTCCGCTGCCTCGTGGCTTTCCCTGGCGTGGAACGTGTGGCTCTCAGATGCTGGCCAGGTGCTGTGCTTGTTCCTTTGTGATGGGGGGTACACTGTGCAGTGTCTGTCTTTATTGTGCAGGGCATGTCCTAATAACTAATACTTCTCTAATGTGGTGGGTCCCTTCTGGGGCTCACGTATCTTCTCAATGCTCCTATGGACCAGCCACTGCTTGTTTCTCTGTGTCACTGAGGTGGTGAAACTGTGTGACATTTCGTGGGGTCACACTGGTTCAGTTCCCTATAGACTATGTCCTGGCAGAAGTGTGAGTGTAAACACAGTCCTGAGGCTAGATTGTAAATGTATCCTCTTGTGTTATTTTCCAACTGCATGAGTACTTTCTGATTTTCCCTTTAGATGGGAATGGAAGAGAATGAATCTGCTAGTTCAAGGGCTGCAAACCCAAGGCAGCCACTGCTCTGGGATCTGTCTGGTCTTTGCAGAGGCCATTTCATGAAGTCAGTGGAATGTTGGTGTCTACCACACCTGTAGCTCT